>NC_137148.1:148963454-150163454 GCF_951394435.1 Stenella coeruleoalba | reverse complement strand
TAAGGGGAGGCCACCCCAGGTGCTGTGCTAGAGGTAGCAGCTTGACTCTAAAAGGCTAACGTGGATCGTTAAAAGGTATCTGTCACCTGTCGACCAGAACCAGGATATTCCTTACCAACTTGGCTACACCACACTTGTGGTTGGTAGGATCCTCTGAAGATGTTTCTTTCCCTACTTTATAATCCCTTGTTAAAGTACACGCGCCGTAATTCAGGATGGGTCTCTCGGATCCTGGCTTGCAGCTCGGCCTCCAAGCTTGTCACAGACATGGAACTGGGAGAAGGGAGAAACGACAGACAGGGTCATTCCACGGGCGGAGGTGGGAATTAGAACCTGGAGAGAGGAGAGAGAGTAGCCCCACCCACCCCCCGTGACTGGGACAACAGAGTCCTGTTTGAAAAATGCTTCACGTGCCCAGAAAACGAGTATCCGGTTCCTCTCAGAAAACTGTCACTAAATATCAAAGAAAGGCACCATCAAAACCCAACACTGAGATACGCTTTTTACCTCTCATCTTATTAAAAGCCTTAAAAACCACTTTTGCCAGCAAGGAGGTATGGTGATGACACTCTTAGACCCTGATGGTACTGGAAAACGACCTGTGGTCACGCCACTTCCCAAGGAAAACAACATAAATGTTCACCGTTAATTAAAAAAAGATATATGCACTCAGTGGAATTTTTTAGCACTACAAATTCACTTGCGTTAATCTGCTTTTGTCCATTGTATAGTAAAACATACTTATTCTAAAACTTTCAGAAAATACTAAAATGTATGAGAAAAAACATCTCTTGTTGACCACTGTTAGTGCTTGCTTTATACATTTAAAAATGTACTTGAATGTTTTATATGTGCATATGTATTAAGGATGAAGAAAAACTGTCCAGAAAAACTGTGGACATTTTGTTATTGAAAGCAACTTGTTTGCCCCTTTCCTGTTTGCCCATTTCTGTTCCCCTCTAATCTTAAAAGAACCTAATGACAGGGATGAGATCACTAAGCGATTAGCCTAACTCCTGACTTGTGCTGTCCTGAATGCACACCATGCCTTGTCTAACCTGTTGATTCTTTTCCTAGATAAAAAGAAGAATGAAGAAGTAAGCAGTTAAAAAAATGACTAGCTCTCTACCCGCAACGAATCTCCCTAGGCAATCCCGCAGGCAGATCATGGGGCAAGATAACATGTGAAGAGAGTCAGCCAGTCTGCACTCAACGCGACGGAGAATGATGCAGAATCCAACCTCCTGCCTCGATGATTCGCTGAGATTCTTCCCCCTCCATTTTTTTCCCTTTAAAAACTGTCATGGCTGAGCAGAATCATCAGAGCTGGCCTCTGGACACAAGTCCACCCTCTCCCCAGACTGCCAGCTTTTATGATTAAAGCACCTTTCCTTTCTACTGACACTTGCCTCTTGAATTATTGGCTTCTGAGCGGCAAGCAGCCGAACCTGGGTTTGGTAACACTACATAATTAGTCTTTTAAAAAGATTTGTTCTTGGGGCTTCCCTGGTGGCGCAGTGGTTGGGAGTCCGCCTGCCGATGCAGGGGACGCGGGTTCGCGCCCCGGTCCGGGAAGATCCCACATGCCGCGGAGCGGCTGGGTCCGTGAGCCATGGCCGCTGAGCCTGCGCGTCCGGAGCCTGTTGCTCCGCAACGAGAGAGGCCACAGCAGTGAGAGGCCCGTGTACCGCAAAAAAAAAAAAAAAAAAAAAAAAAAAAGATTTGTTCTTTAATATAGTTGAGATGTGGTAAACTACGAGGTCAAAAAGGTAGGAGGCCTCTTGCCTTCCAAGATGGCCCACGCTCTGTCTATGGAGTGTGTATCTCCCTGAATAAACCTTTCACTTTACTATGTCTTGCTCTTGAATCCTTGCCTGCACGAAGCCAAGAACCCACACGTGGCGGCCATCCCAGGGACTCAGACATGACTTGGGATGTGACCATCCTCTCGCACCCCACTCTCTTTCCTGCAACATCTTTTCTGGCACCCAATGCGGGGCCTCCAAGGCCATAATCTCGATCCACCTATTGGGCTACGGCTCCCCTCTGAAGGGCGGCTGGGACTTACCCTGAGCCATGTAGATTCAAGTAGCCCGTTAAGTGGCAGCTGACGTCGCCTGCAGGATCTGGCAGAGACCAGTTCTCTGGCCGTGAAGAAGCGCACTGAGGCCAAGGCTTTTCCCCTCAGTCTTTCTCATTCTCCTATTGCTCTATCTCTTTGGACTTGAAAAGATCCACCCAGATGACCACCAAACATCCAAATTACGACTGCGCAGCAAGTAACTGACAACTTGGTTGGGTCTAAAGAACTCCTGCCAGGGGGCTTATCTGGTGGCGCAGTGGTTGAGAATCTGCCTGCCAATGCAGGGGACACGGGCTCGAGCCCTGGTCTGGGAGGATCCCACATGCCGCGGAGCAACTAGGCCCGTGAGCCACAACTACTGAGCCTGCGTGTCTGGAGCCTGTGCTCCGCAACAGGAGAGGCCGCGATAGTGAGAGGCCCGCGCACGGCGATGAAGAGTGGCCCCCGCTTGCTGCAACTAGAGAAAGCCCTCGCAGAGAAACGAAGACCCAGCACAGCCAAAAATAAAAAAATAAAATAAATTTAAAAAAAAAGGTAGGATATAGATTTATAAACATATGCAAAAAAGAGAAAAATTATGAATATAGAAAAACACTAGAAAAAAACCACAATGGCTATTTTTTTTCCATATAGTGGGAACTTGGGTAATTTTAAAATCATGTTGCTGATGATACTGATAATGGGTATGACTTAGTACTCAGTTTCGGGGTCCGACGTTATGCGTTTTAACCCTTATAAAAGCCTGGCAAGTCAGGGATTATCCTAATTTTCCAGATAAGGAAACTGGAGGTGTAACTGAGATTTGAAGTCAGATCTTTCTCGACCCAAATGCCATGTTCCTAAGTCACCGAGCGCAAGGTCAAGGGCTGAACACACATTCCAATGCGATATGCTAATGAAATAAACATGTCTTACCTTAAGCCCTGAGATTCTGGGGTTTGTACAATTAAATAGGTAAGAGTGCTCCTCTTTAGGAAATTCATCTGTACTGGGCTTCAACAGAGGTTCTGAAGGTCCCGCCCTCTTCAAGGGGGGCTTAGCTGTAGGCATCAAGGTGATAAAAGTTCCCTCTCCTTGAAATTTAAATCCCCAACTAAGAACAGTGGGGGTCAAAGGCAGAAGTGAAAGACCGGATAAAAGATGGATTTTTCTATCAGGTAGAGGGACCTGATGAAGTTAGTTCTAGAACAGAATACCTCATCCCAAACCCACCGTGAAAGCCTAGGGCATTAAAGGCCATATGTTTGGGGCCTGCTGGCCCACGAAGGATATTACAAGGGCAGGAGTCTGGTAACACAAACCACAGCAAAACAACAAAATGCTGCTCCTCTATGCCTTGATGTTAGAACAGAAAAAAGCTGAAGCCTTAGATTTATGGGATGCTGATTTCATGCCTGTCAATACAGTTCTTACATCAAAGGCAGGATTCAAGGGCAGCTTGTGATGAAAGACACGTGCACAATCAAGCTTTTAAGGCAAAAAAAGAAAAAAAAAAAGAAAAAAAAAAACCCTAAGTAGGAAGAAGGGAAGCAAATATACCAACCACCAAAGCTAAGTGCATATAACTGCTGTCCCTGGGGGTGGAACTTAAATTCGAATATATCTGCATTATAGACACATTTGCCAATGCATTGGACATCAAGCCATATTTACATTCTTATAAGAGCAAATTGGCACCAGAGTTAACCTGAGTCTTACACAAGAATAAAGAATTTTCAAATGTAACAGTAGCAGGTAGAAAAGAGCTGGGCAAAGAGAATTTTGATATGAGACAGACACGCATTTCATTTCTGCCTCTTATCTCTTCCTTTTAGAGGCTTGGCTTCATTATCTTTTTGAGACTCAACTTTCCTACTAGTGAAATGGACCTGTGTCTTCAACTGGTTTTTGGGATTAAAACGCATGATCACTCTGAAGAGTAACAAATACATACCTTTTCTGAGGAAACAGAGCACAGCACAGAGGTGTAGCAAATACCAAACTTAAAAAAAAAGGAAACAAATCAGAGCATTTTTGAAAGGTCGACTTTTCAGATTCTTTTTTATTATTTTACTTTGATAACAATCCCCTTTCTTTCTTTCGAGTATTATGCTGCCTCACAAAAATATGTCCTGTTCGTATAATTTTACTACCAAGGACTGCCAAAATATATATATTTTTAAAATCAAAGAGATAAAAGGAGTTTAAAAAAGAATCACACAAATAGCCCCAAATGTTGTTGGTTTCTCTAAAGACAGCTTATGTCTAGCTAATGACTGGGACCATAAGTTCCAGATGTTCTGGGATGGTCTCATTTTCAAAACGTGTGTCCCATATTATCCCTCACATTTCAAATGCTGTATATTTATCTTAAAAAAAAGAAATTAATGACATCAAAGTAATTCTACTCACCAGAAGCCAACTAATCCAACTTGAATAGGCGCGCTCATCCATGGGAACCTCTGTGTTGAGAAATAAATTATTTTGAGTACTTTTTATACAGGCTCTTAGAAACAATTTCTTCTGCTGGTTAACTGGGACAGGAACCTCGCCACATTACAAGATCCAGCTGGAATGCGATTAGTGAAATGCAGGGGTAACACTGTAACAGCGTTATAGTTAGTCCTGACTTCCCTCTTCGATCTGTTCATGAATGCACAGGCAAAGATTAAGCGGCTTCTCATTTTTCTCCCTTGCACATATAATCTGAGAGATGCCTGGCTATATGGGAGCTGGAGAAATGGTTATCACTTAGCTATAATTTCTCTCCTGGCTGGGGGTCTGTAGAGCGTGGTTCCAAGGCTGGAAGACAAACAAAGTTGCAATGAAATCTCTGCCCTACCAGTTCATTCCCACCGTGGGAAAAGGGCACGGTCTCCAACCTTTGGTTCCTTCTCTGTAAAATGAGGATCACGACAGCTTCCTCAAAGCGTGTGAGTGAAGATATGCCAGATAACATTCATAAAGCACCTAGCACCGTGCCCGGAACGTAGCAGAAACGCAACAAGTATCCCCCCTCCTCCTCTGCACCTTTCCTTTCTTGGTTTTAGTTGCTGTCGGTATGGCTAAAACTATTGCTGGCATGACAAATTTTTGCCTGTTACTTTTTTGTTAATGGAAATGAATGAGTTGGTTGGTCTTTTAGAGAATAAGTGCTGTTAGATTTTTAGTGTTCAAAAGGGAGTTTTAAAAAAGCATAATATGCCATATAAAGAGCAACGAAATACATAGATTATATCAATAAGGCCCCTGAAAGAGCTGCAACCAAGTTGTGAACTGGCTGTGATGAAATCAGCCAACTTAGTTAAGCGTCGACACAAGCTGTTAAAAGCTCATGACCCCAAGGAGGCTTGTGTGACAGGCATACCCTGGTCCCCGAGCAGACTCCTCTGGCGAAGAGGTACATCACATGGGTGAACGTGAAGGGAGAGAGGCGTGGACTGGAGAGGAAGGGAGAGATGTCATCAAGCAGAGACAGACCATGGAGCTCGCACAGAGGGGCCCCACCCCTCCAAGGAAAGCAGGAAAAGGAAATATTGTATCTGGGGCAACTGGCTCTGTCTGATGATGAAGGATTTTCATAAGGAGATGGTAAATCCTCTTCCTAGCACTTCCCAGATGTGTGTCATCTGTGCGGGTACACAGACTTGGTGATGGGAAGGCAAGCTAAGCCCTGAATGAGATCTTGAGGGAAGATGAACCCATGAGAGCCCATCCTCAGGTCAAGTGGACTCTTGAACAGCTGTGTGTAATCTCAACAATGGATGTGTACAAACCAAAGGCTGATGGCGGCTTGTGCAGAGGGTTTTGTTGGAAAGGCTCTCGGTAACGACAAGGATCCTGGAGAATTCTGATCTCTCCCATGAAACCCAACCTGGATGTCATCCCTCCTCCCGACTCCTTCCCAGCATCCCATCCTGCCTCCTTCATCCCTACTTCTTTTTTTTTTTTTTTTTTTTTTTTGCGGTACGTGGGCCTCTCACTGTTGTGGCCTCTCCCGTTGCGGAGCACAGGCTCCGGACGCGCAGGCTCCGGACGCGCAGGCTCAGCGGCCATGGCTCAGGAGCCCAGCCGCTCCGCGGCATGTGGGATCTTCCCGGACCAGGGCACGAACCCACGTCCCCTGCATCGGCAGGTGGACTCTCAACCACTGTGCCACCAGGGAAGCCCATCCCTACTTCTTAAACAGAAATTAGTCTGAGATTAAATAAGTGAGCTGAGGATGTTTGGTTTTCCCCTAGATAATCACAGAACTCCGTGAGGGAGGGACATAACTTATTTAGCACAGAATTGTGCAAACAGAGGATATTTTAAATGAAAAGTTTAAATGAATTAAAGACAGTAATCACAAGTTTAAAAGATATATATTCAATGAAGTAAGAGCTCAAAAAGTTGATATGAGTAAATTCTTTCTCCTCCCAATGATTTTTCCTCCAACAGCTTTATGAAATACAATAAATTGCACATACTTACTGTGTATGATAAAAGTTCTGACATAAGTATTCAGCTGTGAAGCCATCACCACAATCAAAATAATTAACATAGCCATCATCCTTCATGTTTTCCTTGTTCCTTGTGCCCTTGGCAATTCCACCATCTTCCCTAAATCCTGTACCCATTCCCTGGCAACCTCTGATCTACTTTCTGTCATTATATACTAGGCTATAATTTCTAGGATTTTCTATACAGTATCTACTTTTTTGTGTAATTGTTTTGAGATTCATTCATGCTCTTGTATGTATCCATAGTTCAGGACTTCTTATTGCTGGGTTAGGTATTCCACTGCATAGAATGTATTGCTTTGATACTCCATTCATTCTCCTGTTGAGGAACATTTGGATTGTTTCCAGTTTTGGGCTATTACAAATAAAGCTGTTTTGAACATCTGTCTTTTATGGACATATGTTTTCATTTCTTCTAGGTAAATACCTAGGAGTGAAATGGCTGGGTCACATGGTAAGCATAGGTTTAACTTTTTAAGAAACTGCCAAACTCTTCTCCAAAGTGGTTGTATCATTTTACATTCCCACCAGCAGGGGATGAGAGTTTCAGGTCCTCCACAGCCTTGTCAACACTTGTTATGGTCAGTCTTTTTGATTTTAGCCATTCCAATAGGCGTTTAATGGTAGCTAATGTGGTTTTAAACTTGAATTTCCCCAATGACTAAAGATACTGAGCATCTTTACATGTGATATTATTTTATATCTATATATACTTGGTGAAATGTCTGTTCAAACCTTTTGCCCTTTTTAAAAAAAAAAAAAAACTGGTGGGATAGGGAGGGTGGGAGGGAGGGAGACGCAAGAGGGAAGAGATATGGGAACCTATGTATATGTATAACTGATTCACTTTGTTATAAAGCAGAAACTAACACACCATTGTAAAGCAATTATAATCCAATAAAAAAATGCAAAAGAAAACACAACTGCATTGTTTTCTTTAAAAATTATTGAGGACTCTTTATATATTCTGGATACAAGTCCTTTATCAGACACATACTTTGCATAAATTTTCTCCCAGTCTGTTTCTTGTCTTTTCAATCTCTTTACAGTTTTCAAAAAACAGAACTTTAACCTTTTGTTGAAGCCCAATTTGTCAATTTTTTCTTTTATGGACTGTGCTTTTGGTGTTATGTCTAAGAAATCTTTGCCCAAGTCTAGATCTCAAAGATGTTCTGCTATATTTTCTTCCAGAAGTTTGACAATGGTAGATTTTTACATTTAGATTTCATGAACTATTGGGAGTTGATTTTTATATATGGTACAGTCAGTTCCCTACACGTGGCCCACATCCCAGGCAACCTGACCATCTACAACTCTCCCAACAAGCCATGTTCTGTGTCTTCTCTGAGTTTCTGCAAAGCAGATGTCCCTGGCCAGTTGTCTTCAAGCCTCTGCCCACCTAGGGCAGTTGGGGGCGAAACCTCTTCTATGCTCCCTCTGTGCCTCACGCTGTACTCACCATGTATTGGAACCATTTGCCCTGTGCCTCTCCCCACCACCATGCTATATGGTCCCTGAGAGCAGGGCCCAAGCCCTATTTCTCTGATGCTAGGACCTAGCACATTGCTTGGCATGCAACAGGCAGTCAACAAAGGGCTGCTGAATAAAATAAATGAATGAACAAATAAATGCCACATTCACACTCCATTAGCAGACAATCCTGAAAATCTACTGAGTAGACAGAGCCGTCCACTTTTATTAAAGAAAATATAAATGAACTAGAACTTAAGGAACGAGCAGCTCTTATCTGACCCAGACCATATCAACTTTATTTATTCCCAATGAAAGTGCCAGCAAAGTAGAGACCACAGGAGCTACTCTTCAAGAACACTGTTGGGAAAAGCACCAGATTTTAAGCAGTGAACTTTTTGGTTTTACTGCAAAGATTTCTGTGAGTCACCTGCCCACGGCTGATGCTTTTTGCCAGCGCTCCATTTGGGAAAAGATAAAGCGTGGGGGGAAGTATGAGTCATGCCGAAGGCTCCCCGAGCTCACCGTTTAAAAAGGCCAAGAACACTCAATTCATTTCATGTTTGCGGAGGAGTCTGGTCATATTCAAGGTAAAAGCCCAGATAAGTACATCCTTGCAGAGAGGCACATCTGGCCGCTGGAGCTGCGGGAACAATCAGAGGGCTAACCGACCCAGGCAGATGCCACCCACGTGGACATGAACGGCTGAGGAAATGACCTCTAAGCCTTTGTAAAAGGGCTCAGAAAAGCCTGCCCTTCCAAATAGCATGTGAAAGTGCTTTGCAGATGGAAACATATGGATAGAAAGATAAGCTGCTCTGCCTATGTTTTTGTAATGGCCATCGGTATCAGTGAAGTCCTACAGTCCTCGCTACATGGGCAAAATGCAATATTTTGGTGTAACAGCAACCCTGAACATGGGAGTGGGATGTTATGTCTGAAGAGCTCAACGTTTAGCCATTGCTTTTTCAAAGCATCATCCTCCACAGAAGTCCGAACGAGTTCAGCTGCAGCCAGACCCTGTGTAGCTAGCGAGGTGCTCGGACTGACCCATAAGCTATTCTGACCTCCTCCCCCAACCCTGCCCCATGGCTTCTGATGCCAGCGGCCCCTTCCGGTTCCACATGAGGCCCTTCAGTAGTGGAGTGGGGCGGGCAGAGGGGAATCGAGGTGGCACACCTCTCTATGATTATTGAAGGGTACGGTACCAAGCAAAGCTGAAAACCACAAACAAAAACAAGGGAGGAAAACACAATATTTATTCATGTATTGCTGTGAAAAGCCTAGGGCAGTGTGGCAACAGTGGCTAACCGCTTGTATCATCTGCTGGTTGCTTCATGGAAGAAAATGCCAGGCTGTATCTACAGCAATTTCTGTCTGTCCCAGCAAGAGAATGATACAATATGCCCAGCTATGTCTCCTGCCCAGTGTTTGTCACCAAGATATGAGAGTAACCGTGGCAACTTTTCCAACAACACTGAGACCCCAGGAGTTCAAAGGCAGTTGGGAGAGTAAAGGACCAAGTTCATTTCACATGTCTTCCCCAGTGACCTAACTCTTTAGCATGAATGTAGGTTCGAATGCAGACTTTCCTACGGAATTTCTGGAATCCCACGCCATGATCAGCTCACATGTAAGCAGCCACGTGTGCTCAGTATCCAGAGCCTGGAGTGAGCCCCGGGGAATAATGTCCCACCAGCAGCGGCAGCTGGCAAGATTAGGAGTCTCCACTCCAGAGCCGGGCTGCTGACACACCTCTGCTAACTGGGTGCTGGGTGACGTTTGAGAGGCAGAGAGAAGGGGATGGGAAAGCTTCAATGGTGGGGACACACTGTCACTGAAGGTGGCCTCCCAACTGCTCTCACAGTCACCTGCAAATTCACGACAATCATATATTATTGATGGAATGACCCACACTTGCAAAAGTATTCCTCTCTTGCAAAAGTTCACTTTCATGCCAGACACACTAACATGATGAGATGACAATTTCCAAGCCTTGTTATCTACCCAGAAATCTGGTCTTGCTTTAAAAACCTGATTTTGCTTAAATTCCATGGGAGGGGAAGTTGGGTTTATTAAACATGGTTTTTGATTCTCCATTGTTCCCAAGGTTGGCATGCCAATACCTGAAGAAATTAACAACCAGGCAAATCCAAAGGTTGCCTGGGTCAACATATGCCCTTGCAGAAAGACTATAATCCTAATGACTTATCAGATCAAGAGCCAGCAGAGAAGAACCCAGGGCATCAATTCCATGTCTGCAAAGTTATGGATCCACTGGATGGGTCACTTCCTATTAGCATCCTGGAGGATAATGTTGATGGCCCCCTTTCTAAGTTCATTTGATAGGTTTTCTCCCTCAAAGCCTAAATTACGTCCCATAAGGAAAGCAGGGATGGATAGAGGAAGGAGCATTAATTTTCTTTTTTTTAGATTATTTGAAAAATCACTGAAATGTCAAAGTTGGTGAGTTTTAGATGTTTACATAATTCAGTAGTTTTAAGATCTAGTCACTGTTCAAGCACATACACTAATTCCTTTGGCAGCTTTAAAGAGTTCATCTGTTTACATAATTTGGTAATTTCAAGATCTAGTCCCTGTTCTAGTACATAAACTAATCCCTGAGCAGCTTTAAAGAATTAATCTTTTCTAAATTTTGCAGCAGAAACAGACTTCAGCAAAGCCTTTTCATGAATCCTCAAAATAAGGGCTCATCGAAGTAGGTAAATTATGTCACATGAGGTCACATTTACATTTCGGTCATCACTAATAGCGTTACTGATTAAATCAGTGTAACTGTTTTATATTTTTGTTTAATCTTACACTTAAGGCTGTAGAAACCCTCACAGGAGATGGGACGGGGACTCAGAGCGCATTTGAGGATGCAGCCTCCTGGGGTGGCCCGGGGGTCTGTGGACACCCCTGGGAACGTTCCCAGGAGCAATGGGATAGTTCAGTCACTACAGAGCCACTGTGACACCCTATCTTGCCATTCACATCGACATGTAAGATTGCCAGAGGAAGAAGCTCAGGGAATACAATCTGCTCACGTACCCAAAGCTCCCAGGGAAGACTGGGAGGGGGCTGCTGAAGAGAGGGTCCCTTTCCCTCACACGGGGTTGGTGCGTCGACATGCCGGTCAGATGAGGCACACAACACTACTATTTTTGCAAAGCATCCTTTCTTGGCTTATTTTTCTAAGAATGTGATTGTATTGAAAGTATTTAGTGTTGGCCTGGATGGAGCCCACAGGGTGAATAAAGGTCAATGAACATTTACCTGTTGGACACTTAGAATTCTCCTAATCACAGAAATCATTCAGGAAGTGTTTGGTCTGTGAACCATGTCCTTTTTTCAAAGTCCGATACCGTCCTCTCAGTGTGACGGTTCTGTCGCTAAGACCCAAAACAATTCACCCCAAGAGAGTTGCAGTGTTTACAACACACCTGCTCCTCCAGCAAGGAACTGGACCCATTCCTCCCCGCAGGTGTAATGGTGTCAGTTTCTAGATACAGCAGGAGCCAAACGAGTCACCCTATCCCACCCTTTCCTACTTGTTACAAGAACTGGAAAGCTAAGATGGAGCATACATATGATTGCATTAAATCATGGAAGTTACAAAAACAATGCAGACAGTGCACAGAGATTTCTCAGTGACAGTTTCATCCTGTAATATTTTCAGACCCTGAGGGGAGGCGGCTGATAGATTAATAGATTATTAGATATGATCACCAAAGAAAAATACATCAGGGCTCTAAATTCAGTGTTCTGTGAAGCTACTACTCCAGGTTATTTCTTCCTTTCTGATAGTATGTATCGGGACTTACAAACACATCATTCCAAATTCACACCATCTCCTCATTATTGTCTAGCTAGGGATCCGACTGCTGACTACGATGACTGTGTACCCGGGTTATAACCTCTCAAGAGGAGTGGGCAGCATTCAATAAATGAAGATTTATGAGAGCTTTTTCAAATATCTGATATTAGAAATAAAATATTCCCGCAAGTGCCCAATTGCCACTGGCCTTCAAATTCTTTACTCACTATTCATGTGGGAAATACTTCAATTTGAAGTCTGAAAACAAACTGAAAGGATTGAGACAAGGATAAATAGAAGTGGGGCTTACCTTGAGAAAGGCTTTCTTTTCCAAAGTGTTCATGATAAAGGGAGGGATGGCTGGAAGTAAAGATAGATCCACTTAAATCTTCATGTCTATTTTCAGCTCACTTTTTTTTTGTTCCCCCCAACAATTTCACAAAAGGCTTATATTACTTTTAGGCTATTTTCACACTGGCAGAGTAAAAGTAATTGCAATAATTCTTTAAAATACCTTAGTATTTTTTTAAAAAATCCATTGTTTCCATTCTCTAGATTTTTGAAAAATAACACAATGCCCTTTGCCAGCCAGAAAATTTTATGATATTGAAGAGAACTTTATATCTAACATTAAATACACAGCAGTACAAACATCAGGAACTTCTCCCTCCTATACCAATGAAACAAATGCAGCCTTCCTGGGGTGTCCATCCCACGTAGAGTCCAGTATAAAGATTCCTGCTTTGAGTCACGCAGACCACTTGCTAGCTGGGTGAGCCTGGAAAACAATTCTCTGAGCCTCAGTTTTCTGTTTTCCTCATCTATATAATAGGCACAATTGTATCAAACTAGCCAGGATGATTAGATGCAATGATGCACGTAAAACACTGGATAGTGTTAGTTCATTTATTCATGATTTTTATCAGACTAAACTGTCACATCAATTTCAATATATGAATTACCTTTAGAGATTTCGCTGGGATAGAAAGATTGCGTTCCTTCTCCGGGGACTAAATAATGTTTAAAGTAACCAAGCCACTGGAAACAAATTTGTTGGGCCGGCTGAACTTCAAAGAGGAGCGTCCTTATTTCAAAATGGGAAAGAACAAAACCAAAAGCCCACCCAGGGTAGAAGCCGGAATGGCCACCTTGATTTCGGCAAACTGGAAATCTGGGCTCAGCAGGTGTTCTGGGGCTGCCTCCCCAGCCTCCTCGTAGGTTACTGACAACGTGCTGGTCCCGGACTCAGGGGACTCCTGGCCTACAGTTCACGACTGTGGTTTCCACCATTCACTCACCCCTACGGTGCACACCGCTGTCTCATGAGGGCACTGAGGTGCTTCTTTGTTAAATCACTTAATGGTGGTTAAATCAGATAACCAATTAGCTGGAGTGCAATTGGCTGGAATGCGCCTCCAAGTTTTCTTTCATGCCCTTTTCTTCACCTTTCCTTTGCCCACTCCTACTGTCTGCTGATGAGCTTTCCCAGTGACAAAAGGAATTTAAAGACAACAAAAAATATTAGTGAGAAAACCTGACAGCACTTGATTAAGTATGCTTCTTTTGAGAGTTTAGTTAATAGCCAAGTGCTGTTTGCATCTGATTTAGACAAGGAAAGTAAACATACTCATTTCTCTCTGTAAAATATAGATTTATATTTTTCTGCAAAGAGTTATGTACTCCCGGGCCCTCTGATTTCTGAGTAAGTCTGAGAACCTTCTCGAGAGCCCTGGTCTGAGGGTAGCTGAAGAAGCCTTAGGAGTGGATGAGAGATTCTCAGGGGAACTAAATCACCACGGAGATTTTCTGCTTTTGGTTATGTTGAGTCCAGGCCCTAGGGACAAAACTGAGTCACATATTAATAGCTCCTATAAATAACCCAACTTGGTTCATGCTCTAAGGTTTTCCCATTGATACGAATAAATCTTCAGTAGAAGTTATTCCTATTCAAGAACTTTTGGAAGTTTCTTTTCAAGATTTACAAAGATCAAATTCTTTCCCTTCAAATTGTCATCACCTTCACTGTCACTGCCCTGGTCCAACTACCATAATCTCTTGCCTGCAGCAGTCAACAGCTTCCTGAACAGTCTCCAACCACCATTCTTGGTCCCTCTTCAGCCTACTCTCAACGCAGGACCCTGAGTCACTCAGTTAAAACCTAAGCCGGATTATTATTCCCACTCCTGTGCTCAAAACCCTCCACGGCCTCCTACCCCTCAGACTAAAAGCCAGGGCTCCAAACGCTTGCAGGGCCATCTGCGTTCTGCCCGCTGGGGCCTCGTCTACTCCTTTCTACTGTCCCCACACCCTTCTCTCCCCTCCCGCTGCACCTGCCTCCTGTGATGCTTCCGTCACACTGGGCACAGCTCCCTGCTCTCCTGCTGTTCCGTCTGCCCAGAATATTCGACCCTGGAACCACTTGGCTCCCTCGCTCCCATCTGTCCAGTCTACTTCTGTAACCAAGCAGGACCGCACGGGGTCTTCCTGGGACAGACCCCTTCCCCATATCCTCTGCTGCATCTCCTCTCTGAAGTACCCAGCTAACAGTACCTCATGGATATTTCCTGAGTTTTTCAGATGCTAAAAACCACCACCCAATGGAAGAAATTAACTGTTTGATGATCATGAGCACGTAGCCCCCAGACCTTCTGGTGCCTAAGGATTGATAATGTTAACTGTCCTGTTACCTCGCCATCAACCAATCAGAGAATTGTGCATGAGTTGATCACACACCCTGTGCCCCCCCTCCCTCACCTGGCCTTTCAACATGCTTTGCTGAGACCGTTCGGGGGTTTCTGGGGGCATGAGCCACCCGTTGTCCTTGCATGGCCCTGCCATAAACCTTTCTCTGCTCCAAACTCCCAACATTTTGGTATCATTTGGCCTCACTATATGTGGGGCACACGGACTTACGTTCGATAGCACTTCCACCCCAAGATCCCCAACCCTCTTCCCCCCCACCCCCCGCTTAGCTCTATAACCATCTCACCTATTCATATTTTACTTATTTTTGTTAGTTTTCTGCCTCCTCCGCCAGAAAGTAAGTTCCACTAAGGGAAGGGATCCTTTGCGGTTATTGCTCACTGGTGCACCAACGCTTGTTTGATTGAAATGTACCGAACAAATGAATGGATGGCAAAGCTCTACTCACCCATGCCGGGGGCCGCCATGAGGATCCTGGAGACGACTACTTGCGTGATGGCTTGTTTAGCGGCGTTTGCCGACTCGCCCAGGCGGTTCCCGTTTTCATCTGTGACAGGAATGCCAACTTTGAGTTCCCTAGAGAGCAAGACAATGGGCAAAGAAGTTCACAGGTGCCTTCGCAGAATGGCTGGAAACAGCACTGAAGCTGTGAAAGCCCAAGTCCCTACTTAATCCAAAAATCCACTCCGGTGTCATTTTTGGCACTAATAAGTCTATTTTTAAAACCACAAACATGCTTAATCCTCGTGTGATAGACACACAAGTAAAATAATGCTAGGAAACTTTGTAAAAAAAAAAGGTGTAGCATTTTGAACAACAATAGGACTCAACAGGTGAATACGCTAACTGAGAGATAAGGCTGATTTCTAAGCTCATGTGCAAATTTGAGCAACTTTCCAAATGAGAGATAGATATAATTACTAAAAAATAAACTAACTGTACTGACACAGGCGTCACAAGTACACGGAACTATTGCATATTTAACTATGGTCACTACTGCTACAATTATAGCTCCTACTGTTACCCTGTTTTTTGTTATCCATTCCAAAATGCTTTTTTCTCGTTTTTTCTTCTCCTTTAATTTTTGCCAGCACTAAAAAATACTTCCAGAGATATAGATTAATATTACTTGAAACCCCAAGAGAAAATTTGGGGGGAAGGGGGGAAGAACCTATTGTATAGAAGAAGCTTTCTAGGCATAGACGTAAGTTTGAGATCTATTTTTTAAACTTTTTATTATACAGAGGTAGAAAGACTATTCTAAACCCCATATGGCCATCAGCCTGCTTTAATAATCAGCAACTCAGAGCTGACCTTGTTTCATCAATGGACCCATCCTCACCCCCAAAACCAGATTATTTGGAAGCAGATCCCAGATCTCATAAAACTTCATCTGTAAATATTAAAATAAAACAAATTTATTTAAGTTTCAACAAAGCAGATTATTATAAGACCCTACTGTCAAGCACAAGTGTTCTCTAAGAGGGCATATTAAGCTTACCTTTGCCTCATTAATGGAATATTAATGCAATTAGCAGCAGCTACCGCAGCGAAGGGAACAAAGCGTCCTATGAGCGGAGAGACATGCTGCAGAAAAGATAATTCCAAAAGCAAGATCTTATTTTTCCTGTAGTACTGAATGCAAGTACTTATTTCTTCTTGAAAACCTCTACAAATGCAGAGTCCTATTTGTATAGAAACTTGGGCCAAGAGTACGTTCAAAACTTGGTTTCCTAGAGGTACTTTCTATTTCCAGCCTGGGCACACTGGGACAAGGCAGACTTCCAAGATATTTTGATGGCTTTATGTGGCTGATGGAGCAGGAGCTTTGGAGTCCCACAGTCTTGGGTTCAGATGCTGACTCCTCTACCTCTTCAGGGCAGTGCCTGGAGGTACCCAGCCCGGCACCCAGCCTCTGGTGGGCTGTATGGATGGGTGAGCATTTAGCATTGAATACACAGTGCCAGGTACAGACCAGGGTCTTGGCAGACGTTATTAGTGACACTCCTTCCCAAACGTATTGAAAGATACACTTTAAGAAAGCAGTCGGAGATAATGACTATAATAAGAGAGTCATAGGACTTGAACTATTTTGAGAAATTAACAGAGAGACTTAGAGCCAGGCAGGTGAGAACAAATTAAGAAGCTTTACTGCTATGGAAATAAAAATCTGAGTACCTTGGTTAATGCATTGAGTCCTAGAGCTGTCGCTACAGCACCTGTTGTTGCAGAAACATAAGCTGTTCCCAGTTCACTGAAAAGAAGGAAAATGGTACATAAACAACAAGTGTGCGTCAGAAAACTCAAGCCCAACATTTTTGGAAGAAATCAAGATTAAGAATAGAGATTCCATAAAACATGACACAAATGAACTTATCAAAGAAACAGAAACAGGCTCACAGACATAGAGAACAGACTTGTGGTTGCCAAGAGGGAGCGGGGTAGGGGAGGGATGCGTTGGGAGTTTGGGAATGGCAGATGCAAACTATTATATATAGAATGGATAAACAACAAGGTCCTACTGTCTAGCACAGGGAGCTATACTCAACATCCTGTGATAAGCCATAATGGAAAAGAATATGAAAAAGAATGTGTGTATGTGTTAACGAGTCACTTTGCTGTACAGCAGAAATTAACACAACATTGGAAATCAACTGTATTTCAATAAAATAAATTTTAAAAAGGAGATCCCACAGAACAACATTCGTCATCACTCTACAAGTAGAGATATTCAGAGAAAAAGCACGCAGACCCACACAAAAATGGCATTCTTCACATAGAACCTAACTACCACGCCAAACGAGCAGACAGAGAGAATACGCATGCGTGGTGGTTGGGGGAAGGAAGCAGGGACTGTGCAGCAAGCTACAAATGTGGGAAAATGCATATTAGCTTAAATGGTTGTAGCATATTTGCTTAAATAAAAAAATACTTCTCAAAATATCACTATACATACTGAAAGTAAAAATGCAGTGCCGCCATTCTAAAAATGACATCTTATAGTATAAAAAGACTAAAAGTCTCATCCTCAAAATACAATTAAGCCCAAGCCGTTCTCTCTTGCTTTAAAATAAATTCTAATTCAAGGATTGGATGAAATGAAGGTGTGACCGGCACTGCTGGGTTGCAGATTTCAATATTCTTTGTTCCCTAGGATGATAATAGAAGACTACAGATGGTCAAAAGCAATTTGAGAGTTAAAACAAAAAAGAAAACGCTTTGAAGTGTTACTAAGTTAGGCTCAAAGTTTTGGTTAACTAATCACTTTAGTCTATCTGAACATCTTTTCACAGGAGGCAAAATTTTAAATCCATTCACTTTCTTTTGGGTTCCGGAGGCGTCCTATTTTAAAGACAAATCAGATACAAAATTCCCCTGGATTTCTGCAGAGATCACACTGTTGATTCTGCTACTTTTGATGTTGGTATCTGTCTACACCCACAGGGTGGTTGGGGGTACAGTGTGTCATGTCACACAGGCCAGCCCTGAGCTGCCTGCTGTGTGTTCTGCAGGGGCGAGGCGGGGATGCGCCCTAGGGTGTGGGAGCCATGTCCTCCTACCAGAGCCACTAACGGCCTGGATGATGTCTGGAAAGGCAGGCTGCAAAAAACCGTTACCTACATAGAAAGGGAGGAAAAGAAACACTACTGAAAAATATGCTCCCTAGGATTCCAAACCGTATAAACAATTTGTACAAATATACTTTTTTAACCAGGAGAGCATCACCAGTGAATCAAATGAACCCCAGAGAAGTGCAGAGGACAGTTAAATCTTCCAGTCTTACTTTACAGTGAGGGGAGCATCTCCACTTCTGTTGGTGTAATTGACCACGGCATTGAAGGACTGGTTGATCCACTGCCAGAACAGCACTGCCGGTGTGGTCCTGAAACAGATCGATCCATCACATACCCACCAGCGCTTGTGAATCAGCCGCCATGCAGAATGGACAACATGAGCACCAGTAACCCGAGAGGAGATGGACTGGAGAAGGGAGAACGCTGGGTCCAGGACTGTGTGTTCTGGGTCAGAGGCCGAGGACCGGTGTGGCTGGGCAGATTTTTACCTTTTCTGATTCTCAGTTTCCTCATTCGTTAGATATGGATAGCAACAAACTCAGAGGGTTAGGGTGAGGATGGAGATAACTTACTTAAATTTTATCTTAAATTTGTAAGGGAGCCCAGCAAAGAGTGGGCACCCAATTAATGTGATTAATGTCAGGTCCCTTCTCTTAGGGAAAAAAGCCATTTGTAGGCTATTTCTGGTCCCTCCTCACTACATGTCTACACCTACACCTATACTTATACCTATAGCATATGAATGGATTAAACAGAATCTGCTTAGAGGATCTTTTTATTTTCTTTCTCATTTTCTTTTGGGTCTAAGATTTAGGGAGAAATTCAACCTCCTTTTGGGCAATAAGGAGAGTTCTACTCAACAGAGGGAAAAGGTAAAACAACCCCCTAGAGTTGCAACATTTATACAAACTGAAATGCCACATGAAATGACATTTATTTCGATTAAACCACTCACATAAAAAAAATGTACTTTAAGCTTCTGGAATATAAAGCAAACAAACTGTCGTTACATTGCCAGAACTCACCTATAGAATGTCATCATACAACCTGTGATGGTCATGTTCATTGGAACCTGAGCTGACATCCTTCCTATCAAGATCATCTTTTCACCAGTGTCGGGATGAAAAGCTGAATCATAGATGTACTTGGCTCTCCATAACTCATTTTCTGTGAGACCCGGAGGAACAACTCCTTGCCTAGGAAAACAGCAACAAATAACATGGTGATTGTTCATTCCAAATATCTCACCAGTGCTCTGGAGACATGTAGCTAGAATGTTCTGGAGTTTATGTTTACCTAGAACATCTGTGTCTGGATGGAGTGACAAATCTAACTATTACAGAGTCAGGGAAAATTCTAATAACACAAAAGACAATAAACACTTAAAATGAGCACATCAAACCCATAAACCTCAAATTGCCTATAATTTGGAAAAACAAAAGCATCTTGTATAATAGGGAAGTATTCAACTTTGAAATAGTCTTTGTTTTAAATGACATTTAAAAATGTACTTTGAACTCTGTAAATGCTAAGATATTTTTAACTCGTTAGACAAAATCTGTAGCAATCAAGAATGTGAATTCATTTTTAAACCTATAGTTTGAAAACCTAGATAAGAAAGGCTCACTATTTTTCCTCTTTATCAAAGAAACACATATTCATTGCAAAAAATTTAGAAAATACAGGAATTCATTAACACAATTAAAGTCATTCAAGCCTCTCCCAACTTAGCACCACTAGCAATGCTTTGGTAAATGCCCTTTCAGGCTTTTATTGGATCTATTATACATGATATTTTTATTTAAAGGCATTGTATCAAATCACCTTTTTTATTCAATAATATTTTGTAAACATTTCTCTATATCTTTAGATATTCTTCTATATCATCTGTACTGGGTTGAATAGTGTCCCCCCCTAAAATTCTTGTCCACCTGGAACCTCAAAATGTGACCTTATTTATAAACAGGGTCTTTGCAGATGTAATTACATAGTTAAGATGAGGTCATGCTGGATTGGCGGGGGCGGGAGGGAGCAGATCAAATGATTGATGCCTTTATACGACCAAGTGCAGCCACGCAAAGAAGGACATGTGATGACAGAGGCAGAGATTTGAGTGACGTAGTTACAAGCCTAGGGCCACCAGAAGCTGGAAGAGGAAAGGAGGGGTTCTGCCCTAGAGCCGTCAGAGGGAGCAGAGCCCTGCCAACACCTTGATTTCAGACTTCTAGAGTCTGGAACTGTGAGAGAATAAATTTCTCTGTTGTATTAAGCCACTCAGTTTGTGGTAATGTGCTATGGCAGCCTTAGAAATTATACCAATCCCCTACTGTTGGGCATTTTAATTGCTTTTAACCTTTTCCATTGGTAAGGGATAAGGAAGTAAATATCCTTATAAATAAAACTTTTCCCCCATCCGAGATTATTTAGAAAGAAATGAGTACATTTGCTGAGACAAAAGCTATGTAAAATATTAAAACTGTAAATATATCTTTTATCCTTTTCCTCTACTTGAGTATGTCTTTTTTTTTTTTTTATCCTCAGCAGCAGTAGCATCATTACTATTTAGGTAACCTGTTATATTCTTTATACAATGTGGATAATTTTGTTTAGTTATGTTATCTGCCACCCTGAAAATTTTTATGATTATGCAGTCAGGTAGGAACAAATGGAGTTCCTGCCTAGAAAGGCGTGACCCACTTCAAGATTATAGGTATGTTCACCTATATAGTTCTTTGCATTTTCCTAATAGTTTTTTTTTTTTGGTCACAGTTTTAAGCTATTTGAAATTTATCTTAAGATATGAATATGTGAAATTGCTTAATTTTAGATTCCAGTTGGCTGGTCTGCCCTTCCAAGACCAAGATTTCAATGCTATATTTACCATCATGAACTTTTGTGAATGTTAGGCTGGACTTTCTACCGTGTGCCCATCATCTACACCTCGTGTTGCCAAACCCACCATTTTAACTGAGGGTCCCTTTGAATATCTGGTAGAGCAATGGTCCTTCACTCCACTACTCTTCGTCTGCTTTCTCAAAAGTGCCTTACTTACACCCAGTAATTTGTTCTTCCAGGTAACTCTTACAATTATTTTGTTAATGTTATAGGGGATCGCAATTGTATTTTGACCAAAACTATATTAAGCTGAAGAGAACTGCTATCTCTACAGCAATAAGACTTTCTATCCAGGCCTACCACATATTTCTCCAGTTACTCAAAGGCATCTTTTAATGTCGCCCAGTGGTCTGTACTTGCCTCCTACTTCTGGGTAAGTTAATTCCCAGGTATTTTTTATATATATATATATATATATATATATATATATATATATATAGTTCTTAGGAATGAAATTGAAAAACACTGTCTAATAGAAAACAAACCTACGGTTACCAAAGGGGAAAGCATCTTTTTGTGTTCTATGTCCCCATAACATTAAAAGAAATTAAATCTCTTTATTAAGGTATCATTTAAATATTATAAAAGTCATTCATTTAAGTATACAATTTGATGAGTTTTGAAAAATGTACACGGTGGTGTAACCACCTTCAGAATCATGGTATAGAATATTTTCATCTCCCCCAAAGTTCCCTCAGGCCCCTTAGGAGTCATTCCCTGCACTTCCCAGCAACCATAGATCTGCTTTCTACCACTACAGTATTGCCTCTGAGAATTTCACATGAATGGAATCATACGAGCAAGTAGTAGTATGTGTCTGGCTTCTTCAACTTTGCATAGTGCTTTCAGATGCATCTTTGTTGTATCAGTGACCGGTTAATTGCTGAGTGGTACTCCATTCAATGAATGGACCACAGGTATTTATCAATTCTCTTTTTAGCCATTCTAGTAGGTAGAAAATGGTATCTCATTGTGGTTTTTGTTTTGTTTTTCATTTTTAGACATTCCAATGTATACTCTTTTCTTCCAGTTTCGTTGAGATATAGTTGACATACATCACTGTCTAAGTTGAACGCATCCAGCATAATGACTTGACTTACATACATCATGAAATGATCAGCACAATAGTTTAGTGAACATTCATCATCTCATACAGATACAAAATTAAAGACAGAGAAAAAAAATATTTGTCCTGCTGATGAGAACTCAGACTTTACTCTCGTAACAACTTGCATATATAACGTACAGCAGTGTTAATTCTATTTACCATGTTGTACATCACATCCCAAGTACTTATTTATTTTATAACTGGAAGTTTATACCTTCTGACTGCCTTCAGCCAATTCCCCCTCTCCCAACCCCCGCCTCTGGTAAGCACAAATCTGATCTCTTTTTCTATGCGTTTGTCTGTCTGCTTGTTTGTTTTTGAAGTATAATTGACCTACAACACTATGTTAGTTCCTGGTACACAACACAGTGATTCGGTACTTCTGTACATTTCAAAGTGATCACCACGATAAGCCTAATTACCATCTGTCATCTTACAAAGATATTAAAATTATAGTTATTGACATATCCCCACACCATACTGTACCTCTTGTATACCTGTGACTCATTTATTTTGTAATTGGGAGTTTGAACCTCTTAATCTCCCTCACCAATTTCTCTCCTCCCCCCAACCCCCTTTCCTATGGCAACCACCTGTTTGTTCTCCGTATCTATGAGTTTGCTTTTGTTTTCTGTTCATTTGTTTTATTTTTTAGATTCTACATGTAAGTAAAATCATACAGTATTTGTCTTTCGCTGTCTGACTTATTTTCACTTAGCATAATACATGCAAGTCCATCTGTGTTGTTGGAAATGACAAGATTTCGTTCTTTTTTATGGCTGAGTAATAGATGTTTTACATATCTATATATACCACATCTTCTTATCCATTCACCTATTGATTGGCACTTACGTTGCTTCTATATCTTGGCTATTGTAAATAATGCTGTAATAAACACAGGCGTACATATATCTTTTTCTAATTAGTGTTTTTGTTTTCTTTGAATAAATACCCAGGAATGGAATTGCTGGATCGTACGGTAGTTCTATTTTTAATTTTTAAAGAAACCTCCACACTATTTTCCATAGGTGGCTGCACCAATTTACATTCCCACTAAAAGGGCAGAAGGGTTCCCTTTTCTTCACATCCTCGCCAACAGTTGTTATTTGTTGTCTTTTTGATTCTGACAGGTGTGAGGTGATATTTCATTGTGGTTTTAATTTGCATTTCCCTAGCAACTAATGATGCTCGGCATCTTTCCATAGGCTTACTTGATATTTCTAGATTTTCTTTGGTTTAGTGTCATCAGCCTATTCAAATCTTTTGACCATTTAAACAAATTGGGTTGGAATGAAAAGAATTCTTTACCTCTTCTGGACATAAGTCCTTTATGAGCTATAGGTTTTGCAAATATTTTCTTCCAGTCTGTGAATTGCATTTTTGTTTTCTAAACAGTGTCTTACGAAGTGGAGAGACATATCTTTTCCCTTATTGTTCATGCTTATGTCTTATCTAAGAAACCTTTGCCTATCGCAAAGTCATACAGATTTTATCTTGTTTTCTTCTAGAAGTTTTACAGTGTTAGCTTGTATATTTAGGTCTATCATCTATTTCAAGTTATGTTTATGATTTTGTTTAAAGATTAATACTCTTTTTTTATGTGGAAATCCATTTTTTCCAGAACCACTCATTGAACAGAATATTCTTTCTCTATTGAATTATCCAGACATCTTTATTTAAAAATCAATTGACTATATATGTTTGAGTCTATTTCAGGATCCTCTATACTGTTCCACTGATCTATATATCTATACTGTTTTGATTACTTGAGCTTTACAGTAAGTCTTGAAATCATGCATTTAATATTTTTGTTGCTACTGAAAATATGATTTTTAAAATTTCAACTTCCAGTTGTTAATTGTTACTATACGGAAACCCAACTGATTTTTGTATATTGATCTTATATCTTGTGACTGTGCTAAACACTCTATTTGCATTTTTGGTAGCTTCTTTCTATATAGATGATCATGTTTTCTGTGAATGAAGAGAGTTTTAGTTCCTTTCCTATCTGTACATCTTTTATTTTTGTTGCTCTTTTTTTCTTATTGGACTAGCTATGCTAGTCCAATGCTGAATAAATGTAGTGAAAGCTGAACTCCCTGCCTTGTTCCTGATCTCAGGGGGAAAGTTTTCATTCTTTCATCATTAAGTTTGGTGTTAGTTATAGGCTTTTCTTAGATGTACTTTATTCCTTCTATTCCTAGTTTGCTGAGAGTTTTATCATGAAGGGATGTTGGATTTTGTCTGTTTTTTCTGCACTTATTGAGAAGACTGTATGTTTCTCTGTCATAGTCTACTGATACAGTGATTTCCAAATGTTAAAATGAACTTGCAGTCTTGTGACGAACCATATTTGGGTTCTGCTTATTTTGGGTATTATCCCTTTTAAAGATGGCTAGATTTAAGTTGTAAATTTTGTTGAGGAGTTTTTGTGTCTATGTTTATGAGGGATATTGGTCTGTAATTTTTGTCTTGTAATCCCTTTGGTTTTGCTATCAGTGGTCTCATAAAATGGATGAAGAAGGGCTTCCCTGGTGGCCGAGAGTACGCCTGCCGATGCAGGGGACACAGGTTCGTGCCCTGGTCCGGGAAGATCCCACATGCCGTGGAGCAGCTGGGCCCGTGAGCCATGGCCGCTGAGCCTGCACGTCCGGAGCCTGTGCTCTGCAATGGGAGAGGCCACAACAGTGAGAGGCCCACGTACCGCAAAAAAAAAAAAAAAAAAAAGGATGAAGAAGTCTTTCCCCCTCTTCTATTTTCTGAGAGAGTTTGTGATGGAACTGATATAGTTTCTTTCTGTGAAGAAATAATTTCTTTCACCTGTGATGCTAATTGGCCTTGGAGATTTTTGTGGGAAAGTTTTATTTTTATTTATTTATTCTGCCATCTTGCTCTTTGTTTTCTGTTTGTCTCATCTCTTCCTTGTTCCTTTTTTTTCTCTTTCCTTGCCTTATTTTGGATTGAGTCAATTTTGGTAATTTATATATTCATAGAAGGCTAGACATTTCACTTAATATTTCTAAAATTTTTAGCAAAGAGCTACATAGTAGGCTTCATTTTTTTAAAAAAATTAACTTATTGTTAGGTACGTTGGGTCTTCGTTGCTGCGCACGGGCTTTCTCTAGTTGTGGTGAGCGGGGGCTACTCTTCGTTGCGGTACACGGGCTTCTCATTGTGGTGGCTTCTCTTGTTGCAGAGCACGGGCCCTAGGCACATGGGTTTCAGTAGTTGTGGCTTGCGGGCTCTAGAGCGCAGGCTCAGTAGCTGTGGCACACAGGCTTAGCTGCTCTGCTGCATGTGGGATCTTCCCCAACCAGGGATCGAACCCATGTCCCCTGCACTGGCAGGAGGATTCTTAACCACTGTGCCACCAGGGAATCCCCTTCATTTTTATATTTCTATTTCTCACAGGCAACTTTCTTATCTTCTTGTTACATACTTTGAGTTTTATTTATTTATTTTATATTGATTAGACGTGCCAGAGGCTTATCTTTCTCTGGGCTTATCAGAGAACCAGTTTTTCATGTATTTTTCAATTCTGTTAATTTCTGACCTTAAAAAAATGACCTTCTCTCTGTTTTCTTTGAAAGACAGTCTATATAGTGGTTAACAGCATGAACTGTGGAGTCAGACTGTCTGAGTTCCTATGCTGGCTCTGCCACTTAACAGTGGCAGGACTTTGACTTTTCTGCCTTAGTTCTTTCATCTGAAAAATGGGCATAACGAGAGCACCTACCTTCAAGGGCTGTTGAGGCTTAAATGAATGTACATGAAGTGCTTCAGGCAGTATCACTACACAGCATGTGTTATTGCTATTTTCTTTTTATTATTTTGTGCTGTTCTTTAATTTCTTAAGCTGAAGTCTCAGTTCATTTGTTGTAAGCCTTTAACGTTTAATCAGAGAGACATGTAAAACTATAAACTTCCACTCAGAGTACAATTTTGGCACAATCCCTTAAGTTTTCATATTAATTTTCCCATTATTTTTACTTTGTAATTTTACTTTTGGTTTTTCTTTTTGTACAGTTAAAGTACTGAACAATTCTGATGTGATTAATCAAGTTCTCTCTGTATTTCTAACAGTCTTTTCTTTGTATATTTTGATGTAACATTAACTAGTTCATGAATACCAAACATGGTCATTTTATAAATATCAAATTTTTCTGATCTATTCGCCCTGAACTGAATTTTGTCCGATTTTCATACAGCTTCCTTTTTATTTGCAGTTACCTTCGTCCTGCTTTGTAATGTTAGCCATTTTTATTACCTCCCTTTGGATTCATACTAAAATAGTACGTTGGTATCCCATGAGGACTATAGATTATTGGTATTCATATTCCTTGAAGGTACACTGTACATGATACTTCCTTGACTCCAACTAACCCTTTGAGCTATTCTCCTCTGAGAGTTCACAGCTAATTTGTCTCTTAGTGGGTAGGGGGAGAACTCTGGGGTATTTCTTATCCATTAATTCACAAATTGGTTTTACTGATGAATATATAGATAAAGATATAGATGTAGATATATAGATATATAATGAATATAAAAGCAGCATTACCCCTAATCCCCAGTGGAGCAATTTATGACACAGACTTTAAGGGTTTTATATTCCTTAAAAGGTGAAGAGAAAAGAAGGTGAGGTGCTCAACGATTCTTGGAGGAAGTCATTGTATTTTTACATGCACAGTGACCTCATACAGAGATTAGTCATGTAGCTAGCAACCCTCATGCATTCTGATTGGGATGTCATGTCACTGTTGAGCTTTTTAAGTGTTTTTACACAATTTTAAAGTCTCTGATTTTAATAGAGGGTTTTGATCCCTTTTACACATACTGTTATTACTAAGCTGTCTGGCCTCCTCCATCTTGTTTTACGTTATTTTAAAAGCTTCTATGACAGTTTTTTGGTTTTACCTTTAGTTATACTTACTACGCTGTCTTTGTTTTTATGCCTTTGGGGTTTTAGAAGATATATACTAAGATTTAACTTGACTAGTGGTTACCATTAAGATTCTCAAAACCGGGCTTCCCTGGTGGTGCAGTGGTTGAGAGTCCGCCTGCCGATGCAGGGGACACAGGTTCGTGCCCCGGTCCGGGAAGATCCCACATGCCGCGGAACGGCTAGGCCCGTGAGCCATGGCCGCTGAGTCTGCGTGTCTGGAGCCTGTGCTCCGCAACGGGAGAGGCCACAACAGTGAGAGGCCCGCGTACCGCAAAAAAAAAAAAGATTCTCAAAACCATTCTAAGATACATTTCTCTAACATGGTAAAGAGCCAAACCATACATACTTTTGAGTCCACCTCCTATTTAAGGTAAATATTTGGTATACTTTTAATTCCCCCTCTTCCTTTTTTTAATTAAAAAAATTTTTTTTGATACTACAATCTAGGGCTTTAGATTCAGATAGCTATTACTATTTTTTACAAAACACTTAAAACTTCTTTTTGCCTATACATTGCTTTATAACTAGAAATGTAACAACTATTTCTATTTTAACAGTTTCGACATTCATCACTAGTCTATTTATATTACAGCTTTCTTTTTTTTTTTTACTGTAATACAGTATATAACATAAAGTTTACCATCTCAACCATTTTTAACTGTACAGTTTTGTGGTACTAAGCATATTCATGTTATTGTCCAACCATCCATCTATCTCCAGAATGTTTTCATCGTCTCCAACTGAGACTGTATTCATTAAACAATAACTCCTGATTCCCCGGCCCCCCAGGCCCTGGCAACCACCATTCTATTTTCCGTCTCTATGAATTTGGCTACTCCTGGCACATTATTTAAGTAGTATTGTACAATAATTTGTCCTCTTCTGACTGGCTTATTTCACTTAGCGGAATGTCTTCAAGGTTAATCCATGTTGTAGCACGTGTTAGGATTCCCTTCCTTTTTAAGGCTGAATAGTATTCTACTGTGTGAATAGACGACGTTTTACTTTTCCATTCATCCATCCATGGACACTTGGGTTGCTTCCACCTTTGTCTATTATGAGTAACGCCACTATGAACACGGGTGTGCAAACATCTGTTCAAGACCCTGCTTCCCATTCTTTTGGGTATATACTCAGAAGTAGAATGGCTGGATCGTACGGTAATTCTATTTTGAATTGTTTGAGGAATCACAATATACTATGGATTTCCTAGTTTTGAACTCAATTTTGCTTCATCACCTGACCTCTCAAGAAGGATTTATGAGGAGTTTATTTTTGATGTTGTTACATATTTTTCTGTTGCCTCTGTAAACGGAGACACTCTGGTATAAAATTCCTGGGTTACATGCTTTCTCCTGGAAACTCCTCGGCACACGTTCCTTTACTGTCCTCTGGCACTCAGTACATAGATAAGAAGATTGAGACTTCTCCGTCATTTGTTCTTTTTTAATAACTTTTTTTCACTGTTTGAATGCTTACGAAATTTTTAAAAGTTGCTTTGTAGAAAAAAGAAAAAAAAGTCTCCCTATGTGGGTCTCTTTGCCTGAAACAGGGTGAGCCTAATTTGTGGATGTCTGTCCTCACTACAGGACAATTCTTTTATCTACTTACTATGACATCTTTCGCATTTTTCTAGTTTCTCCTTGAGAAGCATCAGTAAATTATATCTTCACTCTCCATCCTCTAGTCCCCTGAAATATAATCCTTTTCACACTCTCACCTTTTCATCTATATCAGGAGTTGACAAACTACAGCCCACGCCTATTTCTGAATAGCTGGTGCGCTAAGAGTGGTTTTTCCATTTTTAATGGGTGGTGAACAAGCAAAACAACAGAGAATGAGACTGTAGGGCCTGCACAGCTGAAAATGTTTATCATCTGGCCCTTTGCAGAAAAAGTGTGCCGACCTCAGATCTTCATCCTTGGAGAGTGACTCAGGTTTATCCCCAGCATCTCTGTTTCCACTTTTTTCTCGGTACCATTGATGTCATTACTTCTCCACCGCTGCCTCCAGTGAAGATTTTAATTTTGCTCTTACAAGTTTAGGGGCTTTGCAATCGCTTTTATGGCTTCTTTTCAACTCCTCTAGCTGTCTTTACATCGCCACCTCTCCTCTTTTTATGGCTTTTATTCCAGCATCATGGAACATTGACTTGCCGGAATTCTGAAATGCGCTTCTGCCGTCTTCCTCTGCCTCGTTCCTCAGGACTTGCTCGTAGGGCTCCAGGACGTTCTGCTTCCCAGGGAGCCCTCTTTCTGCACGGCTGCGCATGCTAAGACCTGGCCAGACTCACTGTTTGGTAACAAAGTTTATCGACCGCCCTTGGTGGCCTCGCTGACTACCCATGTGACAGTCAAATACGTGCCTTGCATGGATTATTCTTGGCATGTTTAGGCTCACAGCTCCCACTAATCCAATTCTCAGCGTATGGCTGACTTTCCCTGAGAGCAGGAGTCAGCAAACTACTGTCTGTGGCCTGTACGGCTGGCTAGCTAAGAGTGATTTTTACATCTTTTAAAGGATTGTAAAACAACCAACCAAACAAAAAGCCCTGGAAAACAAACAAACAAGCAAGCAAACCCCCAAGACACTAAGAAGACTAGGCAGAACATTTAGAATAAGACAGAAATCCTCTGTAGTCCACGAAGGCTGAAATATTTCTTATATGGTCTTCTATCAAGAAAGCTGCATGTCCATCAACAGACGGATGGCTAAAGAAGATGTGGCACGCACACACACACACACACACACACACACACACACACACACACAGGAATACTACTCAGCCATAAAAAAGAATGAAATTCTGCCATTTGCAGCAACATGGATGGACTTGGAGGGCATTATACTAAGTGAAATAGGTCAGACAGAGAAAGACAAATGCTGTATGATATCACTTATATGTGGAACATATACATATATATACAACAAACTAGTAAATGTAACAAAAAAGCTGCAGGCTTGGGCTTCCCTGGTGGCGCAGTGGTTGAGAGTCCGCTTGCCAATGCAGGGGACACGGGTTCATGCCCCGGTCCGGGAAGATCCCACATGCCTGAGAGCCATGGCCACTGAGCCTGTGCGTCCGGAGCCTGTGCTCCGCAACGGGAGAGGCCACAACAGTGAGAGGCCCGCGTACCGCAAAAAAAAAAAAAAAAAAAAAGATGCAGGCTCACAGATGTAGAGAACAAACTAGCGGTTATAGTGTGGCGGGGCAACATAGGGGTGGGGGAGTGGGAGGTACAAACTATTGGATGTAAGATAGGATCAAGGATGTATTGTACAACACGGGGAATATAGCCAATATTTTGTAGTAACTGTAAATGGAGTGTAGCCTTTAAAAATTGTATTAAAATATTAAATAAATTAAAAAAAAAAAGAAAGTTGTGACCATTGCCTTAGAGCATGTCTCTTCTCTCACCTCATGCCTGGCTTTTTGAACTGACAGAGTCCATCCCAAACCTACAAACTGTGTCACCAGCATCCTTCCCATCTGAGCTACTGTATGTGGGGTTTATTCCCTGGGGCTTAATCTGAGAAGAAGCGAACAACCTACCCTAATTCTTGACGACTTGCTTTTTGTAAGATGCAGTCTCTATCTGGAGACAGAAAGTTGTGGATGCAGGTGTGGTTGTATTGTCGAGCAGAAGGCAGGGCTCTAGAAAGGGGACCTCACGGATTCGCACCTATGAGTTGGAGGGACGGCTGGCTTATTTTCAGGTTACTACGAACCCTGGGTATCTGTGTTAAGTGTCAACAATGGGGAATGAAACACGTCTTCCTATTTCTTACATTTTTTTTTTTTATAAAAAGGAATCAATTGCAAAAAAAATGTTGAAAAATCCCTAAGGGAAGGTTTAAAGACAATAGGCTAACATGATGATCTATTCATATATTAAGCCCCAAAGCATACTTGTTAATGTTACCTGTAATCATGCACTACTTTCCTTGCATCCTCTAGTTGTTCGTTGGTTAACAGAATATTCCTGGGATCAGTTACAGTGAAGAAATGACTGGCTCGTCCAATGAAAGTGCTTTGATCCCATCGAGGTTCCTTGATGTTAATGTTTGGTGGAAGTTCTCCAGACATTGTCCTGGACTGTAGAGGGTCAAAAGGACAGGCCTAGTTAAGACTTACAAAGTCACTACACATTGAGGAACTTTGTAGTCACACTAATCTTCAAATAAAGAGTTATTTACATTACATTCCTATTTATGAAAATAATTTTGCTATAAATGGCAGAAAGGCTATTTAAATCCAAAGCTAAATTTGTCTGTAAATCTCAATTTATCTTAACCAAATTTCAATGATTTCCCACATAGTTCTTTTTATAAGGACATAGTATTTCATCATCCCTTACTTTGGAAATCTATTCTTCAGAAAAAAATAAAAAAAGAGTTAAAAATAACATTAACAATAACAGTGTCTGAAGTCTGAAACACTTTTTCTGGATGAAAGAACCAACGTCAAACTACTGCGGCACTCTGGTTTACTAAATTTGTTTTTCCTACAAGTAGAAGTGACTAATTATGCCAAAAGGCTTACATGCTAAAAAGTCTAGAATTAAAACAAGATTCAGATTCATTCAGCCTTATTCAGCGTATAAACCACCAATCAAAAATGAAAAATTATTCTCCTCAATCTAACAGTCATAGTGGGAAAAACACATTTGGACAACCCCATAAATAGTAATAACATAGAGCATATTATTTTCCTCATAAAATACTTATTTTCTGGCTAAGAACCATTACTTCTTTCTAAAGTAACTAGTTTCTTTCGCTGAGTAATATACGCTTATTTTTAGAGCTGCTTTGTATTGCTGTAATACGTGCTTATTGTAGTATTTTGAATAATATAAGCTCATTGTAGAAAATAAAGAAACAAAATCTGCTATAATTTAGCCATGCTGAAATAACCATTGTTGATGTTTTGATATATTTCCTTGCAGACATTTTCTATACATATTATCCTCTAACTAAAAAAATAAAGTTGATATCATACTCTATATTTTAATATCTTGACTGTTTCCTGCTGTACTTATTTCACGAGCACTCCCTATGGCACTAAATATTCATTTCAGGTATTTAGCAACACCTTCAACCTTTATGTTATTTTCAGTTTTTCACCATGAAAAATAATGCTGTATCCTTGTCTATTAATTTTTTTCCTCATAACTGGTGACTTCCTTCAACTAGATCTCTCTATGTGACATTAGCAGGTCAAAGGATCCTATCACTATAAAGGCTTCAAACCATTGCTTTCTCATACCTCTTTCCTCTTTCTATATTTCTAATATTGGTTCTTATAGTGGCTTTCTTTTCCAGGTATTTTTCATGAAGTTATTTTTCAGTGCTTCACTAGATCATAGGTCTGTTAAGATGTCAGGTGCAGACGCCTGCCATTTGAACTTTATCAGAATCTCAAATTAACACATTTCATGGCCCACTGGATCAAAATCAAGCATGTTAGGCCCAGAGATGTGAGGAATCTAGTATATGTAAAACAGCTGGTCAGTTGAGAGTAAGAAAGTAAAAATCAGCCCCATTATTCATAAAGCAGGCTGGGATGACAAACACAGATAAAGTCAGCTGCAAAGCTAATAGGAAACCATATTTCTCCCAAGGTCACACTGAAGCTAAAAGGTGTCCTAACAACCCCCTTCTTTGGGTGACCACTGCTTTCTTATCTCATTGAGAAACCCTGTTCTCCACAATCACAGACTGTCAGAAACTTTGCTGTTTGAAATCATACTAGGAAAAATGAATCATCCCACTTTAACACAGAAAAGGAGCCTGGATTTCCAGCCCAGATGCAGAGTTTCAGATTAGGGAGTTTCTGGACACAACATTCCACGTCTTTTTTCTTTTTTTAAAAAATTAATTTATTGTTATTATTATTTTGGCTGTGTTGGGTTTTCGTTGCTGCACGCGGGCTTTCTCTAGTTGTGGCGAGCAGGGGCTTCTCTTCCTTGTGGTGCGTGGGCTTCTCATTGCGGTGGCTTCTCTTTGTTGCGAAGCATGGGTTCTACGTGCATGCGCTTCAGTAGTTGTGGAAGGCAGGCTCAGCAGTTGTGCCTTGCGGGCTCTAGAGCACAGGCTCAGTAGTTGTGGTGCACAGGCTTAGTTGCTCCACAGCATGTGGGATCTTCCCGGACCAGGGCTTGATTGAACTTGTGTCCCCTGCATTGGCAGGAGGATTCTTAACCAGTGCGCCACCAGGGAAGTCCCTTCCATGTCTTTCTTAACTCTGTAGTTTCCAAGGAAACTTTGTAGTTTCCAGGTCATGGGCTACTTCACAGTTCAGACCTTTACACCCAGCCCTGCTTTGAGCCAATCAAAATATTGCTTCATTAAACTTCCCTAAGTTCCACCATTCTCCAAGATGCTCTGAAAGACCTATCTTTTCCTTTGTTGGTGAGACACTCCCAGTTCCTCCAGTGTGTGGTCTCCCTCATTGAAACACACATGACTTTGTTTAACTAAGGTTTGTCCCTGCTGGTTTTCAGTCAGCTGGGCTATGATAAGAGAAGTGTCTAAATTTCAAACTAGGACACCTCTAAGCCATGAACGTCAAGTCCGGGGATGTAAGGATATAATTTTCACTTCAAAGAGCTGTGTCATTGTATGAAGAAATGTCTCAATTTTGAATAAGAATGTACCTAATGTATTATTTATAAAACATACAAAAAGTCAAACAAAAACTCTAATTCACACCCAGGAGAACAGTTTTCAGACTTGTGTACAGGGACCTAGGGCTCTGCTGAGGCATGCTAGTGACCTGCAGGGAGTGGAGGGGATTCAAGCAGGTGGGTTCTGAGCCCCTGCGTTTATAGTCAACTAGAGCAGGTCTGCTTTCATCTGCTCTCTACATCTGGGTTTTATGGCAATGATCATTTAAAGGGAGGGTTCTAATGCTTGAGGGTTGGGCGGGGGGGAAGAAAAAGCAAAAAAGAAAAAAGTTGAAAATCACTATAGGAGAGGAAAATCTGAAGATCTATGAGACGATTCATAAAGGTCCAGAAGGTTTCAAGCTTTTTTTTTTTTTTTACACCAGTTTCCTAAGTCAGCCCCGGCATCCATTTGATTAGTGCCTCTTCAACTATGTCCGGTGAAGGACCTGCTTTGGTTGTTCTAATTTCCGGTCCCATCATGAACCAATACTTTTGTAAACTATATTAAAAATAAATTTTGAAAAAATGAAATAAAAAAGTGGGACACATATAAAAGCCCCCATTTTTATTATTAGGTTCAGCAGATATACTAGAACTCTATCATATTGTTATGAAAGTTCCTAAATGCTTACCCCCAATTTCTGTATTTTCCCCAATATGAGGACACTGGCCTCGTCCAAGGGTCATAATTTGAATTTACACTTAGGCGTATAGATCACAATTTGTTTCTATACTTAAACGTCACCAAATAAATGCTACATATAATCATGTAACTAGAAAAGACAGATAATCTGGTCTAACTCACTTCTGTTTTTGAATGGACCACTAGAAGGTATAATTCTTACCCTCAAGTAGATCGCATACTAAATACAGAACAGATGAAATTCTGACCAGGACAAAACTTTTAGCTTTGTTTTTTCTTTAAGGTCTAGAAAGTGCTCCTACCTTTAGTGTTCACTGACTGGGCACCCACCACGTGACAGATTCTTGGGCTAAATCAGTGAACAAAAGACAAAAATTCCTGCCTTGGTGGAGCTGATGTCGGGTGCTGGCAATGGAAGGCTAGACAGACAATAAACAAGGTAAGCCAAGTATCCACTATATTAGTAGGTAATAAATGGTTTGGGGAAGAATCACAATGGGAAGCATCATGAGGACAGACTGCATTTTTAAACGGGGCAGTTGGGGTAGGCCTCATGGAGAAAATAACAATGGGGCAAGCTCAAAAAGAAGTGAGGAACTGAATCATGTGCGTATCCAGGGGAGCAGCATTCCGGGGAGAAGGAACAGACATTGCAAAGGCCCTGAAGCAGGTGTCTTCAAAGAACAGCAAGAAGGCATGCAACTGGGGTGGAGAGAGGAAGAGGGAGGGAGACAGGAGATGAGGGGTCAGAGAGGTATGGGGAGGGGTTTAGTTGGAATCACACTGTTTGGCACCTCGTGGCCACCGCGAGGCCTTTGCATTTTACCCTGAGGGAAATGGGAGTCATTGGTGGGCTCCAATCAGAGGACTTACAACTGAAAAGGACGTCTCTGGCTGCTGTGTGGAGAACGCAGTGGGGCTATCAGAGTGGATGCAGGAGGAGCAATTGTAAAGCTCCTGCAGGGATCCAGGAGAGGGCTGATGGTGGCGCAGGTGGCAGCAAGGAGGGGCCAGAAGTGCTGACGTTCTGGATACTGTGTTGATGGAGCCAACAGGATTTCCTGAAATCTTGGATGTGGGGTGTGAGAGAAAGAAAAGGCATGACTCCTAAGATGTTTGACTGGAGGAGAAGCAGGTGTCAGGGATCAAACAGCAAGTTCAGGTTTGGATGGATGGAGTTTGTGACGCCTAGGGGACTTCCAAGTGGAGATGTCCAGGAGGCAGTTGCGTACGAGAGTCCAGAGTTCAGAGGAGAGATTTAGTCTGCAGATCTTCATCTGTGGGCAGAGACGGCTGAAACTCAGGCAATGGGAAAGCGACAGACAAGTGAACGTAAACAGAGAAGAGATCCAAGACCTCCAATGTTAAGAGGTCAGGAAAGACTAAGTTATAGCAAAGGAGGCTGAGAAAGAGTGACCAGTGGGTAGGAACTCAGCAGAGCGTGGTGTCCTGGAGGACAGGTGACTACCTGTAGTCCCATCGGCCAAAAGGAAGAACACCTTGGTAGTTGGTTACTCCCATCTTGGGCTAGTGAAGAGGGGGATACAACTCCTGAAGGGCCATCTAGGGAATGGGAACGCTACAAAGATGGTTATCTTGGCAAATTCTAAAAATTCTTAGCAATGGTGATGGCAAGTAGGGAGTGAATGCACAGCACATTAAATGCCCCTTCTTCGGGGCACTGTTTATTCCTGCAAGGTCACCGGCACAGACCGGTGGTTCCTAACCAACAGAACGCATTGAAATCACCTGGAGAGCTTCTGAAAAAGACAAATACTATCGCCGTTCTAGAGATGCAGACCTAGGAGGTCTTACATAAGGCTGGGCATGTGATTCTGCAGGCGCTCTGGGTCTGGACCTCCAGCTCTCTGGGCACCAGGCTGGGACTCTACATGAAGCTGGGAGCTGTTTCCTTGCCTGCATCTTTCTCTGTGCCGCCTATGCCTTCCCCCAGGCCTGAGCAATCTGCAGTGCTTCCCAGTGGATATCTCATACTGATTTTTTTCTCATAAAATTGAGTACCAAGCAATATATCTTCCTTTTAAAGTATAATTCTCACTATTTCCCCTTCACACTTAATATATATAACAATAGCACAAACAAAAAATTAAAATGTAGCTTTCATAGAATTGTAGTCCTTAATAACCAACCGTCTCCAATTTGTTAAACATAGGGCAAGCTTCAGGTCAAGCTGTTGAACACATGATCTGGTTTTACAACATGGTGCTTCATAAAATAAAGATGTTCTATTGCATAAGAGCTGGAGAGGATCTTAAAAATAATCCACCCAATGTTCTCATCATGTAGGAAACAGAGGCACAGAGGGGGACATAACTTGTCCAGGGTGTGCTCCTGGTGATGGTGGCAGAAGGAAGTGGGCGAGGATGCAAAGCCAGACTGAACTCCGGAGCACTGGTCAACCAGTTTACTCTTTCTACTCTATTACTCTCTTTTAGCTATTCTCCTCCCCCCCCCCCCCCCCCGCCAAAGTACAGCAATTAATGTCTGCACAGAATTGGTATCTTTGAAGCCCTCCTTTTCTCCTTTCAATAAAAACAGCTTTACTCACACCACGAAGCTCTGCACTACGCTAACCCTCTGGTGCCTCCATAGTGTATGTGAGAAGAATGCTGTGGAGGCCTCACAAAGTCTCTTTTTTGTTTTTAATTGAAGTACAGTTGATTTACAATGTTGCGTTAGTTTCTGGTGTAAAGCAAAGTGATTCAGATATGTGTATATATATATATATATATATATATATATATATATATATATACCTATGTATGTAAGTATGTGTGTATGTGTGTGTGTGTGTATGTGTGTCTGTACTCTTTTTCAAATTCTTTTCCATTATAGGTTATTATAAGATAAGGAATACAGTTCCCTGTACTATACAGTAGGACCTTGTTACTTATCTATTTTATATAGAGTAGTGTGTACAAAGTCGCTTCTTAAAAAGGCAAAGGAAAAGAAGATAGATGGGGAAAGGAAACCCCACATTTTCGGAGTTTCTATTGCATACAAGGAACTGGGCTGGATGCTTGCCTAAGAGTGCAAGCCCCTACTATGTGCCAGTGGCAGAAGAGTCTATGTCAGTTTTCGCAACGCTGTGCTTTACGCATATTGTGCACACTTCACAGAAGAGGAAAGTAAGATTCTGAGATGTCACTCACAGCTACCCCCTTATCTCCCGGCAAGGGAGGAAGCAGGCTTATCATCAGACTACAGGCCAAGCCCACCAAAACCCCAACACTGAACGCTTATACTGATCCACTTCGTATAGACTTGGGGTGGGCAGAATCGTGCCCGCCCAAAGATGTCCACCTCCCAACCGCCACAGGATCTGGATCGATTACCTTACGCGGCAAAGGTGGTTGCTGGTATGATTAAGTTAAGGCTCTTGAGACTAGGAAACCACCTTGGATTATTTAGGGGGGCCTGTTAATCACAAGGGTCCTTATAAGAGAAAGAGGCAGGCAGGAGAGGCAGAATCAGAGAAGTAGATGTGACAAGGGACAAGCAGAGCTTGGAGTGATGCCACGAGCCAAGGCAGGTGCACAGCTTCTGGAAGCTGGAAACAGCAGGGAAACAGATGCTCCCTTGAAGCCTCCAGAAGCAATACAGAACCATTCAGGCTTCTGGCTTCTGACTTCAGAACAGTAAGCTAATACACAGTTGTTTTGTTTTAAGGTACATTTGTGGTAATATGCTAAATAGCAATAGGCTACTAATTCAGCACTCTTTTACCCTACTTAAAAGGATTTTATTTTGTAAATAAGTTCATTTAGAAAACAAACTTATGGTTACCAAAGGGGAAAGGAGGGGGGGCGAGGGAGGGATAAATTAGGAGTTTGGGAGTACCATATATACACTACTATATATAAAATAAACAACAAGGACCTACACCTATAGTTCTCTGTGTGTACAGCACAGGGAACTATACTTGGTATTTTGTGATAACCTATATGGGAAAAGAATCTGAAAAAGAACATATATATATGTATATATATATATAGATATATATATATACGTATATATATATCTGAATCACTTTACTGTACACCTGAAACTAACACAACATTGTAAATCAACTATACTTCAATAAAAATAAATAAATAAAAATATTTAAAAAGAATTTTAGTAGAACTCTATACTGGTGTAATACCAACTAGACTTGAGAGCCTGTCCTGCCCCCACCAATTTCAAAACCATAAGGCTAATCAGGAATACCATATGAACATTCTTACAAAGACAGCTGATCTCAAACCAGATAAAATTTTAATTATTGACTAGGACTCCCATGTTCCAATTAGACAAGCATTTTCACACACCAACCTTCAAGCCCAGGAACAGTTTTCACTTTTTTCCCACTCTAAAAAAATAACCCGTTTCTATAATTAGGGGTCCAGTTTTCAAAAAAAATACTTCTTATTTTGCACTAAAAAAACAGTGCATCCAGGCGCTGCTACCCTGGATCACTGGTCTCCCTCCAGTTGTGGACCTGGGAGCAGCTCTGCACATCCGGCCAAGACGCAGGGGGCCACGGCTGGGGCTCCTGACCCAGTAGCGGCCTCCGGGGCCAAGGCACCCCCATGGCCTTGGTTGCTATGCGGGGGTCCCTGGGGTACATCACCTTCCTACCTGCCTTATCGCCAGGGCTTGGTGGGCTGGTCACTTGGTCGGTGACCTGCAGCATCCAGGACGCCCACTAGCTGCCGGGGTCTGCGCTTTGGGATCATCCACCCCACAAACTCGGTACCGAGCAGTGGGCCAGGGGCTGGGGCTACCGCGGGCACCTTCGTGGGAAGGAAGCGAAGTCCCAGGGGTGGTAGGGGAAGAAATGGATTTGGTTTCCCCACTGTCTGGTTTCTGCATGAAGAGCACAGCCATCCCTGAACTTGTGGTTTCTGGACTTTCCTCTCTGTCTCCTCACCAAGGTTGACATTGGTCAAAGATCAGATACCTTTCCAGAGAGTTCTTAAGCACCACTGACCACGCAGTTCTGACAGTATTTCATGACAATGTATGGTGACAGTTTAGAACAAGTGCTTCTCAGCTAAGAATTTCTGCAAAGTAGACTGGGTAAGTCATTCTGCTGTACAGCCCTAGCAATGATACTGGGGACCACGCGGATGATTGCAAAGCCACAATGGCTCAAAAGAAAGATTCAGAGAACAAGGTATATATATGTATATATACATACATACATGTATATACCGTCCAATTTCAGGGGTGGCAGAGATAAGGGAAAATGCCACACCTCCAAGGGACAGACTGCGCGGGACACCAAACAATGTGTTCAAGGAAGTGCAAGTGTATCAGCTTTACAACAAGCCATGCAAGTGAAAGATGCCATGGACAGACTTAGAAGAGATGAGTGGGAGGATCTTCTCTCTGCCACGTCTATCTGAGGCTTTGACAGTTATGCAGAAGGGCGGAAATATCTTCAGAAATTTAGAGGCTATAGAAGGAGAGACAGGAAAGGTGGAAATATCACAGCTACAGATTGATTAAGTGAAGAGCTTCCCAAGGAGAAATTTACTAACCAGTGACCAGCTGATTGAATAGCTGCAGATGGTCAACTGTGGAATGTTATGGTTTACACATAATCATATCAGTAGATTTCTGATGTTCAACAAACTCAGTTTCCATGACCTGAAGAAATGATGGGATAGGGGGTGTAGAGAAGCAAAGGAGGCTGGAAGATTCTGGAACAGAGGCGTTAACAGGAACTGACCTGTGAAAGGAGGTGTCTGTATATTTAAATAGTTATAATGTTGCTTTTTTTTTTTTTTTTTTGCGGTACACGGGCCTCCCACAGCTGCGGCCTCCCCTGCTGCAGAGCATAGGCTCCGGACGTGCAGGCCCAGCGGCCATGGCTCACGGGCCCAGCTGCTCCGCGGCATGTGGGATCCTCCCGGACCGGGGCACGAACCCGCATCCTCTGCATCAGCAGGCGGACTCTCAACCACTACGCCACCAGGGATGCCCTATAATGTTGCTTTTTGACACTTGACCAACTGAGGTGTTAATTCTGACTTAAGAATCTTTTTTTAAAATGAATGATTTCAAAGAAAAATTTGGATTGTAAAGGTATGAAAATATTTTTTTTGTATGAGAAAAAAAGTGGGATTCAAAAAAAATTTCTGTAGTGACTGACATCACTTATGCTAAGAAATAAAGTCAAGGCTTTCTTACCTAAAGACAAAATCAATAAACTAAGAATGACAGCTATCTGGGGCCATTAATAATTATAGCATTAGATTGCATTTAAATGAGTCATTCCTAAAGATATTATTTTACAGATTATATACGTTAATACATTAATTAACCCCTCAAAGGGGATAGAAATAATCTCTTAGAGGGGAAAAAAAATCCTGTTAAAATTCAATCTCTTGGCTAAGGGGTTTTTGGTAAATATAGTATCATGAAGCCTCATCAAAACTCATCAAAATGAATTTCTCCAAGTTTTCCTTATTCACTCATTCATAAACGAAATTAATATATGCATTCAGTATGCACTGAAGGCCTCTCCTATACCCAGCACTGGCTTGGCCCTGGATTTGGAAAGACCCACCATGCGGTAAATAAACTGAAAGGCAAACACATTCTAATGAATACAGCCTAAACTTCCCCAAACGTACTTACAGACACCCTTCTCATATAGAGCTTATTATGGGTGGACATCACCCACCTCTGTCCATGCAGTCTTCAACTGAGTTATCAGATTACTAACCTGGGTAAACCTTATTGAAGACTGTGATATGAATGATTCTCATATCCAAATCTGTACACACTTTTCAAAAATATCTATTATTTCAGTGAAGTAAACCTGGTTTAACATCCACAATAACTCAGTCACAGAATTTATAAGCTTTTAAAGCCAAAATGAGTGCCATGACCAAGATTCTCTAGTCATAATATTGTATTACACATTATAGGCCTACTGGAAATGGTACTTAACTCCATCTTTTTTCAAGTCATTATTTAAGCTATATCACAACCTTCATCACCAATTCTGGGAGGGCAATACTGTCTCCCTTTTAGGTTAGATGTTACACAGTCAGTGCACAGCTATGCAAGGGCGAGGACCACCCCCTGACTCAGAGGCCCAGGACCACTTCCCACCACATACAAGCCTTCATGGCTGGTAAACAGTCTGCTCCAATTAGACAACGGTGATCAGTTTCATTGCCAAATAACTTTACTGAACCAGTTGGTTAGGAACTTGAATTTCTGGCTCCAAGCCGCACCTCCCTAACTGCCCTGTAACCTGGAATCCTCCGATGGAGGTGATGAGGGCAGGGGTGTGTAGTGGTTAGGGGCTTATGCTGGTGGAGGCAACAGACCTGAGTTCCAATGCCAGCTCCACCGACGACTCTGGGACCTTGTACACATTATCCCACTGCCCCAAGTTTCTGCATCTTTATCAGCAAAATTAGGATGCTGCTTAATAATAACACTAATGTTTAATAACCACATATCATAAGAGCCCTCCTTATATGACCCCATCTAACCCTCATAAGGGTTTGGTTACAAGGAAGCGGTGCTGCCAGGGTGTGACGTTTTATTACCTGGCTCCAGAATCCCTGCTCCTTGGGGAGGTAGTGCTGACCTGGAAAGCGGCTTCCTGGAAATCCTGATTCAGTAAAGCAGGAGTGGAGCCTAGGAAGGTGATCCTTAAGAAATACACCAGGGGTATCCTATGATCAGCTAAGTTTGGGAAACACTATGTGGGAAAGGATATAAAACCTATAGATAAATAACCAAATGCCCTACCAGCTAAGGGAAGATTCTTACCCTCTTTCAGGGGCAACAGAAATATTTAGATGACTCCATGGCCATTCAGGCTGGTTGCTGGCTGGGTCCTGTCGAGGAAGGCTCCCTGCCCTGTAGCCTGGTCTGCTGAGTACCTACCCTGCCAACCCACGGAATTGAGACCTGGACTTGAACCACTGCAATCTGGATTAGAGTCCTGACTCTGTCTCTTCCTTTCTAAGCATGTCACTGGGTGAGTCATCTCCCCTCTCTGAACCTCAATTTTCTCGTCTGTAAGATGGAGATGAGAGTTGGCTGACACAGTTGGAAGAATTAGGAAACTGAAGTGTGCAAGAGGGCTTTATTGACCTTTATTAACTGTAAAGGGCTAAACAAAGGTAGGGTCATTACTAACATGTCATTCTCCAAGCAAGGAATCTCCTGCCCTCATTGGCTCAAGTCCTGCACAGAAACACAGTGGCTGGTAGTATTGGTGGGGTTGGTGGTGGGGGGAGGGTGGGGATTGCAAGGGCACTTGGCTTCCTGAAGATGATGCCTAAGAAAAATGATTTTCCCTGAGATAAGCTTTATTTCAAACTTTTAGCTACATGCCAAGAAAATGCTTAACTACTGGAAAAGAAAAAAAAGAATTTTCTAAAACTTCACAGAAAACAAACTAGCAGGGAATGTGCTTTCTCAGGAACTTGGTAAGAAAGACCTTTAACCCTGGCTAAAGATTAACAACGCTAATTAAATTATTAAACTGGAAACTTATTGTTAGTTATGTTTTAACTAACATAATGCAGTTGTTTACTGCATTTGAAAGAGTTGAAAAAGAGTCTGGTTGCTCTTGGTTTATTTAGTTAGGGCCAGAGAGGTGTGATGTACCCTATCAAAGTCACTATAGGGGTACATGGCTGAGCACCCATTGTGGGCCAGACACAGGGTGTTCCACGCGTTACTAGACTGCTAAATTCTCACTTCAGCTAAGAAATTTCCCCCTACTTTGCAGAGTTACTCAGAGAAATCAAGTGCCACGCCCAAGAAGGCAGTTCGGCCTGACTTTATACCCCACTTCTGACCCTTGCGGGGCCAGAAGTGATGTGTCTGGCAAGGGCAGTCACGTTCATTGAAGGCACACATTTCCTCATTTGGCTTTGTGATGGTCGTCCACACACAGCATTTCTCTCTTATGGGCATGGCCACACAAGAGATCAAATTATAGATCAGAGGGGCTTCCCTGGTGGCGCAGTGGTTGAGAGTCCGCCTGCCGATGCAGGGGACACGGGTTCGTGCCCCGGTCTGGGAAGATCCCACATGCCGCGGAGCGGCTGGGCCCGTGAGCCGTGGCCGCTGAGCCTGCACGTCCGGAGCCTGTGCTCCGCAATGGGAGAGGCCACAACAGTGAGAGGCCCGCGTACCACAAAAAAAAAAAAAAAAAGAAAGAAAAAAAATTATAGATCAGAAAGTTGAATCCTGTGCTAAGAAGCAGATTCTTTCAAAGGGCATTTCCACTCAGCAATGGCTTTCTGTTGCATACCCTCCTCTATTCCAGGGACAGGTCTGCATGGAGACATGGGGCCTGTGTAGTAGAATCAGGAACCCATGGGGAATGACTGCCTTCTGTCTGTCTCCCTGCCACCATACTCCCTGCCTCCACTCCCCATCCACATGGCAGATCCCATTCTTCTACGAACTTTAAAACACCCAGGTAACAATACAATCATTGTTCATATTCTGGTGAACCTCAAGATCAACTTTGGGTTTCTTAATCAATTTCTTATGATGAGCGAAGTTCTTATCCATTTTTTAAAAAAAATTCTATTAGTTTTTACTTGAGATGGTGGTATCAGCCTGTAAAAATAATAAAGTACTCCCAAACTGTAGTATTTTGGACATATTCAGTTGAATATTTTCCCACCTACTTTAAAGAATCAAGTAACAGATTATATATACTGTGTATGAAAATATTTCACAAAGTAATAGCAGTTAACTAAAAACTTAATAACTTTGAACTTTGTATAATTAAGTATAGGTTTGATATGTATTCTGACAATTTTTCACTGTCTAGGTAAGAGTCAGCCTTTTAAAAAAATGACTTAGTGCTGATTTCTTACCTTTAACCTCAAACAAAAGGTTGGTTCTATTCACAATTATACTCCAACCGAATGCATCTAACCACGGCTTGCTTAGTAGGATGTAGATGCCATATTTCATTCTAATGCATCAGAGAGCAAAGAAGTTTTATGATGGATCTGCTCTAAGGGTCACTGCTGCTCTGGTTGTCTTCTCAGCTTCCTCTGCAGGAAGTGAGGAGGGGGAAGGGGTCCCCTCCCTCTGACAACATCTTTCTATACTCATCCACATGGGATTTCATAAAACTTTTACAGAATATTAAAAGCATTCTAAATATTTTCCTGATCCTGAATTACATCTACCCCTTGCTATACAGCTTCTTCTCTGACAACTGCAAGCACAGATACCCCTTTCCTGAAAGCCCATGGGACTTAAATGCTTGCCTGCTCAAGCAAAGCCTTGAATACATACTTAAAGCAATCATATGTTAGAGCTGGATAGAAACCGATATATCCTCCTCTCCAAACACCATCATTTTTTGCAAACTAGACAACTGCAGTCCTGAGGCGAGAAAGGAGCTGCTTGAGGTCCCAGAACCTCCTGGTGGAGCCTCCACTCATCCTCCCAGATTTCCCTCTCAGCTTACAGCTCTTACATGGCAAGTTCAGCACCACAAGAGCTGCAAAGTCTCCTTATTTACCTGTATACCCGCCTTGCACCTATTACAGTGCCTGGAACATGGAAGCAGCTCAGCAAACTGCGGATGGGCAAAGGAAGAGAAAAGCTGGAGACACGCAAGTAAAAATCTAGAAGATGAGGCAGAAGAGAGATTATGACTGAGAAAAGTAAAAACAAAATGCCATGGGGCTTCAGAAGGCAGTTGCCCATGGAGTGGTTAAGTGCCCGAGCTCTAAAGTCACTCATACTGAGCTTTCTCATTCAGGCACTCAACAAATATTCAGTGAGGGTCTCCCTGGTGCAGGGAACAGACAGATGAGCAAGACAAACAGAGGCCCTGATCACAAGCAGAGAATCAAACAAGCAAGTAAACAGTTAATTTCAACTGGTGACAAATTCTCGTAAGGAAAAAATCACAGGGGTAATCTAACAGAGGATGTGTGCATGAAGGGGCAATTTCAAACAACACAGCCAAGGGAGAGCATCTCTGAGGAAGTAACATGTAAGCTGAGACTACAGATGACCAACTGTGTGACTTTAGGCAGGTTACACAACCTCTCTGAGCCCCAGTTTCCTTCCCCATCTGGATTAGGAAGGCAAGGCCAAGTACCTCATGGGGCTGGAGGAATGTAAAAGTAGATGGACCTGAATCACCTGCAAACTCTTAGTAGGCATTGTGTCTATTGTCATTCTGAGAAGGTTAGAGGCTCGTGACAAGTGGGAAAGCTCAGGCGGTCAGCACGGAAATGCAAGCTCCGGGCAGGATCACTCCTGTTCCCATTACCTGCTTTTCTCTTCCCTACTAGATTGCGAGTTCTAGGGCAGGGGCCAGGTGGTCTCTGATCTCCGAGCCCCCCCTCTGCGCCAGGAGGAGAAGCCAGGAGCTAGGAGCTTGAGGGGCGTGGGGGTCGGTGCCACCGAACCACCGAGCAATCGCTCGCGCCAGTCCCCGCCGTGGCCTGTCCCCGCGGCAGCCATCTTGGGTGTCCTCCCCGCGGCGAGTTTCGTCACGCGGCCGCGGGGACAGCGTGGCAGGGCGCGTGCGGGCGTGGATGGGTGAGCCCCCTCCCATGCCGGGAGACCCACTCCACCGCGGGGGCTCAGGGGGAGCTCGGAGGAGGTCAGGCTGCTAGAGATGGGGAGCTCAGGCATTGGGATGGCAGGGGTCTCCAAGGTGTAGGGACCCCCTGGCACGGGGAGTCCCGGGCATGGCGAGGGGGCTTCTGACCTCCCAGCCCCGGTGTCTCCTGGCAGCCGGCCCGCGGGAGCGCGCCCCCGCTCCAGCCCGCGCCCCTCCGCCAGGCTCCCTGCGCGTTTCCAACCCACAGCACCCGCGTCCGCGGCCCACGACTCACCGCTCCCCCCCGGCCACAACCCGCGCCGCTCTGGGGACCCGCTCAGCGCCGCCTTCGCCGCCACCGGAAGCGCTTCTCCCGCCACGGCGGCCCTGCGCGCCGCCGCCGTCCGGAGCGCGCCCTCAGAGCGCGTCCCCGTGCGGAGCCCAGAGGCCCGGCTGGGCTGGGCGGCGGCCGCGCGCGGGAGGCCCCGGACGCGCCATCGCAGTCGCTGCGCTCTGGAAGCAGCCTCCGCCTGGTCCAGGCGCAATCCTCTGTGCCCGCGCTTTTGCTTCTGGCTCCATCATGAACTCCGAAGTTCACCCTCACCGCGGTGCGGGCTCCGTGCCATGTTTCCCATTTTGGTTTCCCCGAGACCGACCCCTTACTTGATCATTTCTCAGTTCCCAGGGTCTTACATAGTCAGCATCCTCTCATTCATTCATTCAAACCATTGTTTCCCAAAGTGTGGAATTTGGCACCACTGGGGCTACAAGGCGATTTTAGGTGGTACAAGGGCCATGACCTGATTTATGTCTAAACAAGAACCATCATCCTGGCTGCTGTGTGAATAGGCTGTAGAGGAGATGACGTGGAGGCAGAGGAGCCAGTAGGGAGGCTACCCGGGGCTAACCAGGGGAGAAATGACGGTGGCTTGGACCAGGTTGGTAACAGGAGAGGCGGTGAGAATTATTGGATTCCGGGTATATCTTGGAGACAGGTGAAATTTAATAAGTAGTGAAATTAAATCATGTTCATGGATAGGAAGATTCGATTTTTAAAGTCGTAAATTCTCCCCAAATTAACCTAAAAATATAATGCAATACCAAACAAAATTCTGTCAACTCTAGTGGGTATAAGAGTTTGGTGTATAACTTGACATGGTGACTGTAAAATGTATATGAAAAATAAAGAGCCAGAAATAGCCAAAACTATTTTGAAGAAAAAGAGCAGGGTGGAGTGACTCATCCTATGAACACAGAGAGGTTGTGTGTTTGTGCAGGGATCAACAAATAGTGCAGGCAAATAAGAGGTACCAGACACACACCCTGCACATACAGAAACCTTCTATTAGCTGCATCCTAAGTGAACGGGAAGGTTAGATATTCATTAAATGACGCTGGGGCAATTGAACCCCTACCTTAAACCATATATAAAACTGAACTTCAGGCACATTAAAGACCCAAATATGAAAAACAAAACTCCCAACTTTTTAGCAGACAATATAGGAGGGTATCTTTATGACTGGGGATAAGGATGCATTCTTAAATAAACACAAAATGGATGGAATATAAAGGAAAGATTGAAAAGTTAAACCTCATTAAAACTAAAAAAGTCATGCTCACCAATGATAGCATAATAAAAGGGAAAGAGTTCACAGACTGGCAGGAAATATTTTCAATACATGATCTGGCAAAGAATACATATGGAGAAAATATTAAAAAGTTTTCAAATTAATAAGAAAAAAGAGAAACAATCCAATAGATAAACAAATAAAAAACAAGAAGCATGCAATTCACGGAGACAGAAAAACAAATGACCCTGATACCTAAAAAAAAAATCAACCTGGCTAGGGATTTGGGCACTCAGCGTAGGTTTCACAGATAGTTTTTTTTTTTTTTTTTTTTTTGCGGTAAGTGGGCCTCTCACTGTTGTGGCCTCTCCCATTGCGGAGCACAGGCTCCGGAACCACAGGCTCAGCGGCCACGGCTCACGGGCCCAGCCGCTCCGCGGCATGTGGGATCTTCCCGGACTGGGGCACAAACCCGTGTCCCCTGCATCGGCAGGCGGACTCTCAATCACTGCGCCACAAGGGAAGCCCTACAGATAGTTTTTTGGTGGGACTCCTCATTCTCAGAATTCCTAGGAACGTTTAACCGGTTTCTGTTCTTTACTACACTCTGTGCCAAGTGTTGGGCTCAAAAAGATTTAAAAAAATTCCTCCCTCAAAGAGCTTAGTGTCAAGGAGATATATATATATGTAAACAAGTAGTTACAATAGATGATTACAACTCAGTATAAACACTGCAACAACATACTTTGGGTGATGTAAGTGCGTGAGCACAGGAGGGATGTCCCACTCTGCCCGCAGAATGGTGATGTGAGAGAGGTCTGGTAGATACAAAGTGTATCCGTTATCTGTTGCCACGGTGATGCTATAGCAGAACCACAAAAAACCTCAGGAGTATACAAAAAAAAAAAAAAAAAGGTTATTTTTGTTTCTGCATCTATGGGTTGGCTGGCGGTTCTGCTGATCAGAGCTGGGCTCTGCAAGGCCTCCTCAGTTGGTGGCTTTGTGGGTCTTGGCAGGGTTTTCTCACTGTCTGAGTCTCCAGCTAGGACATGTGGACTGACTTGGCTCTGTTCCAGGTCTCATTTTTCCAGCAAAGTTACGGAGAGAGAATCCTCAAGGCTGCCTTCATTTCTGCTTTAGCCTATTGGTCAAACCAAGTCACAAGACCAGCCCAGATTCTTTATCTCTTGATGGGATGAGCTGCAAAGTGACATTATAAATAGATGTGATATATAGACAAGTGGAGACTTGGGGGCTTTCTTTTTCAAAAATTCTTTCTTGTGTGTATTTTGCCTTCCCACCCTCCCAGTTTCTTTTGGGGATCTCCTCTCTCTCACTTCATTTGATCCTGGTCAGATTGTCAGTCATGGGACTTTTATCTTCTCACGCCTGCCACTGCCATGGGTATGTGACCCAAGCTCGGCCAAACAGAATCCCGCTCTGAATTTATATGTAGACACCGGGAAAAAGAGAAGTCATCCCCCTCCTCTGACCCTATAGGGGTTGCTAAGCTGGGAGAATGTGGATCAGGGGCTGCCAGGGCTGCTCTTTTTGCCTGTTTGCAGAATTGAAAGTAAGCTGAAAGAAGGCAAGAGAGAGAGTTCAGATGACATAACTGCAGGCCCTGGGCTCAGCCAATCCTGAAGCTAGGTCTACCTCCTAGGCTTCCAGTTATAAGAGCCAATAAATCCACCCACATACAGTTTTTGTTTTTGTTTTTGTTTTTTTAAATCATAAGCTCTATTGAGTTGGGGTTCTGTCTCTAACTGACTGGGGCTTCATTTTTAAATCATAAGCTCTTTTGAGTTGGAGTTCTTTCTCTAACTGACTGGGGGCTTCACAGAAGTGGTGACATTTGAGCTGAATGAAATCAAATTTGAAAAATCAAGGAAAAGAAGGAAGATGAAGGAAGAAGAAATGAGCTAAGGTTTAAAGAATAAAAAGCAGGTGTCCACATGTGTTCCTACCATTGTTTTAAATAAACGTCTTTCAGAAAGAGCTTCCAAGGAAGCTAAAGCAGTATTTTTCACCTTTGTTGATAAGGAAACTGAGGGCTTGGGAATTCTTGCTAGTCTAGCATTGACAAAGGTTGCAAAACTCTGGCATTTTAATATGGACTTTGAACTGTTCAGGGCATGGCAAAAACGAAACAACGCTTAAGTCAGCAAAGATAGGGGGACATTTCTGAGCATAGCAAAAGTTCCGTGAGCTGAGCAAAGATCTTGCAGAATATATCACAAGGTGAGAGTTTCCTCATGGTAGAACAGGGAATTCAGTGAGACTTAATATGTTTCTTTTAAATTAATATTTAAATGAAAACCTTAAGTTACAGATTCAATTAGCAAATTTATTTGTGATGATAAAGGAAATGCATAATCATGAATTTGAGAGGTGTGGAAAACTTCATGTACACACTCCATGCTGTTCCTCAGCTCTCTCCCTGGGAGATTTTTAGTATGTTTCCTTCTAGGATTTTCTTTTCTTTTCTGACCTAATCAAACTTCTGTTCTTCCTGAGCCTTATAGGAGAAGGAACATAGGGGAATAACAGTCATTGAGTGCCCACTGTGAGTTGGGCACATAGTAGACACTTTCACAAACATCTTTTCTAGTCCTCAGAGAAACACTGAGAGGTTAACTACTTGTATTAGTCAGGGTTCACTGAGAGAACAGAACCAATAGGATACATCTCTATCTTTATAGCTATCTATCTATCTATCTATCTATTTTTCCTAAGGAATTTTTTCACATGATTGTGGGAGCTGGCAAGCCTGAAATTTATAGGACAGACCAGCAGGCTGAAAGCTCCTATTGATGTGTTGAAAGGCTGAACTTCTCTGGGCAAATCAATTTTTGCTCTTAAGGCCTTCAACTGCTTAGGTGAGGCCCACCCACATTATGGAGGACAATGTTCTTTATACAAAGTCAACTGATTACAGATGTTAACCATATCTACAAAATGCCTTCACAGCAGCACCTAGATTAGTGCTTAATTGAATAACTGGGTTTCTAGACTAGCCTAGCTAACACATAAAAGTAACCATCATATTACCCTTCCCCTGATTTTATATCTCCATTCAGTCTTGCCTCTAACAATTCATCCCCTGATCTTTTGAAAATGTGAATCAGATCAATTCTTGTCCCGCTTTAAAATCCTCAATGGCTACCAGTTTTATTTACAGTTAAATTTGAACTTTCCATCATGGCCTATGGACCCTCATGATCCGTCCTGTACTATTTCTGTGGTTTCATGTTAATATCACTAAACTTCCTGACTTCTGAACAGGCCAACTTATTCCTACCTCAGGTGCTTTGTATATGCTGGTCCAGCTGCCTGGAATGCTTTCAGGTCAAATATCACCTCCTCAGAGAAGCCTTCCTTGACCACCTGAGTAGGAGTAGCCCCTCCCACTTCCCCTGGAGCTCATCCCTCTTTTATTTCTTTTACTGCACTATTACTATCCAAAATCACCTTGTTGACTCATTTGTTGACTTGTTTCTTCTCTGTCTCTTGCACTAGAATGTCCCACCATAAGGGCAGGGGTCCTGTCTGCCTTATCTGCCACTGTATTCTCAGCTCCTTGAACAATGCTTGCCGCAGTTACCCTCCCCGCTCAAATCACGCCACAGCACCACTGTGGTGAGGATCCTACGGCCTCCACCCCGGATGTCGGACCCTGCAGCTTACACAAGAGTTACTCATGCTCCTGGAACTGCTTACTACAGCCGCTGCTGGAACGGATGCTCCACTGCCTGGGCAGGCGCGTCTGATTGGCTGAGCCGCGGTCACGTGCCAGCGCCACATCAAAACTTTTCTGTAGATGTCTAGCACTATTTCTAATTAGCTTTGTCTGTTCTGGAACTTGAGCTAAATGGCATCATATAGTATGTGCTTTTTTGCATGTGTGTCTGGTTTCTTTCACTCAGCATGTTTCTGAGATGTATCCATGTTGTTGGATGTAGCTGTAGCTTGTTTTTTCCTAATGTGTAGAATTCCACTTCATATGAATAGACCACAATTTTTGTGTCCATTTCCCAATTGATGGGCATTTACAGTGTTTCCAGTTTTTGGTTATTATGAATAAAGCAGCTGTGATATAAACAGTCATGTACAATCTTTTTATGGATAAAAGAGCAGTTCTTTTTTTGCATTTAGTTCACATGTTTGGGGCATGTGTCTTCACCTAATTTCTGCCTCCAGAGTGATGTTACCAAGATCTGAAGCTCACGTCACTCCCCATGTGAAAGTTGGTTCTTGCCTCCTGATAAAGTCCAACCTCCCTGGTATGGTATTCACGGCTTTTTGATACTGACCTTAACTTCCAATCCGTTACATCTTTTGCCTTACACCCTGATACAGGCACATCGACCAACTCACTGTTTCTAGAATGTATCAGGTTGTTTTCTTCCTCTTGGCCTTTGTACAGCTTTCGTCTGGAATGCCTTTCCCCAGAGAGTCTTGATTCCTGGACAAACTGTTACACATCCCTCAAAACCCAGATGAAAGACACCTCCTCTAGGGAGCTGTCCTTCAGTTTGTCAGGCACTTTATTGTACTCTCCACTGGGTACACACTTTGGTATAAATGTTTGGTATTAATGTTGTAGGAGGACTTATTTCATCACATAAATTTCTATGATCATGGTCTGTCCCCTCTTCTTGTCTGTGAGCTCTGGAAGGCAAAGAAGGACGCTCAGAGCTGTGAAGTAATGTACCTAAACGCCACACAGCTTCTATGACTGAAGGTTTGCCTGATTCCAGGTTAAATGCTCTTAACACCACAGTGCATGGTGGAGTACATGCTCATCGCCATGTGCAAGGTTAAAGGAGACCAGGGGTTGGAGCTCAAAGGGCCTGAGGGTCTTGGTCTTGGTCTTGGTGATGAGAACGGAAGAGAGCATGGAGCTGGGCCGAGTGGTCGGGGCGTATCTGCTGGAGAGTGCAGAGTCCTCCCAGCCCAGCACATTGTTGCCATGGTAGTATGAGCTCCGAGGGGCCACATCTACTGATTTGTTTCAAGAAAAACCAGAAATCCACAAAAGATGTAGAGTTTCCTAATTTTTGAATGTTGCTAAGTTATTTTAAGTAAAAGGTAAGACAATCCAAAAACATCTGTGGGCTGGATTCAGGCCATTTTTCACTCATTTGCTTCTTGTACTTCAAACATCGTCATGCAACATCTGCATTCTGATCATTCTTACTTTGGAAAGTTAAAAATAGGAATGTTAAGTGACTGCTTGTAGCCCAAACAGAGATGCACCTGAAAACCAAGGCAAATGTCCTAGTTTTCTCTGATGTCCCATTTGTTTGTTGGTTTACTCACCACGTTCTCTGATGCTGCATCAGATTAAGGCCCATGAGGGTACAGCGGCCACCGAGGTGAGTTAGACACTGTCCATCTGCTGGTAAGACACTCAGGGCCCAACACAGGCAGGGCCAGGTGGTCTCAGCAGCAGACATGGAGCCTGGAGGAAGGCCCAACTGGCCTTTTCTGTGTACATGTTGGGGAAGGGTTCCTGACAGAGGTAATAGGTGAACCAGGGCTTAAGGGACAAGTAGGAGAAAGCAAGGTAAAGGGGCAGGAAAGGACATTCTTTGCAGGGGGAGCAGTATGTGCAATAACATAGAGGCCAACTGGTTGGGCATGGGTGGGAGAGCTGTGGCCCATGTGGGGAACGATGGGCGTGGGGTGGGCTTGCCTGTAGATCTCAAGGGGTGGGGATAGGCGGAGATGAGGCACCCAGACAGGAGAGGGGTGCATTGCTAGAGGGCATGTAGGAATCCTCCCAGGGAGGGGTGAGGTCAAAGCTGGAAAGAGTATCCTCATGGGTTCCTTCATTGGAGAGATTAGGGAGAGAATGGGGCCAGGGCCAGGGCCCAAGAAGGGAAAACTAAGGGACCAGCAAAGCAAAATGGACAAATGAGCAGCTTAGGGCATTTACGGAGGCAGAGTGCTGGCAGAGCGGGATTTCATGCTGTTTGCCTAAGTCCTACCAGGGTCCTTTTAAAAGGCTGCAGCTTGGAATCACCTGGGGATCTTTAAAATCTTCCCAATTTTATCCAATTTCCTGGGCCACAACCCAGATGAATTACATCAGGATCTTAACAGGCAGGACCTGGAATCTGGAGTTTTTTTTTTTTTTTTTTTTTTGCAGTACGCGGGCCTCTCACTGTGTGGCCTCTCCTGTTGCGGAGCATAGGCTCCGGATGCACAGGCTCAGCGGCCATGGCTCACGGGCCCAGCCCCTCCGCGGCATGTGGGATCCTCCCGGACTGGGGCACGAACCCGCGTCCCCTGCATCGGCAGGCGGACTCTCAACCACTGCGCCACCAGGGAAGCCCTGGAATCTGGATTTTTAATGCTTCAGTGTGAAGCCAGGGATGGAGGGTCACAGCAGTAAAGGATGGACCAAACAGCAAACCCACAGAATCATCCTTCAGTTGATTAAAAGTGGCCCCTCCTGTTCTTGAGGTGAGGGTAGTTGGCTACAGGGATCTTTGTGGGTAATTGCAGAGTTGACCTGCCATCTGCCCAAGATGGGGGCTGGCCTGTGGGCAGCAGGCAGACAGGCCTTAGGCTTCTGTACCTCAAATATGCAGACAATAATCCTGAAAGCATTCTTGTTTGGGAGTGAAAACTCAGTGTGTCACACACAAAGCATCTGAAAAACACATCATGAATTGGCTCTGTTTTAAAATAAAGCAACGCTGAATATCACTTGGAAGCCAATTATGTCTTAAACAGGTTCTGGAGGCTAAACACAATGTTGATTATTCTGAGAAAGCTGAGTCACTCCATTATGCGTTTTAAGAAACTCGTTCATTAGTCAAATTAATCTTAACATAATAGGAGAGAAATAAGGGAGAAATAATACTTCACATTTCTTTTTGCTCAGGTTAAGGACTTGCCGTTCCTTTTCCGTAATTTTTCTAAAAAGAATATGACATCCTGCTCGTCCTTTAGGTCCAATCCATTCATCCATCCAACGTACATCTACTGAGCATCTATTCTGTGCTGGCACTGGACAGGCACCAGTGAGTGAGAATGAGTCCCTCGCTTGGGGGAGCTTACACTCCCATGGGAGACAGACAATAATCCAATACATACAGGATTTCAGGGAGTGAAAAGTGGAATGAAGAAAGCTGGATAAGAGGACAGAGTAAGGTAAGGATGGAGAGGGGGCTGATTTTAGAGGGGATGTTCAGGGAAGGCGTCTTTGTGGAGGTGACATTGGAACAGGGACCCTGATGAAGGAGGGAAGGAGCCAGTCCAGATCAGGGAAGAGTGTTCCAGGCAGAGGGAAAGGCCAGTGAAATAGCCTCAGGACTGTCCTAAAAGCAGAGGCTACAAAGAAACCTTTGAGTTGATACGTGAATTTCTGATAATGTTGATCAGTCTGAGACTCAGGGCCCCAGCTGGCACGTATAATACCTTGGTAGAAGTTACAAAAGGTCACTCTCTCTGGCAGACAAATTACTAAAAGGCTCTCCTACCTGTGATTAAAGCAGCTCCAGGTTGGCCCAGCTTATAAGCAGAGCCCCTGATGGATTCTAGCTCCCCCTCACTCCCTTGCCCAGGGGCATCTTTGTGCAGTGCACAGACTGTACAACTGCATGTAGCAGCCCTCACTGAGGTTCATTTAAAACAGACTCACCCAAGCCATAGGAAAATGATAAGATGGAATAGACTTTCTTTTTCTGGATATTTTTAAAATTTATTTTACTGAATCATAGTTGATTTAAGATGTTGTGTTAATTTCTGCTGTATAGCAAAGTGATTCAGTTATACATACACATATATATATACACACACACATGCATTCTTTTTAATATTCTTTTCCATTATGGTTTATCACAGGATATTGAATATAGTTCCCTGTGCTACACAGCAGGACCTTGTTGTTTATCCATTCTCTACATAATAGTTTTTATGGGTTTGAAAATGCTTACCAAGAAGACTGAAACTGTTGCAGTGGGATAATATTTTGAGAGGTCAGCTGGTTAGCTGATTAACCGGTCTCCTCCACCAACCTCCTTTCTGGTCCCCTTCAAATGACTAAGTTGTTCTGGGCCAACTTCCTTTATTCTTTTCCTTTATTTCTTCCTTTATTCTTCTTTCCTTATTCTTTTCCATTATGGTTTATCACAGGATATTGAATATAATTCCCTGTGCTATACGGTAGGACCTTGTTGTTTATTCATTCTATATATAATAGTTTACATCTGCCAACCCCAAACTCCCAATCCATCCCTCCCCCACCTCCCCTCCCCCTTGGCAACCACAAGTCTGTTCTCTATGTCTGGGAGTCTGTTTCTGTTTCAGAGATAAGTTCATTTGTGTCGTATTTTAGATTCCACATACAACTGATATCATATGGTATTTGTCTCTCTCTTTCCGAGTCACTTCACTTAGTTTGGTAATCTCTAGGTCCATCCATGTGTGCATATCTTTTTTGTTCCTTCTAACTGTGGATACAATTCCTTGGAGTAAAGCCACAATATTTTACTCATCCGCTATCCATGATGGGCACCAGGGTGCCTTCTACTTCTCAGTGCCGCAAACAACTCTGTGATAAATGCCTTCTCGTATGTCCAGTAATGGTCCTATTTAATAAAGACTCTGGGAACGTACGGAGGGGTGAGATTTCTGCACATACAAGCACACTTAATTTAGATACGTACTGCCAGAGAACTCCCCAGAATGGCAGCAATATCTAAACACTCACCAGCAGTGTGCAAAAAGGCCCCTGTTCCTTACATCTCACCAAGAATTACCATTATCCTTCTCTCTGATCTTTGCCAGTCTGATGGGAATAAAGTTCTATATTATTGTTTTGATTTGTAGTTCTTTGGTTATCAGTGATTTTGAGAATCTTCTCATCTACTTAGCACTTGCTTGATCATATTCATTGCCTTTTTTTTTTTGCGGTACGTGGGCCTCTCACTGTTGTGGCCTCTCCCGTTGTGGAGCACAGGCTCCGGACGCGCAGGTCCAGCGACCATGGCTCACGCTCCGCGGCATGTGGGATCTTCCCGGACCGGGGCACGAACCCGTGTCCCGTGCATCAGCAGGCGGACTCTCAACCACTGCGCCACCAGGGAAGCCCGCCTTTTTTTTCTGAAAGCAGTTTTTCTGTCTTTGTTCCTTTGCACGTGTTCCGAGTCTGTTGTAAACACTGTGAATATCTTCTCCCAACTTGTCATCCTTCTGTTAACTTTGTCTACAGTGTGTTTTGTTGAACAGAATTTTTTTTCTTTGTCTGAAGGTTTTATTTTATTTTTATTAATTTTTCTTGTAGTATAGTTGCTTTACAATGTTGTGTTTCTGCTGTACAGCAAAGTGAATCAGTTTTATGTATACATATATCCCCTCTTTTTTAGATTTCCTTCCCATTTAGGTCACCACAGAGCTTTGAGCAGAGTTCCCTGTGCTATACAGTAGTTGAACAGAAATCTTTAATGTAATTAAAGATTACATTAATCTTTAATGTTGATGTAATGAAAACCACATACTTGTTACCTTATGTTTTTAGCTTTTGAGGTCTGGTTTTAGAAGGTCTCCCCCAATGCTAGGTTGTAAAATTACTCTCCAATATTTAATTCTTTAGTTGTGTAATTTTATGTTTCACACTTAGGTCTTTAATCAATCTAGAATCTACTTTTGTATATAGTGTGATGTAGGGATTCAACTTCATTTTTCTCTAAAGAATGAGCCTGTTTTCACTACACTGTCTACTAAACGGTGGATCAGGGGATTTAAGGAGTGTAGGATTTACTCCTTCCCCAGACTGGGAATGATTTCATCATGCTTAAGGAAGAGGAGAGAAGAAGAAGAATGCTGAAAATCCAGATATTAATATGTTCCAGGGAGAGGGAACCTGCCCCTTGCTTCCCTGGCAGACTTTGATGAGTCTAGGGAGATGGAGTCTTAGCTTCATAGAGATTCTCAGGCTCTCAGGTATGGGTTATGGAAACACAGCTAATAGATCCAAAGAGTGCTGGCAGACAGAAATGAGGGATATATAAATATTGACATTTACATAGGGGTATGTGAATGTGAAAATAGCAACCTCTTTGAATTAACGAAAGATTGATGGGCCCTTCTAACCTGCCTTGGAACTTAGATTCAACCCCAAGAAAATGTGAGGGTAGGTGAACTTTTAATTAACTAAGATAAAATTTCAACCACCTCAGTGGAATGGGAGCTTGAGATAGAGATTTAGTTCATTTACAGAAATTGCTCACATTATTGCCTGAGTGAAGCTCAAATATACATCTTTGTTGTTTCACTTTTGTCTTAATATATCAATCAATAACTTTTTAGAACTAAACTTGTTGATCAGTTACAACCATAGTTGGGCTAAGAATACAGGAATTTGGTAAAAATCAATGAAACATCTTATGAGAATCAGTTGCCTATGTGATATAATAAAGAGTATTGTATAATTTATTGTAATTTTAAAATTTTCTTCTACACATCCTTTGTATCAGTGTATTTATAATAAAATTATTTTATATATGTATATATATATATTTCTCAGAGTACTGGTTGTTAAACATATAACCTACACCTCTGGCTCAAGTCTCAATTTTATTTAACTATCTACTCTCCCCACATGTCACCCAGGAGTAAGTTTTAATTACTCTAAGCCATTATTTGCTGTTTCAGTTTCTCTTTTTGCTGAGGATTGATTCCATATGGCCATGTAACTCTGTTCTGGCCAATGAGATATAAGAGGAAATCGGCCGGGAGGCTTCTGGGAAAAGTTTCCTTGCACCAAAAAGAGATTTTTTTCACCAAGTACTTTTTTCTGTGTCTGGATCTGTAATGCCTGTGTGATGTCTGGAATTGTGGCAGTCATCTTGTTGCCATGAGGAAAACGAACTGAAGATAAAGCCACATTCTAAAGAGGGCAGAGTGGGGGATTCCCTGGTGGCACAGTGAGTAAGAATCTGCCTGTCAATGCAAGGGACACGTGTTCGAGCCCTGGCCCAGGAAGATCCCACATGCCACAGAGCAACTAAGCCCATGCACCACAACTACTGAGCCTGAGCTCTAGAGCCCGCAAGCCACAACTACTAAGCCCACGTGCCACAACTACTGAAGCCTGTGCACCTGGAGCCCGTGTTCCACAACAAGAGAAGCCCACGCACCACAATGAAGAGTAGCCCGCGCTCACCACAACTAGAGAAAGACTGCACACAGCAATGACACAACACAGGCCAAAAAAAAAAAAAAAAAAAAAAAAAAAAGATGGCAGAGTGGAAAGACCTTAATCCCTTATGGCAATATTGAATAGTTGAATTAAGCAATCCTGGAGCTGTTGGGAACTTGTATTTTGGTGAGTAAGAAAATTTTGTCATTGTTTAAGCTAATTAAGTTAGAGGTTTTTTTCCATTGCTTGCAGCCAGACTGTTCTCACTGATACCCTGATCATGTGAATTGTTTGTGTGCTAGTAATTATCTCTCTGTACAGAACCCAATTTTTCTGTACTCTGCTTTGTGATTCTGGGACTCTGCAAGCCACATTTCTGCTTTGCCAGGGCCTGGGGAAAATGAGAGGCTGAACAAGGAAGGAGGGACATGTCCCTTCCTGTTTGCTTCCTATTCTTTTTGGCATCACCACAGCCTTGCTTCCTCATCTCAGAGGCCAAGTGTTTTAGACACTCCCAGACTCAGACTCATTGCACCTCTTCAGAGATACTAGCACTGCAGATGGGGTGCCCCTCCTCAGGGTTCTGGGTCAAGCTCCAGGAGCCATCTCCTCCAAGCTCTGAGATACCAGCAGTATCCAAGCTGTGCTCTCTCCCCCAGTTCTCTAAGATTTAATGAATCCAGACCCCTCCCTTCATTCCCCCGCTGCATAGGGCTGAGGCTGATTCCTGCAGTGGCTACATTCTGATGGCTTAGTGTTCCTTTTTCCATTCCACTGTTCTAATACCCACCCAGTTAAAAATTCTTTAGATTCAATCCTCTCTGTTAAACTAACGTGTGTAGCTTCTGTTTTCCTGAATGAGACCCTGACTGATAGAATGCATTCAGTGGACATTTGATAATTGCCTTTCAATATCCATTGTCCTCCTTCTGCTGAGAGTACCCTGATTTGGAACAGTTACCTGTTTCATAGCAGCCATTTGTTTCATAGCAGCCATTTGTTTTAGGTGGGATTGAGTCAGAGTTCAGCTCCAGGGTGATTGTCTTATCAGCATACCACATCCCCTTAGCGAGAATTCTTGGCTCAGGGATAAGCATGGGTCCCAATTTGAAACACAAGAGAGTGCATCCAGGATGCTGTGTTGTGAGAATGAGGCCCAAAGAGAGTGGCTGGAGCTGCTGGGAGGGAGTGGACCGTGTGGAGACAGATGATGAGGCTGGATGTGGTTGAATACAGAACAGAGAGAGGGAGAGAAATCCAGGGTGTAGTATGGATGCAAACCCTCTGGACCCAGCCTTCCCTAAAGCCAGTGCTCTTCAGCTGTTCGGCCAATAAACTCCCCTTTGCTTAAATAAGTTAGGTTGTATTGTCTTCTACTTGCAGTCAAAAGAATCCTCATTGATGGAATGGAGAAAACAAACCAACATATTGAGCACACGCCATTTGCCCAGCTCTAAGCTGGTTACTTTCGAATAAGCTGTGTTGTATAACTTTCCCTGTAATACTGTTTCTACGTTACACATGTGGACCCTGAGTCTCAGGGAAGTGAAGGATCATGCTTGATGTCACACAGAAAGTCAATGGCAGACCCTACTTCTTTTTTTTTTTCAGAAAAATGTTAACATAGCATTTTGTGGCAAGGATAACTCTCATTCAGATTTAGCTGACAGCAAAACTGTCTCTGCTCTCAGAAAGGTGAAGGGGCATGTATTTGAGAGGAACAAGTAGCAAGGGGGTTTTCACATAGATTCACACAGATTTCACATAGATGACACCCATCCTGCTAGGAATTTTTGATGGGCATGTATTTGAGAGGAACAAGTAGCAAGGGGGTTTTCACATAGGTTCACACAGATTTCACATAGATGACACCCATCCTGCTAGGAATTTTTGATGGGCATGTATTTGAGAGGAACAAGTAGCAAGGGGGTTTTCACATAGGTTCACACAGATTTCACATAGATGACACCCATCCTGCTAGGAATTTTTGATGGATTTTATTTAGGTATAATTGATACAGAATAAAATGCACAGCTCACTGAAAGTTGTATAGCTTGTTGAGTTTCCATAGATGTATAGTGTAGTTACCACAATAATCAAGATATAGAATGTTTCCATTGACCCCCAAAATTTCCTTTGTGCTCATTGGCAGTCAAGCCCTCACCCAGACAACCACTCCTCTGCTTTTTTATTTTTATTTATTTTTCTTTTTTATTAATCATCGATTTTACACACATTAGTATATACATGTCAATCCCAATCGCACAATTCATCACACCACAACCCCCACCCCCCGCCACTTTCCCCCCTTGGTGTCCATACATTTGTTCTCTGCATCTGTGTCTCTATTTCTGCCCTGCAAACCGGTTCATCGGTACCATTTTTCTAGGTTCCACATATATGCGTTAATATACAATATTTGTTTTTCTCTTTCTGACTTACTTCACTCTGTATGACAGTCTCTAGATCCATCTACGTCTCAACAAATGACCCAATTTCGTTCCTTTTTATGGCTGAGTAAAGTTCCATTGTGTATATGTACCACATCTTCTTTATCCATTTGTCTGTCGATGGGCATTTAGGTTGCTTCCATGACCTGGCTATTGTAAATACTGCTGCAATGAACATTGGGGTGCATGTGTCTTTTTGAATTATGGTTTTCTCTGGGTATATGCCCAGTAGTGGGATTGCTGGATCATATGGTAATTCTATTTTTAGTTTTTTAAGGAACCTCCATACTGTTTTCCATAGTGGCTGTATCAATTTACATTCCCACCAACAGTGCAAGAGGGTTCCCTTTTCTCCACACCCTCTCCAGCATTTGTTGTTTGTAGATTTTCTGATGATGCCCATTCTAACTGGTGTGAGGTGATACCTCATTGTAGTTTTGATTTGCATTTCTCTAATAATTAGTGATGTTGAGCAGCTTTTCATATGCTTCTTGGCCATCTGTATGTCTTCTTTGGAGAAATGTCTATTTAGGTCTTCTGCCCATTTTTGTATTGGGTTGTTTGTTTCTTTAATATTGAGCTTTATATTTTGAAGATTAATCCTTTGTCCATTGATTCATTTGCAAATATTTTCTCCCATTCTGAGGGTTGTCTTTTCATCTTGTTTACGGTTTCCTTTGCTGTGCAAAAGCTTTGAAGTTTCATTAGGTCCCATTTGTTTATTTTTGTTTTTATTTCCATTACTATAAGAGGTGGATCAAAAAAGATCTTTCTGTGATTTATGTCAAAGAGTGTTCTTCTTATGTTTTCGTCTAAGAGTTTATAGTGTCTATTCTTAAATTTAGGTCTCGAATCCATTTTGAGTTTATTTTTGTGTACGGTGTTAGGGAGTGTTCTAATTTCATTCTTTTATATGTAGCTGTTCAGTTTTCCCAGCACCACTTATTGAAGAGACTGTCTTTTCTCCACTGTATATCCTTGCCTCCTTTGTCATAGATTATTTGACCATAGGTGTGTGGGTTTATCTCTGGGATTTCTATCTTGTTCCATTGATCTATGTTTCTGTTTTTGTGCAAGTACCATATTGTCTTGATTACTGTAGCTTTGTAGTATAGTCTGAAGTCAGGGAGTCTGATTCCTCCTGCTCTATTTTTTTCCCTCCAGACTGCTTTGCCTATTCGGGGTCTTTTGTGTCTCCATACAAATTTTAAGACTTTTTGTTCTAGTTCCGTAAAAAATGCCACTGGTAATTTGATAGGGATTGCATTGAATCTGTAGATTGCTTTGGATAGTATAGTCATTTCCACAATATTGATTCTTCCAATCCAAAAACATGGTATATCTCTCCATCTGTTGGTATCATATTTAATTCTTTCTTCAGTGTCTAGTAATTTTCTGCATACAGGTCTTTGTCTCCCTAGGTAGGTTTATTCCTAGGTATTTTATTCTTTTTGTTGCAATGGTAAATGGGAGTGTTTCCTTAATTTCTCTTTCAGATTTTTCATCATTAGTGTATAAGAATGCAAGAGATTTCTCTGCATTAATTTTGTATCCTGCTACTTTACCAAATTCATTTATTAGCTCTAGTAGTTTTCTGGTGGCATCTTTAGGATTTTCTATGTATAGTATCATGTCATCTGCAAAGAGTGACAATTTTACTTCTTCTTTTCCAATCTGTATTCCTTTTATCTTTTTCTTCTCTGATTGCTGTGGCTAAGACTTCCAAAACTATGCTGAATAATAGTGGTGAGAGTGGACATCCTTGTCTTGTTCCTGATCTTAGAGGAAATGCTTTCAGTTTTTCACCATTGAGAATGATGTTTGCTGTGGGTTTGTTGTATATGGCCTTTATTGTGTTGAGGTAGGTTCCCTCTATGCCCACTTTCTGGAGAGTTTTTATCATAAACAGGTGTTGAATTTTGTCGAAAGCTTTTTCTGCATCTATTGAGATGATCATATGGTTTTTATTCTTCAATTTGTTAATATGGTGTATCACATTGATTGATTTGCATATATTGAAGAATCCTTGCATCCCTGGGACAAATCCCACTTGCTCATGGTGTATGATCCTTTTAATGTGTTGTTGGATTCTGTTTGCTAGTATTTTGTTGAGGATTTTTGCATCTATATTCATCAATGATATTGGTCTGTAATATTCTTTTTTTGTAGTATCTTTGGTTTTGGTATCAGGGTGATGGTGGCCTCATAGAATGAGTTTGGGAGTGTTCCTTCCTCTGCAATTTTTTGGAAGAGTTTTAGAAGGATGGGTGTTAGCTCTTTTCTAAATGTTTGATAGAATTCACCTGTGAAGCCATCTGGTCCTGGGCTTTTGTTTGTTGGAAGATTTTTAATCACAGTTTTAATTTCATTACTTGTGATTGGTCTGTTCATATTTTCTGTTTCTTCCTGGTTCAGTCTTAGAAGGTTATACATTTCTAAGAATTTGTCCATTTCTTCCAGGTTGTCCATTTTATTGGCATAGAGTTGCTTGTAGTAGTCTCTTAGGATGCTTTGTATTTCTGAGGTGTCTGTTGTAACTTCTCCTTTCTCATTTCTAATTTTATTGATTTGAGTCCTCTCCCTCTTTTTCTTGATGAGTCTGACTACTGGTTTATCAATTTTGTTTATCTTCTCAAAGAGCCAGCTTTTAGTTTTATTGATCTTTGCTATTGTTTTCTTTGTTTCTGTTTCATGTATTTCTGCTATAATCTTTATGATTTCTTTCCTTCTGCTAACTTTGGGTTTTGTTTGTTTTTCTTTCTCTAATTCCTTTAGGTGTAAGGTTAGATTATTTATTTGAGATTTTTCTTGTTTCTTGAGGTAGGCTTGTATAGCTATAAACTTCCCTCTTAGAACTGCTTTTGCTGAAACCCATAGGTTTCAGATCGTCATGTTTTCATTTGTCTCTAGGTGTTTTTTGATTTCCTCTTTGATTTCTTCAGTGATCTCTTGGTTATTTAGTAATCTATCATTTAGCTTCCATGTGTTTGTGTTTTCTATGTTTTTTTCCCTGTAATTGATTTGTAATCTCATAGCGTTGTGGTCAGAAAAGATGCTTGGTATGATTTCAATTTTCTTAAATTTATCGAGGCCTGATTTGTGACCCAAGATGTGATCTAACCTGGAGAATGTTCCATGTGCACTTGAGAAGAAAGTGTAATCTGCTGTTTTGGGATGGAATGTCCTATAAATATCAATTAAATCTATCTGGTCTCTTGTGTAATTTAAAGCTTGTGTTTCCTTATTTTTTTTTTTCATTTTGGATGATCTGTTCATTGGTGTAAGTGAGGTGTTAAAGTCCCCCACTGTTATTGTGTTACTGTCGATTTCCTCTTTTATAGCTGTTAGCAGTTGCCTTATGTATTGAGGTGCTCCAATGTTGGGTGCATATATATTTATAATTGTTATATCTTCTTCTTGGATTGATCCCTTGATCATTATGTAGTGTCCTTCTTTGTCTCTTCTAACATTCTTTATTTTAAAGTCTATTTTGTCTGATATGAGTATTGCTTCTCTAGCTTTCTTTTGATTTCCATTTGCATGGAATATCTTTTTCCATCCCCTCACTTTCAGTCTGAATGTGTCGCTAGGTCTGAAGTTGGTCTCTTTTAGACAACATATATAATGGGTCTTGTTTTCGTATCCATTCAGCAAGCCTGTGTCTTTTGGTTGGAGCATTTAACCCATTCATGTTTAAGGTAATTATCGATACGTATGTTCCTATGACCATTTTATTAATTGTTTTGGGTTTGTTTTTGTAGGTCCTTTCCTTCTCTTGTGTTTCCCACTTAGAGAACTTCCTTTAGCATTTGGTGTAGAGCTGGTTTGGTCTTGCTGAATTCTCTTAGCTTTTGCTTGTCTGTAATGCTTTTGATTTCTCCATCGAATCTGAATGAGATCCTTGCCGGGTAGAGTAATCTGGGCTGTAGGTTCTTCCCTTTCATCACTTTAAGTATATCATGCCACTCCCTTCTGGTTTGCAGAGTTTCTGCTGAGAAATCAGCTGTTAACCTTATGGGAGTTCCCTTGTATGTTATTTTTCCTTTGCTGCTTTCAATAATTTTTCTTTGTCTTTAATTTTTGCCAATTTGATTACTATGTGTCTCAGCATGTTTCTCCTTGGGTTTATCCTGTATGGGACTCTCTGCACTTCCTGGACTTGGGTGGCTATTTCTTTTCCCATGTTAGGGAAGTTTTTGACTATAATGTCTTCAAATATTTTCTCTGGTCCTTTCTCTCTCTCTTCTCCTTCTGGGACCCCTATAATGTGAATGTTGTGTTTAATGTTGTCCCAGAGGTCTCTTAGGCTGTCTTCATTTCTTTTCATTCTTTTTTCTTTATTCTGTTCCACAGCAGTGAATTCCACCATTCTGTCTTCCACGTCACTTATCCGTTCTTCTGCCTCAGTTATTCTACTATTGATTCCTTCTAGTATAGTTTTCATTTCAGTTATTGTATTGTTCATCTCTGTTTGTTTGTTCTTTAATTCTTCTAGGTCTTTGTTAAACATTTCTTGCATCTTCTCAATCTTTGCCTCCACTCTTTTTCCGTGGTCCTGGATCATCTTCACTATCATTATTATGAATTCTTTTTCTGGAAGGTTGCCTATCTCCACTTCATTTAATTGTTTTTCTGGGGTTTTATCTTGTTCCTTCATCTGGTACATAGCCCTCTGACTTTTCATCTTGTCTATCTTTCTGTGAATGTGGTTTTTGTTCTACTGGCTGCAGGCTTGTAATTATTCTTGCTTCTGCTGTCTGTCCTCTCCTCTGTTTTCTTGAAGTAGATATTAGTTAAACCTCCTGTAGGATGTCAAATGAATGTAGTAATATACTACTAGCCTTTTGTGTCTGGCTTCTTTGGCTCAGCATGACTGTGGATCCATCCACAGTGTTTCATGTATCAGTACTTCATCACTTTTTATTGCTGAGTAGTGTTCCATTGTGTGAATATACTACAGTTTTTTAATCCAATGAACAGGATTTTTGAGACCAGATTCTTGGGAGACAGGAAATGCTATATCTGCAGCCCTACTGGAGTAGGGGCTTTTGATCAAGAGGTCTTGGGGGTAGCACCATTGTGTCTGAGGTGTCCTGGGGGTGGTGCGGTCCTGGTGTGCTGGGCAAGGTTCTTCTCAGATGGCTCCTTCAGGGAGGGGTGGCCTCTGAGCCTGCTCTTTGTCTCAATTCAGTGGCCTTTCAGATCACCTCGTCTTAGCTTCCTGGTTGTCAGTTTTTTCAGTGAATTCCTGACATTGACCCTGTGAGGTGGGAGAGGAGGAGACAAAGGTTGGGGAGGAGTGGCAGGGCCACTTTCTCTCCCTTGGAGCATGCCTTTCCCTCTCATTAATTTATTACTGTTCTGTACAACATCTGCACCAGCACAGGAAGAGGTCCTTACTATGATGAGCTTGCAGGTCAGCCCTTGATGTTCTTAGCTGTTGCACAGTATGGAAAAATCACTGGAAGAAAATTGTCTAGGATTTGCTTGTGGTGGTCCAATAGGGAGAGATGACCATATTTTTTCTCTGACTTACATTAAAGACTGAAAAGAGATGTTTTCAAAAGGGCTCATGAATAAAAAAAATCTTGTGAGCAGCTTTTCTGTGTTGTAGCTAAGTCCACATTTCCAGCACTATTATTTTGCTTTGTTGAGAGATGCTGAAGTTAATTTACATCTAGCTGGAAAGAAATTCTGGCTCTTGCAAGGAAATTTCTAGCAGACCTGAAAGCATCTAGACTCTCTTAACCAAAACACTGTGAGGTGTGTATCTGATTTTTAAAATATTGTCTATACGCTGCAAAGGCCAAATTGTGTGTGATTCAGTTAGGAGGAACGCCACTCTGACGTGTGCCAGAGCTTGGGAAATGCCTTTGGATCTAAGTTCCATTTCCCTGCTGAATGGTGCATGTGTACCCTTACAGTCTAGTGTACTTTACCCAGTACCATCTCTCTGAGGATTCTCAGTTGCAGACAACAGAGGCCCCTCCTCCTATTTTAAACAGAAGGGCATTTGTTAAGGGATGTTAGAAAGTTTGCACGCCTCCAGGGTGTTTGAAGAATCAACCTTGGGAAGGCATGTCCAGGAAAAAAACGCAGTTGGGAGAAACAGATCAAGGACTGTTCTAGAAAAAACCCTGTGGTGCTGGGGACTGACAGCCTCTGCCACAGGGCTCACCAGGTGATCCTCTCATCTGCTGGCAGCCCACCTTCCCTTGCTCACTGCAACATCCACGTCTAGGGATATATCAGGCAGGCTGAAAAGAGGTCACATACCTGTACCCTATCAGCAAAGGATTTTGGGAAATGTAGTTTTTAGTTCTTCATCTGCTACAGCCCAGAGAGAGAAGCTATAGGAGGGGCTTGGGATGGGTGCTGGCAGTGGCTGCTATAAGTACTAACCAGAACTTGACAGACACCAGGCCATTAGAGGATGGCAGCCAAACTCTATGTACTCTCACTCAAAGAAAAGTTTCAAAGTAAGATTTTTGAGCCTCTATTCCCTAATTTGTAAGACATGTCTAAAACTCCAACCTTACAGGGCATGGTGCCCTTCTTGGGTCTCCCTTCAAAAAGAATTTGTTATTTTACTGCAAGGAGTGAATGCAGTTGACAGCCTCTAGTTAGAGCCTTTAGGATCTGCCTTCATGTTCAAGCAGAGGCCACACTCTTTCTGGGAAGATGACCAAGCACAGTGGGAACACTAGGGCCTGTCTGTTTCTGCCCAGTGCAGGATTCCTGTGATGGGAAGTCTTTGTTCTGAAGCTCCCCATTGGGTTGAGTGGGCTGCAATTTTGTCAGATCTGCATCACAGTCCTTACTCTGTCCAATTCTGCTTCCTTCCCTTTTTATCTTCCACAGGCATTCCCTCTATTGTATTCCTAATCCCAACTCAGTGTCTGCTTCCCAGGGGACCCGACTGACACACAGAACCACAGGACTCCTGTGAAGAAAGCAATTCTTCATGATAGCATTGGATGGAGTGCTTGATGTACAATTTCAATAATTTCCTCTTTAATTCCTCCTTTTCCTTTTTTTTTTTTTTTTTTTTTTTTTTTGCGGTACGCGGGCCTCTCACTGTTGTGGCCTCTCCCGTTGCAGAGCACAGGCTCCGGACGCACAGGCTCAGCAGCCATGGCTCACAGGCCCAGCCGCTCCGCGGCACGTGGGATCCTCCCGGACCGGGGCACGAACCCGTGTCCCCTGCATAGGCAGGCGGACTCTCAACCACTGCGCCACCAGGGAAGCCCCCTTTCCATTTTTAAAATTTTATTATTTATTTTTTTGGCTGCACCGGGTCTTAGTTGCGGCATGCGGGATCTTGGTTGAGGCATGCAGGATCTTTCATTGCAGCATGCAGGCTCTTCATTGTGGTGCGTGGGTTTCTCTCTAGTTGTGATGTGAGGGTTTTCTCTCTCTAGTTGTGGTGCACAGGCTCCAGGGCACATGGACTCTGTAGTTTGTGGCATGCAGGCCCTAGCTGAGGTGTGTGAGCTCAGTAGTTTGGGCATGCAGGCTTAGTTGCCCTGCAGCATGTGGGATCTTAATTCCCTGACTGGGGATCAAACCCACGTTCCCCTGCATTGCAAGGCGGATTCTTTACCACTGGACCACCAGGGAAGTCCCCTCCCTTTCCATTTTAATCTATGTCTAACCCAATAAAAAAATCATGTCCTTTCCACCTTCAAAATGAATCTTGAACATGGAAACAGCCCAAGTGTCCATCAACAGATGAATGGATAAAGAAGATGCAGTATAAACACACACACACACACACACACACACACACACACACACACACACACTGGAATATTACTCAACCATAAAAAAGAATGAAATAATGCCATTTACAGAAACATGGATGGACCTAGAGAACATTATACTTAGTGAAGGGAGAAAGACAAATACTCTATGATATCACTTATACGTGGACTCTAAAAAATAATACAAAAGATTCTATATACAAAACAGAAGCAACTTCACAAACATAGAAAACAAACTTATGGTTACCAAAGGGGAGGTGGGGGGAAGACATATTAGGAGTATGGGATTAACATATACAAACTACTACACATAAAATAGAGAAGCAACAAGGATTTACTGTATAACACAGGGAATTATATTCAATATCTTGTAATAATGGAATATAATCAGAAGAAATTGACAAAAAATTTACAAAGTGTATCTTGAATTTATCTGCTTTTTATACCATCCCCAAAGCTATCACTCCAGCCCAATATACCACTGTCTCTGTCCTTATATTCGTTTTCTGAGGCTGCATAACAACATACCACTGACTGGGTGGCTTAAGCAACAGAAACTTACTGTCTCAGAGTTCTGGAAACTAGAAGTCTGGGATCAAGGTGTTGGCATGGCTGATTTCTTCTGAGGGCTGTGAGGGAGAATCTGCTCCATACCTCTCCCCTAGCTCATGGTGATTTTCTGCCAGTCTTTGTCATTCCCTTACTTGTAAAAACATCATCCCAACATCTGCCTTCCTCACATAGTGTTCTCCTTGTGTACGTGTCAGTATCCAAATTTTCCTGTTTTATAAGGATACCAGTCATATTGGACTAGGGCCCACTCTACTCCTGTATGACCTCATCTAAACTGAACTAATTACATTTGCAATGACCCTATTTCTATACAAGGTCACATTCTGAGGTACTGGGATTAGGACTTCAACATATAATTTTGGGGGGAACACAATTCAGAAAGAACACAACTTTAACAGGACAACGCAATAGCCTTGTACGTGGTGTCCCTGCTTCCTTTCCTGCTTTATAGATTATAGGGAAATCTGTTAAACACTTGAATCTGATCACTTCATTCCCCTGCTTGGAATCCTTCAGCAGCTTCCTATCACACATGGAATGCAATCCAGCCTCCTCCCTTGGCTCCCACTTCCTTATGCTCAGCTCAGACATCTCTTCAGCCTCATCTCTCACCACTCTCATCAGCTCCTGACACGGAGGCCATGCCAAGTTCTTTCCCACTTTAGGGCATGTGCACTGCCTGTTTTTATCCTTGCTGGGAAGCTCTCCTCTCCTGCTCTTTACCTAGCAGGATCCTGCATTCAGGACTCATCTCAAATGTCACTTCCTCAAAGAGGTCTTCACTGACCACCCTCTAAGAGGGTATATAAGTCAGGGTAAGGTATGTTATGCTGCACTAACAAGTGAGCCCCAGATCTCAGTGACTTACAACAAAGGCATGTCTACCAAGGGTCAGCTGCAGCTCTGATCCACTAGGGCTTCACTCTGGGACAGACTGATCACAGTCTCTACCTGGGACACTGCTGGACTCAGGGGAGAGAGAATAGAGATGGTAAACCCTGAACTGGTTTTAAGGCATCTGCCTGACAAAAACACACATGACTTCCAGCCACATTCTATTGGTCAAAATAAGTTGCATGGACACTCCTGAGTACAACAGGGTGGGGATGTATAATGCTCCCCTAGGGAAGCACCATAAGTCCCAGGGCAAGCCTAAAGTAAATGAGCTGGGGAAATGTAATATTCTTCCAGGGAAAGGCAGCAAATATTTGGAAGAACAATATAATCTACCAAAAAGTTCATTCCCAATCTGTATTCTCTTTTATTTCCTCTTTTTGTTTTCTTTCACAGCAATGACTACAGCTGTAAATTGTAAACAAATCCACATTTATCTAAAAACAGTGTGTGTGTGTGTGTGTGTGTGTGTGTGTGTGTGTATGTGTGTGTCTGTATGTGTGTATCACAGAGGCCTGGCCCATGATAGATTTTTGATAAATCATTATCGAATGAATGACCACATAAACATGAAAAAACATAGAAAGAGCCCATGCTTTTCAATCATATAGAATGAGGGGTGTGTGAATCCCAGCTGCCTTTTATTAATACGTGATATTACTGTGCTCCACTTTCTTCATATTTAAAATAAGGCTGATGAAACTTTCACCAGAATTGGCCCATAGATGGCACTAAAAACGTTAGTTTCTTTCCCACGTTGTTGCTTTACTGGCTCTCATTCTTTTGGTGTGTGTTTCATTTTAGCACGTATGTGTGTGAACCTGACATTTACTGTATTGCAGCAAATACAAAACAACATTTTTATACTGGTGTTGATTCAGAAACCTTCATTTGGCATTGGCTGTGTTTTGTGATTTTTAACCCAAGAGGACCTTAGTGATCTCTGGCTCTGCTACTGTGTCTCATATTCTCTAATTAACTTGCTAAATCTGGCTTTTAAAAAATGACATCTGTTGATATATTGACTGTTTTGTTTCATTTGATGAATTTGCTTTTTATGTTTTAAGTAAAGAAATCCAATTTTTTAAATAATGAGTCCTAGTCCCAAGCCAATGAATGTGATTTCAGAGAATTAGCCCTGACTCTTTTGTATTTGATGCAATAATTACCCCTGATATACAGAACATCAGCCATCCTCTATCCAACATAGAGAGATTATGGTCTTTGGAGTCAGACAGGGCTTGCAAGACTCTCACTCTACCATCTCGTGCATTAGGTGGCTTTGGACAAATCACTTTTCCTCTCTGGGCTCCCATTTATCTTGGGTAAAATAGGGATCATGTTTGAATAGTTTCTTTTTTTTTAACATCTTTTTTGTAGTATAATTGCTTTACAATGGTGTGTTAGTTTCTACTGTATAACAAAGTGAATCAGCTATAGATAAACATATATCCCCAGATCTCCTCCCTCTTGCTTCTCCCTCCCACCCTCCCTATCCCACCCCTCTAGGTGGACACAAAGCACCGAGCTGATCTCCCTGTGCTATGCAGCTGCTTCCCACTAGCTATCTATTTTACATTTGGTAGTGTATATATGTCCATGCCACTCTCTCACTTCGTCCCAGCTTACCCTTCCCCCTCCGCATGTCCTCAAGTCCATTCTCTACTCTACGTCTGTGTCTTTGTTCCTGTCCTGCCCCTAGGTCCTTGAGAACCTTTTTTTTTTTTCTAGATTCCATATATATGTGTTAGGATACGGTATTTGTTTTTCTCTTTCTGACTTACTTCACTCTGTATGACAGTCTCTAGGTCCATGGGTGCTGACTATTACGTCATGTCCAAGAATTAGGACCAGTGCAAGTTGGTAATTTTTTCTGGCCCATGGATTGTGGTGCCTGTCATCTAGGGAGGTGAAGAGGGGAAAGAATATTGGAGAGAAACCAATACAAAAACATGAGTGTACTGTCCAAGAAATCTTCAGTTTAAAGACCCCGGACATGCAAGGTGACCCTGGGTCAGGTACAGGTGAAAACAGAGTGGATAAAGGATGCTCATCTAATGGCAGATAGTCTTTGTTCCATAGAATAAATTAGCAATGCTTCCTCATAGGCAAATAGCTGCAACCGTTTTTTTGCAGAATGGCAGCATTTCAGTTAATATCTATTGGCCAAAAGAAAACTATCCTGGATGCCTTAGGCTAAAAGAAGACTTCAGAGTGAGGATAATGGGAGTTCACAGACTGGAAAAGAGAGCTCTGGTCCAGCTTTCCTTGGAAGGTCTAGGGAAGCACTGGAGCTTCAACAGCAGGAACTCACAGACCACCCTCTGGAGGCTGCCAGAGGGTGGCTAATGGCTCAGTTCTGATCTCCCGTGCTCTTTATTGTGGTAAAATGTACATAATACAAAATATACGATTTTAAGGATTTTTAAGTGTATAGTTCAGTGGCATTAAGCACATTCACATTGTTGTGCACCCATTACCACCATCCATCTCCAGAACTTTTTTCCTCTTCCTCACTTGAAATTCTGTCCCCATTAAGCAATGACTTCCCATTTGCCCTCCCCCAGCCCCTGACAACCACCATTCTACTTTCTGTTTCTATGAATTTGACTAGCCTAAGTATCTCATATAAGTGGAATCCTGCAATAATTTTCCTTTTGTTAACTGGCTTATTTCACTTAGCATAATGTCCTCTCTGCTGTAGTATGTGTCAGAATATTTCCTTTTTAAGAATGAATAATATTCCGTTGTATATATATACTACATTTTGTTTATCCATTCATCTGTCAATGGACACATGGGTTACTTTCTTTTTTTAAAAAATTTATTTATTTTATTTATTTATTTTTGGCTGAGTTGGGTCTTCGTTGCTGCATGCGGGCTTTCTCTAGTTGCGGCAAGCAGGGCTACTCTTTGTTGTGGTGCACAGGCTTCTCACTGCAGTGGCTTCTCTTGTTGCAGAGCATGGGTTCTAGGCCCACAGGCTTCAGTAGTTGCGGCATGTGGGCTCAGTAGTTGTGGCTCGTGGGGTCTAGGGCACAGGCTCAGTAGTTGTGGCTCACGGGCTTAGTTGCTCCACAGCATGTGTGGTCTTCCTGAACCAGGGCTCGAACCCGTGTCCCCTGCATTGGTAGGCTGATTCTTAACCACTGCGCCACCTGGGAAGTCCTACTTTCATCTTTTAGCTATTGTGAATAATGTTACTAAGGACAGAAGTGTGAAAATATCTGTTTGAATCAATTTTTAGGGGGCGTGTAAGTATCTGTTCTCAATTTTGGGTGGGGTATATGCCCAGAGGTGGAATTGTTGGATCACATGGTAATTCTATTTTTAACCTTTTGAGGAACTGCCACAATATTTTCCATACTGGCTGCACTATTTTTATTTCCATCCGCAATGCAATGCACAAAGGATCTCCATACCCTTGCCAACACTTGATATTTTCTGCTTTTTGATGATAGCAATATCTCATTGTGATTTTGTTTTGCACTTCCCTAAAGATTAGTGATGAACATCTCTTCATTTACTTATTGGCCATTTGTATCCCTTCTTCAGAGTAATGTCTAATTAAGTCTTTGTCTATTTTAAAATTTGAGTTGTAGGAGTTCCTTATAGATTCTGGATATTAATTCCTTATCAAATATGATTTGTGAATAGTTTCTTCTATTCTGTGGGTTGCTTTTTTAATCTGCTGATAGTGTCCATTGATGCACATGTTTTTACTTTTGATGTATTCAAATTTATCTAGTTTTTCTTTTGTTGCCTGTGGTTTTGATATCCATTGTCAATCCACTGTCATGTGTTTTCACCCTATATTTTCTTCTAAGAGTTTTATAGTTTTAGTTTTTCCTTTTAGATTTTTGATTCAGTTGGAGTTAATTTTTTTATATGGTGCTAGGTGAGGGTTCAACTTTATCATTTCGCATGTAGATATCCAGATTTCCCAAAAACATTTGTTGAAAAGACGGCTCTGACTTCTTTGTGTTCCTCTGTGTCCCCAGCTCAAATTTCAGATGCCTGAGAAGAGTCTGAACATGGTAGTGTGGGTCCTGTGCTCATCCCATGTGGTCAGGGGAAGTGAGTGCCATGATAGGCAGGGGAGGAAAGTGCTGGGTGAACAAAAACTAGAGGTGTCACTACACCCAGAGACAGAACCCTAATCATGAGCATTCACTGTTTGAAGAAAAGGAATCCATCAGATTCATCCAATTATTTGCCTTTGTAACAAAGAGACAGGGTTGAATTTTCTGGTTGAATGTTCTTTCTGGTAAAGAACAATGGCAGTTTATGGACCTGACAGGAATAATAGATACCAATTTGAAGAGTGTGCCTGATGATGGCCAATCACTATGAAAATCCTTGAGAGATTAAAAGCGCATTCAACAGGAAAGACCCTGAGTCCAGGTATCTCCAAAGAGAATTTTGTGGACAATTGAGGGCCCTTGCTGTTTTCTAAACAGAGAACTGAGTTTTATTCTTTTTAAATGTTTTCTGTCTCCGTATTTATCTAAACTTTTTTCCCCAAAGGCTGTACTGTTTAGGATTTTATCTCCAAGTGCAGCTACACCAACTTTTTTTGTTGTTGTTCCTTTGCTTGAATTAGGAGGGTTTCTTTTGAAAAGCTGCAAGTAGAATTCCTTTTGCTAGAATTGAATCCAATAAGGTGATGCTTAAAGAAATCTAAGAGCCAATAGAACATATACAGAAATAATATATTTTAAAGAAAAGGACAAGTAATGTATGATATTTGTTACCATATCCAGTAGCATCAGGTAGGAACATGGGAGGAGCAATTAAAGGTTCTGCTCATCCCTACTAATTCCATTTCACAAGGTGTCTCTGAAGACTAGAGACACATAACCCATGACTTAACAACTCATTAAGGTATATACTGGGATGATGATTGGGAGGCTGGTTGCATTAACCAAGTGAGAAATATTGAGACCTGGATTAGAACAGTAGTTTTGGAAACAAAGAGGAGGGAGCAGATGTCTCCATGGATCTCAGAAAAAGAATAAAAAACAGTGTATGATCTTAAATGGGAAGAAGAAGGGAATAAAGACATCAGGTAATGTGTTGGCTTCCATTGTTGTATCTGGGGGAGGAGAGGTGTCTGTCACCAAGAGAAGAATCACAAGGGGAGCAGCAAGGAGGAAGATGATGAGTTTAATAAAGGACACAATTATGATGACCTGGTGGAGATGTTGAGTAAGCAGTTGGTGACACAGTAGTTCCAGAGAAGTCGGTGGCTGGAGACTGGGGCCACACAACTTATAGGTGGTATGGAGAGGAAACTTTTTTGGTCAAGGTTGTTGACCATTCTCTGGACCCTTCTCCATGCTCCCTATCTCTTCCAAATTGGAGCTACTGAGTTATGGGGGACTTCTGCCTCTAGTTTCTCTGCCCCATGAACACAAGTCCTGTTGCTTATATTTGAGACCCCCCCCATAAGCCTCTAAATAAAAGGATATTGACCTTAAAATTGCTTGAGCTTCCAAAGCAAAGGTGGGCCCTCCTCTTTATATTTCTTCCAATCTTCCAAATTCATCTCTCATCATTCCCCGCACCCTCTCCCATCACCATCACTCACATATATTGTCCCCTCTGCCAAACATACCTTTCCCTCCTTCTTCATCTGGATTATTTCCTTCCTTTCTTTTAAGATCAGATTAGGTGTTGTCTCCTCTGGGAAGTCACCCTTGGTCCCCCTATCTACATTCCTGAAGCTGGGAAAGGTGCTTCTACTCTTTGGAGAAGTAGCCAATCAGGTAACTCCCAGTGTCCAAAATGTGGGCATTGAGTGCCGGCTGGCCCCAAGGATGCCAGGTGGAGGTGGCCAGAGCAACTCTAGAGCTCAGGGGCAGGGTGTTTCCCACTAGGAGCAGGTAATGCATTGTATTGTTCATTTAATCTGTTGAATATCTTGGTTATAGGGAATGAAGGCTGTAAATGAAATAAGTCACTGGGAGGACTCATCACTTTACAAATTAAATGGGCTCTTTCGTTAGTTAGGAAAAATCCTGAGACCTCTATGTATAATTTGTCTCCTTGCTGGCTAGGCAAGTAAAAATGGTGGCTCTAGTTGATTTGAATCCAAATAAAACATAAAACATGTTTTTTTTTCCTTTTTATTCTGCTGATCAAATAGAGCTATCTGGTTGTAAGCAACAGAAATTCACTATGGCTAAGCTAAGCAAAAGGAAATTCACTGGAAAGGTAACACTGAATAGAGGGGAGGCCATAGAAACAGGCTTGGGAATAGACAGAGAGCAGAGCACCCATGGTCCTGGAAGGAAGAGTTATAGGGATAGTCTCACAACAGAAGCAATCTGGTCAAGGTGATGCTGATGGGATGAGTGACAGCCAAATGTTTTCAGTCTCTTTGTCACTCTGTGTAAGATTCAGATCTCAGGGGCGAAACATCATCAGGTCATGTGTTCATCCTCTTAGCTACAGAGGGGCAGTCTACCTTATCAGACCACTAGAATGTAGTCAGTAAGGAACACGTAACCAGCCGCCCCACCCCCCCTGCCCGCTCCTCCGAATCTGGGATGTTTTTACCAGGAGAAGGTGAAATGTGTGCTGGGCTGGTAAACCCAACAAAAGATGCATGACGAACAGCCTTTGCTAGGACAGAATGTAAAGCGAGGTAACATTTCCTGATCTTTGTCTACCTACCTGATATTTCATGGACAGAATCTCATTCAATCTTCTTAACAGTCTTGCATGGTAAATAGTAGTATTTGCGTTTTCAAGGAGTAGAAAAAAGAGGTCAGAGAGGTGAAGAAACTTAACTAAGTTCCCACAGCTAGCTATTACAATAGTAGAGTCAAGGTTCAAATCCAGGTCTGTCTGACTCAATTTCTTTCCACTGCAGCCCCATGTGACCTTCTCACAGAACTGGGACACATGAAGCTGGGGGTTTAGATTGACCAGTGATTACGTTGTCAGGAGGGACAATAACTTAACCAATGGCAGAGATAGGCTGGGAGGAAAGGCCTCAGCTCATGAATTCTTTTGTGAATTGAAGGATGCTCTCTGGGGTCCTCTAATCATAAATTACCTCATAGGCCCAACAGACGAATTAGCATCTTTTGTGTCTTCACAGAGCATTGATTTACAGCCTCAAGAGCCTGCTTCAGCATTTTTTTCTGCAAAGTCTCTCCCCTGGGCTTTGTGTTTTCTGTAAATGGCCTAAAGAAGACTCTCCAAGGTGACTTAAATAGATTCTATATTTAAGCAGTGTAAACAATTTTTCTGAATGAGCCCATATTTTATCTTAGCTTAGGTTATGATTTTGCCAGTAAGGGCATTCATTTTTTTTCAACAAAATTGAAACTCATGGCAATTGAAACAATGGCAATTCTATCTTGTGTTGTACAAAAGACATTTATCATTTAGCACAGGAATATAAATGTTACGAGGACAGGAATGTTTATTTTGTACAGTGTTGTGGTTCCAGTGCCTAGAAAAGTACCTGGCCAATAATAGGCACTCAAGAAATATTTACGGAATACATGATGGCATTTGTAACCATTCCATCTCTTCTCAGAGCATTGACTCTGTCCACAACCCCAGAAGGCCAGGCTGGGCCAAACTGACTCCATATATCTCTCAAGACTGAGGGATTTAGATGGGGGAAGAGGGAGAACACTGGAGTCATAATATAGGTGGGCCAGTAGCATAAAAAAAAGAAGAAGAAAATCAGTATTGTTGAATCAATCTTCATTTCCAACCCCAATTTCCCTTTCTGGCTTGATTCCTTTGCCTTTTTAGACTTAAAATTTTTAAAGTTGAGACTTCTATTTCCAGACAGGATAGAGTAATAGGGACTGGATTGATCCTCCTATCTGAAACAAGCAACAAAATGGGCAGAATATATGAAATGATGGTTTTCAAGATACTGGACATCATACAACAAAGAACGGTGATCTCTCAGAGCAGGTTACCAAGTGAGGTGAGACTTACAACTGCCCCAGCTTACTGACTCAAGAGAATTTCCAGGTCATGGTATGGGGAAGGGGAGCAGAGATGGAGTCTGGTGGACTCCTGGAGTTGAGGAGACAGAATTGAGAGTCCAGGGACACGAAGGCAGCTAGAGGTCACAGAACAGAGTACTGGAAAGGAGAGACCTGGAGGGAGAGAGAGAGAGAGAGAGAGAGAGACAGAACTCCAGAGATCTTCAGAGTCCCTTAGAGTATTCAGCAGGAAACTAATCAGTATATGATGTGAGGAAATGGGAGTGTGAGGATTATAGGAACAGTGCTTGTTGCCTCCAGCCAGACTGGAAAACCTCATAATTCACAGGGCATTGGGTAGAGTACACAGAAGAATCTTGCCCCTGTCATGGAAAATAATTAGTCCCAGACTGAACACTGCTCTTGTTCTACATAACAAGTCTTCAAAGCAAATACGTGATAGGATAAAATTGTTTTTAAGTAATTTAAATCTGTTCTAGAACAAAGCTCAAGAATATTTGTAGGAATATAAAAAGATCCAGTACCCAACAAGATAAAATTCACAATGTATGGCATCCAGCCAAAAATTACCGTGGATGAAAAGAATTGGAAAAATGCAACCCATCATAAGTAAAAGCAATCAATTGAACTGACACAGAGGTTGGAATTAGCAAAGAGGGACAGTGAAACCATTATTAGAACTATATTTCATACATTCAGAATGTTACATAGAAACATGGGAGATATAAAAAAGACACAAAATGAACTTCTAGAGAAGAAAACTACAAAACTTGAGATAGAAAATTCACTGGATGTGATTAACAACAGGTTAGACAGTGAAAAAGAAAAATATTAGTGAACTCAAGGATATAGCAACAGAAACTATCCGAAATGAAAATGCAGAGAAAAGAGAGGAAATAAAATAGAATAAGCATCAGTGAGTTGTAGACCAACCCCAGGCAGTCTGATATACATATCATTGAAGAACCTGAAGAAAATGAGAAAAGGGGAGACAGAAAAAAATACTTGAAAAAAATAATGGTCAAATTTTTCAAATTTGACAACAACTATAAACCCACAAATCTAAGAATCTCAACAAATCCCTAGAACACCAAGGATTTGAAGAAAACTACACTAAAGTACATCACGATTAAATTGATCAAAATCAATGATAAAGAAAAAAACCTTAAAAGTGGCCAGAGGAAAAAAGATGTGTTCCATATAGAAGGACAAAGATGAAGGTGACATCAGATTTTCCCCTGGAAACAATGCAAATAAGGTAACTGTGGTCCAAGCTTTTAAAACACTAAAAGGAAAAATCCGTCAATCCAGTATTCTATCCCTAGTCAAAATATCTTTCAAAAACAAAGGCAAATTAAAGACTTTTCAGAGATATAAAAGCTGAAAGAATCATCCCCAGCAGATCTGTACGACAGGAAAAGTTAAAGATCATCCTTCAAGCAGAAAGATGATAACAGATGAAAATATGGATCTAGTTACAGAAGAATGAAGATTGTCAGAAGTGGTACATAGGTAACTATACAGGTAAATATATAATTGTTCTTTCTTATTATTTAAATATCTTTACAAGATAATTGGCCATTTATTTATTTATTTAAAATTTATTTTATTGAAGTATAGTTGATTTACAATGTTGTGTTAATTTCTGCTGTACAGCAAAGTGATTCAGTTATACATGTATATATACATTCTTTTTCATATTCTTTTTCATTATAGTTTATCACAGGATAGTGAATACAGTTCCCTTTGTTATACAGTAGAACATCGTTGTTTATCCATTCTATATATAATAGTTTGCATCTGCTAATCCCAAACTTTCAATCGGCCCCCACCTCCCTTGGCAACCACAAGTCTGTTCTCTATGTCTGTGAGTCTGTTTCTGTTTCATAGATAAGTTCATTTGTGTCATATTTTAGATTCCACATATAAGTGATATCATATGGTATTTGTCTTTCTCTTTCTGACTTACTTCAATTAGTATGATAATCTCTAGGTCCATCCATATTGCTGTAAATGGTATTATTTTATTCTTTTTTATGATTAAGTAGTATTCCATTGTATATATATATATCACATCATCTTTATCCATTCATCTGTCGATGGACATTTAGGATGTTTCCATGTCTTGGATATTGTAAATAATGCTGCAGATAATTGACTATTTAAAGAAAGATTATAACAATGTATTCTGGAATTTATATCATGTATAGAAGTAAAATGTATGACAAAAACAACATAAAGATTGAGAGGGAAGACATGGAAAAATTCTATTGTAAGTTTCTTAACTATACACAAAATGGTATCAAATCACTTGAAGATAGTCTGTGAGAAAGATGTATAAGATATGACATAATCTATATCTTACATAGATCTATCATATATGTCATACATATGTCTGATATAAGCTGTATAGAGGCATACTTCAGAGTTATTGTGGGTTTAGTTCCAGACCACCACAATAAAGTGAGTATCGCAATAAAATGCGTCACATGAATTTTTGGTTTCCCAGTGCATATGAAAGTTACGTTTACACTATACTGTAGTCTGTTAAGTGTGCAACAGCATGATGTCTAAAACAGCACTGCGCATACCTTAATTAAAAAATACTTTATTGCTAAAAAATGGTAACCCTCATCTGAGCCTTCACTGATCACAGATTACCATAACAAATATAATCATAATGAAAAACCTTGAAACATTACAAGAATTACCAAAATGTGACACAGAGACACAAAGTGATCAAACACTGTTAGAAAAATGGCACCGAAAGACTTGCTGGAACAGAGTTGCCACAAACCTTCAGTTTGTAAAACATGCAATATCTGTGAAAAGCAGTAAAACGGGGTATGTCTGTACCTATATCTTATATATCTTCACATGTATATGATGTCAACCCTAAAGCAACCATGAAAATAGCAAAACGAAGAATTATAGAAAATAAGGCAATGAAGGAGATAAAAAGAAATCATAAAAACTACTCAGGTAAAGCTACAGAAGTCGGAAAACGAGGAAAAGGAAAAAGCGAACCAAGAACGGGCACGACAATAAGAAACACACATTATGCACGCTGGACGACCTCTCAACCTCTACTCAAAGCGATATTTGTAGATTAAAAAATTTTTAATAGTGTTGATTTTTGAATCATATAATAAGCTTATAGGAGAAGAAACTCCAACACGGGATCAGGAATTTCAGAGGTTATATTTATGGTCTAAAACAAGCATTCTAGTTACTCAGTCAAGGTGAGCCAAGCTTTATCTCTTTTCACTAACATTATAAGCCATCATTTCGGGTATAAAATTAGCTTTAATAATCCTAAAGCCTCCCAAATATCTCATTTGTTATACTTGACAGTTCAGTTGTTTTATTTAGTCTTTTATGAGCTTAAGCTCCCCTGTGATAGCGTGCCTTCTGTATTCATTTACTTTTACAAACTCCAATAAAAATTTGTTGAAAAGCATCATTTTAACTTCCCCCTCCCTGCAGCGCATAAATCACCATACAGCTTAAAAGACCTGCCAATTTGGGAAACAAATGTGCTTTTGTGTTAGGGTTTACATTCCCAGCATGATCTAATGCTAATACCTGCTTGCATTTATATTTGGTTCCTGATGCTTGTGGGGGAGATTTTTACAGAACAAAATGGAAAGTTTTGTTTCACCTGGGCTTCAAGAGAGAAAATATGGAAAAAACCCCAAACCTCTAGCCAAATTGTTAAGTTCGTCTGAAATTCACTCTGCAACGTGAAAAAAACCCTGAGATTTAAGCTACATTTTACTTTTTCCTGTTCCCTCAGCAATGACGTTCAAAAATCAGTGACCTAAGTTTGCCAGAAAGAAAACTCAAGGGTCTGTCTTGGAATCGTAAAAAATTGTCCCACTCTTTTGTTTTTTAAGTGACAGGAAACAAAATTATCCTGTTAGGTGTTCACAGAAACTTCCCTCCTTCTGTAGCTGCATTCCTGAGCTTTTTTCTTTTTTTTATGTTATGGGGAAGGAGGAAATTGGATGGTCTAAAAGTAAAAATGGCAGAAATTTACTTGTACAAGAAATACCTCTCAACCAGTACAAAAGTGAGATATGCTGATTTGATCACCTAGACCTATCAGGTGAATGAGTTGAGAGAAAAAAACGCAGGTCAGTGTGGGATAGTTTGGAAAGAATTTAGGGAATTTTTCAAGCAAAGAAAAAAGGCTTTTTTTTTTTCTGGAACAGCTGTTGAGCCTGAGAGTAACAAGGATACGAAATGTGTTATGAACATCATTTCCAGCCAACGAGGTTTCGGTTCATATTTAAATTTCATGTCAAATATCTTTTAGCTGTTGAACTGTGTTTCATTGAATGTGATGCCACCTGAGATCAGACCAGTTGTCACGGGGCTTTAATATAAAGAGCAGTGGGCAGGGCAGTGCCAGGATTATTGACTCTGGGAGGACTCGGGCATTGGCGGTATTTCTCAGGGGAATCATTAGACAGAAATTTTACCCCTCAAACTGGCCTTGTTTTGGCCTCCAGGCCCTGTTACCCCCATCTTGTAGTGTGTTCTTTTGGGGTTTCTTTCCAGATGAAAAATCCCAGGGAGACCTCCTTCCTTCAGTTCAGTCCTATCTGCCTTTTATCCCGGAGAAAGGACCCCCATCCCCCAATCTTTCCTGCCTTCCAGGGTTAATGCTGAATTTCTGCTACCTGTGTATTTCTGGGTAATTGCAGTGGAAACACTCCAGGATGGGTGGGTAGAATGTGAGGAGTTAAACATTAAGGCTGACATGACTGTCTTGAACCAGAAGCATATTCTTTCACTTGTGTTTGTTAGTAAAAGGGAGAGAAAGATGCAATAAAGCCAGGAAGCTTGGGGAATGACTACCTTAAGGAAAATGATCTGGAAGTGTTATGTTAAGCATTGCTTTAAGATTCTATAAGCGTGTGGTTCTTTGGGCAGGTTTGTGGCAAAAATTGTAACTGTGACCATGACTCATGACCCATGGTGTCAATATGTGTGACAGTAGGGCTGAGGGTGGAAGAACAGAGCTGGTAACAGAGGCACAGGAGGGTCTGCTGTCTGTAATGCGGTTCTTTCATTTAAAATCAAGGTGCAGTTTGAACTGGCTAATTGAATGGAATTATTATTTAGGGTCAGGGTTTTTACAGAGAAAATTGTGCCTTCCAGTGTGATGCGAGGTTCTCAAGGAGATAAGTCTATAGGTTTTCTAACGAGCCCTCAGGGGTGCCTACCTGGAAAGGGCTGACTGGGTCCTAGGCTCCGTGCCAAGCCCTGTATAAACATCATCTCATTTAATACTTATAGCAATCCTGTTATGTCATCACCATTTTACAGGGGAAGAAACCAAGCTCAGAGAGGATAGAGGGCACACGCAGCCAGCAGCGGCAGGGTAGGGACAGGAAGCCTGGCAGTCTGACGTGGAAACTGCTTGCTTAACGGATTCCCCACGCCTAGGAAGGCACGGCAAGGCGCCGTGATCTCGCCATTTACAGCAGTGAAGTCTGTCCTGTGAGGCATTGCCCAGGGCAGCAGGGGAGGGGCTCAGGGACAATCATCTCCACCAGGCCTTCTTGCTTCCATCTTGTCCTTTCCTCTATTTTAGCTCTGTGGGTAATTATTTAGTTCGCCGGATCCCGCACTAGACTCAGAGTTCCCAGTAGGCAGTGGCGTGTAGGTGAAAAGAACACGCGGGTGGGAGTCAGGCAGCTGGCACCGTCATTAACTCTGTGCAACTTTGGGTAGTGTTTTGAACCTGATTTTCCACTCCGGCAAAGTGAAGATGAGGAGGCTTATGAGGAGGGATTCTTTAAAGGGTGGACGACATAAGGCGAGTTCTCTCTGGTTTACTCTTTGAGAGTAAGGCTTGTATCTTGCTTACCCTGTCGCTCTTGGTACGTAGTGAGGCTCAGGAAAATACAGTGGCTCAATGAATGCAGTGCTAGCAAAAGAAAAATTTTCACCTTTGTCAGTTTTTAGGGGATTTCAAGCAGAGGAGTCCTCTTTCCCAGGTTCTGGCGGTCATAGTCAGGGAAGAGTGGGTCCAGGCGCGGGTCCCGCGTGGATGCTGGAGCCCATACCGGTGAGGTTGGTGCCTGAGAGAGCGCAGTCGGGGCACTGGAAGCCAAAACCGCCGGCAGAGGGCGCCCCGGGCCCGCTGAGCGCGTGGCTCTGGGGTTGGGGCGCTCGCCGGGCGCTGGACACTGGCTGCAGTCTGGCCTTGACCGCAGCCGTGGACGAGCCCACTACCCCAGCTGAGCGCGAAGTGAGAGCCCTCTGGGCGCAGCGGAGCGCACCGGCCAGGCGCGCTGCTGCGCGGAGCCCTCCCGGCGAGCGGTGAGTAGAGGCGCCCGCAAGGCACATCTCACCCTAGTTGGGGGGCACTTGGAGGCAGCGCCTGTCGGACCTGGGCGCGCTGTTCTAGTGGTTGGTGTCCGTGGGAGAGTGAGCGCTGTCCCTGCTTCCGTTTGGTCTTTGGGAAAGGCTTCGGGTTGACCCCAGGAGGCGCTGAGTGTCGGGCGGAGCTTTGCTTTCCGGCGACTAGGGCTCATTTGAGGTTTTAACATCGGATCTTTTCTCGCGGGCCCCTGTCGGGTGCTGTCCCGAGTGCCAGGGGCCCGGGGTTCGGCGGGGTAACCCGGGGCGGGCGAGCGCTCACCTGGACGTCCCCCACCCCTTTCGCCCGCGGCACCAACCGGGGGAACCACGTGGGGCTGTCGCCTGTAACTCTGCCTGTCAAGCGAAGCCCGCCTCCAGGGCAGGGGAGGGACACGGGGGGGGGGTGGGCTGTGCCCCGAGGGAACCTGGCCAGCCCGTGCGCCCGCCGGTGCCAGCTCGGCTTTCCCTGCCTCGTGTTCTCACGGGCTCCTTGGCAGGTAGCGGGCAGTTCCGCGGGAAGGCGCAGGGCTCTTCCCCGAGGGACCAGAGGCCACTCGAGGGGCGCCCGGGCGCTCGTTTTCCGGAGAAGGGAAGCAAAGAAGCTGCCCAGGTGACTAATACTGGGGGTGCCCTCTCTCAAGGAAGCTCCAAGCGTCCGGGGGCATTTTTCGGGGTCTCGTCCGCTTTGAACCATCTCTAGCCATTGGAGGCAGTGGGGGCAGCGCCAGCTCTCTGTGGACCTGGCCCAGGATCCTTTTCCCAAACCCGCTCCGGCGACTGTTGCGCATCGGGAGCAGAGCCCCAGCTGCGCGCGCAGGATAGGACTGAGGCGTGCCTCCCGGGCGCCTCGCGAAGCCCGCTCTCCCCGAGCTCCTGGGGGCTTGGAGAGAGACAACCCCAAGGCAAGGTAGGTGGTTCAGAGGGGGTTGGATTGGGCTTGACAGTAAAGATGCGATCTGCTTATCTTGGCAAACGTTCTTTGCTTTCTCTTTGCTTTCTAGAGCTTTGGGGGAGCTGGTGCAGAGCCAGGGGCTTGGAGGAGCAAGGCATGTATTTTCAGCTGCGCCTCAGAAGGGGAGAATTCTCTGTCACCACCAGAAAGACAACAGCCCTGAAATGTGACGACAATTGACTAGCTCGTCAGAAGACTGGGAGTCTCTGGATTGATAGCTTAGAATATGCTAAAAAGCCAGTGCTTTCCATGGGGCATTGAAGGGCCAACTGGTCCCCGTGACAGTGAATTGGAGCAAGGGAGTCAGAAGTCAGTTGTAGAGAGCAAGAGGGAGCTTCCAAGGGGCTGATCTGGACTGCCAAGGGCAGGCTCCTGCCACACAGTTGCTGCACCCCTCTAATGGAATGCTGGTGAGGTCCTCCACCCAGGGGAGCAAGTGGGGCTGTGCAAGGGGCTGCCTGACCAGCGAGGACTCCTGCAGGTCTGACCAACCCCTAATCCCTGCTTAGGAACCTGAGGGGTGTCCGAGCCCCCTCTGCACTCTCCCTCAGGAAGATGAGGACTCTGAACACCTCTACCATGGACGGCGCCGGGATGGTGGTGGAGAGGGACTTCTCCTTCCGCATCCTTACAGCCTGTTTCCTGTCGCTGCTCATCCTGTCCACACTCCTGGGGAACACGCTGGTCTGTGCTGCCGTCATCAGGTTCCGACACCTGCGGTCCAAGGTGACCAACTTCTTCGTTATCTCCTTGGCCGTGTCGGATCTCTTGGTGGCTGTCTTGGTCATGCCCTGGAAAGCGGTGGCTGAGATCGCTGGCTTCTGGCCCTTTGGGTCCTTCTGTAACATCTGGGTGGCCTTTGACATCATGTGCTCCACCGCGTCCATCCTCAACCTCTGTGTGATCAGCGTGGACAGGTATTGGGCCATCTCTAGCCCCTTCCGGTATGAGAGGAAGATGACCCCCAAGGCAGCCTTCATTCTGATCAGCGTGGCATGGACTTTGTCTGTTCTCATCTCCTTCATTCCGGTGCAGCTCAGCTGGCACAAGGCGAAACCCACAAGCCCCTCTGATGGGAATGCCACTTCCCTGGATGAGACCACCGACAACTGTGACTCCAGCCTGAGCAGGACATATGCTATTTCATCCTCCCTAATAAGCTTTTACATCCCTGTGGCCATCATGATCGTCACCTACACCAGGATCTACAGGATCGCCCAGAAACAAATACGGCGCATCTCGGCCTTGGAGAGGGCCGCAGTCCATGCCAAGAACTGCCAGACCACTACCGGTAACGGAAACCCCGTGGAGTGTTCTCAGCCGGAAAGCTCCTTCAAGATGTCCTTCAAAAGAGAGACTAAAGTTCTGAAGACTCTGTCTGTGATCATGGGGGTGTTTGTGTGCTGCTGGCTCCCTTTCTTCATCTTGAACTGCATGGTGCCCTTCTGTGGGTCTGGGGAGACCCAGCCCTTCTGCATCGATTCCATCACCTTTGACGTGTTTGTGTGGTTTGGGTGGGCTAATTCCTCCTTGAACCCCATCATTTATGCCTTTAATGCTGATTTTCGGAAGGCATTTTCCACCCTCTTAGGATGCTACAGACTTTGCCCGGCGACGCATAATGCCATAGAGACGGTTAGCATCAATAACAATGGGGCTGTGGTGTTTTCCAGCCATCACGAGCCTCGAGGTTCCATCTCCAAGGACTGCAATCTGGTGTATCTGATCCCACATGCCGTGGGCTCCTCTGAGGACCTGAAGAAGGCGGAGGCTGGTGGGATAGCTGAGCCCTTGGAGAAGCTCTCCCCAGCCCTGTCTGTCATTTTGGACTATGACACTGATGTCTCCCTAGAGAAGATCCAGCCCGTCACACAAAACGGACAGCACCCGACCTGAACTCCAAAATGAATCCTAGCAGACATGCTCATCCCAGAAGCTAGAGGAGACTTCTCTGGGGCTTGCTGTGAAGAAACTAAGGTGTGGTGAGACTCCGATGTCGGGCGAGCCCTCCTCTGCTGCTTCCCCTCAACACACAACTAACTACATTTTAATCTACATGCCAGTGTGTTTTCTGTGTTGTTCATAGCGAATCAAGAGGGACACAAGTGAAGCGAGTGTTCATAAGGGACGTGTCTTTGGCTCCAAAATTATTTTTAGAAACTGAGCCTTATCTTAGGACTTAAGAAACAGGGCAAAGAATCAACAATGAACAGCTTCACTTAAATATTAAATCTTTCCCAGAAGGAAGTGAGAAGGGTTGAGTTTGCTGTGTACAAACAGGTGCTAACACTGGTCCAAGCAAAGTTTTCAGATTGTAAAGGTAGGTGCATGCCTTCATAAATTATTCCTAAAAAATAATTGAGCCTTACAGTAGGAATGGGATTTTTTTTTCCAGAGTTGATGCTTTGTTGATATTGGTTTATTTAGTTATTGTATTATATGGATATTTTTAATTTATTATAATAAATCTATATTTATCATATTTAATAGGGTAAATGAATGAGTTATCTGAAATCTTACAATAGCATTTTTGTCCATTTAACTAGCACTTTATAAGCTGATGAAACAAACACATAGACTCTCTGAGAGTCTAAATGCTCATGTATAACTTCCAGAAACACAGCAAAGTCTAATAGAAAAAAAACAAAGAAGTTGTGATGATTCCTTAAAATTCATGGGAACAAATAAATACGAGGTGAGAACTGACAAATGCTGTGATTGCTTTTTTTTTTCTCGTCAAAAGATTTTGAAAGATTTAAAAAAGCATAGCTACTCTTGTGTTCAAAATTTCTTAAGGGACAAAGACTTTCCCAGGAGAATGATTTGCAGTTCTGTAAATATTTGAAATAAAAGTTAGCTTAAGAAGAATCCAACTTGAAATATATGATCTTAGGTGGTAATAAAAAGTATATGCCGCTTTGTATTTATGTAAAATAATTGGCCTTCTTTGTCTTTTCTCATTTCCTGTGTCAGATAGCTTTTCTGAGCCAAATAAATGACTGTCCTGGTTAGAGATGTGTAATGTAGGCAGTGAGTTTCCTTAGCTCGTGTGTCACAACAGTCTTACCCATGGACAAAAGTCAAATCCTGCATCTCCGTCTTACCAGCCAAGCTACTCAGTGGGGTTCCTTTTTGTAGTGCTTTAATCTGAACTTAGAATTGATTTTTTTAAAAAGTCTAAATGTTAATGGTATACTAACTAACAGAGGGCGCCTCAATGTCATCCTTGGGCAAGACTCTTCTGTTGGTAGAAAAGACAGGAGACCCCTTCTCTTTGCGTATGTTAAGCACACCAAAGCCAGCAGCATCTCTTTTGACGAATGTTAGCCCTTTCTCTGCGCTTTGGCATCAAGTTTCTGTGTCATCACCTGGACTGTAAAAAGTATCCTAAGGCTCTATTGCCAGATACTAATTCATGTGGGACAGTTCAAGAGAATGTTTTGGAAATGTTTACAAAGTATTCTTGTTGATAAGCAACTGACTTAACATTTAGATGAAATGGGTAATAAGAAAGATATCTACTGAAAACTATCTCCTGTATCAGGTCTGTGTTATTTATGCATTGTGAATGTTTTCTTAATTTTATTGCCTGTATGCTTTCTTACATATAATAAAATTATTTTGTGAACTCAAATCAACCACGAATGAGTTGTGTTGCATTTGTTAAATGTGTTTTAAAAACTAGGATAGTTCAGATCTACACGTAAGAAAACATGGGCATTTTCAAGGATACGTTACTTTTCTTTTTTCCTTTTTAGTGGCAATCTCTCCTATTACGTATGCCTTGTGTTGCCTTTGAATACTTAAATAGGAAGTTGATTGGGGCTATATACTCTTGTTTACCTTCTGTCTCAAAAAAAATTTTTTTTTCCCAAAAAGAAATCCTTCTTTGCTCGAGGAATTACTCTTCATTTCCCAGATTTGAAAGATTTCTAAAATCTCTGTTTTTACTTTCTAAGAGCCCAGAGGTTTTCAATAACCTACAAATTACAGAAAATAATGTGGCTGGCTTTGCGTGATCGTGGACCCTCAGCTTAATGGCAACCACTGTATGTGTAGTGTTTAAGAGTAAAATCTAAGAATTACTTTTAGGAAAAAATATACAGGTTGTGAGGCTGGGCTGAGCAAAAAGTCTTACAGGTCACTTTCATCGATCCTGCTAAACCTGCTTAGTTCATGTGCTAACCGCCCCCTTTTCCTTTCATCCCAAAGAAGGAGAATGACTGAACAGCAGGTGATGTAGAAATTAAGGGTTAAGTTTATAATTTGGAACATCACACAACAGATGGTGTCTTTTTGAATTCCATATTTGCCTTCCCCAGGCTTTGGCAGATAATGAACATATCTAGAATGAACACGCATAAAGCATGATGCCTTTTCTTTCTGCTTCCTAACTTTCTGCACATCTTGATTCTCTGCAGTTTAATTTTGTTCTGTAATTAGTGGTCCGGCAACATCAGCTAAGATGCTCAGGGCTGTCATGGTCCAACCAGTGAAACATGGGACAAAAGCCTTCACCATGTATTTCATTGGCAGAGTGAAAAATAAAGACACATGTAGAAATTATATTAAATAATTGTAAAATTCAGGACACTGTGGATGAGACTGTATTTTGGGTTTCTGGCATGTTGGATGGATAAAGGGTATCTCATGAAATGTTGATTTGACTGACAGCATCTTTCAGAGAATTTAATTTACAACCATAAAAACAAAATTCAAGTATGACATTTCATTTCATTTAACTATCGTGACGAGCCTTCATAATGCTAAATATATGTAAGACACTTTAGCAAGACAGAGACAATTTAAAAGAGGTGTTCTTTTTCTCTTTCAAGCTAAGAAGATGCTTTTCCTGGTCAAATAAATATAGAGCTCTTACTGGTGATAGAATAACAAGAAGCCTTAAGGAAGGGATGCTGAGCCCTGGGCTCCCATTGGTAGATTTGGAGTTTCTGTAGGAAAGTCGTGGCTTTTTTGGGGGATCTAAGCAAGTCATGGTCTGTGAGCCTCAGTTGTCTTGATCCATTAAATGGGAAGAACAAAACCTCTGCATGAACTTCTTCAGTGGAGGGGGTCACTCCAAATAGAAACTGGTATGTAGTCTAATCTCAGGGACTTTCTGAACTCTGTACTCTCTGGGGGCTCCATCATGATTTCTCCCCAGGTTTGCACCAGCGGCATTTCAGCCTGATCCTTCCACCTCCTAGGATCCAGTCCACATGAGGGGGCCTGGAACAAAGAAAGTCCAGAATTTGTTTCAGACGGAGATGTGTTCACATTGTAGCTACCACTTTCAAGCTGTGTAAGAGTTAAACAAATGTCTATACCTCTCTGAGCCTGTTTGCCCATTTGTGAAATGGAAATAAACATTCAGGTTCTTGTGAAGGTTGAAATGAAGCTAATGTTTATAAGATCTTTGCGCTCACCGATTCTTTGCAGGATCTCTACTTGGAAGGGGTTGATGACAATATTTACTGCATTACTAATAATGGAGCTGCTATGCATTTGAATTCTTGCATGTTTGCTTGAAGCAAATGGCAATGACTTTTAGAGTGCATGTAGTTTGGAATTCTCCCAGACACCATTCTCTTTTGCTGTGGTTATCTGATATTCCAGAAGCAAGTAGATTTTTATATCTGCATGGCTAAGACAGTTGCCTTAATTTTTTCCCACTAGATATCAACTAAATATGTCTGTCTACGATGTTTTAGTCTATGAAATCTACTTACCTTGCAGAATTTGTTTCAGGAATGATGAGCTGATGGCAGCCTAGCTCTGGGCTGTTAAAACTGGGACCTGCTGCTCTGCACAATATGCTGACCATGGTCATTTGAAGGAACCAACCCAGTGGATCATGGGATTGTAGCATTATATAGATTAGATACACCTCTGTGGATTTCTTTGAGATTTCCTGGATAGAAACATGACACAATCAACCTGTTTATTTTCATGGAGGATTGAGGGGATGGGAAGCATTACAGCACAGAGAACCCCTCTAAGATCTTGTTACCAGGCCAATCTAGTCATGTTGCCTTCTGTCATGTTAAGTAACTACCATGTGATGTACCGAATTAAAAAAAGCAGCATTTGGACTTGAGTATGTTACATCATTCAAGATTTGGGAGTTGTAATTTAAATAGTATTAGAAGCTCAGAGAATAATCTGTGGTTTAGAAGGGTTTAACTTTTTAATCACTATGAGAAAATGGACAAAACCAGTTAAATTTTTTCTCAAGCTCATAGCATATATATTCTACCAGCTCTCAAAATGGGTAAATATTTTCAGTCATTGAAGAGGATCTGCCCTGAGCTATGTCCATAGAAATGAGCCCACCTCGCAGAAATGCCAGCAAAGTGACAGGTGGTAGCGAGACCTAGAAGAGCTGAATTGTAGGGCAGAGTTTTTAATTTCATTAAATAATTTTTTAAAAGATAAGTAGTTTGGAGAAACTACCTTATAACCCTTGAAAATAAGTTTTTTCATCTCTACAATAAGTGGGTTAGAAGAGATGATTTCTAAGATTTGTTTTTTTTTTTTTTTTTTTGGCTTGACAATACTAGATGTGAGATCCATTACTGGTAAAAATATGAGTCTGATAGATTTTCCAAGTCTGTTCTCTTTGCTGCTAGAAAGCTAACGAAGTGATATTTCCGAAATGCAAATATTAGGTTATGCCCTTGCTTAGCATTCGTCAATGACTCCCAGTTACTTTCAGGAAAAACAAACAAACAAACTCATGTAAGGCCCTTCATGAGCAGAACCCTGGTGGTCTATGCAGACACATCTATGGCCACTACCCCACCAGCACTCTCTCTACAGAGGTTCTGAACTTCATACAGCTTGTGGAGTGTACGAGGTCCTTCCTTGTCTTTATGCTTTGCGCATGCCGTCCCCTCTGCCTGGAACACCCTTCCCTGTTACCTCTGTTTGCTCGTTCCTACTGATCTTTTAAGACTCAGTAGGGCGTAATTGCAGAAGGCCTTCCTTGGTAATTTCTTCTTGCTTCTACTACTTCTCTTATTTCTTTCAAAGAGTTTACCGTGCTGGAATGAAATAATCTCCTTACTTCCTTATCTCTTCCCCTAGATTATGAGTCTCTTGAGAGCAAGAGACGACCTTACTTTGTTTCCCTTTCTCTCTATATTCCACTGCTTGGCTTATAGGAATTGCTCGTTAGAACTTCGTTGAATGAATGAAAGAACAAGCAAGTCAAAACAGGGAAGACGGGAGCCACGGTTCTAGTGACATTTATTTCTGGAGTGCTTGGTGTATGTGTGCAGGTCTGCTAGGCTCTCTCTAACATCTTTGGGTAGAATCCCCATGTGGTCTCAGAGGCCTGCAGTTCCCTGGGGTCTGAATGGTTGTACAGAGGTCATTGCATACACACAGACACTGCCCCCCCATTCTTATGTGTGTTTATGTATAGAATCGATGCCATTTACCATCAGTAACCTTTGTGAGTACTTTTTGTGATTCAGGCCATGTGCCCAATGCTGGAAATGAATCAGACACTATCCCAGTGTTCGAGGAGCTTAAAGTAGAAACATGTATGCAAATAAACCATCATCAAAGAGTGGTTTAAAAGTAAAGTATAAGAAGAAAGAAAATGTTTTCTTCCAGGTGATGCCAGTACCACCATTCTATTGAGCCCCACCTGGCATCATGCCACGTGCCTTTCATTTATTATCTTATTCCATTCTCACACCTATCCTATGAGGTGGGCACCATCATCAACATCCCCAATTTTCAGATCAAGATAATGAAGATTTAGAAAGGGCACGTAATGTGTCCAAGTTCACACAGCTGGTGAATGATGGGGTAGGTTTAAATCTAGGGCTGTCTGACTTTAAAGCTTATTCTTTTAATCTAGAACCTGTTCTGTTTACCAGGAACTAGCCCTAACCGAGCAAGTAACTTGTCAAGGGGCTTCCACATCACCTCGAATATCGGTGGGTTAAAAAATACTTTTTATTATTCACATTTTCAATCATGTGCAAAAAATAGAGAGGATTGTATGATAACCCCCTGAGCACCCATCCTGTTCCCCAGATTGAAACATTCGCAAGACTATGGTTGGTGATCTTTAAGGAATAACAGGGGCTCCATGTCTTTGGATAGAGCACGAGGTGGAAGTGAAGAGGACGTTGCAACTTCAAAAACGTCACCTTGTGGAGTTCAAAGATAACAGAATGGGGAGATGGTTTATTCAAATGTCAAGACACTCCATGTTCTGGGATCAGTTTGATCAGGGCACCCTCACTCAGTTTAATTCAGCGAACATTTATCTATGCCTGCCTGGGCCTCAGTGCTGCTTTGAGAGGGGGAGTGAGGAGGGAAGGATGAGAGAACAGGGTGGGGAGGGGGAAGATGCTTAGTGAGGGAGACAGTGCTGCTGGAGGGGCATGGGGATGGGGTAGGGCTGGGAAGGACATGGCATTGGATGTGGGCTTGAGGGACGGACCGGACAGGACTCAACCGGCAGGGAGTGAGAACGGTTGAGGTTGGAACTCCAGTACCTGCAAACGTGGGGCTGAGGAATGGGCACTGGGTGGCTTTTCTGGATACAGGACTTGGGGCAGAGATGAGCTGAAACGCACTAGAAGGTTTGATCCAAATGAGGTCCCACAGGCTGTCAAAGGAACTGCTTCGGGGTGGTCTCCATACTCTGCAGGGGCGAATTCAGTGCATCTGCATGACTAACCAGATGGTCAGGTGATAATGGCTCACCCCTCCCTTCCTCACATCCTCCCAGCAGCTTTGCTCACATCTTACCTGCTCTCAAATAGACTCTGCTGACACCCCTTTCCTCTCTTTCCAGCTGGGACTCCCTTCCTCCCGTCTTCTGTATGAGCCTCATCTCAGGTGTCAGCTGTACTGGAGCCGTTCTCTGGCCCTTCTTCCCCCCGGGCTGGTGGCCCACTGCAGGGCATGCATCCTGTTGTGTGCCGTTTGTGTCCCCTGTTTCTCGGGGGAGCTCCCAGAGGCACAGAATGTGTCCTTTTCAACACTCTCTTCCCAGTGCCCAGCATACCCTGGCACACTAGGAGTACCCAAGTTAATATATTTTTTAAATGAATGGGTGAATTAATCACTTTATGAAAATGAATAACTGCTTATACACATACCTTAATTTTCACCATGGGGTTGACTCTGCTGGGCTTATAAGGGCTGATCTCTGCTAAGTGTGGTTTCTCCAATACTGATACAATCGCAGGTAAATGATTGGAATAGGATTTAAATGGCAAACTAGGGCTCTCTCTCCTGTCGCTGTGCACGGATAGTGAGTGATCAACCCTTTCCTACGGGAGGGAGAGGAAATGTCAACCAAATGCCAGCAGTGTGTTCTGAGATTAGCTGCATGCATGCTGTTCTGAGGCTGAGTTTTTAGGTCAGAAGTATTTAGCATTATAAACATGTTGACTCATTTAGATGATGTCCAGCCCCATTTGTAAGATGCTGCTTTCACACACACTGCTGTTTACTGTCAAACTGGGAGGAAGGAAGGAGCTCCATGCTAATTCTGCCCAAACTGCTGTGGGTTTCTCCTTGCTTGATGGTGGGGTCCCTATAAAACTGCATGTCCTTGACTGTTACAGGGGAGGATTAAAGGGGATCCACTCTGAGAGGGGACCAGGGGCAAGAAGGCGACAGTCACTTTAGATAGCCTGGTTGTAATATCAAGGCAAAAGTAAATTTTAATGCCATTTTTAGAAAGCATCCATTGCACCCATATTGAAATGAAAACTTATTTGCTTCTCACAAGACCGTGCAATTTAGAATGTCACCCTTTTCTTTTCCTTTTAATTTGCCTTTATTTGGTACCCAGTTCTGTGTATAGAAGTTTGTATTTGAGTGTTTTTTAAAAATTAATTTTATTGAAGTATAGTTGATTTACAATGTTATATTAATTTCTGCTGTACACCAAAGTGATTCAGTTATATATATATATATATATTTTTTCATATTCTTTTCCATTATGGTTTATCACAGGGTATTGAATATAGTTCCCTGTGCTATACAGTAGGAAATTGTTGTTTATCCGTCCTATATATAATAGTTTGGATCTGCTAATCCCAAACTCCCAATCTATCCCTCTCCCACCCCCTCTTTTCCTTGGCAACCACAAGTTTGCAGAAGGACAGAAGCAGAACCTCCGGGTTAAGGATGGGAAATAGCCACCCTCCTGCCTGCTCACAGGAATGTAACTGACATTGTGCATACAATTCGACCCAGCAACTCCACTTCCAGGAATCTGGTTTATGTACATCCTTACCTGTATGCTCAGAGATGCCTGTGTAAAGGCTGCAGCCTTGCTTTAAAGTCCGCTAAGTGAAATGAATAACTAAAATGTAGGATGTCCATGGTGTGTCGTAGTTACAGAGAAAGGTGGATCAATATGCACTATTATGGAAAGATATTCATGAAACGAAAAAGAAAGTTAAAAAACAATATGGACCGTATGATCCTTTTTATTTAAAACAGTGTAAGAAGTATATATTTCTTATGTCTGTACATAGAAAAAAGGTGTAGGAAAATGCCCACCTACCTGAAAACAGTGGTATCTCTGGGGAGAGCAGAGCGGGGTGGCTTTCGCTTTTTCCTTTTTATGTTTCTCAGTTTTTACAAGAAGCTTGCGTTTATATAGATCAGGTGTGTAGTTAAGATATTTTTTTAGAAGCATACTGAACCGGGGGTGAGGAAAGTAGAATTCTAGTTGTGGTTGCTGGGTGAGTCCTTGGAAGAAGGTCAGTGGGAACAGGAACTTCTGGTCTGCCTGCTCCAAAGCCCCTCCCTTTCCCCCAGGACAAGACCTTCCTCCACCCCATGGGGGGGTGTCTTAGTTTCCCACACAAAATGTCCTTCCACAGAGCCCATATTTGGAATAATTTTGTTGATCAAAAGCATCTCATTTAGGGAATCATAGTCTGTGTGGCCTTTTGATAGGTTCAAGCATTTTCTCTGTTCAGCTTTTGAGAAATGATAGAAAGGACTCATGGTGGGGTCCTTGGGGAACCTCAGGTTGGGGGTCACTAGTGAGCGGCCCTCTGAAGTCCTCTTTTCAAGAACTAACTCCTCTCAGGGGTCTGGGCTATTTTACAACCTTTATGGACCCTAAAGGGTCTTATTTGTGGTATCCCAGTGCACATCACCTCAAACATATTAAAATGCTTCTTAAATATAATTTTACTGCTGCAAAACAGAAGGATTTTTAAATGTCTTGAAATTATTTTGATTTCAGTTTTGCAGTTACTTGGTCATATTTTGGAACGAATGCATTTTCCCCGTCTGGTCTCAAACATTTCGTGGTGCTTTTGAAAAGCTCAGAGCCTTAGGGACCTCTAGTCCCTCTGCCCTGAACAAGCTACAGCCAGAATTTTCTCCAAGTTTTGAGAGCAGACATGCCGTGTGCTTTTAGGCACAGCAGGAGAGGAGGCCACTGCCGTTTTCCCTGTTGAAATCTCTCTTGTTCTCTAGCTGGGTTATTACTGCTCAGATGTTTAAGGGCCTTGTCTACGACAGTGATACAAATCACTTTGGATTACTTTGAAACTGAAAAAACACCCTAGCATTTGTTCTTAGGTTTAACCTTTTGGGAGGTTTTCAAATTCTATTTTTCTCATCATTGACATAGATATTAAATGTTTTAGTGATATTTTTATGTTAAATGCTCCCACACGCTCATTTTAGATGGTAAATTCAAAGTGTGAGGATAAAAGCAATGAGGGCTGGATTGAAGAAAAAGACAGGCTTCCTTATTTGATCTTTTATTCTAAAAGGAGGAAGAAATTTAAGTGTGAAGGCTTGGATTCTATAACCTGTAAGAGACTTGAACAACGAGTCACAGGCAGAGGAGATGCTGAGGCCAGATACTGGTCAGGGAGAGTGACTAATCGTCACATGCAGACTGAGGTTGTTGAACTGGGAAACTAAGTTATTTCAGATGCAACTTTGTATAGGAAAGAATCTTTGGGGATCTGGTCAGAGCATCAGTTCCCATGAATGGCTTATTCCTTTGGGGAGAGGAAGGTTACGTGCCGTATGACCTCTGCTCAGACTCCCTCTGGCTTCACAGTAAAGAGCAGTGAGGAGTAGGTAGTTAGCTTTACTTCTCTTGTTTTCCACCCTGACAGTTATTAAATTACAGATATGTATTTGACAGAGATTCCAAATTCAATAGCGAGAGGGGTGGAGGGAGGGGGGATGGAGCAGGAGGGGAGAGCTTGAGGTTTCTCAAGAAATTAAATTCGGGCATCTCACTTTTTTAAAATAAAAATTTTATTTTAGAAGAGTTTTAGATTTATAGAGAAATTGCAAAGATAGAGCAGAGAGTTCTTATATACCCTGCATGCAGTTTCCCCTATGGTTAATTTCTTACATTAGTATGGTCATAAGTAATGAACGAATATTGATATAGTCTTATTTACTAAATCCATAGTTAATTCATATTTCTTTAGTTTTTACCTAATATTCATTTTCTCTTTCAGGATTCCATCCGGGGTACCATGTTACATTTCGTCATTAGGTCTCTCTAGGCTCCTTTTGGCTTTGACATCCCCTCACCCTTTCGTTGTTTCTGATGACCTTGACAGTTTTAAGGAGTATTGGTCAGGTATGTTGTAGACCGTCCCTCGGTGGGGATTTGTCTGCTTTTCTTGTAATTAGACTGGGGTTATGGGGCTTTGGGAGGAAGACCACAGAGGTAAAGTGTCATTTTTATCACATCGTATCAAGGGTATATACCATCAACATGACTCCTCACTCTGACCACCTGACTAAAGTAGTGTTGTTTGGGTCTCTCTACTGTCACATTCATCTTTCCCCCCTCTTTCATACTGTACTCTTTGGAGGGATGTCCTTGTGTGCAACCTGCCCCTAAGGAGGGGGGATATCTACATAAATTATTTGGAGTACTTCTGTATGGAAACTTGTCCATTCTCCCATGTTTGTTCATTCATTCATTCATTCATTTATCTCAGTATGGCTCATGGGTATCTATATTTTACTTTGGGTAATAACCCATAAGTACTTTGTTTATTTTGTTGCTCTGGGAGCTCTTTCAGTTGGCTTCTGTGTCCCTTTGACATATCTCCATCCTTGTGAGATTTTTTTTTTCTTTCTGTACTTCCTTAGTTTCTGGAATTACAAGATGCTCTAGACTCATCACATATACTTCCTGACTCAACTATAGAATTAGGTATTTCTCAGGGAGCCTGTTGAATAGGAATGGTGAAAGAGGAAATCTCCTTGTCCCCTATCTTAGGGGAAAAACGTCCAGTCTCTCACTATTAAATACGATGTTAGCTGGAGGATTTTTGAAGGTATTCATTATTAAGTTGAGAAAGTTCTCCTCTATTCCTAGTTTGTTAAGAGTTTTTAAAACCACGGATGACTCCTAGATTTTATTAAATGCTTTTATTGCGTTAATTGATAACATGATTTTTCTTCTTTAGCCCGTTAACATGGTGGATTACATTGATTTTTGAATGTTGAACCAGGGTTACATCCTGGAATAAATCCCATGTGACTATAGTGTATTTTTGTGTGAATTATTGATTTGATTAGTTGAGCATTTTTGTGCCTATGTTCATGAGAGATATTAGTCTCAAGTTTTCCTTTCTTGGAATGTCTTTATCTGGTTTTGGTTTGGGAGTGATGCTGGTCTCATAGAATGAGTTAGGAATTGTTTTCCCTGCTTCTATTTTCTGAAAGAGATCACAGGGAATTGGCATTATTTCTTAAACGTTTGATAGAATTCACTAGTGAAATCATTTGGGCCTAGTAGTTTCTTTTTGTGGAAGGCTATTAATTGTTGATTTGATTTGTTTAACAGAGGGATATTCAGGTTATCTCTTTTTGTGTGTCTGTGAGTTTGTATCTTTCAAGAAACTGGTTCATTTCATCTAGGCTCTCCAATTTGAGGCATAGAATTGTTCATAATATCCCTTTATTATCCTTTTAATGACCATGGATCAGTAGTGATGACCTTTCTTTCATTTCTGATATTATAATTTGTGTCTTCTCTTCTATTATCTTGGCTTATCAAAATTTTAATCAATTTTATTGATTCTTTCCAAGAAACAACTTTTGGTTTTGTTAATTTTCTTTAATGTTTTTCTGTTTCAATTTCATTGACATTGACTTCCGCTCTTCAAAAAAATATATGTTTTCTTTTGTTTCCTTTAGGCTCAAGTTACTCTTAGTTCTCTAGTTTTTTAAGGAAGCTTAGGTTATTGATTTTAGATTTCTTTTTAAAAAGATATATGCATTTAATGTTATAAATTTCCCTTGAATAACTGGTTTTGCTGCATCCTATGTATTTTGATAATTGTATTTTCATTTAGCTTGAAATATTTTTTAACTTCACCTGAGACTTCTTCTTTGACCCATGTGTTATTTAGAAATGTGTTATTTAATTTACAAATATTTGGGAGTTATCTTTCTGTGATTGATTTCTAGTTTATTCCATTGTGGTCTGAGAATATATTTTGTATGTTTCTATGCTTTAACATTTAAAAAAATTGTGTCCTATGACCCAGGATGTAGTCTATCTTGGTGAATGTTCCATGTGAGCTTGAGGAGAATGTGATTTCTGCTCTTGTCTGATGGAGTGTTCTGTACTTCCTATACATAAAGATTGGCTAAGTGGCATACCAGAACCAGGTATGTCTGTCTAGGTGCAGTAAGTTCATGTTCTGTTGCACCTATATGCCAGGCATCGCCTTAGAGATTCCTCTTAGGTTATTTGCAAATGTCTCAACAACATTATGGGTTAAAGTACCAGAGATGAGCAAATTGAGGCTTATCAGAGTAAAGTCACTTGCCTAAGCTCTTTCTGCTCTTAAACGCTATGTCCCGGGTCTGACAGCAACATTGCTGCTCTTTCTACAAAATATCAAGGCACCAAGTTGCTCTGGTTCTAGGATGATTGATTAATTGGAGCTTTATGGAGGAGGAGCTAGTCCTCTTTTTCAATCTAGCTGAATTAATCAGTGTAGGAGGCAGCAAGACTTACACAGGTGAAAAGAAAAGTCATCTTTAACATGAACAAAAGGAATGTAGGAGGAACTAGGCAAGAATGGATTAGTAATAGGGTATGGGCTAAAGAATGTGACATTTGAAGTCAAGGGCAATTAGAAAATAAGTTTTAGTTTCAAAGAAAATTAAGTAGTTTGAGGAAGGGGGAAGAGAGCTCAAGTTTACTGGTACTTCTAAGCTACGCACTGCCCTGGGCACTTTTGCATCCATGTCATTTAATACCCAGAACAAGCCTATGAAATGTCTCCACAGCCCATAGATTCCCCCTCTCCCCCGGCCCACTGCATAATGATGCTTCCTAGGGAAGAAGAGAAGGATCTCAGAAAATAAAGTGGTGGAAATAAAGTGGAAAGGAACATAGGATGGTGACTGTATATCCCAGACAGAGGGAAATATGCTATTATCTGTCTTTAGGAAGACATAGGGTGAGAGAATGGGCATTCTGACTAGCAATCATGATGGGGCAGGATGTGGGTGGGTCCTGGAAATGGGGGAAGGAGGGACTTCCTCTAGACCAGGCAGGGGTGTGTGTGGAGGCCCAGCCAGCCTTCTGGTGGTAGGAACAAGAACCCTAATCCTAACCCTAACCCTTGGCCTCGTGAGGCACCATTGAGCTCACTGCTCTGACCCACCTACTTCCTTGTACAAATCGCCCAAGAATTTAGGGGAGGACTAGTTCTAGGCAGAACTGAATTCTTTCTAACAGAGACTCCCTGGATCATGGATAACACAGGAAAGTATGCATCTGTGTGGTGTGTATTGAGAGAATTGAGTCCCCAAGGAGCTTCACTCTGGAAGGCAGAGGGTTGGTGCAGCGACCATAGCTGAGTAAAACACTTGTGAACAGGGGATTTTTTATCCCCCAAAACTCCTTGACCTCCTTATTCTGCATCTGGAAAAAATAGTACAGTATCAACAGTGGGGATGCATGTCCCAGGTAGAGATGGCCTTGATGTTATGAACCCCCAGAGATACAGTAGTGGGGCCCCATCAGCCACAAAACCTAGAGAGCCCAAGCCACCTTGGCCAGCTGTTGAGCCAAACAGGGATATTTGTGTTCTGACCTTTTGACGATGACTAACAGACCTGTATCCTGAGATTGAAACAACAGCCTGTAGGTACATGGTATTGCCCTGGGAGAGAAGAAAGACATTCCCTGATAGGTAGAATAGCAGGTTGGAGTTGTTTCACTTGAATATTAAGAAAAATATATATCTCAAGCTAGTGAGGTTGGATGTGTCAGCTATACACATAACTAGTCAATTTACCTGGTGTGCGGATTGAGAGATGTCTCAGTGGTGGTGGTGAGGATTGGTAAGCATAGAGGGTAAGTGGAAAATGTATTCTGGATACCAAAGGTAAAGAATGTATATCTGTGTTAAGGCCTGTCGGATAATCCTTTTATGTCTCTCTAGCACCTGGTACAGAATTCAGTCTGCAATTCAATGTAGTGCTATTTTGAAGATTTGGGCAGCTTCACCAGGAAGAGGCAAAAAGAATGATCTCTGTAAATATTTGCTAATGGGTGGGTGAATGATGAATGGGTGATTAGTGGCTAGAATGATGGATGGAACAATGTCATTAGAATTTCTGAGACTCAGCGTCAGTCGCAGAATGGAACATGGCCAGGCTATTGTGTTTCTGGTTGTCAGTAGCTTGTTGATACTGTCCTTTGGTGATGGGCACTTCTGAGTTTCTAATGTGGGGCATTGTTCAACTGGACTATGAATCTTGAAGGCAAGTGTGGGCACAGAGCCTGCCAGCTGGAAGTGAATGCAGCTGGGCTAAATCCATCTTTTCCAGACCTTTCCCAGCCACAGTCACTTCATCCCTCTGAGCCTAAGTTTCCTCATCTTTCAGAAGAGGGGGACAACCTCGATCTCACAGGATGGGTGTGAGGATTAAACAAGACGGTAGTAATAATTCTGGTTGATACGTACAGAGAGAGCTCTTACTATGTGCCAGGAACTGGTTTTAGTGCTCAACATATACCAACTCACAACAATCCATTGAGGTAGGTACTATTACAGTCCTCGTGTTACAGAGGAGAGACTGAGGCAGAGAGGTTGAGAGATTTGACCAAAGCCTTCAGCCAGTAAGGCAGATCTGGGCTTCAAACCCAGAAAGGCTTGTTCCAGAGCATGTACATTTAGCCCTTTTCTATGCATCCTTAGCACAGCCCCTGGCATGTGGTGGGTCTTCCGCAAAGCGGTAATTCCTTTCCTCTTGTTTCACTAGTTGCTCTGGGATGGTGATGGTGGCCTGTCCCCTGTGGCCAGAGCTGCCAGGAGACTGGAGAGACAGCTGGTGAATTCAGTCTTGACCAGGCATACAAAGCCCCACAACTCTGACCTTTCTTTTTATGCTTTTAGCCTGATTCTTAAAAAGTGAAAGACATAGATGTCAAGATCCTTAAGAGTAAAATCAATGTTCCTTGCCTAAGTCCAGGTTTTGTTAAGCAAAAGAAACACATCTCTTTCCAAATGCATTTGAAGACAGTTCTGTAAACTGTTTTGCAGTTTGGGTGCTCAGGCACTTTAGAACAAAGTAATAAGAAAATTGTTTTTTGAAATCATGCTAAGGGCAATGTTCACTGTTACGATAATTATGATTATTGTTATTATTTTCTGTGTGTGTATGGGAGAGATACATGGGGGAGTGATCAACTTTAGATTCTTTTCTACTATAATTTAGGTTGATATCATGAGGAGATTGCTCAGTCAATGAGAATCAGAAAATAGAAGATGCATATTTAATGCAGGCAGGAGCAGAATCCCATGAATAAGGCAGGCAGTGTTTCTCAACGGTTAGGACCATTGTCTTGGGAGGCTGGGTGCCAACTTTGCTTCCACTCCTTGACGTGTGACCCTAGGTCAGTCACTGTCCCTCTCCAAACCTCACCTGAAAAATGGGAATGGTTTTGTAAAGAGTTGCTATGATGATCAAACAAGATAATGTTAGTAATAATGATATTGTAAATTTGAAGGACTGGATAAATGTAAGGGAGGGTGATCATTTGTGGAAGGCATGGTGTCCAGAGTCGGGCAGAGCTGGTTTCAGTCTCTGCTTAGGCACTCTGTTGCTGAGCCTTGGTTTTCTCATCTTCAAAAGTGGGATAGTAATACATAACAGGTTTTTTTTTTTTTTTTTTTTTTTTTTTTTAGAATTCAATGAGGTTAATGTGCATAAAATGTTTGGTATAGTGCCTGGTACACAGTTAGTGCTCAAGAAGTGTTAGCAATTATAATTTGATTATGACCCCTCGCTCAGAAGTGATGCTACAAAAGATAGGACATGAAAAATGAAGAAATGGTTCAAACCAGTGATTGCTCAATTGAGCATTCTTTTTATTTCCTGTGTGTGTGTGTTTACATTTGTGTGTGTACTTTAGCATGTTTAATGACGAATTTCCACGGTGAGAATTGGATGAATCACAGAATCAATTTAGTCTTTACAACAGTTGAAAACAGCATGAAATGTTTTTCCCTTCTGGAGGCCATGCCCCACTCTTGCTTGACTCTGGCCGTATTCTCTGCTATCCAACTACTGTAAGTGCCTGCTGGGCAGCTCAGCAGGTCTCCTAGAGAGTGGAGTTCCTTCTCGGTTAGAGGGACATGACTCCTGTGTCATGGGGCACTTTACTAACGTGGGACATGTTGCCAACACCTGGAGTTTTCATGGGCTGCATGTCCTGTGCAGAATGTGGGATTATAGGGGAATCTGGGAGAAGCACGTTTACACTTCTCTTTCTACCCCTCAGGGGACAGTCACGTGAATGCTCCTCTGTACCTCACCTGGAGTACTGCACACCTTCTTCACAGTCTGCTTGGCTCCAGTCTCATTCTGGTCAGTCATCTTCACATCACAGTCACATTCACAGTTTACACACCCCTGTCTACTCACATCACTCCCCTGATGAAAACCTTGCACTGGCAGGGTGGAGTCCTGGTTGCTTAGCACAATGGTCAGACTTTTCCTGAGTTGGCTTCAACTTGCCTCTTTAGCCCCTGCTCGCGAGTGCCCTGCCGTGCTGTAATTTTCTGTGCACACATTTGCATATCCCACCAGACTGTGTGCAACTCATGAGTAAAAACTGTCTGATTCCCTGTACCTCTCATAACTGGCATATGGATGGTGCTCAATAAATTTTTTTAACAGGCAGTTCAGCCTAGTGTTTAAAAATTTGACTCTGGAGTCAGAGAGATCTGCCTTTGACTCTTGGACTCTCCACTTTATTGATATGTAACGTAGGTCAAGTAGGTCATAGTTTCATCCTCTGTAGGGAAGAGGCAATGGTGCTTACCTATAAGGATGTTTTGAGGATGGCATAAGGCCTGGTGTGCAGAAAGAACTTAGAAGATGTTAGCTTTTATTCTTATTAAATCTTTGTTGAACACACACCATAGCATAATCTATGGAAAAGAGGAATCATAAACGGGATACTGAGTAATAATCTTTTGATTCTGGAAACCACCGGGGACACATGACAGAAGATTGTATTCATCTGAGAAGGTATGCCAATGATGGCAATGGAAATTGTTGGGAAGCTTTGACATCTGACAGTGTGGTAGTGTGTGTTCAGTTGCAAATAACTGAAAATCTAACCCAAATGGGCTTAACTAGTTTTTTAAAAAATGGTTAATTGCTTATATAACTAGACAGCAACAAGGTTGGGTGGGCTTCAGGGTTGGTTTGTTTCAGCTGCTCAAACATATCATCAAGGATCCAGGGTCTTTTTCTCTATGCTGTGCCAGCCTTATCCTAAGACCATCCTCTTTCTTGTTGTAGCTGTAAGAGGGCTGCCAAAATCTTCTGGGATTTGATGACCATATTCAGGGAGAAGGATAGGATTGCTTCCAGAAACTCTCTTAGAAGACTGAAACCTTGCTTTCCTGAAGCCACGAGCAAATAACTACAATCTTCTTGGCCCTGAATTAATCACATATCCATCAGTGAACCACTGGATGGTGTTCAGGGAGTGAGATTGTGCTAGCTGGTTTGGCTTGAGACAACCTGCTCCATACCTAGAATCAAGGCATGTATTCTGCAGTAGTGGAGTAAGAAAATCCAAGTATTGAAAAGGGGGAGAGGGTGCTAGGAAAGAAACTGTTTTCTGAGCTTCTGAAAGAATCTGCAGCTCTCATGGCTGCTATACAAGTTTCAGAGAATGGGAGGCATATCTCCATACTTTTATTGCTTCATCACTTAGGTGCTTTTAAAAGTGCTTTCCTACATCATTCATTCGACAATCACCACCATTACAACAAAAATGTACAATAATGACATTTCTCATTTTTGCTATGTCTACTATTTGCACTACTGTCTTTTAGCTTTGATTCCTGGTTCTCTGAAGATGTTTTTTCCCAGTAAATAACTCTCTGATATAAGTGTCACTATATTGTTTTTATAGATGAGAAAACAAACTGAAGCTCAGGGAGGTTGATGTAAGTTTTTCAAATTCACACAGAAAATTAGCAGAGCCAGGATTTGATCCAGGTCTGTCTGGTTCCAAAGCTCATATTCTTTCCAAGACTCCATGCTACCTTCTTATTCTTATTCTAGAAACAAGGTGGAGGCTTCCATTTGAAAATGGATGTGCCAACTTGATATTCTTTCCATCTCCTCCTGGAAACCATCCAAAGCAATAAGGAGGATAGAAAACAAAATTCCAAACTCCTTTTTTAGTGAAGCTAAAAATATTATGTAGGGGCTGTCAAGAGCACACAGTAGCTGTGAGAGAGGTAGTAGCCAAAAGCAGAGATGAGAGCTCAGTAAAGTATTTGACCAAAAAACAAAGACAAAAACAAAATTTCTTGATGCTGGGGGAACTAGTCTAAAGGAGGAAATCTCTATCCTTTGATTGAAAAAGAGGATGAGGACATAGGATAAGCTGAGAAGAAGAGATTCCCCCAAACTTGGTTAGCTTCAGAGAAGTAAGGAGGTTGAAAGTATCAGTCATTTTTTGCTACATAACAAACACCTCCAAATTCAATAAACATTTTTTCCTGTTCATGTGTCTTCAAGGTGGCTGGAGTTAATGTATCTAGGCTGGTCTAGCCTGGGTTTGACTACAGTCTGAGGGCTGGTTGCTGGTCTTCTCCATGTGTATCTCAACCTTCTTAATCCAGTGGCAACCTGAGGCATATTCTTCTCATGATGAAAAGCAAGAGTCAAGAAGGTAAATCTAACTACACAAGCACATTTCATGCTTTGCTCATGACATACACACTAATAGCCCATTAGCCAAAGCAAGTTGCATGGTCAAATCTGAAACCAAGAGGTAAGGAAGTACAATCCATCACCATAAGACCATGACAAGAGTGTACATGCATAGTACTTTGGGAGATGAATAAGTGAGGATAGAAATTTAATCCTCCACACCAGGTTATATGTAGAAGCTCTCTGACTTTGTAGCAAATGAGGAGAAGAGAGACCCTGAGCTGTGAAAAGCAACTTTATTATAATTCTACCCTGGTCTCTCCCCACCTACAGAAAACTTTGTCCAATGTTTGGTCCAGAGAGTCCTAATGCAGTCAACAATGAGCAATACAAACAAGCCAGTGCTGTATTTTAACAAAGATACTATGAAAAAAAAGGGAGAAAGGAGCAGTAAAATTTATGAACAAAGAACACTCACTAGTAAAATGGCCCTGGAACAGACTAAAATTGTAAGCAAAACTTCCACCTTACAGAAAATATCATATAGGAGCAATTGCCTCTGAGAACAACCACCATGCAATAACTCAGGGATGGGATTGCAAGGCAGCAGTGGATGAGATGTGATCTGGCAAAACTCAGAAAAGAAATAGAAGAAAAAATGAAACCATTATTAAAATAAAGACAAAATTTGAGAGAGCACAGGGTTAATAAACACTATGAAAACACAAGAAAGGACATAGAAAATAGAAGTGAGAAGAACAAACAAAGTGAAATGTAGATTAAAAGAATAGCTAAAGAGGGCTGTATAGATGTAGAAGAGAGTCAAAGGAGATCAAATAGATGCATAATTGGAGTTCATCAAAAAGAAAACCAAAATAATGAAACAGAGCAAATAACAAAGGTATAAATAAAGAAGAGTTTCCTAAAAAAAATTTTTTTAATCTACATATTGAAAGAACAAATTATGTGCCTGACAAAGATGACCCCAAATGGTCAACACTGAGACATTGTCTCATAATATTAGTAGACTTCAAATATGAAGATTCCTGATTTTCCCCCTTATATAGGACTTTATTTCTTCTCTCCTCCAGCTGGCTTCAGATTTCTCCAGAACAACATTCAGTTCCAGATGAAAATAGAGCAACATTTAAGCAATATCTAATAAAAGAGAATATGAATCAATGGTTTTATACCTTTATATCATTTACATGTAAAAGCCAGAGAAATATAACTTTAAAACCACAAGATCTCAGAGAATGTGTTCCTATGAGCCCTCCTTGATAAAAATAAAAATGAGAAACTTCAGCAAACCAAGACATTTTTTGAGAAACTATGTATAGGTTTAACAGTGACTGAGAGTGAGCACTGTACGTATTTGACAGTAGAACCAAGAATAATTTACATATATATTTTAATTGAAATATAGTTGATTTACAATGTTATATTAGTTTGAGGTGTATAACAAACTGATTTGATATTTTTATAGATTATACTCCATTTAAAGTTATTAAAAAACGTTGGTTATATTCCCTGTGCTATATATTATATCCCTGCATCTTACTTGTTTTATTCCTGGTAGTTTGTACCTTTTAATACCCTTCCTCTGTCTTGCCCATCTCTCTACCTCTCTTGTACTGGTAACTCCTAATTTGTTCTCTGTATCTATTAGTCTCTTTCTGCTTTCTTATATTCATTCATTTGTTTTATTATTTTTTAGATTTCACACATAAGTGAAAACATAGAGTATTTGGAACCAAGACTAATATTAATGTGGGTATTAAAGAGGTAGAATAAGATATGAATGTTATATATTGTAAAACATCATAGAAATAATAAAACTTACAAAAAACCAGGGAGGAAAAGGTAAAGAATATAGAAGGAAAAGAAAGTATATTGATTGTTTCATATAATGGCTGGGAGTAAAATCATATCATTTAAAGTTGACAAAGTAGTAGAAATAAAAATATAATAGCCAGCTTTTGCTATATAATAATCAATCCCCTAAAGTCAGCATTTACAAGAACAACAACAAGAACATTTATTCTCACATCCTTCTGTTACCAGTTTGACTGAGGTTTGGGCTGATCCAAAGTAAACTTGTTGGGAGGACCTGCTTCAGGCTGTGAGTCATCTGGGTTTGGTTGCAAGCTGTGGGTTGGGTTCAGATATTCAGATGTATTAGCTCTGGACCCAGGCTAAAGGGGCAGCAGCTCCCAGAAGGAGGTCTTCTAATAGCACACCACGAGAGTATAAGAGGCCAAGCCAACTAATGAAGCACGTTTCAGGACTCTGCTCATTTCCTATCTGTTAACAATACATTGGCCAAAGCAAGTCACGTGTCCAAGCCCATTATCAATGGTGGTGGGAAGAATATATTGCTCTTGAGTGAAGAACTTAGGACAATAAGTCAGTCTATTATGGCATATTTAAGAGTACAAATATAAACAATAAAGAAGGATACTATTAACTGAAATTTGATGATAGGGAACTAATAGATAAGTAAAAAGTTAATGACTAAGAGTACCATATACTATTATAATTTAAAACTAATCACTAGAATAAAGTGCAAACCTTTCTAAATATCAGAAGAACTGCCTATAGGAAATGAAACAAAGAAAATTGATCACCAAGCAAAGAAAGCACAAAAATATGTCAGAATTTAGACCAAAGTATTGGTCATACTATTAAATGTAAAAGGACTAAACTCACTGTGGTAGGAAGAATAATGCTCCCTCTCCAGGTCCCCAAAGATGTTTACGTCTTAATCCCTGGAACCTGTGATTAAGTTATGTTACATGGCAAGGGTTGTGGATGGAATTAAGGTTACAACTCAGTTGAGTTTAAGGAGATATTTTAATTAATCTGGATTTTCTAGGTGGGCCTGATATAATCATAAGCATTCTTTAAAGAGGCAGAGGGAAACTTGAGTATAGAAGAGAAGTGGTCCAATCTGAAGAAGACTCAACCTATCATTCTGGTTTAGCAGATGGATGAAGGGGACATAAGCCAAGGAAGTTCAGGTAGCCTCTGGAACCTGGAAGAAGCAAGGAAAGAATTCTCCCCTAGAACCTCCAGAAGAAATGCAGCCAGGTCAGCACCTTGCTTTTAGCCCAATGAGACCCATTTCAGACTTCTGATCTCTAGAACTGTAAGGTAACAAATTTGTGTTGTTTTAGGCTACTAAATTTGTGATAATTTGTTACAGCAGCAATGAGAAACTAATATGCTCATATATTAATGGAAAAATAAATTCAGATTGGGTCAGAAATGAAAAACCAATATTATAATGTTTACAGGACATATCTCTAAAATTAAGGGATTCAATAAGCCAGGAAAAAGAAAAAAACGGGCAAAGAGTGTGATTCACAATGATGCATCAGCACCGATTAAAGTGAAAACTACAAGAATTAACTTGGAGGAAAAAAAAAACATGATAGAAACATAACAATATTAAGGGAGATGAAATCTCTTAGTCAATAACAGGTCAAGTAGATTTAAATTGAATAAGTAATTAATAAGGTAGATATATTTAGCATATGGGAAACTTAGTACCTTGTAAAGAATAAAGAGAATTTCTTTATACTTTATACTTTTTGTAGCAGCTTCTTTAGCAGCTTTACTCATAATCACTCCAAACTGGAAACAACCCAAATGTCCTTCCATGGGTTAATGGATAAACAAACTTTTGTCCATACAACAGAATATTATTCAACCATAAAAAACATCAGACTATCAATACATGCAACAACATAGATGAATTTCAATGGCATTAGGCTGAGTGAAAGAAGCCAGTCTCGAAAGTCTACTTCCTGTATGATTCCTTTTACATGACATTCTGTACAAGGCAAACTAGAGAAACAGTGAACAGATCAGATCAGTGGTTGTCCAGGGTTAGGGAGTAGGGGATGGAGTGACTACAAAGGGTCAGCATGAAGAAACTTTGGGAGGGATGGAACTATTCTGTTTTCCTAATATTGGTGGTGGTTACATGAAAGTATTCCTGTGTTAAAACTCATAGAGCTATATCACAAAAGTCAATTTTATTGTATGTTAATTTCAAAATTATAAAATGAAAGCAGAGATTAACAAATTAGGCAACAAAAGTCTTAGTAGTAATAAACAAATGAAACCAAAGCAAGTTCTTGGAAAAATATATAAAAAACCCACTAGCCAACTAACGAAGCAAAATAAAAAGAAACTTCAAATATGCAAAATAAGAAATGACAAGGGGGAAACACTATCAAACAGGAGTTTAAAAAATGAGATCAGTTCCTATAACTCCCTGAAAATAAAATTTAAAATCTAGATGAAATCAACAATTTTCTAGGCAAATGTAATTTATCAAGCCTTATCTCAGAAGAGATTAATGTCTAAATAAACCAATTATAAAGAAAGTCTTGAAAAAGCTACCATCCCCTCCATGAAGAAAAAAAAATGCTATAAAGTTTCTAGGGGAATTTTAACCAAACTATTAAAGCACAGGTATTCCTTATAGCAGAGAATCTGGTAGATACACATGAACTGAACGATCAAAGTGAACATCATTTATAGCAGGGCAAACATATGTGTGTCTCCTGATATAATGCACTAAGAAGGACATGACCTCATTTTTGTGGCATCTCTGACAAAAAATTATAACTTAAATCTAGTCATGAAGAAACACCAGAAAACTCCAGTTGAGGGATATTACACAAAATAAATAACCTGCACTCTTCAAAAATATCAAGATTTTTAAAGACAAAGACTGAGGAATAGCTCCAGATTAAAGGAGACTGGAGAGACATGGTAAATACACATGTGATGCTGGATTGGGTCCTAACTAGAGAAAAAAGTTTTATGAAAGACATTTTTGGGAAAGCTGATAAAATTTAATAAGGTCTATAGATTAGATGATAGGATTGTATAGATGTTAATTTCCTGATTTTGACAATTGTCTTGTGGTTTTGTAAGAGTACGTCCTTGTGTTCAGAAAATACCCACTTAAGTATCTAGGGTTAAAGGGATATATGTATAACTTACTCTTAAATGACTCAGAAAAAATGACATATAGATTTAGGGAATCTGGGGTATGGTAAATTTGTACTTTTTTAAAAAACAACTTTTCTCTAAATCTGTAATTCTTCAAGGCAAAATGTTAAATAACTGATAAGTCCAATTTTATTTAAACGAATCTAGAACAAAGAAAAAGGAAAAGAAACAGGTTTTTCTTCTTTTTTAAAAAATAGTGACATTAATGTTAGTAAAACCTGATAAAGATTGAGATGAAAAGAAAACTGAAAGACCAAAGTCACCTATGAATATCAATACAACAATTTAAATAAAGTATTAGAGACCACAGTGTAGCATTACAATAAAAGACTTGAAAAGAACTCTCACAAATGAAAGAAAATGTAACAGGAATAATATTATAGGGCCAAGTATTACTTCAGGAATTCAAGGATGATTTCATATTAGGAAATTGATTAAATTAATGAGTTAAAGTGAAAAAATCACCAGATTACCTCTATGATTGCTGAAACAACCAAACACAATTCAACACAAAATTTGACACAACTCAACGATTATTAATGAAATAGAAGTCAATTGATTCTTCCTTAACCTAATAAAATATACTTGGCTCCAAAGCCAGGATTATGCTGAATGGGGAAACACTAGCAGTATTCCAACTAAAGTGAAAGACGGCTACTCATTCCTTGCAGTTGTTACACACTAGATGCTTTCCATGTAAGACTCCATTTAAGTCTCCATTTTATTTAATTAATTTCTACTCCTTATTACTTCCTTTATTCAACTTCATTTGGACTTAATTTGTTCCTCTTTCTCTAACTTCTTGTGATAGATTCTTAGATTATTCATTTTCAGACTTTCTTTTCTCTAGATACACACAGTTAAAGTTATACTTGATATATATTTCCTCCTAAGCACAGTTTTAACTGTGGCCCACAACCATGTAATATTTTCCTTAGCATTTGGTGCAAGATGATTTCTTATTTCTATTTTTGACTTCTTCATTGACTAGTGGGTTATTTAGAAGCATGTTGCTTAATTTCCAAATATTTCCAAATGTTGAAAATATTCTTGTTATTGTTAACCAGATTAATCCCATCACAGTCAGAGAACATACTCAATATAATTTCAGTCCTTTGGAATTTGTGGACCTTTGCTTCATGACCCAGCAATGTGGCTAGTTTTGGTAAATCCATGTGCACTTAAAAAATGTATTTTTCTATGGTTGTGTGCAGTGTTCTATATATGTCAATTGGGTCAGATTTGTTAATCATGTTGTTTAGATAGCCTACATCTTTATAATGTTTTTTGGGGTGTTGCTTATTCTATCAGTTGTTGAGGGGTGTTTAAGTTTCCTTTCTTATTCAAAGCAACAGGGAAATTGGTAATTTAAATAGGTAATTGATCATTTAAAACAAGGTTATACCAACAGATCTTAAGCATTTTATTTTACTCTATAAAATGGCAGTATACATTTTGTTGCTAATCTTTAGATGTGGGGCAAAGAACTTTCCTTTAAAGTCTTGCGTTGTCTTGCCTTTGGCAAGATGCTTAAGCCCAGGTACTTTCACGGGTCCACCTGATCCATGAGGAATTCATTCATCTCTGCCCTGCCAAGTGATGAGAGTACAGGCTCTCCACCCTGCTGACTTTCCAATTGGCCTCTCTCATGCTCAGGTAGCCACCTGCAGGACAGGTAAGTCCACAGGGATGCATGTTTATTAGTCTAAGCCAGGTGGTTAGTTTCAAAACTTCAGGGTGCATCTGAATCACCGGGGGGGGGGGGCTCCCTAAGCCATGGATTGCTGGGTCCCACCACTAAAGTTTCTGATTCAGTTGGCCTGGACTGGGGTTGGTGATTCGCATTTCTAAGCAACTCCCAGGTGATGCTGAGGTTGCTGATCCAGGGACTGCACTCTGAGAATCACTGGTTTGGCCAATCAAGTTCATTCCATTCTTCTTGCCTGGGGCTACTATGGACAAGGATCTATGATAAATCCATTACCTCTGAGATGTGTGCTGAGGACTCGGGGTTCGGGTGAGAATCTGGGAAAGTTTTCTTCACTCTTTTACACAACAGCCACTCACACATTTTCTGTCTCTAGATGTGGCTGTAACTGTGGTAGCTCCTGGGAACCCCGGAAGGGAGACATGGCCCACATGACAAGGATGGCAGGGGAAAGATGGAAGATGCCATGATGACAATGTTAGGATTGAATGAACCAACACTGAGATGTCCTCCCTCTGAACATTTTATTCCTGAGATAATACTTCCTGGTTGCTTAACTTTTTGCTGGGTCTTCTGTGGCTTGCACGCTTATGGGAGCTGATACAGAAAGCAATCCTTGACCATCATCCTGGGCCTCCCTGGACCTGGAAATTTGAGTGGGATCATCTCATGCTCCCAGTTATGTTGTCTTGGAAATGAGACACCTCCAGAGTTTTTCTATTCCTGGGCTCACCTGCTTGGGGTCTGCCTGCTGCACCTTCATGCATTCATCTTCCTTTGCCTTCCTCTCTGGTGCAAATCCCAGCCCCTTTACATCTTCCCACAGGAAATGTGCTCATGTGGGACATCTTGGGTATGCTTGTTGCATTCCTTGAAGATTTGCAGGTTGAGGGAAGGGATCCATGTGTTTCAGGTGCCCTTCCTGTCTTGCTGGGTCTGCCCTAGCTTCTCTTTCCACCCCATCCTGTTCTCCAGAACAGTAAATGCTTTCTACGCCCCTCTCCAGTAATACCAACACCAAGGCTCTCATCTTCTACCCAAAGCACTTCTTTAGGTATTTTCTCCACACCAAATCCTCTTCTTAAGGGGAGTTACAGTGCCAATTGTGAATATCCTTTTTTTTTTTTTTATCACCTTGTGACTGTGGGTGAAAAGCCAAGTGAAAATCTGGGGCAAAATAATCCCAGAAGGTTCAGAAGGTTGAGAAGGTAACAAAAGCCCTGGAAGGTGGCATTGCCCTGCTGTGTTCTAACATGGTCTTCCTCTGGACATCTCGAGGTTCTGGCCCTGCCCCCTCGAAGGCCATGGATAGGCAGGAGAGAGAGTCACCTCTCCTAGATCTAGACCATGCATTCTCGGCAGGGGCTAACTTGCTCCCAAGGGGATAAAAATTGTCTCTTGTGGGTAGGGAAAAACGTCTTACTCTTTTTATGTATAAAGCAGAGATGTATATCAGTGCACAAATATATATAGTACATTGGTGGTATGAGAATTTTATGGGGGGTGGTTAAGAAAATAATGTCTAAAAAGGCTCCAGATGAGGGGTGATAATTTTAAAAAAGGTTGAGAGACACTGATTTGGATGACCCTCCCCTTGGGGCAGCCTCAGTAAGGGCTACCACCCACTTGCCCAAGCCAGAAACCTAGGCATCATCCTTAATGACTCTTCTTCCAATAAGTCTAAAAAGTTCCCCAATATTTAATCATCTCTCCTAGTTTTGTGCCTACATTCCAGCACAAGCCACTGTTCCCTCTTGCCTTCATCTCTGTCTTGGGACAATTAAAAGCCTTGTATTTATTTGCCTGTGGCAACCTCTGCCTCTACAGGAGGAGTGGGCAAACTAGGGCTGCTTGTCAAGGGTTATTGGAACATAGCTCCACCCATTCCTATACCCGGTGTCTCTAGATGCTTTCGTGTTACGATGGCTGGGATGAGTAGCTGAGACAGAAACCACGCGGCCTGCAAAGTCTAAATGATTTACTTTTATCTGGTCCTTTATTAAAACAGTTCATGGACTCCAGGTGTGGATTATGAGCTACTTAGGGCGAAGGACAGGTCTTATTTCACACTGTTCCTGGTGCCCAGCCTCAAACCTGGTGCAGAGTGTAGTCAGTGAGTGTTGGGAGATGAATAACTGGGTGGATGACTAAAGGGATGAAATGCAAGCTCATGTGGTAGAGGGTGGGCCCACTCAGTGTGAAAACCAGCAGGTCACTGACTTTTCTGTACAAGTGCAGGCCATAGCTCAAGTTCAGATCCAGCAAAACCCCTTTCCCCTTTTGATCTTGCCTTCATTTCTGCTTTTTCATCTTTTGATAAGAAGGACATTTTCTTGTGTGGCTCAGATGATTAAAAATGAATTATCTAAGTACTGTTTCCCTCTGAGAATCCTGAGCAGAGTCTAATGGTGGTATGGAAAAAAAAAAAAAAAAAAGAAATACCTGGGTTAATGTTGATCTTCAGAAAGTGGAAGCATTTGCTCCATAATGAGAAATTCCACAGGCTGCAGACACATCTGGGGCCTGTCCTGCTGGCTTTAGTTATGAACTTGTTGTGAGGAGTTCATGGCTGGGCTTTTTTAGATCTCTAAATTTTACAGTGCCATGAGTAACAGTGATAGCAGCTCACAGGAGTTGAGCACTTCTGGGACTTGACTGGTGGCTGTCACATATTACAAAATCCTGACTGACCCCCATTTTACAGCTCTGGAAACTGAGGCTCTGAGGGAGAAGCGACTTGTTCAAGTTCATACAGCTGCCAAGTGGCAAAGCAGGGATTTGACAGGGTCTGTTGGACTGCTAATCCCATGACCTTCCTCTTCAATCAGGAGATTAATAATGATAATAATAATAAAATGGCTTTTTTTTTTGGAAGCCAGATTTCAAAGACCAGGCTCCTTTTGAAGCAACAAAGAGAAGGAAGTTTTCCCAAACTTGGAAATGTGATTCTAGGATTTTAACAAAGTCAAATGGAAGTGGATAGGCTTCTAGGGTAGTACCCATGCATGAGAGATCCTCTCGAAGTACTGGTCTTCATGTCACCTGTCCAGTCCACATTGTCACTTAGTCGTCTTGCTTGCCTCCCTCTTTGTTCTCTGTCCTTACCCAGCGCAGCCTGGCCATTACCCTGTGTCTCTCAGTCTCCCTCCTTTTATCTTTCCACTCCCTCCCTTCCTTCCAATTCCACTGCTACCCCCACCCCCTCAAGAACTTTGGAAGTTTTCTCATAGAAAGCCATCAACTCCACTCTTGACTCTATCATCACTTTATTTTGATCAGATGCTGTCCTGCCATCCAGCAAAACCATTCCCTCCTCTGGGGACAGCACCTTCATGTCCTTTTGGAGAGTGGCATCTCTCCCACTCTTATCCATGGTGTACAGGGGGCTCTGATACTGCCCCAAATTCCAGGGGTGAACCATGGCCCAGGCCTAGATGATCATCTGCCTTACTACAATGATTGGTTCAGAGATGGGCACATGACCCAAGACAGACCAATGGGATTCAGTTCTGAGACTTTTGTTGGAGCTGTTGGAAAACTGTACTTTTGTTCACTGGAGCTTCTAGAAATATCAGTGAGGTAAATCTGAATCTGAAAAGCCAACCCAAAGGAACACTGAGAAGTGGAAAGAGCCCGCAGATCCAGCTATTCCTGAAGCTGATATACTCCCTGGACTTTCAAAGACCAGAGCCAATAAATTCTCTGAACTTAGTTTGAATGGGGTTTCTGTCCATTTATAAGTTGCGAATTGAAGAGAATAACTTTCCTTTTCTCTGTTTCAGTTTCTTCAGTAAGAACAAAAAATTAGGGTTCTTTGGCCAAAAAGGGAGATGCTAAAACTATAAAATTAAAACCAAAATTATTACAAAATTCCTTTATCAAAATTCATGTTCTATATACTCCTATATAACTGTACATAATGCCTACTCTGTTATATACTGACCCAGTTATAGATGTATTTATATATTAACTAATTTATTTATGTATTAATATAGTAGGTTTCCTTCCTCTTTTGCTCCCTCTCTTCCTCCACTGGGTGCCCAATATGCGCCAAGCACTGTGTCAGGCCCTGGACTTAGCCAGATGAGTAGGCATGAGTCTGTCCACAAGGAGCTGTTATTCAATGTGGTAATATAGACCAGAAAATCAGCAACTACACAGCAATGGAGTATGATGGGTGCTGTGATGGAGAAGGGCAGAGGACAGGTATCTGAACCAGACTAGGGCTATGATAAAGGAAGGGAATAGATGGCTGCCTAGAGATTTTTTTGAAGGATAAAGACGAGAAATCTAGCTTGTGGGAATAGCACGTACTAAAGCAAGGCACAGTTGAACAAGAACAAGTTCCTTTATGTAACACCAACTCTGTTACAGCAGTTACCATGTGGTCCCTTCTCCCACCAACAATATCCCCAGACCCACTTCCTGAGCTGCAAAAAGACCAATGGATTTGCTTTAACAGTTTACTATTATCAAAATGTTGTTCTGCTTGCCACAACGATTCTAAAAATATCTACCTCTAATGGCATAAATTTACCAAAACACAGCCTATGAATCTATGCCTGACACATGGGTGCTTCACAAATATTTGTTGAGTGATGAAAGCTAAGAATATGTTCAGAAAACTGTTCTAAAATTAAATTTCATTAAAATTCATACCATGTAGCTAATAACTCTTTTACACTATTCCTATATTTCTTTTTACCTGAAATGTACACATCCATGAGATTTGAACGTGATCGTGGATAGTTATTCAGGTCTTAAACTCCTTCTCTGAATATCTTACTATAGGGCAGATGAAGAATGTTGGATAAAATAAGGAAAAGGAAGAAATCTTATCCTGATTGAGCATTTCTGTGTGTCAGTCTAGGGACAGGATTTCATTTAAATCTCATCACAGCCCTGGCTGCAGGGAGCATTCATTCTCCTGGGTTTACTGATTGAGAAATGAAGGGGGCTCAGGGTAACAGCTGGAAAGGGGCTGGGCTCGTATTTAAACTCTGACTCATGTGACTCCAAAGCTCTTTTCCCCTAACCCTTGGGAATTAAAATCTCACCTCAGACTCTCCAAATAGGCACTTACAAATAGGATCAGCATTCTACTCTAATCACCTTTTCTCACTATTTTTCTTCACTCCCTAAAGTTGATGTGTCTTGGGATACAACCTTTAGTTTTCTCAGATGTCCTCCTCTGCTTCTTTCTTTCTCTCTTGTTGACACCTCACCTTGTCAGGTCACCGCTCCATTTGTGAAGTTGGACCTGACACCATGCCACAGGGTGTGGGAACCTGGGACCTGGCTTCCTGAGCAGTCCCCAAGATGATGCATCAGGAAGTGTGTGTATGTGGTTATGTCCTTGTGGAGTCAATCTTGGCCAACGGGAAGCAGAAGAAGGGGTGAGTCAGACAGATGAATATCTCCTTCTCTCTCCTTGGTACCACTTTGAGGCGGTCTCTCTCTTCTTGGCCCATCTGTGTACAGTACTGGGTGAGCAAGCCTTATGAGTGATATGCTGAGGCTCTTAGCTCACTGTGAAGTGATGACCCACAGGGTAATACACTGCCCCATAAGGCATCATGTTTTCTCTTTCCTCACTTCCCATTTTCCTTCATTGTCAGAGCCCTGGGCTTGCCCTTCCATATAAGTTGTAAGCAACTAAACTCTGCCTCAGGCTCTTCTTTCTAGAAGACCTGGGCAAAGAAAGAAAGAAAGAAAAAATCTCCAACTCATGTATGACAATAATGTTGGGAAAACTTTTTAACTTCCCCTAGTCCAGGAGCACTGGGGAGAGGCATGTTTACCCCCATAATGTCCTATATTCTTGATATAAGGTAAATCTTTCCCCCTATTATGGTTAATTTTGTGTGTCAACTTGGCTAGGCCACGGTGCCCAGTTGCTGGGTGAGACACCAGTTTAGATATTTCTGTAAAGGCATTTTTTTAAGATGAGATGAACATTTAAATCAGTGGACTTTGAGTAAAGCAGATTATCCTCCACAATGTGGGTGGGCCTCGTCCAATCAGTTCAAAGTCTTAAGAGGAAAAGACAGGTTTTCTGAAGAAGAAGGAATTCTCCTCAAGACAACAAGGAATTCCAGACTTCTGCCCTGTGAAATTTGGACTAAACACTCTACCATCAACTCTTCCCTGGGTCTCCAGAATGCTGGCCTGCTCTATGGATTTTGGCTTTGCCAGCCTCCCAAATCATATGAGTCAATTTCATAAAATCAATCAATCAATCAATCTATCTATCTATCTATCTGTCTCTCTGCCTATCTATCTCTCTGTCTACCTATATTTTGGGTTCTGTTTCTCTTATATACCCTCTAAAAACAACAGAGAAGATTTAACACAAAATATTTAATATGGAGTGCTATCAGAATTACTTTAAACAACAATAAAATGCTACTTTGGAAAAAACACAGTGCCCTGAAATAACCTCAAACAGTGCTGTTTTGGATACCTAAAGAGGTCAATGCCAGAATTTGTTAAATAAAGGAAACAGACAAATTGTTTCCCAATCTCTCTCAAGATGTGAGAAATTCAAATAAGTTACTGAAGATATCGTATGGAAATAAGATAATCTTCCTGGCTCATCCACCATTTCTTTAGATAGTGTGATCAGTGGGGAGAGAATCTGATAAACTCTTACTATGTGCCAAGTGTTGTACTAAGTATTGGGAATATTGTGATGACAAACCCTAGGCCCTGTCCTAGAGCACAGGCCTAGTCAGCCAGACAGACATCTATAAATAAAACCAGTGGGTTCAACCAGTATGTTGAACAAGTACAGCTCATGACATATTAAAACATGACTTAAAAAAAAATTCTGTTCCTCCCTTGAGTGTTTTCTTTAGTGGGAATTACTTCCCCTATCTCTGCATAGGAATTCTGGCAGGTGCCATGGCTTTTCTGCTCACTCCTAAGTACAAGAAGTGTCATCAAACCAAGCTTGTGTTTGCTTGCCCACTTACAGTAAAGCCAATCTACTGACCCTGGGTTTTGGTGAAGGAATGTACAGCATTTATTGCAGGGTGCCAAGCAAAGAGAATGGGCAGCTCATGCTCAAAAGACCTGAACTCCCCGATGAGTTTCAGGCAAGAGGTTTTAAAGGCAGAGTGAGGGAGGGGGCTGCAGCATGCATGATCAGCTTGTACACAGTTCTGGGATTGATTGGCATCAAGGTGAAGTTTCAAGCATCATCAACCTTCTGGTTTCAACCAATCTAGTGTCCATGTTCTTTTGGCCAGCAGGTTTGGTTATCTGATGGGGGTCTGCTTCCTGTAAAAACAATTTAGGAATGTGTATCAGGCCTTTATCTATATCTTTCAGGGAACTGGGCTTTCTACTATTTGGCAGATTTATAGTCTAAATTGTTACCTGTTCCCCAGCCCAACAGCTATTCTTTGTTTCTACATCTTCATGTTTCCCAATCATTGAGTCAGCCTTTTACTTCAAAAAATAAGGACACAGGGGCTTATACACAGTTTCAACAGTTTGACAGTCACTTTTGGTTGAAAATGCAGTATTTCTTTAAATTTTTTTAAAATTAAATTAAATTAAAAAATTGTTTTGTCTGTGTCAGGTCTTAGTTGTGGCATACGGGATCTTTCGTTGTGGCGTGCAGGGTTCTCTCTAGTTGTGGTGTGCAGGTTTTCTCTTCTCCAGTTGTGGCACGCAGGCTCCAGGGCATGTGGTCTCTGTAGTTGTGGTGCACAGGCTTAGCTGTCCCGTGGCAAGTGGGAACATAGTTCCTCGACCAGGGATCAAACCCATGTCCCCTGCATTGGAAGGTGGATTCTTTACTACTGGACCACCAGGGAAGTTCCCGAAAATGCAGTCTTAATGCAGTAATTTGAAAGCTTAGTCCAAGATAATATTTAAGTTCTGAGCTGGATTTGGCTTTAAATCTTCTTCCCTGTTGCCAATGGGAAGCGTGATGTGGGGAAGATGGGCTTCATTGGAAGCTTCTCTCTCCTCTGTTTTGCTCTTCTCTTATTTCCAGCCTCCTAGCTGCCCTGTGTCTAACCCCACCAGGGTCCGATGGGAAGAAAGGTGCTAGGGTAAAGGGAGGTCCTTCTTGAACTAGTGCTGTCTTGTGTGTGGCACGTGGATTCCTTGGTCCCAGTGGATGGTTATAGCTGTCTCTCTTACTTGTGACTCTTTCTTTTGTGTACTTTTCATAAGTTTCCTATTGGGCTCTCCTCCCCTGTAAGTCCTTGGATCCATCTTTATTTTGGGTGGTGACTTGTGACTCCTTTCCCCAACCTCTAGGAGTTCCATCCAGCTACTTGCTGCTGGGTGCCTTGGTCCCTCTAAGCTGCCCTAATTGACCAGAACTGAGACAAATCAACTCAACTCTTGCCGCAGGGGACCTCATTTGGTCCCGAGGAAGCAATCAGCATCCCTGGCCCTGACAGCCCTGGAAGTGCACTTGCCAGCCCATTGCTCCTTCTGTTGATTTACCTGGAGGAAATGGACCCCAGTCCATCTGCTGAGCTGCTCCCACATGTAGGGGTCTCTTCTGAGTAGCTCTGTGAAAGAAACCCTCTAACCACCTGGGAGAGGGAATGAGACTTCCAGCACAGCTCTCTCCCAAATAAGCCTACTCACAGTATTCTCCTTCCTCTATTTTTTTACCCTTTTATATCATCCAAGTGGGTGAGGGGCCTGGGAAATTGTTCTCAAGAATTTACTTTGAAAGTCTATAGTGATGTCTCACTTGGAAATGTTCATACCTATTGTATATTAGTGTCTGGATGAAAATTCAGATTTTCATTTAATGAAATGTTAATTTTAATACCTTGTTTCATATATAAACAAAATTGTGCTATAGAACATATGTGATACATGATGCTAATTGAATCCTGTCTCTGTCACTTATCATGGGGACTTCAGCTGCTACAAATTCTAGGCTTCAATTTGTTTTCCTGAAAGTTGGAAGCGATATTATTGACCTCATAGGATTGTTATAAGGATTAGAGATGGTGTAAAGTTCTAGCACTGTGCCCAGCCCATCCTAGGCACTCAAGAATCTGAGGTGCAATATCCATTATATGGCAACAGACAGTTAAGCAGTGAGCCAATGGGAGAACTCATGCCCCATTATAAAGACAGACAGCGACAACAATAAAGGACCAAAGTGTTTGCATCTGTTTCTTTTCCTACTTAAAAACTGAACAAACATAAAAATTAGCTTTTCTATTTTGAAAAGACGGCAGTTCAATTAGTAAAATGTAAAAAATATGAAAAACAAACAAAAACCATAATCCCAACCATATTATTATTTTGAAGTTCTTCTGTGTATATTTTACATAGTTGTAATTATACTGCATGTAAGATTTTGCACCTTGACTTTTTCCCCCACAGATATTGTATTATAGACATCATTATTGTATTATATATCCTAATAACTATAATTTTTAATGACAGCATAGTATTTCCTTGAGTGGCTAAACTATATGTTGCCGTTTTCCAATTCTTTGAATTTTTCTACTTTTATAAATCAAGTCAGTTAGGGTTCTTTATTGGCAAGTGACAGAAACCAATTCTGGATAGCTTATGCAGAGAAGGGATTTATGTGAAGCGTATAGATGAGTTCTCAAAGTTCACAAGGAGATTGAAGAACCAGGTGAACAAAAAACCCAAGAGTTGGGGAAATTCTGGGGATCAGGATCACAGGAACTGCTTGATGATCTGGTTAGAGCTTGGCTGTTAGATTGAATACATGTTAGCTCTGGTTTCCTCTCCTTGAGTTATTCCACTACAGAGGGAGAGAGAGAGAGAGAGAAAATGTGACTGACCTAGCTTGGGTCACATGCACAGACCTAGAAGAGGTGAAGCCTGAATGCCTAGCTGCACAGTAGCACCAAGACTATACACAGTGAAGGTGGGGTATAAACCCCTCAAAGAAAATAAGAGCAGTGACATTAGGTGAATCATAAACCAAGTTTTTACTATATAAATATTCCATCTCTGCACATATAGCATTTTCTAGATTTTTGAATCATTTTCTTAGATGAAATTTCCCAAAGTGAGATGAGGAGATGAGAGAGTAGAACTTTTGGGGTGGTTCTTGACGCACATTGTCAAATATGTATATGGCAGTACAGGAGGAACCTTATTAGAAGTAGCAGGAAGTGGTAGTTAGTTAAAATGGAGAATCAAGGATTATACAAACACACCTTAAGCATTTTCTTTTACCTATGTCTATGTCTAAATCTATTACATTGTTAGTCATTTGATGTAGAGCCAAGATCATGGTGTCTGTGTCTCCTGTTTGGGCTTTTATGTTGTCTTTCCTGCATAAGCATTACCCTCAATGCATTGTCTGAAATTTCCCCTTTAGGATTCTGTAAAAGAGAGCAAGAACTAGAGGTCTTTGTGAGACCACCTGAATGCAGCATTCTTCTGGATTTTTAAAATTCTTACCCCCTCTGAATCTTTTACTGTTGACTCACCCACCCCTAATTTGATATCCATAATTTGGCTTTTTCTTGAGTCTTTCCAAAGCCTTCAATTTCGTTTTGAATGAAACAGCCACTTTCCTACTTATCTCACTAATATTTCATGGGTTTTTATTATGTTTATTTAAATTAAGTAATTAGAAAAACAGTTCCAGTGGTCCCAACAGGCTTGAGAACAGATACAACGTACTCTTGGTAAACAGGCAGCTCAATTGGAGGGAGCATTAGAACACAGAGTCCTGGAGAGCAGACTACAGTGGGAGTGATAATGTCTCAGTGGGCATCAGTCTGCTTGCTTTATAGGGGGAATGACAAACTGGCTAAGTAAAGTTGTTGAGGAGAAATTTCACCGTGCCAGTTGAAATTAACCCTCTCCGTGTCTTAACATAATAATGATACCATATCAATACCATGAATTTGACATCGGCACAATGTATGTGTATTTTTCTATGTCATGTGTATTTGTGTAACCACACCTGAAGTCAATTTCAGAATTATTCGATCACAAGTATCTCCCTAGTGCTATCCCTTTATAGTCACACCTACACCCTTCCCCTCTATGGTCCCTGTCCCATGGCAACAACTCATCCATTGCATATCTCTATAATTTTGTCATTTGGGGAATGTTATTTCAATGGAATTATACAGTATTTGCCCTTTTGAGATTGAGCTTTTTCATTCAGCATAATGCCTTTTACATCCATCCAAATTGTTGCATGTATCAATGATTCACTTCTTTTATTGCTGAATAGTATTTCCTGGTATGGATGAACCAGAGTTTAACCGTTCACCTGTTGAAGGACATTTTAGTTGTGCACAGTTTGGGTTTTTACAAATAAAGCTTCTATAAACAATCATGTGCATGATTTTATGTGGACATATACCTTTACTTCTCTGGAATAAATGTCTAAGGGCATAATTCCTGGGGTCGTTTGGTTTGCGTGTGCCAAACTACTTCCCTGAGTGGTTGTACATTTTATATTTTTACCAGTAATAGGTAAGAGATCCAGTTTCTCCACATTCTCACCAGCATTTAGTATTGTCAATATTTTAAATTTCTGCTGTTCTAATAGGTATATAGTGATATCTCATCATGGTCTTAGTTTGCATTTCCCTAAAGGCTAATGATACAGCACATCTTTCCGTGTGTTCGTTTATGGCTGGGGATTGAGAGATTCTGGACAGATCAAGAAAAAAGATATGACCAGGAGAGGTAGTAAAACACAACAGGCTTAATTGGCTGGTGCTTGGACAGGGTTGCATGTGAAGGGAAATCTCTCCTAGCAGAAGTCTGTTCAGAAGCTATGGCTTGAGGGGTTGCTACTCAGAGTGAGAGGAGGTCAAGGAAAGAGGAGGATCAGAGAGGAGGCTTATCTGTTTGGGTGATGTAGCAGCACAGCAGAGAGCCTCTGGGTCACAGAACTCCTAAGGGCCATAGTAGCTTGTGGTTTTATAACCATAAGGCTCTAGCTTATCAGTGGTCAACAGATATGAGGTTTTTCAGGGAATGTAAAGCAAGGAAGCCATAAATGGCTAAAAATCTGCTTAGTCGGTCTATCTTTAAAACAGCTGGATGTGTAAAAATTCAAGTTGGTGTCAGCAGGCTTTTAGGCTAATGCATCTCAGCCTGCAGTGAAGAAGTAAGCAACCTAGGGGCCAATACAAAAAGGCCATTTTTGGCTCATTTATATAACAATTTGCCATCTGTTTGTTCTCTTCTATGTAATCTCTCTTCATGTCTTTTGCCCATTTTCTAATTGAATTGATTTAAAAAAAAATCTTCAGTTTGGGAGTTCTTTATATGTTCTGGATATGAGTCCTTTTTCAGATAAGTGGTTTTCAAATATTTTCTCCAAGTCTGTAGCTTGCCTTCTCATTGTCTTAACAGGGTCTTTCACAAAGAAAAAGCTTTTAATTTTGATAAGGTCCAATTTATTGATTTTTTTTTCTCTTATGGATCATGTTTTCAGTGTTATATCTAAGAACTCTTCACCAATCCCCAGGTCCCAAAGGTTTTTCTTCTGTGTTTTTTTTTCTGAAAGTGTTATAGTTTTATATTTAACATTTCAATCTATAGCCAGTTTTGAGTTAGTTTTTGTGTAAGAGGTGACACTTAGATTGAGGTTTATTTATTTTTGTTATGGATATCCAGTGGTTCTGATACAATTTTTTGAAAAAAACTGTGCTTTCTCCATTGAGTTGCTTTTCACCTTTGTCAAAATCTGTTGTCTGTACTTGTGTCAGGCTATTTCTGGGTTGTCTATTCTGTTCTATTGATCTATGTGTCCTTCATCAATACCACACAGTCCTTTTTAAGATTAATTAAGAGTTTATTTATTTTTTGAGCAGGCACACAGTCTTGATTCCAGTAACTACATAAGTCTTGAAATCAGGTAGAATGATTCCTCTCACTTTATTCTTTTTCAGAATAGCTTTACTTACTTTAGTCCTTTAAAATTTTTAGCATAATCTTCTCTTTATTTACAAAATCTTCATAGGGATTACATTAAACTTGTATATAAATTTAAGAATTGATCTCTTTCTCATGTTCAGTCTTTTAATCTAGGAACAAGGCATGCCTTTGCATTTATTTAGATCTTTGATTTTTTTTTCATCAGCGTTTTGTAGTTTTCAAAATACAAGTCCTGTACATGTTTTGGAAATTCATACCTGGTTATTATTATTTTAAATGATCATAAATGTTATTGTATTTTAAAATTTCATTGTCTACATGTTCATTGGTAGTATATACAAAATATAATTGTTTTTTGTATTTTTATCTTGTATCCTGTTTATTGGTATTATATAGATCATTTGCAAAGAGGGATAGTTTTATTCTGATTTGCATGTCTTTTATTTTCTTTTCCTGTGTTATTGTGCTGGCTAAAACTTCCAGTACTATGTTGAATAGCCATGGTGAAAGTGGACATCTTTGCTTTGTTTTCAATCTTAGGGAGAACACATTCAATCTTTCATCATTAAGTATGATGTTAGCTATAGGTTTTGTTATGTTTTATTTTTGTAGATGTTCTTTATCAAGTTGAGAGTAAAGGATCTATATAGATAGAATAGATAGATGAAGATCTATCTCTTCCTAATTTTCTGAAAGATTTTTTAAAAATGATGAATGAGTGTTGGATTTTTTCAAATGCTTTTTTTTTTTATCATGATATGATTATATGATTTTTCTTCTTTAGCTTGTTAATGTGGTACATTACACTGATTGCTTTTCAGATAGTGAAATAGACTTGCATTCTTGGAATAAACCCTGCATGATCTTGGTGTATAATTATTTAATGTACTGATGAATTCTCTTTGCGAATATTTTGTTAAGAATTTCTGCATCTATATTCATGGGGGATATTCTTTGTATTGCCTTTGTCTGGTTTTGGAATTCATGATAAGACTGACTTTATAGCATAAGTTGGGAAGTATTCCCTTCTCTTCTATTTTCTGGAAAAAATAAACAGAATTTGTATTAATTTTTCTTAAACAGTTAAATCATCTAGGCCTGGATATTTCTTTTTTGGGGGGAGATTTTTAAATCTATAGATAGATCAATAGATTTTTAAATCTATTGTTCAAATAATCTATTTCAGATTGGGTGTGTTGGAATAGTTTGTACTTGTTGAGTAATTGGTTCATTTCATCTAAATTGTGAAATTTTTGTGTGCAAAATTGTTTATAGTACTTCTTATTATCTTTTTTATGTCTGTAGGGTCTGTAGTGATATCCCCTGCTTTATTTCTATTAGTAATTTATATCTTCTTTATTTTTCTTTGTTAGTCTTATCAGAGATTTGAAATTTTAATTGATCTTTTCAAAGAACCAGCTCTTTATTTCATTGATTTTTTTCTTTACTGCTTTTCTGTTCTTGATTTCATTGGTTTCTGATCTTATCTGTATTACTTCCTTCCTTCTGCTGGCTTTGGGTTTATTTGCTCTCCTTTTTCTAATTCTTTGGGTGGATCTTAGATAATTGATTTGAAACTTTTATTCTTTACTAATATATGAATTTAGTGCTATAAATTTCCCTCTCAACACTGCTTTAGGTCTGTCACACAAATTTTCATCTCAGTTCATTTTTATTCAATTCAATGTATTTAAATATTTCTCTTGAGACTTCTTTTTTGACCCATGGATTATTTAGAACTATGTTTTCTAGCTTCCAGTGTTTAGAGATTTCCCATTTATCTTTTTGTTATTGATTTCTAGTTTGATTCCATTGTGGTCAGAGAATACACTCTGTATGATTTAATTATTTTAAATCTGCTGAAGTTCTAAAATTTTTTTTATGGCCTGGATAATGGTCTATCTTTATGTATGTTCCATAGGTGCTTGAAAAAAATGTGCATTCTGTTGTTGGGTGGAGTGTTGTGTAAATGTTGATTAGATCCTGTTGGTTGGTGGTCTTGAGTTTTTCTATATCCTTGCTGATTTTTTTGCCTAATTGTTTTATCAGTTGTTGAGAGAGGTATGTTGGAGTCTGCAACTATAATTGTGGATTTGTATCTCAAGTATTTTTGTTTGTTGCTAACTTAATAGGTGAAATTTAGAACAACACTATTGTTTGAATTTGCACTTTAGGCTTTAAGAAAGAATAAAGCTGTTTACCAGCTTTAGTTCCTCTTTTGTGAATTAGCTGTCACGTCGTTTACCCATTTAGTTGTTGGCATCTTATGAGTTTGTTTTTTTTTTAAATTTCTGTTTCACAATTAGTTCTAGCTCTGTGTATAACAAATATATTAATCATTAATCTCCAGGGGGTGAGATTATGAGTTGTTTTAATTTTCTTATTTATTCTGGCAACAAGGCAATTAATTTCTTAAAAAATTAATAAAGTAGACTAACACACTTAAAAATTGACTAGGTCTTGTTTTCTTGGAAATAGTCTCATCACTGAGGAAAACCCATCTTTCCTTCTACTTTTCAGTGGGACTTTGTGTCTTTGAGACCTGTGATTCATTTTCCTCCTAGAGAGAGTTAACAGGTCTTTGTTCATGAAATCTTGGCCTGTGGAAGGGATTAGGTTGCACTGCCCAAGAAGATGGGGTTGGGGCTGTGTGACTTAGTGGATGAAGGTGGGGAGTGGTCCAGTTCTAAAGGAGCCTTCTTAAATAAGGAGGAAGGGTGGCAGATTTCTTGGCATGGTAGAGATTGGACTTCCTTAAGAGTGTTCTCAGAAGTTGCAAAACCATGTCATGGTTACTTTTATGTGTTCCTGTTTTTAGGACTGAACAGCTGTAAACAACCAAGCAACCAATGTGGGATTTGGAAACAGTTAAGAAGGTTAAATGCCTGAATGAAATGTTATTGATTATTCCTCTTGCTGAAGGTTTGTAAAACCATGAGATGTAAATTAAACTCTTGCCTCTCTAAATTATGTCTTCAGCTCCAACCCTGTCTTCTTGGGCAGTGCAGCCTAATGTCTTCCTTGTTGGATTACCTTGGCTCTCTTTCCAAAAATCAATTGGCCATATATGTGTGGGTCTATTTCTGAACACTGTTATGTTCCATTGACCTATATATCTATGCTTACATCATTTCTACACTATTTTGACTATTGTTAGGGAAGTTTGTCATGTAGCAAATTAAAGTCTCTAGGCCTAATCCAGCCATAGTTTGATTTGTACAGCCTATGGGCTAAAAATGGTTTTCATATCTTTAAAGAGTTTTATATGGCATGCAAAGCCTAAAATATTTACTATCTGGCGTTTTAAAGGGAAAGTGGCTGACTTTGTCGAAACTCTTGAAATGAGGTGTATAAATCCTTCATGTTTGTTCTTCTATGTCAGATTTGCTCTGGATATCCTGGTTTTATTGCATTCACATACATGTTTAAATCATCTTGTTAATTTCTAAAGAAGAGATTGCTGAGATTTTGAATGGAGTCGCATTGACTTTCTAGATCAATTTGGGGCTAATTGACACCTTAAAAATATTGAATCTTCTAGTCTGTAAACAGGAACTATCTTTCTATTTACTTAGGAATTCTTTAATTACTCTCAGAAGTGTTTTATGGTTCTCTGTGTTCTGGTCTTACACATATTTTGTTAAATTTACCCCTAAGTATTTTTTATTGTTGATATTGTTACACATGGCATTAAAAATTTTATTTCTAACTTGTTTGCTGTTATTAAATATAATTACAGTTGGGTTTGGTATATTGTTCTTGTTTATTATAATTTTTCCTAAATTTACTAATTAGTTCTGGAAGTTTTTTCAGGTATTTGTTATGATTTTCTATGTACATGATAATATCATCTGAGAATAAACAGTTTTACTTCTTCCTTTCCAGCCTGTATTTCTTTCATTTCTTTTCATTATCTTATTGCATTGGCTAGGATCTCCAATAGATTGTTGAATAGAATTGATGAGGGTGGAGAGCCTTGCCTTATCCCAATCTTGTAGAAAATCACTCAGTCTCATATCCCTAAATATGGAGCTAATTGTAGGTTTTTGTTAGTTTGTTTGCAGATTCCCCTTACAGGTTAAAGATGTTTCCTTTTATTTCTATTTTATTCCAGAGATGAAAGTTGAATTCTCTCAAGTACTTACTCTAGTTCAAAGAAATAATTGTATGGTTTTTATTTTCTTTGTGTTTGTTAATATGGTGAATTACATTGCCTGATTTTCTAATGATATATCAGTCTTTCATTCCTGAGATAAACCTTGTTTTTTTAAAATATATTTTCAAAGAACAAATTCAATTGGGTTTATTGCTTTTATTTAAAATTTCTATTGTTTTATATATTCTATTTCATTGATTTCCCTTCTCATTTTTATTATTTTCTTTCTACTCCTTACTTGGGGTTAAATTTGTCTTTTCTTCCCTAGCTTCTTAAGGTGAAATCTTAGGTAATTGATTTTAGGTCTTTCTCTTTTTAAAAACCATAAGTATTTATAGCCTTACATTTCTCTCTAAACACTGATTCAGCTGCATCCCACAAATTTTGTTATGTTCCATTTTTACTTCATTCTGTTATGTATTTTCTAATTTCTCTTGTGATTTCTTCTTTGACTCATGGATTATTTACATGTATGTTACTTATTTATATTTAGGTTTTTTTCAGATATCTTTCCGTTATGGATTTATTATTTAGTTTCATTATGGTCAGAGCACATATCCATGTGATTGCAGTTCTTTTAAGTTTATTTAGACTTGTTATGGACCAGCATATCATCCAACAGTGTTTTACATGTGCACTTGACTGAAATGTATATTCTGCAGTTACTGGGTATTGTCTGGGGTCTCTACTGAAGGTTGTCGGTTTTTAGTGAGTTTTCTCCATTCTGACTGGTAGAAACTCAAATGTCTCCCAGCTACATGTGAGCAATGGGAATTGTTCAACTTATAGTTCCCCAGCAGCTCTTCTTTGCACAGTCTTGTAGAGTTTAACCGCATGCACACACAAATTAGCATTCATCCAACGACAGGAAGGGGAACCTTATACAGATTTGGGGAAAATTTTCTCTGCTTAGCTCTCTCCTTTCTGGTATTCTTCCCCACGAAATTCCAGTTACCTCTGTCTCATAGTGTTCTTATCTTAGTCTCTTCAACTTAGCAAGATTTCAATCTCAGTTTGGGCTTCTTCTGACTATTCTGAGTTCCAGAAGTTAACTCCAGACAGACAGCCAATGCATTCATAAAGCTCATCCTTATTCCCTACTCTCAGTAACTTTTCTGCTTATTGTCCAATGTCTGAAAAAAGTTTGTCTTGTTTTTTAAGTGTTTATGGTATAGACATGGGACATTTTACATAGGTGCACTTTGGATAAAAACTTTAATAAAATGAACGAGATACCTATCTATGTGGAAAAAACATTTCTTGGAAGAAGGAAGAGTGGGTCAAAATCTCTGAGGTTGAACCATGTGTGGCTTAGGTACTATTATCCCCACTTCATAGGGAAGTGACCAAGGATCATGGAGGTTAGCCACTTATCTAAGCCCTTACAGGTAGAAAATGGCAGATTCAACCCACATTTGAAAACAGCATCTGAACTCCTTCCCCTGGGTCTCATCACCTTCTCTGAAGGCTGTTGTGTTAGTGAAGGGGAGATTTATGGGCCATGACTAACAGGTGGAACTTGTTATCCCAGTAGGTTTTATAAGCTGAAATGTATAAATTGCTTAAAAACATGCTTAGACAGACTCAAGGTTGGTAGATTTGTAATGGCTTATGGGCACCAAGGGACTTTCCAGTGAATGTGTGTTAGTTCTGGTAATGGCACAGTGTCAATACATTTTTCCTTTGCAGTGCTTTCAGTTTGCTCTCCTGGGTCGAGGAAGTATGCTCTCTTGTTTGACACCATTAAGGCACTTTTCCAACTCAGTATAGATGGGAGCCATGAATGAGGTATGTGCATTAACAACAGCTCCGGGACTTGAAAGCCTAGTGTACTCCAGGTGCTTTACATATATTATCTTGAGTCCACACAGCAACCCTGTGCAATAGGTATTATGACACCATTTTGTTGAGCGAGAAAGGAGAGCTCTGAGAAATAACTTGTCAAGTCCACTCAGTTTGCAAGTGGTAGAGCCAGGGTTTAATTTTTGCCTACCCTGTTTCTGCTACACTTTGCTCTAATATTGGCTAAACTTTGGGACAGAAGGACGTAGTGAGATTATGTTTTTGGTCACTTCGTCAGATATGAGGCTCTTATTTTTTTCTGTGGTTTCTTTGAGATGGTTAAAGAAGAGAAAAATATATGGCAAAGTCAAGGAAAGGTGCAGAGAGGTGTTTTCCCCTCTTCTAAGATGATGTTTTTTATTTATTTAGTGGGGAGGAGCTGTGAACTGCAGGTTTCAGGATTATGAATCAGGAAGAGCACAGAGCCAAGGATATGTTGGATAGGAGAAGAGTTAGTGTAGATTCTCAGATGTGTGAGGTGGTGTAGGTGCCATGACCCAGGAAAAGAGAGAGAGAGGCCAGATTCCAGCCAGCCATGTGAGCACCCACTTCAGAGAGCTTGGTGGGGCAGAAAGAACCACCCATTGGGCTCCTTCTGCCTTCAAGGGAGAGAGGAGAAGGGACTGTGTGTGTGTGTGACTCTCAGCATCCATAGATGACTTGACTATTTTTTCTTTTGTGAAGTTTTTCCCTATTTCTTCTGAACCACAGTATTAGGACTGCTTGCAAGGTTTGGGTACAAAGCAGGTAAGGAAGAGGATACTGCTTGTTCAGGCTTCTAATCATTTCTAGGCGTGTCATATGCAAGCAATGCAAGAGATCTCTAGAAATAATAATACCTTTATAGACCAAAGGAAGACATCAAGGTTACTTTTCTTTCTTTCTTTTTTCCCGCTAGTGTTTTTCGGAGTAAGGATATTTCTCCCATTTTATGGCCCTCAGTTCCAAGTTTAATACCTCAGGCTCCCAGGGATTTAAAGAAACTATGAAGAAGATGTGAAGTTATCTAGGTCCCAGAATCTTCAGAGAGTTTATTGACAACATGATGCCAGCTGGAATTTTTCCTTCCATCCTTCCTTCCTTCCTTCCTTCTTTCCTTCCTTCCTTCCTTCCTTCCTTCCTTCCTTCCTTCCTCCCTCCCTCCCTCCCTCCCTCCCTTCCTCCCATCCATAATATTTATTGAATTACCTATTATTCATCAGGCTAAGTATGTCCAAAACTTAGCTCAAAGAATTACCTTTCAATGTTCATACATGTATATTGCAATCTTGACTACATTATAAAATCCCCACTGAGTTCAGTATCACTTGCATCACAATAACAATCCACATGCCATGCTAAGTAGCTGGGAAGTAATTGAAAATTATGGGAAGAAGAGGAAACTCAAAAGACCAGTTGAAACACATTCCTCGGCTCTAGTCTATGAGCAATGAGCAGTTTGCAGGTGGATCTGGGATCTTTTGACATCATGGCACCCAAGGAAGGCTGCTATGGTCCTCCATCATCAATAGATGAGATCAATGTCAAAACAACAGAAACCTTACATGTCAACTAGGGGAAAGGTGAGGCAAGATCTTTGACAATGGGATCTTGGTACAGGCCTATTACTCAGTGGCTTTTTTTAAAAGATAAGAAAATACAAAGGTTGAGAGAAGGAGAAAAGTCTCTGCTATCGCCTGGTCAATTGACCAAAGATGATTTAACTCTAGGCTCCCACCATTTAAACCATGGATTCTGATTGCATTCTCTTCTCAACATTACCACTTAAAAAAAAAAAAAAAAAAAGATATGAAGTAGTTTACAGTATAATCAAAGAAAAAAATAAAACGCAATAACAGGGTAAAGGACCTAATGGGAAGGACTTGAAATATATATGGAAAAAGAACATCTCTGTTTATAAAGGCTATAGCATTTGCATATGCAAAACTTAGTGCTAAGCTTCCTGACAACTTTGGTAAAGAAGGAAATGTTAAGGCTGATGTAACTCTTACAGTCTGCTGGAAAGACAGCTACAAATTATTCAGAATCACAGCCCTGAGCTGTGAGAGAAGTTGTCACACGCCCCTCTACATCGGGGCGTCAAACTCTATATAATTTTGTGGAAAGATTTATATGCAAAGATATTCCACTGGCATACAATGAAAATCCTGGTATTTCTGTATTTATTTCACTTAAAACCAAGCTATATTTTATTTTTATTGGATTTATCTAATTAATTTAATTATTAATGTAATGATTGGAATTCAATAGCTGGAAAAATGAGTAATGCAATAAATAGATATTTACTGTAATTCACAAAAAATTTATTCACATTTCAAAACACGAAGCCAAACTATCCATAAAAATATTACATCAGGGCTTCCCTGGTGGTGCAGTGGTTGAGAGTCCGCCTGCCGATTCAGGGGACGTGGGTTCATGCCCTGGTCCGGGAGGATCCCACATGCGGCTGGGCCCATGAGCCATGGCCGCTGAGCCTGCGCGTCCGGAGCCTGTGCTCTGCAATGGGAGAGGCCACAACAGTGAGAGGCCCGCATACCACAAAAAAAAAAAAAAAAACAAACAAAAAAGCCCAAACAAAATTACATCATTTATAATTCTAGTATAGATCATTAGCTGATACTGGTTCTGCTGTTTTCTGGAATGTCAGTCCTTCTGCTCTGGGAACTGGAGTAGCTGGCCCACTGGACTTCTATACTTTCCTGCAGGGTTTTGCTCCTCTCAGCTGAGCTTTCAGGAAGACCACTCTTGACTGGGGATTCTAAATTGTTGATAATTTTGATTTCTCTCCCTACCCACCTGGAACCATGGTCTTGCCCTAGTTTTTTTTTTTTTTTACATCTTTATTTGAGTATAATTGCTTTACAATGCTGTGTCAGTTTCTGCTTTATAACAAAGTGAATCAGTTATACATATACATATGTTCCCATACCTCTTCCCTCATGCGTCTCCCTCCCTCCCACCCTCCCTATCCCACCCCTCTAGGCGGTCACAAAGCACCGAGCTGATCTCCCTGTTCTATGCGGCTGCTTCCCACTAGCTATCTGTTTTACGTTTGGTAGTGTATATATGTCCATGCCACTCTCTCACTTTGTCCCAGCTTACCCTTCCCCCTCCCCATATCCTCAAGTCCATTCTCTAGTAGGTCTGTGTCTTTATTGCCCTAGGTTTTAAGCCTCACCATATGCAACTTCAAGGAATTCCTCCAATGCCTTCTCAGGCTGCGTCCATAGCAGCACTTTGCTTTGGGGATGGGAAGTGGGGATGTTGTAGGGGAGTTGCAGACACTGAATGCTAAAGAGGGACATTAGGGGGGCTCTAGTGAGGGTATCAGGCATAACAGAAGGGATGAAAGAGAGAAGAATTATAGACAGAACCAATGGTGAACAGAATTTAAACATGTGGCCCAAAGATATTGCTCTGTCCATAAAAATATCATTGTTTAGTAGAGTCAAAAAATACCCAAATTTGCATTCTAATCACTAACTACACCATTACCTTTGAAGGGAAATGATTTGTAACAACCTGAATGTTCAACTCTAAGGACTTGCTTAGATTAGCATGTGTCCAGATGAGGAAATATCCAATGACCATTGGCATGTAATGTCAAACAATTTTTAATGACCTGAAAAATATTCACAATACAATGTTAAGTAAAAAAAGCCAGAGTGGGGCTTCCCTAGTGGTGCAGTGGTTGAGAGTCCGCCTGCCGATGCAGGGAACACGGGTTCGTGCCCCGGTCCAGGAGGATCCCACATGCCAGATAGCGGCTGGGCCCGTGAGCCATGGCCGCTGAGCCTGCGCGTCCGGAGCCTGTGCTCCGCAACGGGAGAGGCCACAACAGTGAGAGGCCCGCGTACCACAAAAAAAAAAAAAAAAAAAAAAAGGTCAGAGTGAAAATTCTATATTCATCATGATCTAACTAAGAGGATCCTGGAAAAGACTGGGAAAAGTATACCAAATGTTACCATGGAGAGCAAAAGGGAAAAATTGACCTAAGCCCCAGTGTTGCCATCAGGGACCAGGCTGGGACCTTGACCAAGACCCAGCTCCATACGTGGTAGTAAACATGCTGGCCAAGTGTCTGTAGCCTAGAGCAAGAAGTCAAGGTAGTATGGATTTCTGCTTCTCCATTCCAAAGAAGACAAAAAGAGGGCGACATCTCCATCCCTTATCATTTCTATGGGTGTCAAGCACCATTTGTTCATGAACTCAGGGATAATGCAACTTTTTTGCTTTTGACTTGCGTGGGTTGAGTCTGAAGGTGGAACTTATAATACATTTCTGTCCCTGACTCTCTTTGTTCTAAGAATGCAGCTTCCTAGACAAATGAAATCATCTTAACAAAAACATGTTCAGTTAATTTCTGATCATTTAACATGACTATGTAGGCAGTGTCACATCCTCCACTCCTACTCAGACAAGCGTTACATACACCTGGCCCCAGAAATGCCCCCCAGATTTATTATATCATTGCAGATCTCCTCAAGACTTTTGTTTGTCTAACGTTGACCACTAGAAAAATACAATACTATGGGACATACATTGCTGAGGATTTAAAATAAGTTTTTGGCTTTCTGGATCACAAGGTCTACATTTTTTTCTTCTCTTTTTTGTGTAAGTGCCTCCCATGGTGCTTGGCACCTTACAGATGCTCAGTGGAATTGGTTATTTCTGTCGTTACCATGAGGGCGCAACGAAGTTCATATGCTATTGCCTGCTCAATTTCTCAACTTAGCTTGTCCAAAACAGAACTCTGGAATTCCACCCCAGTGAGCTCTTCCCCAAGACTTCCCTATCTCCTTTCAACCAGTAGCTCAAGCCCAATCCGAAGAGTCATCCCTGACCTTGATTCTTCTCTTTCCCTCTCCTTCATGTCCAATCTATCAGCATATTCTGCTGGCTCTGCTTCTAATCGATCCTAAATCTTACCACTTCTCTTTGCAACACCATCATGTTTCAGATAGACCATGGCAATGGTCTCTGAACAGGTTGTATTAGTTTGCTAGGGCTGCCATAACGAAATACCAGAAACTGGGTGTCTGTAACAACAGAAGTTTATTTTCTCATAATTCTGGAGTCAAGACATCCAAGAACAAGTTGTCGACAGGGTGCATTTCTTCTAAAGCCTCTCTCCTTGGTTTATAGATAGCTATCTTCTCCCTGAGTTTTCACATAATCTTCCCTGTGTGTCTGTGTCCCGATCTCCTCTTATACAGACACCAGTCATATCGAATTAGAGCCCACCCTAATGACCTCATTTTGACTTAATTACCTTTGTAAAGATCCTGCTTCCAAATACATTCTGAGATACTGGCGGTTAGGATTTCAACACGTGAATTTTGGGAGGACAAAATTCAGCTCGTTACACTGGTCTCCCTGCTCTCATTCTTGTCTCCTAAAGTCTGGTTCCCATATTCAGTCAGAGTAATCTTTAAATACCTTGGCACTCCTCCGTTCTGAAAATTCTCTGATGGCTTCCTATTGCATCTATATTTATCAATATATTTAAGATTTCTACCTCATAGGCCACCCCTACCCTCTGCAACCTCATCTGTTATGACTCTTGTCTGCTCAGCCCTTATGGCTTGCTTTCTATCCCCCAAGCATGCCAAAATCATTCCCACCTCAGTGACTTTGCACCTGCTCTTCCTTTTGGGTGAAATATGCTTCCTCCAGCTCTCCCTCAAGGCTGGCATCTTCTCATCACTCGGGTTCACCCCCAGAGTTACTGTTACATTCCTGGGTCGTTCTCCCCTCTCCTTTCTGCCCAACCAGTGTCAGCGGCAGTATGCACACCCTCCCTAGAGCCTCATCCTGTTTGATTTCTTTCATAGCATAACCACTATCTGAATTTTTCCAATTTTTTAATTTGTTTTTTTAAATTGTCTATCTCCCCCACACTAATGTAAATTCTAATATAAATTCGTAGCCCAGTAAATAATATTTATTTGATTACCAAAGGAAACCTTCTTCAAAATATTGACATAGCGTACTTCAAGGCAGCTTTTCGTTTGCCAATAAACTAGCATCTCTTTACCATTGCTCTTCACAAATGACATCACTCATTCATTCAACAAATATTGATGAGATGCAGGATGATAGAGTAGGAAGAACATGGGTTCTGCAGTAAGCAGATGGGAAATTAAATCCTATTTCTACCACTTTGCTGTGTTGCCTTTTGCAAAATGTTCAGCCTCACTAAAACTTTGTGAATCTGTAAAATAGAGATTAAAAATACATTTGTCCTTACTTTAAAATGCATCAGAAAATAAGGTGGATTGATAGATATGTAGAGGGATGGACAGATGGAGAGTGTGTGATAAAGCAAGTATCATGAAATGTTAATTTGTAGAATCTGGGTGGTGAGTCTATGGGTGTTCACGATAAAATTCTTTCAACTGCTCTGCATGTTTGGAATTTTTCAAAATATATTGGGGGGAAAAGCAAATCAAACAAAACGACCTTGCAGGTTTGTTTTCAGGATTAAAGGACATGGTGTTTGTAAGGTACCTAGCAGGGGTGCTTGGAGCCCTGTAGGATTCAGTAAATGCAAACTACTGTTACCATTTTTCCTAAAATATGCTAAGAGATGTGGGAGGATCCAGGAGGAATAAGATCCCATTTCCTCTCCTAGTGGGGGAAGCAGATGCAAATATTCCCAACACAGGGAAGAACTGCTCTACTAAAGCCACTGCAGGGGCAGGAAGCTGCAGGATCACAGGAGAGGGAAGGACTGAGCCTGCTTCTGTTGGGAGGAGGAAAGGTGCAGAGAGCCATGACATGTAGACCTTGAGGTGGGCCTTGAAGAATGAGGAGCTGTCCAAATGGGGCAGAAAAGCACTGGGCTTTGTTTAGTGATCATGTTAAATGACATCCCTTTCCAGCCTGCAATCCCTTTCCACAAACGTTTCCTTGAGGTTTTAGCCATATCTTTCCAACTTGGATGTCCGATATACCATATCATCTCCTGCTATAGTTAAACTTGGGGTTCTATCTTGGTGTGCAATGAACTTTAATCTTGCAGAGTGGAAACTTCAGTGATTAGAGGACTTATCTTTATTTCTGGGCTCTGTCTTGGAAGAAAACTTGTTTCTTATTAGGATTACAGGGTATCTTAGCACAGCGTCACCTAGGAAGATTTCATAATGGGTCAAACCTTCTGGAAGACCCATGTGGCAAGCAATGGGGCCGGGGTGGGGAGTAGATTTACTATATGCCTTTGCCCTCTAAATAGGAAGAGCTGATCTGATCAAATCAACAGAATTGATCGTGGATGAGTGTTTTTCTCCAAGGAACTTGCAGATGAATTGAATATATTCATTTCTTGCAATTGATGTTATTTCTTCCTGGAAAACCCAGGTAAAAGGTGTTTGAATGCAGTGTAAAATTCAAGGTGGCCAACTGTCAGCCAGACAGAGATGTGAAACAAAATCTTTCTAGGTCATGTAGCTGTAGTTACATTCCAGGCATTCCCTCATTCCCTCAGCAAACTTGCACGATTTCTGTTCTGCTCTAGGCCTTGTGCCAGAAACTGAGGATGTGGTGGTGCAGAACGGGCCTCCCCAAGATGTGCCACCTTGACATGTGGATTGTTTTGAGCTAAAGGCAATTGAGACCCTTTGGGCTCAAGAGAAACTACTGCCCCTCCCTTAACTACCTAGAAGAATTTAAATTGGAGATTTTTCCCGGAAAAAGTTATTTTCAGAGATAAATTTCATCTAAGTCACATCTGTGCAGCAGGGCAAACATTTAATTATCAAACATCTGCCCTTCTTCTTGTTGCCCTGTCACTGACCCTCCCGTGCTTGGAAGCCCCAGGCCTCTGACTCATTCCTTAGCTCAGGATGGCATTTTTACCTCATTTTACTTTTCTCTGAACCTCTCACATGGTGGGAGTTCTTGTTCCTATGTGGGGTTCTTGTACCTATGAAATGAAATTCAATTTTCTCCTGTTAATCTGTCTCATGTCAATTTAATCCTTAGATCAGCCAGAAGACCCTATGAGGGTCGAGGAAAGTCTTCTTCCTCCCCAATGACTTAGACACATAGGAAGTTGGCAGGAGCTCACAGGCTAGCGGGGTGGACCAACACATGCAACAAATATTAGCTATGTGATCAGGGCCAACAAAGAAGGATGAACAGGGGTTGGGATGTCCGGAGGAGGATGGACAGAATGAAATTGTCTCGGATGTATAGAAAAGCTATAAATGCATTTCTGAGTCAAAACCAGAACGCCTTTGCTTCATTCTTTTCCTTAGAAAATTGTCAACAAGGAAGGATTTGTGCTTACTTTTAAGCAAACAGTGTCAAACATGCCAAACAGAGCTTTAAGACCTAAGGAACTTTAAAACAGATTTCACTGAAGTTGTGTTGATAAAAGAAAGGAAAGGAGAATCAATGAATGTGGAGCATTTATCTTGGGCCAGCACTTAACAGAAAGCATTTCATTGAATCCTTCCAACAACCCTGGGACACACCACTGGGGAGGAAAATGATAATACAGTTAGTAAATAGACTTAAAAAAAGACAGATTATTCCATGCCGTGAACTGTACCATGTTCCTTCTCTAATACTATTTTATTTATTCTTAAAAATCCTTGTACTCTTAAAAACTGGGCCCCCAAACATGACAGGACTGCATTTATCAGCAATCTCACTTCTAGTTATTTATCCTAGAGAAATGAAAACTTATACTTACACAAAAACCCGTACACAGATGTATACAGCAGCTGTGTTCATACTGCCAAACACTGGAAACAACACAGATGTCTTCCAGTGAGTGAATGGATAAATGGAGGCACATCCAAACAAGGAAGTACTAGTCAGCCATAAAAAGGAACAGGTTATCGATATATGAACCACCTCGGAAGCTTCTCAAAGGCATCACGCAGCAGGGAGGAATTCATCCTCAAAAGGTCACGCTCGGCCTGATTTCATTTAGGTGACATTCTCAAAAAGACAAAACTACAGGGATGGAGAACAGATCAGTGGTTGCTGGGGAACAGGAATGGGGAGAAGGTGTGACAATGAATGAGAGCAGTGGGGGAGTTTCCCTGGGTGTTGGATGAGCTGTTCTGTATCCTGATCGTGGTGGAGGTTACACAAATGTATGCATGTGTTAACGTTCGTAGAAATGGACACGAAAGGCAAAAGGTCGATTTTACAGTATGGTAATTTAAAAATAAAATTAAAAAATATAACAGGGCTGCGATCAGCTGTGTTGGTTTACGTTTAGTTTTCTCTTATGCTGCTATGATTCATCAGTCATGAACATGTTGGGCAAAATCAGGTATGAAATTATGAACCTTTTGCTTTGTCCTGATGTCATTCCCCTCTTTTACCAACTGCACAGGCACCAGTTGGAGCTACTGGAATATGCCTTGTGAAGGAACAGATGCAGTTGGTAAGAGGGGGCTGAGAGTTGGTGTGGCGGGGACACCCGCCCTCACTGTGGACAGAAACCCAGGCCCTCCCCAGTCAGCGCCTCTGCAGTCTTGGAAGAAGCTCTCCACACCTCCATGTGGTCACATTGCTTCCTTCCATCTTTGCCTCTAAGCGTTTCCCTCCCTCCCTTTCTGTCTGAGAAGGATCCGGTGTCATCTCCCTTTAAATCAGTGCTTTTCAATCTTGACTGTGCATTGGAATCACCTGGGAAGCTTGATCAAATCCTGATGCCCAGGCCGGGCCCCGGACCCATGAACTCAGACTCTCTGGGGAAGGGCTCAGGCAACAGTATTTTTAAATCTCCCTGATTGATTCCAACGTGCAGCCAAGACCAACAGGCGCTCACCACACAGGTCTTGGGAAACACAGTTTATTCACTTACTTACACCAGACTGCCGGGGAGACGCGGGCTCCTGCCGGTGTCGTGTTTCCGACTTGCTCTGGAGGACTCCCTTCCTTTGGGGGCTCCTTGCTCTTATTTGCTTCCTGTGTCTCCAGCCTGTGAATATTGTCACTACCATTCTCCCCCTCTGCTCAGCCCTTCGGGACGGATCACTGGAGTGACAGTCTGTCTAGCTTTTAGATTCGTAGAGATGCAGCCTGGGGCTCTGGTGGGGAGGGGATTAGGTCTGTAGGAGTCAGGACCTGTCTCGGCTGCCCCATGGGTTTGGAACTCCGATCTCCACCCTTATGGACAGGGTGAGTTCCGCCTCTGGGCTGCCGAAACATCTTGTCCACGCCTCTGTCACAACACTGATCGTACCCATTGCTGCCTTTACGTGTCTGTCCCAGATCTGTTTGGGGGGAATCACTCCAAACCTTGAGAGGATCATGGGATTGATCCTGTTTCTACAAGTCCAGGACATTTAGAAACAACATCTCGGCACTGGGTCTAAACCCCATCAGCTCCTGTCTTGGGCCCTGGACCCTGCTTCTCATGCCCCTGACTCCCAGCTCATGTGGGACTGCAGTTGCCACATGCCGGCCCCGGGAGTCCTGACTGCTTCGGTTTCTCCTGGCTTCGGACGCTGCCTATCAGGTTACGGTCACTAATTCCTTCCTTGACGGTCTTGCTCTCCATCACCTTCTCCCCTCCTCCTCTTCTTCCTCTTCCGCATGCTTCAGGCCCTCAGGGACACAGAAAGACTGACAGAGGAATTCATTTCCCAGGTGTGATTTAACTAGTTGTAAGAAGCATGTCCTCCCCTCCCTTCTTCCCAACTCTCCTACCCTCCATATCCAGGGCTCACTGTCTGGTGTAGGTAAATGAATACATTCCAATGCAGCATGAGGAATGTCCTAAGAGAGGGCTGTATAAGAAGCTGTAGGAGATAACAGAAGGAACACTTGCCTCCATAGATGTGTGTCGGGGGGGAAGAGTTCACATGGGATGTATTCAAGGAGGGTTTGGAGGGATGAATAGGAGTTCATCAGTAGACAAGGGGGAAAGGGCGTGCCAGGAAGAGGGCACAGGTCAGGCAACAGCACACCTAAAGAAGCAACAGGCAATCTGTCCCTGTCTGATTTCTTTCTGAACTCTCTTTCATTCAAAATCATCTCTGCCCTTAGACTTTGTGGGGGAAAAACGACTCTACTGAGATAGATGATTTAAAATGAAAATCTCTTTTACTTCCCTTCTGAGGGGTCAGTGGCCAAACAATTGCAATTTAGGAAGAAGGCTTTACTTAAACCCACATTTGATGAAGTTTCAGAAAGGCATATTTGAGGAAATTATAATTCACAGATTTTCCAAGTTAACTCCTCCTTAGTCTTTGTCTTAACCTGAAGACATTCTTTGTCCTCAAAAGAAACAGTCACTGGCCTTGGAGTTGGCTTTTGCAGTTGTGCAGCCATGTCCTGCACCACCTGTTCTTCTATAAGATAGCAGCAGCAGCCTCAACTGCAATGGCAGAGCCAAAAGATGTGAACCCACATCTTCCTCAGAGACCAAGGATGAGCCTGAAGAATGGGACTGATTGGACAGAACTTGGTAGGTGAGCAGGTGTGAGGAATAATGGAAAAGGAGGGGCCCAGGATGACCTCCAGGCTTGTATGATGGGGTGTGGTGGGGGTGATGGGCCGGTTGCTGGATTGAAGAACCCATTCTCCAGAGCATATTGATGGGAGGCTGGAGAGAGAGGCTCGGAGACAGGCAGAACCCAAGGATTTCTAAAAAGTAGGAAGCAGGAGCTGTGATAATTTCTTGCAGCAGGAATCTTCTGGGCTGGGAGCTGCTGCTGGGAGATAAGATAGTGGAATAACATTCTTTGGCTGCAAACAGTAGCAACAATTATATAGCTACATTGGAAAGATAACAAATTTTGATGTGAGATACCAAGGCTTAGGCTCAAGGGGATGTGTGGGAAAGCTCTTGGTGAGTTCCACATTGGCAACTGGGCTGCAGGGAGAATGGGTTCCCAGCTGCACTCTTTTCACACCTGGTTTTATGCAGCGTCACAGGGGGCCTTGTGCAATCCCATGTGGATCCATCAGTCTTGTGTGTAAGGTGTGTTTACATGTCCCCCAAATGACCATTTCTAGATACTCCTGGGGTCAGAGGCGTGAACGACACAGGTACAGATTGCTCTTGGAAGCTTGACACTAAGGAAGAGGTCTCGGCGGCCCTGGACTTGGGCTGTTTGGGCAGGAATTCCAGATCATGGTTTCAGACACTCAGAGCATGGTCTGGAGGTGGGGAGTAGGTATGAGCCAGGGGGACTGTGGACGCCTCACCCCGTGGGGAGGGCTGTGGCCAGAGGAGAGCAGTATAGGGCCTGGAAAGTGCACAGTCCAGAACAGGGGGCCCTCTTACCTGTGTCTAAGAGAATACTACTTGGAATTACACTAACCAATATGGTAGCCATGGGTCACATGTGACTATGTACATTTAAATTAATTAAAATTAAGTAACATTTAAATTCAATTCCTCAGTTGCTTTAGACACATTTCAAGAGCCCCATGTGGCTCATAGCTACCACACTGGACATCACAGATACAGGTTCTTTCCATTTTCATAGAAAGTTCTACTGAACAGCACTGGTCTGGAGGCTCAGAGAAGTTGAGTGACTTGTCCAGAGTCACAGAGTAGATAGGTCTGGGGCTGAAATTTGATGAAAGTCTGTCTGATTCTAAATCCTCTGTTCCCTTTCCTTCCCTGAATTTGAAAAAAACTAACTTTACCTCTCCCAGCCTGTTCCTTTATCTGTAAAACAAAAGTAAACCCCTCAAGTGGCGGGGGTGAAGATTAAGTGAGATCACGTCTATAAAATGCTCACAACAGAGTAGATTGTTGGTTCTCAGTCAATTTGATTTCCTTCTCCAGCCTCAGCAGGTTTGGGAAAAGAAGTAGTGGAAGGACTAAGAAGCTCTTTCTACTTCAGATACTCAAAATAAGAGAAAAATGGTTTGAAAATGGATGAAAGATGCTCCCTGGTAAACACTTCAATGATTATACACCTGCATTGGAAAGACAACTAATTTTGATGTGAGATACCAAGGATTAGCTAATTAAACTCCAAAGCCAGAATTTTTGTTTGAAAGATAAAAATAATTTCTCATGCAACTGGGGCTTTTTTTTTTTTAGAGGTGGGGGGAGTATATTCATTTTCTGATTATTTATAACTGAGAGACAGGGAAGAATCCATTAGATGTTAAAGCTCCCCACTTAATAGCTGAATCCATTTTCTTATAAATGCTACTTTCAAAATTAAAAAAGACATGCTTCTGAAAATGTGTTATCTTAGAGTGCAAAGTTACGTAGCCTTGACTCACTGTAAGGATGCTGGTCAGAGCCTTTGCCCTCCTGCTCTGTGACCTTGAGAGTTCCTCTCCCCTCTCTAGCCTCATGGTCCTCTCTGGGAAGAGAGGGATGGATGAGGGCCTTTCACCTCTGATGACACAATTCTTTTATAAAGAACAATCTTTAAAAAAAATTATTTTAAAAATTAGAAGGAGCTGGCTTTATTGTTCATATGTCACCAGTGCTTAGACATGTTTAAGAAACATCCTATCTACAGGGGAAGATTTTTGTGCCATTTATTTGTAAAAGTGGGAGATGGAAGTTCTTTTCATGTTTCGCTACATCATTGATGAAGAAAAATGAGAATTTGCTCTTCTAGATGAAAAGAGAATGTATGTATCCTTCACTGAGAGAAGTTTTCTAATAGCCACAATGCTTCAGATATCCATTTATTCATTCATTCATTCATCTACAGATTCAAAAAATATTTATTTAGCTCTGATAATGTGGACCAGGCAGTGTTCTAGGCACTGGGGAGGCGACAATGAGCAAAGTAGACAGAGCTTTTGCTCATGGAGCTTACATTCTAGGCTGGGAAGACAGATCAGCAACAAGAAAAGAATTAAAGATGTGTCAGATGTGCAATGTGTCAGGTGATGATAAACACACTAAAAAGCAGAAATCGAAAGTGAGTAGATAAAGTATGTTGTGGCTGGGGAAGGCTGGTATCATAGATGGGGGATCAGGGGAGACTTCTTTAAGGAGGTGACATCTGAGTAGATTCTTGCATGAAATGTAGATGTGAGTCTGGTGCAAGAATGTTCCAGACAGGGGGTACAGCAAAAGCAAAATCTTGAGATGGGAGAAGACTTCATAGGTTTGAGGAACAGAAAGGCTGATGTGGGTGAGAGCCAGGGGTTGAGCAGGTAAAGCAGCGGGGAGGAGGAGGAGGGAGAGACCAGAGCATGACCAGCAAACTGTAGCCTGTGGGCAAATCCAGCCTGATGGCTGAGTTTTTAAATAAAGTTTTATTGACACACAGCCACCGCTGTTCATTTACTCTTGTCTGTGGCAGCGTTCACACTGCAATGGGACGTAAGTAGCTGTCACAGAGACCTTATGGCTTGCAAAGCCTAAAATATGTATTATCAAGCCCTTCACAGAGAACATTTTCTGTCTCCATCTTTAGACTATCATTTCACCTTATTTTCAAAGGTGTTGTGTTGCTATGCAATCATAACATGTCATAAAACAGAATATAGCTAGTTCTTTTTTCTTACACAATTGAGCATCTTGGTATTCTAAATGACCTACATTTGAATCTATTTCTAGCACATTATGCTTTCCATTTGATCTACCCTCCTTTCTCTCTGCTTAGCTTTTTCTGGATTATTCCATTTCTTTGTATCAATGCATTTTCCCCTCACTTCTGGTTTGTTGATTAAAGAGACACAAATAAAATTGTACGGCTGAGAAACGTCTTGATTAGGTTTTGAATCTGAAATTTTATTTTCCACTAAGACACAGCAAAATAATTGAACGGTTGAGAAAAGCAGCAACATTGAACTTCCAATCTGAGAACTGGCCTTGCAAACTAAGGAATCCTTAGAAAGCAAAAAAAAAAAAAAAAAAGAACAATCCAAAATTAACTAAGAATATAATAACTGAAGGCTTTGTCATCTACTATAATATCTGGAATTGGTATCAGTTAGAAATGATAACCTCCATATTTTTTCTAATTTTTTTTTATTACGTATTCTGGTAAAAGACACAAACATAAAATTAACCATCTTAATCATTTTTAAGTGGCCTGAAATACATGCACAATGTGTCACCATCACCATCATCCGTCCCCATAACTCTTCATCTTGTAAAATTGCAACTCTGTCCCCATTAAACATTAAAACATTAACCTCTGTCCCCACTCCCCTCCCCCCAGCCCTTGGCAACCACATTGTCCTTTCTGAGTATTGACATTCTGAAGATTTCCTTTTCCTTTTCGAATCAAATGTAAATAAGATCTATGTATTGTAATGGTTTGACTTTGCAAACTTTTTGTTCTGAGTCATGTAATACATTTCAGCAAAAAAAAGTTTTCCCCTGGATGTGTTGTTGTTGTGCTGATTAGTTTTTCTATATGGGTCTTACCGCTTCAAGCCTGAGCTAAATGTCCTCACAAGATGTTTACTTGCATTGGGTTGTCTGTAGCTTTCATCTCCTTGAATCCATCTCTGGGAATTTCTGGCCCCTTCCATGCTTGGATGGGCGGCCCCTGTGCCTGGCGCACGTCTTGCCTCCTGCCATCTCCCTGAGGATTTCCTCCTCGTCCTCCTGTTTCCTGCACCCTGTCTTCCCCTGTCTGGGCTTGCCACTTTTTTTTTTTTTTTTTTTTTTTTGCGTTACGCGGGCCTCTCACTGTTGTGACCTCTCCCGTTGACGATCACAGGCTCCGGACGCGCAGGCTCAGCGGCCATAGCTCATGGGCCCAGCCGCTCCGCGGCATGTGGGATCTTCCCGGACCGGGGCACGAACCCGTGTCCCCTGCATCGGCAGGCGGACTCTCAACCACTGCGCCACCAGGGAAGCCCGCCACCTCCTTTTTTGAAACAGCACACTCTCAAGCTGCATCCTGAGAACAGGTGCATGGGTGTGCTGAGACCTTGCATTTCTGAAAATATTCTTAATCTCTATTCACACTCAATTAGCAATTTGGCCGGCTCTAGAATTCTCTGCCCGGATTTATTTTTCTTCGGAATTTTGAAGGTATTCACTGTTGTTTACCAGTTTGCAGTTGAACAATCCACAGCAGTAGTTATATCTGATCTTCTGGATGTGACAATTTCCTTGCTGGGAGCTTGAGAGATATTTTTCCCCCCGAAGTTCTGAAATTTCACAATTAGGTGCTTTGGCATTGGTCTATTTTTATCCACTGTGTAGGGCCCTAGGTGGTGGGTTCTCTCCACCTGGACTCTCCTATCTGCCTGAGAAATTTTCTTGAATTATCCTGATGAAGATTTTCTCCCTTCTATTCTCTCTCCCTCGTTTTTTTTTTTTTTTTTCTTCTTCTTCCTGAAGTTCTTATTGTTTGAATTGTTCTTATTGAATAAGAATTGTTTGGGTTTCCTGCTCCTCTTAAAAAATCTTCTACTTCTTTGTTCTAATACTTACTCTGGGGGGGGGTGGGAGGCAGATTTCCTCAACTCTTATCTTCCAAACCTGCTATTGAGTTTTTAAATTCTACTCTTTCCAAGATTTTTTTTTTTTGTTCTCTGTTTCTTTTTATAGTATCCGATTTCCATATCTTTCCATGTGCTTCTGAGGATATTAATGGTAGCAAACAGCATGGAGATCTTCATCAGCAAGGGCATCCAGATACAAAACAAAATACCTACTGTGGGTGAAGAGGCAGGCCAGTGAGGAGGAGGGAGCCTGTTGTGGGGGAGGGATGAGAAAGAAAGATGCAGTTGCTAGGAGCGATGGATTTTGGAGACAGTGGTGGGTAAAGAGATTTTAAAGGAAATCTTGCTTGGTTTTGTGACATGCAATTTCCCCTTTGCATGCTCACGAAGAGATCTTGGAATACAGACCTGCCTCACTTTTCAAGGCTTTCATAACTGTACTTGTATTTCTTTTGGTTGCCACCCAAAGTCGAGGCTGCCTTTAGGGCAACCCATTTTTATTTGGATTGCACTGGATTCCCGGGGGATCTGGGAAGTTACTCTTCTCCATAGAGGGAGTGGATTACAACCATCCTTGTCACACTCCAGCAGTTTTCTAAATTGCACAGAGAACTATATGTCCAGGCAAGTAGAGTTGCCATTTCTAGACCATCACTAACTAGCAAAGGGCATTTTTCAGAGAGCCTTGGAGGAAGCAGAGCTCTCTAGGAAGGGACTCGATGTGGTTGTACTTAGAGGACTTCTGAGCCTGGACAGTAACAGGGGAAACTGAGGGACACAACAGGACAAAGCAGCGCCTCAGAATAGATGGGTTATTTATATGCAGACAGAGATTTGCAGCAAACCCAGAAATCCCAGAAGAATACCAGACACACATTGGACCTCAACAGCTCTGAACACAAACAGTCTCCTCGCCTCATCTGCCTATACGATTTCACCAACTGCTTAGTAAGAAGAAAATGGAAACTAATATCAGAACTCGGTTGCGAAGGATTAGTAGTTACTATTTATGATAGATGGGAATCCAAGCGTGACCTCTTTCTTAGAAAGCTTGCACAGATGGCTGGCTGCTGGTCAAGAAAGAAATCAGGAATTTTGAATCCTGGGTCACTTGCTTACGTTGGGTACATGCTTATACTCTTTCCACTCTGTGCAGAGTACGGACAGGGTGGTTCTCACTAGTTTGTTGCCTTCATGAGGTCTCCTGCCACAGAGCTCACTGACAAGAAGCATGTATAGTACGGTCCTATGTTTGAAACTTTTTTCTGTATATACCCCAGTATATTTGGATAGAAAAAAGACAAGAAGGTAAAACATAGAAATAGGCACAGTATTATTTGGGTCAGCAAGGCTACGCATGGCTGAAAATTTTATTTTTCTTTTAGCATATCTTATTAAAATAATTCATGTGAAGGTGATTACTTTTATAATAAGATTAAAAGTTAATATATCAATCATAATCATAATAATGGCGGGGTCACACCAACTGACATTTGGTGGATGCTCACCCTCTGTCAGGCACCCTGCCGGGAATCTCACAGGCATCGTCCCATTTCTTTCTCACTGTATCCAATGAAGTAGGGGCTCTCCTTACACTCTTCCTGCAGAGGAGGAAACCCTGAATGGGAAGTCACCTGCCTAGGCTCATGCAGCTGGTGAGAGGCAGAAGTGGGCTGTCTGACTCCAAATCGCATGTTTTGTTAGTTTTTTGTTTGTTTATTCTTGTCCCCCTGAAATGTTTCCTAAGGAAATGCTATGCCATGAAAGATGGGCAATGCAGCTTTCTTTTCTCAATGCAACTTTTTCTTCCCCCCAAAGATGTTGCATCTTCTGAAATGACAACTTTATAAGCAACATGTCTGCACGTGGCACAGTGTGGAAGGAAATCGCATGTGTAAAATGATCCTTTTAGGCTGGACAGGTTATACAGCCTATATTTTATTTCCTTTGGATTCCCGCTGTGTCCTTTGTGGTGATAGAGGTTTTAGTCCTAGGATAAGAAATGAAATTTATAAAACGATGTCTCTGAAAAGCCAGTGTTTTCTTGGCATATCAGCGAAGTGCAAAATCCCTAGCATTTTAAAACAAAATATGACAGACACTGTCCTGGCAGCCTTTGGAGCCCAGAGCCATAATCTCAGGTTTTTTTGAAAAGTAAGCCAGGAAAAATGCTATTCAGACCTTTGGATCTCTGATGAGAGTATCTTTCCTGTATCCCCAGGGCAATGTGTGTTGTTATCATGGCTCTCCAGAGCCTAAAAGGTCATGCCTTCCCCATGTCTGCAGCAGGCTAAGCCCAGCTTTGCTGGGGAATTTCCAGTGTCTTCATTTCTGCCTGGGCCACGATCACTTCTGAGCCTCAAGTATAGAACTTAGAAAAATGAAGCTGGCCTTTCTTAGGAACCATTTTCTCAGACATTTAAGTTATTTCTCTGGGGGGTTATTTAGGTCATATTTCAACCAAGAAAGTGATGCACATGAACTTCAGAAGCATATGTCTGTTCAACCGTTAGGAGACCTGAGAAGTTGTGTCACATCTCCCCACCCTTAATGTCCTCATAGCTTATCATCCATTCCCTTTATCAATCCATTCTCTACATGCCCCAGAGTGAATTTTCTAAGAAACAAAACCCCTCATCAGATTGATCTTGTGTTTTACATCATTCAATGGCTTCCAGTTGATGAAGTCCAGCCCTGTCAGCACGGCATTCAAGGCTCTTCTGTGCCAGACGTTTTTGCCAGTCTCACTGGTAGCAAATGCCCTTCCCCACTCACCTGCATTCTATCCATTGAAAACAACTTGTTTTCTCTTATTTATGCCACACACTCTGAAGCTCTGTCTTTGTTCATGTTCTTCCTGGTGCCTGGGATGCTTGCCTGGCTCCTCATCCACCTGGAAAACTCACCAGGATTCTATTAAATTGAGCTCAAATGCAACTACCAATAGGAAGCTTTTCCTCCAACTCACTCTCTCCACTTCTCCATTTCACCTCTTCCACTGAATTACTTCCTCCTGTCCTCTGCACCCCACTTTACCCTGTCCATGCTTCTGGTGCAGCACTCGGCTTGCTGTTTTGTGATTATGACTGAACAGTTGTTAACAGCATGGATTTTGAAGTCAGATGGACCCGGGTTAGGATTCCCCAGGTGGACCCAGATTCCCGTCTGTTGGCTGCGTGGCTTTGGATAGGTTATTATTGCACCTCTCTCAGAATTAGTTCCCTCTCTATGAACTGGGGCATAATAGAACCTCCTTGCAAGGTTGTAAAGATTAAACGACATCATGCATGCAAAGTACCGGCATGGCACCTGGAATACAGAAGCTCTCAACTAGCGGCAGCTGCTGTCCTTTCTGTCATTGATTGCCTCTGTGTTTGTGATCATGTGATCCTTAAGAGTGGAATCGTGCCCGGTTCATATCTATAACATAAATGCTCGGCACAGGGCCTGGCTCAGAAAACGTTCTGGATTGTGGAATGCAAAGGCCCGGTGGAGGGTTGCCATCTCTGTTTGAATAATGGGGATTAATATTCCAATCACAATGAGCATGGGCAGGGGTGCCTAGCGCCATGCAAAGTGCCAGAGCTTGGCCTCAGATCCCACCAGGAGCCCAGATTTGCAATGCTAACTCCATTTCCCCACCACGCCTGTAGGCTCTTTGCAAATTTTATGCCTTGAAGATTAGAGACTTAACACTTGTGTTTGAGCCCAAATTCACATTTTACTTTCAAATGCTCCTTGATTCATCTCGTTTCTAAAAGTGGTCCTTATTCTCCCAGAATTCCCTCATATTCAGGAAATTGGGCAGAAGCCAAAACATGGGCAGGAAAAGCAAAATTATTTCCTGGTATAGCTGAAGGCTTCTGCAGAGAGCATGGTTTGGGGACCTTTGGAGAGAATCTCTTCCTGGGGTCACAGAGCCTGGACAGGAAGGCTGGTTCTGGGTGGCCCAGCTCTGCCTTCACTGCCTGTGAGGTTCCAGTTAAGTCACCTGTAACCTCTTGAGCCTGATTCTGTGACGTGTGCATGGAACTTTGTCTCCCCAGGGCCCAGACAGTTGTTTGGCACAGAGCAGGTGCTCAATTAGTGAAAAATGATTGAAGGTGATGTTTGATAGGATTATCCTGATGGGGACTCAGTGGGAGCCCAGCTCTCCCCATGAATGCTCAGGTGAGATGGTGGGACCTGCCTGATTACAATACCTGTGTCAGGGGGTGGGGGAGTCTCTTTGCAGAGAACTGACCCCAAGGGAGGAAGGTACTAGTGGTGGCTGAGGTGGTTGCTAAGTAACCGAGTCTTAGTCATTAAAGGGAAGTGAGGCTCTTACGTAGCCTGTGCAGCGAGGTACCTGCTACTCCATATGCCCCTGGACCAGCTGCCTGGGTGACGACTGGACTGTAACAAGAGACTGTATGCACTGTAGTGAAAAAAGGAAGGAGCGCTTTCACAGTTGTCAGTGTAACGTCTCGGGTCCAAGCAGTTCACGGTGGGGTCCCTTTCTCAGCCAAAGAGAGAGAGCCGTTCTTCTGTCCCACTTTGCCATGCACTCCCGTGACCCTTGACCCAGAGTGAGTTTGGGGCATCTCTAGTGGGCAGCAGACTGCTCTGGTCAGTGAGGAAAGGCCCTGCCCCCCAGAGCAGAGCTGCAGTGACAGAGCCAGCAGCTGTGTCTAACACAGTGACCACCGCTCCTGCTGCAGTCACTCTGGAGAGCTGCTTTCCCAAAGAGGCAGCCGGAGGCAGGAAAATGGTACCTAGAGGGCAAGGTGAGAGATGTAGCAGCCCCAGTGGAAACCTCTGGGTCCAATGAACAGTCTTTATGGCTGGTACGTGCTGGCAAACCAGGGAAGACCACAGGGCAGGGGGTGGGGGATTTCTGTGTTCAGTAGAGTGGCGTAGAGACTGGTGGTGGTACCAGTGGAGACATGAACTTAAGACTTAAGAGGATATTTCTGCAGTGTGAACCGGGGAGCCTGGTGGAAGAGCAGAGAGGCTGCAGAGTTGGCAGGAACAGGGCTGGAACACGCAGGAGGGTTGTCTGGGGCCTTCTGGAACTACTTGGGGTGGGGACTTTGCTGGAGGCTGCTTGTCACGTGCCAGCCGTGGTGGCAATGAGCCAGGGCGGTTGGAGTCATTATTGTTCTCACTGACTACAATTACACTCACAGATGAGAAGAGGTAAACGAAATTTGTGTGACAAATTTGGGTACTTGCAAGCATAAGGTATAGTTGGCAATAATAAAAAATATATATAATAAACTAGGAAAAGATTTACCCTGCACAATATCTAGCGTGTCCTCTTGCATTTAAACGTGATGAATCTCAGAAGAGCTTCCCTCAGAATAACAGTTGAGCTTCAAAACATATTCAAAAACATCTTCGATTTCGCTCATAATTAATTATGATTATAATTGTTCTCTCTCTGTTGTCATGCTCTACCAACTATGAGATGATGAGATTAGCTTACAATTTGCATATATTAGACTCGAAATAAAACTTTCTTCCATTGTGTCAGCTTTCCTTGCAGGTTTAGCAATAGGAGATTCCCTCCTCCCTAGACCCTGACCTTCTGAGCCAGCTGGGTGGGTCGGCACGGGGTGGAGGAATGGCTAGAGTCATGGACAAGGTGTCTTCAGCTGGGTTTCGGAACTTTGGTGTTCAAGAGGGATGACGTCAGAGGAGATGGGAAGGAGTTTGGACGGAAGAATCAGCATGGGCAGAGCAGGGAGGCTTGTGGAATGGCTCAAGCTTGCTGAATGGTGTATAGGGGGTCCTCCAGTAGAGAGCTGTACCGGCTGGGAATAAACAGAGAGGGACGTAGCTGCAGGAGATGAGAACTGCGAGGTGGGTTGGGACCCGGTTGTGAAGGCACTGGGGCAAGCTGCTCCCATTTCAACCAGCTCTGCTCTGCCTCCTGTCCGCTTCGATGTACTGTTTAACCTTTGACTGTCCTTGGATCTCTTCTTTTTGCTGCTGCAAGCTCAGCACCCGATGCCTCTTCCTCCAACATGTAGCTCTGCTCCTTTTCTTGTCTCCAGTCTAAGCTCAGCCTGCAAGCTTCCTAGACGGCAGGTAGGGGAGCAGTTTGATTATCTGGTGAAGTTAGTCCCTGTGGGCGGCAGCGGGAGAGAAAGGGCTGTTGTTGGGTCCATCACAGGGTGGGAGTCGACACTGGATGCCTGTTCTGGGGTCAGGTAGGTCATTCAGCCTCTCAGAGCCCCGTCTGCTCACCTGTAAAGTGGGGCTGGTGATGTCCACTCACAGGGCTCCCTGGAGGTGATGGGCATCCTTCACACTCAGCCAATGCCTCTGCACAGAAAATTGGTAGATGGGAGAAACAGCCATGCAGCATTTGCTGAAACCAGCTTGGCCGACAGAAAACTACCACGCAGTGGGGACAAATCCAACAGAATGTTACTCTTCCGCCAGCTGCTGCATTTGTATCCGCGGCTTGAGAGGTGGGGCGTAATTGGCTCCTAGGAGAGCTGACCTTTGGTTGGGAAGATGTCTTCGTGGGCTTTTGCCGTGTGCAGGTGAGAACAGGCTACTCTGGAGATGAAGAAGCAGTTGTGTATGTTAACTGGCTCTGGGAGCAGTTGAGAGGTTAGTGGCTTACGATAAGGGGAGAGCAGGAGAGAGAGGGCTTGGTTCTGAGTGGGAGGGGACGCTGGGAAGTGACAGCAAGCTGGACCACAGGGAGACATGGCTGTGCACTGGAACTTCTAGACTTCAGAGCCTTGGTTTATAATATTAAGTGTCGGTGTTTATTTTCTGGGAAAAAAATGTATCCTTGTAAATCCACAGACTATCTGGAAAGATACAGAAGGAACTAAAAGCAGTGGTTCCTCTTGGGGTAGGAAATTGGAGTGTGACGAAGCATCGCTTTAACTATATACCATTTTGTGTAAGTGTGCTAATAAAGTAACTTCAAACATCAGTCCTCTTGTTTTGTGTTGGGATTTGCCTCTAATAGCCTCAAGTCTGGAGTAGACGCCAAAGGAACCAGCAGCCCTCTCTTGGTGCTGCCTCCAGCTCGCGATGGGAGGGTCTGGCTTCTCCACACCTGGGAGAAGGGGCCACCCAACGTCTGGGACAGAGGGGAGATATAGGGAGTACACTAATGGGTGAGAATGAGTGACAGTCGTGGCCGTGGAAGCTTCGGAAATGTTTAGAAGGAGGCTGGCTTTCCTGTGGTCCAAGAGGATGGGAACTTGGGTTACTTTGCCTGGCAGTTACGTTATGGAAAGGGTGAGCCCAGAAGGCTGGAAGGATGTGGAGCTCTTCTCGGGGTAAAGCGGAATGCTATGTGAGAGAAGGACAAAGAAGAAAAGCTGAACATACTGCCCTGGAGCTAGTCTTCTCTTACTTAATCTTGGATAACCCTCACTTCCACACTACAGAGTGACTATTCTTATTCCTATCTTACTGATTAAGAAACGGAAGCTTACAAGTAAAGGAATGTGCTCGAGGTTGAGAGATCCGTCTAACTCCAAGTTCAAAGCGGCCCCTCCATGGGAGAGCAGGAGAGGAAAAGGGAAGACACGATGGAGATCTACAGGAGGAAGTAGATGGGACTTGAACAGACCATTGAGAAACTGGCTCATTTTCCTGATGGGCTTGAATAATTCATGGACACTTCCAAAGTCCCTGATGTAATTTCCAAATTAGAGTATAGCACCTTGGAAAAGAAAAAAACTGTTCTTTGGAAGGTGGCAGGGAGACTCTATAGAAGTGCACTCTGGCAGAGAAGGCTGCCAGATGGGGCGGGTTAGGGGAGGAACTTGAGACTGTGTCATTTAGGGACTGCTCATCCATTTCTCGAATATGAACATGGTGGTCACAGCTGTTGTCTGTAACAGCATCAGTTGACTCACTCCCCGCTGTCCTGGTTTGAACTGATCACGTGGCCAAGAGCAGAAAATCCAAACTAAACTGGCTTAGGAGATGTATTGCGTCATTTTATTGAACAGTCCAGGGACAAGTAGTTTCACAAGGTGGCGAGGTCCGGGGCCTGGCAGGTGATTGAGATGCTCCACCTCTCAGCTCCTTGGAGAGCATCTAGTCTCAGGCATCCTTCTTCCCAGTCACAGTCCCATGATGGTGACCAGGAGCTGCTGGGGACACATCTCTCTTCATAAATGTCCAGCAGGAAGAAGAGAGGGCTTCCCTTTGGTTCCCTTGGATGAAGAGAAAGCTTTAGCCCATTGGCCCATTGGCTCAAACTGGTAACCTGCCCTGCAGGGTCTACTCGGGAAGCTTGGTTTACGTCAGTCTTTTCCATATCAGATGATCAAAGGGGAGTAGGAGTGCATGACCCAGTGGCTTACAATATTTTTCATGACTCTCATGGCTGGAAGGCAGAGGGGGGGTAGAAGGGACAGATATGTTTTTTTTTTTATGGACAGGCTTCCCATGAGTGGACCTACAGTTCTTGTCAATGGGGCATGGAAACAAAGACAAAGTTCTGAATGGGAGCCCCAGCCTGAGCCAGCCGCCTAACCAGAGGCTTGGTTTCTTGAAAAGGGCTCTGGTGAATGTTTTGGGGTCTCCTGGTGTTGGCGGATGAGCCATGATGTATAACTGAACCCTTTGTGTTTCTTCCCCCACAACTGTGAAAAATGTCATATATTGTAATGATCAGCTGAATATTTAACACAAATTTAAAAATTAACATTTTTTTCCATATTTCCTTTATGTATATGAACCCCTTTAAAGTCAGGACACTTTCCCATAACCGCTTCCTTTTTTTTTTTTTTTTTTTTTTTTTGCGGTACGTGGGCCTCTCACTGCTGCGGCGTCTCCCGTTGCGGAGCACAGGCTCCAGACGCGCAGGCTCAGCGGCCATGGCTCACGGGCCCAGCCGCTCCGCGGCATATGGGATCCTCCCAGACTGGGGCACGAACCCGTGTCCCCTGCATCGGCAGGCGGACCCTCAACCACTGCGCCACCAGGGAAGCCCCCATAACTGCTTCTTTTATTCATGTCCTAAAAATAAGGACGTTAGCCTTCATAATCATGACTTCATCACACCTAGGAAAATTAACACTCATTTTCTAATATCATTTGATACCCAGTCTCATTTGTCCCTCCAAGTCGTTTTGGCTGTGTTTTCTTTGAATCAAGACCCAGTCAACTTTTATGCCTTTATTCTCTAGTCTCTTTTGTTTTAGAACATGACCCCCACTTTTTAAAAATGACAGATTTTTAAAAGGAATTATCTGAAGCTTTCCTCATCCCAGTCTCTTTCTTGTTTTTCTTGTAATTTTGAGGTTAACTACCATGGCTTAATAATTATATTCAGGCTAAACCTTTTTGGCAAGAATATTTCATAGGTGATGCTATCATGTCATTTGTCCCAACTGTTAGATTGTCCATTTGGTTAGGGCAATGTTTATCTTCATTGCAAAGATATATTTTTTTATTGAAGTATTGCCCTGTCCCCTCAAAACATTTCACCTAATAGTTTTAGTGTTTGATGATGAAACTTGCCTGAAGCAATTATTTCATCAGAAGTTGTAGGACGATATTTTCTAATTCCATTACCCTGCATTATCTTAAGTGAGGATAACTCTACTTCCAGGGATGAACCAGGATGGAACAGGAAAGTTCGAATGCCTTCCGTCAGGAGCTCTCCACCTGCTCAGCTTGGAGTCCTCCTTCAGGTATTGGCTTGGACCCCACTCCCTAGAGAGGCCTTCTCTGACCACCCCAGTCTACATCAGGTGCCTCGGCTAGTCTCTCTCATTGTATTTATCACAGTTAAAAAGGAGAGTCTGGGCTTCCCTGGTGGCGCAGTGGTTGAGAGTCCGCCTGCCGATGCAGGGGACACGAGTTCGTGCCCCGGTCCGGGAAGATCCCACGTGCCGCGGAGCGGCTGGGCCCATGAGCCATGGTCGCTGAGCCTGCGCGTCCGGAGCCTGTGCTCCGCAACGGGAGAGGCCACAACAGTGAGAGGCCGCATACCGCAAAAAAAAAAAAAAAAGGAGAATCTATTTGTAGGTTATGGGCTTAATCTCACTTATGTGCTTGGTGTCCTAGGGGAGCATTGGCCATGTCTATTTTATTACCATTGTTTATCCAGCGTAAGGCTCAGAGCCTGTCACATAGTAGGTACTCAGCAAATATATGTTTATTGGATATAACTGGTGTAACACCCAGAACTCAGTTCAGATCCTGGCTTGTCCAGTCTTGGCTTCAATCATTTCATGTCTCTGAGCTTCAGGAAAGTGATCAGCCTGTTCGAGGATCAGATGAAATGATGCAGGAAAAGTGATTCTCCACAGAGGAGAGGTCCCTTTCCTTCCTTCCCCAGCTACTGAAGCCCACATTTTTAACCAGGTCCTTTGCAATCTTGCTCCAACTTGTCTTTCTTGCTTTCTCCCTTATAGCCCTCCTCCCACCCTCCTGCCTTACATTCCAACCATGCGAGACAATGTGCTATGCAGAAAAGGAACTTTGCCCAAAGAGAGGTCTGGCCTTTGCCTTTGGCTCCTGGGAGGTGATCTTGAAGTCTTTGGAATATCTTGCCTGACAAGAGTGTCTCTGTTTACCTGGGAGCTTGCAGCACACTGGATAGTCTATGCTAATAATGTGATTTCTGGTGAAGGCTTTGGGTCTCGTGTTATCAGCTCTCCTTCTCTTTGGGCTGGAGATTAAGGTCAGTCACGTGGATGGTCAATCATGTCTACATGACTGAGCCCCAGTAAAACTCAGGACACCAAGGCACCATTAAGATTCCCTGGTTGGAAGTCCTTTGTGTGTGTTGTCACACATCATTTCTGGGAGAAGTAAGCACTGTCCACGTGACTCTGCTGGGAGAGGAAGCTGGCATCTAGCCCTTGGAACTCTCCTGGAGCCTGCCCTACATGCCTCTTCCCTTGGTTGATTTTAATCTTATCCTTTCACGGTAACAAACACAACTGTGAGTATAATAGCTTTCAGTGAGTTCTGTGAGTGTTTCTAGTAAATTATCAAACAGGAGGATGGTCTTGGAGATCCTGTAACTTGTAGTTGGTGTCAGAAGTGAGAGTGGTCTTGGGGATTCCTGATCGTTTCAAACCCCAAGCCCTCCAGCTTGCTGATCCATGCCATTCCCTCTTCCTGGAACACCCTCGCCTTCTTGTCCATTCATCAGAACTACACAGCCGTCATTCTCCATCTTTATGAGTCCTTCGCTGACCTTCCACACCCAGGCAGTGTGGCTACTCCCGTGAATGTTGTTGTATTTAGAGATGTAGAGATAGAGAAATTATTTATGAGTTTGCCATTCTCCTCTCTTAGTCTAGATGTTCTTCCCGAGCATGGCCCAGGCCTACTTTTTCCCCTCTCTTCTTTTCCTTCAAGCACGAATCTCTTCAGAGGCTCTGCTATCCCATACAGTGTCTTTGCAAAATTAGGAAAAAGCACGTCTGGGGGCTCCCATAGCTTGGCTTGGTCAGTGGCATGGAGCCTGTATTCCTGTCCTCACTTGCTCCCTCCGCTGGGGACCCTCGTGCAGTGTGCACATAGGATACACAGCTACCTTATATGCATTGTGCATTCATTCATTTTCATCCAAACATTTGCATATTCCTGCATTCAACAATCCCTGCAACAACATAAATGGAACACCCGCTCCAGAGGCAGGGCGATGCAGAAGTCATATCACTTACCTATGCATCCCAGAGGCTGGCACAGTTCCCTGTGTCTAGCAAGTGTTTCAGTGAATGAATGATTAAATGAATATGAATAAATGAATGATTAAATAGATGATTCACATTAGGGGGACTATGGTAAACTCTTTATGTTCCCCAAGAATGTAAATTTATACTTTTCCCTAAGAGCAGTGATTCTGAACCTTATGTTAGTCATGGGTCCTTTGGAAATCTAATGAAATCTGTGGTCAATCTCCCACTTACACTTATAAGTCAGGATAGGGTAGGATTTTCTGATGTAACAAATAACCTCCAAATTCTTACAGCCTTAACACTGCAGAAGTCTATTTTCCCATCAGCCAGACCTAACCATGTGGCCCCAACTAACAGTAATGACACTAGAGCAGGTGCATCGTTTGATGAATTCCACTGCCTCTGACACACACACACATACACACAATTTTATACCATTTCAGAGAGATCCATAGAACTTTTAGGAGACCCCACGTTTGGAACTCCTGTCTTACAGTATATAAAAACAGTTAGGGGCCAAGCCATGAAGTGTCTTGAATGCCATACTAAGGACTTAGGCCTTTTATATGATGAGCCAGAATTCACAAGTTCAGTCCTTCAGTACTGGGTAAGCAACACAGCTGACTGTAGGGCAGGGAGTCTGTGCATACAGGGTATGAACAACAAGGACTAGATTGTACAGGGTCATCTAAGATTGGGGATGGGGTGGGGGTGGGGTGGCAACTGCCTCTCTGCTCAAAGAAATTTTTTTTTAACATCTTTATTGGAGTATAATTGCTTTACAATGGTGTGTTAGTTTCTGCTGTATAACAAAGTGAATCAGCTACACATATACATATATCCCCACAACTCCTCCCTCTTGCATCTCCCTCCCACCCTCCCTATCCCACCCCTCTAGGTGGTCACAAAGCACTGAACTGATCTCCCTGTCTATGTGGCTGCTTCCCACTAGCTATCTACTTTACGTTTGGTAATGTATATATGTCCATGCTACTCTCTCACTTCATCCTAGCTTACCCTCTCCCCCCAACCCCGTGTCCTCAAGTCCATTCCCTACATCTGCATCTTTATTCCCGTCTTACCTTTTTTTTTTTTTTTTTAGATTCCATATACGTGTTAGCATACAGTATTTGTTTTTCTCTTTCTGACTTACTTCACTCTGTATGACAGACTCTAGGTCCATCCACCTCACTACAAATAACTGAATTTCATTTCTCAGAGAAATTTTTTGCCCTGTGGGAAGTGATTTCAATTTTTTATATCTTCTAATTTTTCAAGAGGAATCAGAAATCCAGATTTTAATTAGTTTCCCAATATAAAAAAATATTACTTCTATTAAAGCAGAAACACCATGGAAGCCCATTGATAAGCTAGATGTGGTCCAGGGAAGTTGTGACCTCTGCTGGAGAGGGAAACATTTTTTTCACCTTCAGCTCTAGTGCTTTGTCCACACACACTCCTTTGTACCCCTGCCCTCTCTGGGGGTCTACCCCATATGCCCTGCGGGGGGGCAGACCCATCCAATTCAGCTGGTGCTAAATAAATGCATGTCGGATATTTCTCCCCAGAGCACTGGGAATTAGACTCTGTCTCTTTAGAGTCTATGGGGAAGTCCTTTTGGCTCTAAGCTCATCAGGTCTGCACAGGGGCCACTGGGCTGTGAAGAAAGCTTGACTTTATTAGTTCCCTTCAGGAAATACTCTCTAGGGAACCCCTTCTCCCTCTTGTCATTCCTACATCTCCCTCCGACCTATAGACCAACCAAGGTTGACTTATGTGGAGCAATGGGAAGCAGAACTTACAAATAAAATGGGAAGACCAAGCCTTTTACAATGCTTTGCAGAGAGTAAGCACTGGGTGGTTCTCTGCCCGTCCCAGTTTCCTAATTTGGGCACGTTTTATGAGGGCAGGGTTAGTAGTGATGACGGTGGTGGTCCTGCCCGCTAGACACAAGGCACATGTCATGTTCATTGCCTTCTTTCCATTTGTTTTCCACCTTATGCAGCCTTCCAGGTGCTGTGACAGCAACCATCTCATAGGATTCTCAGAGCCAAGGAAGCAGCTGTTAACATCCCTTTCCAGATGAGGTAACAGATGTTCAGAAAGATGGTTATGTTACTTGCTCCAGCTTCTAAGATGTCACATGTCCAAGTGAAGCTCCTCCTCATGAGTGCTTCCCCAAACTAGAGGATTTTCCATAACATCTCCACAATTAAGGTTATTTCCATGAGCCATGTGTATTACCTCACACTCAATAATTTTCTTTATGTAGACTTCTATTTTTCTATTTTTACTTAGCCTTGCATTGTGTAATAATATCTGTAGGATCATGGATTTGATGTGCTGTTTACAAACTTTTCTAATTTGCATTAAGATGAATAGAATAAGAGATCTTTTATCCAATGCCACTGAGCCTTGTAGTTGAAGAGTTAATATAATAAATTCAGGTTAAAACAAGGTATTAAAAAATGATGCATACATATCATAAGTAGTTTATCCTAACTTCAAATATCTACATTGTTTGATGTAAACGATGGACTTCTCTTTGAGTGTGGTATTGACAAATTACCACAGAGTAGCTTAAACAAGAGAAATGTAGTGTCACAATCTGGAGGCTAGAAATCCAAGATGAAGGTATCAGCAGAATTGGTTCTTTCTGATGGTTGTGAGTGAGAATCTGTTCCATGCCTTCTCTGAGCTTCTGGTGGTCTGCTGACCACCAGACATGCAACATTCCAAGCTCTCCTTTCACCTTCCCCTGTGTTCATGTCTGTGTCCAAATTTCCAACTTTATAAGGACACCAGTTATATTGGATTGGGACCCATCTTACTACAGTGTGACCTCATCTTAGTTTAACTAATTATATCTGGAATGACCCTATTTCCAAATAAGGTCACATTCTTGAGACAGTGGAGGTTAGGACTTCAACATATCTTTTGGGGGACACAATTCTCCCCATAACAGATATATTAACTAGGATTTTGTGACATCTATATAAACTGCACCCAAAGTGCATGGCCTACAATTTCCAAATTCAGATTGTTTAAAATGGGGTGAGAATTCAGATCTTGGATATAAATCTGGATGTGAAACCTTCTAGGATTCTATTACTTTTCCCTACTGGTTGCTGTCTTTCTGCCCACCAAACTCAGCAGCACAATTTACCATATTGTTCTTTAGCAATTCACCTTTGTCATCTCTCTCTAATGCATTCAACTTGATTTTCATATAACTTGAGCTTTTCATTCTTTTCCTACTGATATTCCATTGATTTCCATGATATTTAATTGAATCACGTATGTCCGATAAGGAATGCAATTGGCATAGCCCAGTTTGGGAACAAGCTCAGAGGCCTCTTGGTGAGCATACAGTGATCCTGGTGGCAAGGGAAGACTGTGAGTGGACGAGTGAGTATTTGTATGGATGCAAATGTCAATCAACAAAATGGACTGAGAAAATGGAGAGTTCAGTAAAGTGGATGTTGTTTGAGGGAATTCTATTATCTATAACTGTTGAAAATGTGTGCAAATCCCCTAAACCATCTCATCACCGATGGGATATGCACCATCGTTTAGAAAACACTATCATTTAGTCATTGGTTTATACCTTTTTAAAGTTTATAAGTGCTTACACTGAGCCAGGCCCGTGCTAAGTGCTGGAGGCGGAGACAGATGAGTGAAGCTCAGTCTTGTGCCCTCTGTGAAGTTGGGGAGAAAGCACCCGGGGGCCGAAACTGCCTTCCATGCATTTCCCAGAGCCACAGAAGTGGCTTTGAAATAGATTTGGAGAGAATGTAATTGTATTAGTCAGGCTTCTCCAGAGAGACAGAACCAATAAGATTGGTTAGGATATCCTAACCAATAGGTTATATACAAATACATATTTCTTTATTTTAATTAATTAATTAGTTAATTTTAAGGAATGGGTTCATGCAATAACAGAGGGTGGCAAGTCCGGAATCTGCACAGGGAGCTGGTGGTCTGGAGGCCCAGGGAAGAGCTGACACTGCAGTTCAAGTCCAAGGCCATCTGCTGCAGAATTCCCTCTTCCTTGGGGGAGGTCTCTCTTTATTCTATTCAGACCTTCAACTGATAGGACAAGGCTCACCCTCAACAGGGCAATCTCCTTTAGTCCACTGATATGAATGTTAATCTCATCCAAAAAACACCCTCACAGAAACATGCAGAATAATGTTTGACCAAATACCTGGGCACCATGGCCCAACCAAGTTTACACATACAATTAGCCATCCCAGTGACATGGCAGTCACCCACTGGTCTTTTTCCTTCAAATACCTCTCCTTTGTATCTGTTGTCCTCTAACCCTGTCTCAGGGAAATCTTTCTAGAATAACTTCTGCTCCTTAGAAGTCACCCAGGACTCCTTTGCCTGTAGATGAAATCCAAACACCCTTACAAGGCATAGGGCTCATCTTGCTGTAGCCCAATTCTGTTTCCAGGCTCATCTCTCCCACTTTTGGCCATGCAACGATAGGGCAGCCTCCTAGGACTTCTGACCTTGTCTGGAGCTACTACATCCTGTGACCTGGCCCAAGTATGTTGTTCTCTGTCCCTGGAGTGCCTCCTCCTCTCCATCTGATGCACAGCCTAGAAGGTTCAGCTCCATAGCATCTCCCTTAGGTAGTCTCCTCAACGCCATGAGCCTAATGAGTCTCTCCTTCCTTCAGGACTCTACAGCATGTTGTGTGCCTGCCTGTCACTGCACTTGTCCTGTTGGATCAGGACTGACATTTACACTATCTGTCTCCCCACTAGAAGGGGACCTCTGGAAGTTGTGGGGGTTATATCCTCTCATCCTCATACTCTTCTCCCCAGAGTGGTACATAGTAGTGGCTCAGTAAATAATAATGATGAAAGGATGGTTCGTAGAGCTGGTGTTCCTCATTACATGCACGGGGAACTCAGTGGTGAAGATTGAAATAAAGAGAAAGATTCTTCCACATGTTCTATGTTCTGGCCAGGGAGACTGGCAGAATCAATAAAGAAAGCTTCCTGGATGGAAATGTGTTTACTAGAATCTTTTGGATAAATAAGGAAAAACCTTAGTGATAGAAGGACACACCCTTGGAAAGTGAGGAGAATTTTGAGGGGTGCCTGGGATTTGCAATAAAGTTTATTCAATGCTAGCCCTGTCTAGGTCAACTTTTGGGGAACTGCCTGAACCTGACCTCTGCCTCCAGCAAGGAAGTTCCTTTATTTATCAGCTGGAGGCCTCTGTCTGCTGAAAAGGTATCAACAGGACCCAGAGTGAGGGTGACTATGGCAGAACTGGAAGAAAATATGTCCAGGCCCTGAATGTCATTTTCTTCAAGCATGGCTTCAGTCAGAGGCACCCGACATCTCCTGTGAGGGACTGCTGTGTCTTATTACATGGTTCCCCTAAGCGACATCAGAGTCAGACAAAATGATTCTCTCTCACCTGAGATGGTCATTGTTTGTCATGAAGCTGAATAATCTGTGGGAAGCAGTGGCACTAAGGATTCCTATTCCAGGGAACTCACATACATCATGAAATAGTTCCCCATTTCAGGGTTCCATAGTTAGTCATAGATCAGGAAGCACGTACCTGGCAGTGTTGCAGAGTGAAAAAGGCACAGACTATGGAGTCAGAGGTTTGTATAACGGCCATGGAATAGACGTAGCAAGCAGGGGCGGGGGCGGGAGAGCAAGCTAACATTTCTACATCAGCTCCCAGGACATTTAATCTCATTTAATCTTTACAGTCCCAGAAGATAGACATTCTTTTTCAGTTTTTTTGAAGTATAGTTGATTTACAATGTTGTGTTAGTTTCAAGTGTACAGCAAAGTGATTTGGTTTTATATATATGTGTGTGTGTGTGTGTGTGTGTGTGTGTGTGTGTGTGTGTGTACATATATATATATATATTTTTCAGATTCTTTTCCATTATAGTTTATTACAAGATATTGAATATAGTTCCCTGTGCTATAGAGTAGAACTTTCTTGTTTATCTATTTTACATAGAGTAGTGTGTATCTGTTAATCCCAACCTCCTAATTTATTCCTCCCCCCTTTCCCCTTTGGTAACCATAAGTTTGTTTTCTATGTCTGTGAGTCTGTTTCTATTTTTTAAATAAGTTCATTTGTATCATTTTTTTAGATTCCATATATAAGCGATATCATGTGATATTTGTCATTGTCTTACTTCACTTAGGATGATAATCTCTAGGTCCATCCATGATGCTGCAAATGGCATTATTTCATTCTTTTCTATGACTGGGTAGTATTCCATTGTATGTGTATGTATGTATATATATATATATATATATATATAATATAATGTATATTATATATATAATATAATATATATTAATATAATATATTATATATAATATAATATATATTAATATAATATATTATATATAATATAATATATATTAATATAATATATTATATATAATATAATATATATATATATAATATATATACATATACCACACCTTCTCTATCCATTCATCTGTTGATGGACACTTAGGTTGCATCTGTTGATGGGCACTTACGTTGCTTCCATATCTTCAATATTGTAAATAGGGTTGCTATGAACATCGAGGTACATGTATCTTTTGAATTAGAGTTTTCTCCAGATATATGCCCAGGAGTGGGATTGCTGGATCATATGGTAACTCTATTTTTAGTTTTTTAAAAAAGTTCCAGACTGTTTTCCATAGTGTCTGCACCAATTTACATTCCCACCAACAGTGTAGGAGGGTTCTCTTTTTTCCACACCATCTCCAGCATTTATTATTTGTAGACTCAGATAGCATTCTGACCAGTGTGAGGTGATACCTCATTATAGTCTTGATTTGCGTTTCTCTAATAATTAGTGATGTTGAGCATCTTTTCATGTGCTTGTTGGCCATCTGTATGCCAGAAGATAGACATTCTTATTCCCACTTTAGAGATGAGGAAACTGAGGCTCGGAAAGCTGAAGGATGTGCTCAAGGTCACAAGCCCAGGTGTTCCTGACTCCAGTCCTTTCCTCTGCTTTTTTTATCTCCCATGGATACTAGAAGTCTAGCAAACGCAGTTCAAACTCAGTGTACCAGTTGACCAGGGCTACTGTAACAAAATATCACATCCTAGGTGGCTTAAACAACAGAAATTTACTTTCTCAAAGTCCAGTATCAAGGTGTCAGCAGGTTTGTTTTCTTCTGCAGGCTCTCTCTTTGACTTGCAGATGGCCACTTTCTCCCTGTGTCCTTACATTGTCTGCCCTCTGTGTGCTTGTGTGTCTTTGTGTGTCCAAATGTCCTCCTCTTATAAGGATATTAGTCAGATAGGATTAGGGTCCATCCTAATGGCATCATTTGAACTTAATCAGCTCTTTAAAAGCCTCATCTCCAAAAACAGTCACATTCAGGGGTCCTGGAGGTTACGGCCTCAATTTTGGGGGACACAGTTCAGCCCATAACATCCAGGATGTGTTTGCTCCCTATAAGGGTCTTTTCACTCTACCTTGTGCAGAGTTTAAGCTCTTTGGATTCCAAACCAATTACTCAACCAGGCCAACCTGCCTCCAGGCAGATCAGACAACAGAGACATGTTGGAGTTTTCACAGCGAAGAGGGTACACGGCCAGGAAGATGCAGGGAGTACAGTTTCTGCCATGGGTGTACACAGGCTTGGGCAAGGCCTAGGGATGTCTCTTGCTGAGAGGACAGCCCTGCCCCTGGCCTTGGTTACAGCTTACAGCGTCTTCTGCAGGCACCATTAGAAGGCATGTTTCTGCATGCGTGTGCCTTGCTTCTTACTATACTATTTTTCCCCCCATATTCTCCAGGAATTATGGGGAAAAAAAACAGATGGTCTAGGCTCGTCCTTTATTGGTTGCATTTCAGGGTGCTTGGCAAAAAGTCCATTCCTGTCTCCATCTGATACTGCCTGTCCCCCACCCCCGAATCATCTTGCCTATCCACTTCTCCATCCTCATTCCTGCTATTCCACAACCTGCAAGCTTCCTTCTTCCTGTGCTGAGGCAGCCAACACATTTCTCTTCCTCATGTCTATATGCCTTTGCACATGCTGTTCCCTCTGCCTGGAATGCCCTTCCTCTTGATCCTTCAATTGAGTCAGGAGTCAGCTCCTCTGAGAAGCTTCCTGATCCACTCCAGGATTTGCCCTAGTTTGTTAGGAGGCAAGTTCTCCTGTGGGCAACAGAGATCCAAATCCTAGTGCTCTAGTTTGAAAACCCATAATTTGCTTTTTTCTGTTAAAAAGTCTGAGCTAGTGTGGTGGTTTTGCTTGGTCATTTCACCCGGGGCCTGTGCTCCTTTATTGTTGTTGTTGCTTTGTCATCCTTAGGCTATTTATTTTCCGTGTGGGCATGTCCAAGATGGCTCACCATCACCTCCATGTTATAGCCACTGTGACGGGGGAGAAGGAAAAGGGAGGCAGCATCCTTTTTTTTTAAAGAAACCTGGAAGTTGTATACATTCTTTAAGTGCATATCCCAATGGTCAGGATTAGTCACAAGGCCAACTGTTAGCTGCAAGGGAGGCTTGGAAATTCCATCTAATGTTTCAGATTACCAATTCCGTTGTGTGTATGAGTTTTCCTCACACCACCAAGGAATTCTCCTGCACCAGTTAGGTGTCCTACAATTCAACTCAATTCTGGTCCCATCGGTTAAGGGCTCAGTCCTTTAAGACTACACTCACCTCCCATTTTAAATGCCAATCATAAGTCCAGGTTGTTATCTGTGTTTCTGAATGAATAACTATAAATCAGAGATTTCCGTGACCCGCCACCTTTGGTTTGATTAATTTGCTAGAGTAGCTCACAGAACTCAAGAGAAACATTTAACTTACTAGATTACTGCTTTATTATAAATGGCTATAACTCAGGAACAGCCAGATAGAAGAGATACATAGGGCAAGGTATAGGGAAAAGACCAGGAGCTTCCATGCTCTCTCTGAATCTCTGTGTTCACCAACCTGGAACCTCCCCAAACCCCATCCTTTTGGTTTTTTATGGAGCCTTCATTACATGTCACAATTATTTAAATGATGGGCCATTGGTGATTAAACTCAATCTTTAGCCTCTCTCCCCTCCCAGAAGGCCAGGGGATGGGACTGAAAGTTCCAACTCTCTAATCACATGGTTGATCCCCCTGGTGACCAGCCCTCACTCTTAGGTGATTTTCAAATGTCACCTCATTAATATGACAAAAGACACCTTTATTGCTCTCATAGCTTAAAATATTCCAAGGCTTTGAGGAGCTCTGGGCCAGAAGCTGGGCAAAGACTAAATGCATATTTTTTTATTAGAAATCACAATAACGCATAATCTTTATTCTGGGTGGCTAGGTGCCTGACTTACTCTTGACAGATGGGAGAATGGAAACTGGGGCACCCTGTGGTCTAACCATGGTCCTCCTCCCCCTGTTCCTATGGACCCCAGCTTCTCTCCGTCCTTGTGATTCTGACATCTTATAATAGTCTACTTACACATCTTTCTCCCCACAAGACTGTGAGCTCCTTGTCTGTGCCTTGGCTTTTTTTTTTTCTTCTATATTCTTTACTTCTAGGGCAGCGTTTGTTGAACAAAGGCTCATATTATAATATAATAATCCATTCATTTGTGACATTCCCCCACCTACTTATGCATTTATTTGGTCTCTCTTGGCTTTCCTTGTCTTCATACCCTGTTTTAATACCCTTTTTTACCCTTTAATACCCTGTTTTACTATGTCTTGCTTGCTAGGGACAGTCCTGATTTGTGTGATCATTTATATGGCCACTCTATATATGAGTCAGTTGACTCTCTTCTCTAGGTTAGATCTAATTTTTTAACATCTTTCAAAATAAGCAATAGCAGAAGTCCAGAAACCCCAAAGTTCCAGAAGACCAGTCAGAGGATTATATTCTCACCCTTTCATTTTTCACTTAACCTAGCATAACCATTTCTCAGATGGGATTACCTTGGACCCAGCCTTCTGCTGTGAACACTGTATTTAGGGATGTCTGAGCAGGTCTGGACCACTCACCCCACTCACCCACCTTTTTCAGCAGGTTGACCGAGAGGTGTTTGCCTGCATTGGGAGACTGTGTAGGATGAGGGAGGGTACTCTGACATTTTCACAACCTTTCTTGGGCAGCCCTGACTGGTGAAGATGGTATCCATTCACCACTTCCTTTCTGCAGTTGGAACAGTGAGTAACTCTCTGACCTTCAACAGGGATATCGAGCCACAAATGGGACAAACATTTCTCACAGGAAATTATAAGCATTTTATGTTCTGTCTGTTGCATCCAGGGGAGCCATAGCATTTGAGAAAAGTGTACACTTATCCCAGTGGGTCTTACTTGAGAACAAGTGTTATAAGTCATAATTTGTCTTTTATATCACTTTTTTTTCCAAAGAGAGGAGGAAAAAGTGTATGATGCATGTTAAAGGAACATTATGATTATAAGAATGAATTAACCCATGAGCCTCCTAGATTATAGCCCCACTGCTTCACAAGACCTGAAACACAGGGAGTACTGGAAAGCCAGCCCCCTTCCTTCCCTTTAGTCATGACACCTCAAATGAGGAGAGGGGTATCTAACAGACAGCCTGAAACACAAGCCCAGAGCTCAAGATGCTGGTCTAGGACATGTAATATTTTTAGTGCCCCCATTAATTAGATGAAAAACCCAAAGTCTGCAGGAAAAAAGAAACAAAAAATTCCGTATTGCAGTTTTTCCTTTGCAAGTACAGAAACCCAATGTGAATAAGCTTAAGTAAAAAAAAATCCAGATTTTACTGGTTCATGTAGATGAAAAGTTCAGGGATGTATTAGTTTCAGATGTGGCTGGATCCAGGCGCTTAGACAAAGTCATCAAGACTCAGCATCTTGCTTTTTCTGGGACTCTGCCTTATTTTGTGTTGGCTTTCCTTTAGGTAGACTCTCCCCACATGATGGCTGACAGCAGTTCCTGCCTTGCTTCATCTTTAAAGTTAGCAACCCCAGTGGAAAAAGAGTTTTGTTCCTAATAAGTCCAACAAAAGCTCTGGAATTGAGTCCCACTGAACAAATCTGGCCCCTGTACCCATTCTTAAGACAATCACCCTACAGAAACCACAAGACTTGAGAGTCAGGAAGAGGTTTCTTTCTTTCTTTTTTATTTTATTTTATTTTATTTATTTTATTTATTTTTTTGTGTGATACACTTGTGTATTTATTTTCTATTTTGTATTTTTTTTAACATCTTTATTGGGGTATAATTGCTTTACAATGGTGTGTTAGTTTCTGCTTTATAACAAAGTGAATCAGTTATACATATACATATGTTCCCATATCTTTTCCCTCTTGCATCTCCCTCCCTCCCACCCTCCCTATCCCACCCCTCCAGGCGGTCACAAAGCACCGAGCCGATATCCCTGTGCCATGCGGCTGCTTCCCACTAGCTATCTATCTTACGTTTGTTAGTGTATATATGTCCATGCCTCTCTCTCGCCCTGTCACAGCTCACCCTTCCCCCTCCCCATATCCTCAAGTCCGTTCTCCAGTAGGTCTGTGTCTTTATTCCTGTCTTGCACGTAGGTCCTTCATGACATTTTATATATATATGTGTTAGCATACGATATTTGTTTTTCTCTTTCTGACTTACTTCACTCTGTATGACAGACTCTAGGTCCATCCACCTCACTACAAATAACTCAATTTCGTTTCTTTTTATGGCTGAGTAATATTCCACTGTATACATGTGCCACATCGGGAAGAGGTTTCTTAAAGGAAGGTCCAGATAATCTTACCACTGAAGAATGGGGTGGCTGCCGGGCTGGTGAAAAGCACAGAATCCCACTGCAGCATCCTCCCAGGAATTCTTACGGTGGGGGCAGGTGGCTCGGACCACGCTGGCTCTAAGGCCACAGCTGTCAGATGGCTCACTCTCCAAGCTCCACTTTTCATGGGCAGTGAAGCCCGGTCCCTGTTCTGAATGAGATGGCCTTTCCATCAGTCTGTGGAAGGGCAGCTCAGGAAAGAGGCCTCAGTCCACCTGTTTTTGCATCTCCTTAAAGGTAAGAATACCAAGACCCCATTCTCCATGGGAAGAGCTGGCCTTTGGGACATGTCTAGTGGGATTCTCTCCACCTCTGGCCAATGTAGAACTGGTATGACCGCTAGAAGGAGGGTACATAGCGTGGGTCAGTTTCACAGGAATCTTCTGTGTTCGGTATGATTATTATTCCCATTTTACAGATGAGGACACTGAGATACAGTGGTGAAGTCACAGTCACACGGGTGGCGGGTGATGGAGCTGGGATACACTCCTGCATCTGCCTGGTGCCCCAAGCCACACTCTGCCCCCCCCCCACATTTCCATACTAATACCTCAAACTGTAATTGTCAAGTGTGTTGATGAATGAGCAAGGTCAGAATTTTGATAAAAGTTTCCCTCTTCACAGGGCACATGCTACAGCTCAAACTGCATCAAAACCTTCCCCAAATTTCAGCAGAGAGAGGGCATTCTGTGAGCGTCTTGTGTGTGATCAGTTCATGTGGGGACCCAGAGAAGGCAGTTATTCATTCACTCATTGGACAAATATTTACTGAGCACCTACTATGTGCCAGACACTGAGGTGCTGGGGAAAGAGCAGTGAACAAGACAGACAAGTCCCTGGTCTCATGGAAATAGCATTCTAGTGGGAAGGAAACAAACAAGAGAACAAATAAAATTCACATGATGCAATAGAGAAAAATGACGCTGCTGAAGGAGAATTTACTGGGGTCCTCTAAGTGTCGAGCCCTGTGTGGAATGCAGTCATCAGCCTAAGTAACCTGGTGTCTGTGCCCATGGAGCTCAGAAAGGCTTCAGAGGAAGAAAGGCTTCAGAGGAGTAAATAAGCCCACACATCATTATGTAACCATGGATTTTGATAAGTGCAACGGAGGAAAATGATGCAGTGCTTTTAGAGAGAAGAAAGAGGGGGCTTTAATTTAGCTAGTGTCTCAGTCAGCTCCGGCTCCTAGAGCAGAATACCCTCAAGTGGCGGCTTAAACAACGAACATTTATTTCTCACAGTTCTGGAGGCTGGAAACTCGAGATCAGGGTATCAGCACGGTTGGGTTCTGGTGGGAGCCCACTTGCTGGTTTGCAGATGGACCCCTTCTTGCTTCTTGCTGTATCCTCACTAGGCTGGGGAGTAGGGGCAGAGAGAGAGAGAACCCCCTCTCTTGTCTCTACTTATAATGGCTAATCCCATCATGAAGGTTCCACCCTCATGACTTAATCAGCTCCCAAAGGCTCCACTTCTTAATACCATCATATTGGGGGGGCGGGGTAGGTCTTCAACACGTGAATGTATTCAACACATGAATTGGGGGGGGCACAAACATGAAGTTCATAACAGCTGGGATGGCCAAGGGGAGCCCACTCAAGGTGACATTGGAGCTGAAACCTGAAGGATGAGAATTTGCCAGATAGAAGAGGGAAGAAATAAGGAACAGGTCAGGGAAGGTTGAAAGAGAGGGTGACCCTGGAGTTGGGTGCTGAAGGATGAGTTGGTACACATGTTGAGGAACAGGAGGGAAGGCAGTCCTAGCCAGGAGGACGGTGGGAGTAGAGGTGGGAAAGTTGGTTCTGAGCTCCATTCTGGCTGGGAGTGGGGATGGGGAAGCAGGAAGTAATGGGAGGAGAAGACCAATGCCAGAGGTGGCTTAGGACATGCTCAGCTACATGCCTAAGAGCCAATCTGACTTTCTGGGTTCATCCTGAAGCTTCATGAAGCTGTTGCTGTTGATTTTAATGGAAATGGGCATCAATTATTCACAGGTTACAGCTGAGACTTGTTCAGTGCTACACAAGAAATAAAGAAAAATAATGTTGACTGAGCACTGACCACAGGCTAAGAAGTGGAAATAAGTTGTTCAATCTTTTGGAGAAAGCTCTGCAGCCACTCAGATGATGCTGAAAAGTTCTGGTACCTTCCTGCGTTACGACGTAGACACCTGCTGTTCCCTTGGCTGGGAAGCTCTTCGTCATCACCTCCCATGTTTGATTTCTGTTTACTCTCAGGTCTGTGGGGCACTGTTGCTTCTCCAGAAGCTTCCCTGAGCACCCAGTCTAAATCAGCTACTACCTCTGCCACCCTATCTCTCGTATTACCCTATTTTTAAAACCTTCTTTGTGCTTCTTATATTTTGAGATGTTTTGATTTATGTGTGCGTTTCATGCTCACTCCTCCACTAAACTGCAAACTTCATGAAAGAGAGGGGGCCATTTCTGTCCTACTCATCCCTGAATCCCCAGGTCGGACTGAGTGCCTGACATATAGCAGGTACCGAATGAATATTTGTTGAAATGAAATGAAATAAAATGAGCTAGGGGCCATGCTAAGAAGTTCCACAAGTGATTGGTCACTTAATCTTCACAGCAACCTAATGAGAGCACATTATTGCTATTGTATAACTGTAAAAACTGAGGCCCAAGGTCACACAGTTTGTAGGGACGGAGTTAAGTTCAAGTTCAGGACTCTTCCTTTGACTAACAGGCACTAAGACAGTACTATACACCTCTAACGGGCTGTGTACACACTCCAAAAAGGACACACACACACACACACACACACACACACACACACACACTGCTCTATTTTTTTTTTCAAAGCAGCTCCTTTGTTCCAAGGATTCAATTCAGTCTTGCCCCCTCCCTTGTTTTAAACGCTGGTTTCTGCATGCATGCAGTATTCATTCTCTGTGAGTCTCACAGAGTTTTACAGGCGTCTCTCCCATATTCTCCTGAAATAAAATGGTACTTTGTTCAATGTAGGAAGATGCTCAGATAATTCAGAGCTACATGAACACGAAATATTGACAATTACACCATGCACGTCTCAGAATATATTACATGTTACCGCCAAAGAATCCATGACCGTGATTCACAAATCAAGTGATTTCTTTTTTCTGGGGGTTGCAGGGCAGAGCTGGTGTATCATTCATTTTCTCCTAAAATATAAATCACTGGCAAAGCAGCTGAAACCCCAGAACCATCAGGAAGTGCCCTAAAAGTCCATGGCTATTTTCAATATCTTTGAAGACATGATAGAAATTTTACACTTCCCTTTAATCTGGCTGTCCCTGTGGTTCTCTGATCTGGGCTGGCACGATAGCATTCTCTGTGACACCTTTTAATAATTCCTTCTCTCTTTGCAGCCATATTTTTGGGAAAGATTTTGCTTTACTAAATGAACTGTGGGTAGTATTGAAAAATACATTTGTTTTCTGGGTTTCTGTTCATTGAAAACACAGAGAAGAACTTGTCATAACTTTTGATTGGAGGGAATGATGTGATAATAATGATGGTCCTGGGCCACAGTCCTTTCCAGGAAATTCCCAGATCCTCAGAGCTCTGGAAACAGAGAGTAGTTTTGTAACACAATGAGCCATGGGTTGGCAACTTCAGTTGTTGTGCTAAAGACGCTGTGGCCTCAAAACCTGGAATATTCTGTATCTGGTCCTTTACAGAGGAGTTTTCTGACCCCTTCCTTAAGTAGCAAAACCTGAGGCAACTTGTTTATTCCACTGAGTGTGATATTCATGTCTTTCTGTTGGCATGTTATTGTGTTTAATTATGGAATGCGGTCCAGAATCCTCTGGACTATTCCTTAGTGTACGGCATATACAACATATTACTTTCTTAATATCCAAGCATCCTGGAACACATCTGGTGTCAGGGCTTCAGAGAGAGAAATGTGGACCAGAAATAGCTAACACAGTGCTTTCTCTGTGCCAGGACTGCTCTGAGGAGGATCTGTGTAGTAACTTTTCATCCTCAGGCAACTCTCCCAGGTAAGTCATATTACAATGCCTCTTTGACAAATGAGAACACTGCAGCAAGGGAAGTTAGCGTGCCTGAGGTTGCCCAGCTAGTGAATGGCAGGGTGAGATCTTAGCCCCACACTCCGCCTCCATGGCCTGTGCTCTTATCCCCCCACTGATAGCCTCTCCCAAATGGCCATTTCTGATCTAACCAGGCAGGTGTTGGGGCTTAGGAGAGGAAATGAAGGCTTTGAGGTCAGGCACACCTGGCCTTACCTCTTGCCTGGCATGTGACCTTAGCAGACATGTCACTCCTCAGCCTCCTTATCTGCAGCATGGAACAATAAGAAGCCACCTCATGGGGCTGTTCTAGGGTTTGCTGTTATTGATAGTCATGGTAGCTCACAATTACATTGAATTACCATATTCCCAGCACTGTTAAAGGCATTTTATATACATTCACTCAGTCATCATAACAACTTAGGAGTTAGGTGTGACTATTAGCCCCATTTTACAGATGAGGAAACCGAGGCACTGAGAAGGAAGTGACCTGTCCATGGTCACCTCCTGATAAGTAGTGAAGCCACGCTGTGAACCCAGCCAACTGCTCTAGGCTCCATGCTCACAGCAACCATCCTCTGCTGACAAACTGACCGCTGTTGAAAACCTGAGCCTCAATCTGCCCATTCCTAGAATGGGGAACCACTGCTCTTCCTTCCAGGATTGCGTGAGATGCTCCATGTAAAAGGGCCTGGTGTATAGGTATTCAGCACAAGTTAGTAAAATACATGACAAGTGTCTTGAGGAGATAGTCTTATCTTTTCTGAAAGCTTTGAGATAGTTGCAATGAACCCATTTTCCCCAATATTCATCATCAAAGTAGAGTTTGGGCTTGTGCAGAGGTAAGAACTGGACAGTTGTCTCCTTTGCTCCACTCACAGCTTCATCACCTTGTGACCTCTGTAGGTGATGCCCAGGACTCTTGGATTTCTTTCTCTTGCCCTACATGTGTCACATCCTTTGCCACTGGTCCATCAGAGAACTCCCCTGCCTGGTGAATGCCTGTCCCTGACAAGGCTTGGCGTAAGCATCACTTCCTCTTGGAGGCCCCCCCGACTCTGGCCTGGGTCAGGCCCCAGAGAGTTAGTTCTCACAGCTGCCCTGTCATGACATATCCCTGCCAGTAGGGGACTTGCTCCCTGGTCAGCGGCCAGTGTGGGATCATAAGCTCTGGGAGGGCAGGGCTGTGTGTGATTATCTGGGAGAGTACTTCTCAAGCTTTTGTGTCCACAAAATCCACCTGGGGAGTTTTTGTAGCCATGCAGACACTGAGCCCACCTGCAGAGATTCTGGTTCAGCGGTCCTAGGCTGTGCCCCAGAAATCAGCAATTTTTTTTTAATTTTTAAATTAAAAAAATAGTTTATTATTTGTTTGTTTATATTGAATGAAAGATTTTTTAAATTCTACTGTGCTTTACAATTTTCAAAAGTTTCACACAGATGATTTCTTATAATCCCATAATAACCCCCTTTTTAAAAATCCCCTGCACCTATATTGCCTCATAGCCCTCCCCTCTCCCCACTGGTAACCACTAGTTTGTTCTCTATATCTGAGTCTGCTTCTTTTTTGTTTTATTCACTAGTATGTTGTATTTTTTTAGATTCCACATATAAGTGATATCCTACAGTATTTGTCTTTCTCTGTCTGACCTAGTTCACTTTGCATAACACCCTCCAAGTCCATTCATGTTGCTACAAATGGCAAAATTTTGTTCTTTCTTATGATTGAGTAGTATTCCATTGTATATAAATATCACATCCTCTTTATCCATTTACCTGTTGATGGACACTTAGGTTGCTTCCATATACTGGCAATTGTAAATAGTGCTGCTATGAACTTTGGGGTGCATGTATCTTTTTGAATTAATGTTGTTTCTCTTTACAGATATATACCCAGGAGTGGAACTGCTGGGTAATATGGTAGTTCTATTTTTAGTTTTTTGAGCAATCACTATCTCCACAGTGGCTGCACCAATTTACATTCCCACCAACAAGGTCGGAGGGTCCCCTTTTCTCCACGTGCTCTCCAACACTTGCTACTTGTGTTCTTTTTGATGATAGCCATTCTGACAGGTCTGAGGTGATATCTCATTGAAGTTTTGATTTGAATTTCCCCGATGCAGAAATCAGCACTTTTAACTGCTCACTCCCCTCCTCCCATCACTGGTGGAGGCTGAAAATCCTTGAGGGCAAGACTGTGTCTGCCTGCTCAACACTTTGTCCCTGTCCTTAGCTCAATGTGTGTCTGAGGCAGACAATGCAGACATATTTGTTGGATGACTGGGAAGAAAAGCTGCTACCTTTTACCTTAAACAGTTTCTCAAGCTATCCACAGGCCACCTGCATGAAAAGTACCTTGGTGGGGGTACTTAAAAGTACCTTATTAAAAATTCAGAATCCTGGGCTCCAGTCCTATGGAGAAAGAATCTCTGGGGATGTAGGCTTTATTTTTCTTTTAAGCTAGATCTCTGGCTACTTTTTATGCCCTCAGAGGCATTGTGGATCATTGCTGTCAGCAGGGAGTAGACACATTAGGAACCTTGTTTGGCAGTCTCTCAAGGGTAAGACCTGTGTTGAGTCTTTCTCCTAAATCTTTCCTAGTCCTGGGCAGAGGGTGTGACTGAGCTGCACTCATCCTGACAGAGTTACCAGGAGGGGGGGTCTGCCCGCAGTGGACCCTCAGGGTCTGTTTGTTGTGGTTGAGACTTAAAATGTATTTGGTGCCTCATGAAATCACTTTCACAGAATTTAGCTCATTTGAAGAGGCAAGAAATGGAAGTAGTATCTTTTACTCACGTGTGAGCCAGGCAGAGCACAAAACACTGTGTACATGTTGTGTCATTTAGTCTGCCTCACAATCTGATGGAGTAAAGATAACTCCTCCATTTTACAGATGTAAAAATCGAGGTTCAGACATTCCCAAAGCCTCACAGTGAATAGATGATGAGATGGGATCTGAACCCAAGACCATCTACCACCCAAGTTTCTGCCTTTGTTATCCCTTTGTTTTGGCCACACCATCTTTCCTCCTGGAATCCCTGTAAGTACATTGTTTGTGCCTACTTCAGAGATGAGGAAACAGATGAGAGAGGCTTCAAGGTCACCCAGCCAGTAAGTGTTGGAGCCAGGATTCTTAATCCTACATGTTACATCCTCACGTGGAGGAGGTGGGGGTGGCATCAACCCTGGCTGGATTCCTGTCACCTGAGTGTGTGGCAGGCTGACTGTGATAGATGCAGCCACATGTCTCTAGATTTATAGATGGCAGCTAGAAGGATTAAGAGGAAAATGTCATGTGTTTGCACAAGAGCTCTTGTTGCAGAAACTGTAGGAATCCAGAAGAATCTGGAAAGTGCTTTAAGCAAGGGAACTAGTCCTTAGAGACACAGACCACCATGCTTGAACTAGTTCGGGCTAGTATAATCCCAGTTAACCACAGCTGATCAGAGTGGGGCTTTCTCCATCACCAACTTTAACAAAATCGAAGTTATTCAGATTCAAGCAATCCTTTAAAAATACTCAACTATTGAGACCCAGGTGCAACAAAGATAAAGACATAATACACACAAGGGGAATTATTCATATGGTGGTCAAAGAAGTACAAATTTAAACAAGGGGGTGGGTACTGTTTTATACCTATGAAATAAGTAAAATAAATGGGAAAATTGTAACTCCCAGCGCTGGTCAGGATGTGGTAAAACTGGCACACTTGTGTCCTAGGGATAATGGTGTGAATGGACATAGTGCATTTTGAAAAGTAGTAGCAAGCTGTATACAAAGTCAAACAATGTTGCTTCCTTCAATCAAATAATTTTACTCTCAGGGGGACTTTCCTGGTGGTCCAGTGGTTAAGACTCCATGCTGCCAATGCAGGGGGCACAGGTTCGATCCCTGGTCAGGGAACTAAGATCCCACATGCCACACGGTGTGGCCAAAAGATAAAAAGCAATAATAATTTTACTCTCCAAGGGAGTAACTTAGTGGAAAGGAAAAGCTAAGAGCTAAGAGGTTTATTGCAACAGTATCTAAAAGAGCAAAAGAGAAAAAGAATAAAGAAGGCTATAAAGGCACCCTCAAGGGACTATGTCTGTGGATGAGAACAGGGGCCAGCAGGAAGACCCCAGTGTGCAGGGGCAGCTGGGGGTGGGAAGAGCCAGCATCTGGAGCCAGAGTGGTAGCAGCCATAGTGATGGGAAGAGGTGAGAGTGGGTTGAATGCTGGAGCCTGCATTGTATGCATTAAACAACCTTATGAGGTGGGCACTTTAATTGTCCTCGTGAAGACACCTCCACCTGGTTAGTAAGACTGCATCCTACGAGCACAGATTCATAACTGTTACTGATGCTGCCTCACATCTGCCTCTTGCATGACTGTGATGTTCCAGCTGTGCAGGTGTTTCACATGCCTTCATGGGCTCATTTACTCTCCACGAGACACTAGTAGGCTACTGGGTAGCAGATTTGGAAGGAACTTTAGATGTTTTATGGCTAAGAAGAGGAGGAATATGTGACCTAGTAATAAATGATTATTAATTATTAATTAGTATTCATATAGTATAATAGTCATCACAGTATAATTAAGTAGTGTGGTCTATGTGCCAGACATCATCTCACGTACTCCCCCAGGTCACTTCCTTTTTATTAGATGTAATTATTATCTTCCTCATTTTACAGATGAAGGAATTAATTTTTGAAAGGTTTAAGCAGTTTTCCCAAGACCACACAGCTAATTAAAATCAAGCCGGGATTCCAAGCAGGTTTGTCTGCCCAGAGGCCACAATCTGATCACCTTCCCACTTCTGTGAAAGGTGACATTGAGTCCCCAGCTGGGTGCAAAGATGCCCAGGTCAGTCCTGGCAGGAGGCTTTGGGAGCATTTGAGCCAAGCCCTAGAGGCTGTGGGCTAAGATGCTGGTTGACAGGGCAGAGTTGGGGGCTCAGCCAGGTGAGCTGGGCCAAGCTGGCCCACAGTTCTGCTTTCCACGGCTGTTCCCCTCCCAGGACCTGTGCAGATGGCAGGGATTTATTGCCAGCGCTGCTTCTGTTGAGTTTGCAAAATGAAGATGAAAAGCAAAATGCCTGGGGTTACAGTGCTGGATTTGGAGCAGAGGCAACGTTAAATTTTTGGAGTTTGTACCTAACTTGTCGACGCCCACACGCGTCTGGCAGGTTGTAGCTGACGTGTGTGAGTGAGCCACGAGGCGGCAGCGATATTTCTGCCGCTGGCAGGCGCAAAGGCTCAGGCTGATGCTGAGGACAGGCGGTCGGCCATAGTGACTTATGCATGGTCTCACCAACCAGCCAGGGCTCCACACCCCTGACACGGCCCCATGTGAGGGTGGAACAGATGACTGATGCTGCTTTGGGGGCTCTCATCTTGTCCCGCAGAGGACGTGAAAGCATGGAATTGGAAGTGAGTGAGACCTCTGAATTTCAGCTGTGGCTTGGATGACCTTGGATGGTCACTTCACCCCTTTGAGCTTTGTTTTCCTCATCTGTAAAATGGGTATAATAGTAATTCCCACCTTGCAAGGGTTAAGTTAGACAATGCTTGTAATGTGGGTCATCCCTGAGTACGCACTACTTCTTAACTATTATTAGTTCTTTCTATCAAAGGTAATTAGTTTGCCTGGATCCTTCTCTATGGCTCGTGATGTGTTTGGTGACGTATTTCCAGAAGGAAGAAAGACTGAACCAGTATCGATGAGCCCCTCTACCTCAGGGCTTTTATTTCAGCATTGGGTTATTCCATGTATTGTTACAGAACTTCAGTTCCTGGGAGAGTGGAGGAGAAGAAATTTTTTCAGTGAAAGAAAACCCCAAATACTACAAGGTTTCCTCTGGATGCAGGAGCACTCAGCAGGAAGAACCAGCAGCACAAAGTATCTGACCATGGTTGTCTCTGGCTCTGACCCCACTGGCCCCCTTTTAGGCTGTGGTCTCCACCCAGTGCAGACCTCGACCCAGCTTCCACTGAGCTTGCAGAGTTAGTCCAGGCACATTGACAAACATCCAGGAAAATCAATCTGGAGAATCCAGGCAGTGTAATCACGGGGACAGCCTTCCCTGTTTCATTCTGAAGATCCTTCTTATTCCCTAGGTAACGGATGGCAGAAATGAGAAATGGTCTCTCCTTTCGGTGACAAGTTGGTTCTGTATGGAGAACAGCTATACTTTCTGTCTAGCAGACTCTCCACACGATCAAAGCTTCACACACTCAGAGCATTCATCCCATGCAAAAATGTACTTAGTGTTGAGGGGCTTTCATTTACAGAGGATGGGCTGGAGACAGGGTTTCCATCAAACCTCTCCTTCTCCACTACCCTCTCACCATCCCATGATAGTGTAGGGATAGCAGGAAGTAAGCATCCCTACCATGAAAACTCTTGGGTCCCCTCTAGCTTGGAGCTGAGAGAGGTGAATAGCTACAAGGCTATAGACATTCTATTGCTCCATGACCTCATTATTTTAGCACCTTCCTTTACCCATCCAGAAGTTCTGAGAGCCTATAAAGGGAAAATACTTGTTCAAAAAATAAATTCCTCCAATGTCCAATGTTAAAGTAATAGGTCCCTCTCTGGGCCTCAGTTTCCCCATTTGTACAGTGAGCTGGTTGACCTAGATGAGCTCTCAGTTGCTTTGAATCTCTGATTGAGTTCTGTGAGTTTTCTGCTTTCCCCAGCACTTGACAGCCTCTGTGGACAGGTGAAAATTCACCAGGAAATGATACACTCCAAGGCCGTGGGAACCATGGGCTGTTACACTTGACAGCTCTTGGCGTGTTCCCAGCCCGGTCACCAAGGACAGGCTAATGAGGCTGCGAGAGACAGAAACACATGTGTGGCCAGGATGAGAAGCAACAACTAGTTGATTAAATTGATTAAACTACATTTCTAGTCCAGGAGGCTAGGGTGGGGCGCAGAGTTAAAATTTTGCCAAGGACTTTTTGAAAAAGAAAGAGAAAATACGCTAACATGTTTTGAGCTCCCTTTTTGTGCTGAGAACTACTTGTACATTGTGTCTTTCTAGGTTGCACTTCTAGACTGGCTTATCACCTTCCTCTTCCAGCCAAGCAAACAGAGGCTCAGAAAGGTTAAAATGAGTTGCCCGAGGTCCCATGGGGAGTTCATAGAGGAAGCCAGCCTTAGGGCTCCGTTTATGCTCCATGCCGCAGTTTCCCCATCTGTAAACCTCATAAAATTGCAAAGATTAAATGAGCAAATACTACGTAAAGCAGGAAAGCAAGTGCCTCCTCCATAGTAAGTGTTCGTAAATGTGAATCTCTTGGACTATTAGTGATTCCCGATGCCGAAGTTCACTCTCAGGGAAGACCAGAGCTCCTCCACAGTCACCAAACTCACGTGCATCTGCGCTGCAAGATTACCTACTTTCAAAGGAACTCAGTCCAAGCAAGCATACAAGAGTCATTCTAACTGCAGCTCATGTGGTATGAACCTTGGTCTTTAGGTAACTTCATCTGCAGGGAATTTGTCTTTGTCTGGAGGATACTGACCTGTTTTTCTCCAATGCCAACTCACACGGGGCAGAGGGCAAAGTGAAACTCACACACACGTTCATGAACACTAGCGGGTCCTCTGGGAGCTGTAGAACTGCTTTTACGATAACAGCCTCTGCTAATGATCTGATCGCACTTTTGTGAGTCTAGATGCATACACAGGTGCATGCATCCAAAAAAAAAGAAGTTTTAAAGTTCCTCTCAAAAATGTTCATGGTGATTATCTTAGGGTGGTGGGCTGTGGTTGGCTTTTTCTTTTTGTATTTCTCTGCGTTATCTAATTTTTCTTCAACGAACACGTATTGCTTAATAAAGTAAAATAGAATATACTGTAATGGCTCTTCTTTGCCAAGCTGTGTGTGTGTGTGTGTGTGTGTGTGTGCGCGTGTGCATGTGCATGTGTGTGTGTCTGTGCGCGTGCTGGACATGATACAGTATGCTTTTTCTATATGTTAGCTTTTTTTTTAGCTACAAAATTTAATTGTAAGGATCAAACAGTGGTTATTGGTCAAATCAATCCACATTAATAGCTTTGAAGTGTGCAGAAGGTAGTTTTTAAATGAAGGTGATAAATATCAATCAGATTCTTATAACACTGTTTGGATCTAATTAAATGTGAATCTGGAAGTTGAATACAAAAGGCTAAGAGAAGGATAGTCATCAATAAGGAAACCAAAGGCATCAATAAGGAAACCAAATGCATGATTTTCTAATCATTTTTAGGAAAACAGAATAAATTCCAGTTTTGAAAAAGCTTAAAACAATCTAAAACTCAAAGCAATCTAACTATTTTCTACCTGAGATCATAACAGTTTTCTTTTTCCTTACCTAAACATTATTCCTGGCATTGAGGTAAATCTGAATTCACCTGATATACTTTGAAGAAATAATATGTAAATATGTGTGTATAACATGAGAATTTCTCTCTACAGCAGGACTTAAAATTTTTTGGAAAAAATTAACAAAGACTAATGACAAATATATGAGATTAATAGGCCTTTAATGGGACCATGATACTATTAATATGATAGTATTATGAAATATGAAAGCAAAAAGCCATTCATTTATACCATGCATTCATATATGGTGCAATATGAAATGGGATCATAGAATCTATGTACATAGATGAACTCTTGGTGATTCATCTATGTATATATATGTTAGCTGTTGAAGTCCCACACCCCTTGGTGTCCTGCAAGGAAGTGATTATTATTTCCATGCATTTAAGGAGGAAACCGAGACTTAGAAAAGCTAGAGACTAAAGGCCACTTGTTACCTCTCCCAAAAGCTGCCACCAGATCTTTTCCAAATTGGGCATCTTTCAGTGGTTCCTTCTAGATATTTCACCAGAGGCCCAACTGATAAACTCAAGCCCTCTCTCTTTCTTGCTAGGCAGCCAGTGCAGTGAAAAGCTCCCCTCTCTCCCTCAGGAGCTGGGAAGAGGTTTTTGCAGGATCAGGGGCTCAGCCATTATGTGCTCAGCCCTGAGCAACATAGCTGAAGCCTGCTGGGCTCAGAGGCAATGGCTTGGCTGAAACAGTCTCAGCGGAAGGAGCTGAGGCATGAACAGCTTGTGGGCACAGAGACTGAATTTCCAAGGAGGATGCCTGAGGCTGGGCAGGTAGGAGGGCTGAGCAGGGGGAACCTGAGTTGGCCTGTCTTTGCCCCATGAAACTCTAGGTGTGGAAACCAAGGTCAAATGGGGATGGGAGTTGGCACCTTTGTTTGGGTTCCCAGGGCTGGTATCAAACAAGTTTTAAAAGGCTGTATCAGCAGATATCACACCCTGATTTCGCTTAGTGGAGAAGGAAGATGTTTGAAGTTAATTTGTGTATTACCTACATTGAGCCCTGTTGACGGCCACTGTAAACTGGAGATACTAGCTCGTGCTTCCCCAGGGTTGGTGTGTGGGTTAAAGGAGACTGAATGTGTCTGGCTTGGAGTCTGGCCAAAGTACAGGAGTTCAGGAAATGTGAGTAAAATCTGCTTCCTCCTTCCTGGCAAGCAGGGCTGGACAGGCTCATAAATAGAGACTTCTGATGTGAAATGTGCCCTAAAAAGGTGTGCAGAGGGTGCTGGGGAGCTCATAGATGGGAGTCTAGGCTAAGCAAATGTGGTTGTTTTGGATGGGACGTGCACAGAGCCCTCATAAAAACACAGAAGTGAAGCTAGGCCACATAGAGGAGCAGCAGTCATCTGCTGAGCACCTCCTGATTCTAGATAATGTGCTGACATCTAATAAACATCATCTCATTTCCCTTTTCACAAGCCCAGGGGTTGTTGATGTTATTATTTTCAGAGGCTTAGATCACACGTAGTAAGAGTAAAAGGACACAGGTAGACTACAGAGGAATCTTGAGTAGTCCTGAGATGTCTTCTCCTGTCTATTAATACTCTTCCTTGGGTGGTACAATCTCTATCCAGATGCTAAGCCAGAGTTTCCCAACCTTGTCACTATTGTCATTTTGGGTGGGATAATTCTCTTTTGTGGGACCTATCCTGTGCTCTGCAGAGGGTTTAACAGCATTCCTGGCATCTACCCAATCGATCTAGTAACATTCTTCCTCCCCCCAGGAGTGACAGACAAAAATGTCTCCAGAAATGGCAAATGTCATCTGGTGACGAAATCCCCCTGTCCCGTATAAGAACCCCTGCTCTAAGTACAATCTATATGTGAAAGATGCTGAATGAATGTCCAACTCAAACTGAGCTCCACATTTATATACCAGCTACTGAATACCTTCACTTGGTTGCTTCTCAGCTCTCAAACTTAGCATGCTCAAGGTTGAACCCCTGGTCTCTCATTGGTCTGTTCTCCCCACATCAATTTAAAGGCATCTCCACTCAATTGCTCAGATGAAAAACTTCAAATGTAATCTTCCTTTTTTCTTACCCTCGCATCTATTCAACTTCCAAAACATTTCCTGAATCCATACACTTTTCTCCATCTCAACCACCTTCCTCATGTAGGCTGGCTTCATCTCTCACTTGGACAGCTCACACACCTCTTTGTTCCTACTGCTTGCCTCATTTCAGTTCATTCTCCAAACAACAGTCTTTAAAAGCATACATCTGATTATATCACTTCCCTGCCTAAGTCATTCCAACCACTTCTCATCACTTGTAGAATAAAACCCAAACTCTTAACCATGGCCTTGGTAGCCTTGGTTGTTGTGGTCCCAGGTACCCTCGTTGACCTAATCGCATAACTTCTTCATCTTGCTGAAAGCCCTGAGGCCACATTGCTTTCTTTCTATTCCACAAACAGGGCAGCCTCATTCTGCCTTCAGAGCTGTTGCCCTTTCTGTTCCATCTTATGGAAATATTTTGCCTCCCGAGACCATTTCGTTCCCTTCCCCAGACCTTTGCACACACTGTTTATCTTCAGTGGGTGTGTCCCTCTGTTCTCTGTATGGCCAGTTCCTTTTAGTCCAGATTCAATATTAGTTTCTCAGATTGCCTTTGGTCAGCCAATTTTAAATTGCTCCTCTGTCAACCCCTAGCTCAGGGTTGTTTCTTTGATTTATCTTGAAAAATATGTATTTAGATGTTTACTTTTAAAATCTTTCTTCCCCAGTAGAACATCGTCTAGCACACAATCTGTTTGAAAACTATTTTAAATGAACTGTTCAATATGATTGAAATTCAAGTTTCCATGATTTTCCCAAGAACTGTCAAGAAATGGCCACCAGCTTCTCGCAGTTTCACTAAGAAGACCCTGTTACCGAAGTTAGCAGAGGACTGCAGAGGTTGGTTCCGGCTGCCTCAGCTTGCTTTCATGACCAAACATTCCTCGAGAGCTTTGGGAGCCTGCCCAGATCAGTTTTGGTAGCACAGGTTCATCGTGCCAGGGAGCTGTCCTTGGTCCTGAGATTTGACAGTTTAGTGAGGGTGGGATGGAAGATGCTGCGGTGGGGACTGTATATAAAAAAGGTGGGGCTTCCCTGGTGGCGCAGTGGTTGAGAGTCCGCCTGCCGATACAGAGGACGCGGGTTCGTGCCCTGGTCCGGGAGGATCCCACATGCCGCGGAGCGGCTGGGCCCGTGAGCCATGGCGCCTGACCCTGCGCGTCCAGAGCCTGCGAGTTCAGAGCCTGTGCTCCGCAGTGGGAGAGCCCCCCCAAAATGCCGACTGCCTGCAGCTCTGTGAGTTTCCAAAGTTTGGATCAAGGGCGGAAGGAAAGTGATTGGCAGCAGGAGTTGACTCCAGGGAGGCAGGACATCCTGTTTGAAGTCCCTCTTCTTTACACTGTGATCCTTCTGCTGAAGGGCTCATGTTTTATCCTCATCATGGATATTTAAACATTCAAGATGATCTCTGAAGGCGAAGAAAACATTTCAGGGTCTTGACATTTGTTCCACTCTCCACACTCAAGTATTTACAAATGAGACAGATAGGATGTTTTACTTTAAAGATGTCAAGGTGCTAATTAAGTAAGCTCCTCTGGAAGCATTTACAAATATCTTATATAGTTCTTAATATTTGTTCATTTATTCAACACACATTTCCTGAGCACTTGATCTGTGCCAGACCCTGTGCTGTATACTCATAGATGTAATTTCTTATAATTTCTACAAAACCCTTGAAATAATTCTTTATCCCCATTTTGTGCATGGGGAATCTGAGGCTTAAAAAGTAACGTGTCTAGGATCTCCCAGACAGTTGCAGGGGTGGGAACTTTCCAACTCCAAATCCCATGCTCTTTATTTTCCTTTTAGAATTCATTTAAAGATATTTAACATGCATACAAAGGTATAAATAATAATATACAATTCAGCCTTTTTTTTTTTGCGGTATGTGGGCCTCTCACTGTTGTGGCCTCTCCCGTTGCGGAGCACAGGCTCAGCGGCCATGGCTCATGGGCCCAGCTGCTCCACGGCATGTGGGATCTTCCTGGACCGGGGCATGAACCCGTGTCCCCTGCATTGGCAGGCGGACTCTCAACCACTGCACCACCAGGGAAGCCCAACCATCCAGCTTTAAGAAACAAAATATTACAGTAAAGATGTAGCCTTTTGGATAGACAAGACATACCCTCCTTCCATTTCATGTCCCATTTAGTTTCTCCAGGAAACATTTATTATACATCTTTTGCATTTATTTTTCTCATGCCTATCTTTTTACTCCTGCCACATATTTCTAAAATATATATAATATTCTTGCATGTTTAAAAATTTAATATTATTTGTTCTGTATGTATTCTTCTGTGGCATCTATTCACTAATATGATTTTGAGATTGTCCCAAGTAGCTCACTGATAAATGAGAATAAACTCATCTATTTTCCCCATGAAGACCTCACCTTCGAAGGTGCTCAGGCTAGTGGGGACATAGTAAGATAACTTATAGAAGTGTGAGATAAATGGTAGTAAGACATAAGGAATCAGAGCCCTGATAATACTGAAAGCAACCAACCCAGCTTAGGGAGATCATGGAGAGCTTCATGGAGGAGGTGCCACTTGAACCAGGTTGAGGAAAGAAGGGAAGAGACAAGCCAGAAGACAGTAACAGCATATGCAAATGTATGACCATGTAAGAGAGAACGTAATTCACTGTTGCTAAAACTTAAATTGTAAGAAGGAAAGTAGTCGCAGGACTTGAGTCTTAGGGGGACAACAGAGGGCTTGAAAACAAAGGGCTTGTGATGTCCTTTCCTTGGTATTGTGCTCAGTTACAAAGCATAGTCACGGTCATTCTGAAAGATGGGGTGAAACTTGAAAAATTATTGTGCCAAGTTCACATAGCTGGAAAGTGGCAGAAGTGGGAATCAAACTCGAGCCGCCCTGATGCTTCCCTTTGCGTCATAGATTTGAAAGTTACATTGGCAGATAGGAAAAGTAAGGAAATGGTTTTAGGGAAGCTGGATGAGGAGTGTATGGTGAAAGTTGATACCATTTATATGCATAAGAAAAAATAGCAATCAGAATATCTGATTTCAACTTAGAAAAAATAAATCCAGGTCTTTTATAAATATTTGAAGTGTTGATAACTAATTCAAACATTTAAGAAGCATGGCGGTCCAATCCAAACATGTTTGTGGCTTACCACCTGCCCATGGTAACTTTTTGTGACTTTTGAAGACATGATACATGCCCACAGGAGAGGCCTGTTACAGATCAATAGATAGATAGATAGATAGGGATAGGAATCATACAGATAGCGATCACCTATTTTATGGATGAAAAGCTGAGGCCCAGAGAGAAGTTTCACGCAGCTAGGGTAGGAGGAGCAGAGACTTAACCCAAGTTCATGTCCTTTTCACATACTTTCATCTCAGTGCCTCTCCTTGCTGAAGACTGTGGTCATACAGTAGATGTTTGTTATTCTTTTTCACCTAACTTCTAAACCCCCTTCCTCTGTTTGAAGACTCCCTCATTTGGGGGCAGAATCCATCTTTCACTATAAAAAACTGGAAGTGCCAGATCTTCTTTTTCTAAGCTCTACACGGTACTGGATTTCTCTTTCGAGTGGACCACACCCTAGACTTTGAATGACAAGTTAGAGACAAAAAAAGGCAAGATCATGCCGAATCTTTTGTGGTGATGGGTTGTAGCAATGGTGCCAGCCTCATCCAAGCTCCAGTTCTACCATCATGACACATAATATTGCCAGTGTAAGCTGCAGTCTGTCCCTAGTAGTGGTAGCTCTGAGTTGGTGTATTTACTGGGTCAACAATGTACAGTGACTTGGAGAAATTGTCCTTGGCTACATAGCAACTGTACCCAGCTCTTCAGTCATCTTTGGGATGCAAGAGGTATTCAATATCCCCTACAACAAATTTGTTTTTTTTTTTTGCTTAAATTAGAGCCAGTGTCCCATACAGGTGCCTGATACTGGGATCCTAGAAAACATACAAGCGATTACTGGGAGCTTTTCATAATGATTTTTCTTCTTTCAACACTTTACTTGCCAAAGTTCCATTTAAAATTTCTGACAACAGTTTTCTGATTGCCCGTGATAATAGATTCTGGCTATTTACACCTCCATCTGTGGGGAGAAAAAAAATTCTCCTGAATTCCTTGAGTGATGGCCTTCGCATAATTTTGCTTTGTCCTCATTCCTGTGATTGCTGCTCCTCTAAATAGCCATGGAGTACTGATTGTCTTTCTTTCCAAACCACAGGAGCTGAAGTCTCTTCTTTGAAATCTCCTCACTTTCAGAGAATGTGAATTGTTGCATAGATTCAGTATGCTCTTTCATTAGATATTTGTGTCTTGTTTGTTTTTCTAAAATCCTTGTTTGGGAACGCCCTATCCATCAAGACAGTCTAGATTATATCACAGTAACAAGCAATCCTGAAATCTCAGTGTCTTATAAGAACAAAGGTTTATCACTATCTATCCTGAGTCAGCCAGGTTTTACTCTTAAGTTTTTACTCTGAGATCCAGCTGACAGAAAAACCTCTGTCTGGAACATTGCCAGTTGTATAGAAGAAAGAAAAGAGATATAGCCAACCATGTGCTGACTCTAAAAACTTTCCCCAGGAAATGACTCATTACTTTCTTCCCACCATTTATGAGCCAAAAATGTCACATGGTTTACTTCTAAGTTCAGTAGAATGGGGATGTATTATCTTCCCACAGGAAAGGGAAACACAGAGCGAGAAAGTTCACTCTTCTAGTCACTGGGAATTTAGTTCCTTTACTCTACCTCAAGCAGAAACACTCATCTCTTCCCTAAGGGAGACGATTCAAGAGTGCTCCCAACCCTGACCTAGTCACTGCTTCAAACTCAAAGTTCAGGATCTCTGCAGGATGTGCAGTAATTTCTACATGGTCTCTACCAGATATGTAACCTCTGGATCTAGAGAGCAATTGTCATAGTTGGGTTTCCTTAGAATGGGACCCTGAGACAGGGATTCAAGTGCAAATGATTTTTCCAGGAAGCAAAGGAAAAGCTAATAGAGGATAGGGGAAATGAGATAAAGAACAGAAGGTAGCCGGTAAAAGGCATGGGCAGCTAGAACTAAATCCCATTGGAGAAATTGTGAGAGTCAGTGAAGGCACACACCTCAGGATTATGCCACTTGAAGGACAAGGAACCTTGGGTACTTATACATTGACTCTCATTAGTTATTGTTTGAGGGCTGCTCCTTGGGTGGGGGTTGGTTCCTCAGCACTTCTGGATTGCCACTTGGGCAGAGAAAGCCCTCAGGCAAAAATTTCAGACTATATAAATAGTTTAAATTCAGTAGGTGTGTACTAAAGAGTTAACGGGGCTTCCCTGGTGGCGCAGTGGTTGAGAGTCCACCTGCCGATGCAGGGGACAAGGGTTCGTGCCCCAGTCCGGGAAGATCCCACATGCCGCGGAGCGGCTGGGCCTGTGAGCCATGGCTGCTGAGCCTGTGTGTTCGGAGCCTGTGCTCCGCAAAGGGAGAGGCCACAACAGTGAGAGGCCCACGTACCGCAAAATAAATAAATAAATAAGTAAAAATAAAAAATAAAGAGTTAAGGGTGAGGGGACAGGGCTGGGACACCAACAACATCATATATCAGTGAACCAAAAATACAAGTCATTTGTTTATTCTTACCCAAAATTCTGTGCTGGAACAGGGATAGGATAATCTCACTAAATACTCTTATTTGGAAAGGGAAAGAATGGGAGGCACACAGCAGTCACTGGTCCATAGCAATTCTGTAATTCTGTATGCCAGACATTATGAGAATTCTAGCTGAAGATGAGACAGTGTTTGCCTGTCTCATCCCCCTGGGGTGTTTTCCTTTTTCCATTATCTTTTTTTTTTTTTTTGCGGTACGCGGGCCTCTCACTGCTGCCGCCCCTCCCGCTCCGGAGCATGGTCTCCCGACGCGCAGGCTCAGCGGCCATGGCCCACGGGCCCAGCTGTTCCTGGACCGGGTCACGAACCCGTGTCCCCTGCATCGGCAGGCGGACTCTCAACCACTGCGCCACCAAGGAAGGCCCCATTATCTTTTTTTAGATGCAACTGAAGAGGACTTTGAAGAATATATCCTAATTGGAGGCTGAATAGCTTTCTCACCTGCTTTCTCCTATAAACGTTTGAGGACCCACAGGTCATTTTAAGTCTTGCACTGTCACAATCCTTTTTTTCTGAGAATGATGGTTCTTTTGGCTTAAAACTCTCTCAAAAACTTAGCTGGTATCTTTCACTCAACCTGTGTCAGTAGCTCCCAGAATTCTTTTTGAGAAGTGACTTTCTCTTAATATTTAGTTGTGGGTATCTTGAGTTTATTAGTTTTCTCAGCAAGAGCCACACCCTTAGGACCTTTCCCCTGAGCTATCTGGTCCTAATAAATCTTTGAAAAGATTTATTGGGTGCTGTATTAGTTTTCTATTGCTGCCTAACAAATTACCAGAATCTCATTGGCTTAAAACAAAACACGTAATTATCTCATAATTCTATAGCTCAGAAGTCTAGGCATGGTGTGACTGGATTTTCTGCCTAGAGTCACACAAGACTGAAATCAAGGTTTCAGCAGGGCTGTGTACCTTTCTGGAGCTTGGAGTCCTCTTCCAAGCTCACGTGGTTTTGGGAAGAATCTAGTTCCATGTGGTTGTAGGAGTGAGGTTCCCGTTTTCTTGCTGGCTGTTATCCAGGGATTACTTTCAACCCCTAGAGTCTGTACTCAGATCCTTACATGGAAGCTTACTTCTTCAAAGCCAGAAATAGAATTTCTCTTTTTCTTCAAATCTCTCAAACCTGGTTATCAGGTTCACTCAGGAAAGTTTCCTTTTTGATGAAGTCAAAGTCTTCTGATTAGGAACCTTAATCACATTTGTAAAATCTCTTTTACCATATGGTTTAAGAAAGTCATGGGAGTGATAGCCCATCATATTCATAGTTTCTGCTCACACCCAAGGGGAGTAAAATGTGCATACACATATGCCAACTTAATAAAAAGACACAGATGCCCACTTAATTCAGAGGGCTTAACGTGATGTCTGATGGCTACATTCTTGAGTTGGACCTTTCTAGGAGGCTAAGTTTTAATCAGCCTTAGCCACTCAAAGACCTCAGTTTTATCTTTTCCTGTTTGGGCTTAAGAATGAATAGCTCTTCAAAATATACAAGGTCTTGAGTTTCTGGATTCCCTGTCAGGTTTTGGTCTTGACAAAAATTGGCCAATTCTTTCTGATCTATCTCTTTCTTGTATTATTTTGTCACTTGCTATAAAGGGAAATCAAAGCACACTGCTAAAATTCTGTTTTAGACTAAAGTCACAAGCTCATAAGAGGATTACATGTTTTCTAAATTATGGCAGGTGAAAGCTTAACCAAATGTTTCACCAATGCATTACACTGCCATCCTTCCAGTTTCAAAAGCTGCATATTTTAGACTTTGTTGAAGAAATACCAGCCTTGGAACCAATTTCTTTATTAGAAGATCAGCCTTAGTATTCTGCTGTATAACAGATGACCTAAAAATCTCAGTGACTTTCCATGAGAAAGTTTTATTACCTGCTCTTGCAACATTTTTATCCTGGGTCAGCCACATCTTCACTCTGATATCCAGGCAATGGAGCAGCCTCTACAAGGGACAGTTCCAGTTTTGTGGCAGAGGGGAAAAGAGACATGAGTAATCATGCTAGGCTCTTAAAACTTCTGCTTGAAGTGACAAACACCACTTCTGCCCATATTTCATTATCAGAAGCAAGTTAAATGGACATCCCTATGTTCAACAGGATGGAGATATATGTATGGATGGAGATGTGTAATTCCCCTGCAAGAATGGAAAGGAAATCAGAATATTGGGCAAACAGAAATACAATCTAATACTCTCATTGCTCTATGAAAAGACATTTCTCTCTGTCTTCAGGACTGGAGTTGTAGCCTTCTACTTGGTCTCCCTCCCTCCAGTGTCTCTGTTGAGAAATATGCTTTTGGAATTTGGGAAGCAGGACTGAGATCCCTCTTAAAGGAGGTGGTAGAGTCGTCTATTTGAAAAGCTTTTCTCAACCATTTTTTTCCCCCGGGAGGACTTGGGCACTGTTAAACCCCGTAACTTCTATAACCACATAACAGGATGCTCTCAGTGATCATCTTCACTCCTATTGCCTTGCAATATTTATTTTTGTGTCTCTTTGGTTTATGTGTAGGACCACGTAATTTTAAAAATTCATTTGACCTATTATTTTTGGATAAGAAGGAGGACCTGTGTGACAAACGTCAGAGATCTTGATGGGTTTTGCAGTATCTACAGCCTAGTTGGCAGTTCTGTTCATCAGCTTTCCATGGGCCCATATCAGGGCTCTAGCTGCTTTCTGCGTTGTTATGATGATGGAATTTATATTAGCCAAGGTCCAGTCAGGAAAAGAGAAGCCACACTAGTGTGATATGTGCTCTTAGAATGGGAAATACAGCTGTTTGCGAGGGGATGAAATACAGATGCCTGGTAGTGAACAGGAAAAGCTCTGTTGACACTGTGATGTTTGAACTGATCCTCAAAGGATGAGAAGGAGCTCTTACCCAGATGGAAGAAGTAAGAGCTAGGGAGGTGAGACTGGGAATTCCAAGCAGACAACAATAGGTATGAATGCTTGAGAGTAGTTTAGTATGGTGGTTAAGAATTTAGGCTTTAGAGTTAGACTGGTTTGGGTTTAAATGCCAGATCTAATAATTTCTAGCTGCTGGTTATAATATTTCAACCTCAAAGTGGTATTGTGAAAATTATAAGAAATAATGCATATTATTTGTTATTAGGAACATAAATGACTAACATCACTTTTAATAAAAGCATATAAATACAATACAGTGTTACCAGGAAAAGGGAGTAGATTTGTGTGTGGATAGAATTAATGTAAGACATGATACCCCAGAGCTGGGGAGGCAGGTGATAAAAGATGAAGCTAAACATGTAAGCTGTAAAGTCTCAAGTGTCTTTTGAGATAAAGGTTTTGGGTTTTACATACAAGCAAAAAAGAATGATGGAAATAACTAACAAGAGATACAGCATCGTCAAATTTGGGCATAAAAGTCGCATTGTGTAGCAGTACAAATGATAAACAGGAAGTGGGGAGCAAGTTATGACTAGTATCGTCATAACGGGATAAAGTGGCTTGATCTGGGGCAGGGTCATAGCCAAGGGGATGCTGACACACTAGAGATTCAGAGTAATTTGTTGTGAAATCAAAGACTGATTAGAAGAAAACCCACCTGTGCTCTGATGAGGGGTCCCAGAGGTTTTGAGGGGCCCTAATCTCTACTAATTAGGGGTATAGACAGCCCCAGGAATTAGATATTCTTATCCCCATTCTTCAGAAGTAAAAACTGAGGCTTTGAAGAATGACCACTTACTCATATTAGTCAAGGCAGACTCTAACTGTTGTAACAGACACACTCCAAACATCAGTGGCTTATCACAGCTGTGTTCACTAATTATTATCACTGTTGTGACAGTCAGTTTTATGTGTCAGCCTGGCAAAGCTACTGTGTCTAGTTATTCAATCAAACATTAATCCAGGTATTGCTATGAAGGTATTTTGTAGAGGTAATTAACATCTAAAATGACTTGAAGTAAGGGAGATTATCCTAGATATTCTGGGTGAGCCTGATTCGATCAGTCGAAAAGCCTTAAGAACCTCTAAGACTTCCACGGAGAAGAAGAAATTCCACCTGTGGATTGATGCTTCAGCTTGTGCTGGAAAGTTCCATCCTGCCTTTCCTGACACCCTGCTCTAAGGATTTAGGACTTGCATAGGTAGTCCCCACAGTCATGTAAGCCAATTTCTTGCAATACATATCTTAATATGCATCTCCCTGCCTGCTGTTTTCGACAGGCAATCAATATCTGCAATTCTTTTAAGGGGTCTTACTGAAATTAAAGCAGACAGGTAAAAATCATTTGATGTGAGATTTGTTTTTCAGTACACTATACTTCACATATAGAAGGTTGCACAAGAGTGAGACATTTTGAATAATATTTAATTAGTAACTACTCTCTTGGTAAAGCCTATGTGCATTATGATTATGGCCACAAACTGCAGGTATAAGATGGAGACCCTGTAAGTGTCTTAGTCCACTCTTCTTATTACCCAGAGAATTGCTGGTTCCTGACAATAGGGTTGTCTGCAGACACGAGTTCTCTTTCTCTATTTAAGCCCTAATAGACCTTGTCCAATAATGGTCAGGGAGGGGGGTTGGGGCTTAGCTCCATGCAGTCCTTCAGGGATCCAGGTGCCTTCTATCATGTTTCTGCCATTTCTTAGGGCCTCAGGATTTTCCACTGGAATTTTTTCAGTTGGTAACTGAGAGAAGAGCAATAAAGAACAGAGAAGGCACACTCATTCTTAACTCTCTTGTCCTAGAGGTGACTAAAGCACTTTGGGAAGTTGATATTCCTCTGGTGAGAACCAGTGTCATGACTAGCAAGGGGTTTGGGAAACGAGATCTGTCACTGCACTCAGGAAGAAGGTGAGGTTTCAGATACTGGAGAGCATTAGCAATTCTGACCCCTGAGAAGTTGCAAGTGCCCTTTCCCTTAGTGCAGTTCAGCTGCAAGTCAGCTTGGTCATTCCAGGCCATGAGTAGTATTCGCTTTGCCAGTTGTCTGTCACAAACTCAAATCTTGCAGAACTAGAGCCTGAGTGATGCATCCAATTAAGAGTGTCAAGGAAGATGACTGAGGTTAAATATGGGGAAACTAGGTTTAAATACAAAGGGTGTGAGAGGACAAAGAAGTATCCCTAGCTCTGTGTATTAGTTTTATATGTTGCCTAACAGGTTACCACAAACTTAACAGCTTTGAATAACACACGTTTATTATCTTAGATTCATCAGAAATCCAAGTATGGCTTAGCTGGGGCCTCTGCTCAGGATCTTGCAAGGCTGTAATCATGAGGTTGGCTGGAATGTATTCTTATCTGGAGGCTTAACTGGGAAAAAGTCCACTTGCATACTCCCTCAGGTTGTTGGCAGAATCAATGTCCTTACGGCTAAGGACTGAGGTCCCTGTTTTCTCGTTGGCCAGCTTCTAGAGGCCACCACAGTTCCTTGAGGCTGCACTTTGGTGGCTGCCACTTGGACCACTTTCACAACATGGCAGCCTACTTCTTCAAGTCATTAAGGGAGAGTCTCTCCTACTCCTGTTTGTTAAGGTGAGGTCTTATATAATTACAGAGTGACACCCTGTTGCCTTTGCCATGTCCTTTTGCTTGGAAGGAAGTCATAGGTTCTTCTGTACTTGAGGGGAGGGCATTATACAAGGGTGTAACTCAGCAGGGGTGGTCACTTCAAGACTTATCCACCATACTCTGTCACAGAGATGGGACACAGTAGATGCAAAATAAATATTTGTTGAAGAAGTGAATGACAAAAAGTGAATCTGGTGAAAGGAGGTCCAGGAAAATCCCAGACGGGACTTTTGTTTCCATACCTTGGCAGATTTCATTCACATGGACATGTGAGTTTGTTTAAAAGAGAGGTTATAGATTGGATTCACATTCTTGGATCCTAATTCTAATCCTGCATTTCTCCCTGCATATAGGATGATCGTGTACAGAATTGGGCAGCCAGGCCTTGGGGTGGGGATAAGGGGTGTAGATTGCCTTGTAAAGTGAATATTGTCTCACTTAGGTAAGTGCCAAGGTAATGGGGGAAAGTCTCCTAATCTCACTGTGCCTGCTGTGTGAAGTCAGCACCGTTATTATAATGAAGACGATGATTGGATTGGAGTTCCGCAATTACCACATCATCTCTGCCTATTGAGATATGAAAACCCAAATGCCAAGGGTGACCCAGTTCCTTCTGTTGCTGAATTTTCCTCTCTCTGCCCAAATTAATTTTTTTTCAAGCTGTTCCTGGAAAAATCAGTTATAATCTGAGGTGTCATCTGTCTTTCTGGCTTCAAGCCAAACAACTACATTAAAAATTGGGGGGAGACTTTCCTGCACTGTTCTTAGCTTGTGCCACTGCAGAAAGAAAGGAGTTGGCAAGGAAGAGTGTCTTGGAAGTGGAACCAGAGACAAGGATTTGAGTACACATAGTTTTGGGGGGGTGACCCCAGGGAGCCTCAGTGCAGGAGTGGGGAAGTGAGACAGGGAAGGGAAAGAAGCTCATACAGGGTGCATTTATGAGCTATGAGCTGGTTACCATGTCTGTAACTGAGGTGCAATCCCACTGGTGGCCCCGAGGAACTGTAAAACATGCCCCAGAGTCATCTCAATCAAAGGGCAAGAAAGCAGGCGTATCTATCACCAGATCTCGTAATATTTTATTAAGATTTTTTGTATCTGTGCTTATGAGAGACATTGATCCGTAATTTTCCTTTCTTGTGATATCTTTATCTTGCTATCGTATCAAGGTAACACCTGCCTCATTAAATGGATTAAGAAGTTTTCCCTTCTTGTCTATTTTCAGAAAGAGTTTGCATAGTATTTTTTTCCTTAAATGTTTGATGGAATTCAACAATGAAGCTATCGGGACCTGGGCTTTTCTGTGTGGCAAGATTTTAAATTACTAATTCAATTTATTTACTTGATATACGTCTATTCAGATTTTCTATTCCTTCTTGAGTTACTTTTGGTAATTTGTGTCTATCTAGGCATTTGACCATTTCATCTAAGTCTATTTTGTTGGCATAAACTTGTTTATAATGTTCCATTACATTCTTTTTATTTTCTGTAGGTTTGTAGTGATTTCCCTTTCTTTATTGTTGACTTTGGTAATTGTGTGCTCTTTATTTACTTTTTTTCTAAAAGTCATTCTCGGCAAAGGTACATTAATTTTGTTGATCTTTATAAAGAACTAATGTTTGATTTCATTGATTCCCTCCATTTTATTTTTCTGTTTTTCTAGTTAATTGATTTATGCTCTTAAAGTTACTATTGACCTTCTATTTAGGCTGTTTTTGATTTGTTCTTCCTTTTCTAGGTTTTTGAGGTAGAACTTTAGATTTTTGGTATTTTTTTCTGTATTTAAAACTATAAATTTCCCTCTAATCATAGCTGTAACTCTTTCCTACATATTTTTATTTTGTGTTTTATTTTATTTTCCTTGTAACTTCTTAGCCTCATGGGTTGTTTGGAAATGTGTTGTTTAATTTGCAAATATTCCAGAATTTCCTAGATTCTTTCTGTTGCTGAGTTCTAGTTTAATTTCATACGGCCAGAAAATATACTTTGTATGATTTCAAATTTTAAATTTTATTGAAGTCTGTTTTATGGCCCAGCATATAATCTATTCTGGAGAAGAATCTTCCCTGTGAAGCTGAAAGAACTATACTCTTTTGTTGTTGGGTGGAGTGTTCTAGATGTGTCATTAGGTCAAGTTTATCTCGTTGTTCTATCAGTCACTGAGAGAGGAGTATGAAATTTCCAAGTAAAATTATTCAATTATCTATTTCTTTTTTTAATTCTGTCAGTTTTTGCTTTTGTATTTTGTGTCGTTGTTTTAGGTAGATACACATTTATCATTGTTACATCTTTCTGACGAACAGACCCTTTTATCATTGTGAAATATTTTTGTCTCTAGCAGTATTCCTGAACTTAAAGTCTATTGTGCCTGATATTAATAAAGCCACTCCCACACTCTAAGAGTTTTTCTTTTCCTTTTTTTTTTTTATAAAACAAAAACTCTGTAGTACAGTAGAAGAAACTCCTTAACTGAGGGGTTAGACAAACCTGGATTTGAACCTTGTCTTTGCCATTCATTATACAAGAGGCTGTGAGGAAGTGCTTCCTCTTCTTTGGATTTAGTTGTTTTTTAAAAAATTATTGTGATAAAAAACACAGAACATGAACTTTACCATCTTAACCATTTCTAAGTGTACAGTTCAGTAGTGTTAAGTATATTCACATGATTGTGCAACAGATCTCCAGAATTTTTCTTCTTGCAAAACTGAAGGTCTGTACCCATTCAAAATAACTCCCCATGTTTCTCTCCCTCAGCCCTGGGATAACCAGCATTCTACTTTTTGTTTCTGAGTTTGATTACTTTAGATACTTCATATAAGTAAAATCATATCATATTTGTCTTTTTGTGACTGGCTTATTTCACTTACCATCATGTCCTTAAGCTTAATCCATGTTGTAGCATGAACAGAATTTTCTTCTTTCTTAAGATGGAATAACATTGCATTGTATGTATATACTACACTTTGTTTATTCATTCATTCATTGATAGAGACCAGGTTTGCTTCCACCTCTTGGCTGTTGTAAATTGTTGCTATGAACATAAACGTGAAAATATTTCTTAAGATCCTACTTTCAATTCTTCTGTGTATATACTGATAAATGGAATTGCTACATCACATAGTAATTCCACTTTTAACTTTTTGAGAAACCAACATGTTATTTTCCACAGCATCTGCATTTTTCATTCCCACCAACAGTACATAAGGGTTCCAATTTCTCTACATCCTCATCCATGCTTGTTATTATTATTTTTTTCATAGTAGCCATCTTAATGGGTGTGAGCTCTTATCTTATTGTGGCTTTGATTTGTATTTCCCTAATGATTAGTAATGTTGAGCATCTTTTCATATGCATGTTGGCCATTTGTATATCATCTTTGGAGAAATGTCTATTTAAATACTTTGCCCATTTATTTTTTTTAAAGAAATGTGTTTTATTTTTTTTAATTTTTTTTGCGGTACATGGGCCTCTCACTGTTGTGGCCTCTCCCGTTGCAGAGCACAGGCTCCGGACGCGCAGGCCCAGTGGCCATGGCTCACGTCCTTTGCCCATTTTTGAATCAAATTTCGTTGTTGTTGAGCTGTAGGAGTTATTTATACATTCTGGATATTAACCCATTATCAACTCTATGATTTGCAAACATTTTCTTCTATTCTGTAGGTTGTCATTTCACCCTATTGATTGTATTCTTTGCTGCTGCCTGTGCTTTTGGTGTCCTATCCAGGAAATCCTTGTCAAATCCAATGTTATGAAGTTTTTCTCTATGTTATCTTCTAGTAGTTTTATAGTTTCAGGTCTTAGATTTAGGTGTTTGATCCATTTTGAGTTAATTTTTGTATATGGTGTTAGGCAAAAATCCATCTTCAGTCTTCTATGTTGATATCTGGTTTTCCCAACACCATTTGTTGAAGAGATTGTCCTTTTCCCATTGAATATCAGAAACCATTTGAACACACCTACAAGTTTTTTCTGGGTTCTGTATTTTGTTCCATTGGGTATCTGTGTCTTTTTTTATGTCAGTACCACACTGTCATGATTATTGTAGCTTTGCAATAAGTTTTGAAGTTAGGAAATATAAGATCTCCAGCTTTGTTCTTCTTTTTCAAGATTGTTTTAACTATCTGGGGTCTCTTGAGATTGCATGAATTTTAGTATGGCTTTCTCCAGTTCTTCAAAAAATGCCATTGAGATCTTTTCGGATTGTATTAAATGTGTAGATTACTTTGAATAGTATTGACATCTCAACGATATTAAGTCTTCCAATCCATGAACACAGGATGTCTTTCCACTTATTTGTGTCTTCTTTTCTTCTTTAATTTCCATACACAAGCTTTTGTAATTTTCAATGTACAAATCTTTTGCCTCATCAACTAAGTTTATTCCTAAGTATTTTATTCTTTTTGGTGTTATTGCAAATGGAATTATTTATTTAATTTTCTATTTGGATTGTGCATTATTGATGTATAGAAATGTAACAAATTTGGGGGTGTTGATATCCTGTAAATTTGAAGAATTAATTTATTAGCTCCAATTGATATTGTATGGACTATTTAGAGTATTTTACATGTAAGATTATGTTATCTATGAAGCAAGATTATTTTACTCCTTCTTTCAAATGTGTAAACTTTTAATTTATTTCTCTTGACTAATTAATCTGGCTAGGACTTCCAGTACTATGTTAAATAGAAGTGGGAAAAGTAGGCATCCTTGTCTTGCTCCTAATCTTAGAGGAAAAGCTTTCAGTCTTTCACAATTGCATATGATGTTAGCTGTGGGCCATTCATATATGGCTTTTATTATGTTGAGGTAGTTCCTTCTATCCTTGTTTTAAGTATTTTTATCATGAAAGAATATTGGGTTGTGTCAAATACTTTTTTTCTGCATCAGTTGAAATGATCATGTGTTTTTTTCCTTCATTCTCTTATGTGTATTACATTGATTAATTCCTGTATGTTGAACCATCCTTGTATTCCATGAATAAAATCCACATGGTAGTGCTGTACAATGCTTTGAATATGCTGTTGAATTCTGTTTGTTAGTATTTTGTTGTGGATTTTTGCATCAATATTCATCAGTGGATATTGGTCTGTAGTTTTCTTTTCTTGCAGTGTCTTTGTCTAGCTTATGGATCAGAGTAATGCTAACCTCCTAGAATGAGTTTGGAAGTGTCCCTTCTCTTTCAATTTTTTGGAAGAGTTTGAGGAGGATTGTTAATTCTTTAAATGTTTGGTAGGATTTGCCAGTGAAGCCACCTGGTCCTGGGTTTTTCTTTGTTGGTAGATTTTTTATTACTGATTCTACTAGTTAGATAGTGGTCTAGTGATATGTCTGTTCAGATTTTTTCTTTCTTCTTGATTCAGTCTTTGTAGGTTGTATGTTTTCAGGAATTTATTCATTTCACTAGGTTGCCAAATATGTTGGTGTACAATTATTCATATGTTTTCTAATTCTTTTTATTTCATGAAGTCTGTTATAATGTCACCTCTTTCATTTCTTAGTTATTTGAGTCTTACCTCTTTATCAGATTTCTTTTTATTTTTAAAAGTAACTTCCTTGGACCTAAGCTGTGGAATCCATCTCTTCTGCAATGGGCATCCACTGATGTATCTCCTCAATTTTCTCTTCTTGTTTTTATTTATTAGCCCTGCTTCCCATGGGGACCCCTGTGTCTACATAACTGAGTGGTCAATGATTTGGGTACAGATTGTGCTCAAACACCCTGAAACCCAGGCCCCCAGTATATGCTGATTGATATGTGTGTGGGTTGGGGAATGCATTCAAAATTGCAGGCAGTTCTCAAGTTTGCCTTGTCTTTTACTTTCTTCTATGCTCTTTTGGTTTCTCTTGAACATATGTGTAGTTTTTCCAGTCAGCCAGCAATGTGTGTAAAGCCTATCTCAACCTTTCTATAGCTTCCTCAATTCTGGGATTTCAGGCTGGTCCAGCTCTCACCCCACCTGAGATCACAGCTCTGCGTTAGCAAAGCTAAAGGTGTTCTCTCTTCATTCCCAACCAATTTTACCATGTTTACCTGGAGAGAACACAGGGCTTTTGTCTTTGCTCTACCCTAGATAATGTCTTCCTTTTGCCAGCACAGCTGTTGATTTTCAAGGCCACCTCCATGCTGATTAAAACCACTCGTTTTACTCTCTGAGTTGGTAAGTGGAGGATAGGTGCAGTTCCAGGTAAGAAGACAGACTCCTGCTGTTCTTACCTGAAACTCTTGCAGTTTTTCAACAACACACAGTTCTCAATTTGTTGTCTGCCCTTGGCCAATTTACAGTGCGCCAAAATGCTTGCTTTTGACTATCTTGTCCAATTTTATACTTATTTTCTTGTAGAGAGGAATTATGCATCTCTTCACACCACCATAAGAGGAAGTTCCTTCTCTTCCATTGTAATGGACTGAATCGTGTCTCCTTCCTCTCCCCACCATTCCATTCATATGTTGAAACCCTAACCTCCAATGTGACTGTATTTGGAGATGAGGCATTTAAAGTTATAATTAAGGTTAAATGAGGTTATAAGATGGGCCCTTAATCTGATAAGACTGGTGTCCTTATAAGAAGAGGGAGAGACACCAGTAGTATATACATGCAAAGGAAATATGAAGACACAGCAAGAAGGTGGCCATTTACAACCCAGGGAGAGAGGCCACTGGAGAAAGCAAACCTTCAGGCACCTTGATCTTGGACTTCTAGCCTTTAAAACTGAGAAAATAAACTTCTAGTTTTAAAGCCACCCGGTGTGGGTTATTTCATTATAGCAGCCATAGCAGGATAACGCATCCATTATGTTTTGAAGTTACTTTAATCAGATTTTTGCTCCCATAATTATAATAAAACTTCCCTTGGTCCTGTCCAGATGATCTCTTCATTGCTAAATCCAGTGGTTAATTTTCAGTCTTCCAGTCTCCCAGTCCAGATCCATAGACCTTCTTGATCTATCAGCAGCATTTGACACAGTTGATCACTTCCTCTGCTTTGATATGCTTTGTTCATTTACTTCCAGTGGATCACAGTGCATTGATTTTCCCCTTTCTCACTGGCCACTCTTCTTCAGTCTTCTCTGCTGATTCCTTTTCATATGTCCTGCTTCTTAATGAGGAGTGCTCCAAGATTCAGTCCTTGGACCCTCCATCTTCTCTATCATTCCCTTTGCTATATTATTTAATATCATGGCTTTAAATACCATCTGAAGATGATGAAGCCTAAATTGATATCTCTAGCCTAGGCCTCTTTCCTAAACTTCAAACTCCCATATCCATTTTCATACTCAACATCTCCACTTGTCTATCAAACTTAAACTTAACATGTGCAAAATGGAACTCTTAGTCAATTAATTGAAGTGAGTTTCTACCTAAATTAATGACAATTTGATTTTTTGATTGCTTGAGCTAAAAACATTGGTGTCTTTTTGTCACCAGTATGTAACCTATTTTACATGTATCAGCAAACCCTACTGCTTAATCTTCAAATATATCTGGAATCTGACCACTTCTGTCTATTTCCACTTTAGTTGTCATGGTCCAAGCCATCATTGTCATTACCTCGTTGGCTGCAGTGGCCTCTTCACTGGTCCCTTGGCTGTTATTCTCTTTCTCTATTCAACATGGAAGCCAGAGTAATCCTATTAAAACATATCAGGTATCATCTTGTCTCTGCTTAATAACCTCCTATTACTTTCCATCTCGGTCAGAGTAAAAGTCAAATTTCTTTCAAGTTCTTCCAAAGGCTGTACACAAGCTGGGCCCCATTGCCTTTCTGATCCTATCTGATTCTCTGTCTCTGTTGTTGGACTCTTTCCAGCCATGCTGACCTCCTTGCTCTTCTTAATATGTGACACACACCTCTAACAGACAATCCCTATTTTGTACAACAACTTCTAGAGTGCAGCAATATAGGAAAAGCAAATCAGTATATTTCATGAGCTTGATATGACCTTGATGTCAATCTGAAAAGAGTAGCTTGAGCCAAGAAAATTATAGGCTTGTTGGTCTCACTTTATTTTCATAAATATAAATAATCTCAAACAAAATATTTGTAAATGAATTCTAATTTTATAAAATAAAATTAAAAATATCAAACAACATTTTAAAGACAAGACTACTCTAGCTCTGCCACTTATAGCTGTGTGGCCTTGGGAAACTTAAATTCTCGGAGCCTCCCTTTCCTTATTTAAAAAACAGAATTGATAAATTCTAACTCATTTATCCATGTTTGCATTCATTCTATTTTTATTAGAGTACACCTGCCATGCATTGCTCTTGGTACTGGGGACGAAAGTCAGTATAGTGTCTGCTTGTGAAGATTAAATAAGTGGAAATTTATTAACATAGCACAGTCCCTGACACACAGTAGGTTTAAAAGGTGGTTTAAAAGGGTGGATTCCTTTCCTTATCCAATCCTCTAGCCAAACTCTTGGTAGTATCAGTAGTTCTACACGTTCACACTCATCCTCATTGCTCAAATGTAACCTCCTGAGGGAGGCCATCCCCGACCATCACATCTAAATAGCTCCCTGTCCCTTTATGTCTTATTACCCCATTTGATTTTCTTCATAGCACTTTTCACTTTCTAAACTTATCTTTAAAATATTTTTCCCTTTCATTGCGTGTTTCCCGTCTCTGAAAATATAAGCTTCATGACAGCAGGAACCCCTTTCCTTATTCTCTGTTGTGTCCTTGGCACCTGGGAGGGTGCCTGGCACATGGAAGTGCTCCACAAAAATGTGAAAGATGAGATTACTGAGTGCCTGGGACTTTCCCCTCTGTAGCTCCATGCCAGACACAGGGCTTGGCCCAGAGCAGGGGTTCAGAAAGTGTGTGGAATGAAATTCTTGTCATGTGGCAGGCACTGGGTCATCTTCCTAACTGGTTTCAGTGTAAACTGCTTCTCCATAAATATTTGCAACACGGAGAGGTGTTGGATGTGACTTGAACGTGGGCAGTGCCTCTGGAGCAAAGCCAACACTCCATCCTTAAACATCCGTCTATAAACACCCACAGGGATGCAGACCCTGCATTTCCTGTATTATGATTCTGAGTGAAACACTATTTTCCTCTCCCTACTACTCTAGCCTCCCAGGGAGATGGGTAAGTACAGAAAAGCACGTGTATAAATATCACAATTTCCAAACTTCACTGCTTCTCAAGAATGTCATCAGCTCCTCACACCAACCCTGGGAGATAGGACATGTTCTGACTCATTTTGTAGAGCAGAGAGCTAGGTGATTTGCTCACGTGACACAGCAAATGGATGGTGAAGTCCATCTCTGACTCTAAATCCCACACTTTCCCACTTTAACTTCCATCTCTTGGCCTGAGATGGGACTAGAAACTTGCTGAAGTATGTGTTCAAGCTGGAAGGTAGGAAGATGAAAAGAAAGGAAAACCAAAACTTTTATGTTAAATTCATTATTAAAAAGTATAAGGGAGAGAATGAATGATAAAAGGTTAAAAACAACCTAAAATTTACTCTTTTAGGTGGTAAAAAATACCAGATACTCTACACATTGCACCCAGAATGGCAGACATTAGATAATGTTATCTGTCAAGAAAGAAATTAGAAAAGTTTTAGTAAGTAGGTAATCATGAAATGTTTTTACTTGTCTTTTTAGATAGAAAGTAAAAACTTTAAAGAGTATGCAAAATATCCCAACTGATTTGACAATGCTTGAAAGAAAAGGAGCTGAGATTTTTTAAAAAAATCAACACATTTTTGAATACAACACATTTATCAGACATTTCTATAGTCTAGCACATTGCCTCCATAACTCATTCAATGCTCACAACAACCTTGCAAAACAGGGATTCTTCTCTCCATTTTAGGGTTGAGCTCAGAGATGTGAAATGATTTGTCTAAGGACACAAAGTTAATAAGTGGTGGGACTGGAATTTAAAATGCCCCTTCAGCAAGCTATTTGTTTGGGTCAAAAGTGGCCTGAGCTACAAGGGATAGATCCAGCCCTCAGCTATGGGTTTGTAGCATGGCTTTGGAAGTTGCATTATCAGGATGAGATGGCATGGAAGAGCATTGTGCCCGGGGAGCCCTCGTTCCTGGGGAACTGTACAATAACATGCATGAATAGATGTAGGTAGAACAGTTCAAATACCATGGAAGAAACACTGTGTTTCAAGAGCTCTATGAAGAACTCTGAGGAAGTAAAAATCTCACTGACACTGAGAATCCTATACAATTAATACATTAGTTCCACACAAGAAAGTGATTGGTTGGGTGGATGGGCATGGGACATGGACCAGAGTAGGATTCAGAAGTAGCTCAGAGGATGTCAGAATCAGGCAAAAGAAAGAGGTCAGAACTTAAGCTTTGGCAGTACCCTGGGTTCCTCTGTGTTACATGCTTCATTTCACCAAAACCCTATTGTGAACGGCTTGGTTATATCAAAGCAGTAGTTGTCATCTGATAAATGTGTGCAATACATATGTGCATGTAAGTGGATACATGTGCGCCTAAGCATACACACACACACACACACACACACACACACACACACACACACACTCATGGCAGATGTTCATAATGAAACTATTTAATAAATTATTTTTCTTTCCACAGGGTGGTTTCAATTCTCATTAATTAATTTTTTGGGGGTAGCCTAAAATAGGACAGTAATTTTCAACACTCTAAAGAAAATGGAAGCTTGTAAGGAAAAAATGGTCACGCAGAAAACACACAAGTAGTACTTTGTTAGTTCATATTTATTTTACAATTTCAAATTATAACAATTCCTTGTGCTAAAGTTAGTCGTTAAAGACAGCAAAGCAGTTTTGGCGAACGCACAATTTGAACTGAGGCTAATGAATGGTTACCACATATTAGCCTCAACACCCTGTGTAGTCGTGTATTTTGTTTTATAGTTTAGTCAACCTAACCACTGAACAATCAGTGCTGAAAATGTTTTGATTCACACAGAGAAGTAGCTACAAATGGCAGACTTTAAAAAAACTACCACTTTCCTTCTTTCTGGAGATGTGACATACACATTTTCCATTAAGTAATTTTCTACCAAACATCGTACTGAATCAAAGCCAGACAGGTGGCTGGTAAAGCAGTTCTACCCCTTACGCACGCTGAGCTGGACCATTGGAACACCAAGTTGGTAAGAGAGAGATTTTGAAAGGGCTAAGACATTGCAGTCATCTTTTTTTTTTTTTTTAAACCAAACTCATGGACTTCCCTGGTGGCGCAGTGGTTGCGAGTCTGCCTGCCGATGCAGGGGATGCAGGTTCGTGCCCCAGTCCGGGAAGATCCCACGTGCAGTGGAGCGGCTGGGCCCGTGAGCCATGTCCGCTGAGCCTGCATGTCCGGAGCCTGTGCTCCGCAACGGGAGAGGCCACAACAGTGAGAGGCCCGCGTACCGCAAAAAAAAAAAAAAAAAAAACAAAAAAAACAAAACGAAAAAATAAATCAAACTCACATCTACCACCCCAACAGAAAATCTAACAAACTGAGTTATACAGAAAGGATGTTAAATAAACCTGAACAAACACATGTATCATGGGATAAGGAAAGCATATTTTTTAGCCTACTACCAGTGCACAGCACACGTTCATTTGTACCCACTAAAATAAGAAAGCCAACGTGGAAAATATTTTTGCCTTCATAGCACTAACAACTAAAAAGCACGTAGTATAAAATACTTTGATCTTTAAGGGAGTAATAAAGGAAATTCCAAGGATAGATCTATTAAGTTAACCTGAATGTTCAGCTATAGAATATTTTTTTCAAAAATAATGCTTAAAAGAGGCTTCCAGAAACAGTGAGACTCCATCAGGACCAGCAGAAGACAGAGTGATAAGAGGCCTGCAAATGTAAAACAGAGTGATGTTCACATGAAGCTTTTAGGCAAAGAGCATCTCTTTCAGTTTATTCCCATAGCCAAGGCTAGCTGTGATAATAGGAGCTTCAAAAATCTCAAGACAGGGATAGCTAGTTTGAGTAACATTCTGTACAAACACTCCCAGATGGTTCTCACACAGCTGGGCGACTGGGGCTGAAGGGCTGAGACTCTCACTCAAGTGAAAGAGCTAAGAATATGTAGAAAATTTGTGGTAAGCCTGCTGTGGTATTTGGGAATAAGTTGGGGTGTGGGTTCATGATGGTGGGCTATCCCACATTTTTGGCACACCAACATGTGTGTTGGAGGAAGGGGACCCCCAGGTGGAATGTTCAATATCGGCTTACCCCAGAAATCTGATTCAGAAGCAGCTGAGAGAGGTGTCTGCTCTGGGAGGAATACAGAACACAGTGTGTTTCAGAGTAGGGTAATTTTCTTTTTGACTCATCAATAATTAACATTCAAGAGGACCTGCAGCACAGAGTCTATCTCTCCAAGATGTATTCTCCTGTCACCATTAGCCAAAGCCTCTCCAAGCCTTTTGGGCCAATGATGTCCACAACAGTCCCATTGCCTGGAGGTGGCAGTTGGTACCACAGATTTTTCTGGGAGGCTGGCATGGAAGATGATTTTCACAACAAAGTCTCCACTGAACTGCTGCTGAAGTCCAGTGCCTGGCCTTCTTCTGCTCTGTAGTCCAGAAGCATGTCTTTAAATTCCTAAAAATCAGTACAGTTAACTCCTGAGCAATATGGATGTTAGGGGTTGAACAACCACCCGCAATTTTACAATTGACTCTCTGTATCCACCATTCTGCATCTGAGGACGCAACCAACTGCAGACCATGTAGTAATGTAGTATGTATTTATAGAAACAGATCCATGTATAAGTGGACCTGGCAGTTCAAACTTGTGTTGTTCAAGGGTCAACTGTCAATGTGAGTAGCATGTTGAGTATGTCCCCAGCCCCTTCATCTTTGTGATGCTCTATGTTGCTGTGAAGGCCGCCATGTTGACTGTGGGATCTGTTCCAGCAGCCTTTCTTCAATATACTTTTCTACCAAAGAATTATATTCATTAAAAGTAGACATGTGTGTGAGTTAATTCTCCTTCTGTTTTCAAACTCCTGGTAGTACTCGTCCATGGTTTTTCTCTGTAACAACTGGAACTCATCATTCATGATAATGTCCTCTAAATAGCCAACCACAGCTTCAAATTCGGCTTCAGAGGTGAAAGAGATGGACAGCATAAACATGGGCCTCCTACTAGACCCAAAGTCTGGGCCCAGACTCCACTCTACCCTGCTGAGCCCCAGTTGGCATTGAGGGCACGTCAGTGGGCCTGGAGGGGCCCTGATATCCCGGACCATGGCCTACTCAGGACCCTGTTGGCTCTGAGCCCCTCCATGAGGCTCCAGCCTCAGGCTCCCTGGGCTGCTGCCTCTGCCCAGCTGAATCTACCACTGATACTGCTACCTGCAGATATTTGTTTTTAACAGCTCAATGAGTAATCTCAGGATATTTGTCAAATGAAACTCATGAAGCAGCTTGAAAACATAGTACAGAATTTCTGTTTCAACACTGAATCACTGACAACATATTGGCATTCCTGAATTGCAAATGCACAGCTTGAAGAAGTCAGTGCATGGAATCTGGGATCAATGAAGAATCCCCATTATTTAGTATTTTATACAACATGATTTAATTGTTAAAGTAATGATCATCCTTGTAAGTTTCAAAGTTGCCCAACTCCTTGTGTTTTGCATGTTGAACCCCAGCTTTACATTTCAGGTTCATTGCGGACCCTTTACGTTCAGTGGCAACCTGTCCAACAGAACTTAATCACATTTGGAGGGGAGCCCCCAAACTTGCTGCAAACCCTGCAGTAGTCCCAGAAGGACATGGACATGTTGTGCCATGTAAGCCTTCACCTGGTGTCACACACCTGGCTTGACACCTTGATGAGCATTTGCACTGAGCAGGTATATTCAGCATTTATCCAAGGGTGCTAGGCACATATTTTCCCCTAATATATTCCTTTGAACAATTTTATGTAAGTGTAAACATGCCCAAACCTGATATACTTTTTAAAAAGAACAATTCTAATCATTGTAATCATAATCAGTAAACCCATTTTCCAGATGTTCAATGGTAAATACTGAGGTGGCAGAAGAATCCTTCGTTGGAAGTCTGCATCACAGTGAATTGTCACAGATGCGCACAGTAAAACACTGGAAGGCTTCAATATGCTGTGGTTTGGTACATGGGACAATTGGGTGTGTGCCCTTCCACGTTATGGCTTTGAAAATTGTAAATGTACTTTAAAAAATGATATTTGAACAGACTTCCTCAGCACCTCAAATAGTCTGAAAACCAGTGGCACAGAGGAAAAGGCTCTCTTGAACTGAATACTGACTGCTTATTGTTAGCTGTATGAACAATATTTCCCTTCTTTAAACCTCAGTTTTCTCAAAGGAGGTGGTCATTCCATGGGGTTGAAGCAATGATTAAATAAAACAGTGTGTGTAAGGTGTGTACCACCAAGGTCTTGCACATAGAGGGCACCCAGCAAATACTAACTCATCTCTCCCAATTTCATAGAATATCAGTATTGCTTAGGATATGAGAACTGAAGCAGGATAAACGCACGCCACATTTGCTATCAGCCTCCTGGGGTCTGCTGGGAAGACCAAGCAAAGGCTGTGCTCAAGAGTGGTGGCTGTCAGTCCTGGTGACACATGAATCACATAGGGAGTTTTGAAAAATGCTGATACCTGGGCCCTACCCCCAGAGATTCTGATCTAACTAGTCTGGGATGCTGCCTAAGCACTAGCATTTAAAAAAAATTCTCCAGGAAATTTTGAGGTGCAGCTAGGGTTGAGAACCACTGCTCTAGACAGAAAGGTCATCCATCTGCAGCGTTCTACCATGGTCTTGGTACAACACTTCAGTCTCATTTTGTCTCCTGTACTGTCCCCTACTTGAGTGTAATTTATTCTCCAAGTTATTCCCACAGCCAATGTAAGTGCTGCCATCTCTGGCAAGGTGCCACTGACACCATATGCCATACCATGTGCCCCTTCTTCTCCACTCTGCTGTGCCTCTCCAGCTCCTCCTGGAGATTCTGAAGCAAATGCTTGGCACATTCACTGAATGTCTTCAGGAAAATACTGAGCATGTCCGTTAGGTTAAAGCTAAACCTGGCATCCTGCAGTGCAGAGGACACATACTTAACATGTTTCTGCTTACTCTGCAGGGAGAAATGGCATACTTTAGAATGAAAGAGAAAGGGCTATGGGTTTTGCACCATCTGAGAGTCCTTAACGTAGGAAAATATGGCAGACAAGTCACATCTGATCATACAGCCTCACCTCACCCCCTTCCCCACTCAGTCATTCATGGAATGTTTTTGGAGCTGATTTCCAAGGGGAGTCCATTTAACTCTGCCTTGAGGAGACAGAGAAGGCTTCATGGAGGTGGTGATATTTGATCTTGGTTTGGAAGGGATGTTGCAGGTTGCTTGGATATTGGAGGACATGTGAATAAAGACTAAGAGTGATCAGCATGGGCCAAAGCATGGAGCTGAAGAGTCACACTGTGTGTACAGTAATCATATCATGTGGAAACAGATTGGGAGGTCAGTAGTGCATGGGTCAGGATGGGTTAGGTCATACTGCAGTAACAAACAGCTTCTAAATCTCAGTGGCTTAGCACAACACACTTAACTATTTCTCACCTGGGCTAATAATTCATCATGGGTCAACTGGGATCTTCTCTGTGCTGTCCTGATGGACCCTCTACCACATGGATCATCAACATTCACTGTGGCAAGGGGACGAGAAAATGATGAATGGAGTGGATTTTATAGACTCTCAACTAGAAGTGACACATGTTACTTTCATTCACATTTTATTGGCCAAAACCAGCCACATGGCCATGACTAACTTGAAGACAATGGGAAAATACAATCCTCTCATAGGCCCCAAAGGAGAACTAGAAACATTGGTGAATAGCTTTTAATGACTACCACTAGGAGGAAGGGCCTTAAATATCAATAGGGCACTTGAATTTGATCTCAAAGGTATAGGGAAACCAGCCAAGATTTGAAAGTGGGAGAGACACACTTAGAACTGAGGTTACACCGTAGTGGGCTGGAGAAGAACACATTCCTTTGCCCTGTAGAGCCTTTTTCTCTCTTTCTGCTGTTTAGATCTGCTTGCCTTCAGAAAGGCACACTATTTATCTACTCTCTGCCTTTTGGTGAACTTACCAAGAAAGACTACCCTCTCTCCTTTTATCCTGCAGTTTTGAGGGTCACTGAGTGTCAGGGAATTATTGTCAACCTACTCGTCCCCAGGTGTAGGCTCTGTCTTCCAGCCTAGATTTTTATCAGGAACAAAGCTAATGTGGTCATCTCCATCTGAATTTTGAACTTATTTCCTCAATTACTTGGTTCCTAACCTAGTCAGGAAGAGAGAGGCTTTCTGTATAGACTGCCTCAAATCCCAAAATGGATTAAAAGGAGAGCAAGGAGGAGGAAGGTAGATCAATAAGAAGGTGTGCACAGAGGCCAGACAGGAAAAAAAAAAAGATAAAAGTGTGGAGAAAAGGAAGAATTCAAGAGAGAGATTTCTGACTGAGCAGAATGTGGGACTGAAAAGGAGCTCAGAAGCCAGGCTGCCCCAGGCTCTAATTCCCAAAAGGTGAGAAGTAAGACCTTGGGGGAGTTACTTTACCTTCCTCTGCTTCATTGGCCAACTCTGCAAAATGAGGGCAATATTACTAGACTCCAAATTGTAGCATTTTATGAGAAATAAATGGGTGAATCCAGGGCAAGAGTTTAGCACAGTCTCTGACATATTAACCACTCAATAAACAGTTGAGGCAGTTGTAGTTTTGCATATACACTTGGTCCTCCATATCTGTGCTCTGCATCCCCAGATTCAACCAACTTTTCAATCCATGGTTTGTTGACTCTGCAGATGCAGAACCTAACGATGTGGAGGGTTGACTGTACTACACCATTTTAAATAAGGGACTTGAGAATCCTCAGATAATGACCCAAAACCAGTCCCTCGTGGATAGTGAGGGAGGACTGTAGAAGTAACAACTTATTTGGATTGAGTGTGTATGAAGGTACTTGAACTCCCTAAAAGTAAAAGGCCAAGTCCTGACTTCAGTTTGTCTCATCTTTTGCCTCTTGTCCCTAAAATCAAATTCTTTCTGATAAAGAGAATTGGTGACTCAGTCCAGATGAATAGAGCTAACACATTTCTTCATATCTTTCTGCCTCTTGTCCCTAGTGTGGTTCAAATTCTATTTGTCTTTGGAACTTTAATAAACTTTTTCTTATTTTCATCCTCACTAAGCTGGTTTCCATTATCATTATAAATTCCAATTCTTTCAACCACCTCGGGTTGGCCTAGGTCAATAATATCTCCATGGATCAGTAATTAATTATTATGATACTTTCTAAGGGTGGTAGTTCAGGGGATAAAGTATGATGGCTTGCAGAATTACTCCATGCTCTAGACTAGAGTGAAGCAGGCATTTTCCAATATTCTCTTAATGTAGATGGAACCAGATTTATTTTCACATGAGAGTCTTCATTTTTTAAAATTGCATGGAAATTTACTTTTGTGGAGGGAAATTTTTCTTTAATTCATATACCTTGATTATATTTTATTGTTCAAAAATGCCCTCCAGATTTTTACAGATGCAAATCTGAGACTGTGGCTAATAGTCAACATTCCCTTTGTGGGGCTAGAAATAATTTTGTGGGATATCTTAGGTTGAGGTCACTGGAGGAAAACCCTGAGAGAGAAGTTTGTATGGAGGAGGTATACTGGGCAGTGCTCTCAGGAGCAAATTTGCGAGGAAGTGAGGGAAACTGAATTGGGCTGAGAGGGAAGTTTGAATGTGATGCAGTTACAAAAGAGGCTTTAGGTGATCCTGTGGGGATCTCAGAAGCGAGGATGACCTTGCAGAGATATCCTGAAATGAAGCAAGTGGTCTCTGTACCCTGACATCAGCCAGTAGTTAGATATAGTTTGAGTTAGGGAACAGGGCAGGCAGTTCTCTTCAGCTGAGGACAATTCCTGGGGAGGGACATATCTATGAGCCCAAGGTAGCCACCATTCCCAGGTGGGGGCAAGGAGTGCCTTAGTACTGAAGGGGGACCTGTATTTGCCTTATGTACCCCAGTACCCACTATGTGGGAGCATTTCTTAATGATTATAACATCATTTGGAATGATAGAAAATATTGGCTGAATTCTTTTTCTCTCTATGCAATTGTATTAGTTTCCTAGGGCTGCTGTAACAAAGTACCACAAACTTGGCAGCTTAAAAAAACAGAAATCTATTGTCTCACAGTTCTGGAAGCTGGGAGTCCAAAATCAGTGTTGGCAGGCCCATGATCTCTTTGAAAGCTCTAGGGGAGGATACTTCCTTGCTAGTTTTCTAGCTTCTGGTGGTTGCTGGAAATCCTTGTTCCTTGGCTCGTAGGTGTATCATTTCAATCTCTACCTGTCATCACGTGACATTTCCTCCATATGTCTTTGTGTCCAAATTCTTCTCTTCTTGTAAGGACATAGCATTGGTTGCACCCTAATCCAGTATGACTTCATCTTAACTTGATTACCTTTGCAAAGATTCTACTTCCAAATAGGTTCATACTCTACACGTTCCTGGGGTTAGGACTTCAATATATCCTTTGGGGGGACACAATTCAACCCATAACAGCCACTAAGTGAGCAGGCATATTAATTCATCTACTGGGCCATTATCCTAACCACATCACCCCATCTTGCTCACAGAGGCATAAGTAAACATGGTATCTCTACTTCTGCTGTTCTTTTTCAGATCTCACCATCTCTTTCCTGGACTACTGTAATAGCCTCTCTGCTGTTCTCCCTCCAGCCCCTCTGTTTCCATCTACTCTCCTCATTACCCACAAAGGACCCTTCTAAGACCCAGTTTCGACTGTATAGCTCTGTTGCTCAAAATCCATCAATAGGTTTTCAGTTGCCTCATTATGAAATCCACACTCTTAGTTTGATATTCAGGGTCCTGTGTTACCTGATCCTGCTGACCTAAATAGCCTCATCTCAGATTCGGGTTTACTTTGTACTTTACACTTGAAAAATATTAAGTTGCTGTGTGTGCCTAGATATAATAGGCATGCAAAAATGGCAGTTCTCTTTCTTCCTTCTACAGTTTACAAAAAGACGTCTCTCCTCCAATGATCTAAAGAAATTCTCACACTCACTTGGTGATGTAGGTATTTTCATAGGTAATAGACAGAGTTGGTGAGGATGCTGGCAGTTAGAGAAGAGAGATAACTAAACTGATAATGGTGAAGTCAAGAGTAACACCCAGATTTCTGACTTCCAATAGGTGGTCCTTCCTGCTGTGTCTTGTCTGTGCACTTCACACTTACAAACTTGACTGTCTGTATATTTAAACTTGTCACCTGTTTCTCATATCAACTTTCTTTGCAAGCTGCAAAGGTTGAACTTAGGGGACAAATCTCTCCTATATTATGCCAGAAACAGAAACAGTTGTGGAGCAAGAAATAGATTTTCTCAGGTTGGGAAGACAGTGAACATTTAGGGTAGAATAAAAATACATTTGGGCTATGAGAGGCTGAATTGTTCTCATAATTGCTCCCTTACAAAAAGATTGATGCACATCAATAAAAGTCCCTTTACTGTACATCAGGAAGGTATAGTTGACCCCGGGAATTGAATAAAAGCATCAGTTTATGTCTATGTTCCTTTAAGATGCAGCTGTGTGAGTCAGAGGTGCTATGCCAGGTGTTACAGAGGTTTCCATGGCAACTTCATCTTTATTTTCCTTCCTGAATAGCACTGCCTAATGGTGGCTTTGAGGCAACACTGATTTGCGATTCTCAGTCTTAAAGGTTCTGTTCCATTGTAGGCTGCATTTACACATCTCCAAAGTAGAGAGGCAAATTTAACAATTTCTTGAGGAATTGGGAAAGCATAGACCTTCCAGCTGATTTGAACTACTTATCGACCTTGTCCTATTATGACTATTATTACTGGAATGATACTGTGCTTACTTTAACTCTCAACTTGTTTTTTCTTTGGTAGAATTAGCTGAAGACACTTTAGACCCTAAACCTTTAGACATTTCTAGAAATTATATCCAGAAAAACCAGGTCAGTATCATCAGGCAAATATGAAGTAGAAAGTATTGCAATATTTTGGCAGTGAAGATGGCGTGTCTAGAACACTGAATCAGGAGCAGATTTTCTTTATGAGTATAGTTGTTTTATATTTCACAGACCACAAGAAAGAGTTGGAATGAGTTAAACGTGATAACTGATCTCAGAGTCTTGGGCGGTGTTGAATTGCTCATTTTTTGTGACAATACCATGGGGCAAAAAATTGGCAATGAACTTCTCTTTGACAAAGACTTTCAACAGAGATCTTTTTTTCAGGAAGCTGCATGCTATTCTTCTTGGTCATGTATTTTTTTTTTTTCCTTCTAAGACTTGTTCTTAATCAATGTCTTATTACTGAATTGTAGCCAACAGCTTCCATTTGGGACAAGGAGTATGGATAGGGCCATGGACAAGGAACCAGGTGACCTAATTCTTATTAGAAATCAGCCATTCAACAGCTCTGTGACTCAGATAAGTGAGTCACATTTATAAAATTGAACTAATAATAGTTCTAGACTCTGACCTTTCAAAGTAGCAACAGAACTGAACATTAAAAGATTTCCATCCAAGAATGTCATACTTGCATTTACCATGTTGGTGGGCAAACAATGATCTTATCAGCAGGGCCTCTCATGGCGGCCTCAGGAGTCAATTATGTCAACACTAAGTCTGATACTGTCAAATCATGATGGAATTGCAAGCATAGGTTGGCTGGTGATGGAAGAGTTCAGCAAAAATCAACAAAAGCATGAGCTGTGTGGCTGACAGGGTATTGGTGTTCCAGCCAGGTGTCAGGCCTGTGCCTCTGAGGTGAGAAAGCTGAGTTCAGGACATTGGTCCACGAGAGACCTCCCAGCTCCACATAAATATCAAATAGAGAAAGCTCTCCCAGACATCTCCATCTCAACACTAAGACCCAGATCCAATCAACAACCGGCAAGCTACAGTGCTGGACACCTTACGCCAAACAACTAGCAAGGTGGGAACACAAACCCACCCATTAGCAGAGAGGCGACCTAAAATCATAACAAGGTCATAGACACACCAAAACACACCACTGGATGCGGTCCTGCCCACCAGAAAGACAAGATCCAGCCTCATCCACCAGAACACAGGCACTAGTCCCCTGCACCAAGAAGCCTACACAACCTACTTAACCAACATTGACCACTGGGGGCAGACACTAAATACAATGGGAACTACGAGCCTGCAGCCTGTGAAAAGAGACCCCAAACACAGTAAGTTAAGCAAAATGAGAGGACAGAGAAACACACAGCAGATGAAGGAGCAGGGAAAAACCCACTAGACCAAAGAAATGAAGAGGAAATAGGCAGTCTACCTGAAAAAGAATTCTGAGTAATGACAGTAAAGATGATCCAAAATCTTGGAAATAGAATGGAGAAAATACAAGAAACGTTTAACAAGGACCTAGAAGAACTAAAGAACAAACAAACAATGATGAACAACACAATAAATGGAATTAAAAATTCTCTAGAAGGAATCAATACCAGAATAACTGAGGCAGAAGAACGGATACGTGACCTGGAAGAAAAAATAGTGGAAATAACTACTGCAGAGCAGAATAAAGAAAAAAGAATGAAAAGAATTGAGGACAGTCTCAGAGACCTCTGGGACAACATTAAACACACCAACATTCGAATTATAGGGGTCCCAGAAAAAGAAGGGAAAAAGAAAGGGACTGAGAAAATATTTGAAGAGATTATAGTTGAAACTTCCCTAATATGGTAAAGGATATAGTCAATCAAGTCTAGGAAGCACAGAGTCCCACACAGGATAAATCCAAGGAGAAACATGCCAAGACACATGTTAATCAAACTATCAAAAAATAATACAAAGAAAAAATATTAAAGGCAGCAAGGGAAAAGCAACAAATAACATACAAGGGAAACCCCTTAAGGTTAACAGCTGATCTTTCAGCAGAAACTCTGCAAGCCAGAAGGGAGTGGCAAGACATATTTAAAGTGATGAAAGGGAAAAACCTACAACCAAGATTACTCTACTCAGCAAGGATCTCATTCAGATTGAATGGAGAAACTAAAACCTTTTACAGACAAGAAAAAGCTAAGAGAATTCAGCACCACAAAATCAGCTTTACAGCAAATGCTAAAGGAACTTCTCTAAGCAGGAAACACAAGAGGAGGAAAAGACCTACAAAAACAAACCAAAAACAATTAAGAAATGGGAATAGGAACATACACATCGATAACTACCTTAAATGTAAATGATTAAATGCTCCCACCAAAAGATATAGATGGGCTGAGTGGATACAAAAACAAGACACGTATATATGCTGTCTACAAAAGACCCACTTCAGACCTAGGGACACATAAACAGACTGAAAGTGAGGGGATGGAAAAAGATATTCCATGCAAATGGAAATCAAAAGAAAGCTGGAGTAGCAATTCTCATACCAGATAAAATAGACTTTAAAATAAAGACTATTACAAGAGAAAAAGAAGGACACAACATAATGATCAAGGGGTCAATCCAAGAAGAAAATATAACAATTGTAAATATTTATGCATGCAATATATATATATATATATATATATATATATATATATATGAGTACCTCAATACATAAGGCAAATACAGCCATAAAAAGGGAAATCAACAGTAACACAAGCATAGTAGGGGATTTTAATGCCCCACTTTCACCAATGGACAGATCATCCTCAATGAAAATAAATAAGGAAACACAAGCTTTAAATGGTACATTAAACGAGATGGACTTAATTGATATTTATAGGACAGTCCATTCGAAAACAACAGAATACACTTTCTTCTCAACTGTTCATGGACATTCTCCAGGATAGATCATATTTTGGGCCACAAATCAATCCTTGGTAAATTTAAGAAAATTGAAATTGTACCAAGTATCTTTTCTGACCACAATGCTATTAGACTAGATATCAATTACAGGAAACAATCTGTAAAAAATACAAACACATGGAGGCTAAACAACACACAACTAAATAACCAAGAGATCACTGAAGAAATCAAAGAGGAAATTAAAATACCTAGAAACAAATGACAATGAAAACATGACCACCCAAAACCTATGGGATGCAGCAAAAGCAGTTCTAAGAAGGAAGTTTATAGCAATACAATCCCATCTCAAGGAGCAAGAAACAACTCAAATAAACAACCTAACCTTATACCTAAATCCATTAGAGAAAGAAGAAGAAGAATAAAAAAACCCCCAAAGTTAGCAGAAGGAAAGAAATCATAAAGATCAAGTCAGAAATAAATGAAAAAGAAATGAAGGGAACAATAGCAAAGATCAATAAAACTAAAAGCTGGTTCTTTGAGAAGATACACAAAATTGATAAACCATTAGACAGACTCAACAAGAAAAATAGGGAGAAGATTCAAATCAATAGAATTAGAAATGAAAAAGGAGAAGTAACAACTGACACTGCAGAAATACAAAGGATCATGAGAGACTACAACAAGCAACTATATGCCAATAAAATGGACAACCTGGAAGAAAGGGACAAATTCTTAGAAAAGCACAACGTTCCGACACTGAACCAGGAAGAAACAGAAAATATAAACAGACCAATCACAAGCACTGAAATTGAGACTGTGATAAAAAAATCTTCCAACAAAAAAAAAAGCCCAGGACCAGATGGCTTCACAGGCGAATTCTATCAAACATTTAGAGAAGAGCTAACACCTATCCTTTTCAAACTCTTCCAAAATATAGTAGAGGGAGGAACCCTCCTAAACTCATTCTATGAAGCCACCATCACCCTGACACCAAAACCAGACAAAGATGTCACAAAGAAAGAAAGCTACAGGCCAATATCACTGATGAACATGGATGCAAAAATCCTCCACAAAAAACTAGCAAACAGAATGCAACAGCACATTAAAAGGGTCATACACCATGATCAAGTGGGGTTTATCCCAGGAATGCAAGGATTCTTCAATATATGCAAATCAAACAATGTGATAAACCATATTAACAAACTGAAGGAGAAAAATCATATGATCATCTCAATAGATGCAGTAAAAGCTTTCAACAAAATTCAACACACATTTATTAAAAAAAACCCTGCAGAAGGTAGGCATAGAGGGAACTTACCTCAACATAATAAAGGCCATATATGACAAACCCACAGCCAACATCATTCTCAATGGTGATAAACTGAAAGCATTTCCTCTAAGATCAGGAATAAGACAAGGTTGTCCACTCTCACCACTATTATTCAACATAGTTTTGGAAGTTATAGCCACAGCAACCAGAGAAGAAAAAGAAATAAAAGGAATCCAAATCAGAAAAGAAGAAGTAAAACTGTCACTGTTTGCAGATGACATGATACTACACATAGGGAATCCTAAAGATGCTACCAGAAAAATACTAGAGCTAATCAATGAATTTCATAAAGTAGTAGGATACAAAATTAATGCACAGAAATGTCTTGCATTCCTATACACTAATGATGAAAAATCTGAAAGAGAAATTAAGGAAACACTCCCATTTACCATGGCAACAAAAAGAATAAAATACCTAGGAATAAACCTACCTAAGGAGACAAGACCTGTATGCAGCAAACTATAAGACACTGATGAAAGAAATTTAAGATGATATAAACAGATAGGGAGATATACCATGTTCTTGGGTTGGAAGAATCAACATTGTGAAAATGACTATACTACCCAAAGCAATATACAGATTCAGTGCAATCCCTATCAAACTACCAATGCCATTTTTCAGAGGACTAGAACACAAAGTTTCACAATTTGTATGGAAACACAAAAGACCCTGAATAGCCAGAGCAATCTTGAGAAAGAAAAACAGACCTGGAGGAATCAGGCTTCTGGACTTCAGACTATATTACAAAGCTACAGTAATCAAAATAATATGGTACTCACACAAAAACAGAAAGATAGATCAATGGAACAGGATAGAAAGCCCAGAGATAAGCCCACACACATATTGCCACCTTATCTTTGATAAAGGGGGCATGAATATACAATGGAGAAAAGACAGCCTCTTCAATAAGTGGTGCTGGGAAAACTGGACAGCTACATGTAAAAGAATGAAATTAGAACATTCCCTAACACCATGCACAAAAATAAACTCAAATGGATTAAAGATCTAAATGTAAGGCCAGACTATAAAACTCTTAGAGGAAGACATAGGCAGAACACTCTATGACATAAATCACAGCAAGATTCTTTGTGACCCACCTCCTAGAGAAATGGAAATAAAAACAAAGATAAATGAATGGGACCTAATGAAACTTCAAAGCTTTTGCACAGCAAAAGAAACAATAAACAAGACGAAAAGATAACCCTCAAAATGGGAGAAAATATTTGCAAATGAAGCAACTGACAGAGGATTAACCTCCAAAATTTACAAGCAGCTCATGCAGCTCAATATCAAAAAAACAAACAACCCAATCCAAAAGTGGGCAGAAAACCTAAATTAACATTTCTCCAAAGAAGATATGCAGATTGCCAACAAACACATGAAAGGATGTTCAACATCACTAATCATTAGAGAAATGAAAATCAAAACTATAATGAGGTATCACCTCACACCAGTCAGAATGGCCATCATCAAAAAATGTAAACAATAAATGCTGGAGAGGGTGTAGAGAAGGGAACCCTCTTGCACTGTTGCTGGGAATGTAAATTGATACAGCCACTCTGGAGAACAGTATGGAGGTTCCTTATAAAACTAAAAATAGAGCTACCATATGACCTGGCAATCCCACTACTGGGCATATACCCTGAGGAAACCATGATTCAAAAAGAGTCATGTACCACCAATGTTCATTGCAGCTCTATTTACAATAGCCAGGACATGGAATCAACCTAAGTTTCTATCGACAGATGAGTGGATAAAGAAGATGTGGCACATATATACAATGGAATATTACTCAGCCATAAAAAGAAATGAAATTGAATAATTTGTAGTGAGGTGGATGGACCTAGAGTCTGTCATACAGAGTGAAGTAAGTCAGAAAGAGAAAATTAAATACCATACACTAACAATTATATATGGAATCTAAAGAAACAACAAAAAAAGGTTCTGAATTTTGTTGTTAGGTTCTGAAGAATGTAGGGGAAGGACAGGAATAAAGATGCAGACATAGAGAATGGTCTTGAGCACCTGGGGTAGGGGAAGGGTAAGCTGGGACAAAGTGAGAGAGTGGCATGGACTTATATATACTACCAAATATAAAATAAATAGCTAGTGAGAAGCAGCCCCATAGCACAGGGAGATTCGTGCTTTGTGACCACCTAGAGGGGGGGGATAGGGAGGGTAGGAGGGAGATGCAAGAGGGAGGAGATATGGGGATATGTATATGTATAGCTGATTTACTTTGTTATAAGGCAGGAAGTAACACACCATTGTAAAGCAATTATACTCCAATAAAGTTGTTAAATTTTTTTTAATTAAAAGAAAACAACAAAGAAATCAATGATCTTATCAGGGACCATTCATTCATTCATTCATTCATCATGTGCAGTGGAACAGTGGTTAGTACTTGCATAGTCAACCCCAGCAAACCTGGGTCTGACTTCAGCTTTCAAGCCTCAGTTCCCTCAATTTTAAACTGGGGTCAAAAATAGCACCTACCACAAGGAGTATTAGGAAGATTTAATACAATAATGCATGTAAAGCATGTAGCACAGAAGTTCCTGCTTCATCATAGGTGTTCTATAAACCTTTGTTGAATACATGAATGGAAACATTTAGTGAGTAGCTGCTTTGTTTGAGGCTTTTTTTGAGTCACTGGGGCTTAAAAGGTCTCAGACATGATCTGGACCTTGGTGGATGAAGAAAACACAACACACCAATAATTGGCCTTCTCATTGACCATGGCCTGCAGCATGGGCACTTAGGTTATTTGCAACTATTATTAAGTGAACAGTGCGTCAATGGACATCTTTGTGTATAAGCTCTGAGTTCATTTCAGATTGTAGGTCTGAAACAAACTAGATTCCTGAAAATGGAATTGATGGGTTAAAGGGTGTAATTCACACCACACCAGAAACAAGCCTGGGGATCATGGGATTACTGAAAAGGGCAAACAGCACTGGACTCATGCTTGTGGAAGAGAACAGCGAGTGAACTCTTCTGGTTGAGTCTGAAAAGATGAGATGACAACAATACCAAGAATAATGGGAAGTGGGCATTATTATTCTTATTGCTGTCATTTTACAGATGAGGAAACCAAGATAGAAAAGGTCCAGAAATTTGTGCAATATCCTCTAGCTAGAATGGGTTGGAGTTAGGGTCTTAACTAAGACTGTTCAATTCTGCTCACTGTGTACTGGGGGGAAAGAGGGGTAATGGGAAGTAGATGGAGAAAGGAGAAAGGGAACTCCAAGCAGAAGGAACAGCATGTGCAAAACTAAGAAGGTCTTAAAAGCCATGTAGTTCTGGAAATGTAGGAGACTTTCATGATGGTGAATAGTAGGATTAGCCCCTGTTGGAATCCCTCTGGAGAACTACTGACTGTTTCCAAAATGTTTAAACACTGGTTCTAAAAATCCCAGCTAAATCCACTTTAGTTACTATGAAGAGCTGTTGTTCAGATAAATGGAGACAGGTTCTTTGAAAAATGTGAGATTCTACAAAAATATGAATATTTATTACTATTGCCCAAATGAGGACAAATTGGAAGGGATTCAATTTATACTCAATTTAATTAATTTACTTTGACTTGTCCTTATGGTTCTTACAGTAGATGCTAGCATGCTCCTGGCTAGTGAAAATCACTTTGTAGATGTGGTATCTGCTGCTTGCCAGGCCTACATAAAACTGCATTATGAACAGTGTTTCTTATCTTTTAATTATGTTCCAAGGTAGGTGTTTTCAACCTCATTATACAGGTAAGTAAATTGAGCTCAGACATGTTGGAGGGTTTTTCCCAAGACTGCCCAGCAAAGCCTGGTAGAGCAGATGTTTGAGCCCTCCTGAACGTCCTCAGAATCTGTGATGTGATAGTCCAGGGAACAGGCAAGAAAATAGTCTAGATTCTCCATGTAGATCAGAGAAAGAATTGGGTTATCTCTAATTTCTCCCATGAGCCTAAATCTGTCTCTCTGCCCCTCACTTACAACAGGAAGACCAAAAATGGTCTCTTAACATGTTTCCCAGCCTTCAAATTTCCTTGCATGCTACCTCCCGTAAGTAGCTCTACAACACTGCTCTGTTCCCATCATTAACATGTCCATTAATCCCTCTCATGGTCTCCAAGGCCAAGGCCAAGGTGAGCTCCTCAGCTGGCCATTCACTCCATGCTTCCACCATATGCTGGCACTTATACCTTCCTGGCTTAGTGCCTAATGCTGTGACAGTCCAGTGATATATGTATTATGACCTGTATTTTATAGGATGGTAAGTCAGTAAAGAGCAAAGCTGGGATTTATACCCTGGCCAGCTGACCTCAGAGTGTGTGTTTATAAAAATCGTCAGAGACTATAAGGAATCCTGAGGTATGTGTGGTATCCACATGTACGGCTTGTAACGGATAAAAGCACCATACAGACGCGAAGTAAAAGCAATGCTTAACTTTCTTCCTTGCTAGGAGATAAACAGTGTTTCTCCCTTCAATCAGAGGATGGAGGCAAAAGGTCTTTTTCTGTCCAGGGTGCACTCTTCTTTCCCTCTGGAGGAAGTGAAGAGGCAGGTAAAGAAAGAGAAAGACCTAGATTGTTCCCAGATCTAGCCTCCAGCCATGAGCCTCATATAGTGGCAAACCAAGGAGTTGATGAATGGGTGGATGTGCATGGAAGGTAACTCTTGTCCATCAGGAGATGTGATGCAAGAATAGGAAGGACACGCTGGAGAATGCCACTTCTCAAAAAGGCAGAAGAGAGAAATGCAATGTACTGTATCACTGCCGAGTTGCCATTGCTCATGATTCTGGGTTCTGCGACCAAGAAAAGTACATTTCTCCAAAGTTTCACTTAGTGTTGTCATCTTTTATATAACTAACTGCAAGCCTAAAGTACCAAGAATTAATTCCTATATGGCAAAGAAAGGGCACGTTGTCTTAGAAACAATCAAGTATGACATCAAATCCTGGGTCCATTACTGGCTTGTCTCCTTGGGCAAGTGATTCAACTTTTGGGACTTCAGTTTCTTCACCTGTAACATGAGGTTAATATTTACTTTGGGAAGTTGTTGCGAAGGATAGTGTATGTGAAATGTCTAGCATTGCACTCAGAAAGTCTACAGTGGTCAATGGGTAGCAGTTGTGATTACTGAGATCAATGATAATCCTTGTGTCTAATGGTATTTTCACAACCGATTTGTTTGGTCATTTGAATAAAAGGATTAAGTTGATTTTTTTGAGTTTTTGATGTCATGGCCTCCCATATGCGACATTCAGCCTCCTCTGCCTATCCTGTCCCCCGCACACACAGTGAGCACAATCAGAAAGCCTTAGTCAGGACCCCAGCTCCACCCCATGCTAACTATAGGAACTTGGGGAAATTTCTGGACCTCTTCTTTCTCTGCGCCTACTTCTCACTATTCTTGGTATTGTTATCTCATATTTACCAAATTTTTCCACTGTGAGAGAATAATTTATTCATTAATTATCTATTTCTTCATTCATCTCTCAGTTAACCTAATTCACTTATTTATTTATTCACTCACTCCTTCAACTATTCATTCAATAGAGAGCTATGGGTGCTAGATTAGGACTTGGGGAAGCAGAAATGACTTGGACCTGGGTTTCTCCTGGGTACTTATCTCACCAGCAATGGAAAGATGCTAAGAGGAAGGGTGAACTCACAGGCCCTGTGTAAACTGCTGTGTCAGGAACTCTCCCATATGCAATTGCATTTACATTCCAGAATAACGTAGTGATACAGGCATCACTTTCACAGACTAGGAAAGAGGCTGCAACAGGTAGAGTCATGTACCCAAAGTCATACAGCTGGTCATTGATAGAGCTGAAATTTGGGTACAAACATGCCTAATCTAATGCCTGGCTTCTTTTCAATGCTCCATGCGGCCTCTGAGCAGAGCCAGGGAGGTAGATTCATAACCCATACATTTCATGAAGAAGATCTTGAGGTATAAATGGGAATAAAAGTCTAGTGTATGTAGTATTATTTAGCTCCATAGTAATTGGCATCCCACCCAATGCCATCCTTAGCCTGGTCTGTAAAGTGGAATCCTGTCTGATCCACCTTGATAATACATGTCATCATCCTCTCTCCATATACTTTATACATCATACTTTTTATAAGGTGCCCTATTTACCACTTTTGCACACCCCCCTTTTTGGTCATTATGCTCTCCTCCCCTGATCACTACATCCACTTTCCTGCCTCCAGCCCTTTGCTCATGCTGTTTGCTCCGCTTAAGTTGGCCCCCTTTCTCCACTGTGTATATTGAAACACTGCTGGGCGGCAGCAACCTGCCCTTTTCTGAACCTTTTTCTGTTCCTTTCTTAAATGATTTTTCTCCTGTTGACTCTGTATGCTTCGTAAGTTGTTCATCTGACTGTCTATTCCTTTAAGATAACAAATATGTTCAATACACTTTGCCAATCTCAGTGGTTAGACAAATATAAAATGCCTCATTCTGTCTTTCTGGCTGAACTCAGTTACCTCTTTGCTATGTGGTCCAAATATTTCCTGTAAAATGGAAATACCTAGGCTTGCCACCTGCTTATAAAATAGGTCTAGCCAGGTTGGTCTTTTTGAAAACAAACAAGGACTAATGCTTTGTGTGTCCCAAGACCTGTGTTAGATACTGGAGATTCAGCAATGAATAATACATTGACTCTTCCCAAGAGGAGCTCAGGGTGGGAGGGTGCTAGGTGGGGCTTGACAGAGGGAACCTATAAAACCAATGATTACTGTACACTGTGACTGAGTGCATTATAATGAGCCACTTCAACCAACCTAGAGTGGATGGTGTCAGGGAAAGATTCTCAGGGAGATGGCCTTACATTGAATTGTGAAGGAGCAAAACGTTTTACAGAGATATGGGGAAGGGGTCCATGAACATCGGAAGCAGAAGGAATATCATCTGAGGAAACCCAGGAGAGTAAATCATCCTGATTCATCTGAAGTACTTGTACCTAATATGGCCTTGGTTTCCCCAACAGTAAAGTAAGGGTGGATCAGAACATGTCTAAAAATCCTCTAAAAACTCTGTATTTGAGAGATAGGACATTTCTTATACCTTTGTTCTCAATAATAACTGAAATCTCAAGTACAAAGTGGACTGTAGAAAGAATTGATATTTAATCTCTATCCTTTACACATAGTGTTGCAAAGTTTTCATGAGGCTAGCTCTAGACACCTTTCTCAGATTTGGGGGTTGAAAATCTTGTGTAAAGGACTAGTCAGTTCTGGGGGGAAGTAAACTGATTTTCATCAAAATCAAATGTTTTGTATCCTATCTCATGTATTTAGACTTTTTTAAAAAGGTGAGATTATAAGTTTTAGTTCCAGGATCTCAGGGTAAGTAGAAGTGTTCAATGCTAATGCTTTCAAAGTAACTCCAGAATCATACATGCTTTAAGACAGAAAAACCATTTCTTATTCAATTACATGTTATAAAAGGTGCCTTTGGGACTTTCCTGGTGGTTCAGACTAAGTGGTGGTTCAGGCTAAGACTCTGCGCTCCCAATACAGGGGGCACAGGTTAGATCCCTGGTCAGGGAACTAAGATCCCGTATCCTGCATGCCACACAGTGTGGTCAAAACAAAACAAAACAAAACAAATCAAAAAAGTGTCTTTGGGTTCTGCCAGTGGGGACAGCTGGTTTGTAGGCAAATATGGCAAACAGAACATTGACTAAGCATCTGCTCCTTGCCAGTTACCTTCAACAACTAATGCCTTTAATTCTCACAAGAGTCCTAAGAGCTGCCCATTAACCCTGGCAGCTCAACAGGGTCACTCCGAAAATAATAGATTTGAGATTTGAACTCAGGTCTGTGTGACACCAAGACCAGTGGCCTTTCTGTCATGTCACTCCTTGTTGTGGACGTTGTTTTTGCTTGCCCACAACCATTCATTTTTGCTTCTGATAACAGCAACTTGATTTCTCTCTGGAGATCCATCTTGATTTCATACACAGTTTGTTGATTTTGGTGTGACTGGTTCTAAAACTCAGCCCCAGAGATAGTTGTGTGCCCCGTGCTCGGTCAATTAGTGTCTCACCTTTCACTTGGTCATGGGAATTGGCTCAGGAACTGCCTCTGAACTAGGCCAGGCCAGTGAGGTAAAATTCTGAGATTTTGATGAAACCACTGTGAAAGAGAAATTCTTTATCCACTGGAATTGTTCGTTTTAAAGATACCCTAAGACTTGAGGTGCCAACGTGTCCTGGTTTGCCTGAGACTTTAGCACTGAAAATCCCCCATAATTGGAAGCCCCTCATTCCCCCCATTCCCTCAGACTAGGACTATTTGTCACCCTAGTGGAGAGAGACATCAAGTCTTGATGTAAATATTTAACCTTCTGGACTGAGGCATGTCTGATGTCTGACTGCATATTGACTTTTCTGTTACTTAAGCCAATATGTTTCTTTTTCTACTTTAAATCAAGTTGAGTTGGTTTCTGTTACTTGCTAATGAGAGGATCCTGATTAATACATAGCACCAAATTTGAGGTTTAGAACTTTCTCACAGGAGCTTATAAGATAGAGTTTTGTAAGGAAGCGAGACATGGAATGTTGCTAGAGGGTAGTTCAAGATGGTTGCTCTAATGAAATTGTTGTGGGAATTCCAAGACAGAAAATGTCAGGGAGAAGTTAGGTTTTAATTGGATCCTGAATGATTTGGGTTACATTAGGAAGAGGGGAGGTAGATAAAAAAAGAGCTCACTGAACAACAACAAAAAACATTCAGTCAAAAATAATGCTTCTCCCTAAACGATAACATCCGTAAAAACTGTATAAATTAATTTTACTTTTAGGCTGCTAATTCAGGAAGGACCTTGGAAGACAGTCACAAAGGTTTGTGAGCTGTTTTTAAAATTACCATACACCAATTATAAGAGTGAACAGGTTATCAGAAGTGGTGTGTGCCTTTACTTTGCCGTGGAGATCTAGCAGCCCTTTCCTTCTGATTGACAAGGTCATAAGCCTTTGATCAGCAACTGCTGCTCCATAGAGGCAGTTAATTGAGTAGATAGGATCTTTTAAAGAAGTCTGTGAGGGTAAGAGGAGTCTCAAATGAATATTGGTGCTGAAAGGATTAAAAGATTATGAATCACGTATCTAGTGCGAGGTACCTTATACGATTTGGAGTCAGAGATTTGGATTCAAAATTACACATGAACTGTGTGACCCTGGGTTAACAACTTTATTTTTCTGAGCTTAGTTACCTTACTCATCAAATAAATAATATGTACATCATATTTTCTATGAGATCCTGTATGCAAAGCACTGTGCCTGGCCATAGCTGGAGTTCAGCCTGATAGTTCCTTTCTCCTCCCTAGGTCATCAGCTTACAAAACAAAGAAGCTGATTTTACAATCACTTAGAGAAAATAGATTTTTCTTGTTTATCTCCAGGGATGGAGAGCTCACTATCTTACAAATTGACTTAGTCTGGGACAGCTCATAGGGTTAGAAATTCTTTCCTTATTTTGAGACAACATCTGTCTCCTTGTAACTTTTTCTCACTGATCCAAGTTATGCTCTCTGCAGTTATTTTATTTTAGTAAGTTTAATTCTTTATTCATTGTGACAATCCTTGAATATTTGACAACAACTTTCACTTCAACATTGTCTGGATGGATGTGGTAAGGGTGATATGTAATGATGATAATACACAGAGCTCAACACAATGTCTGATGTGTGGTAAGACCTCAGTAGAAAGTAGCTCATCAGACTTTGGGGCTAGAAAGTCCTGGGGTCAAATCCCACCTCTGCTACTTCCTAGATGTGAGACTTGGGGCAAGTTACTTAACTGCTTTAACCTCCGTTTACTTCTCTATAAAATGGGGATAAAATATATTTTATAAAGTTGTCTTGAATTAGTTCTAAGTGAAAGGTATTATTGTAATTAATATAAGTTCCTTACACACTTAAATTTGCCATAAGATTCAGGAAAATAGTAGGAACCTCTATACTTTCTATGGGATTCAGAACCAAAGGGAATGAACCCCGAATGAAGAAAACATGGTATTTAGAAAATAATGGGTCCAACCCAAGAAAGAAATTATGGGAAATCCTGAAGTGTCATCTGTGTACAGGGCTAGAAAAGGAACAGTCTAGAGAGGAGAAGGAAGAAGTTGACCCTAGAAATATGGATTCCTTGAAAAAGGGGGCTCATTAGAATATGTAATGTGATAAAACTTTAAAAAAATTTAGACTTACTGCTTATAAAAAATTACAAGCAGAAAATAATAATTAGAAAATATAAGGACAATATAAAGCTATACAAAAAATATAATCCCAGTATACTACTTGGCTCTGAAGCAAGCAGATTTAATGCAGTCATAATAATATTATTTATTCATCAAAAGGTAGTGACACAAGTATGTTTGGGTGATGGAGGAGGAAGAGGTAAGGGTGAAAGTGGTAATGAGCTAATCTTCATCTAGCTTAATAGGTGGTAAATAATTTTTTTAACAAATAATTGAAGACATAGAAGACTGGAATATGGAGACAACTACCAAAAGAAATAGCTAAAATAATTAAAAGTTGTTGCCTCTGGGGAGTAGGACTGGGAATTAGGGAGGGACGTGAAGCATCCATTTATTCATTCAAAAATATGTATTTACTTACCATGCTCACAGCAATGTACTAGACACAGGAGAGTCATCAATGACCAAGGGAGTCAGAATCTCTGCCCTTACAGGTTTTACCTTCTAGTGTAGAAAACAGACAAGCAAGTGGACAAGTAGATAATTTCAGATAGTGATAAGTACAATGAAGAAACAGAATAAAGAAACAATGACGGAGCACAGTGTATGTCATTTTTAATATGGTGGTCAGGAAAGACTTCTCTTCGAGAAGGTAGCACTTGAACCTGAAGGAATGAACCCAAGGAAGTCCTGGATGAAAACCTTCCCGATAGAGGAGCATAGACCTGAGATGGTGGTGAGTGCGGCATATTTGAGGAAGAGCAAGAAGGCCAGCATGGCTGACTGTAAGAACAAGGAAGCATGAAAGAGATTAATTTGGAGAGGTAGCTGGGAGCCATATCCCTTAGGGCTTGTATGCTTTATGGTATTTGGATTTTATTTCCTATGAGTAGAAGAAACTGGCATAGTAACTCATCTGCTTTATATTTTTTAACAGGCTCTTAGGCTGCTGTGTGCAGAATGGGCTGTAGAAGAACTAGAGCAGATTCAAGGAGACCAGCTGGATAGGGGTAGAACATTTTTCAAGGAAGAAATGAGAGTGGCTGGCTACCTCAATGGTAGCGGACGAAGTGGAGGAAACAGGACAGGTTCTGTACATATTTGGAAGGTGTAGGTAGCTGATGGCACTTTCTAGTGGATCACATGTCAGGTCTGAGGGGAAAAGAGGTGTAGAGGATTACTGAAAGGTTTTTGGAATTGTAATTGAGGTGGGAAAGACCAAGAGTACAGTATTTCCGGGGAGAAAAATCAAGAGTTTAGTTTTAGACATGTGACATTTGAAATGACTTATTAAAGAGTTGTTTTTCTTCATTGACATTTTGGAGTTATTTGATATTTTAACCATTAGTTTGCTATAAATTTGAATTGCATTCTAGAAAAAGCATATGAGAAAAATTTGCAAGAGGGAACACACACACACACACACACACACACACACACACACACACACACACACACACACCAGCATTCCCTTTGGGTAGACAGTTGCCCAGATCATCTTCTCTGAAGCTGTGAGGTTGGCTGATGATATTCACAGGAGGCTTTATCTCCAGGGAAGAGCAAATTCCCTGGTCAGTGGCTGAGGGAACATATGTCCTTCCCAAGGTCTCACTGCAGACTCTGGAAGTGTACAGAGGAGAAGCATGCCCTATGGAGTATTATATCTATTGCAAGTCTGGGTGGGGTTTTCCTAGAATAATGGCTGAAGGGCTGGAAAGGTCCTAGTCTCCTCCTTTTCAAGTCTGATCTCATCCCTCTTGTGCTTAAAGTCCTCTGGAGATTTCCCATTGACCTAGGAAATGGTAACAGCACATCATCTAAGAAGTGGTTCTTGACCACTCCTCTTCCTGGTATTTTCCCTGGCCATTCTGGTAGCCTGCTCCCCCATCCCTGTCCAGCCTTTTATTTTTTCAATACTTTAAAAGTGGAAAAATACATATAACATAAAAGTTACCATTTCACCATTTTTAACTGTGTACTTCAGTGGTATTAATCACATTTATATAGTTGTGTAACCATCACCATTGTCCATCTCCAGAACTATTTTCATCTTACAAACTGAAATTCTATGCCCATTAAACAATAGTTGAATTCTCTATTATTGTAGAAATACCTATTTCTCACTTTAATTCTGTCAATTTTTGCGTCACATATTTTGATAGTCTGTTATTTGGTGTGTAAGAGTTTCTAATTGTTGTATCTTCTTGCTGTATTGAACATTTTATTAATATATAATGTCCTTCCTTGTCACTTGTCTTTTGATTTAACATCATTTTGTCTGATATTAGTTTAGTTTAGTCCCTCTCCTCTCTTTTGGTTACTATTTGCATGAAATATTATTTCTGTTTTTTCACCTTTAGCTTGTCTGGATTTGTCCTTAGATCTAAGGCAAGTTTCTTATAGAAAACATATAGTTGGATCCTGGTTTGTTTTTTATTTTTAAATACATTCAGCCAATCTATGTCTTTTGATTGGGGAGTTTAATCCATTTACATTTAAAGTAATTACTGATAGGGAGGGACTTGCTATTGCTATTTTGTTAATTGCTTTCTTCGTATCTTGTAGCATTTTTGTCACTCATTTCCTCCCTTACTCTCTTCCTTTGTGTTTAGTTGATTTATTGTAGTGAAATGTTTTACTTCCCTTCTCATTTCCTTTTGTATACATTCTGTAACTATTTTTTGTGGTTCCCACAGGGATTACATTTAACATCATAAAATTATGTCACTGTAACTGAATTTATACTAGATTAACTTCAATAACATACACAAAGCCTGCTCATTTACAGCTCTATACTTACCCCTTTTCAATTTTGATGTACATCTTTGTACAGTGTTTTCAAGAACATACATTAATAATTTTTTAGAAACACATTAATCTCTTAAATAATGGAGAAAGCAAAATGTGAAGTTACAATAGAAAGTTACAATAGTACTAGCGTTCATAATTGTTCCTTTATTTACTTTTACTGAGATCTTTATTTCTTCAAACAGTTTTGAGCTACTGTCTTTTTTTCATTTCAACCTGCAGGACTCCCTTTAGGATTTCATGCAGGGAGGTTTAGTGGCAATGAGCTCTCTCAGTTTTTGTTTATCCAAGAATGTCTTGATTTTCCCCTCACTTTGGAAGGACCATTTTCCCATATATAGGATTCTTGGTTGACAGTTTTTCCTTTCAGCACTTTGAGTATATCAGCTACTGCCTTCTGATATACTTCAAAGTTTCTGCTAGAAGACCTAAATAGACGTTCTCCAAAGAAGATATACAGACTGCCAACAAACACATGAAAGAATGCTCAACATCATTAATCATTAGAGAGATACAAATCAAAACTACAATGAGATATCATCTCACACCAGTCAGAATGGCCATCATAAAAAAAATCTAGAAACAGTAAATGCTGGAGAGGGTGTGGAGAAAAGGGAACACTCTTGCACTGCTGGTGGGAATATGAATTGGTACAGCCACTATGGAGAACAGTATGGAGGTTCCTTAAAAAACTACAAATAGAACTACCATATGACCCAGCAATCCCACTACTGGACATATACCCTGAGAAAACCATAATTCAAAAAGAGTCATGTACCAAAATGTTCATTGCAGCTCTATTTACAATAGCCCAGAGATGGAAACAACCTAAGTGTCCATCATCGGATGAATGGATAAAGAAGATGTGGCACATATATACAGTGGAATATTACTCAGACATAAAAAGAAATAAAATTGAGCTATTTGTAATGAGGTGGATGGACCTAGAGTCTGTCATACAGAGTGAAGTAAGTCAGAAAGAGAAAGACAAATACCGTATGCTAACACATATATATGGAATTTAAGAAAAAAAATGTCACGAAGAACCTAGGGGTAAGATGGGAATAAAGACACAGACCTACTAGAGAATGGACTTGAGGATATGGGGAGGGGGAAGGGTAAGCGAGAGAGTGGCATGGACATATATACACTACCAAACGTAAAATAGCTAGCTAGTGGGAAGCAGCCCCACAGCACAGAGAGATCAGCTATGTGCTTTGTGACCAACTAGAGGTGTGGGATAGGGAGGATGGGAGGGAGGGAGACACAAGAGGGAAGAGATATGGGAACATATGTATATGTATAACGAATTCACTTTGTTATAAAGCAGAAACTAACACACCATTGTAAAGCAATTATACTCCAATAAAGATGTAAAAAAAAAAAACCTCTCAAAAGATTAAAATAATCACTTTGACTGTAAAAAAAAAAAGTTTCTGCTAAGAAATTTGCTGATAATCTTATTGACGATGACTTGTACCTGACAAGTCACTTTTCTTGCTGCTTTTAAGATTCTCTCTTTGTCTTTGTCTTTCTGCCATTTGATTGTAGTATGTCTCAATGTGTGTCTCTTGAATTCATCCTACTTGGCATTTTTTGAGCTCCCTGCATGTTTATATTCATGTATTTCATCAAATTTGGTAAGTTTTTGGCCATGTTCCTTCAAATATTCTCTCTTCCCTTTTCTTTCTTCTCAGTGTGGGACACAGACTGAGAGAAGGTCAGAGATAGTTTTGCATGGAGACACTGGGCTGATAAAATTCTCTATCCAGATTTACTTACACTCAAGGAGACGCAAAAGAATATGACTCTTTAGATTGCAAAATCAAAGGCTCAAAATAAACTTTTACATAAACAGACAAAGAAAAGCCTTTCTACTATGATTGCAGAGTAGAGTTTCATGTTCTATAAAAGATAGAAAAATGAAAACTGAGTTAGATTGCTGCATTTTATAACCTGCCATTTCCAGACAATGGATAAGTACTAATTATTTCTCCCACAGCCCCTTGAAAGGCAAATAGTGCTATTCAAATAAATCTCTCACAGATTAGAAAACAGAGAGCTTGTCACAATATCTATACCAGAGAATAAGACTGGTATTAGCAGTTTTGCTAAAAGGTCTGGAGTCATAAAACCTTGGTTTAAAACTTTAGAGTTGGAAGACCGTCTCTAAGAGGCTGCGTGACATAGATAAACCACTTCGTCTTTCTTGGCAATAATGATATAGCCCCCAGAGTCCTCTAATGAGGGCCAAAATATATTCTTAACATGTAAAACTGATGGTCAAGTCATTTCCTCAGCCAACCGATCAGCATTTATTTGCCCTGACACTAGAGATAAGAGTCCTGTGCCTGTGGAACATGAACCAAAACCAGCTCTGTAAATAAAAGATTGTGATGAGGTCTGTAGTTATTGTGATAAAGGGCTGTTCCCATGGATCTGAGGAGGGAGGAACTGATTCCCCAGCTGCATGTGAAAGTTGCTTGGGGCAGAATAGCTCCTGTCACTACTGCTATCACTAAGAGGAACTGGAGGAAAGAGGGAAGATAGAAAACAGGGAGCAGGAAAGAGAGAAGAGGGGAAGGAGGAATATGTCCGGGGTTTAGCCGAGAGAAGCAGCCAGTGGAGGCATTAGGTTCGCTGGAAGGAAGGAGCCTATGCTTCATAAAAATGGCACTGAGCCTACTGACTGTTTTCCTGGGGGCTAACTCAGTTCAGGTATGGGTGTCAAGGGCCTCCACAGGCCTGCGGGAACAGCAGGTGTCTCCTGGTTGTAGCCACAATAAGAGTCCTTGCCCAGGGCGCTGGAACCAGAGGGGGACAAGGCAAGTGACAGCTGGCGCAATGGAATAGTAAAGGTCTGCACTGCATGACGGGCTCGGCAGTGGGAATTTGGACATCCCTGGTGGGCTGATGTTAAGTAGGGAGGAGAGAGCCTGCTCTGGGCTGAGGCCCGGCCATTGGACTAACATGGGGCCTGTGACCACTGGAAGAATACTCAGAATCTCAAGAAATAGGAAATTTGAATAAATAGAACCCCCCACTGCAGCAGCAACCACACCGTGAAGGACCAAGTAGTGCTTGGACACTGACGGTGGGTCTCTGGAGCCATGGAGGTAAAACCCACTCAGCTCAATGCCAGGCGGCCTCTGAGCACCCCCAGGAGGTCAAGAAGTCTGGACTGTCCTGCTCATACCTGTGTCCTCAGTGCCTAGAGCATGGAGGAGGCCCTCAGTCAACATCTGTTGAGTAAGTGCACCGTAAGTGCTCAGTGAGTCCAAATATACGGACAGACGACGGCCAGACCATAGGTGACAATACAACTCAGACCCACGGTCTCTGCAGCAGCCCTTCTGAGAAGCCAAACCAAACTACCTCTGTAGCAACATTCCCTGAACAATCGGGATTTGATCAATGACTTTCAGCTTCCCTATTGTTAGAACCTGCTTCCGACTTAGGACCAACAAGGGAAAGCCATGTGTGTTCCCTCAACCATCAGGTCAGGGGCCCCAATTCTAGTTAGCCTACCTTCAGCTTCCCCACGCGAACAGCCTCCAATCACAGGTGGTCTGAAGCCTTTCCTTTTCTCCACTCCCCTGCCTGCCTTTGAGTCTCTGCCCAAGTCAGGTGATCGCGGCTGACCCCCTTGCTGTAGCTCGCTCTGCCTCTCCCTCTGCTGGCTGCACGTTCCTCAACAGTTGTAACCCCTGCCTCTCAATGGAGTCACACAGCCATCTTCCCAGGAATGTTATGTCCATTTTACAGTTGAAGAAACTGGGCTCGGAGACTTGCCAGGACTAATTTCCAGGGCTATTTGACCCCCAAACCCTGTGTTCTTTTTCCAGCTTGGTCTCAGATCCTTGTACAATATTGCTGTTTGCAAGGAATCACAAGTAGTTTTCTTTCAGCTTTTCCCAGCTCCTCTGAATGCCACAATGACAACACTGAGAAGCTTAAAATAACCATAGGATTTGTCCTTGGGTAGGCTTCCTGCCTGCACCACCGTCATCAGGTCTGACTAATGTTCGCAGGTTGGGTGGATGCATCTGAGCCCTTCACTTCTGTGCAGAACCCTCTGCGAGGCGGGCGTCACCTCTGTGCTGTGGAATGGGTAGAGATATTTTAGGCAGCCGTGTGTTACTTCTGGGAGCATTTTTGCAGGCACGCTTCATTGAGGTGGATTAATTGGATTCCTTCATTCATTACTCAAAATGCTTACTGAGCATCAGCTGTATGCTGGACCCTGTGCTGGGCATGGGACACGAGGCCCACAGGCCGCCTGCACCAGAATCCTGGGTCCAACCCCAAATCCCCTCTGTCAGAGTTTCTGCTGGGAGGCCTGAGGATCTGCATTTTTAAGAAGCTCTTGGGGGATTGTTATGTTTTCTAAAGCTGGACAGCCATTGGCTTCAGGAATGGGCAGCCCGATTGAGGAGCCCACATTGAGATATTTACCCAAGGTCATCCAACTAGTGAGTGGAGAGAGCCTGTTGAATTAAGTTGGGTTGGCCTCAGTTTCTCCTTATTCTGCTACACTCTGCCCAAATGTCAAGCTCTCCTCACACCCCTGTGCTTTGCGCATGAATTTTCTGCCATCAGGAATAGCCTTTCTCTCATTCTCCACTTGGGAAGCTCATATTTCTCCTTTAAGAACTATATCCAACATCACCTTCTCTAGAAAGCCATCTCCGATTCCAATCTCCTGTCCCAGCAAATTCTCATGGTGTTTTATGTAACTTTCTTTTATTTAAAATGTTTTTCTTTTTCTTTTTGTAACTTTCTTTTAGAATGGACATATTCTTCCAAGGCCTCAAGACAAGCGATGTCATATTCCAGAGTGAGGTGAAAAACCACGCTGTAGCACTAGCAAAGGAGGAGATCGAAGCCCACTTCTGCTTCTATTAACGCTCGCCTCTCATCGAAGATAGAACAAATTTAGGAGTTAAACTAGGTTCTGGCTCATGCCTGAGTCATCTAAAGGGTGAGAGCCTGGCTGAAGTGCCTGGGGACAGTGGGAGAGGGGGTCTGTACTCCCCCCTCGGCAGGAACAAGATATGCAGTTGCCCCAGACTCTGCCCTAGAAGTTCACCAGGAAGGGTGAGGTGAGCTCAGTCAGGGCAGCTGGGTGTGGACCGTGCCTGGGAATGAGGAATGAGATACAGTGAACAGCAAGAAAAACTGCATCTGCTGAATCAAGGGCATCATAGGCGAGAGATGACCAGCAATGGGCGCCTCCAAAGAAGTCATTAAAAAACACAAAGGGACTCAGGGCCAGATTGGAAGCAGACAAGTGCAAACTTTGCCCCTCCCACTGTCTTCCTTCTTTTCTCTCCCCAGTTTCCAGCCTTAGAAGGGTCAGCTGAGTGAAGTTCTATACAGCAAACACTTCTGGCATTCCTTGAAGTGTTCTTCTCTTCTAGCATGAGTTGTTCATGGTGGAATCCACTTGCCCACCTCCCAAGAGACTCCTTCCTTATACTCACATATTTTTTTTCTCTGGTTCTCAAACATGCCAGGATCTTTCCGCTTATGGCCTCACAAGTGCTCTCCCCTCTGCCTGCAGTGCCCCTTCTGTATCACCCCTCCATCACCATGCTTCAACCTACAGAAGTCCTCCTTATCCCATGGGTCTCTGGGATGCTTCCATGACCCTGCTCCTCTGTTCCAAGGAGGATAGGGCTTCCTGCTACCCTGTTGCACTCTCTCCCAGCTCCCTGCCTGTTTCTCTCCTAAGACTGACGCTAATAACAATTACAAATTTATCAGTGTGATCATTTGTGTGAAGTCTTTCATCCACTGCTACTCACAGCGCTGACCCGTGATCAGGTAAAGAATTTGTACCAAAATGTCGATCACAACAATACTTCTTTTGTTGAGAAAGTCTTGCTATGGATAACATGTCCTCTGGACTAAACGGTTTGCATGATTAAGCTGGTGCACTTCCTAGCACAAGCTACAGTGGGTGGAATGGAGGAACCAGGGACTTCGGATAGCGTTTTGGGTACTGCTGTCCTAGACCACGATCTGGTGCCGCTGTTGTTGGAGAATAGCAACACTGGCGCTACACTCCCTGGGTTCAAATCCCAGCTTTGCTATTTACCATGTGACCATGGCTAGACTATTTAATCTCCATCTGCTTCAGTTTCTGCTCTGTGGAATGGGTATAATAATATTACCTTCCTCATACATTTGTCAGGAGAATTAAATGAATCATTGGGAACGGAGTGCTTAGAACAGTACCCGGCAGATAGCTAGTACTCTGTATGTGTTAGCTGTTATTGTTAGAAGCTCTGTAAGAGCAGGAATGACATTCACTAGCGTGCAACTACAATGCTCAGTAGTGTGTGTTCAATGAACAAATGAGTAAATGAGTGCTTCATTGGCCTTGATCTGTTTCATCTGCTGCTACTCACAGTGTTGCCCTGTGGCTAGATAAGGAGTTTGTACTAGCATGTCAATCACGATAATACTGCCTTCATTGGGAAAGGCTTGCTATGGAGAAAATGTCAGCTGAACTAAACGCTGTGCAAAATGAAACTGGTGCACTTATTAGCATAAGCTAGGAAAACACAGACTATCTCCAGTCTCAGGTTATTGTATTGGTGTGGAGCTCTCTTGGATCGCTCCACTTTCCTTGAGAAGAATCAGTCCCTTGAATGGGGATGATATTAGCCCTGACCCCTGCAGGGCTGTTGTAATTAACCAGTCAATGCAAGTAATGCATCTTACAGAAGTAGACATGCCTGGTACTCAGTAAGGGCTCAGGAACTATTTAGCTGCTCTGAACGTTATTATTATTATTAATTATTTCCTGAATTTTTCAAAAGGAAATTGTTTACAGTTTCTTCAGCTTCCCCACAATGCCTCTGAGAGCTCTTCCTAAAACACAAATGTAATCTTGGCATCAATTCATTCCCTTGTGTCCTGAAGTCTTCAGGAAAAAGTCTCATAAAAATTATATATATTCTTGCCTGGGTGTATAAGGTATCCCAAATGGATATTCATACACCTCATTTTATTTAATCCTCATGGAAATCCTGAGAGGTAGGTTATACTATTTTTTAAAATTTTTATCGGTGTATAGTTGATTTACAATGTTGTGTTAGTTTCAGGTGTACAGCAAAGTGAATCATTTATACGTAGCCACCCTTTTTTAGATTCTTTTCCCATATAGGCCATTACAGAGTGTTGAGTAGAGTTCCCTGTGCTATACAGTAGGTCCTTATTAGTTATGTATTTTATATGTAGTAGTGTGTATATGTCCATCCCGATCTCCCAATTTATCCCTCCCCCTTACCTCCTGGTAACCATAAGTTTCTTTTCTACATCTGTAACTCTATTTCTGTTTTGTAGGTAAGTTCCTTTGTACCCTTATTTTTTAGTTCCACATATAAGCAATATCACATATTTGTCTTTCTCTGTCTGACTTACTTCACTCAGTATGACAATCTCTAAGTCCATCCATGTTGTTGCAAATGACATTATTTCATTCATTTTTTATGGCTGAGTAATATTCCATTGTGCACATGCACCACATCTTCTTTATCCATCCCTCTGTTGATGGATATATGATCCAGCAATCCCACTCCTGTGCTTATATTCAGAGAAAACCATAATTTGAAAAGATACATGTTCATTGCAGTACTATTTGCAATAGCCAGGACATGGAAGGTTATACTATTAATTCTACTTTATCAATAAGAAGATTGAGCTGAATGAGGTTAATCCAAGTTCCCAGATATAGCATGGGGGACCCATATAGACCCATCCCCTCCCTGCTCATCCCTCTTTCCCAAGAATGCTCACATGCCCTGTACTTCTCCCCATTTCAGTCTGGCGTGCTCTTTCTCCTGTCTCCAGGATTCTGCCCATGCTGTTCTCTCTGCCTGGGACACCTTCTCCCTTTCTTAATCTGGAAAACTCATATGTGTTGTTGAAACCTCAACCTGAGCATCATCTTTGGAATGCTTTTCTGGCCTTCCTCTCCTAAGCAGAGTTTATTACTTCCTCCTCTTGGCTTCTGTAGCCCTTGGTTGGTCTTCTGGTACTGTGGTTATTATACTGAATTCTAGCCATGTGTTTCCTGGTCTGAGAGTTCCTCTGTGAAAGGAATCGTATAGTGTTTTTCTGTGTGTTCCCAGCAACAAGCACAGTTCAGGCACCTAAAAGGCAGTAAAGAAAGGTTTAATGAATAAATTAATTAATTGATCCTCCCAACATTTAAACATGAAACCCAGGGAATTCATACACTGATGAGATTATCATTCAATACCTGAAATGAAAAGACAAAGCTGAATTTATTGCGTATTGAGTAAGGGAGAGCCGTGCTGGTCAGGTAGTTTCTCTGAGCAGAGCAGATGGTTGATTTTGTACAGGGCTTTGGGGAAGCATGGACTGCAAGGATTGGCTGACTTTTAAAAAATTTGAAGTGTAGTTGATGCACAATATTACATAAGTTACAGGTGTACAATATAATGATTCACAATTTGTACTGGTTATATTCTGTTTAGAGTTATTGGCTATATTCCTTGTGTTGTACAATATACCCTTGTAGCTTATTTTATCCATAATAGTTTGCGCCTCTTAATCCTCTACCCTTATATTGTCCTCCCCACCTTCCCTCTCCCCACTGGTAACCACTAGTTTTTTCTCTGTATCTATGAGTCTACTTCTGTTTTGCTCTATTCACTAGTTTGTTGTATTTTTAGATTCTACATGTAAATGATATCATACAGTATTTATCTTTCTCTGTCTGACATTTTACTTAGCGTAACACCTTCCAAGTTTGTCCACATCGCTGCAAATGGCAAAATTTCATTCTTTTTTATGGTTGAATAGTATTTGTTTATATACCACATCTTCTTTATCCATTCATCGGTTGATGGACACTTAGGTGGCTTCCATATCTTGGCTATTATAAATAGGTAGTGCTGCTGTGAACATTGGAGTGCATATTTCTTTCTGTATTAGTATTTTTGGTTTCTTTGGGTATAAACCACAATGAGCTATCACCTCACACCTGTCAGAATGGGCATCATCAAAAAGAACACAAATTACAAATGTTGGGGAGAATGTGGAGAAAAGGGAACCCTTGTACATTGTTGGTGGGATTGTAAACTAGTGCAGCCACTGTGGAAAACAATATGGATATTTCTTTAAAAATTTCAAAAAGAAAAAGAAAAGAAAAAGAGGATTGGCTGACTTTTAGAAGCCCACGTAGGTTGATATTGTTTATAGAAGTGTAGTTACTTGAGGTTGACTGTTGTTGATAGGTTTCACTCACAGACATCGTTTTCTGGCATGAGTTTGTCCCAGTTTGGCTGACTTTCAGAAGCAAGGGTTGACTGACTGGTTGCAGAAGCAGATGCAGTGAGGCAAGTTGTCATTAATCAATTGAACAGGCTTAAAATCTGCTCCTATGGCCACTTGTTACCATGGCTACAGAAAAATCCTCTTTTCCTAAGTTTTGGGAACTTTATTTTTTCCCCACACAGAAAGTATTCATGGTCCAATATATGATATTAGTCATTTTAGTTAATGCAAATAACTTTGATGGGCTCCATATTTCTCAATTTCATATGATTAACAGAAATACACTCTGTTATGATCACAAAATCAAGCTTCCATATCAGCATTTATATATTCAGTGTTTCCAAGAAGTTCAGTTCTAATGTTTTCCCAAATCAACCTCCAAGAGTTTTTTAACCTCCAAGCTTTGAAAAATTGTTTGAAGTCATTGGCAGATCACAAATAGAAACAGGATGCCCGAGTTCTTGATCTTTAGGGAAATACTCATAGTACGTTGATTTTTTAGGTAAATGGACAGCATTAAAGAAAGTCTTTTGGAATTTCATATAAAATAGAACTTCACCCAGAAATAAGTAATTGCTTTCTTCTGATTCAGCCTGCTTCTGCCCCACAGGCTGGGAAAATTCCAAGAAGTCCCCCAGGGTGGGGTTCATGTGGAGAGAAAGGATGGCAGAAGGACCCTGTGACAGATGGCAGCTCATGTGACCATGAGAGCCCAGGGGGCTTTCCTGAGTTCACTTCTCTCTCCAGTGGTTTGGCAGGACAAGGGCTGGGTGCCCTGGGATGGCACTCACAGCCTGTGTTTATGAGCTGTCTTGTGATCTCCAATGCTTGTCTCTGATGGAACGGGGAGTGAACAGCTGCCCAGGACACTAGTGACGTCCATGTTGCCCAAGGCAGTTTGGTCAGTTCCTTGTGTTTACCTTAGTCTCTTAGTCTCTTAAAGCATCCAATTCAGTCCCTCCCTCCCTCTTTCTCCTCCTGGCTTCTGTGACCACACACGCTCCTGGATTTCCCTCCCAATTCACAGGTAACTCATTTTCAGTCTTCTTTTCAGCTCCTTCCTTCTCTCCTTCTCCATTTCTCCAGGCTGGAAGGCCCTCTTTTGGGGCCTCTTTTCTTCATGTGCACTCTCTCCCTCAGAGTCAGTCACATGACAGTGACTCCCAATTTCATATCTCTGGTCTCCACGCATCCTTGAGCTGGATACTCAAATACCAATTGCACCTCTGTAATCTCCACTTGGGTGTCTAATGGGCATCTCAAATGTACCACTGTCGATTAAACCCTCTGATTCTTTCTCCCAGCTCCCTTCTGTCTTCTCACTCCTTACACCTATACCTCTTCCTCTCTTCCCCAGTGGCCAGTTGCTTAGGTTAGACCTGGGAGTCATAGCTGATTCCCCATGTTCCTTGAACACCCACATCCAATCCATTAACAATTGCTGATGACTCTTCCTCCCAGACACATCCCAGCCTGCCTACGTCTCTCCTTCTCTTCCTGTTCCACCATCAACCAGGCCACATCTATCCTCTGCTCAGACTATTGCAGTAGTTTTTCTGCTGGGTTTCCTTCTTCCACTCTTGCCTCTTTACGGTTTTGCCTCCATGCTGGGATCTTATACATGTGTGAACCTTCCAGTGGCCATAGTTTGCACCTGAATCAAACCCAAGCCTCTTACTAAAGCCCACAACACTTGCTCTAATCTAATCCCTACCTCTGTCTCCAAATTCTTCCCACATCATTGTCCCTATGCTCAATAGAGTCCAGACCCATGGACCTTCTTTTGTTTCTCATACGCATCACACTCTTTCCCTTTCAGGATGTTGGCCCTTGCTGCATCCTCTGCCTCAAACATTGTTTTCCCAGATTTTTGCACTATTTTCTTCTTTTCCATCAGGTCTCAGTTCAAATATCACCCCTCCATGAAGGCCTTTCCCGACTACTTCATCTAGAGTAGCTGGGTCTCTGGCACTTGGGACTCTCACATTGCTCTATTTTATTTTCATCACAACACGTCGCTGCTCAATATTCTGTTGTTTATCTATCTGTTGATTCGCTATCTCCCCATACTTGAGAGTCAGCTCCAGAGAACAGGGGCCTGTCTGTCTTTTGTACTGCTGTGGTGCGTGGGAGCTGGATTCACAGAAGACAACTGAGAAATGTTCATTGAATAAACTGTTGAATTAGAGAATAATGGATGATTTTTTTTTCAAATTTTCCAAAATGAACTCTCATTATTTTATAACAATAGAGTAAAATTTAAATCTAATTGGGCGGGAGAGGGAGAGAGAGAGAGAGAATTAACCAAATTCTTGAAGTTTAAAGCAAGCTTACAAAGTGAAATGTCCTTTTAGGTTGGTAAAGTATAAATATGGCAGCATTTCAGCCAAGTATATTAAATTGAACCCATTCTGCCTGAAAGGAAGAGGACCTGTGCTTAGTCTTTACATGTATCTCCTTATTTCATTCAATTCTTACAACATGCTTAGACAGAGTAACAATTATATACCCATTGTGCTCACCAACCCCCATCCCATCCTCCCCACCATCATTTTACTCATAAAGAGACTAAAGCTCAGAGAGATAAGGTCATTTATCTAAAGTTGTGTGATTCATAATTGGCAGAACCAGCTATTCAATTTAGATCTCTTCAGAAGGCTTTAACTATTAAATTTGGCATTCTAATTCTTAATGGAGGATGTGAAATAATGAAGCCAACCTCAATTTGCATCCAGTTTCCTGTATGCTTTCCCACCCACCACCACTTTTAAGCCTCACAACATCAAAATAAGTTGGTGTACTTTACCTTTACCCCTTAATCTTGCTCAATATCAGATGAGAATATTGATGCCCTGGGTTGTAAACACAGTCTTGCAAGGTCACCCAGCTGAAAGTGACAGAGCCAGGTCTGGTTACAGTCCTACTGTTTTCTCTGCTGCCTCAATGCCTCTGAGTAGACAAACTTGTAGCTTTTTGGAGCTGACTTCGGTCCTCCCGAAATGGTGAGGGTAACTCAGCAGCATTTCCTATATTGTTACATTACTTCCGATGCTCATGCCTTCCTGATTTCACATCCAAAGAGATCAAGGGGGAAGAGGAAGAAGATCTCATTTATTGAGCATCTACTACGTGCCTTGGGCTTCAGTACCACATGGTATTTGGTTTAGCATCAGGCCTGATTAGACTGGCTTTGTAAAAGAAGTTTTGGTAAGCTCACTGGGATAGAAACAAGCTTGGACCAGATGGATGTGGAAAGAAATAAGAAAGTTGGGAAGGAAAGCTCTCCCGCAGAAGACTCTGTTGACGGCATGAACAGGAAAGGCTCGGGGAGAATGGGAAACATTAAGTGGAACAGTTTGAGGTCATCTACTGTGCAATGTGTGATGTAAAGCCAATGCTTGCCTTCCTCTATGGACTTCAGTAAAAAGTACATTGTTCGTTATTGCTCTGGAGCCATGGGCAAATGCACAGCAGAGTCCAGTCCTACATCAAGGTTATTCCAGGGTGAAAATAGCAGCTGGCTCGTGTGAGGTTACATCTATTTTCTCTAGTCCTCTTCACATATGTACACAAAAGACGTGATGATTCCCATAACAGAATGGAGGATGACTCCCAAAATAGAGAGGAGGAAATCCAGAAGGATTCATAACTTCCCAGATATCACATGCTGGTGAGTGGTAGTGGGATTCTTCTGCCAGAGCTGAAGCTTACCCTGCAGCATTTCAGTTCCAAACTGCTTGATGAAGGTAGCTTGAAGTTTGTTACATCCTATCAGCTGTGGATATGAAAGAGGTCATAGAAACCCTAATGGTAGGACTCCAGGGGTAAGCTGCCCCCCATCTGCTAAGAGTTTCTTATAGAGAAATTATCCTTCACACCAAGAGGTTTCTTGAAGCTCTCAGAGTGTCTTGCAGAGACACACACAAGCCTGCTTCTGTTGGCCCTCCACACCTGCTTTGTCAGTCAGCACAGCTCTTGCCAGACATGCCAGGCTGCATTCTTTGGGGATACTCACTGCCACCAGGCACAGCATTTCTTAGGGGTGGTAACCAAGGATCCATAGGGACACAAAAGGTGTTTTAGGAACTCGGCCAAATTAGAAGGGACCACTTCTCTGGTTTCCACCTCATTTTGGAATTATTTTAATTGCAATGGCGTGGAATTTCAGAACTCTGTTCACCCAAACCATTCTTAATCGGCTTACCCTACTTCCAGCTCTCTGTTAAAGATGGTCAGTTTTATGTGTCAACTTGATTGGGATAAAGGATGTCTAGATAGCTGGTGAAACATTATTTCTGGGTGTGTCTGTGAAGGTGTTTTTGGAAGAGATTAGCACTTGATTTAGTAGACTGAGGGAAAACACCCATCCTCACCAATGTGGGTGGGCATCAGAAGATCTATTGGGGGCCTGAATGGAACAGAAAGGTGAAGGAAGAACAAATTTCCTCCCTTTCTATTTAACTGGGACCTCCATCTTCTCCTGTCCTTGGACGTAGAAGTCCCTGGTTCTTGGGCCTTTGGACTCTGAGACTTACATTGGTGGCTCCTGGTTCCCAGGCCTTTGACTTTAGACAGGGAATTCCACCACTGACTCCTTTGGTTCTCAGACTTTTGGACTCAGACTGAATTATACCACCAGCCTTCTTGGTTCTCCAGTTTGCAGACAACAGATTGAGGGACTTCTTGGCCTCCATAGGTGCCTGAGCCAATCCCTTTAATAAATCTTTCCATATATATATATATATCCTATTGGTTTTGTTTCTTTGGGGAACCCTAATACACTTGGACTTAGAGCAAAAACCCTGAGATGGCAACATTCACTTGGACAAAAGAATGGACACAAGAGTGTTTGCCCACAATCCATAGTCAATCTTGATGGACGTAAAAACAGCCAAAAAAATTGGCTGTTTGGGAAGAGGAAAGTCTTCTGTTGCCATTTATTAGCTCTCCTAGAGCAAAAATGGTGGGTCAATGACGTCATCAAAAGATCACTTTCGAGATACAGAAGAATAAGTCCGTTTCTATTTTCTAAGGGAAAGCAAGCCATCCAGCCTGCAAAATCAAGGGACTTTGAGTAAGGGAAACTAAAGCTATTATATTTTTTCCTTGCCTCAGTTGGCTTATCTTCTGAGAGAGAGGAATGTGGGTTGTATTGTGACTGACTTAGGAACAGCCGAGACCTGTCATTATTTGTCAGTGCTATTTTTCACAGTAGAGGACAAGTTAGTAAACTACATGCTCCAACCTAGAGGGGTTTTCAATGGAGGGTGTTGCATAATGGGGGGGGGGTGGGCTTCATTGCCTGAGCCAGAGATGAATTTATTCATTATTGTTTATTCCACACATATACACTGAGCATTCACTATGTGGTAGGTACTTAGTTGTCCTTAAGAATACTTCTCTGACAACGAAAGCTTTGTCCTGGGTCAGCCCCAGGTGAGTTCTTTCATAAGGTGTTTCATGGTTTTCCTGCAAACTCTGTGTGAGACCTGCCCAGGTGTGCACCCATTCTATCCATGGACATGGCTTGTGTTATTTTCTAGGAGACTCCCTACTTCCCCTACAATTAGGGCTACAGTATCTGTCAGCCCCGTGGCTACAGCATCTCTTTGTCAGATCATCTTATACAAATCTCACTCTAACGCTCAAGCTAGGACTTCCACTTGCTATGTTAATTCCAAGCAGAGTTGAAGAAACTTAGTGTTTCTGTAGCTTATCAGAGTGATTTGTACCTCCTTGTTCCTCTTCAAAATTCTTCTGAGCTAATCACCTCTGGGGAGATCATTGGACTTTCATCTCACATCAGGGCCAACGAAGGCTCTGATAGAGACTGGTTAACATGACAGCCCCAGCGTTCCTTTCATCAAGGGCACTGTAACTGCCTTCCTCTCCTTATCCCTTGCTCACCCCAGCTGCTTTTTGGTTGTCCTCACCAGACAAATGAAGTCTGTGCAAAGTCCACCCGATTACCAGGAAATTTGTTTCAGGAAATTTGAGTCAACCCTCCCTTTGCCAAGTTTAAGGCATCAGTCATTGCACAGAGATGCTCCAACCTTTGCTTATTCTCCCTCGGATGGGCCACTGACATGCAGAACTGGAAAGCAGACCACCCAGGTTGTCCCTGGGTCACTCTGGACTGTGTTGCGCCCTGCTTATTTAATTATGAAACCCAGCACATTCTCATTATGGATGAATTAATGACTTGATGCCAGAGAATAAACATGGGATCTGCCATTTGACAGTGGCTCATGTGTACTTTACTGTTTATAAATCACTGTCCTATAATTTATTCCATCATTTAGCAAAGTCCAGTCATTTGTATACTACCAGCTCCACACCTACCATTCCTACACCTGGTTATAGCTCTGAACACCAAGTCATAGCTTTGTCCCACCAATATTATTCAGTTACTTGGAAAAACTTGCTATTTTTCAAAAAAAAAAAAGATATATCATCACCTGAAATAAAAATGCAGCATCACTGGCTATAAGTAGAAATTACTTATAAAAATAAATATAGTGGAAACAGAAGAATGTTAGCGAATTCTAGACAAAGACTGGCCATGAAGTCTCTACATATGAGATTCCACCTAACAGGATTTGGAGAATTACAAAACAGCTCTCTGGGGCTTCCCTGGTGACGCAGTGGTTGAGAGTCCGCCTGCCGATGCAGGGGACACGGGTTCGTGCCCTGGTCTGGGAGGAGCCCACATGCCGTGCAGCAGCTGGGCCCGTGAGCCATGGCCGCTGAGCCTGTGCGTCCGGAGCCTGTGCTCCGCAACGGGAGAGGCCACAACAGTGAGAGGCCTGCGTACTGCAAAAAACAAACAAACAAACAAACAATAAACAGCTCTCTGGATCTTCATTGAATTACTTGCAATAACCAGCATGGAATAAATGTCTAGGAGAAACTTGGATTAAATATAAAGTATGCAGAGAGTGAAGGAAAGCATACAGGTGTCTCTGGGGCACACATGAGGTCTACGTGGCCACTCTGTGTATGATTGTTTGCTTGGCTCTGAGCACAAAGGCTATGGTTCTTATTCTTGAGAAAAGAGAATGTTGGGGTGAGGTATTAAAGATATTAGCACATATTAAGACCTTCTCCTTGAAGCAGTCAGAATATCTCTTAATACCACCTTTGGTGCAATCCAAAACCATCTCTTCTCTGTGAATGTTCCATAGCCCCTGTATTGAGGAATGCTGCATTATCACATTATCACATTTGACCTAGGACAATATTGTCTGGCAGATGCTATAATCCCATTTTACAGAGGAGGATGTTGAGGATATTGGAGAGACGATGATCCACTCAGTATCACAGACTGAAGAAGGGCTACATCTTGGATTTTACTCACCCTGACCTTTCTGGTCAGATTTCATGTTTGACCAGAAGGCCTGCTCTTGGGCTCTCTGTACACTTTCCAGTCCATCCCCAAGGCAGCTCTGAGGTCTTTAAAGATGTCCTTTTCCCTAGGGTGGACAGAGCCTTCCTGTATGAGAGAGTGGGGTGGGCACTTCACAGACAGAACTTAGACTCAGGAAGCCCTCTAGCCAGGCAGTCAACCTGCTAGGGTAGGCCTGAGCATCACACAAAGATGAGGACGCTGAATTCCTAAAACCTCCTAGCAGGCCACCATTTTCCCAGCACCAATATCTCCCACCCGGTGGGAAATAGTGAGGGGAAGGATGGGGTAGCCTTTTGCAGTAGATCTCTGAGTGGTCCAGGCCGCTGAGGTCTCCCTCATCACTTGGTTCTGCCTCTCCTCTCTCACAACGCTTACTCCTGGTGTCTCCACGTATGTTCTCCCTCTCACATCTGTCTACAGTGGCATGCCCAGAACTCCTCCTCTTTTCTTCTGGCTGAAGTGTGCTCATTTTCAAAGACCCTACTAAACCTCTTCTCCATAAGGTCTTTCCAGATCACATGGAGATCAATCATTTTTCCTCCTTCCTCTGCTCCCACAATATTTGGTATGTGCCACACTGAGAGCAACCACCCTCCTGAATTCCCAGAATAGAATGTAAGACTTAATCAAGAAGAGGTGTTCCATGCATGTACGGCCATTTCTACACTTTTAGTTAAGTACTGCAACTGTTCATTAGCAACCCCTGCTCCTGAGTTTATGAACTACTGTAATTAAAGACAGAGACTTAATTTTCTTTACTCAGACAGAGCTACAGTTCCAGGGCAGTCTTATTATTTGCTGAAGTATGTTGAATAAATAGTTGTTAAATTGAACTAAACCAGGTGGATATACTTCACGCTTGTGGACTTTGAAAAATTGTTTTCACAAATGCTATTTAATTAATTTCAAGTCAACCTATTTCCCAGACATTCACCAAGCACCTCTTATATGCCAGGCATTGTCCCAAGTGTGAAATACAAGATCAGTGTGCTTTTTCTGTCCTCAGGAAACTCAGATGAAAGTGAGGAAGCTGGACATATACATAAATAAACATAATGGAGTGTGAGATGGATAAAGATTGTGGTAGGTGAAAGATAGAAAGATTGTGCACAAAAGCCAGTGGTTACCTCTGATGGGTGAGTGGCTGGGAAGACTATGGAGAAATTGACTCCTGAGTTGGACTTTGAACAAGACAAGGACTTGACTAGGGGACATTCCAGGCAGAGAAAACAAAAGAGAGGTATAAAACTTCACAGGTCTTTTCACAGCCTCCCAAACTGATAGAAATTACTTTTTTTTTTAATTCAAACATGTTTATTAAATGCTTACAAAATGCAAAACTCCATTCTAGGCAGTGTCAGTAGTGAAGAAGACAGGTAAGGTCCCAACATTCACAGAATTTCCACTCTGGATCAGGAGAGCATCAACAAATCCCCAAACCAGTGACTAAAAAGGACTATTTCAAATAAATACATGTGCCATAAAGAAAACAAGACATGTGGTAGAAAGTGAAGGGAGAAAGACAGCAATATTCAACAGTGTTTATGGAAGGTCCTGAGAATGGGGCATTGGAGCATTCCAATGGCTCCAATGGGTGATTCCAATGGCTGGAGGGACTTTGTCTTGTGAGATCCAGCTGAAGGTCATTCTAGAGAGAATAGGGTGTGCGAACCCCATGAGAGCAAGTGAGCTTGGTGCGTGCCCAAAGCAAAAGAACTTCATTGTGGTTGGAAGGAGGTGAGCACGAGGTTGGGAATGCAAAGTTGGCATGATTAAAGGTTGAAGGTGTGAAGTCACTCTCAGACCGTGCTCAGAATCTTGGGTTGTAATCCAAACACAGTTGGAAAACACCTTTTCTTAAGCTGCATTTTAGAGAGCCTAACCCTAACTACTGTGGAATCTTGATTTGTTCTGTAAAGTCTGTGCTTTCTCAAGCACCCTCTTTTGAATCTGAGGCTCAGTGTGTAACGTTTTGCTTCCCCATAGGTCAGTCTCTGGGTCTGAGTTCCTCCATGTCACTTGACCTTGGGTAGGTGGAAAGGACTACAGGTTGATCTAATCCCTTTCAAAAAGAATTGAGCACTTTACTGATCTCCATGTCGACTGCCTTAATACCAGCACCTTAGTATGCCCTGTCCATACTTGAGTATAATACATTCCATGATCAAGTTCTCTCTGGGACTTGTCACTCACGGTGGGAAATTTGGCTCTTTGAGTTGACTGTTAATAAGGTTTTCATCTTGCTAATCTTTTGAGTTCGGGACAAAGTTGCCAGGTGGGTTGGAGATTGGTCATAGCTGAAGGGCTGGGATGTTGGCTTTAGAGAACTGAATAGAGCAAAAGTTTGGGGCTCTAACAGCCTTGAGTTCAGATCCTGGATTTGCCTTTTTTTAAAGCAGCTGAGATTCAATGTTCGTACATGCGAAGTCGAGAACAGTGCCTGGCACATGCTAGGTGCTCAATAAATGTTGTTTTCCTCCTTCTCTTCTCCTTTTTTCCTTCCCTACACTTGCTAGAATAAAATGCATGCCTCTATTCTTAAATATGCCAAGCCATTTTGCAAACTGGGCTTATGGACTCCAAATACTTATTTGCCTCCAATAACAATGACTTAAAAAAACAGAGCAGGTCTGTAATTGCTGCATTTCGCTAACTCAGTGTTCAGTGGGAGAAGCATCATTTCCAAGGAATGGCCTGTTCATCGTGCCATTGGGTTTATGTCCAGCCTCATGATGACAATAACAACAGCTTACACTTATTGTCAATTTACTCTGTGTTACACATTTCACAAATGTCATCTTATTTAAGCCCTATAAACTTAAGAGGTAGGGACTCGGCCCATTTTACAGATGAGGCAACTGAGGATCAGAGAAAGAATGTGATCTGCTCAGTGTCGTAAAGCTGGGACTCAACCCAGATCCACTATCCTCCAGTACTACCCTCTCCACCTCCACTTGTGTAAGACTGATGAGGACACAGCCACGTGGCTGTTAAGGTAACCATTGTCCAACAGATCTTTACTGGGTACTGGAGACTCAACCAGCTAATCAAGAAGTTGTATTGATTAATTAGGGAATAAATATGTTGAACCTGAAATCAAGTTTCTATGTCAGAGCTAACACCTTCAGGATATAAGACATCTGAACAGTGCTGGATTTATTAAAAGTCTTTTTTAAACCACCTGCATAATTCTGTTCTGTTGTTTCGGTGGAGGGTATGTTTACAACTCCACCAAAAAACTACTTTCTCCTGTGCGGGTCCATATATCTTTCACGCAACACTGAGGCTGCTACTCAAAGACCAGACAGTGGAGGGTCACACCCATTTTCACCCACCATGTCTTCTTCTTGCTGTCCTTCTCCATCTCTACCTCACGCAGGCATCAGAAGAATGGCATAAAATGTTTAGATTTTTGATCACCACTCTTCTGGTTAAAGGAATCAAGCAAACTACGAAACATTCAAATGAGTGTGTATTTTGGCGCCAGGCTGGCCAATGGCTGAGGGACATCTGACTGGAAAGATTAGCTTCTCCCTTCCCTGTGTCAACTCACCGAGTCCTTCTGGCTTCTAATTTCTTTATGTCCAGGAGTGAGACCAACACCATGGCTACCGAGAGAAATCATGGACTGATTAACAAGATGTCCATCTTTGCAAATGACCACAGGAAAGTCAGGAATGGATTCTAGCCCTTAGACTAATTTCACCCACTGCTTTTCTAACTTTAAAGAATATGAATCTTCAGCACAACTTTTATCCCATCTTAATCCGTTGGGCATGAATTAGTTTCCAAACAAATGTATCACATCTTTAACCTTTCCTCCTGAAATTTTGGCTTGGAAATTCAGAATTTAAGCTTTTTGAATATTTATTCATGTCCCTCAATGTCTGGCTCTTTGTGCACACTTTCCATCCTTTGGGCTTATATTTATGTCAAAAGCAGAGGTTCTGGGGACCAAAAGAAATTACCAGCAGTAAAATTTTACTTTACTCCATGCTTATTTTGTGCCAGACACATAATAACAGTCCCCAAGCTCTCTAAGGTAGATGCTGACCTTATGTTCATCCTCATTTTATAAAAGAGGAAGAGGTAGTGTAGAGATGTTAATTAACTTGCCTGAGTCCTCATAGGAAGTCATAGAACTGGGATTTACTTTCAGGTCTGTTGGACTCCTCAGCTGTGTTCTGACTGCTGCTTTTGTTACCAGAACCACTAATTAGGTGCATAAGCATTGTGCTTCACAAGGCATCTCTGAAGCGAACAAGCGTTCATGGTAAGGTGTCAAGCACTGAGCAAGTTTCAATTAATGCCCATAGCATCATCTCTGTTTTACAGACAAAGAAACTGGGGCTCAGAGACTGAAGTGACTTGCCCAAGGTCATGTGACTTGGTGGTGCAGCTGGGGCTGGAACTCTGGTCTCTCTGACACTTAACCACACTCTTCTGATTTATCTAGAGTAGCAGTTCTCAAAGTATCATACCCAGAGCAGCGGCAACAGGATCATCTGGGAACTTGTTAGAAATGCAGATCGTTAGGCCTCACCCCAGACCTACTGAATCAGAGTCTGGGGGTAGGGCCCAGCAAGTCTGTATTTTAACAGGTTTTCCTGGTGGTTCTGATGCAGGCTCAAGGTGAAGAACCCTCTGATCAAGATCTCATATAAACTTCTACTCAAAGATGATCTTTTGCATGCAATTATAATAACTTGAAAGATGTACCAACATCTTGCTTCTCTATAATTGAAAGCACAAATTGCTTTTGGGGTAAAGGCCATTTTTTTCCTTTGCTGTCATATATAATTAATAAAACCTTCACCGAGGGAGTAGAATAAACGTGTAGGTCAGATCCAATTTCCATGCTGCCATGTTCCCCTCCACAGCCATATTCAATATTCAGCAGGCTTTACCTAACTCAGGAAGGGCCCCCCTAGTAAACCATTTTTCAGGTCATGTTTGTATTCAGCAAAGTGAAGGACAGCAGTAGTTACACTCATAGTTTCTTAGATCTGAGGCCTTTTGATGCTCTGAACTCCGCAGGCTGACTCTTGGCTGGCCAAGACTACAAAAAGTACATTTAGCACCCACTACTTGTCAGGTACTTGTAACTCCACTAACAATCCAGTATGGGTGACAGATAGGATTACAAGGCAATATCAGGAAATAGGAAAAACATGGGCACAGGGATTGGAGAGGTGAGAGGACACAAGTGTCCCTCTTTTATAGAGAGAGAGTTAAGGAGGGCTTCCTGCAGGAGGTGGCACAGCTGAGTTATGAGAAATGAGCAGGAGTTTCTGTGATAGAGATGGCTTCTGTTTTCCAATATCCATCAATGCCTCATCTTCCTGGGTACTCAGCTAGACACAATTTCCCAGCCTTGCCGCAGTTCAGTGGGGGCAGCAGACTGAGTTCTGGCCAGTGAAATGTGGGTGAATGTGGTGGGAGTGGTCCTCACTCTTTCCCCTCCACCTAAAGGAAAGCAGACCCGAAACTAGAAGGAGCCTAGATCCCCAAATGACTGCCTGCAGCCGGGTCCCCAGCAGCCCTCCACCAACCTACACTGAAAAAGGATGTCAGAGAGAAACTTGGGCTAAGCCTCTCAAGTTCGGGGCATTTCTTAGAGCATTTCCACTGAGCTCATGCACTTTCGCAGGCTACTAAGGCAGGAAGGACATTCGAGGCAAAGGGGGACAATACGTTCAAAGGCAATGAGGAAGGGCAAATTTCAGGGAGCTGGATGTGGGTCAGGGTGATCATTCGACCACCCAGTCAACAGCCACTTATTGGCAGTTCCCCCCCACCCCAGAATTTGTGCTGATCTCTGGAGCGGTCTCTGTCCTCACTGAGCTCATTGTGTACTGAGGGAGACAGTCATCCAAATACTTAGTCAGAGGCCAGTGTGCTGATCCCTGTAACGCAGGACTGTAAAGGGTACTGTAGAAGTGCAGAGAGGGGTGAAGATGGGCAAGTGGAGTCAGAGGTCATCCGACTGGATGACCAGATCTGGGCAGAGCTGAAATTACGGGAAGGAATGATATTGTTCAGGAAGGAAGCATAGAGCAAGGGAGAGCAGAGGGCCAATTTGTAACTCTGGAGAAAATAGCTTAAAATAGTACATATAAATGTATAATACTATATATATGTGTGTGTGTGTATATGTATATTTGTCTATGTATGTATATGTATAAGTGTATATATAGAAGTGTGTATTGCATGTGTGTGCATGTGTATGTGTGTAAGTAAAAAGTAAAGTAAAATTGACCTTTGATTACATCACTGAAAACAATGTGTAAAATAAAAGGTGAAGGTCCATCCCTGTACCTGATTTTCTCCCTCCTGGGCGGTAAACACTGTGAGCTGTTTGGTGCACGTCCTTTCTGAAATTTCCCAGTGTTATTGCAAATATAAATGCATGTACACATAAACTTTTAAAAATTTTGTAAAGAATGCAGTGCTGCTCTCTATATTAATGTACAATTTGCTATTTTTAGTGTCACCACTTATCCTAGATATCTGTCTAGGTCAATACACAAAGATCTGCAGCATTCCTTTTTTGAAGCAGCTTTATTGAAGTATAAAATATATACCATAAAATTCATTCATTTCAAGTGTACAACTCAACGATCTGTAGTAAATTCACAGGGTTGCACAGCCATCACCACAGTCCAATTCTGGAACATTTCCATCACCCCTAAAAGGAACCTCGTGCTCGTTTGCAGTCACTCTCTATTCTCACCCCCACCCCTAGGCAACAATTCACTGTCTGGGAATTTGCTTATTCTGGACATTTCATATAAATGGAATCATACAATATCTGGTCTTTTGCATCAAGCTTCTTTAACTTAGCACAGTGTTTTTGAGGTTCATTCATGTCGTACTCACATTTTGGTCCTTTTATGACTGAGCAGCATTCTGTTGCATGGACGTACCATACTGACCTCCATTCACCAGCTAATGGGCATTTGTATTGTTTTGGCTATTATGAATAACGCTAAGAACATTCTTGGGCAAGTCTTTGTGTGGATGTATATTTTCCTTTCTCTTGGGTGAATTCTTTTTATTGTAGGATCAGTTTCAATTGTCTAAATGCACCATAAAGTACTTAAACTTTTATTTTTTGGGACATTAACTTTGTTTCTTTTCCTTTCTCTCTCTCTCTCTCTGTCTCTCTTTGTCTCTGTTCCTGTCTGTCTCTCTCTGGTTGTTATAAAAATACTGCCACAGATAGTCTTGTGTTTGTGCTATTATTCCTGTAGCATCAAAACACACAAAAAAGGGAAAAAGATTTACAATAGCCAAGATATGAACAAATGCTCACCAATAGATGAATGGATAAAGAAGCTATGGTATACACACACACACATTGGAATATTATTCAGCCATAAAAAAGAATGAAATCTTGCCATTTGCTACAACATGGACAGACCTAGAGGATAAGTGAAATAAGTCGGACAGAGAAAGACAAATACTGTCTGATTTCACTTACATGCAGGAATCTAAAAAACAAATCAAATGAATAAACATAACAAAACAAATAGAGAGTCTGTCATACAGAGTGAAGTAAGTCAGAAAAACAAATACTGCATGCTAACACTTATATATATAATCTACAAAAAAAATAAAAGACTCTGAAGAACCTAGTGGCAGGACAGGAATAAAGACGCAGACGTAGAGAATGGACTTGACATGGGGAGGGGGAAGGGGAAGCTGGGACGAAGTGAGAGAGTGACATGGACATATATACACTACCAAATGTAAAATAGATAGCTAGTGGGAAGCAGTCGCATAGCACAGGGAGGTCAGCTCGGTGCTTGTGATCACCTAGAGGGGTGGGATAGGGAGGGTGGGAGGGAGACGCAAGAGGGAGGGGATATGAGGATATATGTATACGTAGAGCTGATTCACTTTGTTGTACAGCAGCAACTAAAAACAATGTAAAGCAATTACACTCCAATAAAGATGTTTAAAAAAACCCCCATAGAAATAGAGTTATAGATACAGAGAACAAACAGGTGGTTGCCAGAGGGGAGACAGGTGGGGGGAGGAGAGAAATAGCTGAGGGAGATTAAGAGGTACCAACTTCCACTTGCAGAATAAGTGAATAATATGTATGAAATGTACAGTGTGGGGAATATAGTGAATAACTAGGTAATTTCTTTGTATGGTGACACATCATAACTAAACTTATCGTGGTGATCATTTTGAAATGCATAGAAATATCAAATCCATAACAGGAACTAACATAGTGTTGTAGATCAATTATACCTCAAAAACAACCAAAAAAAACAAACTCATAGAAAAAGAGATCAGATTTATTGTCACCAGAGGTGGAGAGGGGAGGGGAAATTGGATGAAGGCAGTCAAAATGTACCAACTTCCAATTATAAGATAAATAAGTACTAGGGATGTGATGTACAGCATGATAAATATAGTTAACACTGTTGCATGTTATATATGAAAGTTGTTTAGAGATTAAATCCTAAGAGTTCTCTTCACAAGGAAAATTATGTATGTTTTCTATTTCTTTAATTTTGTATGTATATGAGATGAAGGATGTTCACTGAACTTTTTGTGATAATCATTTCATGATGTACATAAGTCAAGTCATTATGCTGCACACCTTAAACTTACGCAGTGCTGTATGTCAATTACATCTCAATAAAACTGGGGAAAAAAGGGAAAAGATAATGAGGAATACATCTAAAAATTTCCCCAGCTATAACAAATTTCCAAACACCGACAGGGGAGGCAAATAGAGAGGAAGGGAATTCTGCCAAGGAGTCAGGGAAGGGGTGGCTGATATTTGTCAAAGGTAGGGAACAGAGGCTGGCTGAGGGTAAGGCAGCTTCCCAGCCTTCCTTCAGGAGCTGAGCTCCAAGACCAAGGCACAGGCCATGAACTTTCTTGTTGCCGTAAATGAGAACTTATGGCCTGGGTGTCCTCAAGGGGACCAGTCTTTGGAAGGCTAAGAGCCATATGATTTGGAGACAAGGCTCATGGAGATAAAAACAAGGTCCTTGGCCTCCTGCACCAGGAGGAATGGTCCTGAAAAACCCCACCAAGCATATCGAGAGCATTCCTAGGTTCAGAGCTCATATCATACCCTTGTCCCCATTAGCATTACTCGGCCTTTCAAACACAGCAGTATCCACTCCCAAAGGCTCTGGGCTTTGCTTAGAGCCTTCCGTGGATGGCCTCTTCTCAGCAGGATTAAACTTCCCTCTTGACACCAAAGCTCTATCCTTTTGCTTCAGTATTGAGCCCAAAAAGGAAAACAAAAATTCAAAAATAGTACAAGTTACTGAATATTACCAACAGGCTCGCACTTCAAATTCACCTTCCTAGTCAGTGAAATGATAGGGCATCTGGCTTTTGCAAAAAGCTGAAGTCCTGGTCAAAGGAACTGTTGGTCCCCCTCTAGGGAATGGATGGATATCCAGTCTTCGCTGTACGACTCAAAGTGTTGGTCTCCATCATGCTGACCATCGTAACAGCTACTCCTTAACACATACTGAGTTTAACACATACTCCTTTAACACATACTGAGTTCCTGGCCCTGTGCTAAACCTTTTGAATGCATTATGTTTCTTTCAGTAACCTTGTGAGACAGATAAAGTAAACCCTATTTTACAGAACAGGGAGGTGAAGGGAAGAGACTTGTCCAAGGTCACATAGGTAACTAGTGGAGGAATTTATTTGAGAATTTCAAGAGAATTTCCAAGAATTAGAATACAATGCTCACTCAGTGTTAATATACTGCATGACTCCTCTCACTCATTGTCAAGATTTTGATGCTCAAGAAGGGCACACACTCCTGCTTCCTTTTCCAACATCTTCCATCAACTACAAGACAAAATCCTTAGTTCTGATGTGATAGTCATTCTCCGAGATGACCCTCAATGATCCTTGCCTCATGGTATGTGCCCTAGGATAGTCTCCGCCCACATTGAATCAGGGTTGCTCTGTAGGACAAATAGAATACAGTGGAAGTGGTGGTGTGTGACAGCTGAGACTAGGTCATAAAAAGCATTGTACCTTCTATTTTGCTCTCTTCAGTCATTCACTCAAGAGGAAGCCAGCCTCCATGCTATGAGGACACCCAAGCAGCTCTGTGGAGAGGCCCCCATGCAGAACTGAGACTCCCAGCCAAGAGCCAGCATCAGCTTGACAACCATTTGATTGGTGAGTGAGCCACCTTGATGGTGGATCCTCCCGCACAGTCAATCCTTCAGAGGACTGTACCCCACATTGACATCTGATGCAGTCGCATGAGAAACCCTGAGCCAGAAATACACAACTAAGCCACTCCTGAGTTTTGTAATCACAGAAACTCTGAGGCAGGATAAATGATATGTTGTTTTAAGCCATTAAGTTCTGGGATATTTTGTTACATAGCAATAGTTAACTAACACACCTTACTTTTCAGACCTTTGTAACTTCACCTCTGGCCATCTCTCCATTCTCATCATACTCCCTAATCCAACACACACTGTGAAATCCAAATAGATATCAAACACACTGTTTTAACTCCTCCCAGCCTTTGTATATCTTGTTTTCTTTGTCTGGAATGCTCTTTTCTCTTTATTCTTTGTGAAACCATCCAACAATTCTTGGATTTCCAAATATTCCTACACAAGTGATGATTTCTTGATTCAAATGCAAATCCTCCATTCTCCTTGGTGTACTGTGTGCATAGATTCCAACACTTACTATAGAATTTCTAAATTGTTTCCTACCTTGTCTGTCTCTTCTGCAAGACCTTGAACCTGACTCATCTCTGAGTCTCCAGTGTCTAGTTCAGAGCCTGATAAGAATAAGCACTGGGTGGAAGCTTGTTAATTGAGGAATAAACACAGGATGACTCTGTCAACTTCTCTGTGGAGCACCAGTTGGATGTGTGTTAACATGTTCTGTAACAACCAGTTTATATCTTCTCAGGCTGAAAAGCAGGAGGGTACCTGTCAAATATGGACACACCTCCCATTAGTGCAAACACAAATGCTCCCCCACCAGGAGCACAGCAGCCATCCAGAGTCAAGGGACAAATTAAGTCTTAAACGACATTATCAGGCCACACACTTTCAGCCCCAACGAGAGAGGACAACTGTGCCAGGATGAGACACACTCTCATCACTGTCTGTTTTTTTCCCCCTAAGTTTTCCCAAAGAACAACAATTGGGAATTGTTGCCATTTGCAGCAATATGGACAGACTTGGAAGATATCATGCTAAGTGAAATAAGTCAAAGACAAAGAACAACAATTTTCCCAAAGAACAACAATTGAGAAGAAACATCTTCCAAGTATAAGTTGGGTAGTGGAGTTTAAAAAGATGGTGGGCTGGTGAACTGGCTATCAGGTTAAAAATAAAACAAAACAAAACAAAAACTACTCTGATTTGCAGTGCGTGCTGATTCCTGTGGTGTAAATACTCCCACCATCCATGACCAATTTCAGGCTTCCAATGGTTTAACAACTAGGCAGTAAAATTCCTTAATCTTTATCTACTGGCTGTCACAGGTTGGCTGGCTCTGGCACACACCAGTGAAGATAGAATAGAACAAAGGTAGTTAGCAGTGTGAGCTCTGCACCCACTGCCTGGGTGTGTGTCCCAGTTTTTCCACGTAAGGACTCTGTTGATGTACGATATCATATAAGTTAGAGGTATACAGTATAGTGATGCACAATTTTTACAGGTTATACTCCATTTATAATTATAAAATTTTGGCTATATTCCCTGTGTTGTAAAATATATCCTTATAGTTTATTTTATGCATAATAGTTTGTACCCCTTAATCTCCTACCCCCATGTCACCCCTCCACCTTCCCTCTCCCCACTGGTAACCACTAGTTTGTTCTCTATATCTGTGAGTCTGCTTCTTTTTTGTCATATTCACTAATCTGTTGTATTTTTTAGATTTCACATGTAAGTGATAACTTACAGTAGTTGTCTTTGACTTATTTCACTTAGCATAATATCTTCCAAGTCTGTCCATATTGCTGCAAATGGCAAAATTTCATTCTTTTTATGGCTGAGTATATATACATATATATATTGTAATATACATATATACCACTTCTTCTTTATCCATTCATCTGTTGATGGACACTTAGGTTGCTTCCATATCTTGGCAACTGTAAATAATGCTGCTATGAACATTGGGGTGTATATGTCTTTTCGAATTAACATTTTTGTTTTTTTCAGATATATACACATGAGTGGAATTGCTGGGTCATATGGTAGTTCTATTTTTAGTTTCTTGAGCAATCTCTATTCTGTTTTCCACAGTGGCTGCACCAATTACATTGCCACCAACAGTGTACGAGGGTTCCCATTTCTCCACATCCTTACCAACATTTGTTATTTGTGTTCTTTTTGATGATAGCCATTCTGACAAGTGTGAGGTGATACTTCATTGTGGTTTTGATTTGCATTTCCCTGATGATTAACGACTCTGAGCACCTTTTCATGTTTGGTTGGCCACGTCACTTTAATGGCTCAGAGTCTCAGTTTTCTCATCTGTAAAATGGAGACAATTATAGAACCCATCTCAGGATTTTCTCGAGCATGAAAAGAGATAATATATGAAGAGTGCTTAGCACAGTGCCAGACACTTGGGGAAATCCACTCAACAAATGGTAGGTGCTGCAATCATAGAATGGAAAGAGAAGCTCATTTGGAGTCAAACATCTTAGATTCCAGTCCCGGTTCTGACACTGACTTGCTGTGTGACCATGGGCAATTGGCCTCACCTCTCTGAGAATTAGGTTTACCTATATGGGGTATTTATTATGTACCGGGCACCACACTGAGTCCTCTGCATCTATACCTTTACAATCTTCGCCACAAACCCTAGGTAGAAGATTCTTACATGATCCCCATGTTATAAGTGGGAAACTGAGGCTGAGAAAGGAACAGTAATTGGCCCAAAGCCATATACCTTGTAAGTTCTAGGATTTGAACCCAGTTTATCTGACACCAGGGTTTGTACCCCAAATGACTACACTTAAGGCCCATTTCTTTCATTAGCAATAAGTACGTAATAAGATTATCTAGCAGAAACATTTCGTGAACTAGAAAGCAATAACAAACAATGGGTATTGTGGTTGCCATTCCTTGAGTATCAAAAGCATACTTACAGGGGCTTAATTTTCTGCCATGTGTCCTGCACCCAGTGGGGGATGGGATGGGCAGACTCAGTCCCAGGCCTTGTGGGGCCTCCTGTTTAGGGGAGAGGTAGAATCAAGTTTCCCATCATAATGCAAAACTGGAAAAAAAGTTGGAATTCTCATTTCCCAAATGCTGTAGGTGAAAAGCTAGCAGGATTCACACCTCTGGCTGGCAAGCAGAATCCAGCTCTAAGATGTCACTCTACGGTGCACGTTCCCAGGCTGTTGGATTCTCGGAGGTGGGAAGGGAGCAGACATCCACCAGGTTCCCAGATGCTGGTCCCATTTTACCTTCACCACTGTCCTGTTCAGTGGGGATGATTTTCTATGTTAATCTCTGGGCAAGATTGCCCACAGTAGGTGAGAGCCAGGATGGCAACCCAGGATTGTCTGGTCGGGGGGGGCCCATGCTCCTCCACCACTGCAGCTGCTGCAGGTGGGCGGAGTGGGCCCTCCTCACTGAGCCCCCCCAAGCATCCTTCTCCCTGGCTTTCCCCAGCGCTGCATATCAGCAAGAAGCACGAATCTCCCTATCACCTTGGATGGGCTAATGTGAAGGGACACCAGCAGAGGAGGCACGTGATGCCTCGAATCCACCATCTCCTTCCCTGTCACTCACCAATTGCTGGTGGCTGCTGGTGCTCAGAGTTGCAGAGATGCTGCCTCATCCCAGCTCTTCTTCCACATCCTGAATTACTGCTCAGAGCAACATGCCTGCCTGAGGCAAGGGAACAGTCCCACCTTTTCTCAAGACCTTTGTCCTTGCTGCAGTGCATGACAGGTGCCACTTGGCTATTCAGATTTTTTTGTTTTGTTTTGTTTTGCAGTACGCGGGCCTCTCACTGTTGTGGCCTCTCCCGTTGGCGGAGCACAGGCTCCAGATGCCCAAGCTCAGCGGCCACGGCTCACAGGCCCAGCCACTCCGCGGCATGTGGGATCCTCCCGGACCGGGGCACGAACCTGCGTCCCCTGCATCGGCAGGTGGACTCTCAACCACTGCGTCACCAGGGAAGCCCTCGGATTTTTTCTTTAAAGATAATTTGATGTAACTTGGCTTTACTCCTCTTCTGTTATGAGTTTTTAAAAAAACTCAGTCGAGTCTTCCTGAGAGATTTACCTTGAATGAATCTCTCAGTAGTCCAGCCAGCCAGTCGTCCCCTTGCCTAGGTACCTGTCATCCATCAGACGTTTCCTGCTCGGCACCAGTACTGGAGTCAGAGAAGACAAGAGAAACATGACAATTATCCCATGGGGCTCCCAGTCTGTGGCCCTGAGCCTCTGGGACCAGAAGCAGATAGGCAGTGGGTTGAAGCGGGGCTGGGAGGAGAGGCAGTGTCCACAGTGTAATTGTAGACCCCTTTCTGAACTTGGCTGGGAAGGAAAAGAGAGCACATTTGGAGGTTGGAAGCAATGAAGTCAGAGGCAGGACGGTGGCTAGAGAAACAGGGGAGGAGTTCAGGGAGAGTGGTGAGGCTCCAGGGGTTCTGGCTGGGGAAAGAAGGGGCTACCTCTTCTTCCCTTCATGGAGGGGGAGTGCTGATACAAAAAAAAAAAATCGGGACTTTCTTGGTCCTTACCTGGGGCAAAAAAAATTTTCAATTTTGATGTTAGCTAGACTAGGCTCTGGATCCCAAAGGGATGCGATTTGGCTTTTAGAACCAGAATCCCTGCTTGCCCATACAGCTAAGATGACACAATCATTTTCTGGTTGGGGCAGACCAACCCCTCCTCCTTCACATCTCCTTCACTCCTGTCTTTTGCTACATCTCCTTGGCTACACCTCCCTGGGTACCGTATTATCTCTATTATCCTTGCAAATGACACTATTTATTTTAAGTGCTCAGCAATCTAAATTTCCCTAACACTTATCCTCTGTGCTGACTGATTCAACATGTATAATTCTGGATATAAACCATTCCTCACAAGTGATGTTTCTCTGCTAATGGTTCAGAGACGGTATCCACAAGAGGGCAGGTAGATATGATGAACAGTATATTCTACCACTGGATAAAGGCAGGTGCATTACTCCTTTGTCATAGTATTCTGGAAAAAAAAAAAAAAAAGGAAAAGGATTACTTCCCTGTTCTTTCCTTTGTACCTTAGAGAAATGAAAATGTAATTAGAAGTTTTCAGGTTGAAGATAATTCGAAGAGGAGACACAAAGTTCTATGACTGAGATGGTCTAAGAAATTTATTATGCACACTCTGAGAATTTGGAGCAAACCTGGAGTTTCAGAGTCGAATGAATATGATTACACTTTTGATTTTTCATGGACTCAGGGACCATTGGTGAGACAGCCAATTACAGCAGGACAGTATTCTGAGACATTAGCCAAAGCTGTCTCCTAAATCATGCCCACTCCATTTCTTTGTACCCATTTCACATCTGCCACATTCAGGGAGCACATACCCTGCACTCAGGAGGAGAACATTTATAGCCAAGAAAAATTATTGGTAGAAGATTCCAAAACAGGCTCTTGAAACACGTAACAGAGTAAATTTCTTTAAAACTAAGTCTTGTAATGGCAAGAGTTTGGAATTTTGAGACAGAAATGCTTTATCTTGTTTTTTGTGTTAATTAAAAATTTGGCTTTATAAATTAAAAGCTGCTGTGCTGGAGGACTTAGTGTAAATGATCGCTTTCATGTACACAGACTGAGGAAGAACACAGTTTCCATCGTAGACTTGGTAAATGTCGTGTAGGTTACAGGAGGTGGAGAAGCAGTAGAGGAGAGAAGAGAGAGGAGCATAGGGGAATGCCTCTAAGAGATCCTCAAGGCACACCTCTCAGCACGAGTCCCAGGATGGGAACAGTACATCTCAGATGCGCATGCGGGGGCTCCCATGATTTACTTTGCATCTGAAGTCTTGGCAAAGGAACAGCCTGGCAAAGACTGAGAGCTAGCTTGGAGACAGAAGAACAGCGGTTATGGCAGGACAGGTGTGGGCAGGTCAGAGGCTCCGTCGCCATGCCTGTGGTCAGGAAAAGGAAGATACAGGGGGACTGGTGTGACCCTGACACAGGGAAAGCTAACAGGGATGAGGACATAGATGTGGACTCTTGAAGTGCAGGACCATCAAGAATAAATAAAGGTAACAAACAAAATAACAAACAAACAAAATAACAAAAGTACAGGTGAGTACTCTACCTGTCAACAGAAGCCTGCATGGAACGATGCTGAAGACCAGCGCCTCTCCCCGGAGGCCAGGGTGGCATGTGTTTCCCAAATTTAGATTATCCTGGGAGAAGGAAAGGAGAAAAAAGAGAAAGGAATCTAAATGGACACAAGAGTGTGAACATTCTCGAGTGATTGAGTTTACCTTGAATTTGCATGGCTAAGTTTCCTACTTCCCAGAAGAAAATGAGTGCTCAGAGATCTGAGTTAAGTTAGATCATAGAGAAAAATGTCTTATTTTTGCCTGCCTGAGTTTGAGGCTGAAGTTCAAATGCATTACACAAGTAGGAAGATACTGACAATACAGCATAGTGAACTCTAGAGTTTCGGTGAATGCTGAAGAAGCAGCCAGAGCATTTTCTTTGGGGGAAATCTGGAGTTCTTCTAGCCATAGCTCAGTTCATCAAGGTCACTGACTGTAAAACTCAGAGCCAGAAGATCATTAGAGATGATTTAATCCTGCTCTATTTACAGATGGGAAACCGGAAGTTCGGTTCAATCCAAGTTCATATAAACAGCCCACATAGAATCAGCCTGGATCTCGGGACTCCTGACAACTGGTCCAGGGCTATTCCACCCTGCCGTGGTAACAACATCCCCCCCCCTTTTTTTTTTTGCGATATGCGGGCCTGTCACTGTTGTGGCCTCCCCCGTTGCGGAGCACAGGCTCTGGACGCGCAGGCTCAGCGGCCACGGCTCACGGGTCCAGCCACTCCGCGGCATGTGGGATCTTCCCAGACTGGGGCACGAACCCGTGTCCCCTGCATCGGCAGGCGGACTCTCAACCACTACGCCACCAGGGAAGCCCAACATCCCCTTTTTGAGCTTCTCCTCCTTCCTTGGGTAGTTTCGGAGAGTGAGAAGATGTTTAGAAACTTCTCTGGATTCAAAGGGAAAATGGACACTGAGGTAAAAATGACAAGTTAAAATGACCTTAGTAGGAACATGGAATCCCATTGAAAGTTCATCTGTGATAATGGTAGAAAAAGAAATTGATCCTGAAACATTTTGAGATCCTCCCAAAGGATCTCAAGCTCTACCACTCTACCAAGGAAACAATTTGCCCTAAGTTATTTCAAGTCTGGGAAGGACACTTGAGTAGGGAACCTTGAACTTATTCCTAGCTTCAGTGGGAAAGATGATCACCTTTCTGGTCACGGTCAGTCCATGGTTTTTGCCTGAACTGCTCAAACAATGAGATCAAACGCTACTCTTAGCTTTCAAATGAGGACCTAACATGGTTTGTGACAGCCTTTCTTCTTTGAGCCCGAGGTACTGACATCATCAGGATAAATGCCAGAGATAGAATTGCTGTAACTTGTAGCTATAAGCTGTAACTTATATAACTGATATGGACTGAATGTTGGAGGGTAAGCAAAAGATAGAGTCTAAGATGCGTGGTAGGGTTTTGACCTGAGTGAGCCATAGGGTCAATGGTAGTGCCATTTATTGGGATGCGCAATTATTATTTGGGTGGGGATTTACAATATATCATGCACCTCTCATGTATAAGACGCTTCTCCAGACATAATAAGGACCTGCGTTTCACCGGTAAGGAATTTTAGGCTCAGGAGTTGACGTTACTTTTCTAAGGCCACATGGCATATAAATGGCAGAGCTGGGATTTGAACTCTGGAACAAGTCTACCTGACTTCCAAGCCTGCACTCTCTTCACTGTGTTTGGAATGTCTGAAACACAACTAGCCCAATTAGAGGTTGCTAGCCACAGAGACAGGGAGATCTATCATCTAATCTGGGTCTATTTTGAGAGATTTGCGGAGGGGGGGCTATTAATGATGAAGTTAGGTCAACAAGTGACAACTAAGACTGTCCCTAGTAAACTCAAATGCATGGTCACCCTACATAGGGGGCAATCACTCAATGTCCCCAAGCCTTCTTTGTTGGTTCCACCCAAAATTGCTTACCTGAATGAACGAACCACTGGGATGGTCCCATGTATGCTGCCACAATGCCCTGGACATTCCTTTTTCAAAGGGTGTATCACACAGAACAAGGGCAATTTTTTCACATATCTTTCTCCCCTCTAGCCTTTGGCCTTCTTGGGGGAGACGATCGTTAGATTATCTCTGCCTCTTGATATAGCGTGGAGCTTGGAACAGTCTCGATGTTCAGTAAGTATTAGTTGAATGAATGGTCCACAGTTTAGATTTTCTTGTTCAAAGGTGCTCTGGGACATGTCTACATGTGTCATGGTGGGGTAGACAGCAACTCCTTGAAATACCAACAAATGCTGGTTATGTCCTTTACTAGGTGATATGAATTTTTCTAGATACTCTGTGAGAAGTGTACCTGCCTCTAATTTTGGTAATTTTCTATTATTTCGTTAATACTTTAAATAACAAGATATTAATAACACATTAACACAATAGTGACCTTTGCATGACACATTCACATTCATTATCTAATTCGATGCTTACAGTAGCCCTATGATTGAAAGAACCTGTAATGTGTATTTATTCATTTTATCTGTGGAGCACCTTTCACTTCTGGAGCCAATATGCCCACCTTTAGCGAATCATGTCTCATCTCCTGCTATATCAGCCTCTAACAGGTGGTCCAAAGGTGAGTTGTCACCTTCCTATAAGACCTTAATGAATGATTATTATTTTTATCATTACTATTTGTATTAATATTAATGACATATATACCTATGCATCTGTGTGAACCACTAAGCACCTTGTATATGTAGATATTTACATATATACACATGCCTTGTATGTTCACAAGCTCACATATGTAAATATGTATTTACATATGTAAGTGTATTTACATATGTAAATGTCCACATGCACACGTGTCCACATGTGTACTTGTATGTATAACAGATGGACAGGCAACTTGACTAAATGAGATTTGCAATAGAATATATCATTGTCTCCCCAGGGTGAGTGCTAACAGGTTCACCTTTGTGTAGGAAAATTTGGGGTATTATTTAGAATGTTAGATACACAGTTCCAGGTATTCAAAATGGATTTTGGGGTCACGAATGTAATCAATATTAACAATAACCACCGGTCATTCGGTGTTTACTATGTCCTGGCACTGTGTTAAGCTTTAGATATATCATCCATTTAATCTTTGCAATAACATTGAAGAGTGAGATTTGGGGTCTGCGTCACAGGACACTGATATTTAGAGAGGTCAGCCCTTGCTCCAGGTCACGCAGCCTGTCTGTGGCTCAGCTGGGATCTTAATGCCAGAGCCTGGTTCTTGCTCCCACCCTGTGTCCTCACATCATTACAAACCAATTGCTATTTACAGACACCTCTGCCTTCAGGGTCCTTTTCAGTCGTTGCTGTTGGTAGTTTTCCAGCTCTGTGTCCCCAAGGTCACAATAGCAGTCTCACGTCTCTTTTTGATCAGGGTCAGCTGTTGCTAAGTGATGGATTTTCTAGGTCTCTGGCTTGGCCCTGGGGGTTAGATTTCCCATCCAAATGGCATTTGAATAGCACTTCACCTCCCGAAGGATCCCAGAGTCACTTCTCAGGTTCACCTTTCCAGGGGCTGCCTTAGGGACCGACCAGTCTCTGGCAGCTTGACTGAATATCCTGTGTGGGGGGTGCCAGAGAAAGGTGGTATGGGCAATGCTGCTCCCTGCACCCCATAATGCAGTGGGGTGGGGAGAGTTCAGAAATGAACCAAGCTAGGTCCATGCACATGTACACCTCTGGCTCTCTATACGAAATGAGACGGAGAAAGCTGTATTTACCAACGCTCCACTTAGGAGAGAAACACTTTAAAGAAAATTCTCTAGAAACAGTGCCTGCAAAGTTGTCCTCTAAGTTGGGCGGGTCCATGAATTTATTCATTTACTGAATGTATCCTGCATGGAAAACACTGTTGTAAAGGGCTCACATGAACTATCCCATTTGATCTTCACCACAACTCTAAGGTAAGCACCATCATCTCCATTTTACAGAGGAGGAAACAGGTGCAGAAAGGTGAAATCACTGGTTTAAGGCCAGTCAGAGAGTCGTGCAGCTGGATTTTGAACCCACACTCTTGACTCCAAAATCAGAGGTTCAACCACTGTGCCAACTGCCTTTGACACCATCTTGATGAGGAACGACAGTGGGGAAGGGAGTGTCTTGGTGGCTAGGGGTCAAGAGGGGATTTGGGAAAGTTGTGTCCAACGCAGTCTTGTGAAAATGCAGATATTACATGAAATGAAATATTATCCTGCCCCAGGATGCCAGAAATCGTAAGTTAAAAGTGACAATAAAAATATTAATATGTTTGGTACCATAGTGTTTTGGGGGGAAGGTGGTGATGCAGCTGAGTTTGTGCTGGAATTGGTTGGGGGGTGAGCCAGCCTGTGAGGATGTGGGAGTTGGCAGCCACCTGGGTTATAAGAATGGCGCCAAACAGGGGTGGAAAGGGCACCATTCAATCCCATTGTACCATCTAACCCGCCATTAAGTCTCTTCATTAACAAGGGGCTTGCACATGGCTTGCTCCCTTAGAGAAGCTTTTTCTAACTAGTTTAAGCTCAGTAGAAAACTCATGACATTTGGGATTTGAATTCCATTTAAGTGTTGCCAAGAGGAAGGTTAGAAAAAAAATACACACACACAGAACACTGAGCTGCCCTTCAAATCCTACAGCATCAAAGCACTTTAAAAAGATCTCTAAAGAGACTGGGGGGTTTGCAAATTTCTCTTACAAAATAGCATTTTTGTCAGAAATAAGCGAATCAGCAATGCATGAATTAAAATCCTCTTGAAATCCAGATGGATTTTAAGACTGAGGGTGAGAAATTGCTTCCCCAAAAGCCAGTGAAGTCAGACCATGGGTGGGGGAAGGGGGCTAAGGGGGACCATTTCTATAGGAAGTCGAAATATCCATTAGAAAGGTTTTTTTTTAAAAATCAGGAAATCATGAAATAACAGGATTTAGAAAGTTTTGCAAATCAGTTGGACCTTTTTGTTTAAATCGCTCTGTTTTTACGAAATCCTAGCAGCGGATGACCTCTTGGTTACTCCAAAGTTTCGCCAAGACAGACCTTGTAACTTAAATCAAAGTCCGCACTCTCTCATCGTGTTATAATAAAATGGCGCGAACAATGGCTGCTGACGTTATGAACAGCCTCTTCTGGTCTATTTATTTACCAGGGCATGTCCTCACCCGAAGAGCTGCCATCCTTGGGATGGAGATGCTACGTAATTGGTGTCCTACATAGGTCTGCATGGCACTGACATGGCTATTCCAAGATCAATCTTGTTTACTCCAGCCTCCTGGCTAAATAGACAGCCAGCAGGGTTCCAGAGGTTGAGGCAGCATCCCTGAGGGGGGACTGCAAAGGAGTTGCCCCAAGCGCTTTAGGGTGAAGATGCTCCCTCCTCTTGCCGCCTCTCTGACAACCACCCCAACCTGTTGGAGGGTCCAGGGCTGCACAACTGGAATCTTGCTACTAAGCATGTACACAAGAGGGGCTGCATTAGGGCATAACTCAATCAATTCCTTCTAATTATGTCAGCAGACGAGAGGTTCCATTTAGGAAAGAGGCATTCAATGAACGTTTATTGAACATAGCTCCTGTTGCCTTTATTTATGCTGTTTTATTTAATTCTCTTAAAAGCCCAGAGCGGTTTTCTTATTATTCCCGGTTTTGAGTTGAGGAAGTTGGGGTTCAAGAATTACCACTTCTTTGAGACCTCTGGGCCTTTGGACTCCAAGGTTCAATACACATTTCTCTGCAACACTGCCTCTTGGGGTAAATTGAGTGGGAGCAGGTATTATATAGATACACTTCCTTGAAGACAGAGGCATACAATCAACATCTCAGTGTACTGGCTAGCCAAAGAAAGTATTTAGTGAGTGCTTACTGTGAGCTAGAAATGGTTCCAAGTGCATAAATCATTTAATCCTCAGAATATCCCAGTGTTTTTATCCCAATTTTACAGACAAGGGAACTTGGGCACAGCACAGGGAGACTGAGGGACTTATCTAGGGTCGAGGATAAGAAGGGGTTAAAGCTAAGATTCAAACCCAGACAGTAAAGTTCTGGCTGCTTTCTCTATTTTGTTAGGAAAAGAAATTCAAACACACAGAAAACTTGAAAGAACACTGCATGCCTATCCCCCAGATTCTGCAGTTGTTAGCATTTACTCCATTTATTTTTCCACCTATCTGTCCATCTACCCATCCATCAACCCATCTTATTTTTGATGCATTTCAAAGTAAGTTGCAGACATCTGTACACCTTACACTTCAGCATGGATATCATTACCTAGAGTTCAACATTTATTTATGGGTTTTTTGAGATAAAATTTACATAGAAACGCACAAACCTTAATTGCACCATTCAGTGAAATTCAACAAATGTGTCCACCTGTGTTACTCAAACCTCGTCAAGATATAGAACGTTCCCATCACTCCAGAAATTTCCTTCACATCCCTTCCTAATCAATTATCCACCCCACTTGCGCCCAGGAAACCACTGTTCTGACATTTTTCATCATAGGTATATTTTTCCTTTTTCAGAACTTTATATAAATGGAATCACACAGCACGTACTCCTTTATGGCTGGCTTCCTTCCCTTGCCATAATGTTTTCCAGATTTCTCCATATTGTCGAGGTATCAGTAGCTTGTTTTTATATTTATAGCTTGTATATATATCACAAAGTGATATCCCACTGTACGAATATACCACACATGGTTTATTCATTGCTTATTTATGGACACCTGGCTTTCCCCACTCCCTTTTTGGGGCTACATTGAACAGGGATGCTATGAACATTCATGTACTAGTCTTTCTGTAGACCATAGGCTTTCATTTTTGGGGTTACAACTTAGGGGTGCAACTGATGGGTCAAAGGTAGATCTATGTTTAGTTTTATACGAAACTGTCAGATCGCTTTGCAAAGCGGCTGCATGCTTTGTATCCTCACCAGCAGTGTGTGAGGGTTCTGGTCTGGATGCTAAGTGGCTAGCAATGTACTCTGCTGCCTCTTCAAGTAGGAAGCCAATGGACATTCACAGTTGAATGAGTTCCTAAAGGTCAGAAAGAATGGATTTGGCTTTAGCAGAGATGACACCTGCTGGGACGGGGGGGAAATTCATTTTCAGCTCCTCAACTTATTTTTCCCCAAAATCTCAGGAAATGTACCAACAAATGCACAGTCCGTGTGTCTAGCACACTTGCTGGGCGTCTGACACGTGTTAACTCTTTACCTCTGATACAAAGAAGTGACCATGTTGGAACAGACTGGCATAGCAACAAATAAGGAAAAAAAAACCAACAACCAAGTATGGGATGCAAAGAAGGGGAAAGTCACAGGTTTAAAGGTAAAAACTGGGAAACGTCTAAAGGTCCATCCACAGGGGCTGGTTAAAAACAAAATGATAGTGCATCTATGCCTTGGAAATGAATGAGACCCATCTCTGTGAGCTCATATGAAACAGTGCCCGGTATATATTTAAACGCAACACAGTACACACAAGTTCAAGTATTTTCTTTAGAGTATGAGCTGATTTGTGTTGAGAAGAATTCTCTTATGCTTATGAATATAAAGCACATTTCTGGGTGAACATACTCTTAACAGTGGTTTCCTCTGGAATATAAAAAGGAGAGGTGAGGGGCAAGAGAGGCTTTTCCTTCTTTATTCTAAACTCTACATTTTTAAAAACACTGGCAACATGTAGAAACAGCTACAAAAGAAGAGTGAGCTGGAAATCTCTGCAGGCGACTTCTCTGTCTCAGAGTCCCATGGGCTGTGCCAGCTTCTTCTCTGTGGGGGAATGAGGCACCTTCACCAGGTGGGAGCTTTCCCTTCAGAGTTCATTTCAGGGTGTCTGTATGCAGAATGAGGCGTTGCGCCACTGCAGGGGCACCATGCCCATTCCAGGCTGCAGGAAAAGCACAACTCTTGCGGGGCTGGGATTGTGCATCGTGGCAGCCCTGGCTGTATGGTCTGGGTTTATGGCCCACAAGGTTCAATTGTGCTGAAGCCCTGGTCTTCTGGAACATTCTCAGCCACCTTTGGTCTGGGGAACTGGATAGAGAAGCTCCCTCTGCCTGAGCAGTTGGCTGCTGTCCCTCTTTCGGTGCACAAGGGACTCGTTTAGTGATAACCTCCCATCACACCACTCACTGCCCCTCGTGGAGGGATGCATCTAAAATCCATAGCTACTCTTATCACTCTGCAGCTTAAAAACTTCCATTGCCTGAACAGAAAGATAGATCAATGGGACAGGATAGAAACCCCAGAGATAGACCCACGCACATATGGTCACCTTATCTTTGATAAAGGAGACAAGAATATACAGTGGAGAAAAGACAGCCTCTTCAATAAGTGGTGCTGGGAAAACTGGACAGCTACATGTAAAAGAATGAAATTAGAACACTCCCTAACGCCATACACAAAAATATATTCAAAATGGATTAAAGACCTAAATGTAAGGCCAGACACTATCAAACTCTTAGAGGAAAACATAGGAAGAACACTCTATGACATAAATCACAGCAAGATCCTGTTTGACCCACCTCCTAGAGAAATGGAAATAAAAACAAAAATAAACAAATGGGACCTAATGAAACTTAAAAGCTTTTGCACAGCAAAGGAAACCATAAACAAGATGAAAAGACAACCCTCAGAATGGGAGAAAATATTTGCAAATGAAGCAACTGACAAAGGATTACTCTCCAAAATTTACAAGCAGCTCAGGCAGCTCAATATCAAAAAGACAAACAACCCAATCCAAAAATGGGCAGAAGACCTAAATAGACATTTCTCCAAAGAAGATATACAGATTGACAACAAACACATGAAAGGATGCTCAACATCACTAATCATTAGAGAAATGCAAATCAAAACTACAATGAGATATCATCTCATACCGGTCAGAATGGCCATCATCAAAAAATCTAGAAACAATAAATGCTGGAGAGAGTGTGGAGAAAAGGGAAAACTCTTGCACTGCTGGTGGGAATGTGAATTAATACAGCCACTATGGAGAACAGTATGGAAGTTCCTTAAAAAACTACAGATAGAACTACCATACGACCCAGCAATCCCACTACTGGACATATACCCTGAGAAAACCATAATTCAAAAAGAGTCATGCACCAAAATGTTCATTGCAGCTCTAGTCACAATAGCCAGGACATGGAAGCAACCTAAGTGTCCATCGACAGATGAATGGATAAAGAAGATGTGGCACATATATACAATGGAATATTACTCAGCCATAAAAAGAAATGAAATTGAGTTATTTGTAGTGAGGTGGATGGACCTAGAGTCTGTCATACAGAGTGAAGTAAGTCAGAAAGAGAAAAACAAATACCGTATGCTAACACATTTATATGGAATCTAAGGGGGAAAAGAAAAGAATGTCATGAAGAACGTAGGGGTAAGACAGGAATAAAGACACAAACCTACTAGAGAATGGACTTGAGGACATGGGGAGGGGGAAGGGTAAGCTGGGACGAAGTGAGAGAGTGGCATGGACATATATACACTACCAAACGTAAAATAGATAGCTAGTGGGAAGCAGCCGCATAGCACAGGGAGATCAGCTCGGTGGTTTGTGACCACCTAGAGGGATGGGATAGGGAGGGTGGGAGGAAGACGTAAGAGGGGAGAGATATGGGAACATATGTATATGTATAACTGATTCACTTTGTTATAAAGCAGAAACTAACACACCATTGTAAGGCAATTATACTCCAATAAAGATGTTTGAAAAAAACCAAAACCTTCCATGGCTCCCCAATGTCTAAAGGAGTGCACAATGCTTATGTGAGTGTTTTTAAAATGGTAATTCCTGAGCATCCTCTGAATGCTTAATTCTCTGAATGTTTTAATTCTTTCGTCCCAGGAGCTGGAACCAGAATCTGCATTTTTATAAGTTTTGCAAGTTGATTTTGATACGTCTTCTTCAGACCACGAATAGGGAAGTATCGACTCTTGGAATTGCCAGAACTTTTCTGAACGACGTTTAAGGCCCTGTAAAATCTCTAAACCACTTTCCTTTCCACTCATCCCCCTTCACCTTATACTCCAGTTGCTAGGAATCCTTTGCCTGTCCTCAAACACTGGGCTTTCTTCCCTGTCTCGGTGCGTGGTGGTCCCCTGCCTAGAACGCCCCTTCCCCTTGCTTGTTGCCTGGAAAGTGTGTGCTCAGCTTCCAAGGCCTGGCCCTCACACAGCCTCCGCTCTGGCAGGGTGGACACTCCCTTCCCTGCTTCCCTCTGACCTCTTCAGTCCTTCTCCTGTGCCGGGAGCCACTTGCACCTGTAGACGTCTCTCTGGGCTATGAGGATCTTAAGGCAGGGATGGCGTCTGGTGTGTCTCTGCATCCCCAGGGCTTGCCTCTCTGAAGGTGTGCACCAGACTCAGAAGTAAGAGTGGAGGGGAAATGGTACAGACAGGAGCCCGGCTGGCAAGTTTCAGCTTGATGTGACTAAGTCCCCTGAGAACAGAGAAAAGGGAGACAGAGGCAAAGGGCCAGAAGACAAGTCAGGACCCAGAATTAGGTTCCCAGGGACCAAAAGGACACTCATATGGCCAGGGTTTTGGCTTCTCTCCAGGCTTGGTCACAGCCACTGGGACTGTAGTTGTGCCTCAGAGGCACTCTGAGGTTTCCTGGCTCCAGACTTCCTTTAGAGGTCTTCAGTATTGATGGAGAACTATCTTCTTGTTTCTCCCTTCCCTAAACGGTCCCTCCTTGCGTCCAAGACCCTTCAAGTGTCTCCCACCCATTTGGTTGCCCCCCTACACTAAGCCCCAAACCTGGATATTCCCTCTCCTCCACCCTGACATCCCACAGAGCCCAAGTCCTGCCAGGTCACAGCATAAGTTCTCCTGGCTTCCTTCCTTCCTTCTTTCCTTCTGCATCCTAGCTTTTGTCTGAGCTCAAGCTTTCCTCACCTGGAGAGCTCAAGCACCCAGGTTTGTAAAGAAACATTTCTAAGCAGAGCTGACAACACGCCCTGGGAAGACGACAAACCTCCTACTTGCAGAGTTTTTACCAAACCTTTAAAGGTTGCCGTCTTCTACCCTGCAATCATCCCACAAAAGCTGTCAGGAGCATCACAGAAAATGAAAACCTGTAATGAGCACGTTTCACACAAAAGAAAGCTGCCAATCGTCGGCGTGTCATTGGGGCGCTGGGTCCGGAAACGAGCTTCCTGAAACCAGCAAAATGCCCAGCGCCGCGGCCTTCTCACACTCCATGTTCTTCCTCTTGACCCCCAAAGGGTACCCTGCAGGATTGGAAAGACTTTGGGCTTTGATAGGAGACAAGTTGGCTTCAAATTTCAGCTCTGCCGCTCTGTGACTCTCCCAAGTCATCTCAACTTTCTAAGTCCAGTTTCCTCGTGTCTAAATTGGAGATGTCGTTAACCCCATAGACTTGTGTTATATGCAGTATAACAGGCAAAGAGCCCGGACAGGACTTGTGGAGGACCAGACACTTAATAAATGAGGTTTCCTTCTCACCTTTTCCTGACATTTGTTCATCTGTCCATCATCATCCCTCAGTTAGGAGAGGCCTCCATGACAGCAGGATTGAAACATAGCCTCCACAACCAGGACCACTCTCTGGGTTCAAATCCCAGTTCTGCTACTTCTTAGCTGTATTGTCTTGGGCAAGTTATTTCACCTCCCTGTGCCTGTTTCTCCACCTGTAAAATGGTGCAAATAACAGTACCTAACATTACGTGTTGTTGTGAGATTTCAGTGGGTTGGGGCAGAAAATGTGTATAAAGTAAACTCTCAACTAAGGTTGGCAAACATTGTCTTTGTCTAGTCAAAATTTCGTGAGTCCTTACAGCCTGCTGAGGATTGCGAAAGACCTATGATCAAGCTCGAGAACTTGTGCTTATGCCCCAAATACCCTGGCTGTAAAGGACTGTTTTCCAACGATACTTGTTCGCTCCCCAAGCAAACCACGAGAGCATTCGAATGTGGCCAGCCTGACGCAGTATTGGTGGAATGCGGTATAGTCAAGGGGGAAAAGCAGGGCTTTGTAGACAAAGCTGTGTGACATCAGACAGGTGGCTTTGACTCGCTAAACCTTGGTTTTCTCATCTGCAAACAGGGATATTGATACCTTCTTCTCAGGGCTTGTTGAAGATATTACAGTATAAAGGATGATCCCATCACATTAGCATCCTTCTTCTCCTGTGCCCCAAGTCATCTAAGTTCTTAGGCTTTTCAAGAATTGTTAAAAAGCACACTGCCTAACCCCAGAGGGCTGGCCAGCTCAGGTGGGATGCTGCTTCAGAAAGTTGAGCAAAGCTGCTCTGGAGTCACGGCTGCAGAAACTTCCTGGCACAGCCCCCCAGGTTTCCTCTGTACTCGAACTGCTGCATTGCCTTCTCATTCTGACTCACCAGCAGCATCTAGGGCTTTCTCTTTCCCCACAGATGTGGGTGGTTGTTTTGGCTCTAATTTCAGTATCTCATTATCCTGGTGCTCCGTCACTCAGTCACACAGTGTCAGACCCAAATCCACCCAGACATTTCCACCCTCACAAGCAGGACCCTAATCTTCAATGATTCACAGACACCCCCTACTCCGTCCAAAGACCACACATCACTTGGGGCTGGAAGCAGCAGGGTAGAGTTGGAAGATGATGAATATTCTAGTCATGTTACTATGTGCCAGAAACTGTCTGCCTACAGCTCTGATTAACTTTTATAACAAGCCAATGATGGAGGCAACATCATCATCCTTATTTGATAAGTGTAGGAGCTGATGCTCAGAGAGATGATACCACTTACCCACTAGTGCATGGTAGAATAGGGATTTGAACCCAGGTCCTTTAAAAAAATTCATACTCTTTACCATTATACAGAATTGCCTTTTGCTGTGCTGACCTGGCTCTGAAGCCACTGTTCTCAAGGTAACTGTTATCAGCACGTCATTGTCAGCCTATCATTCTGCAGGTCAGGTGATACACAGCACATGTGAACACACACACACACACACATTTGCAGTGGTGAGATTTCAAACCCGAGGAAACTTCCTGTGTTATTAGACTGGTATCTCCAACTGCTTTTTTCTTTAATTAAAATATATGCACTTTATTTTTACTTAATTTTTTTAACTCAAAAATTTTATACAATTTGTAAAGGTTATACTCATGTTTATAGGTATTATGAACTATTGGCTATATTCCCCATGTTGTATCAATACAATATGTCCTTGTAGCTTATTTTATACCTAATAGTTTTTACCTCTTCCTCCCCTACCCCTATATTGCCCCTCCCCCTCTCCACTGGTAACCACTAGTTTGCCTCTATATCTGTGAGTATGCTTCTTTTTTGTTACATTCACTAGTTTGTAATATTTTTTAGGTTCCACACATAAGTGTTATCATACAGTATTTGTCTTTCTCTGTCTGATTTCTCTCACTCTTTCCAACTGCTTTTGACTTGAAATAATCACAGTCAAGGAAGCCACAGGAATGTGGAAAAAAGATAACGCACAAAGAAATAATTATAAAAGCAAAAAACAAAACAAAAAAACCACAACTGGGATCCTCTACCTTGGGAGTCAGATGGATGAAAGCTCCCTGTCCTCTGGTCACCTGAGTCCACATAAGGAAAGGAGCTGAGACCCTGATTGCTGAAGGTAGAAGGAAGGAAGGAGGGAAGGTGGAAAGGGGACAGGGAAATGAGGGTGACATCAGGCCAAGCCCCAGGGGAGTGGTTGTCCACTGGGGTCTTGATTACAAATGCAGCCTCAGTTTTCTCATCTGTAAAGTGGGCACAGGTCTGCATCACTATAAAACCCATGATCTTCACACAACAACCTCCTGGTTGCCTCCTGAGAAAAAATGAGCACTGGGCATTTGGGAACAGGTTTATTAAACGCTGTTTCACATATGAAGAAATGAGGCTCCATAAAATTAAATAATTAAACCCAAGACCCAAGGCTAACAAATCCTAAAGCCAGATTCAAGTCAGTTGTGTTGCTTTCAATGCCTGTCTTCCTTCCATCCGGCGATGCCTTTTCTCTATCAAGAAGCATCGCAAGGGCCCTTCTGCTGTCAAAGTCGAGGTAAGATTTATATCCAATGTCCAGTGTCAAGAAACACCCTGAGTTTAGCATGAAATTTCTCTAGAATTTTTTACTCAGTGTCACCAACCTGGGGAGCAAGAAAATAAAAGAACCAATCTGCTGACTAAAATAGAGTCTAACTTGTTCTTTGAGATCTTGAATAATTCGACAAACGCATGGAGCTCCAGACTGATTTTGAAAGTCTAGCTGCCAACAGGCTTTTTTTCTCAGTCTCACTTCCTCACATTTTTCAGGCTTGGCTATTTCTCCCATATCTGGGATGAGAAGAGAGAAAATGGGACTTTCAGGGCCATGGTGACAGATAGCGGTCTCCCCTGGCCTGTTCCCTCTGCTCCGTGATGGTCATGGAAGGAAAAACATCCGGTGTTGCCCAGTCCTTGCCCATGTTTAACTCTGTGTGTGCGGTAACACTGGTTGTTCCAAGTCCTTGGAAATACGAAAATCCAATTCCCCACCGAATTTCTAGGCGAGAGAAGGATGATACTACCAAGCATTCTTTTTCTCTCTGTTTTTTAAGAGGTAGGGGAAAATGCGATGACATCAACTCTAAGTAATGAAAGCACCTTAGCTGGCTTCAGATTCCTCACTGGGTATTGTCAATGCTTTCTGAGGATACACGATAGTTCTTACTTTGAAATGACTTGTGAAAAGTTTGTGCCAGTTTTTCTCTAGTTGTCTTATCTGCTTAGGATCTAGAGACTGATTTTTCCCTCTGAAAGCTAGAAAGGGCACCGTTTTGCTTTAACCCTGAGGAATGGCCTTTCTTCTCCTAAGCCATCCAAATAAGTCTGCCTTTCCCTCCACCTTCTCCAGTGTTGCTGTGAGGTGTCTGTACAAATCCCCTCCCTTGTCTCTCTGGAAGATGCTCAGGAAAATCTCCCATGCTCAACACTGGGTTATGGAGTTGGCTCTCTGTGACTGGGGAGCCAACGCAATGCTGAGTATCTACCAGGCAACATGGATGAGGACTGATGCTGACCAGGGGACCCAGTCACCTTGGGGTCACATGAGTAAACAGTGCTTACAAATGAAAATGTTTCCCACATTGGTTGCCATTGTAGCCAGGGAATTCGGAGTTATAGAGCTCAAGGTTTTTGCCTTTTGAGGGACCTTAGCGATCGTCTGGCCCACATGCTCCATTTTATACGTGAGGAGAGTGAGGTCAGCATGTTGAAGTAGCCTGCGTTTGGACAGCGGGTTAGTTAACAACAGAGTCAAGACTCAAACCTTGACCTTTTCCCGACCATCTACCTCCTTCCGTGTAGCTTGGAGCTAACCTGTTAGTGTCACAAGCCCTATGGTGCAGCCAGATTAGCCTTCTAAAGCCTAAAATCCAAACAAAAAAGAAAGGAAGGAAGGAAGGGAGGGAGGGAGGGAAGGAGGGAGGAAGGAGGAAGGAGGAAGGAAAAATGTTCTCAGGCCCCCACTGGCCTCAGAAGAGGACTTCAACGCCTTCTCACACAGAACAAACCTCTTGGCCACGTGGCCCTGCTACATCAGCCTTGGTCTTTGCCACATCCCCTTCCCACTTTGTTTTCCCCAACAGAATACAGTTTCCTCTATTCACAAAGCTGTTTCCATACACGAAAGAATGCTCAACATCATTAATCATTAGAGAAATGCAAATCAAAACTACAATGAGATTTCATCTCACACTGGTCAGAATGACCATCCTCAAAAAATCTAGAAACAATAAATGCTGGAGAGGGTGTGGAGAAAAGGGAACCCTCTTGCACGGTTGGTGGGAATGTGAATTGGTACAGTCACTATGGAGAACAGTACGGAGGTTCCTTTAAAAACTACAAATAGAACTACCATATGACCCAGCAATCCCACTACCGGGCATATACCCTGAGAAAACCATAATTCAAAAAGAGTCTTGTACCAAAATGTTCATTGCAGCTCTAGTTACAATAGCCAGGATATGGAAGCAACCTAAGTGTCCATCAACAGATGAATGGATAAAGAAGATGTGGCACATATATACAATGGAATATTACTCAGCCATAAAAATAAATGAAATTGAGTTATTTGTAAAGAGGTGGATGGACCTAGAGTCTGTCATACAGAGTGAAGTAAGTCAGAAAGAGAAAGACACATACCGTATACTAACACATATATATGGAATTTAAGAAAAAAAAAATGTCATGAAGAACCTAGGGGTAAGAGAGGAATAAAGACACAGACCTACTAGAGAATGGACTTGAGGATATGGGGAGGGGGAAGGGTAAACTGGGACAAAGAGAGAGAGGCATGGACATATATACACTACCAAATGTAAAAGAGATAGCTAGTGGGAAGCAGCCGCATAGCACAGGGAGATCAGCTCGGTGGTTTGTGACCACCTAGAGGGGTGGGATAGGGAGGGTGGGAGGAAGACGCAAGAGGGAAGAGATATGGGAACATATGTATATGTATAACTGATTCACTTTGTTATAAAGCAGAAACTAACACACCATTGTAAAGCAATTATGCTCCAATAAAGATGTTTTAAAAAAAGCTGTTTCCAGCCTCTGGACCTTTGCATGTGCTGTTTCTTCTCCCTGGAAATCCCTTTCCTAGCTCACAGGTCAGCTCCTCTGGGAAGCCTTTGTGACCCCACTGCACTCCCCAGCTTTGACAGGGGCAATCATTCCCTCCTCAGAGATGCTCTGAGCACACACTCCTATGACCACCCTTAGGAGCTTGTAAGTTACTTGCATAGACGTCTGTCCTCCAGGCTGGGAGCTCCTCCAGGTCAAGATGCAGGTTTTGCCATCTCTGTCTCCCTAGTGCCTGGCCCAGGGTTGGCCACAGGGCAGCTGTTAATAAATGATATTTGGATATATGCATAGTCATTTAGTATTGAACACTGTCCAACAACGGTCCCGTACTCTGATGATAAAATATTGAAAATTTAGATCAAGTTAGTGGCACAAAAAATTAAAGCTGACAGTACCGACTCCAGTTTTCTGCACGTTTTTCTCATCTAATTATATTTGTTAAATTTAAAAAATAAATAGTGTGTACTAACCCAGTGCAAAGGAACTCTTTCTTGAGCAGCAGACTAGGTATGAGCAAATAAAGCAACATTTTTCCTGGTGATGAATAATCATCTATTTACATACTAACTGCCCATTTTCTAAGTATCCTTTTGCTCTAACAGGAGCTCAGCTAGGTGATAATTATTGCTGGCATTCCCTAGCATCTCCAAGATTGAAGAACTGCTGACACATTGCAGAAATCCTCACTAAACATTATTTCTAAAAGCAGTGTTGCTAAAAATCAAACTGAATGTGTTAATTGACTAGTACTTGGGCCTGAAAAGTGAATCTTCAAACTCAGGCTGAGCCTGTGAATACACAGGCTGGGGAAAAAAAAATAATGAGAACAATGAATGTTTATAGAGTGTTTACTGCTTGACTATTATCATCCCTTTTCGTGGCTGACAAACTGAGGCACAGAGAGGGAAGTAGCTCTCTCATGGTCTCAACCAGGTAACAACACAATAGAGCCTGGGAGTTTGCTGGACTTCCTTCAAAGAAAGGAACTAACACTTACTGAATGCCTACCATGGGCCAAGTTTTTTCCCATGCATCATATAATTAAGTCTCACAGTAATCCTCTATTGTAGTGATTAAGAAAATGGTCTCTGAAATCAAACAATTTGGATTTGAAATAAAGTGTAAATAAAAAAGTCTCCCAGGAGAAAGCCTTTGCCCCATCTTCCCTTCTACTTTGGCTGCTTGTGCAAGGACATGATGCCTAGAGTAACAGCAGCCATCCTGTGAACATGAGGCAACAAGTCAACATGCTGAGGATGGTGAAATGAAAGAATAAAATGTGTCTCAGTCATTAAGTCCTTGACCCAAACTTGGAGCTATCTAATTTCTGACATTTTTTAGGTGAGATAATTAAGTGACTTTTTTTTTTTTAAAGCATCTGTTGGTCAATAATTCTCTTAGCTGCAAATGAAAGCATTCTTGTTTGACATAAGAGATTTGAAAGTTTCCTGAGGCCTTCTTTTTGTTTGTTTGTTTGGGGTTTTTTTTGCGGTACATGGGCCTCTCACTGTTGTGGCCTCTCCTGTTGCGGGGCACAGGCTCCGGACGCGCAGGCTCAGCGGCCATGGCTCACGGGCCCAGCTGCTCCGCGGCATGTGGGATCTTCCTGGACCGGGGCACGAACTCGTGTCCCCTGCATCGGCAGGTGGACTCTCAACCACTGCGCCACCAGGGAAGCCCCTGAGGCCTTCTTGATAGCTCAGAATGTTTCTTCTCTCTCTCCAAAGTGCTCTACACTGTCCTGTGTGAACAGAGACGGAGAGGCTTGTCACTACCTTTTTTTAAAAAATATAAATTTATTATTTATTTATTTTTGGCTGAGTGGGTCTTTGTTGCTGCGCATGGGCGCTCTCCAGTTGCAGCGAGTGGGGCCCACTCTTTGTTGCGGTGCACAGGCCTCTCACCGTGGTGACCTCTCCTGTTGCGGAGCGCGGGCTCCAGGCGTGCGGGCTTCAGCAGTTGTGGTTCGCGGGCTCCAGAGTGCAGGCTCAGTAGTTGTGGCGCACAGGCTTAGTTGCTCCGCGGCATGTGGGATCTTCCCAGACCAGGGCTTGAACCCGTGTCCCCTGCATTGGCAGGCAGATTCCCAACCACTGCCCCACCAGGGAAGCACGAGGCTTGTCACTACCTTGCATAGAGTGGGAGTGACCTGTGTCTTACTCTAGGGCTGTCACACCATCCCTAGGACATGCAGGGCATGGATGAAGATTTCCAGGGAGTGTCAGATCACACTGATGCCTCCTCAGGTTCCACCCACAGAGCTGGGTGATGTGCAGGTTAAACTCAACTGTTTCCAACCAACACCTTGGATTACACACAAAAAAGCAATCCCTAGGGAAGAACTTTATTTTCATGGTCTCACATAAGTGTACAGCCACATAAAAATAATGTTTTCATACACACACACACACACACACACACACACACACACACGATTCTGAGAAGAACTAAACTTTGGATTATTTCGGGAAAGCCCTGCTAGTTGGAGAAATGCATTCTATTTATTTTCCATCTTTAAACCTCCCTCCTCAGGGTCTCAACTATTGAAGAGCGTCATATTTTACTTGCATCAATAGTATGCAACAACAACAATAAACTATGGTGTAAAAGTAGCAAGAAAACAAACTTCAAAATCTAAACTTGGACTCCAATGGTGCCAGATTTTACCAATACCTTCTGTCTTCGAGAAAATTTAAAAACAAAGTTCTTTTTGCAACTAAATCCACATGGCTTTGTTTTCAAAATTGGGAGTAGTGGTGCATTTACTAACACAAAGAGTCACATAGCTATGTCTCCCTCTGCTGTTTTTATCCAGATGACCTAGGCTCAGAGAGGTTATGTGACTTATCTAAGGCCACCCAGCTAGACAGGGTAAGGCCCGGAGCTATAGTCAGGTCTCATGCCAACATCTAGGCTCTATTCATTACGGAAAGTAACAGACCTCGATGCAATGGGAATGCCCAAAATCCATGCTCTTAACCACCAACTTCACTGTTCACCCACCCCTACCTGAGGCAAGGAGGAGCTTGAAACCCAAAGCAGGCATCGCTTTGCAGAGTCACTCCCTCAGTTTAGATATTTGATGTGAGCATCTTAGAGAGCCATCAGTTTCCAGACATTCCCTGGGCTCTCTGCCCAATCAGCACAGATAGTCCAGGCAGATCCTTGGGGATTAGTGGAGGTACATGTGTAACTTCTGGGGAGCCAAGGTAACTCACTGCACTTCAGTAGAAATAACAGAGTTTTTGCAGTGTCCAGCTAGTGCAGGCTGCTTCTGGGAATGTGCTTTGGGTTATTTATAAGAGACTCTCAGGTACCTATGCAGACACGTTAGTTCATAAATCGTCATGTCCCCTCAGAGAGGTGGGGATAATTATCTTTGTTTATGAGAGACAAAGAAACTAAGGCTCAGAGAGGTTGAGCACCTGCCTGAGGACACACAGTGAAAAGGAGAGGGTTTCAGACTGTTGGGCTCCCAAACTATTTCCACACTCTCCATGAGCAGGCTTCGAGTCTTTGACAGCCTGTGATTAGAACAGACAAGGCATCTGGTGATTTTATTATTATCATTTTAACTTCCGTTCTTGACAACTTTACAGACTTGTTGGACTGGAGTATTCAAAGCTGCTTCATCGACCTTCATTTTTGTTTAAAATGTTGCCGTCCCCCACCTCCTAGTGTCATCCGAGCTGAACTCTGTCACCTGCCCTGTGACACTTTCAGCAAGAGGTGACAAGCGTGGACACATCACAGCCACCGCTCCCATGTCAGCTGTCAGCTGGCAAACGGTCCCACCTCAACCCAGCCCCATCCTCCCACTTCCACTGCATCTGAGGGCTGTTTCTGTCAGGAACCAATACCCCTCGATCATATATATTTAACATTTTGTATGCTAGCACAAGTGTTCAACCTCTTTGTGCCCTTCATGGTGAGTGACATTGTTTCAAAGTAGATTTAGAAACAGTTTTGGTCCTGACATTTATGCAGCAAGTGGGTGTTGTTTATTGCTGAGCAATTAGGACATAGATTAACATAACCACTTCTCAACTTGAAAATCTCCGAGAGGGCTCTGCGAACAGTTCCCAAGAGCCCCAATATCCCGCCCTGCTTCCTACTGTCTTTCTGCTTTTTCCCTCCTCCACACCCATCCACCCACCTGCCTTGAAATATGCTATTTCAAATTTAGAGTTCAAGAAAGTTTGTGTAATCTATGTCATAAAAAGAGACGCCTTTTTCTTCCACTGCAGAAGCAGCCCACGGTACCTGTGTTCTTAATCAAAAGGGCAATTTTTTTGGTCCTTGAAAACTTTTTTTTTCTTAAATCTCCCTGCCCTCTTTGAACTTGTGGAAAAGCTGAGGTCAGGAAGCAGGGATGGGCTGTTTACACACCTTTTCTTGCATGGAATCCCACAATTTTGCATTCACTGCCCTCTTCTGTGAAGGGCGCTGTGTCTCAGAAGCTACACTTGTTTTTTCAGAGCAAGAAAGTATCCCTGGGCTGATCTCTGCAAATAGATGCTGGACAAAAGAAGGTCTTTGACAACTGTATTTGCACTGTGGGTCAGAGAGCGTACTGGAAGTTGTAATGGGCATTTGTCATAAGTTTTCTACACACTAAGGGATCAGTCCAATGGTGCAAAGTTCACGCGTGAGGACTGTCTTCTGGTTAGCATGCCAGGTCCTCACAGGCACTGCCTGTCTCTGCTTGCCTCTAAGTCCCAACACCTATAAACCCAGAACCCCACTTCCTCTCACCATCTCCAGCAGTACCATCCTGGTCTAAGCTGAGGCTGTCTTTCGCCTGGATTATTGAGCTGGCTTCCTCTGGGGTCTCCCTGCTTCTGCTCTTGCTACCGTCAGAAAGGCAGCCTGAGTGATCCTTTTAAAAATGCTGGAACAATCATTCCTGGGTTGGGGGCCCCGAGACCACTGTCAGTTTTGGCAATCCACTAGGACTCATGAGTCTGTGTATTGTTATTCTCGGGGCTACGAATTACTACAGCAAAAGGATACAAAACACAATCAACAAAGGGAAAAGGTGTGGGGGGCAGAGTCCAGGGGAAACCAGGAGCAAGCTTTCAAAATGGAGTGGCAGGGGACATCCTCAACCCACCCAGCAACAGGTTGTGACAGCATGTGTAAGACATTGTCCGCCAGGGGTGCCCGTTAGAGAGCCGGTGTTTACTGGGCCTGATCACGTCAGCCCCCTCTCTGTCTGGCACAAAGCCAGACTGTAGACTTCCAGAAGTAAGGCAGGCAACAGCACGGACCGCATGCTAGTACAAACGCTTTAGGCAGAGTGGGCCGCTCCTATCAGAGGATGGGGGGACCCTTCCCAAATCCAAGTTCCCAGAGGCCAGCTAATGGCCAACCTTGTAAGCAGGCTCCTCAAAGGGAGGCTGCAGGCCTGCAGTGCTCCCTCTTACCTACACAGCTCAAAACCTGCAAGACACGCCAGCTCACACAAAGTACAAGGCGAGGTCCTTAAAACTGCTAAAGGCCTCCGCATGGCGGAGCCCCCCGGTTCCTTCCCTATAGCCTCATCTCCGTCTGCTCACCCCTCCCTCTCTCTGCTCAGGCCACAGTGGTCTCCCTGCTGCTCAGTGAGCACACCAGGCAGGCTCACACCTGAGAAGTGTTGTACCCTCTGTTCTTTCTTCCCCACGTGTGCTCCCCTCAGCTCCCTGTTTGGGTTTCTCTCTCTCTCTCTCTCTCTCTCTTTTCTCCTTCGATGGCACACACAGCCCCCTCCCCAAGTCCATCCCCAGCTGTGACACCGTCTCTGCCTCTTTCCTCCTTTGCTTCTCCCCTTATCATCATCTTCTAACACGCTGGTTTTATCTGGTTTATTGTCTGTATGCTCAGCAGGAATGTAAGCATCAGGATGGTGGGGCCTCGTGTGTTTCATTCACTTCCTGTTCCTGGAAAAGGGCTTGATGAAGCCATGTAACCTAAGGTCACTACCATACCTAGAGCATAAGAAAGAGAGGAGCTGTGGTGCCGGATGGCTTAGAATTTTCACTCCACCACTTGGGGCCTGTATCACCTTAAGTATGGTGCCTACTATGCTGACCTCGGTTTCTTCATCTGCTAAAGAGGGATATTAATAATACCTGCATCAAGCGTTGCTGTGTGTGTGAAGGTAATTAATATGCACAAACTTCCCGTGGAACATGGTAAGCCCTCAATATGCCTTAGCTCCTACTTTTACTGTTTCCTTCTTTTATTAAAGCTTCATTATCTTTAACATGTTTGATCAAGGTTTCAAACAAAAACAAAAGTAGAGAGAATAATAGAGTGAACTTCAATGTATCCATCAACCAGATTCAACCATGACCAATTTAGAGCCAATCATGTCTTATCTATTAGCTCCCCCTGAATTCCTGCAACCCCTATACCCAGATTATTTTGAAGGAGACCCCAGACATCATATGTCATTCATAAATATTCCATCTATAAAAGATAAAGATTCACTTTTTATTTATTTATTTTTTTTGCGGTACACGGGTCTCTCACCGTTGTGGCCTCTCCCATTGTGGAGCACAGGCTCCGGACGCGCAGGCTCAGCGGCCATGGCTCACGGGCCCAGCCACTCCGTGGCATGTGGGATCTTCCCAGACCAGGGCACGAACCCGTGTCCCCTGCACCGGCAGGCGGACTCTCAACCACCGCGCCACCAGGGAAGCCCGACACTGCTCATTTTTATGTCCAACTTTTTATCACACCGTTTTCCAGCTCGTGCAGCTGGCTTATCTTTCTGCTCCCTGGCAGGTCAGGACTTTTTTTGCGGTACGCGGGCCTCTCACTGCCGCGGCCTCCCCCGTTGCGGAGCACAGGCTCCGGACACGCAGGCCCAGCGGCCATGGCTCACGGGCCCAGCCGCTCCGCGGCACGTGGGATCTTCCCGGACCGGGGCACGAACCCATGTCCCCCGCATCGGCAGACGGACTCTCAACCACTGCGCCACCAGGGAAGCCCAGGTCAGGACTTTTAATCCTGAGTAATTCCAATCTCAAGCCCTAGCTGACTGCTGCCTGCTCTCCGGCATGAGTCAGACAGGCCCTGGCTCACGGGGATCAATTACCCGAGACACTGTTTCTCTCTGAAATGATCCCAGAGCAGAAGGGCGGCCTGAGGAATGCCTGAAGGCAAGGAACCTCTAGCCATGACCTGGATGAGAAAAGGCTCCTGTGCTGAAAACGCCATGTTTCCGCTGGGCCTGCCTGCTGTGGATCAGGGGAATCAGGACCTAGAGGCGTGAGAAGTGGGAATGCCTCCTCTACCTTTTATTTCTCTTGATTTGAAAAGAATCTGGAATTGTTACAATGGGTCAAATACAGCTCCTGTGGGCTGGTGATGTCAAGGGCCACTTGCTGTGTGTTGGACATTATGCTGGAGCTTTACAGCTTTACAACAATGTTGTCTGTTCCTCCCTAAGACCCTGACAGAGGCGTGATACTCCTCCCACCCATTTTACAGATGAGGCAACTGAGACGCTAATAGATCGTGAAGTCACAGAGAGAGTGAATGAAGAACTGGGATTCAACTCCAGGCCTACCCAGAATACTTCCCAGCAGAGCAGAGCTTTCCAGACTGCAGGGTCAAGCTCTTTGAGGAGAGTAAAATCACTTTAGAGGGTTTGGAACTAAAACGATTAAAATAAAAAATGGAACAGGTTAGACTAGAATAAAGTAGAATGGAAAAATAGAGTGCATCCTAGCTAGTATGGATCAATACTATTTCATGAAACGTCTCTAATATATACATATATAGATATATATACTATTTTACATTATAAACATATACATGACTATGTATACTGTATTGTGATATAAAATGCCTTTCTTACTGCGGATAATAGTCTTTTGTTTTCTGAAAAACACTAATAGAGCTCAACTAGTGTATATTCAGGAGATAAACGTATCTTTTCCATTTTCTTCAAGATTTTGCTCCTATCAGTTGCCGCTCACAGTACAATTGTCTACAAACCCAAAGCATTTTCTGTCTTTATTATCTATCTTCATCATTTTCAATCTGACTTGATTAGCTTCGATTCAATCCCATTCAATTCAATTCATACTCAATACCCTCAATTCCATCCAGCATAGAGTGGCAAAACATGAGTGTCTGCTTTGGGTCAGTCCCTAATGATAAAAAGAAATATATGTTGTGTGTTTACCAGCCACAGTGTGATATCTCAAATTCTGTTTCTTTGTCCAAAAGCCAAACTTAGCTCCCTGGAGCTTTGAAAAGAAGACAGAAGTCTCACTATTCTGGAGTTTGCCTTTCCTGGCCATTTTGGGGAGCTGGAATTCAGTATAAAGTTAGAGCACTGGGTTTGGGGGCAAGGCTCAAGTTCAAATTCAGAGACAATGTCTGAATAGTGCTTCGAGCACTGCCATGCACACAGGAAGTACCCAGATCATCATAGACAAGCAACCACATTCCTTATATTGTTTAAAGTTTCCTGATCAGGTCAAGCCAGGGTTCTTGAAGTTTTAGGCTTGGGGAAAAGTTATGGTAGGTTGTAGTGGAAATGTTTAGATAGGGTAAGAGTGGGCAGAGGGAGACACTGGGGCAAACTCATATCTGGAGTTTGCATTTGAATGGTCACCAGGAGTGCTCTTCCCAAAAAGACCTGCTAGACCTCCTGAGATGAAAAATGCAAAGGACTTTAAGCACTGAGCTCCACTCTATTTTCCTATTAGAGGTAAGATTATGAAAGAAAGTGTGGTAACCAAGGACACGCATAAACTCAGAAAAACGTGTTACAAGTAAGATGAGAACCATCATGAGCTGGGCAGAATCAGAGAGTCAAGGGTCCATGACCACCAGTTCTTGTATATGTGAAAGGAAAGCACCTTGTGCCCATGTTGAGAGTTGGTATGCATGATGGGTAAAACATAGATTCTGTGGTCAAAGGACCTGGCCTCAAATCTCAGCTGTCAGATGTTAGACAAGTTACTTGGCTTCTTTGGGCTTTAGTTTGTTTTGTTTTGTTTTGTTTTCAACCAAGTAAGCAATCACAAATACTCATTAAATAGAGTGGTATGAAAACATTAATAAAAATACCAGCTAGGGCTTCCCTGGTGACACAGTGGTTGAGAGTCTGCCTGCCTATGACACGAGTTCGTGCCCCGGTCCGGGAAGATTCCACATGCCGTGGAGCGTCTGGGCCCGTGAGCCATGGCCACCGAGCCTGCGCATCCGGAGCCAGTGTTCCACAATGGGAGAGGCCACAACGGTGAGAGGCCCGCGTACCACACAAAAAAAAAAAAAACAAAAAAAACCCCAGCTATTCCTTAAGCATTCTCAATGTGCGCTGTGCTAAGTGCTTTACAAGTGTGATTCCATCCTGTCATTTTAACTATGCTGTGAGGTAGATGCTATTATTACCCCATTTTACAGATGAGAATATAAAGGGTCAGAAAGATTAAGGTCAAGGTCACATAGCTGGTACTTGCTACAACCAAAGTTCAAATCCAAGTCTGTAGGTCTTTAGAGCAAATTTAAGACACTTGAGTCTTGAATGTTTAATATATTGTTTGACACTTGTGGCAACGCTGTGGTCTAGACAAACTAAATATCACTAGCTCCATTAGGCCTGTTCAGAACTCAAAGCATTGGAATACCTGAGATGGAGTATTAGCTCAACTATTTGCTAACTGGGCAATGTAAGGAAATTCACCTCCCCTTTATGGGCCTCAGTTTTCCTTCTCCCAGTGGAGCTGGCTGGACCTGGTAGTCTCTAAAGCTTCTAGCTTTAATTTTGCTGGATCCAGGACTTGTCCAGCGACTCGGGGCTGATCAAAAGCAGGGCTGGACCTGGAAACAGTCTCTGGATCCCCAGTCCTAAACACCCCCTCACTGTTTTTCCACCATGACGAGCTTCTCCATATATAATTTCTCCCTTGTTTTTTCCCACCAGTTTTCTAACTGCCTATGAATTTAAAATAAAAAATGAATGTAGGAATCTGGGTAGGAAAATAAAAGAACTCAACCCTAAATCATTGAGGTAGAAAAATCTATATTTAAAGAGGTAAAACCCTTGAGTTAGGTAAGGCCTGGAGTTTGATATTAAACTAATTACTCAAACATAATTGGCTTTGGAAATTCATATTCTAAGCATTGCTATTGAACAAATGACTCAACCAATTCCAGTCCGCTCTTCCTTTTTTATTTGCCTATCCTAAACCCCTTAACACATTTCCATCTTCCCAGAGGAAATATACATATTTAAATTCTTTCATCAACCTTATGATGTAGGAACTATTATTAGTTCCCATTTTACAGATAAGTAAACTGAGACTTTCCTAGGGACAAACAGCTGATAAGAGAGAGGATTGGGTCCTGAATCCTGGCAGTTGACCACTGAGCTTCAACTGTTGACCACCACTCTCTGCTGACTGAAAAGTCTTCTGATTCCTCCGTATTCTCCCTCCCAGAAGCAATGGCTTTTATTGTACAAAGGCTGAACTGTGTTTCATGTTTGTCTCATTGTGGATACCCAGCATACTCAGGGGTCCTGTGGAGCCAACCTGAAGGGGTTAACTGTTCCTATACACATCCCTGGTGAACTCAGAACTCACACCATGGAACCAGGAAAGGGCATTCCTCCCTATCAGCCCTCTGGCATTCCACCCTAACAGCCAGTGCTGAACCAGATATGATGGATTTAAAAATTAATTCACCTCTCGAAATGGGGGAGGGAGGAATAAATTAGGAGTTTGGAATTAACATATACACAGTACTAAATATAAAATAGGTAACTGACAAGGACCTACTGTAGAGCACAAGGAACTACACTCAGGATCTTGTAATAACCTATAAGGGAAAATAATCTGAAGACTCTGTATGTATATATATATATATATATATATATATATATATATTACTGAATCACTTTTCTGTACACCTGAAACTAATGCAACATTATAAACCAACTATATTTCAGCAAAAAAAGAAAAAATACTTATTTTGTTGTTTTAACGTATTGCTATAATAAATTAATTTTCTCCTAAAGAAAAATGTATTCCCCTCTCAGGCCAGAGAAATTCATGGTGATGGGACTGAGCTGTGGACTGCTGATCAAATTTTCACAGCGTGATGGAAACAGGAGCCCAGTGAGACCTGCATTTACATACCCTGCCCTAGAGTGACGACTCTCTGCCCCACAGGGAAGACCTGCCAACAGGGACCAGTGTGGGCTCTTACAGAAGCAGAGAGGGACACTTGTTTTCAGCTCATATACATTTTCTTTAAGGATGGAAGCTGCCATGATGCTACGGTCAGCCTCCGTGTCCTTGCCTTGAAGTTCTTCTCATGCCAATCACAGGCAGTTTTCCTTAGTCAGTACTTTAAGCCTCCCTGTGGTCTTTCCCTGACACACTCTGCCTGGCTGGTGACGTCTTCTCCAAGGCTTTTGTCATGATTGCTCTGCTGAAGTCCTCAACCACTATCTCCCGTCCAGCTCTCTATTTTGTGTTCTGGACATAGGCACCCTAGAGGGCTCAGTGAACGGCCCCACACTCCATCCGGGTAGCAGAACCAGGAACCCGGCCATAGCTTTTGTTCTCCCTCTCCCTATTCTTCTACACTCAGTCACTCAATAAAAGCCATCCCGTCCATCCGTGCATGTCTCCCCACTACTTCTCCACCTCTCCATCTCCACCACCACGGCCTAGTTGTGATCTCCCTGCCACCAGACTTTGCTCAAAGCCACCCTCCTTGTGGAAACCTACATGATTGTTCTAAATGCTAAACATATCACATCCTTCTCCTGCTAGAAACTTCAATGGCTCCCCAAGTGCCTGGAGCCTGACATACGTGGTTTTGTGTAACTTGGGCCCAGCCTTTTTCTCTCTCCAGCTTGGTCAGTGCATCCACCTAGCCCTGACCTACCTGTCCTGTCTCTTCAACACTCCACGTGCACACGGGATTCTGACCACCGCGGACTCTTTCTTTTCTCAAATTTCCCATGAACTGTCAAGCTTTCCTGCTTTTGCACGTGCTGTGCCCTTTGCCTGGAGCCCTCTACTCTCACTTCCCGGCCTGGCAACTCAAGGTGCCTTCGAAGCTCTTTGCTTTCTATAGAAATGAGTAGTTTCATCTTCTGGGCTCCTTCATATCTCCATGAGCCTTGTGTCATTCTGTAGCCAACCTCTGTTTCCTAGCCTGCTTCCTCCACTAGATGTGATCCCCGATTAATTAACAAGGTTCTGCCTTAGTCATCTGGAGAATCAAAGACTACTTAGCACTGGGGTCTGACTCAGAGAGGCCTTGGGGTGAAGCTTTGTGGAAAAAGCCAGTCCCTAGGAGTACAGCCCATGTGACCCTGATCTTTCTAATGTCCCATCTTCCTACCAGATGTCTTCTTATTCTTTGCAGCTGTGGAGGGGGAGGACAGTAGTGGGGATATACATGTCATAAGAATTGTGTGGCGATTTTGTCTGTAGCAAGGAGCTGAATGTGATATCTATATGAAACAAGAAGAAAAACAAACAAGCTGAAATGGTTAGACTAAATGTATAGAGCTCTAAGGGTTCTCTTAAATGCACTTGTCAAAATAAACCATAAAGTCCTCATGCTAAATGTTTAAGGCAGACAAATTCTAACTAATTTGTAGCAAAGCAACTCTGTATATACGATAACTTGGGGGAAATAAATTAATCTCTGATTTTTTTCCCCCAGTTTCCAGAAGCTGGAAGTACCTTCCAATTCCAGAGCTAATACCAACAACTTAAAAACAAATGTCTCACAGTATCACACCCACCAGCTGCCTCTGTCATATGGAATTTTCGGTGCTTTTTAATAATATCTTTGTAGAGTGCCTTTTATAAATGAGCATCACTTTTATAATTAGGGAAAAAAACCCTATTTTCTCTTTGAAAATGGCAACAATAAAGGACATTTTTGTCACAAAAAGAAAAGATAGGGTGGACATTGTTGCAGAGAGGATGACTTTGCAGTCAACCTGCAGAAAGTGGTGGATTGAGCCCTGTGGATTCCTAGTAGAAGGGGATTCTAGGCAGTGGGAACTGCCAGTGCAAAGGCCCTGAGGCAGGAATATATCTATCACTGGGGAGAATGGCAAGGACGCTAGTGAGATTGGAGCTAAGTAGGAGGTGATGGGGCCAGAAAGAGGTCGAGACTGCACCCTGTAGGATCTCAGGTCACAATAAGCATGATGGCTTTGACACTGAGTGAAAGGGGAACCACTGGAAGGTTTTAAGTGGGGCAGTAACAAGATGCAACATAGCTTTTAACTGGATCAGTACTGTATTGAGAATAGGACCTCCTCCCGAACAGAGCAAAGGTAAAAGGGCAGAGAACAGAAAGGCACCGACTGCCATCGTCCAGGGGAGAGATGATGGGGGCTCAGATGGGGTGAGAGCAGGAAGCTGATGAGAAGTGCTCAGATTCTGGATATCTAGGCCAACTGGGGTATTTAAGGATGTAGACAAAAATCTTGTTTTCTAAGCAGCAGAATTTCCTCCGCAAGTGGAAAACTTGTTTGTTTTGGGGGTTGCTGGGGGATGTTGAATATTTTGATGAGCCATCTTGGGTAGGAATGGAGGTAAGGCTTCCAAAAGCCTGGGAAACATTAGCTGGTTCAGCTACTTACTGGGAAGGGACTTTGGGGAAGCGAACAGAGATAGGAAGAGTGTGGACATTGAGGGAGTTTTGTTGCAGATGAGAAATGTCACCTCCTCTTCCTTTCCCTCTCCCTGTTACACCCTGATGCTTTGGGGTTGGATTTGTTTTCTTTTAGAATAGGAGTAGCTGAATTTGACCTAACATGCCGAGGAAATTCCAGGGTTGTGTACCTCAAACTCCCAATTAAGATTTAAATAGCTGTTTGAGATGGGCTTGCCAAATAAACCCAAGAGGTGATACTATTCCTAAGGGTTCTAGAGACCTGTTCTAGATCAGCCTTGAAGAAATACCATGCTTCTCTGAGCTGTTCGTGCTAAGCAAGCACCTAAAAACAGGCGGAAAGGGGCTGAGGATGTGTCCACATTCTAAGGTGGACACAGCACAAGGTGAAGCCCAAACCACATGATGCAAGATAGGAAATGAGCTGGACACAGTGTGAGTCTTCATCTGGACAACTGTCAAGGTGAAAGGCAGGAGGGCCTGGTAAGGAGAGGATCTGAGAGACTTTGGGGTCATTCGCAGTTGGATTCAAATTCTAGTTCGGTGTGTGGTTCTGGTCACTCATCACTTCAGTGAGTCTCTTTTCTTATCTGAAAAAGAGAGATGACAACACCCTCCCTGTGCTGTAGATATCCTGACGCCTCTGTGCTTTGTTCAGGGATGGGAAAGTGAACAGGATGGTATGGTGAGACCTCATCTTATGACCTGTTGGAATTATAGGAGGAATAAGCTCTTTGACCGGGCCTTGAAACTAGACAAATCAAAGCAGAGGTAAACGATGGAGAGAACAGAATCCTGGTGGTATCATTTTAACCCTAGAGCTCACTATGCCTGAATTAGTAAGATCTATCCTTATATAGCTTTATGAACCAGTAAATTCTCCCTTACTGTTTAAGCCATTTGGAGTTGTATTTCTGTTGCTTGCAACTGGAAGACTTCTGACTCATCCATCATTTCTCATGGCTATTGGGAGACAGAATCAGCTACATCATTGGTGCAAATGAAATCGCAGGGCCCCTTGGTCAAAAAATATTTAAAATTTCAAGAACAGAGCATTAAACAAAACATGGGACCCTTCTAAGCACAGGACCCTGTGTGACTACACAGGTGGCATGTCCAGGAAGCTGGCCCCGTTGGGAGACCTCATCAGATAAATTAACATCTACACATTGGTTAGGAAGGCCCAAGGCTGGCAGCAAGCATTTGATAAATGGTAGCTTTTATCATTATGGCCAGGCCAGGCACACTTATGAGGATCAGTGGAACCAGATTTATAAGGTTACTGATAAGAGCTGAGGGGTCTGGGTTGGATTCAGAGAGCAATAAATGGTCATTGGAGAGCTGAGAATGAGAGAGGGACAGAGTCTGATTGATAAACTGGAAAGATCATTTCAGCTGCTGTGGAGAGAATGGATTTTGGGTGGGGAAAATGGAAGGCAGCATGGAAGCTGGATCAGTTAAGGGACTGGCACAGTTGTTCAGCTGCTCTGGGCCAAAGAAGGGAGTTGTAGAGATGAAGCAGTGAAAAGATTCAGCAGACGTTGTGATCTTGGTGGGTTAGGAGGGGGAGATGGAAGGTGAGGAATCAATGGTAACATCTATAGTTTGGGTTGAGCCCTATTTAGGTAAAGGTGTCTCTAGAGTTAAAATGATGCCACTAGGATTCTATTCTCTCCATCTTCTGGGTTTAGTGGTGCTGTTTGGTGAGCAAGACACTTGGAGGTCCAGCTCTAGTTTGCCACGTGTTTTTACTATGCTTATTTCCCTCAACTTTCACAGCAGCTCCATGAATGTGTACTATTGTTTTACCATTTTACAAAAGGGGAAACACATTCAGAATAAAGAATTTACCCAAGTAGCACAGGTGACAAATAGAACAGCCTGGAATAGGTTTTGTTAGGTTCTAGAGCCCACCTACCACCCTCCACTGCTACCCAGGGCACCACCAAGCTCTTACTCTCTTTGACCATCACCTGAAATGACTGTGGACATTTGAGTTGGTGGAGGTTGGAGTGGGGAGTGCTCAGACTGGCTATTGGCCCACTGAGGATGGGATCCTGGCTTCTGGGATTCCTCTCTGTGCAAACTTGGGTGAGTGGCCTCCCCTTTCTGTGTCTCTGTTTCCCTATCTGTCAGTGGGACGTTGATGACCCCTCCCTCTCTGCCGGGCGACTAGATGATTACATAGGACCGTGGATGCCAGTGAACTCTGGGACCTGAAGAGTATTGGTCTGATGATGGCAGATGTTAGCATTCTAAGACCATCGAATGCTCTTTCTGCTATTGTTCCACTTCACATATTGATGAAACAATGCAGCGCTGATTATCATCAGAGGGAGAGTACACCATGGTTCTTAAAACCGCAAATGTGCAATGAGAACTGAGCTCAGGATACAAATTCAGCCACTTCTCAGAGCATGGAGAGATAGTTAAGTGCATAGTCTCTGATGGCAGGCTGCCTGGATTCAAATTTTGGCTCTGATGTTTCCCAATGTGGTAGTCACTTAACCTCTTTTTGCCTCAGTTTGCCCATCTGTAAAATGAGTATAGTAATAGTGCCTACCCTGGAGGATTGTTTTGAGGATTAAATGAGAAGATGCATATGGAGTGCTCAGGACAGTGCTGGGCACATGGCAGGTACTCAAGAAATGTGAACTATCAAAGTAACACGACTGCTGAAAGTTGGTGCAACTTAGCCTTAGAGATAGCAATGGGATCAATCTGATGGAATTGCCATAGGAATGAACAGCAGTCTCATGGCTATGGTTCTGATTGTTTGAGCTTTTGTTATGCATGTGCCCTAGCTGCAAGGGAAGATGGAAAATCTATTCAGAGAAATGAAACCATATCTCCACAAAAAGACATGTAGGCAAATGTTAACAGCAGCATTTTCCATAATAGCCCAAACCTTGCAATAATCCAAATGTTCATCAGCTGGTGATGGGTAAATAAAATGCAATATATTCATAAACAGAATACTATTCAGCAATAAAAAGGCACAAGGATAAACCTCAAAAACGTTATGGCAAATGAAAGCATCAGACAAAAAGAACCACAGACTGTATGATTTCATTTGTATGAAATGTCCAGAAAAGGGAAATCTAGAGACAGAAAGCAGGTCAGTGGTTACCTAGGGTGGGGGCAAGAGTGGTGCTTGACCTCAAATGCTCATGAGTGATCTTTCTGGAATGATGGAAATTTTCTAAAAACTGGATTGTGGTGAGGGCTGCATACCTCTGTGAATTTTCTAAAAAATCACTAAGTTTAACTTAAAATGTGGCAATTTTATGGTGTGTAAATTATATCTCAAGGAAGCTACTCAAAAGTAAAGTGAATTGGGGGGTTTCAAGATTCAGATTGTAAGGGAGCTTTCTAACTTAGATTTCCAAGGTTCTAGAAAGGCAGTAAGAATGGCAAATGTCCACTATATATTTCATGTTTATGGCAATCCCATGATATTAGTCTCTTCATACCCTTCGGTAAATGAGGCAACTGAGGCCGAGAAAGTAGCCTTTTAAAAAAATAATCTTTTTGAAAGAAGCTGTCGAAGCAGCCCTGCCAAGAAGCTTATCACATTAACACTTCTTTATTTTTAACATCTTTATTGGAGTATAATTGCTTTACAATGGTGTGTTAGTTTCTGCTGCATAACAAATTGGATCAGCTATATGTATACCTATATCCTCATATCCCTCCCTCTTGTGTCTCCCTCCCACCCTCCCTATCCCACCCTTCTAGGTGGTCACAAAACACCTAGCTGATCTCCCTGTGCTACACAGCTGCTTCCCACTAGCTATTTTACATTTGGTAGGGTATATATGTCCACGCCACTCTCTCACTTCATCCCAGCTTACCCTTCCCCCTCCCAGTGTCCTCAGGTCTATTCTCTACGTCTGCATCTTTATTTCTGTCCTGCCCCTAGGGTTCTTAATAACCTTTTTTTTTTTAATTCCATATATATGTGTTTGCATATGGTATTTGTTTTTCTCTTTCTGACTTACTTCATTCTGTATGACAGAGTCTAGGTCCATCCACCTCATGACAAATAACTCAGTTCTGTTTCCTTTTATGGCTGAGTAATATTCCATTGTATATATGTTCATATGTTGATGGACACTTAGGTTGCTTCCATGTCCTGGCTATTGTAAATAGAGCTGCAATGAACGTTATCGTACATGACTCTTTCTGAATTATGGTTTTTTCAGGGTATATGCCCAGTAGTGGGATTACTGCGTCGTATGGTAGTTCTATTTTTAGTTTCTTAAGGAATCTCCATACTGTTCTCCATAGTGACTGTATCAATTTATACTCCCACCAACAGTGCAAGAGGTTTCCCTTTTCTCCACACCCTCTCCAACATTTATTGTTTGTAGACTTTTTGATGATGGTCATTCTGACTGGTGTGAGGAGATACCTCACTGTAGTTTTGATTTGCATTTCTCAAATGATTAGTGAATTTCTCTAAGGATAAGCATTCTTTCATGTGTTTGTTTGCAATCTGTATATCTTCTTTGGAGAAATGTCTATTTAGATCTTGTGCCCATTTTTGGATTAGGTTGTTTGTGTTTTTGATATTGAGCTGCATGAGCTGCTTGTATATTTTGGAGATTAATCCTTTGTCAGTTGCTTCATTTGCAAATAATTTCTCCCATTCTGAGGGTTGTCTTTTCATCTTATTTATGGTTTCCTTTGCGGTGCAAAAGCTTTTAAGTTTCATGACGTTCCATTTGTTTATTTTTGTTTTTATTTCCTTTTCTCTAGGAGGTTGGTCAAAAAGGATCTTGCTGTGATTTATGCCATAGAGTGTTCTGCCTATGTATTCATCTAATAGTTTTATAGTGTCTGGCCTTACATTTAGGTCTTTAATCCATTTTGAGTATATTTTTGTGTATGGTGTTAGGGTGTGTTCTACTTTCATTCTTTTACATGTAGCTGTCCAGTTTTCCCAGCACCACTTATTGAAGAGGCTGTCTTTTCTCCACTGTATATTCTTGCCTCCTTTATCAAAGATAAGGTGACTGGGGCTTCCCTGGTGGTGCAGTTGTTGAGAGTCCACCTGCTGATACAGGGGACATGGGTTCGTGCCCTGGTCTGGGATGATCCCACATGCCGTGGAGTGGCTAAGCCCATGAGCCATGACCACTGAGCCTGTGCATCCGGAGCCTGTGCTCCACAACAGGAGAGGCCACAATAGTGAGAGGCCCACATACCGCAAAAAAAAAAAAAAAAAGATAAGGTGACCATATGTGTGTGGGTTTATCTCTGGGTTTTCTATCCTATTCCATTGATCTATATTTCTGTTTATGTGCCAGTACCATACTGTCTTGATTGCTGTAGCTTTGTAGTATATTCTGAAGTACAGGAGCCTAATTCCTCCAGCTCCATTTTTCATTCTCAAGATTGCTTTGGCTATTCGGGGTCTTTTGTGTTTCCATACAAATTGCGAAATTTTTTGTTCTACTTCTGAGAAAAATGTCCTTGGTAGTTTGATAGGAATTGCACTGAATCTGTGGATTGCTTTGGATAGTATAGTCATTTTCACAATGTTGATTCTTCCAACCCAAGAACATGGTATACCTCTCCATCTGTCTGTATCATCTTTAATTTCTTTCATCAGTGTCTTATAGTTTTCTGCATACAGAACTTTTGTCTCCTTAGGTAGGTTTATTCCTAGGTATTTTATTCTTTTGGTTGCAGTGGTAAATGGGAGTGTTTCCTTAATTTCTCTTTCAGATTTTTCATCATTAGTGTATAGGAATGCAAGAGATATCTGTGCATTAATTTTTTATCCTGCTACTTTACCACCTTCATTGATTAGCTCTAGTAGTTTTCTGGTAGCATCTTTAGGATTCTCTATGTATAGTATCATGTCATCTGCAAACAGTGACTGTTTTACTTCTTCTTTTCCATTTTGGATTCCTTTTATTTCTTTTTCTTCTTTGATTGCCGTGGCTAAAACTTCCAAAACTATGTTGAATAATAGTGGTGAGAGTGGACAACTTTGTCTTGTTCCTGATCTTAGTGGAAATGGTTTCAGTTTTTCATCATTGAGAACAATGTTGGCTGTGGGTGTGTCATATATGGCCTTTATTAAGTTCCCTCCATGACTACTTTCTGGAGAGTTTTTATCATAAATGTGTGCTGAATTTTGTCGAAAGCTTTTTCTGCATCTATTGAGATGATCATATGATTTTCTCCTTCAATTTTTTAATATGGTGTATCACATTGATTGATTTGCGTATATTGAAGAATCCTTGTATTCCTGGGATAAACCCCACTTGATCATGGTGTATGATCTTTTTAAGGTGTTGTTGGATTCTATTTGCTAGTATTTCGTGAAGGATTTTTGCATCTATGTTCATCAGTGATATTGGCCTGTAGCTTTCTTTCTTTGTGATATCTTTTTCTGGTTTTGGTATCAGGGTGATGGTGGCCTCGTAGAATGAGTTTGGGAGTGTTCCTCCCTCTGATATATTTTGGAAGAGTTTGAGAAGGATAGGTGTTAGCTCTTCTCTAAACATTTGATAGAATTTGCCTGTGAAGGCATCTGGTCCTGTGCTTTTGTTTGTTGAAAGATTTTTTTATCACAGTCTCAATTTCAGTGCTTGTGATTGGTCTGTTTATATTTTCTATTTCTTCCTGGTTCAGTGTCGGAAGGTTGTGCTTTTCTAAGAATTTGTCCCGTGTTTTCATTGTCATTTGTTTCTACGTATTTTTTGATTTCCTCTTTGCTTTCTTCAGTGAGCTCTTGGTTATTTAGTAGTGTATTGTTTAGCCTCCATGGGTTTGTATTTTTTACAGATTGTTTCCTGTAATTGATATCTAGTCTAATAGCATTGTGGTCAGAAAAGATACTTGGTATAATTTCAATTTTCTTAAATTTACCAAGGATTGATTTGTGGCCCAAAATATGATCTATCCTGGAGAATGTTCCATGAGCACTTGAGAAGAATGTGTATTCTGTTCTTTTTGGATGGAATGTCCTATAAATATCAATTAAGTCCAACTTGTTTAATGTATCATTTAAAGCTTGTGTTTCCTTATTTATTTTCATTGTGGATGATCTGTCCATTGGTGAAAGTAGGGTGTTAAAGTTCTCTACTATGACTGTGTTACTGTCGATTTCCCCTTTTATGGCTGTTAGCTTTTGCCTTATGTATTGAGGTGCTCCTATGTTGGGTGCATAAATATTTACAATTGTTATATCTTCTTCTTGGATCATTATGTAGTGCCCTTCTTTGTCTCTTGCAATAGTCTTTATTTTAAAGTCTATTTTGTCTAATATGAGAATTGCTACTCCAGATTTCTTTTGGTTTCCATTTGCATGGAATATCTTTTCCCATCCCCTCACTTTCAGTCTGTATGTGTCCCTAGGTCTGGAGTGGGTCTCTTGTACACAGCATATATATGGGTCTTGTTATTGTATCCATTCTGCCCATCTATGTCTTTTGGTTGGAGCATTTAATCCATTTACAATTAAGATAGTTTTTGATATGTATGTTCCTATTACCATTTTCTTAATTGTTTTGGATTTGTTTTTGTAGGTCTTTCCTTTCTCTTGTGTTTCCTGCCTAGAGAAGTTCCTTTAGCATTTGCTGTAAAGCTGGTTTGGTGGTGCTGAATTCTCTTAGCTTTTGCTTGTCTGTAAAGGTTTTAATTTCTCCATTGAATCTGAATGAGATCCTTGCTGGGTAGAGTAATCTTGGTTGTAGGTTTTTCCCTTTCATCACTTTAAATATGTCTTGCCACTCTCATGTGGCTTATAGAGTTTCTGCTGAAAGACCAGCTGTTAATCTTATTGGGATCCCCTTTTATTTTATTTGTTGCTTTTCCCTAGCTGCTTTTAATATTTTTTCTTTGTATTTAATTTTTGATACTTTGATTAATATGTGTCTTGGCATGTTTTTCCTTGGATTTATCCTGTATGGGACTCTCTGTGCTTCCTGGACTTGATTGCCTATTTTCTTTCCCATATTAGGGAAGTTTTCAAATATAATCTCTTCAAATATTCTCTCAGTCCATTTCCTTTTCTCTTCTTCTTCTGGGACCCCTATAATTTGAATGTTGGTGCATTTAATGTTGTCCCAGAGGTCTCTGAGACTGTCCTCAAATTCTTTTCATTCTTTTTTCTTTATTCTGCTCTGCAGTAGTTATTTCCACTATTTTGTCTTCCAGGTCACTTATCCGTTCTTCTGCCTCCGTTATTCTGCTATTGATCCCTTCTAGAGAATTTTTAATTTCATTTATTGTGTTGTTCATCATTGTTTGTTTGTTCTTTTGTTCTTCTAGGTCCTTATTAAACGTTTCTTACATTTTCTCCATTCCATTTCCAAGATTTTGGATCATCTTTACTGTCATTACTCTGAATTCTTTTTCAGGTAGCCTGCCTATTTCCTCTTCATTTATTTGGTCTGCTGGGTTTTTACCTTGCTCCTTCATCTGCTGTGTATTTCTCTGTTTTCTCATTTTGCTTAACTTACTGTGTTTGGTGTCTCATTTTCACAGGCTGCAGGTTCGTAGTCCCCATTGTTTTTGGTGTCTGTCCCTAGTGGGTAAGGTTGATTCAGTGGGTTGTGTAGGTTTCCTGGTGGAGGGCACTAGTGCCTGTGTTCTGGTGGATGAGCTTGGATCTTGTCTTTCTGGTGAGCAGGACCGTGTCCGGTGTTGTGTTTTGGTGTGTCTGTGAATTTATTATGATTTTAGGCAGACTCTCTGCTAATGGGTGGGGTTTTGTTCCTGTCTTGCTAGTTGTTTGTCATGGTGTGTCCAGCACTGTAGCTTGCTGGTCGTTGAGTGGAGCTGGGTCTTAGCATTGAGACAGAGATCTCTGGGAGAGCTCTTGCCGATTGATATTATGAGATGCCGGGAGGTCTCTGGTGATCCAATGTCCTGAACTTGACTTTCCCACCTCAGAGTTTCAGGTCTGACACCCGCTGGAGCACCAAGACCTTGTCAGCCACACGGCTATTGAAATATACATAATTTCGGCCTCATTGGTTAGAGTATATATTCCACTGAAAGATGGTTTACTTCCCACACCGTAACTAGAGAAAGCCCACAGGCAGCAACGAAGACCCAATGCTGTTCCACTAGAGCAGCACACTGCTGGTGGATGAGGAGCTCTTCCCATACATTAACATTTCTTAATCCTTCTATTTTTTAGCCCCAAGTCCCTTTACCTCTCTAAGTCTCAGTGTCCTCTTCTGACAATGAGAGTGATTGTCACAAGTATTAAGAGAAATAACTAGGTAAAAATAGAGGGTTGATACAGAGCAGGGGCTCAAAATATGTGACATCTTAATCTAAACTCCCTATTTAAAGGTTCTCCCTAAACATTTATCTTCAAAAGTTAACACGAGTTCTAAAATTCATTGAATTTTTTAAAAGCATGGATAGTTACCTTTAAAAGGTATACAGTATAGATTCCAATGGCAACTTCTCAATGTGAAGGGCAGTTTTGTTGCACACAAATGAGCACAAATGGAATGGCTGTGTACTGTGAGAACTTCATCAGAAATTGGAAGCAATATTTGCCATATGGGATAAAACATGGCACTGAATTATGTTCAGTAATTACAATCAAATGAATTCTAATCAGAAAGGAGATAACAAATGGAAAATATCAGCTATTGCCAGTGATATATGTGACTCGAGAGGCTTAATTTCAGCAGATACTGTAACAGATTAACCTGGTCTTATGATTTAATGATTTTTAATGGCGTTGAACAATTATGGAGCTGTAACAGGTGGATAGAGAGCTCCCTGCCCATCTGAGCTGCCATAGTCTCATCCCTTATTATCTCTTCCTTGGAGCTCAGATCCTGCCTCCTCCCTGAGTATCCTCTTCACAGTCTCACTCATTAAAATCCTAGAGCCACCATCCTAACACACCTAATTAGGTCATTCCATTCAGCAGTTCCAACTCTTTTCAGGATGAAGTCTAAATCGGTTGCTGGCATTTAAGGCCCTTTCTTTGTGCTTTCTGCTGTCATATTAGACTAGCCTCTAAATTTCTGATTCATAACTTCTTAGGTCTGTTAATCAGTGTTTGCTGCATAACAAGCATTCCTCAAATCTCAGAAACTCACAATAACACATATTATCTTGTGCTCTCAGATCTGTGAGTTGGCTGTGGTTCTGATGACCTGAGCTAAATTTGGTTCCCAGCAGTGACTTGAGTTCAGGTCTTCTCCATATGTCTCAACTTAGGACCCAGGTTGGAGGAGCAATGGCTCCTTGGGGCATGCTTTTGTTCCAGTTGAGCATGTTACTGAACCCAGGTTCAGCTGCTTCCTTCTCAGAAGCCAATAATTCGAGAGGCAAGTGTCAGTAGGAAGGAAAGGTGCTTTAATCAGAAAAGCTGGCAACTGTGGGGAGTTGGTTGACTTGTGTCCAGAGACCATCTTCAAAGATTCTGCTCAGCTCTGACAGTTTTTAAAGGGGAAAATGGGGGGGCGGGGTGGAGAATCTCAGTGAATCATTGAGGCAAGAAGTTTGGGTCTGTATCCTTCTCTCTTGTGTGCAGACTGGCTGACTCTCTCTTCAGATGTTATCTTGCCTGAATTATCCACCTGCAGGATTGCTGTTGGGGGTAGAGAGCTAGTCATTTTTTTTTTTTAAACTGACTTCTTTTTATCTAGGAAAATAATCAACAGGTTAGACAAGGCACGATGTGCATTCAGGAGAGCATAAGTCAGGAGTTAGTTAATTGCTTAGTTAACCATATAATTCTTATAGTTAAGTTCTTTTAAGATTAGAGGGGAACAGAAATGGGCAAACAGGAAAGGGGAAAAGAGTTGCTTTCAAGCACAAGTGAAACTTGCAAGGACATTTTAAGTCTCACCTGGGATGTTGTGTATCACATCTGTTCTCACACTATTGGCTCAGAATCAATAGGTCACTTAGCTTACCAAGAGTCCTTCAAAGTCACGTGACAAAGACATGAGTCCATAATCATGTTACAGGGAAGAATGGGAGAGTTGGGCCCAATATTCCAATCTACCACACCAAGGAAACTGAGACTAGTGACTCTACCTCTTTGAACCTCAGTTTTCTCATCTTTAAAGTGGGGCTGTTGACACCATGCAGAGTTAAGATAGAGATTAAATAAGGTAATGAAAGGGAAAGTACCACTTAAACTGTAAAGAACAGCAGAAGCACTTGTTACTAGTCTTATGACAGACGGTAGGTCTCATGTTTTTTTATCCCCAGCACAATGTCTCCTATGCAGTACTATATCATAAAGGAATGAATGAAGGAATATTTCCCAAAATGCTTCAACAACATTACTTTGTCTAGCCATTGTTTTGCTGCACCATAAGCTAGCCCTCTGTCTCTTGGTAACAATATCCTGATACTTCTCTGAGAAACCAGAAAACATCCCTCCCTCACTGTCACTTCATGGGGTCAGTACAAAGTGTTTATCTACAGCAATAGCTCCAAAAATGGATTTGCAACCTGGGTCTGGTCTATGAGAACCCAAAATGCCTTAGTAATTGGGTCTGCAATGAACACACATCGGGAGCCTGGCCAATTAAAGCCAATCCAGGACTGTTGCTGGAACTATTTAGAAAGATGCACTTATTTTTTTACTTGGCATTTTCAAGCTAGTAGACAAACTTGGAGATGCTAGGGGGTTGTCTTGCTATCCTATGGGAGTAGAATAAATTCAGCGGAGAGGAAAGCAGAATGAAGCAATGGAGAGAGCTGATCTTCTGAAGATATTGACTGAGTATCTGGAAACAGCCATCCCCTAAAATAACCCTATGTCTGGCCTTTCTGTTATTTGAGCCAATACATTCCTTTTTTTGTTTAAGGCACTTTGAGTTAGACTTCTGTCCAAAGAAAGCTAATACAGAAATAGGATTGCTTCAGAACAAATAAAAATATATATCTGAAGGCCTCCCACTGGTCTCTTGGGTAAGCCTAACCAGACTTAAGAGAACTTCTGCATTTTGTACTGGTTCTGAGATGTTGCTATCTGGACCCAGCCTCTGTGCCTGGAAAGGAGCCCCCTCCTTCTATTTGCCACTTTGCATCACTGTTTGACATAGAAAGGGAGATAAGAAATGGAAGTAAGGGATGTTTGTGGTCCCACACCCTGGCTCATCCTCAGAGAGCTGGCTTCCCAGTGGATAGCCCCAAGGACCCAGAGATAGATAGCCTCCTTTCCCAAGATGCTGACCCCACCTGTTTTAGCTAAGGATGATGGCTGTCTTCTTCTCTCCAACTCTGTCAAGTGCTTCCACCACTTGACCCAGGGACCTTCTGCCCAGGCTGCAGTCTTTGTTAAAATTCTCAGTTGGCCCGGTCTCATATCTATTGCTCCTGGCTAAGCCTTTTAGCATTGGGATTACAAAGAACAGTGCAGAGATACTGTGGGCTCTGGAAACAGACAGAGCTTGGGCTGAATCCCAGTCCCATGATTTACTACCTGTATGACACTGGGCAAGTCACTTAAACGCTCTGAGTCTCAGGTTTCCTTTCTGCAAGCAGATATAATAACATCTTTCTCCAGGGCTGTTGTGAGATTCTAATGAGCTGATATATAAAAGTGCTTTGCATAGCATGTCGTAGGCAATCAATACATGGTAGATATTATCATTTTCATTTCTTTTGTTCTTTCTTGCATTTTTGTGCAATTTATTGGGTTTGATGTCTGTGCTACTCAAATACACTGTAGGTAGATGAGGGCAGGCACATGTGTGATGTTTCCTTGCATTCCTTATTGTTCTAGTAAGATCTCAGCACAGAATGGTTCCCTAATGACATGACTTGAGGGAGGATAAATGAAGAACAGGATGTATAAGTGATGACCTGAAGGAAAGAATGTGGAGAAATGAGGCAGTCAGCCATTGATTCAGCCATCCCTGATTGAACTCTTTCTCTCGATCAAACATTTAAGACAAAGTTATGGTGTTTGAGGAGCTCAGTCAAGTGGAGAAGACCAAGAAGAAAACAAGCAAGTAAAAATAGAGCATTTCTTTTGGTTACAGATAAAAGAAGTCTACTTCAGCCATCTAGAACAAAAAGGAGACATGTTGGATGGATGTTGATATTTTCATGGAACAAGAAAGCTTTGGGAAGGAGGGAGGGAGGGAACTACTAAGGTGGCTCACGACACTTTGTCGAGAGCATTGCTATTAACACAGCCACGTTACCAAGCACTCCCAGCCTCCCTCCCACTTCCTAGGAGAAATGTTACTATTGCCAAGAGAGATGTTCTTATTGTCCCTGTTTGGGTCATGCATTTGCTTCTGGACCAATCAGAAGGCCCACCCATGTCAGGGTTTGGAGGCCATTTCTAGGGAAGGTGCATCATAAACCAGGCAGTTCCCAGGGAAGTGGCTTCTACATCATTAAACACTAAGTCGAGATTTGCACAGTGTCCTTGATCAGGCTTCAAAGAAGTGGAGAAAATTCTCCAAGAAGAGGTGGTCACTGAGTGCAGTGGCCTTGAAAACAGTTCATGAGATAATCCAGGTCAACAAACTTGACCCTGAAGAAAGAGGGACTCAGTGGGGTTCCAGGCCTGAAGCTCACAGAAGGCCCTGTTTGGCCAAATTTCCCCTCAGAGGACTGTTATAATCACAGTGGGAAAACACCCCAAACAAACTGTGCCTCTGGGGCATCTGAGCTGGTCAAGAGATCTGGTTTAGTGTGTAGGGGTACCTTTCCACCTGAGCTGGAGCCTTTCCATAATGTCAGGGAGGGGCAATGGTGGGAGAAAACAAGATAGAGTCAAAAATGTGGGTTCTAGTCCAGCCCAGCCACTTATCAGCTGCCTGATGATAAGGAATTTTTCTCCCTATGACTCAGTTATCACATCTGCAAAGTGGAAGAAATCATATTTATTTCTCAGGCTGGATGTACAGGTTAGGGGAGGTGTGTTTGAAACCATCTATCAAGAGTTAGCAGGACCAGACGACCCATCCATGCCCATGGGTTTCCTTTTTCACTGTACCTTTGCCTCTGTGCTCTTCCCAGGATTCTAATCATCCTTTTGATGGATGAATTTTGGGAAGAGTCCATAACAGCAACATTCAGATGCCAGGAACTCAGTGACCCTGCATGTTTCAGTGACCTTATCATAATCCTGAGAACTGGCTGGGAGGGAGGCTTCCCTGTATGTGCTGAACAGAGCTTGTTCTATTTATGGTTCTCACTCTTGATAATTGCACTTTTCTGTGAGTTTTTTTTTTTTTTTTTTTTTTTTTTGCATGCATGGGCCCACAGACCTCTTATTCCTGGCTTATTTCTGGCCAAGTCTCTTTCAGATGATTAATCTCCGGAATTCCAGCAGAGAAACTGCTGAAAGGCATTATCCCAGTCTCAGGAGGAAGCCCCGGCTCTAATGCCCTGATTCCCCTGTTTCCATCCGACTCATGGAGCGGCAAGTGCATTCCCCAAACATCTTATTACATAACAGAGGACAGCACACTGATGGCGGTTATTTTATTTACTCCCTGGTTGCCCCGTGGGTCCGTCGCTGGGATTTCAGAGAAGCATCTGGAGAGTGGCAAGCATGAGGCTTTGGAGTCACAGACCAAGGTTCTAATCTTGCTCTGCAGCTCAGAAACTGTGGAGCCTGGGGCAATCTCTATAACCTTTCTGACCCTGTTTGTTATCTGTGAAATAGGGATAGTATCACTGGGTTGTGGTAAAGCTCAGGTGAGATGCTTTAGGAAAGTGCTTTTGTGAAATGGCATCTGCTTGTGGAAGGGACTCAGTAAATGTTAGTTTCATTCACCTTTCAGGTTAGAATAATAGGCATCCTGGGTCCCTCTTCTCTCCAATGGCCTGCCTCTCTGTAATAGCAAGGCTCTTTCTGTATCTCACTAAGGGTACTTGGCTCCTTTTGGTGGTAACAAATATAAAAGGAAGGAATTAGGGATTGGAAGCAGAGATGTGCATGTATCTGCAGGCTTGTATTTTGCACATGGAAATATGAACGATTAGGAGGCTCATGGGGGACTAGGACCCCAACTGGGCAGCCCCAGAATGGGAGTACCTTCAGCAGTTGTGGGGAGTGCAAACATTCAGGCAGGCCAGGGTCACAGACAGAGGGAGGAGGCCTGGGCCTTGGATCTAGGATGCTACTGCCCTCTCTGGGTCTTGATTTCTTCATCTATCAAATGGAGTGGGATGCGGCTCGGACCAGAATTTTTGTTCACTTAATCAAACATTGTGAAAGGATCAGTGTGGTTCTTTAGGGTTTAGTGACTCAAGTATCAGGCCCTCTATCAAGTGACCTGAACCCTATTTTACTTAGCTGTAAAATGGGAGAATGGGAGTAGTAATCAATTCTGCCTTGTGAGTTTGTTATGAGAATTAGAAACACTGTAAAGCAATAAGACCTATCTTAGTTAGGACTAGTAGTAGTTCTACAACTAGTGGGTATCGCCTTCATTTGGACCAGAAGCATGGTGTATCATCTTACAGAGAAAGATGGGTGCAGACGAATAGGCTAGGTTGGTTATAATTCTGCCTCTGTAAGGAAAGTGGCTCTTTTTTGATTCAGGGAAAATGTTTGTTTCTGATAATCTATGGAGGAAAAACATGGTTTGCCTTAAACCCATGAATCTTCTTCCTGAATTCATGAAGAGCTCCTGGGGTTTGGGAAGATCATAGTCAATGAGTTTCATCTCTGAAGATTAAACGATACAAACCACTCTTTTATTCGACCCAGTATAGTACTGATTTATATGTTAATTAAACCCTACCCATTGGGAACTAGTGAAAATCTACTCACTAATAGATCTAAAGTCATGGCTTCCTATTTGAATATCATCCAGGTGGGATAAAAAGAATCTTCTTGTGACATGGATACAACTGTCACTTAGAAGAACACCTATGGAGGTGTAAGGTCCTCCCCTTAGATAATATTTTTCCCTAACAAATCTTTTATTCAGCAAATGAAAACTGAGTACCTGCTGTGACCCAAGCAGTTGCTATACTTATTTTGGTTTTCCCATTTAGATCTCACAGTTATCCTGGTTTGACCAAAACGTATTATATTATATGTGACTGTTGGCTCTGTTTCTGGCTTATTTAAGCTAAGATAAGAACTCTTGATAAAAACGAGGTAACAGATCAGATCAGACACATCCCTTCCTTGCATCCTCCTGTCCATCCACCCAACATTTGTTGAGCATTACTGTGCTGGGTATGGAGACGGACACAGTCGTGGACTAGATCGTCAGTGTCGTCTCCATTTATTAGGTGAGGAAACTAAGGCTCCCAAAGATGGACTGACCTTCCTAGGGTCATACAAGTATTAAGTTGTAGTTCTGAGTCTAGAACCCAGATCTGACGTACCCTTGTCTAGGGCTCTTTCCACTGGTTACTGATTGCATCATTTCTCCCAGATGCAGCATGAGGGTGGTTTCAGAGACCATCCTTTTATGGCTCTGGATCATTTCTTTGAGATTCTTTTAGCTCTTCAACCTTCTGTGAGCTGGCTCCATTCCCCAGATGACTTCCTTCCTGGCTATGAGATGACTACTTCCAAATGACACCACTGCACTACCATTGCTGGGACTATCTGCTTCCTCAGTCACACTCACCGAGTGACAGAGGTGGGTCTGTTCTCACAACCATCAAATCAAAACTGTGTGCTTCCCTCAGATTGGATGACCTTAGATCAGGTGACCACCTCTGGACTAATCACTATGTATGCCTGGAGCTTGTCATACTCTGATGGGTATAAGCCTGGGTTTCGTGCTAGAGTTTGAACCAATCATTTTGGCAAGGGGGGTGGGATTACCCTAACTGGCTCAGACATTCAAAGTGCACCCTAGACTGGGGTAAGATTAATCCCATCCAGTCTGGAGAAGGGAGAAATGGATGTTGGGGAAGCCATCACATACCTACTACCACAATCATAATCATAATCATAAGAGCAGCAGTATACCAATAAGTACCATTTACTGAATACTTACTATATATGGATTTTAATTTTCATCTTCACAATAATTTCAAGAGACAGACGCTAGCATTATTCCGATTTTCTGACCAAGAAACCAAGGCCCAGAGTAGGCAAATAACTTGGCTTAGGTCACGCTACTTGTAGTTTTTGTAGTGCTGGGATTTTTGTATTTATTTATTTTTTATTGAAATATAGTTGATTTACAATGTTGTGTTAGTTTCTGGTGTACAGCAAAGTGATTCAGTTATACATAAATATACATATTCTTTTTCATATTCTTTTCCATTATAATTTATTACAGGATACTGAATACAGTTCCCTGTGTTATACAATAGGATCTTGCTGTTTATCCATTCTGATATATTTTGCATCTGCAGACCTGGGATTTTAACCCAAATTATCAGACCCCAGAGCTCTTTATATCCTGCTGCCAATCCTTGGCTTGCTGTACTTACCCTTCTTACACTCCAGGGCAGCTGCTTGTTTAGTGGTTCTGTTTCCCAGCTAGAATGTAAGCTCCATGTCCATGGGGATGAGCTCTGCCAGTGACAGGGAGCTTACCACCTCACAGGCAGCCCATTGCCCTTAGCTGTAACTCTAATTGTCATCTAATAAGACTTCACAAGGTAACAGCTATGAAATCTGTATGTGTTTAGGAAGAAGGAACACTTACTTGTAACCATGGATGTGCTGTATGTCTGTCCATCAACCTTCATCAGTTTGGTGCTACTTCACCTCTTGTCTTATTGAGCAAATGCCCAGGAGAGATCATGCAGGCTATGGAAAATTGTTTAGTGGCCACCAATCCCTCCCCTTCCAATGTGCTCACCCCTTTGCAATGTGACTTTGTTACTTCTCCCATCCAGAGGTGGAGTCCACTTCTCTGCTCCCTTGCATCTGGGCTGGCCTTATGACTGCCTTGCTCCATAGAATGTGCTGGAAATGGCACAGTGCAAGTTCTAAAGCCTAAGCCTCCTTAGGCTTGTAGCTTCCTCCTCTGCCCTGTTGGAAGGCTGCTGAGGCCACCATATGGGGCCACGTGATACTGAAAGAGGAGTGGTCATGTGGAGAGCTGAGGCTCTCCAACAAGGGAAACGGCAAATACCAGATGCATGAGTGGGGCCTTCTGACCACCCAGCTGAATGTAGCCACATGAGTGAGCACAGGCTAAACCAGCAAAGGAACCACTCAGCTAACCTGCAGAATTGTGAGAAAGAGTAAATCATTGTTCATTTAAGCCACTAAGTTTGGGGGTGATTTGTTACACAGCAATAGATAACTTATACACAACTGCTACTTTTTTCCTCTATAATGTTCTCCAAATTCCCTCAAACTCTTCATCCTACTCAGCAAATCAGTCTTCCCATGTCACCATGGTGCTAGATGAATCGCTAAGCTCTCTGAACACCAGAGTCTAGAGGAAGGTTTATATGGGGCTGGGGAGGTTCAAGAGCATGAAGCCACGAGGCACCTCAGGTGTGCAGATAGGAAGGGTTATCTGGGAGGAAGTCACTTGGCGTCCTCTAATTCATCACATTTCTGGGTCACAAGTTGGTCTTTAGAAGGGTCTCTGAGATGAGCCAATAGAAAGGAAAGTGGTTTATGAAGAGGTAGGAGGGAAAGGAGATGCCCTCGGGATGCAAACAGCCAATGCAGCCCACCAGCACCATTTATCCACCAGCAGTGTCGCAGGTCTGCTCAAGGAAAGTAAGAGCCCATTCACACTGTGTCACTCATTAAAAACAAGATGCTATTGTCTCAGTGAGAATAGACTAGGGGGAGGAGGAGGAGAAGCATTGAAACTGTAACAAGTTTGAATGACCCAGACATCATTTTACTACTATAAAATTGATTATTAAGGAAATTAAAAAAAAAACAACCTTAAAATGCTCTGGAAAAGAATGCAGACAGGGACACTAGGAGCAGATACTAAGGTGGGCTAAGCAGCCCAGCCCAGTGGTGAAAAGTTCAGATTTCAGAATCAAACGGCCTAAGGTTAAGCCTCAGCTTCTTCACAAATTGTGTGTGACTTGAGCAAATCACTCATTGCACCAAACTCCAATTTCCCCATCTGTCAAATGGGGAAAATAATTGTATACAATGCATCAGAAATGCTTAGCATTGTGCCTCGGTCTACATCTCTCCTCTTCTTATTAGATGATGTTTCTGTTGTTTTGGCTGCTCTGGATCCTTTCATCTGATAATAGCAGCCAGTTTTTGTTGGGAAATCACCTCCTCTTCTACTATCATTTCTATGGGGTTTAGGAGGAACTATCCATCTTCCTGCTCTGGGATGGACCTTGTGACCCTGTCCTGTCCCAACCAGAGAATTCCACAGTAATTGGTTTAGGGCTAGGGAATGGTCACATCGGTCCAATGAGAGACAGCCCTGGGACTACTGCTGGAGTCACCGGATTAGAAAGCATGTATTCCATAAGAGAGTAAGCTAGGGATGGATGGAGGTCACTTTGCCATTATTTGACTAGAGTGTGTCTGATAACAGAGTCCGGAGGAAAGTAGAATTGAAAGAGATGGAAGGAGACCATTTCTTGATGACTTTGAGCTCTGGGTCCAACTGGGTCTGATGCAGACTACAACCTGGCATGAGCTAAGTTTCTGTTTCTGCAATCAACAATAACCTGTTAGCTAGAGGCTTCAAGCATGGCCATAAATGCCCAGTTCACCAAGAATTCCTGCAGAAGCTGGAACAGAGATTCTGTTCAAGTGACCCTAGGTAGAACCGTCTTCACATCACGAATCTATCACCACAGTTCCTGTTCCTTCTCTGCCACTAATCCATCATGTGACTTTGGAGATGGGAGTCAAGACCACCCAGCTTTGTCTCTCAGGAAGGGCCTGAATCTTTCCTTTCTGTGATCTGATGTGTGTTCTTTAGAACAATAGTTTCTCAATGTATAATAAGGTATTACCTGAAGAAAAGGTTTAATGATCAAATAAACTCAGGGTTTATGAAACTCAGGTTTTTGAAACCCTGAGTTAAAAAAGAGAAAACATGTTTTAATACTGCAGGACTTCTCAGAGCCCTTAATGCACGAATGCACTAATATTCCTAAGTATAGGTACTGTCTGAAAGAGATGCTGAATAAATAGTACTTCCCAGACACAGCTGACCATGAAATTCTTTCCCCGGGAAAATCCTCATTGAGCTAGTGTTCTCTGAAACACAGTAAAACACAACTGTAGGGATGACTGAGCATCATCTTAATGAGTGAAGGGATTTAACACTGGCTGGAGTTTTAACTCTTAGATCCTATGTGCATATATTCATTCAAACATTTAACAAGCACCTACCTTGCACCAGACAGTGTATTAGGCCCTGGAGGGTTATAGAAATTAACGAGGTGTTTGTTCCTGCTCTCATGAGGCTCACAGGATAGAGGAGAGGACAGGAAAACACACACACACACACAAACACACAAAGAGAAAATGGTGATGCAATGTGCTCAGAACTACAGTTGGGAGAGCTACAAGGGGAGCATAGGGACTGAGCATGTAGTGCAAAGCATACAGCATAGAGAGGTCCCTAATTCCGACTGGGAGATGAAGGATGGATTCATTTAAATTGATTATAGAAAGGCAAGATGTTCCCTAGTGCTTGGATACAGAGGAGAGTACACAGGCAGGAGAAACACGCAAATGAAGGGCCAGATATCTGAAAAAACAGGGCACTAGTTTGTGAGACTGTAGTATGGGGATAAGTGGCTAACTAGTAAGTACAACCCAGATCATGAAGACCTATGCTAAAAAGTCGGGAATTTATTTTGTACATAGCAGGGAACCATCAAAGGTCAAGGCCTTTGATCTGCCTAGATACATCTTTTTTTTTTTTTTTTTTTTTTTGCGGTACACGGGCCTCTCACTGCTGTGACCTCTCCCGCTGCGGAGCACAGGCTCCAGACGCGCAGGCTCAGCGGCCATGGCTCACGGGCCCAGCCGCTCCACGGCATGTGGGATCTTCCCGGACCGGGGCACAAACCCGTGTCCCCTGCATCGGCAGGCGGACTGTCAACTGCTGCGCCACCAGGGAAGCCTCCAGATACATCTTTTTATAGTTACCCTGGAGAAATGGGAATGATGAGTTGGTAGGGAAATGATATAGGGGTGAAAAATATGGAGGTTTCTGTATGGTGAGAAGACACTGGTGGGCTCCTGACATGTCAGGAAATAACTCCTTACATTTCCAGAACATTTGGATAATAAGCCGAAGTCTCTATTTAATGCTCAGTTCAGAAACCAGACAAAACCCTTAAGCAAAAGATTGACAAGGTTTTGAGTCCACTAAGTATAACAGGCAAGGGCATTAGCGTTTCTGAGAGAGATACTGATCCAGGGCAGTGATGATGGTGATTATTATTCTGCAGTTAGATACTGTCTTTCCTGGAAAGTATTCAAATTTATATTGAATTGAGAAGAGTTTAAAGGCTGAAGGAAGGGATTTACTTCTCTCAGGAATACCCCAAGGAGGTTTTCTGTATTCAAATAGGATCGGTAAGTTGTTCCATCTCCACAAAAATGTGTGGCTGCAAACTGTACCAATTTGACAGAGTGGCTGGTTGAATTAGACAAATAGGGCAGAAGTGCTACTTCCACAAGGTGGTAGTTTCCTTGTTTAAAAAATATCTAGCCAAGTGCTTTGTGATCAGCTAGAAGAGTTGGATAGAGAGGGTGGGAGGGAGGGAGATGCAAGAGGGAAGATATATGGGGTTATATGTATATGTATAACTGATTCACTTCGTTGTAAAGCAGAAACTAACACACCATTGTAAAGCAATTATACTCCAATGAAAACGTTTAAAAAAATATATCTAGCCAAAATTTAAGAGGCTAACTTTAGTTCCAGAGTCCTGTAGGGTAATGGTGGCTGTCTATATTAGAATCTTTCCATGTGTCTTCTAAAAAACCCACAGAAATAAAAAAGATGAGAGAGAAAGAGAGATTAGAGTGAGAAAGAGAGAATAGAACCACCCACAGTCAGTACCCATAGCATAAATAAAATGCAAAGAATGTATCACTTCAATTTATATGCACTTGCGAAAATAAGTTTAATACTAGCAGTGTCAGTTTCAGAATTGACTTCAAAACTGAAGAGGGGTCCTACTGGTGATGGAACATAAATAACTACAAGGATGGTTCACCCTGCAGGAGAAGGTTTCACTCTAGATAAGACATGTAGAGAATATGTAGAAGATATGGTGAACCAAAGCATTGGCTACTGGGTAGGCAAAAGAAAGGGGCTTAGAAGTTGTATAGTAAGAGATGAGGCATGTTAGAAAGTGTAGGTGGTACCAATGGAGGCTTCATAGTGAGGGAAAGAAGGAAATGACTGATGATACGAACTTACTGAAACAACATATGTGTCAGAAGACGAAAGAAAGAAAGAAGGGAAGGAAGGGAGGAAGAGAGGGAGGAAGGATAGGGAGGGAGGGAAGGAGGGAGGAAGGAAGGAAGGAAGAAAAGAAAGAAAGAAAGAAAAAGAAAGAAAGAAAGAAAGAATTACTAAATAAATTGCGCTTAATATTAGCAATGAAGGAGGGCACTCTTCAACCAAGAAACTTAGCAAGTTTATGACCTTGCCTGTGCAATCTCTCCCCACCCCATAAGATCACCAGGTATTATGGGCCCAGGAAAATCCAATAAAATAATCATAAATAGGAAAAAAATCTAAAACTGACTCAAAGTTACTCTAAGAAGAAAACAGAAAGTGAAAATTAAACTTTCTCAGAAGATAAAAACACTTGAGGATAAAAAAAAATCTATGAAGTAGAGAAAAATAGAAAAACAACACTTCAACATGATAAGTTAGAATTCAGACTAAAAAGCATAATAAGATAAAAAAGAATACTTAATAAAGCCACACTTAACAATGTATGAGTCTTAATAGTTATAAATATTTATGCCCCAAATAGCACAGCAGCAAATTTCATAAAGTGGAAAGCCTGGAAGATACAAGAAGTAATAGAAGAGTTTAATAACTTCACTGAAAAATTATCACATATAAAATAACAATGAAAACCTTAATAAATTTGATTAAGTAGAAATGCTATGATTGCATTATCTCATTAAGCAATATATCTAAAAATAAGTAACAAATTCAAAACCATGAACCCTATTTTATTCTTAAATTAAATATCTCTAATTAAAAAAACAAAACTGCAGAATTCTTGAAAATACTGATAATTAAAACAAACTTCAAAAATCTATGAGATGTCATTTAATCAGCAATTAAAGAAAAATGAATAGCCTCTTGTATTGTATTATATATTATATTATATATTAATAAAAATGAAAGCATGAAAATTAATCAATTAAGCAACCCCCCAAATTAGAAAAAGAACAAAACAGAAAACCAAACTAAAGCAGAAGATGGATAATAATTATAAGAGAATAAAGTTAAAAAAATAGAATAAATAAATAAAATTTAAAAGCTAGCTATTGGAAAAAAATCTACAAAATAACTGAAATAAAAAGAGCAAACACAAAAACACAAAATGAATAAACAAAAATGGCAAGGGAAAACAATCATTGAAAAAGAGGAAATTTTAAAAAGTATAAGATACCGCTTTATACAATTCTAAGGAAATATATTTTAAACTGTAGAAAAATGTACAGTCTCTGGAAAACCACAACATTTCAAAATCAGTGCTAACAGAGGTAGAAAGTTCAAATGCACCAGTTTCCATAAGAAAAAAATAAAAATAGTTATCAACTGTCCACCACCCCGAAAACTCAACACTACGTATATTCTAGAAGAGCACTATCTTACAGACCACTCAGTAATGGAGGAAACATTGAATATCTGTGCTGTCCAACACAGAAACCACTAACCACATGAGGAGATTAAACCCCTGAAATGGGGCTAATATGACTAAGAAACAATATTTTAAAATTTAGTTTTAATTAAACTAAATTTAAATAACCACTTGTGACCAGTGGTTACTTTATCTGATGGCACAATTGCAGAGCACAGAAAAAGAGAAAAACTCCCAGATTATTTTTTATTCAATAAGTATACCACTGATAACTAAATCTGAAAAACACTGTATACAAATAGAAAATAGTTGCCTCACTTATGAATATCAATGCAAAAATACTAAATAAAATAATAACAAACGAATGCAACAGTACATTAAAAGTAATACATCCTGATCGAGTGGGGTTTATTCCAGAAATGCAAAGATGGTTCAATATCCATCAATATATAATCAATTAATATAATTGATCTTATAAATAAATCTAAGAAGAATAATCATTTTATCTTCATAGACATTAAAAAGACTTTTGGCAAAATTCCATAGTATTTCCTTAAAAAGCACAATAAATAGGAATTAATGAACAATTTCTTAACATTAAAAAACAAATATAACTTATCCCAATGTTAAATGGAGACTAAAGAGACACATTTTTACTCAAATTAAGAATAAAACAAGGATGTTCACTATTCCCACCAACCTTTTACTTTTTTTTAGAAATATTAGCAAACAAAGTCAGGCATAAGAACTGGGGAGAAAGAGACCAAATTATCTTTATTTTCATTTGATATAAAAATTTACCTGAGTTCAGAAATCAACATTTATACTAAGATCAATTGATTTTGGACAAGAGTATCAAGACAATAGATAGGGAAAGAATTATCTTTTCAACAGATTATGTTGGGACAACTGGATATCCACATGCAAAAGAATGAAGTTGGATTGCTTACCTCACACCATATACAAATATTAACTCAAAATGGATCATAGACCTAAATCTAAGAGCTAACACTGTAAAACTCTTAGAAGAAAACATAGGAGTAAATATTCACAACCCTGTATTAAGGAAAGGTTTCTTAGGCCAAGAAAAGTACAAACCACAAAAGAAAAAAAGAGAAAATTAGATTATATCAAAATTAAATACTTCTGTGTTACAAATAATACCTCCAATAAGTGAAAATACAACCCACAGAATGGGAGAAAATATTTAGGATCATATATCTGATAAGGGTCTAGTATCCAGAAAAAAGAACTCATAATTAAATAATAAAAGACAACCGAATTTTAAAAATAAACAAAGATTTGAGTAGACATTTCTCCAAAGAAGATGTACCAATTGCTAATAAGCACATGAAAAGATGCTCAGTATCATTACTTATTAAAGAAATGCAAATCAAAACCACAATGAAATACAACTTCATACCCAGTAGAATGGTTATTATCAAAAAGACAGACGATAACAACTGTTGGCAGAATGTGGAGAACTCAAAACCCTCATACTTTGCTGATGAGAAAGAACATAAAATGGTTCAACCACTTTGGAAAACAGTTTGGCAGCTCCTCCATATGTTACGTATAGAGTTACCATAAGACTAAGCAATTCCACTCTTTGATATACACCCAAGAGAAATGAAAATATATGTGAAAACAAAAGCTTGCATATGAGTGTTTACAGCACCTTAACTCATAATAGCCAAAAAGTTGAAACAAACCAGACATCCATCAACTGATAAATGGGTATATGTGAAATATTTATACAATGGAATATTATTCAGCAATAAAAGTAATGAAGAACTGATGTATGCTACAACCTGCATGAATCTTAAAATAATATGACAAGTGAAAGAAGCCAGTCACAAAAGACCGCATATTGTATGATTCCATTTAAATGGCTGATGTACAGAACGTGAAAATCTATAGAGATATAAAGTAAATTAGTGGCTGCTTACGACTGGGAGTGGCGGGGGGTTAGGAGAAATGTAATGAGTGTGAGGTTTCTTTTAGATGTTATAAAAACGTTCTAAAATTAGATTGTGGTCATGGTTACACAACCCTGTAAATATAGTAAAAAAATTGAATTATATTCTCTAAACGGGTAAGTTTTATGTCATATGAATTATGTCTCAATAAAGCTGTTAAAATTTTTACCTGATAAACCCAAAAGAAGTAAGGGAAAAAAATTATGATGAAAACATGATTTAATAACATGGAAGGTTGTAAAATTAACAAACAAAAAATCAATAACCTCCAAAATAGCCTTCATATAACAATAACCAGGTGGAAGATACAGTGAAGCACAAGACACCATTTACAATATCAAAAAGAAAGAAAGAAAGAAAGAAAGAAAGAAAGAAAGAAAGAAAGAAAGAAAGAAAGAAAGAAAGAAAGAAAGAAAGAAAGAAAGAAAGAAATGAAAGAAAGAAAGAAACCTAACATTACACTTAGCATGAAATGGGCAAACCTATTTGAGGGAAATTTTAAATTTCTTTAACAAAATAAAAATAGATTTGAAGAACAGTTAAGACAAACCAGGGTCTTGGAAAGACTAACTCAGCATCACAAGGATGTAAGTGCTCCCCAAGATAACATATCTTTGAATGCTATAGTAATCAGTTTCAACAAAGGTTTTTAATGGAGTCTGCCAAATTGATTTTAAATTCATATAAAGAAAAAGCATGAATAGCTTGGAAACCTTTTTAGGAGTGCTGGGGGACAAGGTAATTCCATCAAATGGATAGATGGCAGATAGCTAGATAGATAGGCAGAGAGACAGAAGTAAATATAGCCTCCGTATATTACTTAGGCTGGAGCAAGAAACAGATGACACACTCAAATTAGTATAATTGGAAAATGATTTAATAAAGGGACTATTTACAAAGGTGTGGGTGGACAGGCTCTATGAAAATCATAAGGGATTATGCAGTTTTCCCAATACATGTTGGGTTGTTGACCAGCTAAGGGCCCAAAGGTGTGAGAGGAGGGGGCAGGTAGCAGAACCTAGAAGAGAGCGTTGTGTAGAAATGGCCAGGTTGAGAGGACTGGTGACCTTCTGTCCAGGGACACAGGCAGATCAAGGATACCCTGCAGGAAGGAGCCAGGAGAATAGATACCTTCACCTTTCTCACTTCCTTCCTTCCAATCTCCTGCCAGACCTCCCCAATGGCTACACCCAACCAGAAGCCAAAGACAAGGAAGCAGTGGTTGTAGTTCTTTGAAGCCAACCTCCCAGGGTTCATGACAGAGTGCAGAAGCAAGGGAGAGGGTCTAGAGGGGCAAGTGGAAGACATATGACATAGTTTATAATTAAAACAGTGTTATTGGCACCTGAATAGACAGGACAGTTGTAAACATAATGACCAGTCCAGAAATATGACCAAGGACACAGGGAAATTTGGTCTGGGAAAGAGTGACATCTCAGATTCTGGGGAAAAAAAATGGCCTTGCAAATAGTGTTGTTGGGATAACTGGAGAGACATTTGGAAAATGACAAAATTATGTCCACACCTCATACCATTCATCAGGTTAAACTCCAAATGCATCAAAAATCTAAATGTAAAAAATTAAACCATATAAATATTAAAAGAAAATGTAGGCAAATTCTTTTAACCCTGGGAATGACAAGAGCCTTTTCCTATCACTTACAACTCAGAAGTGTTAAAAGAAAAGACTGATAAATTCAGTTACCTAAATTAAAAAAAATTTTGCATGACAAAAGACATCATAAGCAGTCAAGGTGAAATGAAAAGCCGAGAGAAAATATTTGCAACTTACATCATAAAAGGCTAATCTTATTAATACATTAAAAAGCTCTTCAGAATTGAGGTAAAATGGGCAAAAGACATAGTTCATAGCAGAAAGAAAGGCAAAGGGCTTTAAATATGTGAAAAGATGCTCAACCTCACTCATAATAAAGGAAATGCAAATTTAAACAACACTGAAATGTCATTTCTTATCTCTCAGATTGGCAAAAATCCAAGAGTTAGGTAACACATTGTTTGCAAAGAAACCATCACTCTCATATTTTTCCAGTAGAAGTGCAAAATGTCCAAAGCCTATGAAGAGGAATTTTACATTTAATGATATTACGTGTGCATTTACCTTTTGACCCAGCAATCCTATTTCTAGAAAATCTACAATAAAGATATACTTTCATAAATATCTGTGGCATTGTGGCAAAAATGCCACTGTGGCATTATTTCCAAGAGCAACAAGACTGGAAACAACTCAAATATGTATCGCTCAGAGAATGGTTGAATAAACGAGGGTATTTTCACACAGTAGACTATATGCAATCCTAAAATTCAATAAAAAATATCTGTATGTACAGATTGGGAGTGATTTTCTGAATACTTTATTAAGTAAAAAGCAAGTTGTTGGAAACTGTTTAGGGTTTGCTACCTTTTGTGTAAAAACAAGGGGTAGTATATACTATTTTTATAAAAAAATAGCACTGGAAGGATAAAGTGGAAACTAATAAAAATAGTATTTAGCTACACAAGGTTGGGGGAATAGAGTAGAGGGACATATATTTCTCTGAGTGCATCTTTGTATATGGTTTTAACTTTGGAACTATGTAAATGTTTATATATTCAAAAATTAAACAGAAAATATAAAAAGGCAACCTAAAATTGAAAGTAAACTGGAACAAACAACCCTGGTGATACGTTAAATTTTTCACATTAGCACACAGAGAAAAGATTTCAAATGACTTTTGACTTTTGGTACTCAGACTGTCCTTAAGAACAAGAAAAAACTTCAGAGAAATATGAAACTTCAGTTTCATTGCTAATAGTCACTGTAATGTAATTGTAACTTTGTAATCGCTTAGTGTTCAGTATAGGATAAAGCAAATATATAATATACATATGTTATCAGGAATTGAGATTTTGGGTTTGAGATAAAAGGAGATAAAAATGTGAATTAAGGTGTTCTGTATAACCTTGTAATATTAACTTGAATTGTGACTATCAGTATGGACTCATGATTTTATTAAACAAATATATTTTCTAGTTCTGTCCATGGAAAAGGCCTTTTAATATTCTAATAGCTATGAGCTCACCTAGTACCCAGATCTTGGTTTCTAAATACTATCATTCTCCCCTAAGAGAAAATAGCTCCTTTGAGAAATGGGTGATTCTAAGTCTGGGTCAGCAAAAGTATAAAATGAGTCTGACCATGTGAGAAAGGAAGAATGTCGAAGGCATGTCAAAAGAACACAGAAGCCAGCTGATAGGTGCTCCGGTTGGCCAAACTTGGGACATTTTGAGAATCAAACAGAAAAATATCTTTGGTTGCAAAATACAGAATGAATAAAAATTCACCAGTCCATAGTGATTCTAGAAAAATAAAACAGTGAAATACATAAATAGATAGACATAGGTAGAAACTCCTTACCCTGGAAATTGGTAGCTGGAGGAAATCATTATTTAGTTTGCCTTTTAAGAATAAGCTGCAGGGCTTCCCTGGTGGCGCAGTGGTTGAGAGTCCGCCTGCCTATGCAGGGGATGCGGGTTCGTGCTCCGGTGTGGCTGGGCCCGTGAGCCATGGCCACTGGGTCTGCGTGTCCAGAGCCTGTGCTCTGCAACGGGAGAGGCCACAGCAGTGAGAGGCCCGCGTACCGCAAAAAAAAAAGAAAAGAAGCTGCAGTTTATCTAGTTAATAAGGGAAAGTTTTCCTTTACCAAACGATGCCAGCTAATAACTGCAGAACAAATGATAGCATTAGAAAATCCCAAAGTCGCAGCCCTTAGTGAGATATTTTGCTTATATGTGGTAGAGAATTCTAGATTGATGCTCTAGATAGAGTTAACAGAGGTAGCTCCCTGGGGAGTGGGTTTCTAGCATGTGGGAGAGTGCTGAGAGAATGAGAGGGTTTACTTATATTTTTGCCCATCTGTCTTCTTCAAAATGTTCATCACAAACATAGTGTTTGTACAATGAAAAAAAAAAAAGCTTAAAAATCTAGTTGGAACTCCTATTTTTGCAAATTTTTACTTTTCCTTTGGGACCTTATTCAACTGTTCGCTCCTGAAGGCCAACGTCACAGGCTACCCTAAGCAAGAAAGTCACTTCTTTCTATGCTGACCTTTATTATGGCATTTACCACATTTTAAACCTATAATTGATTGTCTGTTTACAGCTCTATATACTCACCTTCCACCAAACCATTAGGGTTTGCTCTATTCTTTGTGGCCTTGGTTTCTGTTACCTGTTTGGCACATAGTAGAGTTCAATAAATGCAGAGTAGATTCAATAAATGCTTGCTGAGTGTTTAAGAGCTTGGAGGAAGGCTTTGGAATGTTGAATATCATAACCTGTTCACACCTGACACCTCCCTCCTCTGGATCAAAATTCTCCAAAGAAAGAGATTTAATTTTATACAGCTCAACAAGTAATTATTTGAGTAAATTACATAATTTCTTTGGGCCTTAAGTTTTCTCATCTGCAAAGGTATGTGGGTAGGGAGGAGGAACCAAGGCTCTTGTTAGGGATACCTGAGAAAATAATGTGTTTGATAACAACTTTTGGATAAATAAATGAGTAAATAAATAATATAATTTATAGATAAATGAAAAATGGATGAATGAAAGAACACAGAGATAGGAGGAAGGAGAGAGAAAAGTACTGAGGAGAGTGAATGGATGGATGGGTAGATGGATGGATGGATGGATGAATGGGTGACTAGGCGAATGGATGGTGGATAGTTGAATAGATGAATGATGGTTGGATGGGTAGTTAGATGGTTGGATGGACGAATAGATGGGTAGATGGTGGATGAACAGATGGATGATGGATGGTTGATTGGATGGATGGATGGATGGATGAATGGGTGACTAGGCGAATGGGCGGTGGATAGTTGAATAGATGAATGATGGTTGGATGGGTAGTTAGATGGTTGGATGGACGAATAGATGGATAGATGGTGGATGAACTGATGGATGATGGATTGTTGGTTGGATGGATGGATGGATGGATGACTAGGCGAATGGGCGGTGGATAGTTGAATAGATGAATGATGGTTGGATGGGTAGTTAGATGGTTGGATGGATGAATAGATGGATAGATGGTGGATGAACAGATGGATGATGGATGGTTGGTTGGATGGATGGATGGATGGATGAATGGGTGACTAGGCGAATGGGTGGTGGATAGTTGAATAGATGAATGATGGTTGGATGGGTAGTTAGATGGTTGGATGGATGAATAGATGGATAGATGGTGGATGAACAGATGGATGATGGATGGTTGGTTGGATGGATGGATGGATGGATGGATGGTTAGCTTGTTGGTTGGAGGGATGGATAGAGGACTGTGTGGATGAGCATCAGGTCTGGCTTAATTTAGTTTTAGGGGTAGGTTAAGCAGAGATGGCCCAACAATCACATAGAAATAGATTGTTTTCTGTTCCAGTCATGAGCTTGTCCCCTTGTTTCTTCTGTTCTTATGATTAAGAACAATTGGCTTTGATGGGACAGCCAGGTTGCAAACCCCAGTAATGTGATTCCTTCCCAAGTCTGGGCCTGAGTCCAGCTGCACAGGGAGTGACTTACTTCATTCAGCCTGGACCCACCCTAAGAGGATAAAACCTTTGAGCCACTGCAGGTGATACACAGCTATCGTTTTCCCACGTTGGACAAGTGATGTAGCTGGGTGGGAAGGCAAATTCTTTTAGGACAGGATTGGATGCTCACCTGTTAGAACTACGAAAAGAAAAGCTAAGACTTGCCAGTCTCCATAAATGATGAGTTAGCCTTGCCTTGCAGGGTGAAAGAAATAGAGAAGCCGATCAAGCAACACCACAGACTGTGTTTAGACAGGTTAGTCTGAGGCAGGGGGCTTGAGTTCAAGCCCTAACCCTGCAGCTAACTAGCTGAGTAAATTTTGACTTGCCTATACCTCTCTTGGAGCACCAGTTTCCACATCTGGAAAATAAGAGAATGATGGTTACCATGTTAACTTCTAGCACCAATATTTTCAGAACCGCAAGCCCAGGGATTGTTGTTTAAGGCTGGCTTGCTTTGAGTTCACCCTGTGTCTGAGTTTCCCCATCCTTCATGATGGTCTTAATTATGCCTGTTCTGCCTGTTTTGCACAGATGCTGAGAGTCAAATGAGATCACGATGAGAAAATGTTTTTAAATGGCAGAGTGTATGCTGAGAATGTGAGTGTTTAATAAAAACCCCAAAACAGCCTCTGCAGATTTAAAGTGGAGAGATCGGAGAGGAGGTATCAGAGAGCAAAGTTTATCTTTGGAAACTTTATTCTCCTAAACAGTTTCCCTGCTGTGCTATCTTCCACTGAGGAAAGTGTAGTCTGAGGTAGTAATTTCCACAGTGCAGCTATCTCAGCAAGAGACAGGATAACCGCAGGCCAGCTTCCTATCCAGTCTGTGTCCTCGGTTCTGTAGGGTCCAGGGGATAGGTGGACTGACTTGGCCTGGAGCCCCACCCTGTGACCTCTGACAACTGACACACAGCACTGCTTCCTCCGTTGGAGTCCATCAAACATCATACTGTGAGGTGACCATTTGCCATGTGACTGACTCCCCATTACATCCAGGGTTTCCAAAATGTGTGACCCATATTTTTGACCTCTGCATTTTCTGGATATAGATTGTGGGTTGCTCTAATCAGAATTGGGGGACATTCTAAAATTCTAGGGTCCGTAGACCGGGGTGCTTTGGGAACAAGCCTCCCTCCTTCATTCTGCAACTTCTTACCTAAGAATGTGGTTCCTGAAGCCCAGCTGACTGGGTTCCTACCTGCCTCCATCACTCATCAGCTGTGCAATCTTGGGAAAATCATGCAACCTCTCTGTGCCAGTTTCCTCATCTGTAAAATGGAGAAATTAATAGTACCTTCCTCATTAATACTAACTTCCTCATAGTTGTTGAGAATAAATTAAGGTATGTCAGTTGCTTAGGATGAGGCCTGGTACACGTTTGATCAACAATACTTGTTTCAGGTGTTATCAGTGACGACTTGTGCTTTGTGTGTCTTGGGATGTCTCTGTGTGTCAGAAGAAGGTGAGGGCTCCAGACTTGTTCAGATCTAGATAAAATAGGTGGAAACACTATAGTGCCACAGGTGGGCCCTCACCAAGATTCTGGAAATTTGGGGGAGGGGGTGATTTTATTCTCTCGTTCACACCAACCCCCAGCTCCTGTTCGCACTGAGTTCAGTGTGGGGACCACCTCCCCATCCTGTTCAGGTTGTCTTCATTCCACAGCTGGTCTATCTGAAAGGAAAATCTAGCCCGTCTTCATAGTTCCCACCAAAGAAAAGTCACATGCATGCATCGGCTGGGGGAGAAGAAGACTTCAGAGCTGTGGGTGCATACACACTGCTGAATCTAACGGGTCACCTTGGTAATTTCTGCACTTCTGCTTCCGGCTTCTGGGAATGTTGATCCATTCTTCTTTCTCCTCCCACCACCCGCAAGGCATTTTCCCAGAGATGCTTCCCTCCCTAAGAGAAACTCCTGATGTCAGATATTAAGATAGCACGTTTCTTTTTTTTTTTTTTTATTTCTTTTATTTATTTATTTATTTTAGCGGTACGCGGGCCCCTCACTGTTGTGGCCTCTCCCGTTGCGGAGCACAGGCTCCGGACGCGCAGGCTCAGCGGCCACGGCTCATGGGCCCAGCCGCTCTGCGGCATGTGGCATCTTCCCAGACCGGGGCACGAACCCGCGTCCCCTGCATCGGCAGGCGGACTCTCAACCACTGCGCCACCAGGGAAGTCCGCACGTTTCATTTTTATATTCCTACATCAGGAATTCTGGGTGTTTGTTTGATTGTCCCATGCAAGGACAAATGTAACCGGCCAAGATGTGGACCTGCCCAGCCAAGGGAGGTCTCCCAGAATTAAGGGTAAATGTTGCAAAGAACTATTAATATATTCTTCAACAACAAGCCCAGCTATTCTCAGGGTTAGGGTAAGGGTTAGGGTTAGAGGAGGAATAGACTAGGCCAAGGTGCACAGGGTACAGGAGTTTCTCTCTCTTATATAGTCTTGTTCAGAATGTCCATTCTGGAAACAACAGCAGTATGCCTAGGGCTTGTCCAAGGCATCAAGAAGTCCGCAGAACCTCCTCATATTCTGTCAGGCTTATTGTTACCTTTGTTTTGTTATCCTGTGACCCCCAAAGGGCTGCTGAAAATGGGGTCTGGGGCTGGAATCACATCACATGTGGCTAGCACTCCTGAGGCTGCCACACGAGCACATCATTCACTGAGGAGGTACACATCCTGGGTTTCTTAGGGTATTTGAAAAGTCTGATTTGTTTTCATATTCAGCCAGTCTTTTTATTCTTTTAAAACAATATCATCCTTGAGAAGCAATTTAGAAGTGATTAAAAATCTCAGTATTGGGAGCAGGTGAATCGAGGTTCAAATCCTGCATCTTGTTACTCACCGACTGTGGATTTGGGAGAAGTGCTTGAGCTCTCTCCGTCACAGTCTCCCCACCGGCAAACTGGAATAACTGGGCTTTAAGGTGACTGTCATAGTCAATTGAGATGATGTATGTCATGACAAGCGTTCAATAAATGTTCGACATTATTATTATCACTACGAGGAAGAACCAGAGAAATATTGAAAGCAGGAACTATTCTTTCCCCCAGGATTCACTAACGACAATACTCAGCCCCAGGCGAATTAGGTGTTCTGTAATCTCTTCAAAAACTCGATGGCTTCCAGCTCTGTTCAAAATTGAGTAAGCATCAATGTAGGTAAATGGATCTCTTTTCACTCTTGTTTGTTTTCTGTCTGGAGGGCCACCTGCTTGGTGTACCCACGGCACTAACACAGTGTCCTGGAGTACGGCTGACAGCTTCCCCACTTACTCTGTGTGGAGAACCAATTTCTCCTTTTTAAAAAATTTTTATACAGTTTTTAAAGGTTACACTCCATTTACAGGTGTTACAAAATATCAACTATATTCCTCGTGTTGTACAATACACCCCTGAGCCTATCTTACACCCAGTAGTTTGTACATCCCACTCCGCCCGCCATTTTGGCCCCCCCACCACATCCCACCCCCGGCCACTAGTAACCACTAGTTTGTTCTCTATATCTGTGAGTCTGCTTCTTTTCTGTTAGATTCACTAGTTTGTTGTAGTTTTTAGATCCCACATACAAGTGATGTCACACATGATTTGTTTCTCTCTGTCTGACTTATTTCACTTAGCATAATACCCTCCATCCCGGTCCATCCATGTTGCTGTAAATGGCAAAATTTCATTCTTTTTTATGGCTGAGTACTATTCCATTGTGTCTATACACCACATCTTCTTTATCCATTCATCTGTTGATGGACACTTAGGTTGTTTTCATGTCTTGGCTGTTGTAAATAAGGCTGCTACGAACATTGGGGTGCAGGTATCTTTTCAAATTAGAGTTTTTGTTTTTTTCAGGTACTGCCACATGATGCAGCAATTCCACCCCGAGAACAAATTTTCATTTCAGATTCAATACCTCCAAAGGCCCTTTGTACCTGGCCTCCAACTCTGACCTTTGTAAGCCACCAGCATTGGTTTTTCCAATGCTTAGCAGCTTAATGCATCTATTGTTCCAAGTTTCTTTGAAAAAATCACTTTGATTGCCTGACTCTATAGTTTAGGCTGTGTTCTTTCTTATCCTGTTTAAGTGTGACATACTCTTTTTGAATTTGTTCAAATTATACATTCAATTAGCAAAGTCCCATATTAAATTGATGACACCTCACTGAACAGAGTCTTCTTGGATTCTGTATCTTAGCAATTAATTTTTGTCTAATCCATTGATAGAGTTTTCTACATGAATAAACTTCCAAATACTTTTCCTGATCATTTTGGATCCATTCATTTAAAAAAATATATCTCATTTGCTGTGTTGCAGTTTTGAAATTTTTACAGATGGGTTTTACAGAGTTTTGAAATGTAGGTCAGATAATCTCCTGAAAATATTTGCCGGCATCCCTGTGACAGTCGGGTTCTATGAATATTTTACATTTAAATGGGATCTTGGATGTCTAGTGAGTTTCTAGGTGGGTTACTTAGAGACAAGTGTGCAAAGATGCATAGCAACGTTTACTCTCAGGTCAAATGTCACGTGTATGATCTATAGGGGTTTTCTGAGTTTTAGTCTATTCTGTGTGTGCTATGCGCAGGGCAGGTACTGTTGGTCAAGCATTGATTATGTGCTGTTCATGCCTCATGCATCATATCCTTTAAATTCAATCCCATGAGGTGGGAGCTCTGAGCCTCCCACTTTGCCAGCTCTGCCCACAGCACATGTGCACCCTCCATGCAAACACGTGCCCGCCTTCCATCTGCTGCCCCTTGCACACAACTGAATCCACAGGAGAGAAGAGGGCAGTGCAGTGTAGAGGATGCATCAGTGCCTGAGCACGGAATCCTGGCTCTGCCACTTACTGGCTATGAGACCCGGGGCAAGGAACTTCACCTTCCTGTGTCTCACTTTCCCCATGGGTAAAACAGGGATCTAATATCTAATAGAACAGTCTTCACTGTCTACAAACTTTTTCTTTGTGAATTCACCTACCGACTAAAATGTATTTGTAACTCTTAAATCAATACTCGATGCGCTCTCCCGGAAACTGACGGACGTGTGGGGGGGGTGGGGGGGTGGGTCACGTGATCCGCACATTCCCAGCTCTGCTCAAACAAGGTGATGTCTGCTGCTTGGTTCAGCTCTTCTACGATAAACGACTGTCCTTTTTGCAGAATATTTGGTGCCATGTTTTCTCATTTTTGTGCTCTTTGTTGGTGATTCTGTGCTGCTGAAGCTCTGTCTAATGATCCTAAGTCCGGGGATCCTGTGATATGTATTAAAGAGAAAATACATGTGTTATGAGTGCTGTTGGCTGTGAGTTCAATGTTATTAATCAACTCTCTCTCTCTATATATATATATATATTTAAATGTATCATTCTTATTTTTACATTTTTAAAATTGAACTATAGTTGATTTACAATGTTGTGTTAATTTCTGCTGTAGAGCAACGTGATTCAGTTATACATATATACGTTCCTTTTTGTATTCTTTTCCACTATATATTAAATAAGGTGTCTTTAAACAGAAACATACATAAAACCGGGTTATGTCTTGATTGACAAAAATAACGTGACCAGAGGTTTACAGGACCCTAATCTTGAGTTGCCCTGGAAGCAGTGGTTCAGTATTCATAAATTCAGTGTTCAGGGAGAACTTATTGGAACAAAACTACCACGAATAATGAGAATAAACTGCCTTGGCCTTGCAGGGTGATGAGATTTAAATAAATGAATGAGTATCGGGTGCTCAGAACCATGGCTGACACACAGTAAGCCTCAAGAAATGTTAGCTTCTTATTATTAGTGCTCTGGAAAGCCCATCATCTTCCTCATCATCTGGCCCATCCTTCTGGGTTCCTCCCCTCTCTACTACCTTCCTGAATCTCTGGGACCTGGGAGGAGTGGTCTGGTCTGCGCTGGGTGTCCAACCCACCTAGAACGACAATTCACTGCAGCCGCGTCTACCCTGAGTTAGAGCTGGCTGAGTGCACGCATTCTCCCTCACCCTTGGTTTGCTTGCCCAGCACCGCATGAAATGGTCCAGATGCCACTTCTGTTTTCAGCAGTCCTCACAGCATTGCTTGGGCATGAGTGCTGTTAGCCCACTGAAACCGGGCCTTCTTCCTCCAGGATTCGGAAACCCCACCAGGGTAGGGGCAGTGCTCAGGCGGACTTTAGTTGCGTCTGAGTATTTTAATTTTCTTACAAGGAATCATCCCTGTGCACTTAGAAGCTTACATTAGGTAATTAACAATTCTGCTCCGACTCTTGCAGTCTGTTCCCCGCAGAGTGTCCTGAGTAATTTTTTAAAACCTCTTAATAAGGATGTGTCACTTTCTGGCTCACACTCCTCCAAGCGGCTTCCTGTGACACTTAGAGTGAAGCCCAAACTCATTACCAGGGCTTGTTTCCAAAGCGGGACTGGGCTAGAGTGAACTTATTGGCAACCTTAGTCTTCCTGTTCATCTAGCTTTTGGAACAGTTTTTTTTTTCAGTATGCGGGCCTCTCACTGTTGTGGCCTCTCCTGTTGCAGAGCACAGGCTCCGGAGGCGCAGGCTTAGCGGCCACGGCTCACGGGCCCAGCCGCTCTGCGGCATGTGGGATCTTCTCGGACCGGGGCACGAACCCGTGTCCCCTGCATCGGCAGGTGGACTCTCAACCACTGCACCACTAGGGAAGTCCTTGGAACCGTTTTGAGGCTCAAGGGGAGATAGTACTGGCCCCCTGCGCCTCTCAGAATGCTCTGGGCTGCTGGAAGGAGAGTGGCCTTTGCAACTGGGCAAACCTGGCTTCAGGTCTCTGGTGAACCACTTACTACTTGTGTGTCCCGGACAAGGTCCCTGATTGCCTGGCCTCATTGCCTTCAGCCCTACTGTGTAAAGGCTAAGAGCGTGCACTTGAACTTCTGTTTTTCCACATAGTACCTGCATATCTCCGAATCTGTAAAATGGGGATAGGGCTAGACCTAGGATCCAGGGTTTTTGTGAGGATTAAATGAGATAATGTATGTAAAGCTCTTAGCACTCTGCCTGGCACATGGCGACAGCTCAGTAAAGGTCAGCAGTGATCCCAGTAACTCTATTATTACTATTATTGCTGTCATTATTATTATTAACTGTGAAATGGGCTTACTAATATCCATTTCGGGGGGGCTTTCTGAGAATTAAATGAGAGCATCAATAAAATGCTTAGCACATAATAGATTCTCTGACTTTTTATTTTTCTTCATTGTTTCCTCTTCCTGCCCATTTAAATGTCTGGACACGTGTGGACCCCAAAGCACAGTTTATATGCATTATACTTACTCTACAGCCATACAACTACTAGACTTCTAAAAGCCCCAAAGCAATTTTACCCAATGCAATGGTCAGGCCTGAGAGAAGTTATTGTTATTTTATATGTACATAAAAATTGGTTCCAGGCTCTGAAATTTTTAAGAATAAAATAGTGTCCTTGCAGGTGGGAAAAGCACATCCCATGAGATTGGACCTGGTGGTTTCCCCATGAGCATCTCATCTCTGATGATCTGTCATCTCCCTGGACACCTGTTCCCACTCTGCCAATCATATGACGCTAAAAAGCATGAAATAAGGAAGAAAGAATTTTGTAGATGGAGTCTTGAAAGGCTACTTGTTAAAGAATCACTTCATTGGAGGTTAAGCTCTGCCCCATGCAATTCAACAAATGGCTCGTGGGCATGGGCCACCTGCTACAGAAGGGTCCCCCAGCCCACCCTGGCCTTTTCTCGCCTCTGGTTGCACCTGTGAGGCAGGTTGAGGGCAGACCCAGGAGACAAGGCCCGGGCTTTCCTTGAACACCCAGGAGATGCCTGCAACTTTCTGCAGGAGCCTTCAAGGATGCGTATGGTATGAAGACAGCTGAAGCAAAAGCATTACTTTTACAGGAAAGATTGCCGAGTCCGCTTCTACACCACACGTATCTTCTGTCTCTTTGAGAGGACTGAATAATCTAAGCTGAACAGTTTTGAGCCCAGGTATTGGAAAACATTATTAATTATGATGGCGATGATGAAAGTGGTGGCTGTCGTTTTTGAAGGGGCTGTTTTAAGTGTTTTCCGTGCTTTGATGTCATCCTTCGAACACCTTTAACAGTTTCCAGAGAACGAAACAGAAGCTCAGAGAGGTCAGTCTGATGGCAAAGTCCTTTCGCTGCTAGCCATCCCTTGTCTGGTGCTTTCTCATATATTATTTCACATAATCCTCATATCAGCAAGGTGCCTATTTAATTAAGCCCCACTTAACAGAGGTAGCAACTGAGACCTGTAATTCCCTGACTTGAATAGCATCTCCCAGCTAGTAAACAGAAGAGTTAAGCTTAGAATGTAAGTCTTTGGAATCCAAATTCTGTTTTTCCTACCATCTCTCAATGTCAGCTTTAATGTGCCTTTAGAATATTTAGAAGAAGTTCCAGATGGATGGGTTTTATTGGTTAAGGACATGTGATTTCCAGTCTCTTCCACCAGTTGGCACCCAGGAGGTCAGAGTAATTTAGCATCTTCCCTGGAACCACACCCTCTGTCACGGTGCCTATCACAACCTTCCCCTTATTCCAGGCTTGCCCAAATCCCGCCTCTCCTAGGATATCCGATCACCAAAACCAGCCAGCAGAAAGCCATCTGGGGTTCTCATGACATTGGAGGCCTGAGTGCTGAGTCTCTAACCTCATCAGATTTCTGTTCTGCGGTATCCTTAGGTTGTGCGTGTACTCCTTGGAGCCCGGGTCTGCTTTGGGCAGGGAGGTATGATCCTGAATTCTTGAACTCTTATTCCGTCTTCCCCTTTAACAGGGCTGGCCTTCACCACTCTCACCATGAGCTTCTCACCTACCAAGAATTGTGTCTTCCCAAGCAGCAGCCTGTGTGCTACTGCACGTACTAGGTGTCCAGTAAACGTTCAATTCACTTGTCTCTGTCCTTTTCTTTGTCCTTTTCTTGCAAGAGCAGCTAATGCAACAGTTACTGGCATGCAAGCAGTGGGGATTAACCTGTGTGTCTACTGTATGTGCAAACTATGATAGAGCACCAATGACCCAGATGTAAAGTGGAAGTCGTCTATAAGGAACCCATTCTGTGCCAGGCAACATACTCAGCACTTTACATCCATGATCTCATTTCATTTTCCCCAAAACTATGTATTTGAGCTCATTTACAGGTGGGGAATCTGAAGCTCAGTGGTTAAAGAGCTTGCCCTAGCTTATATATCAAGCTTGTGGTAGCAAACCCGGTCAGTTTTGGTGAAGATGCCCAGTGCCCCCCACATAGTAGGGACTCAATGAATAGTGGCTGTCATTGAGTTGTCATTATTATTAAAAGAAGAACAGGCTTTGAAGTCAGGCAAGGCTGTGCATAAATCCTGGTTCTGCCACTTAATAGCTGTGTGACCTTGAGTAAGTCATTGACCTCTCTGAGCCTCTGTTGCTACATTATTATAAGTTGGCATTTGGTTTGGCTAGGAGCACAAGAAAAGCCAAGGTAACAGTGGCTTAAACAAGATAAAAGTTTCTTTCTCTCTCATCTAAAAGTCTCCAGGTAAGCAGTTCAGGACAGGTAGGATAGTTTCATAATCTTCAGGGAACCAGGCCCTTCCCCTTTGCTGCTCTGTGACTATCAGCAGGAAGTGTTCACCTCATGGCCCAACATGGCTGTCAAGCACCAGACACCATGTCCTATTTTTAATTAGCAGGAAGGAGTAAGGACTATGGTGGGATTCTCTCCCTCTCTTTAAAGAATGCTTCCTGGAAGGCATACGCAACACTTGGGCTTACCGACCTTTGGGCAGAATTTGCCATGTGGCCCTACTTGGCAACAAGGGTTTCTAAGGAATGCAATCTTTATTCAGGTAGCTATGCACCCAGGTGAAATTGAGGTCCTATTGCTAAGGAAGAAGGGGGAAGAATACTGGGGGAATATAGGTCAATTCTGCCCCTTTGCCCCATTTGATAGATTGAGTTGTAAGTTAATGGAATAGTGCATGGAAAACTCCTAATAAGCTGTTTACACTATATAAAGGCTCAGCCTGACTCACTCCCATTTTTCTACTCTGGAAAATAATCCTGTCTTCCAGAATAATCTCTCTTGTATTACACAGGAGTGCTTCCAAATCCTTGGAAGCACTGTGCTTGGCCCAAGTCAGACCCCGAGACCAGCCAGCTCAGGGACAGAAGTTGTGGAATGTGGGAACAAGGTAATAGCTTTAAGACAGATGCTGAGAGCTCCAAGGTAGAAGAAAGATCCTGGGCAGAAATTACCCCATCCATCCCTGACCTGGCCTTCTCTCCAACATCTCTCGAACTCCCCTTAGTAGGATGGATTTCTGCCATTCCCCACAGCTCCTTGGCCCCAGGGTGGCCTCAGGCCCACATCTTGAGCAGTGAGACCCTCACTGACTACTCAGAGTACAGTTTGGTTGTCTTATAATTACCACCCTCCTCTGAGTCTGACCACCACCCCTCCTCTCCCAGTCATCCATGTGGACCAGTCAGGCCCTACACCTGCCACCCACCACCCACCATCTGCTTTATTAAACTATTGCAAAAGCATCTTCCCTTTTTCACTTAATTTGGGTCCTTCTACTAGTTAAGAGCCATTTATTTTTTATTTTTTGAGAAGAGTGAACAAGTCTGATGAGTCTTAGGAAAAATTCAACCGTAGGGGGAAATTGCCATTCATTCTTTCTGAGCTGCCCAGCTCTCATGTCCTGACTCTGGTAACATAGGTATGTGACCTGTTATAAGTTACTTGCCCCCTGGTAACATAGGTATGTGACCTGTTATAAGTTACTTGCCGCCTTTAAGCATCTGCTTCCCAATGGCAAACGAGGTCAGTCTGAACACCTCTACCATATGGAGTAATAAAGAGTAAGTGAAGGACTTCCCTGGTGGTGCGGTGGTTAAGAATCTGCCTCCCAATGCAGGGGACACGGGTTCGAGCCCTGGTCGGGGAAGATGCCACATGCCACGGATCAACTAAGTCCATGTGCCACAACTCCTGAGCCTGTGCTCTAGAGCCTGTGAGCCACAACTACTGAGCCCACGGGAGGCAGCTACTGAAGCCCGCGTGCCTAGATCCTGTGCTCCGCAACAAGAGAAGCCACCCCAATGAGAAGCCCGCACACCACAACGAAGAGTTGCCCCCACTCGCTGCAACTAGAGAAAGCCTGAGCACAGCAACGAAGATCCAATGCAGCCAAAAATAATAAGTTAAATAAATAGATAAATTTATTAAAAAAAAAAAAAAAGACTGAGCAAGTAATCCAGGTGAAGTCCTGAAAAGAACGTCCGTCACAGAGGTTGGCAAGGTTTTACTGTAAAAGACCAGCTAAGAAGGCTTCTAGGCTTTTGGACACTAAAGCAGCCATAGACAATGTGCAAAGAACGGATGTGGCTGTGTTACAATAAAATTTCATTAATGGACACTGAAAATTTAATTTCATATCATTTTAATGTGCATAAAATATTATGCTTCTTTTGACTTTTTAAAACCACTTAAAATGTAAACACTATTCTTAATTCAGAGGCCCTACAAAAACAGATTTGGCCCATAAACTGTAGTATGCCGACCTCTGACCTAGTACATAGTAATTGCTCAATAAATGCCAGCCACGGTGATGAAGAGGTACTTCCTTCGTAAGTCCTTGGCTCCTGATAGAAGCAAAGCAAATTTGGCGGCATTTTTCTCTGAAGACCTCCAACCCTTTCACTGATGTCTAAGAACACTGTGGAAATCACACTTTTGAAGATTCTAGGTAGGAAAGTAAAGACGTTTCATTCACAATGATGTAGACCCTTGAGGCATCATAAGAAGGTGGCTAGTGGTTAGGGCATGGGTTTGGAGCCAAAGGAACTGGATTTCAGTTGTAGGAATTTAATGAGGTCATTAACTTTTCTGCCTTAGTTTTCTTCAGAATGGAAATGGAGATGCTACTACTACTACTAATATCAGCTGAAATTATTGAGCCAGGTTGATTTGATTTACTTATATGAATGCATGTAATTCTTTTAATAACCCCGTGAATGTCACCATTCTTCCCATTTTATAGACAAGGAAACTGAGGCACAGACATGAGGCACAGATTTGCTCAAGGTCACATAGGCAGAAACAGAGTTGGAAGTCAAACTTGGGCACCTTTAAACTCCCTCCTAACGTATAGCCCATCCTTTTAAGCACTAAGCTATACTCTAGAGGTTGCCTAATCCATTCCCTTCACTTGTTCATGTTTTCATATATTAATTAATTTATTCATTCATCAGTTATTCCCACCTACTGGGCTGCTGGGCTGGATGCTGGTGATGCAGAAATGGGCAGCACATTTTTCTGGCTGTCTAGGAACTCCAAGGGTAAAGAGGGAGGTAGATGAATCAATAAACAGGGCAATGACACTCGACTGAAATCTAGGTTGTACAAGGAGAGACCCAAGACAGGGAGCTGTTTGTCGTAGGGGCTGGCAAAGTGTGTTAGGGATGCAGAATGGTATCAGGAAAAGCTTCATAGAAAATATCACTTTTGAGCTGGATCTCTCAATCGCTTGGTTTGGCATTCAAGGCTCTTCACAGCCTTGACCCAGTTTGCCTTTCCAGCATCCCACCCTGCTTCTTCTTCCACCCATATCTTTGCTCTCACATTGCCAGACCACTCATGATCCAACAGCTGGTCCATAGGCAAGTGTCCCAGGTGGCAAAACTTTCACCCCATGGGGCAAAGAGTGAAAGACTTTCACCCATAAGTGACTCTTCCCTAAGCCTGGTTCAGTGGGAAGAACATACCTTTATTTTTTACAGTGTTCTTCCTAATTTGTTCATGTAAAAATACTCTTTCATTTTGTAGGAATAATATAAGAATAAAATAGATGGTAGGGTTTTTTCTATTAATTATCTCACTTGGTACAATGGTTGCCAACACTTGCAGTTTTTTTTAATGCATTGGTTTGTGAAACTGCAAAGCCCATGATCACTGTTTTTCTGCTCTACCACACATGTCTATTAGCCCAATTTTCCCCCTGGAAGCCTCTGGCTGTGATGCCCCCTTCCACTGACACCACCAGAACCTTCTCCTCGAGGATCTCAGCCCTTCACCAGCCCACCGTCTTCCACATGGGGCCTCATCCCTCTTGGTTGCCCACCCAAATCCATTGCTTCCCCCTTTCCCGTTCTTAGAGAACCTGTTGCCTACCCCATGGTACAGCTGTCAGATCCTTGTTTCCCCAGCCTCCTTGGAAGGAGAGGTGATCATGTGATTGAGTTGCAGCCAATGATGGGTCTACTAGAAGATTCTGGGAAAGATTTTGCCACCTGATGAGAAGCGCACATTGGAGGCTGTATTTCCTGTGTGTGGCTGGGCCCTTGGTGTGTGAGGAAGAGGTGTTCCGAGCTGCCACAACCACTTCTGTTACCAAGAGAATGGCTGGGAGTTCAGCCCAGAGTCTGAGTCCTGAGCTGCTAGACCAGCAGGGCCAATCCAGGCTTCCTGCTGAATCAGGCCAATAAGCCCTTCTTAACCTAATTCATACACACGGCCTAACCTCTGACCCTTAACAGGAAAAAGAGACCCAATCGACTCTTTCTAAAAATAGTTTTTCTGGAATATTTATAACATCAATAGAAGTACAGAGACCAATGTAATAAACATTTGTGCACTCACCACTTGGCATAGTGAATCTGAACATCACTCTATCCTTTCAAATCTCTCAATATTTTTTTTAACAAATAAAACATCACAGGTAGAGTTGAAGTTCCTTCATGTCCCTGACCCCATTTACTTTCCCCCTCAGAGATAAATTCTAAACTGAAGTAAACATGCATACTTCCCCTGCATGATTTTGCATTTTTATTCCATTAGTAGGAACTCATAAATAATACAGAGTATTAAATAAATGGTAGCAAACCCCAGGAATCATTTTTGGAATGTACTCTACTTCAACATTCTGGGTTTTGATATTTATCCGTACACCTTGATACTCTTCCTTTTAACATGTGTGTAGTGTTGCCTCCTGTGTGTTTTCTCCTGTTGAGGAACATTTAGATTGCTTTCAATTTTGGAATATTGCAACCGGGGCTGCGGCGAACCCTTGCATTTATCTCCTTGTGCAAGATGGGCTCCCTCTTGATAGTTTCTCTAGTGTGTCTGATGAAATTCAGGGCAGTGAGGAAAAAATGAGGCCAGTATCCCTACACAGAGTCAAGGCTAGATCTTGACAGGAAGAGGTTGCGTCATCCTCTGGAAGAACTTAGAGATGGCCTCGTCTTCAGGAATCAATTTCAAGTTTATTTCCCTTAGACACCTTGCTTCAAGGCCTATGCACCTGGGCATAGCTGCTCAGCCCCGGGCCTGGAAGCCAGCAAGATCTGCCCAGGACACTGCCGCCTGCAGAGATCTGCAATGGCTCTTTCCCATGGCTTCTGATAAATTTTCACCAAGTCCTCTGTGAGTTTCATAAGTCAGTTTAGAAGCCAAATAATTGAGGCAGTTTAATTTTAGCTCCTCATTTCTCCTTATAAAAGTGAGCTGTTTATGAGAAATCTAAAAATTTCCCTTTCCCCAGAAGAATTATCTTTCAGGCCTGAAAGTCTCATGTGGCAGCGTACTCATGGGATAAGACACGTGAGGTCGATCAAAGGGCTTGTCCCAAGTTTGATGTCCCTAAAATTAGCCCTGTGACTTCAGTGTGAGCTCCAGGCTGGCTCCTTTAAGCTTTCTGTTTTCTGCCCCAGGTGACTGAAGGATTCAGACCCTGCCTCAGTCATGCACTTCTGACTCTGCTTTTGTTGCAGGCAGCCATGTATGGAAGTGCTACAGGTTTACAGGACTGAGAGGTCTTCTCAGGGACCTCGTTCTATTCCTCTAAGGCTTAAAAAATTCTGTTCAAAATCTCTAGGGCTTTTGATCTTAGCATCGTCTTGAAACTGGGTCTTACCAATGGAAGAACTTTTATAAGCTATTCTTTTATGTCTCCCCAGGGAGCAGGGCAGGAATTCTGGGAAATCTGGGTGTAGATTAAAGCAGTTTTTGTAAATTCCAGTACTAACCATGTCACATTCCTGTTTTAAAACTTATTAATGGTGCTCTATGGCCAAGTGTAAAAAGTTGGAGCTTTTTAGTTTGACATGAATGAGTCCTGCTGACTTTTCTAAAACCACTCTTTTTACTTATGTCCTCCTTACGCTATTTTTTTCTATTCACATAGAACTTAAACACTTTTCACCAATGCATATACCCCTTCACACTCTTGTCTTTGCATTGCTATTCCCTCTACCCAGGATGCCCTTCCCTCTCTCTTCCATCCCTCAAGGTCCTACTCACCTTCCAAGACCCAAGTCAAATGCCCCATCTCCTAGCAGCCTTTTGCACCCATCCTCAGCCACTTCACTCATCTGCACATTATAATCTTTCTTGTGTTTCTGTGTCTGTCTCCAACTAGATTGCAACTTCTGTGATGATAAGAGCTGTGTTGTATCTATTGTACTGTGTCTCTTTATCAATGACATAAAGAAATCATAGGATTACTAGAAATGCATTTTAAAAAGAGCCTGGAGCATAGTAAATGTTTGATAAATGTCAGCTATATTGATGGCATTGTCATTTACTCACAACATCTAACATGTTTCTTGGTACGACGTAGTAGGTGGTCAATTAACATTAGTTACGTAAACATTCACTGCATGATATGGTCAGAATTCAGATGAGTATCTGAACTACCCAAGTGTTTTGGATACTTTGACTAGTGCCCAAGTGCTGAGTTAACTAAGTCACAGTCATTCACAGTCATTCAGTTTTCTGTCAATTAGGAACTGTGGGCTTTGCGTGCTGCACTCCTACATGAATCCCTTGCAGGGGTCCTACTGGAACTTTGGCAGTCTTGACTCATGGGGCTCTGAAATTACTTGCTTCCTTTTCTTCATCTGACTTTACATGCTTGTGACTTTTTCACTGGATCTCAGGGAATTTTAAATACAAATTATCACATCACTGAAATATCCTGATATGACAGCTGCTGCTTTGTGCACCATATTTCAGAATTTTGAGGAAAAAAAAGGATAAACGCAGTTAGAGATATTGGCAATATGCTAGGGGATCATGAACAAAAAGTGCTCTTCGAGAATTTAAATACACTTTAAAAATAATAATGCTAATTCTTCTTAGAATTTGATCTGTACCACTGGGGTCTGGTTCTTTACATTTTATGTGTTAAAATGTTCATATGAAGAATTTTTTGTTGGTAGTATGTTGATGATACAGCTTCATACTATGTCACTCCTGAGCAGTAGTGATTGATTTGGGAGTTACTTAAAATCTCTGCAATTCAGGAGATTACCAGCAAATATAACCTTCACATGCATTGCAGGTGAGAAGATAGATTAGTACAACCACCTGGGAGCACAATGTGGTACTATCTAATAAAACTGAATGTGGAGACTTGGAAATTCCACATCTGCCCATATTCTTTAGAGTAAAGGTCTCCAGATTTTTTGATCAGGTTCCTCATCAGTTAAGTTTTTTTTTAAGCATGCACTCTTAGGATAAGTATTTTTTTATTTATATCATGTACACATGTCACTATTCCCATATGAATATTAGTAAACACATATAAAAGCAGAAATTTTTAAAAGGTGTCTTTAAGAAATGCAAATAGAATTTCTACCGTTTTCTTCCTGTCCCCACACGGATTGTCTTGCCACCCTCCTTGGAACGTATGTGCCCTGATTCGGAAAGTACTTCCCTCATCAGATCAATTTTACGTATATGCACAAGAAGGCAGGTAGCATCAAATGTGGAATAGTGAAAGATTAGAAACAACCTAATGTCCTTCAACTGTGGAATGGATTAATATACCATTTATACAATGGGACAGTTTTTATACGGTGAAAAATTAAATACAGTTACAATGAATAACATTAGGTAACAAGGAAACTTGCAGAATATCTACAGAAATGTATCATACTTAAACTGTAAAAACAGGCAAAATGCTATTCATTCGATATTGTTTGTTTCCTCATTTTTATTCTGTTTAGGGTTCAGAGCACTTCTTGAACCTGCAGCTTTCATTATTTTTGGAAAATTCTTGGCTATTATCTTCTTAATATTGCCTTTGCACCCTTTACTCTCCTTTCCCTCTGGTCTTCCAATTACATGCATTTAGTTCTTTCACCATGTCTCATATATCTCCTAGACCCCTTTTTCCCATGCTTTTTTTCTCTCCATGCTTCAATCTAGATATTTTCTCTTGACTTGTCTTCTTGATCATTAATCCTCTCTTCAGCTATATCTAATCTGCTGGTAATAAACCTATTGAGTTATTAATTTTAGTACATTTTTCACTTCTAGAATTTCCATTTTGTATAGATTTCAGGTCTGTGGTGAAAATCAGAAACTTGTCTTATCTTTTCTTGAAAATATGAACCACTGCCATTTTAATATCCATGTCTGTTAATCTCAGTATATGGATCTGTTGTGGGTCTCTTTCTATTATTTGTTTGTTTCACTTGATTTCTGGTCACTTGTTTTCTTCTGGAATGCTTGAAAAGTTTTGATAAAATGTCAGATATTTCATATGAAAAATGTCAAAGATACTTTGAGGCTTTAGATGATATTCTCTTCCTCCTGAGGGGACTTTCTTTGCTTAGCCATGTAGTTAAGTTGAGGAAGATCTCCATCTAATCCAGGATTGAGCTGATTAGAAGCTGGGCTTCAGTCCTTTTGAGGGCTGGGCTCCTGTTTTGCACTTATTCCTACAGTGTATCTTTTCAGGGGTTCCTCCTTAGCACACAAGGCATTGGCTGAGGTGTAAGTAGCAGCGGTCTGAGATAAAAGAAGCTGATTTGGGTGTACACAGCCTGGAGGACTGGACCTATCAAGAATAATGAGTCCTAGCAAACACACCAAGCTTCTAGCTGGAATATCTGAAGAACTATAGAGTTTAAGATGAATATAGAATAACCTCATCCCCCAAAGCATAGTATTTTGTGTTCTTATGAAGGCTGTGTAAAGAATATCTTTGGCTTAGGAGTCAGGCAAGCCAGGCTTCAAATCACAGCTCTGCCATTTACAAGATGTATGTCTAATGGGTATATGTCTTCAGCCTCCCTAAGATTTGACTTTATCAACTTTGAAAGAGGGCTAATGTTCTTGTCTCATGGGATGATGTGAAAATTTAACGAGATGTCATCTGAAAAGTTCCTAGATCAGTGCCTAAATGAGTAGTCACTCAACAGACAATATGATTTTGAGAAACTCACCTGTGATAATTTGCAGGAACCTATAAAATGTATTGATTTAATGGCATCTTGGATGGCTGATAGTCTCCCTGGAGTCATTTATGGAAATGTTTCCCAAAGTGTGTTCTTTGGAACCCAGTGCAGAAAAGTGTTTTAGAGACATCTATACTCATGCAAAAACACACACATTTTTCTGTATCAAACAAGTTTGGGAAATATGGTACCAAATACAATCAGATAGGTTTGTTTTTTTGTTTGTTTTTGCAAGGCATTTCAGAGTGTTTACCAGGGGAATCCACTTTGTAATATACAAAAGGGATTAGCATTTACAGCATTCCCCAATTTATTTGACCACAGAATGTTTTCTTTGTGGAGCCCCTATTGGGGGAATCTTTGAGAAACTCCATTCATTGCAGCGCTTTGCAGTTACAAAGCCCTTTCTTGTGTGTGTTCTCATTTGCATCTCACAACAACCTTGGGAGGAAGACGACAACGAGGAGGAGATAAGCTTCTCACCCCCATTTTTGAAATTAGAAAACATTTTTAAAGAGTCACTCAGCTAGTAAGTAAGAAGGCCGATCTGGTTTCTGACTCACAGTTAAGTGCTATTCTCCTGGTCCTCCCACCTCATGATGGTTGCAAAACCTCATGCTGGCATTGGCAAGGCCAGAAACCCAACCCAGTTCTTCTGAACCCAGTTCCTGTACCCTGTCAGCTAATCAGGCTTCTCTGAATGTGTGTACATGCGAGCCATCAATTAAGTGACTTGATTCCCTTGTCAACTAGTCATTCTGCTATTACTTTTTGCAGGAAATAAAAGACACTCTATTAAGACATGGAGCCATGACAATTCAGCAGGCAGTACTTGAGCAATGTAAGCAATCACGGGGTGACTCAAGCAAGGCCAGGGAAGTAATAGAAAATATAATTGTGTGCTACTCGGGAAAATTGTTATCATATTGATAGATCTTAAAATTCATAATGTCATTGATTTTCCAACAATTTTTAAAAGCCGTGGTCATTTAACAGCCTGAAAAATATTCAGTACTTGTTTGTATCTCTTAGGTTTAGATTTCATTTTCCATTCATCCATCCAAAAATTAGTTTTGAGCTGTTCTCTATGTGTGAAACTGTGCGACTGTGTCCAGAATACAGTGAAGGATAAGTAATAGCTCTGTCCTCAAGGATTCCACAGTCTGTGGCAGAGACAGATAGATAAAGATACACTTACCCTGGTGTATGTTGAATGCTGAGCTAGCAGGAACACGAGAGCTTAGGAAGCACCTATCCACCCTGGGGAAGTTGAGGAAAGCTTCTTAGAAAAACTAAAGCCCAAACAGAGAACTGAAGGAAAAGAAGGCGTAAAGTAAGTAAAGCTGGGGTGGAAGGAAGAGTTTCATAAATAAATGGAACATAATTTTCAAAGGTAAAAGAGACTAAACAGGTGTGGCTTAAACAACAGAAATGCACTCTTACAGTTATGAAGGTTAGCAGTTCAAGATCAAGGTCAACACGGTTGGTTTCTTCTTGGGCTTGGAGGGAGAATCTATTCCATGGCTCTCTCCTGGCTCCTGGTGGTTTGCCAGGAATCTTTGTCATTTCTGAGCTTGACCTCGATCTCTACCTTCATGTTCACATGACTTTCTGTGTGTGTGTGTGTGTATGTGTGTGTGTGCGTGTGCGTGTGTGTGTATCTTCCTTCTGTGTCTGTCTCTGTCTCAACATTTCCCCTTTCCATAAGGAAACTATTAATACTGGATTAGGGTCTACCCTAATGAGCTAATTTAAACATGATTATCTCTGTAAAGACCCTATCTCCAAATAAGATCACATTCTGAGACCCTAGGGGTTAAGATTCCAACATTTCTTTTCTTGGGAGACACAATTCAACCCATAATAGTCTTCCTTCTGAACCGCCCCCCCCCCAAATCCCTACATGCAAAATGAATTCACCCATCCCAATATCCCCAGACATGTTACTTATTCCTGCATCAATTCTAAGCCTCAAATCTCATCTAAACATCATCTCCTCAAAGTCCCAAATCTTATCATCTAAATCAGGCAAAATCATTTATAGCTAAGAGTTGGAGTAGGATTCATCCTGGGTCAAAATTCCTCTCCATTTGTGTACTTGTGAAAGCAGACAACAAGTTTTCTGTTTCAGATGTAACACACTGTTATTATTCTGGAGCCTTGTGGGTGTGATGGTAGGGTGTGGAGGAGAGGAAGCATTCTGTAATCTTACCATTAAATCTCAGTCTTTTAGGGGATCTTTTCAAGTGTTGATCCAGTGGTATAACTTCTAAGCTCCTTCCCCTTATGTGAGATAAGAAGGCGAGAAGGATGCTAGAGTGGGAAGAATACATTCCTAAGGGTGGGATAAGGCTCTGGTAAAGACGTTTTCCCTGGAAAGTAGACCTTTTTTACAGAGAATGCTCTGGGCTTATTTCAGAAGGATTTCTCTTCTCCTCACTCAGAGCCACCAGGGGATTTTTCTTTGCTCTTCACCTTGACGATCTGGCTGGATTCCTGCAGGTAAAACCCAGAAAGGTATGGGGTTCTTCTGAGACCCCCAAGAGTTTCTCATTCCCCTTCTCATCCTGTACTCAGTGTATTAGTTTTCTAGAGCTGCCATAACAAAGTACTACAGACTGGGTGGCTTACATACCAGGAATTTATTTCTTACAATCCTGGAGGCTGGAAGTCCAAGATGGAGGTGTTGCCGGTGTTGGTTTCTCCTGAGGCCTCTCTGCATGGTTTGTAGATAGCTGGCTTTCTTTTCCGTGTCTTCTCATGGTTTTCTCTGTGTGTCTGTGTCCTCAACTCCTCTTCTTATAAGAACAGTCATATTGGGTTAGGGCCTACCCCAATGACCTCCTTTAACCTTAATTACCTCTTTGAAGATTCTGTCTCCAAATACAGTCACATTCTGAGGTACTGAGGGTTAGGACTTCAACATACAAATTTGAGGGCAACAGACTGACTGTAACACTCAATTTCCAGCAATTCGTGACAATTACCAGTTAAGCATCCCTTCCAGTCCATATGGCTCCAGTGGTTTCTGCTCCAGGTAAGCAGATCATCTTGGCTGTGACTCCCTCTCCCTGAATCCACCTCTCTCTCCAGACTTCAGGGTTGCACTTTGCTTTGCAACGTGAGTTCTCTGATGGGTCAAATAAAATCTTTGAACATCAGTTTGTTCAACCTTTTTGTGTAAAGATGAGATGGATGTTTGCCAAACTTTTTACATATAGGAGCTGAAACCAGAACTCTGGCAGAGTTGTTTTTTCTTAAAGACCGTCAAATTCATATGTTGAAACCTAGTCCCCAGTGTGATGGTACTTGGAGGTGGGTCCCTTGGGAAGTGATTAGCTCATGAGGGTCCACCCTCATGAATGGGGTTATCACACTTATAAAAGAGGTCCCAAAGAACTCTCTCACCCCCTCTGCCAAGTGAAGTTACAGAGAGAAATCAACTATCTACGAACCAGGAAGCAGGCTCTCATCAGACACTGAATCTGGCAGCATCTTGATCTTGAACTTCCTAGCCTCCAGCACCATGAGAAATACATTTCTGTTTTTTATAAGCCACCAGTCTATGGTATTCTGATAGCAGTCCAAGTAGATCAACACACCCATCATGGAGGCTCTGCCCTCATGACTTCATCCAAACCCAATAACCTCCCAAAGCCCCCACCTCCAAATATCATCACCTGGGAGATGAGGGCTTTAACATATGAATTTAGGAGGGACACAAACCTTCAGTCCATAGCACCTGTAATCTATGTCCCTATCACCCTAGAGGTCTCTCCTTTTCTTGAGTTCACCATATTCTTTCATATCTCCAAATATCATTCCTTCCATGTAGAATCCTTTTCAAACAGGCAAACCACTCTTCCACCTTCCATATCAGCTCAAATACCACTTTGATGGTGCAGTGTCGCTGAGCCTCTGGGGAACACTAGTCACCCCCTGTTCTGTGCCCAGCAGCCCTTGTAAACACACATCTCACAACACAAAATTGGAATTCTCTCTCACCTCTCCCCCATCAGGACCATGAGCCCTTTGAGAGCAGAAACTGACTAGCCCCTCTTTGTATCCCTAGGGCTTCTCAGTTGATTTCAGACCTCAAGGATCTCTTCACCATTTCCCTGGCTTCTTTCTTCTGCTGTTCACATTTTTGAGGCAGAAATATTGGACTAAAGTGATCCTTCCCTTCTTTCCTATTATCAAGTCACCCTATGGTTATTTTTCCCCCTCTGTAATTCAGCGTGAAAGCCTGCCCCCTGCAAAGCTCTGTCCTTCTGAGATTCTGCTTTGCTGCCTTGACATGTATTATTAAAACATTTCTGAAAACACACTCTTATGCTTCTTTTTGCTTCTATCAACCAGACAACGGCACTTCTGCTGAGGAGCTAAATTTAGTTTCCTCTGTAGAAGTTTAAGTGCCATTTAGAGCAACTACACAATTAATGTGAGGTGGCAGTTCCAGCCTCATGTAGAATTTGCCAGCACAGCAATGTGGAAGCTGAATGTGTCAGCCGATTACTCCCTGACCCCCGTTTAAGTTGCAATCATCACTAGTGGTGATGGGCCTAGGGCCTTGGTCTTCTGCAAAAGAGCCAGCATCATTTTCTCTATAAGAGTTGATGCCCAGAGAAAGAATGAGTCGGAAGTAGAAATCTCAGTCCTTTAGCTCCCAGGTAGGTAAGAGATAGTGTTTTTTTTTTTTTTTTCTATAACACGATTTAATTTCTGACTCTAAGCCTCCATTCTGACTGACTGGGAGAAAATTTAACTTTGGTCTTTGCTGTGGTTCCCAGCATGTGTGTGGAGTTGGACCACAGTTTTGGGATCTTATGCAGGGTCAAGGAGTCTTCTGGTGAAAAGGCTAGCGGTGGGGCAGGAGACAAGGCATCTTGCCCTTGGTCAGTAGTCTATGTAGCTTATTGCTAGGTGGATCCCTAGTTCCTGTCCATAGGTTCCATTAGATCTGGAGGCTTCTTGCTACCTTTGTTTCAGGCTTACTTGCAAGCCCCTCTTTATGGTCATTTCTCCAGGGTCTTGCTGACTCCCTGCAGGGGTGATTCAAGTGGGGTTCAAATCCCTTGGCCACAATGCACAGATTTCTCTCTCCTCTCCCAAGCCCAGGGGTCTCTTTCTCTACTCTGAGATGAAGAAAGCCTTGATGTCACCCTTTCTTTGATCAAGAAGCTCTGTTCATGCCCCAAGTACCCTCCCTTTCAGGTCTTCTAGAAAACTCTCTTAGATCTTTTTTTTTTTTTTTTTTGTGGTATGCGGGCCTCTCACTGTTGTGGCCTCTCCCGTTGCGGAGCACAGGCTCCGGACACGCAGGCTCAGCGGCCATGGCTCACGGGCCCAGCCGCTCCGCGGCATGTGGGATCCTCCCGGACCGGGGCACGAACCTGCGTCCCCTGCATAGGCAGGCGGACTCTCAACCACTGCGCCACCAGGGAAGCCCTCTCTTAGATCTTTTAAAGGTCCTACCTTTTAAGCACAATAAGAAGGCAGTCTTGTGGGCTACTTCTGCTTTATACCCAGAAACATACCATCCCTGAGGCAATGAGTCAGCATAAAAGTAACCACTTGCCTAAATAAGGGAAAGAAAGGGAGTAAATGCAGGGAAAAAATAATATGGTTGTATTTCAAAATAGTGCCCAGCCAGAGTCAGGTGGTAGGGGTCCTCAAGGGGCACAGAGATATTTTCTCATTTTCTCAGTCTCAACCTCAGTAATACACAGGATTGAACACTTCTGCAAGTGGACATGCTTTCTTTTATGTTTACATGTTCAGCTATGATACCAGTAATTTTGATTAATGCTCAGTGATTGTGACACTAAATTCCTGGTGCAAAACAGAGACATCTGTGATGCGTGTAATGTGATTGCCATCCCAGAGTAGAAACGTGGGAGAGGAACTGCCAAGTCCAAGGCCGTACAGTTAATGTTACAAAAAAACTGCTGATTTACTCTCCAAAGACTTACTCCAACAGATGCTTTGTTCAGTTGTGCATGAGAGACCCATGTCTTCGGCTCTCTCTCTACAACTGGGCATCATGTTTGTAAGCGTGTTGGATCAGGAAGACTTTGAGGAGATGATGATTCTCAACATAAGAAATATAAGTGACCCGGGCTTCCCTGGTGGTGCAGTGGTTGAGAGTCCGCCTGCCAATGCAGGGGACACGGGTTCGTGCCCCGGTCCGGGAGGATCCCACATGTCGCGGAGTGGCTGGGCCCGTGAGCCATGGCCGCTGGGCCTGCACGTCCGGAGCCTGTGCTCTGCTACGGGAGAGGCCACAGCAGTGAAAGGCCCGTGTACCGCAAAAAAAAAAAAAAAAAAAAAAAAAAACAAAGAAATGTAAGTGACCCACAGCCACTGCTTTGAAGAAGCCAGACAGGCTTCTGGTTGGGAGCTAGAAAGAGCGTTTGGAGTTAAAGGAAAGTTGTTGATTTCAAAGAAAAAGAGAGAAGCGTGGCAGAATGTTAAATGGACTTTCTTTTTTAAAATCTTGACTCAGAATTCCAGCTAAACCTCAGAACCCCAGAACTTAGAGAAATGCCCGGTAAGTACTCTGCCTTGTAAAGAGAGGCATTAGACAGAATCTCACAGTGAGCATAACTCATCTTTTCAATGACCATAAATAAAAAGGGTTAGAGATTCAATGGAGAGGATTCTTTGAGTTTAAGTGAAGAAGATAGCAAAGTAAGATTGGGGAGATATTTGCCAGAAGGGAGCCTAGTATCTCAACTCTGGCTGGACACTTGCTCAATTGCAGAATATCCTAGGATCAGACGATTGCCCAGGAGAAGTGCTAGAGGAAAATTGACCTGTGCCCTCTGAAACCGGCAGCTCCAGAGACCAGCGCCAGACCCTCACCTAGATGAGTTTCAAGGCAGGAGGCTTCAGGCTTTTCCTTTCCCAGGGAACCAGGAGAGAAGGTAGCAATGAAGGAAGCTTCAAGTCCACTCTCTGTTGGAGCAAAGGGTTGTAAGTTCCCAGAGACCAGACTGAGACCTCAGCTAGCCAGCTTAGAGCCATCTTGAAAAGACTGTTACCATTAGAATCGAATATCAGTGAAGGGGACCCTAACAGAAACGCTGCACGTGAATCTCCAGGGCAAAAACTGCAGACGTCTTCAAAGAGCCCATGTGTCACCGTGTGTGTGTGTGTGTGTGTGTGTGTGTGTGTGTGTGTGTGTGTGAGAGAGAGAGAGAGAGAGAGAGAGAGAGGGCTTTGTGAGATTTTCATATGCCAGGAACAAGTTTCTTGGATGTTCTCTGGCTTTTGATGAATGATGAGACTATCTCAGACTTGCAGCTTGGATAGCAGAGAGGACAAGGGGCCCCAGTGGGAGCTACCACTCACATTCCCCTGGGAAGAAAGGGTTGCCGTCAAATGGAATGGCGGCAACCTTATCTACATTGGGGAAATTTGCATGATTTTATGGATTAATCCAAAAAGAAGTGGGTTGTGGATTTCTTTATTCTCAAGCATAGATCATTTCCTTTTCCTGAATCCCAGATGAGTCACAATCACTGGTTCAACACCTATAATAAATATCTGTCTCTTCAATAAATAAATGCATATATAAATAAGGTAAAGATAAAAAAAATATGATGTGATTTTCGATAGTTGGCCAGCAGAGGAATTAGACACGAGGGGTCTGCACCTGACTCTCTAGATGCATCACTAGATTCCAGTCTATAAAGAGTTTGGGGTTGCCCTGGGACCCGTGAGGAAGATGGCCCAGGGCACAATGTCCATTCCTCTGCATCAGAGAGACCTCAGCTTAAATAGCAATCCTCTAGGCTGTGCAGTGTGGGGCGAGTCACTAAACCTCTCTGAATATATTTTTTCATCTATAACACAGTGATAATTCCCACCTTGCAGATTTGTTCACAAGTATTAAAGGCAACGTGTGAAAAGTGCCTTGTGCAGCGCCCAGTGCGTGGCTAGATATTATCTGTAACTTATTTAAGGTTTAGTACATGCCAAGCACCATGCCAGCTGCGTCACATGCGTTATCTCATTTAAGAGGAATCAGAACCACCTGAGAATATACATGTGTACACATAAGTGAGAAGTTTCACATCTAGGAATTTGTCCAAAGGAAATAATAAGGTGTGTACACAGACTTTAGTTAAAGGAGATAGAGAGTGTGAGAGAGAGATCATTTCAATATTGTTTATTTTAGTAAAAAAATCAGTGTCCTACAATAAAGAGAATGATTAAACAGACTGTTGTACAATGCTGCAAAAAAGAATAAAAGATATGCAGATAAGCACACAGTAATGGTAAGTTTTAAAAATCAGTTTAAAATTTTGTACAAAATGAATATTTTGTTTAAATGCACAGGTATATGAATGAAATAACAAATGGGAAGTGCTAATGGTGATTATGTCAGGATTTAAGTAAAATTGGGCATTTCTATCTTGATCTTTCTTCATATCCACATTCTCAGCTTCTTTATGGAGACAACCTGCTGTTAGGTGATAAAAACAAAACAACAAAAATGTTAGTGTAATTTAAAAATTAAAGTGGGTGCATTTGCATCCTTCCGATGTTTTATCTAGAGTGAGGTGAAAGCATTTAGTAGGCAAAGGCTTCCTTTGATTTTTATATTTATTAAGTAGGCTGAAAAGAACACTCTCATGAGGCCAGGTAGCTGCTGTTAACCTTGTTTTAGGAACAAGTGTCCTGAAAGATGCAGGGAGTCTGGATTTAGCCCATGTTCAGCCAGCGGGAGGTCATACCTACTGTGCTGCCAGCCCACCTGCCTGACACTGTGAGGAAAGTTACAGAGAAGATAACATGCAGTTTTCAAGTTAATTGGCTCCCAGTGAAATTGGACATGAGAGGTCTATACCCAGCTATCCCCCTCCTTCCCCACACACTGGAAGATCTGGTTGTCACACTGTCCCATATCATCTGTGGCAGGACCTTAAGGGATGAGGAAAGGTGAGTAAAGCATACTCTGGAGAGGATCAAATATTTCCAGAGAAATTGAGTACCTGGCTCAGAGAGGGAGGGATGTTCCCCCAACCCCCATGAATAATATTTTTTTGTATAAAAATATATATCTTTCATATTTTAAAAATTATGAGATATATCACATATGTATATGAATGGAATTCTAGCATAGGTATTCTATGACTTGCTTTAGTGATCATCCATGCAAATACAAGTAGCTAGAATTCATTCATTTTCACAGCTGTATACTATTCCAGCATGTGTCTAAACCATAATTTATCTATTTCATTTTTGTGATTTTTTTTTACCATTTATTTACTATTACATGAAATGGTATTACAACGTAGTACACAGTCAAGAATTTATTGAGAGTGTATACTTAGGAATGAAATAAAGAGGGTTATAAGGTACATGAGTCTTCAAAATGACTAGGTAACACTAAATTGTTCTTCAGAATGGTTTTATTAATTAACACTGTCATTAGCCTTTTAAGACAGTTCTGACTTCCCCTTGCTATTTCCTTGTTAACTTTGATATTTCCAGACTTATTTCTTTTTTAAGTTTTTGCCAGTGCTGAGACAGTGCTTGTAATTGGCACTTTCTTTGTCCCTTCTGGTTAAGCCTCTTTTCAGATGTTTATGGGTCATTTGTGTTTGCTGTTCTGTGAAACACTTTTCAAATCCTTTGCCTATTTTCTTCTGTTGGGTTGTTTATCATTTTCGTATTGGTTCTTGGGCAGCAGTTCTCAATTTTGATGAAGATGTTAATGATCTATTACATCTACCCTTATGCCAGTATGAACTGTCTTAATTACTGTAGCTTTACAGTAAGTCTTGAGATAGTGTAAATTTTCTAACTATATTCTTCTTTAAAATTGTCTGGCTGTTCTAGTTTCTTTGATTTCCATGAAAAAAAAAAAAGTAGAATTAGCCTGTCACTTTCTAAAATAAAGAAAGAAAAGAAAGAAAAATGCCTGCTGGCACTCATGAGCATTTATCCCAGAGAAATAAAAACTTAGGCTCGTGCAAAAACCTATATATGAGTGTTCTTAACAATTTTATTTGTAATAGTTGAAAACAGAAAACAATACAGATGGCCTTCAATGAGTAAACAGTTAAGTAAGCTGCGTAATCCATTCCATGGAATACTACACACAATAAAATGAAATGAACTACTGATACACTCAACTTCAATGGATCTCAAGGGAATTGTGCCGAGTGAAGAAAGCCAATATCAAAAGACCACATACTGTATGACCTCATTTCTATAACATCCTTTAAATGGCAAAATGATAGAGAACCAGAACAATTTAGTGGTAGCCAGGGCTTAAGGAGGAGACAAGGGAGGGAAATGGCTTTGACTATGAAGGAATAGCACAGAGATCCCTGTAATGGAGCTGTTTTGTATTTTGACTGTGATGGTGATCACACAAATTTATGTGTGATAAAATTGCATAGAACTAAATAAATGCACATATACAAACTAGCGCATATAAAACCGGTGAAATGTGAATAAGGATGACAGCGTTTAGTTTTGACATTATATAATAGTATCCAAGATACGGAAACTGGGGGAAGCATATTTGGGATCTCTGTATCGCTCCTTACAACTGCATGCAGATCTACAATTATCTCAAAATAAAACCTTAAAAAAACTTTTAACTGAGCTTCCAAAGCAAAAGACTGTGAAAAATAATTTATATATGGATTATATATTGACATTATCATATTTGGGATGTGTTGGGTTAAACAAAATGTTAACATTTTAAAGCTGGCTGAAATTTTGACTGGAGTTACATTGGATCTGTAAATTTGGGGAAAGAGACATCTGAACAATATTGAGTCTTCACCTCCATGCAAATGGTGTATTTCTCCATTTATTTAGGCCTTTAATTTATCTCATCTGTGTTTTGTGGGTTTTCATACAGGTTTTGAATATCTTTTTTAAACGTTATTTCTGGGTATTAAAGCTATTGTAAATTTAAAATTTTCTAATTGTTTCTAGGTTATAGAAAAGTAATTGATTTTAGTATTGACCTTGTATCCAATAACCTGCTAAATTAATTTACTGATTATTATTGTATCCTTTAGGTTTTCTAAACATAAACAGTTAATGTCATCTGCAAATAGAGAAAATTTTATTTCTTCTTTGCCAATCATTATGCATCTTATTTCTCTTTCTTTCCTTATTGTGCTGACTGGGCCTCTAACACAGTCTTGGATAGTTGTTGTGAAAGTGACATTCTATCTTTTTCTCACCTTGATAGAAAGGGTTAATATTTACTGTAAGTATAATGTTAGCTATATCTTGCTAAAGGTACCTTTATCAGATTGAGGATGTTTTTTCTTTTTTACTGTGTTATTGTGTTTAATTTTCACCTGTTAAACAAACTTTGCATTCCTGGAATAAGCAACGCTTGGCCATGATGTATTAGCTTTTTTAAAAATAAACCAGTGAATTGGATTTGCTATTATTTTATTTAGGACTTTTGAGTCATTGTTCATGAAAGACATTGATCTATATTTTAATTTTATTTGTGTAATAACCTTATCAAATTTTGATATTAGGATTATTCTAGCCTCATAAAATGACTTCAGAATATATTCATCTATTTTCAACATTTTTATGCCTTAAGGTTTATCTTTTAGGTTTATCTTTTGTCTGTAGCATGCATTTGGATTTTTAAAAACTTCCGATCTAACCACCGATGTCTTCTTACTGGACAATTTTTAGATTATTTACATTTACTTTGATTCTAATACATTTGGATTCATGTTCACCATCTTATTTGTATTTGCTACCCATCTCACTATTTTCTACTTCTTTTTAAAATGTTTCTTTCTTGTATTCTTTTGAAATTGTTTTTTTCCTGCTGTGTTTTCCATCTACTAGCTTGGAAATTATACACATGTTTTCTGTCTTTTTTGGTAGTACTTATGTAGAAATGTTAACATTTGTATTTTATTCTGCAAAATCTAAGATTTATAAACTTTCTCTTGCATGAGACATGAACGATCAAACACTTTAACTCCAATCACCACCACTTCTTGCATTATATGCTGCTGTTATCCAGTATTTTAATTTCCATCTTGAATTTTTACCCCACAAATTAAGCATTATATTTAATAATGTATAGTGTTTGCCAAAATTTACAAATATTTAGAATTAGCTTCTATACATTTCTTCTACAATCTAACAACTTCTTACTTAAATCTTTCTTACTGCTGAAGAACATCTTCAAAATTTCTTTTAGTGAAGGTATGTTGATAGGAAGTATGTAGAGGATTTTTCTGATTATGTATTTTTTAGTTTTTCAATTTTAATAAACAGTTTTGTGCAACATAACCTTCTAGTTTGAAAATTATTTTTGTCTCAGCATTTTAGAGTATTTTTCCACTGTATTCTTTCTTCTATTGTTTTGAGATACCAACTGTCAATCTAATGGAACTAATTGTTTTCCCTTTCTAGGTAATGTGCCCTTTTCTTTCTCGATACTCTCAGATCTTTTTTTTGTCTTTGATATTCTTTAAATTTCAAAATTAAAATTTTTAATTTAATTAAAGATTAAATTTAAATGTTTGATTTTAAAATTAAAATTTAATTTAATTTTCAATATTCCAAAAATAAAGAAAAACCCCATACATCAAATTCAGAAAGCCCCAAAATCCCTCACAGGGATTAAATCAATGTTCATGTTTATATATATTTCACATATATATGTGAATATACAAATAAATGTATTAAAAATTTTATATTTACATACACACTATTTGGAATTTTGTGAACATGAACATACACACACACACACACACACACACACACACACATATACATGATTTTATTTTTCCCTAATTTGTATTGTTTGAGCTTCCTGATTTTGATTTTTGGTGTTTTTCTCCAGTTTCAGGAATTCTACCCTTTATTTCCTTCAAATATTGCCTGCCTCATTTTTTTCTTTTTTCCTCTGGAACTCCAATTAGATACATGTGAAATTTCTTATCTTGAACATCTCTTAAATTCTCTAATGTTTTGCTTTTGCTCTTCTGGTCTATTTGTGCTACATTTTATATGATTTATTCAATTATTCACAGTTATTTTCCACTTAATTTAGCTTATCATTATTTGTGTGAAATCTGCTCTCTTTCACTTTTTGTTTCTCTGCTCAAATATTGTTTTATTAGCTACATCTTCCCTGACCATCCTCTAGAAAATAAAGCCCACCCACCAGCACTTTCCATCTGCTTTACCACTTTTATTTTTCTCTGTAGCACATACTACTGACTGACATATACACACTTATTGTCTCTTCCCCTTATGCTAGCATGCCCCCTTCATGAAGGCAGGGACTTTTGTTTATCTCCTTACATATGCCCAGCATGTAGAACAGTGCCTGACTCATAAAGAAAATGTCTGAGTAACATTTACTGAATGAATAAATTAAATCCATTGAATTTCTAAATTCATACAATTATTTTTTTTAAGAAGTTCTATGTGATCATTATTATTGTTTTTTTTTTATTTGCCTGGACATTTTTGACAGTATCTTGTATATTTTGTCATAGTTTTGTCTAAACATATCAAAACTTTCTGTAACACACTAATATTCTTTTCCTTACAAATTCTAATTTGAATATCTTTTCATGAATGTTTCTGCAATTTCATTTGTTTGCTGTCTTTCACGCATAGTGATTTGTTTCCTTATGGGTTGATACTTGATTGTCAGTTCATCTCTTTGAAACTTTAATTTTGGAAAAATTTGAGGCCAGGGTTTGAAGTATGTTCATTCAGAGATGAGTTGTATTTGTTTTCCAAAGCACCTGATGGATCTACTAATCTTGAACCTGTTTAAACGAAATTTTAACATGGGATTTTGGAGCTGCAAAGATAATGCGAATTCTGGCCTTAAGCCTAAGCAAGGGTTTGCCCATGAAGAAATTCAGAGAAAAAGCCCGTGTCTCCTTTCCTTCCCCCCTCCCTCTCTCCCACCCTCCCTCCCTCCTTTCCTTCCTTCCTTCCTCCTCCTTTCTCCTATTCTTCCTTTTCCTTTTCTTCCTTCTTCTTTCCACCAGATTCAAGGCTAAAACAAACAAGTATACTTCCAGTCTCCCTTCATAGGAAAGGACTTTTAATTTTTTCCCTACTTTACCAACTTGTCATTATGACATTTTGGTGCTTCTGGCTTTAGTAGGAGTCTTTGATCCAACTTCACACCTCGTTTAGGCCCTGGACTTGTAGTTTGTCCCATGTGCCTGGTTCATTATAATTCTGGCTCACTGTTTATTTTATCTTCTCTGTATTGATGTTTTGGATTTTATTTAGTTATTTATTTAGCCTCTGAGCATTTCTTTTACTTTCTCCCAAGCTCAGCCATATATTTGAAAAGGTTTTGTTTTTATCTAGCTGTGTGTGTTTGTGTGTGTGTGTGTGTGTTGTGTGTGTGTGTGTTCCTCATTATGAAGGTTTTTTCTCATGGCATCTAAACTGTCTTATTGCTGGAAATAGAAGTTTAAATTTCAATATTATCTTTTTCCCATTAAAGAGTTGGGCTCTGTATGCTGATTATTAAGAGACATGTAGAATATAGCCAAGGAAAGGTCCTTCTGACATTTTCTGGGTCCTCATGGAGTGGCCACCTCTGTTTTATAGAGGTTTATTTATGATGCTCATGACAGTACAAACTATGGTAAGATTGTGGTACACAGCATGGTAGCCAAGTAAGTCTGTTCAAAACCTATTTAGCCATGTCTTTGCTTTGCGACCATGGGCCAACAACTTGATTTCTATTATTTCAGATAATTCCTCTATACATTAGGTACAATAATAATATTCAACTCATGGGGATGTTATGAGGAATAAATGAAGTATTGTAAAGAGCCTGACATACAGCAATTATTTGAAATAAATGAAAAAATATATGGAAAATAACAGTAATTATAATAATAACAATAACCACAACTCGGTGATTCTTTTCCTGTAATCGTAGGTAGACCAGTCAGTCCTGTGCAGAGATGCCCACGCAGCATCTAAAGATTCTTGTGTTAGCTCCATTCTGTGTCTTTTCAGACCAGTCTCTTCTAGTCACACTGGTAAAACTAAAACCGCTTAGGATATCTCCTTATGGGATGTGTGTTCTTCTGAATTAAGTTAAACTGTCTGAACTGGGTATTGGTTCATGAGGATGTTGGCGAGAAGGGATTTTTTCTCTATACTTCAAATGTTTTTTCAGCTGGCCTAATAATCAAATTGATATGAGACAAATTAACAGGAGAAAAACAAATGTGACTTTGTACATACCAGAATGCCACATACATGAGAGGTTCAAAGATAGACGGATAAAATGAGGTATATATTCCATCCTGAGCTGAGGAAAGGGAAAGGGGTCTGGGGCTTCAAAAGGGAGGAAGAACAGTAAGGAGAAGACCAGATGTTTAGTAGTTAGATGGTTGCCCTGCCATGTAGATGGGCACTCATGAAATCGAACAGGACCCTTTGGGGAACCTCCTGGGTACAGTATGTGTAATCAGGAAGGTCTCCCTGACCTCGAGAATGAGAAAGATGTGGTCTCTTATCTGGACCGGGCTCCGCCCCTCCTCCTCTTCATCTTGGAATATCTGTCCACAGGGGACAAACTCTAGCTGCTCAGCCTGGGCCCCATCTATCTCCTGCTTCAATTATTTTTAAGAAATAGCAGACAGAGGAAAAGCTCTTAAAACTAGGTTAAAGTTACCCTTTTGTAAGAGACATTTACATTTATAAAGGAAATCTTCATTTGTAAGGGTGGTATCCCTCTCTGGACCAGGAACAGAAAGATGATTCTAAATCGCTAGAAATGCTCATCAATGGAGAAGGCAAGGACTTAAATCTGCATAACAACCCTACTACAGTTTACTGTGCTTTTCCTGGTAACCTCCCCAGTCTGGTCTCCCCTTCCCTTCAAAGGCTTTTTAGCTTTAGTCGGAGACTGTAAACAAAGAATGTCACCTGTCATCCAGTTCTACACAGATCAAGTCCTTAGCCACTGCAGTCACTGACCTTCAGTACATCCTGAAAATAATTCAGAATGAAAACCAGGATGAAGCATTCTGTGTTTTGGATATATGAGCCCCTAGGGAGTTAATAAGCATATCTTAGGAAGAATTTCAATGACCCCAGATTCTTGCATCTTCCCATACATAAATAAGCACTAAAACCATTAACTTGAGACATGTGTTTTTCTGTGTGTGTGTGATTGATGCCGAAAACTTGATCTCTGTGCACCGGCACTGAACTGAATCTCGGAGACAGAGTTTTGGGTGAAGTAGAAAAGAATAGCTTTATTGATTTGCCAGGCAAAGGGGGATACAGCAGGCTTGTGCCCTTCAAAAACTGTGTCCCAACCCAGGGGGATTTGGTGCCTCAGGTGATCTCCTGATGAGTTTCTGTGGTTCCTTTAATCTAGCCTCAGGTGGCTTCCTGGTCTGCCCTGAAGAAAGTTTTCTCAAGTAGTTAACATCTTCCATTTGTTGGGGGGGTCCTGCTCAGTTTCCTGACTAGCAGTAATCTTTTACCAGGTCATATGCTTGACTACTCCTATTTCCATCCAAAAAAAAATTCATATATATATCCTGGATCCCCCCCTACCTCTTTGGAACAGTTCCTCAGAGCTATCTGAGAGGCTGTCTCCTGGGCTATAGTCCTCAATAAGATCCCTGAATAAAACTGAAACACAACTTTTACGATGTGCATTTTAAAATTTCAGTCAAGATGTTACTTAAGGTGGTGGCTTGAGCCATTTTGGGGGGCTATTCAGTTTTCCTGAGTATCTCCCATGTATATAGGAAGTATACATGTTATTAAACGTCTGTTTGTTTTTCTCCTGTTAATCTGTCTTTTATTACAGATGAGTCTTGGCCAAGAACCTAGAATGTTTGAGGGAAAATTACTTTTCCTCTCCCATCCCTGTGTAATGACGCCTCCATAAAAACCCAAAAAGAATGGATTTGGAGAGCTTTCAGGTTGGTGAACACATAGAGATTCGGGGAGAACAGGGCACTCATGGAGGGCATGGAAGCTCCGCCCCCTTTCCCCATCTCTTCCCATAGGCATCTCTTTCATCTGGCTGTTCCTGAGTTATATCCTTTAATAAAACCTGGTAATCTAGTAAGTAAAACGTTTCTCTGAGTTCTGTGAGCTGCTTTTGCAAATTAATTGAACCCAAGTAGGGGGTCATAAGAACCTCTGGTCTATAGCAGGTAAATCAGAAGCACAGGTGATAGCCAGGACTTCGGATTGACATCTTGTATGTGTGTGTGTGTGTGTGTGTGTGAGTGTGTGTGTATGTGTGTGTGAGTGTATGTGTATATGGCAGGACGGGCATTCTTGTAGGACTGAGCCCTTCACCTATGGAATCTGACATTATCTCCAGGTAGATAGTGTCAGAATTGAGTTGAACTATAAAGCACTCAGCTGGTGTTGGACAATTTGGGGGTGTATAGGGGAAAAAAACCCACATTTATCAGAATTGGGTAACAGAATATTAAGGACTGAACTACTTCGAAGGTTGGGAAGTTTCTAGGAATTTTCCCAAGTGTTAACTACGTACTTATTAGTATCTTCAGCTATTCAAGAAATAATTTATCTCTTTGGAAATGGAAAAGTATCACTAAATAGCAGTTTATGACCTTGACTGACTATTCTGGAATATTAAAAATATGGTGGTGAGGAAATAGTGGTTACCCTAAAAAATGCTTATGATATGATATAAAAGGAAGATATCAGAGTGGAAATACCAAAATGAACATGTCTGGTACCCATTCACAATGACTGGCTTTGCTCCAATCTTGCAAATCTCTGTGTCCAGCCATGGCCAGGTGATGCCATGACCAAATCCAATATTGAGCTGTCCAATCAGATTTGATCATGCTGGAATTTGAATGCTGGAATGAGGCCCTTAAGAGATAGAAGTGGGGATGAGGCTCCATCTTGTTTAGATCCCTAAGTAGAGTTCCCCTGACTCAGGTGAGGGGTCGTGAGGATTTTTTAGAGTGGCCTCGTGTCTGCCCTTTCTGGAGTCTGGTGGACCAGTTCTTTTCTGCAACCGAAGAGACTTTCCTGATGCCCAGGAGCATGGAATGGGCCGTTTATTGAGTGTCTATTATGTGTCAGCAATTAACCTATATCATCTAATCAATCCTGACAAAACTCTCTGGGATAGGTATTATTATCTCATTTGATAGATGAGAAAACTGAAGTTTAAAGTTGATAGCTACTCCAAAATCCCTCAGCTGGCAAGTCACAGGTTTTAAACTCTGTTTTCTAATCCTGTGCTTTTTCTACTCATACTTAGACCAGATACAAAATCGGAGGATTACAATGATGCAAACAAGGAAAGAAACACATGCAGATAGGAAAGAAAAAAAACAGAAAGAAATAGATAAAAATGTTAGGCATTCTTCCATTAGGGTACTGGGACTGGAAATTTTTCCTTTTCTGCATTTTCTAAATTTTATTTAATGTACACCGAGAGTAAAAATGAGACCACAGCAGCTCCCGGGAATATTTCAGGAATAGGAGGCTTCTCTACATGTCCATGCGGGTACCTCTGTCTCTTAAGCTGCATTTGCAGCCCTTCACCTGCTCTCTGGGAAAAGATCTTTTCCATGAGTCACCTCACTCCAGACGCAAAGTGGCTTCTTCCTTCAAAAGGCACTGCGATTTAATCATAAATAATTGCTGCTCAGAAAGATCGGCATTTTACATCCCTCAGATTCCCTGTCTCTCAAATCAAACAGCTCAGTGAATCATTAAGTCAGTATAATAGAAATTCTATCTGTTTAAAAACCCACCTCTCTCCTACATCCTTTCTGAAGTTACGTTTCATGGTATTGATTGATCATGATGGAAATACTTCTCTCCCCCTATCATTATGCCATAGCATGTGTTGATAAAGTCTCGGGGAGCTCAGTTCCTCTCCTGGTTAGAATGAAGAAACTAGCATTTATCAAACACCTGCTTTATGCCCTGAGTTAAGTGCTTTCAATTTAGTATTTCATTCATAACAAGGATGGGGGAGATGTGTGGGCATTGCCATTCTCCAGTTGGGCAGACTGAGGTTGAGGGAGAGGTTTAAAGGTTTGAGAAGGCAGTGTGGTAGAGGGGCTGCTCACATCAGCCCTGACATCAACTACACCAGATCTTGAAGGCTCACTGCACCCCTGACTATGACCTCAGGCAGGTCGCACAACTTCCTCCAACCTCATCTGTAAAGGAGGGAAGAGTAATAACAATACCCTCATCATCACATTGCTGTGAAGATTAACTTATGATGATATTTATTTAATGTCATTAGCACAATGGCATTTAAAGTGTTCTTTTCATAAGGGCTTGTACATTTCCTACTAGATTTATTTCTAGAGATTTTAGGTTTCTTTTTGGTATTGTGAATTGGATGTGTTTTTCCCATTATGTTTTTAATTGCTTATTGCTTATCATTCTTTTAATGTTAAATTTGTGCACCTGAGAATGTAAGCTCGATGAAGGGAGAAACTTTATAATGTTCACTGCTATGTCCTGAGTTCTTAGAAAAGTGCCTGGCATATAACAGGTATTCATTAACTATTTCTAGAATGGGTGGATATGGCAAACTTACTGTATTTTCTTATTGATTCTTACAGTTTTTGCAGTTGATTCTCTTGAGATTTTAGTAAGTAGCAAATTGTCTGCAACTTGTGATGGTGCAATATTTCCAATATTTCTATTGGAATTAATTATTTTATAATTATAATTTTATTTTATATTGGAATTAAAAATTTCCAATATTTATACCTTTTATATGAAACAGTATTGATCTGGGCAGACATCTCCATCCTATATTAAGTAAGACTGCTTCTAATGTTTCAATAATAAGTATGATTTGGGGGGGGCTGGGGGTGGTTCTGGGAGCTGCCTTTTTTCAGATTGTAAAAGTTTCATTCTATTCCAGCCTCCCTAAGTTTTGTTTTTTATTTTACTCTTTTAAATCAGGAATGTGTGTTGGATTTCTTTATCATGTTTCTGGTATCTGTTGGAGATGATCATGGTTTTTTCCCCTTTAATTTATTGATGCCATTTCCTTACGTATTAAAAGTGTCCAATACATAGACTAGATCCATGGAAATGTGCACATGGAATAATGTTTTGTTTTGTTTTTTAATGCTCTTAAAATTGTACACACATGCATGGCAGCCATATAAACACAGTACTATTATTCTAGGAGAGGAAATCATCTACCCATCTGCCTGCCTCTGTTGGCTCACCTTCCCAGGACCATCCTTACCTTGAGTAGGAGAGGAAGCTAATCTGCATAATTATAGTGCAAGACATTTCCTGGGTCATGTTTACTAGGGGGCAGAAGGACCTTGCATGAAGGGTCCTTCTGGTCCTTACTCTCTCTCTCAGTGACCCTCAGTTGACTCTGGTCCATGGGGCAGGGTGAGCAGGGACGATCCCTTGGTCTCTGGCATCTTCCTCTTCCATTCCTCTCTTCCAGGAGACTGAGAGTGGGTGTAGCTAGAACTAGGCCCTAGGACAAAGCAGTCATCTTCTGCCCTCCCTGAAACTTCCTTCTTGTGGCTTCAGGGGATGGTAAGAGTCTAGCGTTAGGAGTCTCACTGCAACCCAGTGTTTTCAAAGGGCCCTTCTCAGCCAGTAGGAAACCTGCACCCTATGACCCATTTGATTTCTGTCCCTTGTACCTGGCTCCTTTGGGGAAGAGTGATGGCTGAACCCTTGGGTTCCTACCTACAATACCAGGGATCTTAAGAGATTTTGGAGTAAAGTACTGTAGTGACTTCAACGGTATCCTCCAAAAAGCTATGTTCAAGTTATGTAAAACTCAACCCTTCATACCTGGGAAGGGGACCTTATTTGTAAATAGGATCTTTGTAAATATGATTAGTTAAGGATCACAAGATGAAATCATCCTAGGTGGTGGACCCCAAATCCAGTAAATAGTGTCATTAAAAGAGAAGAGATCACACAGAGACACAGAGGAGAAGGCCCTGTGAAGACGGAGACAGAGGTTGGATTGATGCAGCCACAAACCAAGGAACACCTAGGAGTGCTGGGAGCCACCAAAAGCTGGAAGAGGCAAGAAGGGATTCTTCCCTAGAGCTTCTAGCAGGAGCATGGCCTTGTTGACACCTTGATCTCAGACTTCTAGTACCCAGAAATGTGAGAGAATAAACTTCTGTTATTTAAGCCACCCAATTTGTAGTACTTTGTTATGATAGCCCTAGGAAATGAATACAGGTATATTAGTTTGAATGTTTAGTTTGGAGAACATTTCTTACTACCATAACATGAATAACCACATTAAAAAGCTTTAAATGCAGAAAAAAATTATTATTTAATAGTAGGAAAATTTTAGAAGCTTTTTTTAATGTCTAGCTATAGGAAACGGGTTAAATAACTTACAATACATGAACTTATTGAAATATGTTCTACAGAATAATTATTAAAACTAACAATATGAAAGATAAAATATGTTACAATGTTGATGACTAATACAAAATGCATAATTGAAGTTTCTATTTGGGATATGTATAATTATGTCTGCATATATACAAAGACTGGAAGAAAACAGAGAAATGAAAATGATTCATATGCTAGAACTGTGAGATTGTGTGTAATTTAAAAAATTTTCTAAGATTGTTATAGAGATGTTTTCATAATAGTTTTAATTAGAATTCTATGAATCTTTTCTTAGGAGTTTAAAATAATTGCAGGACAACTGTATAATAAAATAAGATATGTCCAGAATCCTGCAAAGAGTTATACGTTAATCTACAAATTAACAGGAAAAAAAGATTTCATAACACAAAATTTTACTCAAAGATCAATATCTCCCAGGTTAGTCATATTGAAAAAAACACACAGAAGAAACATACTCTACTACGGCTCCTTTCCACCCGGATTTAGAGTTGCAATACCCACCCTCACCCACAACACACACCCAGGCCTGAAAACACCTCCCCTCCTGGTCTACCCAAGTTTTCAGAAATCCCCGTGATTTCAGAGCCCTTCTGTTGTGTGAACATCAAGTAGGGGAAGCAAAAGGATATGACATATACCCTAATTCTGGCATATTTAGAATAGAATAAAATATAAGGCAGAGGTGAACTTAAGGTGGGATTGAGCATGACATCACAAAGCCACGGAGAAGGTTATGGTTCCTGTGATTAATCCTAATAGGGGGTGTCAGGAAAGCTTCATTCAGGAAAGTTACTTTACCTGATGGAAAGGCAAAGACAGGCACCTAGAGAGAGGCAACAGCATGAACAAAGACACGAGAGTCTCACAGTGCTGGGCTGGAGCTCACAGAGCCAGGCACTGTTTTCCCCATCTCAGTGCCCCAGCGACTCACATCACAGTCCGCACAGGGCAGGAATTCATCCAGGTATCCCCAAGCTCAGTCAGAGTTTGGTGTCAATTTGCCACTCCATAATGCTTTGCTACAATTAGTGTAAAGCTGGGGTCTCAAAATTCATTGTCGACAGGGCCAAAAGTAATGAAAGTGAGTAAAGCCAAACTAGTATAAGACGTTAGAGAATGGTGGAGGCTGGAGCCAACCAGAGTATCACCGTGTTGCAATGTGGGTTCAGTGTTGCTGGGTCTCCCAACTTCTCAAGGGAAGTGAAAAAAATTTGAGATTTGTACGTGAAGTTTTCAGGTTTTCAAAATGTCCAAGGATCAAATAGAACATATCCCAGGACCAGATTCAGCTCATGGCTCACCAGTGTGCAACCTGAGAGCAGAGTGTGTAGCTGGAATTGGAGGGAGATAAGACTGGACTGGTCATTTGGGGCTACATTCAAAAAAGCCTGGAATGCTTGGAGTTGTGGTTTTCCTGGGTGCCTGGCAGCCTCTCAGTGTTTTTCAGCAGGGAAATGGTGAAGCAGAAATGTCACTGGAGTAGAGGAAATGGATGGAGGAAGGGGAGAAATCAGAGGATGGGAGACCTGGAGGCTATTGATGTATCCAGGTGAGAGATGAGGAAGGAGATTGATGGGGTGGACAGCAAGGGTAGGAGAGAAATTTAGGAGGCAGAATGGAGAGGACTCCTTGAGCAATGGAGAGAGGAAGCAGGAGGCAGTAAGGTTGACTTTGGCCTTGTAGCTTGGGTAATAAAGTGATGGGAACACCACTTACAGAACAAGCCATTTTCCCTCCTGGACACGTTCCAAACAGTCCACCCCGTGGAAGGGCTGCCTGCCTTCTTCTGACCTCTCTTACTCATTTCCTCATAGAGCATTGCTATTTTTAATGCCTCTTCCCCACCACTGAGAAGCTCACCCCTTTGTTTTTCTCTCCCTCTCTCCTCTTTTCACTGCTCCATTTCCCTTACCAACTTGTCATTTCAACCAGCTCCTCTTCCCCGTGTGCCTTCCACCTACGGGCAGCCCTCCCACCACCCCTCTTCCGGCAAGTGAGGCTTTTAAAGTTAATTACCGAGGTTTTTGGATCCAGCGCAGAAGCCATGCACTTAAAGAAGTGAGACCAGGTGACTTGGGCTTATTTTTAGCGGCTGCAATTTGTAGATTGTGGCATCCATTGTCACGGCGGCACCCGGAGACCAGAGCTCAACTCCAGAGCCCAATGCCTGAGGATTTGTAAACTCTGCAGTTAGTTAGTTAGTTAGTTAGCTAGCTAACAGAAGGGTTAAGCTAGTGATAAAGTCATATCCTGTGCTGTGTTGGAAGCCTGCCCCTTCCAGCCCTCCCTGATGAGGATAAGAAATAATCAGGGACAGGAACTCAAATAGGGAAGAAGAAAAGAAGAGACGGAAGATGCAACATGAGTTAATCTGTACACACAGCTCACTGCGTCCCACCTCTGTGCCCATAACTACGCCCTACCTTCCCTTATACACCCAGTGTCCCCATCCTTTACTCTCCAGATCAATGCCTGGCGTCCCAGTGTCCCCTCTGCTCTCAGGGTATGAAAGAAGACAGAGAGAAAGTGATTTTTTGTTCCTAATATAGATTCTCCTCTCACACCAGGTTCCTGCTCAAATCTAAGGGACCCAATCCCTGAACCCAGGGGATGTGCAGCTACTGGAAAATGGAGGTGTTCAGCACTGCTTCGGGGAGCCAGAGGTTCATCCGTACCAGGGAATGCTACCCAGCAATAAGAAGAAAGTCTTGGTACATGGAATAGCATAGGGGGCTCTCGAATGCCTTCTGCTGAGTGAAAGAAGCCAGGCTCAAAGGGCTTCATAGTATCATTCCATTTATATGATAGTCTGGAAAATGCAGACTCACAGGGGAAAAAAAAAAAAAGTCAGGTCAGTGGTTACAAGAGGATGTGAGTGAGGAGAGGTGGTTGATATCTAGGGACCACATAGGAAGTTTCTGGGGTAATGCAAATAGGCTTGATGGTAGTGATGGTGACATGACTGTATACATTTTGTCAAGACTCACAGAACTGTGCACCTACAAAGGGCAGATTTTACTCTGTAACTTAAGAACACAAACCGAAAAAAAGAAAGAAAAGCTACCGATGGCTGCTCTAAATTTAGATCTACACCCTCCCAACACAAATCATCAATTTGCATGTGAACAGGGCTTTGTAGCTCACCTGATGCTCAACTGAGTCTTTGGAATCCCTTCCAGCTCTGCTTCTTGCCATATGTGTGATCTGGGGTAAGTTACCCAACCTGTAACTTGCAGCAGATTTAATTTATTCATCTGTAAAAGTAGGGTAATACAGCACCTGCCTTATAGAATTATTGAGAGAATTAAATGAGAAAATATCAATACACGTGAAGGGGTTAACCCAACACCTACCATATTGTAAGGTTTTGATACATGTTCTCTGGTATTATTATTGGAAAACAGACTCATATCCACTGACTAATTTTATTCTTAGAAAACCTTACAAGGTTGGAAACATGACTTTCCCCCAGTTAAAATATTATACTTGGGAGAATCTTAGTTGAGATTCAGGGAGATGAAGTGACTTGCCAGAGGGCACATTTATCAGCAGTGGCAGGTTAGGGTCTTGAACCTTTTGGAAGTCAAGCTCATGGGTTTTCCATTGCACCACAGTCCCTTGCTTCAGAGTGGCCTGGACGTGTGTGCTTGGGGTCCAATATCCCACTGTTATTCACGCCAAGATAAGAACAGAGACCTAGTGGGTAGACTATGTGTGCAAGTACGCATGGAGGAGCTTGCAGTCCTCACCTGGGTCCCAGGAAACTTGAACTTGAGACCTGGCTTTGGTAAGATGCACTCTGAAATCCCAGGCAGGTGACTTTCCATCTCGGTGTCTCAGTCTTCTTTTCCGTTTACAGGGCACCATCATGCCCACTTTCCCTTCTGAAGGATTCGCCATGGGAATCAAATGCTCAGTCATGGGAAGGGCTATAGAAATGCAGCCTGTTCATGAGACCCTATTAGGAATCCAGCTAGGGGGAAACTAGACACATGAAATATTTCTCCTCTTGATGACATGATTCATTTTGCTATGTATTCATGGATCCGCTGCCATCTAGCCCAATCTGAGGCTATGCGTACACTCACACCCTCCAGAGGGGAGGGACTTTCATTCTGCTCCTTTTCTTGCTGGCTGACCTCCTAAGATCTGGGCCTTGAAAATCTCTCCTGACCCACTTCATACTATGCCCATCACCTCTATCCCATACACGTCCAGGACAGAAATTGTATCATCTTTATCTTTGCCTCTCCAGAGCCTGGCAAAGATGATGAAGCTGAACAGAGGAGACATTTGCTCTGTTTGAAACTCAACACCTGCTTTTTGACTAACGTGCTACTCTTGTTTCCTGGCATTTGCTTCCCAGGGACAACTCCTACTCATCCTATAGGGCTCTGTTCAAATGCTACCACCTATGCCTTCCAGGACTGAGCCCTCTGCACCTCTCTTCCCAGCCTCTGCACCTACCCATCCCATCATTGCCCTTCCCACCCTGTGTCAGGGCTTTCTCCTTATGGGTTCCTTTTCCCTGGAGGAAATGAACTCATGCTCTTGCAGGTTTGAGAGCATGTCTCCAATTCATCTCTGTTTCCCAAATATTCAAAACAGCCTGGCTCAGGGATGCTCAGAAAGGCCTTGCTGATTGACTATCTGGCTGTCTAAATTAGCATATAAATAAAGGACCTATGTCTTCTAGATAATGGTCCTCAGGGTCCATTCTATGCTGTTGCCTCCTTGGCGAATTCCTTATGTTTCTTACTAATTTCTCCATTCTTATTCTATTCATTGTTGGTAGTGATCTCATTGTTGCAGCTGAAGAAGATGGTGAGTTTGGAGAAGGTGATAGATACAGGCTATGTGAGGCATATTTTGGACATCCATCTCCTCAGAGTGGAGGGGATGGTGGGGGGAGGCGTAGAGTAGAAAGTCAAGCCTGTGGATGCCTCTAGCCCCCATTGATGCAAACAGGCTTTGAGATTTGCCACTTTCACCCTTTCCCCTTTCCATCCATTCTCCATGCTGTAGCCTGAGAGAATTTTTCAACATTTGATCATGTGGTTAACTTCCCAAGGTATCACCAGGCAACCTGTTAACAAAGAAAGGCTAAATTTATTAGGACTTTCTGTAGTAATGAAGACCACCCTCTTGAAAAATTCCTTACGGTTTCTCAGAAGAGAAACATAAGAATACATTCACAAGGTTTGAGGGTCTGTGTGGAAGTGGTGTGAGGCAGCCTCTTCAAGGTGGGGAACTCACTGGGTAGGCAAAATTAGTGGTGTGTCAGGGTAGGGGTGGTAAATATAATGAGACAGGGTCTTGAAGCAGGTCTTAGTAAGTCAACTGTTATTGAATAAGCAAGCTATTTGCCCAAGATAAAAGACTGTTGTATTGGGTCAATTGATCTGCAGGAAATTTCCTGAAGCAGACAGTGGACTTATTTTTGATTTATAGTCTGATCTTTCCCAGGCAACATTTTCCTGAAACAAACAACTAAGTCATGTTGACACGAGTGGTCTCCATTCTTAGTTCAAAGAGCTTCTGTTGTATTTGATACAAGGGGTCATAATTCTCAATGTCATCAAGCCTCTATCCCCTCTTCCTTCCAAAAAACAAAGGTCCCAAAGTTTCTCATTACCTTTGTAATAAAGACCCACATTCTTAAGCATGCTGTAATGCCCAGACTCTTCTTCCTTGTTCCTCCTGTTCTGAGAGCTACACTGACCTTCTTTTAGTTCCTTGAATGTGCCATGTTTCCTTGAGTTTTGTCAGGCTTCTCTGTCTGAAAATACATAATATTGCATTTGGTCTTTACACACACACACACACACACACACACACACACACAGCATTATGAACTATAATTATCTTCACCTTAGTCATTAGAAAGCTGAGGCACAGAAAGGTTAAATAACCTGCCCAAGGTCCCATAGTTGATAAGGGGATGCCCTAGAATTCCACCCAGGTACTCTGGCTCCAGAACATACACACTTAACCCTTCCACTGTCCTCAACCCTGCGTGCTCCCCAGAGGTGAACTCAAATCTCCTTGGCTAATTTTGTTGTTTCTTCTCTTTTTCCTGGACACAAGGTGACTATAATAGGGGTTGGGACTGGAGGGTGGGAAATGCTGCAGGCGGCAGAAGTAACTTTGCCATGAAGCTAATGAAACTTCAGCAGTGACTTATTAAATGTGGGTGGTGGGAGTTCGTTGTCTTGGGTGCAGGCAATAAAGGGCTGCACTGTGTGCAGAGGATTTAAAAACAATAAAACCAGCTACAAGTGGATCTGCTTTTTCCTATCACATGCTCTGGCAAAGCTAAGATGTATAAGACATAGCAGGCAATTAATTAATACAAATATGATATCATTTTCTGGATTTTCACTGCTTTTGGTATTTGTCAGTGTGGTATAATAAAAATTTTATCTGATCTTTGGCTCCAGTTCCTATCACAGAGCTTCAAAAACTCTGAGTGTTGCGAGTGTCTTTGTGTTAACGAGGTGACTCATGATGAGCCCCTGGGTATCTTCAGGATGGGGGCTGGGTCACCAGAAAGGCCAGATGTGTGGTTAGAGGATTGGGACTCTCAGCAGCCCAACCTCCAGGGAGGAGACGGGGGCTGGATGTTGAGTCGATCTTGGCTCAACCTTCTGCTGGAGACTCAACACCCCTGTGCACATAAATGGGCAAAATGGACAAAGGTGGAGAATAGAAGTTTCTAGAACTCCTCAACATGGGCACCCCTTGGAGTGTGGTATCAAAACCCCTTGGTGAAGACTTAATGGAAGCTGCAATTAAACTGAGAGGACAGATAGAAATGCAAGAATTGATAGGATTAAGATGAAAATTGGAATGTTTAAACAGACTATGTGAAATGGTTGTGTCTCCTTGTTTTATGGAAATGGATATCATGTCTGACTGGGGAATACTTCTCTTACCTAGTATTGTAAAACCCAAACCTATTGGTAAAGCCCTAACCAGGGCTACAGTTAGCCATGCGAGGGTTGATGGTATTAAGCTGAACGTTTGCACGAAAATTGGTTTGTTGACTAGGCTTTCTGTGATGTGGTTGTAACTCTTTTACCTGAATGTATAATATTATGGGGGGGGATTGTGTAAGGCTGCCTCTCTGATACTCGGAGAACCTAGTTTCCCCTACCTTGTATTGTGAAACAGAAAGTATATAAATCTACCTTTCAAGCAATATTAATTGGACAAGCTAAACAGAAACCAGTAAGATTGCCTGAGTCCGCACAGTACAGAAGAGAAGCTGGAATGCTGGTATAGACAAATTCTCTCTATTGTAGCCTTGTGTGGAGTGTACGCTGAGGCTTATGGCAAAAGCCTGTGATTGCCTACCTCCCAGTGACAACTACCGGGACTGTGGACCAGAGAGTTTCCATTTCAGGGCAATTACTAACTTGCTATTGGACATTAATTGAAATTTCCTAGGACTGAAGGACATAAAATAATCTTGAGATCTGAAATGCCCACAATGCCTTGGGTGATGTTGGAGAAATGCTCTAACAGGGAGAGCAATGCCCAGGAGTGTTCCATTGTAAGATGAAAATGATCTATACAGGAGTATGCTACTGGCAATGCGAGGAGGTACTCATGAGTAGGGAGCCTCTTTTCCCCTGGGCTGACTCTGGAACCATCTGCGGAACTACTGGATCCTACGGCCACAGGATACTTGGGCAGTGCCCTATGAACAGCCCTCCCCTGACTAACAAAGAGCTGCTTGGTTCGTGGATGGCCGTTCCATGGTGAGTGGACAGCTTCCTGTTTGGAAGACTGCCACTGATTTGCATGTTGTTTGCCCCTATGTTGGGGTTTTTACTGACTCACAGACAGGGGCCAATGGCCTGGCCATACGGTCAGGCAGAAGGCAATGGAAAACTGGCCTATTAACAGGATGCCCATATGGGGGGCAGCCCTGTGGAAACCTCTATGGGAATTTGAGGGGTGCATTACAATAGGACATGTGATGCCCATCAGAAGAGCCCCTTCCAGGACTGGCAGATGAGTTGAATTAACGAGTAGGTTTCCTAATGTTCTCACTTGAGGCAGCCACCTGGGTCCGTGAAGTGGGTGGACACTGGGACTGCAGCAATGCAGAGAGGGGCTGAGTCTAGACATAATCCTCTTGTACCCTCTGAGGCACAAAATGCCCACAAGAACAGCCGTCTGCCAGCAAGAGAGACAGAGACTGACAACAGATTCCCGGGGGCCAGGCCTCACATGGAGCTGGCAAGTCAGACCCATGCAGGTAAAACCCAGGATGGGGGAACAGACGGGTCCTGACAGGAACAGTCACTCTGGCTGGGCTCTGCTCCCCCTGGGGTAGATGCAAATGCTCAGAGTACAATAAAAGAACAGGAACAGAAGCTATTGTACCAACATGAACTCCCAAGTTACATTTCTTTAGACTAAGGAACACACTTTCGTCCTCAGAATAATGGTTTCATAGAACATTGGGACAAGCGATGAAAGCATTGTTTGCTGAAACAGGGGAGAGACAGGCGTGAAGGGCTGGCTTACACACCTGCATGAACGTGTGCCCACACTCAATTTGAGTCGGGCCGAGGGAGTGTGATTTGTTTTGACTTTTTTATTCATTCTAAGTAAATATTCACTTTCATACCAAATTTTGTATTTATAACTGCATATATTTTTATTGAAGCCCCCCCACCCCTAAACTTAGAATAAGGTCTCCCCAACCCAGCTCTACCTCTGTTGTGTGGCTTGATCTATATTCATGTTAACTTCGATTTTTGATATTAATCTTGAGTCTTTTCAGTATTTTCTTTGGACAAAAACAGCTCTTCATTATTCATGTCGTAATTATCGAGGTGTTATACTGACCTACGTTGTATTATATAGTTCTCATGACAAGCCCAGAAATAATGAAGTGCAATTGTCACCCCCATTTTACAGCTGGAAAGACTGAGGCTTGGAGCAGGAAAGTGAATTGCCTATGGTCCCACTGACAGGTTGTGATGGAGACAGAGTTTGAGTTCACACAGTCTAGCCCTGCAGTTCCAGCTCTTTAACTACAGTCTCCTGCCCAAGAGAGGGAAGTTTCGTGGAACAACTCCAATGCAGCTGGCCCTTCACACACACTGCCTAATTTAATCCCAGCCACCTGGGAGGTTGATGTTTGTCTTCTTTGTACAAAGGAGTCAGCTAAGGCCCAGAGAAGTGAAACGACCTGCCCCAGGCTCACCGTGTAGGAGCAGAAGTGACATTCAGATGGTGCTTGATCCAAGCAGTGTCTGTTCCTGCAGCAGCGGCATCCTGTGGCAACCAGGGGACATCTTGAGCTCTGTTGCCCTTTCCTGCCCCCTGCTGAAGATGCCCTGTCATTCTGCCCTCGGCCCCCCTCCCAAGCCCACATCTCCTCCTTCAGGAAAGCAAAGCACCGGGATCCGGGCCACAGCAGACTTCCCACATAGCCCATCTGCCAGTCATCAGATGCCACGACACATTTGTCAGGAATCCTAGGACACCTGGACTTTAGAGAAATGATGACCATTTCCTGTCTTAAGGTAGGAGTTGTTTGTTTGTTTGTTTGTTTAATTTGTTTTCCCTAAAGGGAAAATCAACAGCCTTCCTGACTCAGCTCTGTTCCCCTTGAGGGAGGATGGCGATCAGAGGGGCTGTTTTGCTGGGCGCTCCTTTCCCAGTTAGCCCAGACTCCTCAGAGTTGGATTTCAGAGTTCAGAGGTAGGAAAGAAAATGTTGCCTCATTAAAACTTGCGTGCCTGTTTGATTCATTAATCATCTTGCCCTAATACTCCCTGATAAGTCTGTGCATTGCTATTAATCACGAGGCTCGTGGGAGGGAGGGAGCTGCCTGCTGTCACTGCTTTTCTCTTAACCCTTTGTCTACCGAGCTTGTGGCACGTGGGCCCGAGGGGGAGGGTTTGGAGATGGTGGTGGGTGCTTTGTCCTGTGGGTCTTGGATGTTGAGCGGTTCTGTCTTGTTAAGGTCATGGGCCTTCTCACCATCGCAGTGATGTGACGGTGACCTGTCGCTGGGTATCTACCAGGTGATAGATGCCAGGTCTCATTTAATAGAGCTCCCCATTTTCCAGATGAGGAAACTGAGGCTGAGAAGTGGCTTGCCCAAAGTCACGTCTCTGGTCAGGGCTGAGCGAGGATCAGGAGTGATGGATGCTGTGCCCAACAGCTCTGAGCAGCAGGGGGAGCACCTGTCCCTCTGTGTCCCCTCTTTTTGTCCATCAGCAGGCTGCTGGGTAGACTGCGGAGAGTGTGTGCTTTAGAGACAAAACTGAAGGAAAATCCCAGCTCTGCCATGTTTTAGGTGTCCTCCAGGCCTTGGCTGGACCATTTGTAGGATGGGGATAATAATATGTTTCTCACAGGGTTGTGAGGGTTAGATGAGAAGCCGTGGGAAGTGCCTTGCACAGTGCAAATCCCAGATGTTCCATAGATGGCAATTCTCGTCAAACATCCCTTCCTCTTTAAGGGTATGGTGGGCACTTTCCTCCCAGTGAAAGGATCTGACAACTTTCTTCAGATTAAATGAGTGGACTGTAATGCCTAATCACTCCCCTCAACTCCCTTCCCAGCACAAAGTTCCAATACAATATTCACAGGCATACATACATCAAGCCCCAGTGCCTTTGCACAGGCTGTACTCTCTGCCTGGAATACTCAACCCCAACTTCCTGTCCATCATTACCATTCTCCAGACCCAAATCAACTCTCTCCTCTGCTGGGAAGTCCTTTCTGAATCCCACTAGTCAGAATTAGTTGTTTTCTCAGACTGGGAAGCAGGGAGCTGATTGATACAAAGCCTGCCAGCAACTGAGCCAGCGCATCTTCTGCTCTTTTTCAGAGACTTCTCTAATTAATTGCCCTGCCGGAACATGTCTGAATTTTCCTGGATCAGTGGGAACTAATGAGGTGTCAGGGAGCGGGGCTGCACAGAGGAAGCACGTGAAAGTTTGTTCTTTCTTTTTCCAAGATCAAACTTTCCCCAGACTTTGAAAACACTCAGCTCTTTCCTTTTAATTACTTAGTTACATTCACGGACTTTTCAGCACAGATTTGTTCTGGGATCTGAATTTGAAAATACCCACATTTCCAAAGGCTAAAAACTTCCATTTATTAACTAATTTGCTACCGATTTGTTTGTTTATTGGACAAATACTAGTCACCCTGTCTGTGCCAGCGCTGAAGATGTGCACGCAGTCCGTCTGCGAGCTGGGTCAGTGACTGAGCACACAGCCCGATTTCAGACCTGATGTGCACCTTAAAAGAAGGCCCCGGGGTGGGGAAGCCAAAAGCTGCCCTATTTGTCTAATGTTTTCTCCTGATTATATTCATGATCTCATGATATTTTGGTGACTGGGGAAGAACACCCCAGAAGTGACATTAGTCTTTTGAAGTCACTTGGAATGGTTTGCCCAGTGGTGGGATTGCTGGGACGTATGGTAGTTCTATTTTTAGATTTTAAGGAACCTCCATACAGTTCTCCACAGTGGTTGTATCAATTTACATTCCCACCAACAGTGTAAGAGGGTTCCCTTTTCTCCACACCCTCTCCAGTATTTGTTGTTTGTAGATTTTCTGATGATGCCCATTCTAACTGGTGTGAGGTGATACCTCATTGTAGTTTTGATTTGCATTTCTCTAATAATTAGTGATGTTGAGCAGCTGTTCATGTGCTTCTTGGCCATCTGTATGTCTTCTTTGGAGAAATGTCTGTTTAGGTCTTCTGCCCATTTTTGGATTGGGTTGTTTGTTTCTTTAATATTGAGCTGCATGAGCTGTTTATATATTTTGGAGATTAATCCTTTGTCAGTTGCTTTGTTTGCAAATATTTTCTCCCATTCTGAGGGTTGTCCTTTCGTCTTGTTTATGGTTTCCTTTGCTGTGCAAAAGCTTTTAAGTTTCATTAGGTCCCATTTGTTTATTTTTGTTTTTACTTCCATTTCTCTAGGAGGTGGGTCAAAAAGGATCTTGCTGTGATTTGTGTCAAAGAGTGTTCTTCCTATGTTTTCCTCTAAGAGTTTGATAGTGCCCGGTCTTAAATTTAGATCTCTAATCCATTTTGAGTTTATTTTTGTGTATGGTGTTAGGGAGTGTTCTAATTTCATTCTTTTACATGTAGCTGTACAGTTTTCCCAGCACCGCTTATTGAAGAGACTGTCTTTTCTCCACTGTATATCCTTGCCTCCTTTGTCATAGATTAGTTGACCATAGGTGCGTGGGTTTATCTCTGGGCTTTCTATCTTGTTCCATTGATCTATGTTTCTGTTTTTGTGCAAGTACCATATTGTCTTGATTACTGTAGCTTTGTAGTATAGTCTGAAGTCAGGGAGTCTGATTCCTCCCGCTCCGTTTTTTTCCCTCAAGACTGCTTTGGCTATTCAGGGTCTTTTGCGTCTCCATACAAATTTTAAGATTTTTTGTTCCAGTTCCGTAAAAAATACCACTGGTAATTTGATAGGGATTGCATTGAATCTGTAGATTGCTTTGGGTAGTATAGTCATTTTCACAATATTCATTCTTCCAATCCAAGAGCATGGTATATCTCTCCATCTGTTGGTATCATCTTTAATTCTTTCATCAGTATCTTGTAATTTTCTGCATACAGGTCTTTGTCTCCCTAGGTAGGTTTATTCCTAGGTATTTTATTCTTTTTGCTGCAATGGTAAATGGGAGTGTTTCCTTAATTTCTCTTTCAGATTTTTCATCATTAGTGAATAGAAATGCAAGAGATTTCTGTGCATTAATTTTGTATCCTGCCACTTTACCAAATTCATTGATTAGCTCTAGTAGTTTTCTGGTGGCATTTTTAGAATTCTCTATGCATAGTATCATGTCATCTGCAAAGAGTGACAGTTTTACTTCTTCTTTTCCAATATGTATTCCTTTTATTTCTTTTTCTTCTCTGATTGCCATGGCTCGGACTTCCAAATCTATGTTGAATAATAGTGGTGAGAGTGGACATCCTTGTCTTGTTCCTGATCTTAGAGGAAATGCTTTCAGTTTTTCACCATTGAGAATGATGTTTGCTGATGGTTGTCATATGTGGCCTTTATTATGTTGAGGTAGGTTCCCTCTATGCCCACTTTCTGGAGAGTTTTTATCATAAATGGGTGTTGAATTTTGTCAAAAGCTATTTCTGCATCTACCAAGATGATCATATGGTTTTTATTCTTCAATTTGTTAATATGGTGTATCACATTGATTGATTTGCGTATATTGAAGAATCCTTGCATCTCTGGGATAAATCCCATTTGATCATGGTGTATGATCCTTTTAATGTGTTGTTGGATTCTGTTTGCTAGTATTTTGTTGAGGATTTTTGCACCTATATTCATCAGTGATATTGGTTTGTAATTTTCTTTTTTTGTAGTATCTTTGTCTGATTTTGGTATCAGGGTGATGGTGGCCTCATAGAATGAGTTTGGGAGTGTTCCTTCCTCTGCAATTTTTTGGAAGAGCTTGAGAAGGATGGGTGTTAGCTCTTCTCTAGATGTTTGATAGAATTCACCTGTGAAGCCATCTGGTCCTGGACTTTTGTTTGTTGGAAGATTTTTAATCACAGTTTCAATTTCATTACTTGTGATTGGTCTGTTCATATTTTCTATTTCTTTCTGGTTCAGTCTTGGAAGGTTATACCTTTCTAAGAATTTGTCCATTTCTTCCAGGTTGTCCATTTTATTGGCATAGAGTTGCTTGTAGTAGTCTCAGAGGCGCTGAGACTACTACAACCTTGTTGGTTGTTTGGCCTGCTTTGTATTTCTGTGGTGTCTGTTGTAACTTCTCTTTTTTCATTTCTAATTTTATTTAATTGAGTCCTCTCCCTCTTGATGAGTCTGGCTAATGGTTTATCAATTTTTTTTATCTTCTCAAAGAGCCAGCTTTTAGTTTTATTTATCTTTGTTTTGTTTTCTTTGTTTCTATTTCATTTATTTCTGCTCTGATCTTTATTATTTTGTTCCTTCTTCTAACTTTGGGTTTTGTTTGCTCTTCTTTCTCTGGTTCCTTTAGGTGTAAGGTTAGATTGTTTATTTGAGATTTTTCTTGTTTCTTGAGGTAGGCTTGTATAGCTATAAACTTCCCTTTTAGAACTGTTTTTGCTGCATCCCGTAGGTTTTAGATCATTGTGTTTTCATCGTCATTTGTCTCTTGGTATTTTTTTGATTTCTTCAGTGATCTCTTGGTTATTTAGTAAAATATTGTTTAAGCTCCATGTGTTTGTGTTTTTTACGTTTTTTCCCCTGTAATTCACTTCTAATCTCATAGTGTTTTGGTCAGAAAAGATGCTTGATATGATTTCAATTTTCTTAAATTTACTGAGGCTTGACTTGTGACCCACGATGTGATCTATCCTGGAGAATGTTCTGTGCGCACTTGAGAAGAAAGTGTAATCTGCTGTTTTTGGATGGAACATCCTATAAATATCAATTAAATCTACCTGGTCTATTGTGTCATTTAAAGCTTGTGTTTCCTTATTTATTTTCATTTTGGATGATCTGTCTGTTGGTGTAAGTGAGGTGTTGAAGTCCCCCACTATTATTGTGTTACTATTGATTTTCTCTTTTATAGCTGCTAGCAGTTGCCTTATGTATTGATGTGCTCTTATGTTGGGTGCATATATATTTATATATTTATATAAATATTTATATATATTAATCACTTGATCATTATGTAGTGTCCTTCCTTGTAACATGTCATTGTCTCTTGTAACATTCTTTATTTTAAAGTCTATTCTATCTGATAGGAGTATTGCTACTCCAGCTTTCTTTTGATTCCCATTTGCATGGAATGTCTTTTTCCATCCCCTCACTTTCAGTCTGTATGTGTCCCTAGGTCTGAAATGGGTCTCTTGGAGACAGCATATATATGGGTCCTGTTTTTGTATCCATTCAGGAAGCCTGTGTGTTTTGGTTGGAACATTTAATCCATTCACGTTTAAGGTATTATTGATGTGTATGTTCCTATTACCATTTTCTTAATTGTTTTGGGTTTGTTTTTGTAGGTCCTTTTCTTCTTTTGTATTTCCCACTTAGAGAAGTTCCTTTAGCATTTATTGTAGAGCTGGTTTGGTGTTGCTGAATTCTCTTAGCTTTTGCTTGTCTGTAAAGCTTTTGATTTCTCCATCAAATCTGAATGAGATCCTTGCCAGGTAGAGTAATCTTGGCTGTACGTTCTTCCCTTTCATCACTTTAAGTATATCATGCCACTCCTTGTGGCTTGTAGAGTTTCTGCTGAGAAATCAGCTGTTAACCTTATGGGAGTTCCTTGTACGTTATTTGTCGTTTTTCCCTTGCTGCTTTCAATAATTTTTCTTTGTCTTTAATTTTTGCCAATTTGATTACTATGTGTATCAGCCTGTTTCTCCTTGGGTTTATCCTGTATGGGACTCTCTGCGCTTCCTGGACTTGGGTGGCTATTTCTTTTCCCATGTTAGGGATGTTTTCAACTATAATCTCTTCAAATATTTTCTCTGGTCCTTTCTCTCTCTCTTCTCCTTCTGGCACCCCTATAATGCAAATTTATGTTTTTATATATATATATATATATATATATATATATATATATATATATATATATATATATATATAATTTATGTTATAATGCATTTAATGTTGTCCCAGAGGTCTCTTAGGCTGTCTTCATTTCTTTTCATTCTTTTTCTTTTCATTTTTCTTTTCATTCTTTTTTCTTTATTCTGTTCCACAGCAGTGAATTCCACCGTTCTGTCTTCCAGGTCACTTATCCATTCTTCTGCCTTAGTTATTCTGCTATTGATTCCTTCTAGTGTATTTTTCATTTCAGTTATCTTATTGCTCATCTCTGTTTATTTGTTCTTTAATTCTTCTAGATCTTTGTTAAACATTTCTTGCATCTTCTCCATCTTTGCCTCCATTCTTTTTATGAGGTCCTGGATCATCTTCACTATCATTATTCTGAATTCTTTTTCTGGAAGGTTGCCTATCTCCACTTCATTTAGTTGTTTTTCTGGGGTTTTATCTTGTTCCTTCATCTGACACATAGCCCTCTGCCTTTTCATCTTGTCTATTTTTCTGTGAATGTGGGTTTTTTTCTACAGGCTGAAGGAGTATAGCTCTTTTTGCTTATGCTCTCTGCCCTCTGGTGGATGAGACTATCTAAGAGGCTTGTGCAAGTTTCCTGATGGGAGGGACTGGTGTTGGGTAGAGCTGACTGTTGCTCTAGTGGGCAGAGCTCAGTAAAACTTTAATCCACTTGACTGCTGATGGGTGGGGCTGGGTCCCCTCCTTGTTGGTTGTTTGGCCTGGGGGAACCCAACACTGGAGCCTACCTGGACTCTTTGGTGGGCTAATGACCGACTCTGGGAGGGCTCAAGCCAAGGAGTACTTCCCAGAACTTCTGCTTCCAGTGTCCGTGTTCCCATAGTGAGCCACAGCCACCTCCCGCCTCTGCAGGAGACCCTCCAATACTAGCAGGTAGGTCTGGTTCAGTCTCCCCTGGGGTCACTGCTCCTTCCCCTGAGTCCTGATGCACACACTACTTTGTGTGTACCCTCCAAGAGTGGAGTCTCTGTTTCCCCCAGTCCTGTCAAAGTTCTGCAATCAATTCCAACTAGGCTTCAAAGTCTGATTCTCTAGGAATTCCTCTTCCCGTTGCTGGACCCCCAGGTTGGGAAGCCTGACATGGGGCTCAGAACCTTCACTCCAGTGGGTGGACTTCTGTGATATAAGTGTTCTCCAGTCTTTGAGTCACCCACCCAGCAGTTATGGGATTTGATTTTACTGTGATTGCGCCCCTTCTACCATCTCATTGTGGCTTCTCCTTTGTTTTTGCATGTGGGGTATCCTTGTTGGTGAGTTCCAGTGTCTTCCTGTCAATGATTGTCCAGAAGCTAGTTGTGATTCTGGTGTTCTCACAAGAGGGAGTGAGAGCATGTCCTTCTACTCTGCCATCTTGGTTCCTCTTCTTGCATATTGTTTTTTTTTGTTTGCATTTGTTGTGTACCTTTTTTCTTTTCCTTTCAATATGTTTGTGTGTGTGTGTGTTCACATCCTTCCTTTCTTAGATGACTGGTAGCATATTATAAACATTTTGTCTGCCTTACACTTTTCATCTAACTACATCCTATAGGGCCACATGTGTGTAAATAGAGGTCTCTTGAATTCCTTTTCACAACTGCACTGGATCCCATTGGTGGCTGTGCTTTAGTTTCTGCAGCCAGCTCTCAGTTGATGGGCATTTGAGGTGTTTCCAGCCCTTTGCTCTATTTTATATCTCCCTGATTTATTTTTATTTGCATTTGTATCTTTTTTTCTTTATGTTTTAAACTTAATATTTTGTTTCAATTCATCTCGGATAAATGGTATAGTTTTAGATTTGACTTTATTAATCAATCTCTGGAAAATCTTTTTTTTAAATATGTGAGTTAAAACCATTTGTATTTATTTATTGATGTGATTGATATGTTTGGCTTCAATTTTGTCATATTGTTTTACATTTTTATAAAGTTATACACATGCATGTATGTATGTGTTTTATTTATATGTGTTTCCTTTGTTCTATTTTATTTGTCTCTCATTTTCTCTCTCTCTCTCTGTGTCTATACATTTTGGTATATTTAGAAAACTTCGAATTTTTGTTGTAATAATTACTTTTTTACATTTATGTCATTCTCTTTGTTCCCTTGTTCTTTTTCTCTCTCCTTTCTTTCTCCTTCCTTCCTTCCCTCCTTTTATTCTTCCTTCCTTCCTTTCTTCCTTTCTTCCTTACTTACTTCTCTCTTTCTCTCTCCCTTCTTGTTACTATCTGTTGGATCCCTACTAGGAACAATATTGACATTTGCTAGTGCTAGTAACCTCTTCATCCCCTCTCTTCCCTCTCCCCAACATGTCCCTTTATTCTCCATAAATACCTATAAGGCAGTAAGTGAGCTTACACAGCTGTTCCTGTATCTTTCCCATTCTCCCTCCATTTCTTCATAATTTTCTCCCTTCCAACTTCAATTTAGTCTTAGTCCAAAGGGATATGTAGGACTACAAAACTAAGTTTTACCCCTAATAATATATAGATACAGTTATACATATATATGTTTATATATATATATTTATAAATTGGTAACATATGTGTGCATATATACTTTTTAAACTGGTAAGTACCTATTTGACGGTCATCACCAGCCCTGCAGCTATGGTTCTCTAGTCCCTTCAGTTTCTGAAGCTGGTTCCTTTGTAAGTATTCCTGGGAGCAGAACCCCAAGTTCTGGCATGCTCGTGACAGTTTGCCTACAGCCTTTGTACTTGGAGGTCAGTATGGCTGCTTATGACATTCATGACTACCTCTCTTTTTTCTTGAGTATCTTGAACACGTTGATCCATGTCTTCTAGAATGAAGCAATACTTTGAAAATATGCAATTTTTTTTTTTTTGGCTGCACCGGGTCTTTGTTGCTGCATGTGGGTTTTCTTTAGTTGTGGTGAGTGGGGGCTACTCTTCATTGCGGTGTGCAGGCTTTTCATTGTGGTGGCTTCTCTTGTTGCAGAGCACAGGCTCTAGGCACATGGACTTCAGTAGTTGTGGCACATGGGCTCAGTAGTTGTGGTGCGTGGGCTTAGTTGCTCTGCAGCATGTTGGATCCTCCCGGACCAGGGATCGAACCTGTGTCCCCTGCATTGGCAGGCAGATTCTTAACCACTGCACCACAAGAGAAGTCCCGAAAGTCTGCAGTTTTTAACAACCTAATCTCAGATATGATTTCCAGTTGCTTCTGCTGTATTCTATTAATTAGAAGTGAGTGAACAGGTCCAGGAAAAGGGATTACACAAAAGCTTGAATGCCAGTAGACGGGGATACTTTGGGGTCAGCTAAGAGGCTGCTTACCACACCATCCTGTTAACTCTAGAACCCCAAAATGAAACACCTCTAAACAAGTTGGAGAATTTAACTATTTCAGTAATGCTATTTTCAGTAACATTACCTTCATGTTTCTACCTAAATTTCCTTCAAATACAGAGATAATGCTTTTTTTGACCTGTTGATACTGTTTTCCTGTTCTTTTTGATTTCTATTCATTTTAATCTTTGCATTTTTTTTTACACAATCTTCCTTTCACATTGGATGGATGAAACTTGTTTGACATCAGTAGATGAGCCATTTCATCCTGAAACAGAAGGCTTCCCCTGGGTCTGTGAACATGGCATCCAGCCATATGACATGAGTGCTGGCTATTGTCTCGTATTCTGTGGGTATTTTATCCAGAGAAAATAGGAAAAGGATGATGTTTCAGACACAAAGTTCCCTCCCCCTTGCCCTTTTACATCTATCTCATTCTCTCAACCCTCTATGAGGTCTAGGATGTGTCCTGTTTTACAGATGGGAGGTAAATTGACCACAGCTGGTGAAGTGGACTAACTAGAACTCAAAAGCAGATTTGGGGGTGGGTGTGATGAGGGAGACTAAATCTATCCTGATTTCCACTTAATTATTTCTTTGCTTAATGCAGTTGCTTGAACCATTGCCTCCAGTAGAGTTTTTCCTAATTTGGACTTCGAAAAACATCCCACTTCCAAAAAAATAAAAACCTTAGTTTTTTATTCACAGTGGAGCTGGCACTCATATCCTGCTTAATTATGCCTCCATGTTTCTTCGAAACGTTGTTGAGCAGGGGAGAAAAACTGAGTGAGCCTTAACCATACTGCTTGGCTAATGAAATGGGTATCATTCCTCTAAGGTAGACCCACACAGGGATGTAGCAGGCTAAGTGAGAGTCTCCAAATATTTTAGTAGAGGGCAAAATACTGACAAATTCAAAGCACATTTATAAGAACTTTCTTTTAAAAGTTCTTTTAAGTCTGTGAGCCTCTTGAAGGAAATTTTATCTGATAATATATAATATTATCTAATAATATATAATATATATAATAAATAAGGTCTCATTTTATGTGTCTAATTATCAAATTTTATGTGATAATGTATATTATATATGTACATATACATTTATTTTATATATATATATATATATAGTTCTATTCTCAGGTACATTGGATGCTGATCAATTTAAAATTTTAATTGTGATTTGTTTTACTTGATTTTGCCTTTTAGAAATATTAATAGTTTTCACCTACTGGGCACTTACTCCGTACTGCAGCGCTCCCCAACCTTGTTGGCATCAGGGACCGGTTTCGTGGAAGACAGTTTTTCCACAGACTGTGTTGTGGGGGAGGGTTCCGGCAGTAATGTGAGCCATGGGGAGCGATGGGGAGCTGCAGATGAAGCTTCCTGCGCTAGCCCGCTGCCCACTTCCTGCTGTGCGGCCCCGTTCCTAACAGGCCACAGACTGGGACCAGTACCGGTCCATGGCCTGGGGGTTGGGGACCCCTGCTGTACCGCTATCTCTGTTGAGCACTTCACGTACATGATCTCATTAAAGCTAAGAACTCCAGCAGGTTGGTAGAAACTATTATCCTGGTTTGAAGATGAGGAAATTGAGGCTTAGAGAGTTTAAGGAAGTTGGCAAAGGTTACACACTAAGTGGCACCACCAGGATTCAAACCAAGTTCAGCCTGACTCTGAGGCTGGCCCCTGGACTAAGTGGCCATGTTGACAGCATTAAAGCTGAAAGGAGGAGAGACACGAGCATTTGGTCCACTTAATGGTGACAAAATCTTAACAAGAAAATCACTTCTCTGCTGGTCCCTGTTCATTAAGATGCAAGTTCCCCACTCCCATCTTTCCTCCCTTTGAAGCTGAATCCAGCCTCTGTACCCCGACACTGAATTATATCTCAGAGACAGAGTTTTGGGTGAAATAGAAAAGAATAGCTCTATTGCTTTTCCAGGCAAAGGGAGCCACAGTGAGCTAATGCTCTCAAAACTGTGTCCTCAGTGGGGGAAGGGGAAGCTGGGACGAAGTGAGAGAGTAGCATTGAAATATATACACTACGAAATGTTAAATGGATGGCTAGTGGGAACCAGCTGCATAGCACAGGGAGATCAGCTCTGTGCTTTGTGTCCACCTAGAGGGGTGGGATAGCGAGGGTTGTAGGGAGACGCAAGAGGGAAGGGATATGGGGATATATGTTTACATATAGCTGATTCACTTTGTTATACAGCAGAAACTAACACAACATTGTAAATTATACTCCAATAAAGATATTAAAAAAAAAATGTCCTGACCTGGAAGGGGTAGTGATGAGTTTTATTGTAATGGTTCAAAGAGGGCGTGATTAGCTCGTGAACATTCTCCTGACTGGTTGGTGGTGAGGTAAGTGGGAGTCAGCGTCACCAACCTTCTGGTTCCAACTGGTCTGGGGTCTACGTGCCTGTGGGCAGCATACAGTTAACTTCTCCCACCTGGTGGGGGTTTCAGTATCTGCAAAACAACTCAAAGATATTGTTATGTGTATCCCTTGAGCGGGAACCAGGACCTTGCCCCAAGGCTGCACTATTGTTTGTTTCTTGACTGTTCCCCTCCCTCATTCTCTGCATCCCTTCCCTTCCCTAATTAGCAATGTTTGAACCTGCCCTTTGGAACTCAGAGAAGGTTATGGAGGCTGAGTGAAGCCTATTTCCTGTCATTCAGAAATGGAGGACACAGAAAGGCTTTTGTACCCAGGAATCCCACAGGGTCCTGCTTGCTTTCACCTTCTGTTGCCTTCCGCCCTTTTAGCTTTGTCTGCTCACCTCTACCTCCATGGGGTCAGCTAACCACATGCAAGCAGCATTGCCTAGAGGCTAGGAGTCCTAACCTTGACTCATGGTACCTGTGTATTTTGGGGCCAACTATTTAACCTTGCTGAGCTCCAGTTTCTCCTTCTCTAAAATAATGATAACACCTACCTGGTATGGTTATCGGAAGACTAAATGGAATAATATATATAAAAAAGGAAAGCATAATGCCTGGCATGTGCTAAGTGCTTAATGAATAAAAAGTAACATTAAAATGATCTATCTATCTACATATCTATCTATCCATCTATCTGACTATATGTCTATGCCAGATTCACCAAGGAAATATTACAGGACACAGAAATAAACTTTGCACCTCTCTTTAAACTATCACTGTATTCACTGGTTAATTTAAAGAACGAGTCAAGTTCCAAAACACAAATTTATTTTACCTTCTGAGACGCAGATGTCCCATTTCAGCCCTTCACTATCATTCCTGGGAGAGTTTTGTAGTTTTGTCCCAAAGCAGATATTTGGATGGGGTGGAGCGGGGTCAAAGGAAGAAGGACAGCCAGCAGTGGGGCGTGATTTTGCAACTGCCCCAGCATCTCTTCTGAGATGGCTGCAAACATGTACGAAGGTTCTAGGCAAGGATGACATCCAGCCAGTTTGCATGGTATAACAGTGTTGATTGTTCAGAGCTGATGTCCATTCTGACTGGATGTTCTGGGTGTTAAAACATTTTAAACATTCTCCCTGGTTCTGGGTGGTCTCCATGGTCTACAGCTAGAGGCTTCTGCCCCAAGCTAGTGCCTGGAATTTTGGCAAGCGAGAGCAGAAATCTAGAACATTCTTCAAGTGCTGCTGTCTGGAAGGTGAGATTGGGGTTTCCGAGGAGCACGTGATCTCCATGGACTACCATTTTTCAACTTGATCAACTCCTGAGTCCATTCTTTTGGGTTAGAGTAATGACATTGAAGACTGTATTCCCTGTTCAGCCAGTAACTCTCCTCTACAGACCATCAGAGCTGAAAGGAAGTCTCAAGAGGTTATTTCATCAGGCCCTAGTGCCCATGAGGCACACCGGGAAGCTTGTTAAAATGCAGATCCCAGAGCCTCACTACACTGATTTAGTCAGTGTAAGGCAGGACCTCAGAAACACATATTCCTAACAAGCCCATCAGGCATTTCTCATCCTGCTGGTCTGACCACTTTGAGAAGTACCCACACCATGCAATTGTCTTATTTTGTGGATGAGGAAAAGTGATTAAGGTCACATAGTGACCGTGTGATAGGAATTGGATTCCCAGTTGGCAACCTCCTTGAGTGTCAATAAGGGTTCTCACCAGGCTAGCACAGGACTCTGGAAGACAGAAAGTCCCAGGTGCCGGGGCTTGGGAGAATTGATAGATGCAAAGACTGAGAGATAAGAACAGGCAAAGAAGCAAACAAATCATGTGTAGGAAAAGCCAGCTGAGATATAATTGAGAGCACCAAGGGGGCCCAAATCTTACTGAGGACTCACTCTGCCCCACTTACTGCTCCCCATGACCCTGAGAGACAACAGCTATCATCCAGTTTTACGAAAAGGAAAATGAGATCCACAGAGAGAAAGTGACATGCCCAAGGGCATATTAAATGTAGTAAGTGAAACAGTCAGGAAAAGGACAATGATGTTCATAATGTGAAATGATGGTGGTCACGTTGATGACAGTTATGGTGGTGATGGTGGTGATGACGGTGAAATAATGGTGGTGACATTGATGATGATGGTGGTGGTGTTGGGGTTGACAGCCATGAAGACATGATCACGACAGTGATGATCACGATGGTGACAGTGATATTAGCAAGTAAAGGTAATAACTGTCATTTCTAGAGCTTGGCCCTGGGTCAGCCTCTATGTTAAGAACATTGCACCCATTATTTCACTGACTCCGCATCCAGCTCTAAGAAGTAAGTGTTTAGCTCCAGGCCTTTCTGCTCCAAATGAAGGATTTTTAATAATATTACCTACACTCTCCTCTTGCCATCAGGGAAAAAAAAATCAGGGGTCATCATTCCCTTGCCCTCCTTTAAAACTTTGGGAAGAAGGAACTATCAGTGAGTTGAAAACTTGGAGTTCTGACAATGTTAAAGGCACCCAAGTGAACAGAGGAGCAGATAGTGATGGAATCTGCTTGCCAGGACTGTATAAATAGCAACTTGTACCTACACTGCACCTCATCTGCACATATCAAAAAGCACATTAGAAGAACATTAAAATGTCAAGTGGGTTAAATCTGAAATGTGACCTACCTTATTATCTTGTGAGGGGGAAAAACTGTCAAGAACTCAAATCTTCCTGGCTGCTTTGGATATGTGGGGCACTGCCGGGGCTCTTCTGGGGAGACTCGCCAAGGGCCACTCCCAAGGGAGCCAGAGTTCGCTAGGGCATCATTCACTTTCGCAGTCAGAGCTCTGGCCTGAAAGTTTGGGGCAATTATTGTAGGGAGCCTTCTCAGGCTGTCTTTTCTACAATAGTCTATGTTGCTTCAGTGGTTACTTTCTCGGTACGGAGGCTGCAGGTGGAACGCAGTTCCCCAGCCGCCCTTCCCACTGCTGCCTGAAAACAAGGCTTTGGACTTGTTTTTGATCAAGGTTGCACCACCAGTTGCTCTGGGGAATTCTCCCTGGGGGCTTTAGGTTACCTGGGGGCTTTGGGGAATTCTCCCTGGGGGCTTGTAGCTGGAGACACTGATGAGTCCAAACATCTCAAGCAACTCCATTGCCAGTCTCTCTGCTCTCTGACGGCCACCAAAATTCTGGAACACTGGGGAAAGTGTTCAGCAGAGTCAAAACTTTTGTTGAGAAGATCTGAATTCAAAAGAGTTTATAAATTGGAGGAATCATGCAAAGAGGATTCGCCAGCACATCTGGCAGAAATAGGTCCATGGTGTACTTTACCAAGGGTCCATCTATCAGCCATCACTCTGAGGGTCAAGGAGAGGAACATGGGATTTCTGAGGATTGCAGGGCTGTGTGTTTGCTGGTTTCCCCTTGTGGAGGTGGGATGATACAAGCTTCTGATCAGGTCAGGGGGGTGGGTGGCACGAAAGGCCACTGTCTGGCAAAGACTCGGTGGTCGTGGTGGAGCGCCACCTCCCTGCTGTCCACCCGAGACACAGCCCTCCCCCTCTGGCTCCACAAACAGAAGCCATAGATGGACTCAGCTCTCCAGTCCTAGCCCAAGAAGAACCCACAACACTGTACTGATTGCCTTCCTTTTCTGGCCAGCATGTTTCCGATGCTTTGGGCTGAGTAAAGAGCAGCAAAAGACTCAATGTCACTTAAGTAAGGAAGGTAATATGTTAGCTCATGTGACTGAAGAAGTCCAGAAAATGAGCTGGCTTCAGGTGAGGCTTGCCTCAGAGCCTCAGGAGCCGTGGGCAACAAGGATGAGAGCAGCTAACATACACTGAGTGTTTTCCCCTTTGTCAGACATTCTCCTAAAACTTTTCATCTTAATTCTCAGGAAAAGACTCTGAAGTAGGGATTATCACATCCTCTCTTTAAAGATGGAGGAATAGAGGCACAGAGAGGTTAAGTAACATGTCCAAGCTCACACAGCTTGTAAGCAGAAAAACTGGACTTGGAACCTTGCTCATTTGGTACCAGAGCACTGACCCTTAACCACTGTTCTGTGTCACCTCTTCATTGGACCAAAGTGGAAGTTTTTGTTACCCTTGACGAACTCATGTTTCAGCAGGAGAGGCAGAGAAAGAAGATCATCGCAAAGCAGTGTTAGGCATGTGATGCCGTATGAAGTAATACAGAGATGAACACAGACCTGAAAATCCATCTGACAGCTCCATCCTCACAGCAAACTGAATCTAAAACACCCTAGACAGGCAGCCTTTCAACTATCTGGAGAAACCCTGGTGGGACTGGCTTCAGAAGTCCTCTTTCCAGCTCTCCATTTAGGCTATTTTATTACAAAGGCTACATCGCTCATAATTACTTGCGTCTCCTTCAAGAGAAGAAAACCACTTGCCCCCCGGGCAGTTTTGCATTTAGCCCCCTAGAGAGATTTCAGCAGCTCTCTGCTGACATGGCAGAGAACTGGGGCATCTGCCCAGCCCTGGATGCCGGAGGCACCAGGGCAGATGCAAGATGAGCATCTTATGATGTGAGCGGGAGAGAGTGGCAAGGGCAGGGCCCAGATCAGATCCACATGGGTGGAATCCCAGCTTGGCCACCTACTAGCTCTGTGACCTTGAGCAAATCATGTCTCCTCCCTGAGTCTCCCTTTTCCCTTTTCTCACCTGAAATGGAGACAGTAATACCTACCTTTACCATGTCAGGATTACATTAAATCCAGAGAGTGGCCCTGGGTGGATGGGGAGCTTCTCACTGACTGCATGTGTGCCTAGCCCTGGAATGCTGGCAGCGATTTGGGTGATTAGCTGTGCAGTGACACGCCCCCACCCCCAGGAAAACGCTGAAGGTAACATGCCATCACATTCAAAACAGGAAAAAACTGAAAAGTCCCACACTTGATCCTTGCACATGGCCAGAGTGAAGACACACATTGAAGTTCAGTACCATACTTAAATCCTCCTCCTGTCTCTCTGGTTCGTCTTGCCTGCTCTCTGTCTATCTTTCTAAAGGATACATTTGATCAAGCTTGTCTCTGTTTTTGTTTTTTTAATGCCTTCAGCAAAATACAACCCCATTAACCAGCTTACGAGGCTTGTCGCTTTCTGCCTCTCTCTCTAGCTCTCTCTCCCCTACCTGCCCTGTGCCCGGCCAACCCCAGTCATTCATCAAGCCCTCTACTTGCAAGGCCCTGCCCCACCACAGCCCTGCTGGCAAACTCCTATCCACTTCTCAAGACCCAGCTCAAAAAATCCCTCATTGCAAAATGTTCTCAGATTCTGGCAAGCAGAGCAAAGTGCTCCCCACTTTGCATTACCCTGGGGGTTTGTGCATCCTAGAGATGGCCTCCCTGCTCTTCTGCCTTCACTGGGCAGCTGCAAATGGGTTATAGGGTGCACAGCCCTGATGTGTGTGTGTGTGTGTGTACGTGGGGTGAGAGGTACTACCAGGACCAGGAAAAATAGCAGGTGAAGGTGAGAAGAAGGGGTGGGTGGCACTATCAATCAGCACCAGCAGCAGGGTGAGGCAATGAGCTTATCTTCCTGCACTGGGCCCGGCCCCTCCAGGGCTGGGCATGTCTCCTTCACCTCTGATCTGCACAGTTTAGCACAGAGCCCTGGACTTGGCACCTGTTTGCTGAGCCGAAGAATTCCCCTGCCACCCCCTCAAACATTTTCCTGATTGACCTGCCCCTCTTTGCAGGTTAGAGTTCCCCCTCATCCCAAGAAATGGGAGCGTTTGCTCAATACGACTTGGATGGTTTCACCAGTGTTAGGTGCTGCGCGGCCATTGAATTGAGGCCCACAGTTCTTTCCCTCAGGGAAGGTCCCGTCTACCTGGAGGACGTAGAATGAACAGTCATGGTCTGGGTATTAAGTCTTTTAAGGAATTTCTGTGTTCGGGTAACTGATGGTACTGCATCACAGGGTCAGGAGAGTCAGTTATCCCCATGCAGCACAGATTCCCAGACTTTGTGATTTGAGTCCTTATGATTTTATTGGACCTCATGACATGGCTTCCCTCTTCCACTCCTGAAACATGCCTCCTGACATACACACATTCATTTTCGAAATTACAGCAAATTAAAATAACATTGAAAATGGCCCAACCGCTTTGAAATAAGGAGAGATACCCCAGAGGGTCACAGAATCGAGGCAGAGAACCCCAGCTGGCAGGGACAAGGGAGCAGGGGATGCACGTGTCCAACCTTCCTTTCTGTCCCCACCTTCCACCCTGCTGGAAGCAGCGGGACCAGCACGCCTGGGCTTGGAGCCAGGCAGCCCTCAGTTCAAAACCTAGCCCTGTCTTTTCTTTGTTGTGAGACTGTGGGCAAGCCCGCTTTCCTTCTGAACCTCAGTCACCTCATCAGTGCAATGGGAACGGTGCTGCAGTACCGCCCTCTGCAAGTGAGGATTGAATAGCCCAGGGAAGGCAGCTGCATGGGAAAAGGGAGTGGGGAGGGGCATATGGTAAGAGCTCTACAAAATGGTAACTGTTCATAATACAATCCCAGGTCCCAGTTCTCACAAGACTCCCACACGCATTTTTCATACATGACCTCTTTAGTGTCATGGAAAAGGGACGTGGGCGCTTGGCAACCTTAGGTTTGAGGTTGGATAACTGTGTTGTCTACTAGGGCTGCTTTAACAAAGTACCACAGATGAGGCAGCTTAGATGATAGAAATTTATTTTCTCAGCACTCTGGAGGCTAGAAGTTCAAGATCAAGGTGTCAGCAGGGCTGATTCCTTCTGAGAACCCCTTGGTTTGCAGATGGGCCTCTTGTCCCTGTGTCCTCACGTGGTCTTCCCTGCCTGTATGTGTCCTAATCTCCTTTGCTTATAAGAACACCAGTCAGATGGGACTAGGGCCCACCCTAATGACCTCATTTTAACTTAATTACTGCTTAAAAGCCATTATCTCCAAATATAATCACATTCCGAGGCTCTGGGGGTTAGGAGTTCAACATATGAATTTGGGAAGACACAACTCATAACCCATTATTGTAACTTAGCAAGGGGCTACACGGTGTGATCCAATCGTCAGGCAGAAGTGAAGTTCTGGGGTGGGGCGGGGGCTAAGAGATTCTTGGATAACGTTCGGTGCCTCTGTCCCCACCAGGGTCCCAGCCCAGCGGTGGATGGGCAGCCAAGCCCCTGCTGTCACACTCGGCTACCTTGTAGTGGGTTCCCATAGAGACCTGAGAGGCTGCAGAATCTGCCGAATATAAAGGAGATGCCTTCCTGTCACGCCCTCAAAGAACTCTCCGAGCAGATGTCTGCGGCTGCAATGAATGATAAATCAGCGCCCATAATACAAGAGGCCGGGCATCCTTGATTCTGTCTATCTGCAAAGGCTTTCAGTCCTCAGAAGGCCTTAAAGGAGCCAAATTAGAGTTCACTTTGAAGAGTCAAAAGATGGAGATTAAACTATTTAGGGTTGTTTTTTTTTTTTTGTCTTTCACTTCCCCACCTCATACCATTACTGCTATAAGCAAGACTTTTGAAGAGCAATTTTCTTTTCAATAGAATTCCTTTTCTTTGAGAATATAAAGTACAAATTCCAATTTGCTCAACATTCTTACAGAACCTATCACATACCAGGTACTGTGCTAGGGCTTTCATTCCTATTATGTCAGTTAAAGCTGAAAACAGCCTTGAGAGAGAGATGCTAGGATTCTGATTTTACAGCTGAAGGGAATGGAGGATCTGTGGGGGGGGAAGAAACATCTCAATGACTCTCTTTTGCAAGTTGACTGAACCAGGCACAGGACTTGCAGAGTTCTAATTCCCTTGCATGATGCATCTGGCTTTACTGATGCACTTGGTTTTGCTTATTTTCTCAGAACCAGAAGTACTTGGGCACCGACCTGTGCCTTGAGGTCAGCACAAGCATGGCACAGACCAAGGGCAGAACTTTGAACTCACACACTGGCTTCCACTTGGGATGTGCCCTTTGCTCCCATTTCCATCCATTCACTCTGAGCATCTTCCCACATTTTCTTTCTTCCTTTAACCTCCTTATGTTTTCTTCAAACTGTAACAGCTTGACAATGTGGGCTCAAATGCATCAGCCTCTCCGTAGCTTTCCTCTAGGGAATAGATTTATTCCTCAAAAGTCCCCTACAGGGGGCTTCCCTGGTGGCGCAGTAGTTGAGAGTCCGCTTGCCGATGCAGGGGACAGGGGTTCGTGCCTCGGTCCGGGAAGATCCCACATGCCGCAGAGCGGCTAGGCTCGTGAGCCATGGCCGCGCGTCCGGAGCCTGTGCTCCGCAACGGGAGAGGCCACAACAGTGAGAGGCCCGCGTACCACCAAAAAAAAAAAAAAAAAAAGTCCCCTACAACTTGAGTATCAGCATTTCTAATTACATTTGCCATTGGTCCTTAGCGTAAAATCAGAAAGGTGTTCTGGGGAAAGGATAGAACCAAGCCAAAAAATGAAAATCATATTTCACGATGCAGAAAACTTTGTGAAATCACCCATTTATGAGGGAGGAAAGGAATAAATATAAATAAATAAATATAAAAATAAATTTAAAATAAATAAAATAAAATAAATTTAATAAAGCATGATTATTACTAGCAAAAATACGTTTTAAAATAGGGTAGCAGGGCTTCCCTGGTGGCGCAGTGTTTGAGAGTCCGCCTGCCGATGCAGGGGACACGGGTTCGTGCCCCGGTCCGGGAAGATCCCACATGCCACGGAGCAGCTGGGCCCATGAGCCATGGCTGCTGAGCCTGCGTGTCCGGAGCCTGTGCTCCACAACGGGAGAGGCCACAACGGTGAGAGGCCCGCGTACCGCAAAAAAAACAAAAAAACAAACAAAAAAAAAACAACTAGTGTAGCAGCTCAGTTAGATTAGTTTCATGAAATCATCATCTTGGCAGCCACTGCCTATGGGTCACTTACTATGTGCCAGGCTCTGTTCTAAGACTTCTATATGAGTTAACTCATTTGCTCCTCATCACTACTTGATACGGAGGAACTGCCATTAGCCCCATTTTACAGAGAAAGCTGAAGTTCGTAAAGGTTGAATAAGTACTCAAGTTCAAGCAGGAGGAAAGTGTCAGGGGCAGATTTTGAACTCAGGTGGTCTAGCTCCAGAGCCCATGCTCTGAGTCATAAAGCAAAGCGATTGCTGTATTACTTTGCTGAGAAAGATTGGGGCTGGCTGCTCCCTTGGAGGTGAGTATAGAGAGAGGAGAAAATGCCTAAAAATGGGTATCTCCCTGCAACCTCCTGACGACTTCTCCAAACATGATGCTTTCGGTACAGTGATCATGAGGGAAATTCAAAAAGTCTAGGAAGAACACGGAAGCAAGGTATGCAACTGCCCATCCCCCCAGAGCTTTACCATTTAAATCACATAAAGAGCTGGGCTCATATTTGCCTTAAAAATAGAGAGTGTCTCAAAGATCAGGAAAGAAGAATAGAAATAGTGACAGACTTAAGAAGGAAGACTGGTCAGCTTCTACCTTGGAAGGTACAGAAACAGGGATGCCCTGAACAGTTAGGTGAGAGAGAGCCTTGAGCAGTTGACTCCCATGTCAGATTATTGTGATGATCAGCACACAGCTTGAAACCTTAATCATTCACTCACCCAGCTAAGTCCACTTCTTCTGGATCCAGCCTCACTAGTGGGGCGTATTCCATAGACTGATTCATTCAACCCCCTCTGGCATGCCTTCTTATATCATGGAGACAGGAAAGCCATAAACTACATCTCCCAGACTCCCTTGCAGTTAGGATTCGATCTGTAACCTGGGTGCACCAAGAAGATTCATTCATGCAAGACTTGGAAGGTGGAAGTAAGCACCTGGTGGCAGACAGGCAGAGCACATCTTGTGGCAAGCTTGGTGGCAGGGGAGTTTGGATCTTCCAGGGCCGTGGTGGTGGATGTTTTGGGTCAAGTCTCATTACGCCTGGAGAGCACCAGATAGTATAATGGGATTTCCTTTAGAATTATCTCATGGTATGACTGGTGCTATTGTCTGAAAGCTTTTGTTCCCCCAAATTCATATGTTATATTGGGTATGGTAGGGCCTTTGGGAGGTGATTAAGTCATGTGGTTGGAGCCCTCATGACGAAGATTAGCACCTTTATAAAAGAGGCCCCACAGAGCTCCCTATACCTTTTGCTGCATGAGGATTCAATGAGAAGTTTGGAACCCAGAAAGAGAGCCTCACCATACCATGCTTGGCACCTTGATCTCAGACTTCCAGCCTCCAGAACAGTAAGAAAAAAATTCCTGTTGTTTCTAAGGTACCTAGTCTGTGGTGTTTCGTTATAGCAGCTTGAATAGACTAAGACAACAGGGTCTATCTCTTAGCTACTTGTGCCTAGCTCTATAACATCTAAATATGCTTCCCTGGCCCTTCTAGAAATTCTAAGTGTCCTAAAGCTTGCTGCCGTAACAAATACCCCTCAAGTATCTCAGCGGCTCCGTACAAGAAGTTTATTTACCTCTTACATCCAGAGATTGGTGGATTGTATCAATGTTTATCTGGGTTGTGATACTTTGCTACAGTTTTGGACGATGTATAATGGGGGAAAACTGAGTAAAGGATACATGGGATCTCTTTGTATTATTCTTTCCAACTGTATGCAAATCTATAATTGTCATACCATTAAAATTTAATTTAAATGGAGATTTGCATGTGGGTGGTCTTTGTGAGCCAGGCCTGGGAAGGGAACAGGTCATGGCTGCTCACATCCCATTGGCTAGAACTTAGTTACCTGGTCACACCTAACCACCTGGGGGTTTTAAATGTAGCCTGGATGTGTGTACAAAAAAAAAAAAAAAGGGCTTCCCTGGTGGCGCAGTGGTTGGGAGTTTGCCTGCCGATGCAGGGCATGCGGGTTCGTGCCCCGGTCCGGAGGAATCCCACATGCCGCGGAGCGGCTGGGCCTGTGGGCCATGGTCGCTGGGCCTGCGCGTCCGGAGCCTGTGCTCCGCGGCGGGAGAGGCCACAGCGGTGAGAGGCCCGCGTACTGAACGTTTTTAGACCAGAGCACCTTACATGTTTACCTTGGGCTCATGTGCAGTGTGACTAAAATAAGACTGCAACATGCAGTCCCCGTGTCACTGTATTTCTTACTTTACTTCCTGAATTCCCATTCTCCTGTGAAAGACATATCGGACTGGAAAGCTTGCTTTGTTTCCTTCCTAAGAAGTAGCCCAGGGCACTGGCAGATTCTTTTGAAACACTAAGCCTCATATAAAACCCAGGAAATGAAATGAATTCTGTCTTGCCTCCTCTTGGCAATCTGGGAGCCTATTAATGAAGCCAAATGGCCAGAGGGGGAGAAGCAGGGATTCAAGGAGGTTGAGTCAGCCCCACATGAAAGGGCGCACCAAGCACATTACAGACACTTAAGACCCTGTCATCTTTCCTGTCCCCGGAGAGTAACTGCACACACACACCTCTTTCTGGGAGTCTGCTTTCGGCTAGGATTTTAAAAAACTGGATTGTTCAAAGGTACTCATCAAAATTCCTGGGGCCTGTTATGAATTTGAAAATTGCTCCACAAGTTCAGAAGCAGCTCAACACTTATGAAGACTCGAAGCAGAACTTGGCATTGGCAAAGAAGTAGGCTCTTAGCTAACAAACAGTTGTCTAGTTTGTTCCTTTGTGTGAACGTATTGCCTAATTTTATATATATTAAATAATACAATTGTCTTTTTTAACAAGCACTTTGCTGTTCCTTATAACTGATTTTCTATCTACTTGCCTCCTATTTCAAATGTGATCAGAGCTTTTCTTTTCACTCCCCTGCATGTTATTATATGATGCTGCCCTAAATAGAACCCCCTGTTATGAGAGAAACACTCTCTATTTCTTGAAGACCTACTGTGCATTAGGCCCTTAGCCAGATGCTTCTATGTGCATCATTTCATTAACCTTTAACTCAGCTCTGTGATATAAGGATGATTATTCCCTTTTTTTTTTGTTTGTTTGGTTGTTTTTTTTTTTTTTTTCAGTATGCACAGGCTCCGGACGCGCAGGCTCAGCGGCCATGGCTCACAGGCCCAGCCGCTCCGCGGCATGTGGGATCTTCCCGGACCGGGGCACGAACCCGCGTCCCCTGCATCGGCAGGCGGGCTCTCAACCACTGCACCACCAGGGAAGCTATTCCCATTTTTAAATCAAATTTTTTTAATGAAGCATCATTGATTTACAATGCAGTGTTAGTTTCAGGTGTACAGCAAAGTGATTCAGTTATACATATATATCTATTCTTTTTCACATTTGTTTCCTTAATAAGTTATTACAAAATATTGAGTATAGTTTCCTGTGCTATACAGTAGGTCCTTATTGGTTATCTATTTTATATGTAGTAGTGTGTACATGTTAATCCCAAACTCCTTAATTTATCTTCCCCCTTCACTTTCCCCTTTGGTAACCATATGTTTGTTTTCTAAGTCTGTGGGTCTATTCTGTTTTGTATATAAGTTGATTTGTATCTTTCTTTATATATTCCACATACAAGCAATGTCATATAATATTTGTCGTTATCTGTCTGGCTCACTTCACTTAGCAGGATAATCTCTAGGTCCATCCATGTTGTGGCAAATGACATTATTTTGTTCTTTTTTATGGCTGAGAAATATTCCATTGTGTGTGTGTGTGTGTGTGTGTGTGTGTGTGTGTGTGTGTGTGTGTATAGATATATATATATACCACATCTTCTTTCTCCATTCATCTGTTGATGGACACTTAGGTTGCTTCCATGTCTTGGCTATTGTAAATAGTGCTGCTATGAACATTGGGGTGCATGTATCTTTTCAAATTAGAGTTTTCTCCAGATATATCCCCAGGAGTGGGATTGCTGGATCCTATGGTAACTTTATTTTTAGTTTTTTTAAGGAACCTCCATACTGTTCTCCACAGTGGCTGTACTAAATTTTTATTTGATGATAATTAGAGGTTTGCATACAGTTGGAAGGAATAATTCAAAGAGATCCCATGTATCCTTTACTAAGTTTTCCCCAGTGATGAATCTTGGAAAACTGTACTACAATATCACAACCAGATCGACACTGACACAATCCACTAATCTTTGTCAGATTTCCCCCGTTTTATTTGTACTCATTTGTGCGTGTGCACACCTGTGTGTGTGTGTGTGTGTGTGTGTGTGTTTAGATCTATGCAGTTCTATCACAGGTCTAGGTTCATGTAACCACCTCCACAGTCAAGATACAGAGAAATTCCCTCATCAAAACGATCCCTTCTTTGGCCCTTTTATAACCGTGCCTACTTCCTGCCTGTCCCCCATCTCCTTAGCTTCTGACAACCACTAACCTGTCCTCTGTTTCTTAATTTTGCCTTTTCAAGAATGTTATTGTATTAGGCAGGGTTTTCCAGAGAAGCAGAACTGTGAATGTTATTAAGCGTTTGCAAAATTTACCCTGAGTCCTTTGGTGACTATTAGCTAAAATATTAGATAAACTGGAACACATCGTTCTTGACTGGACCGGGTTTTTCACACTTAGCGTCATTCCTGCTTTCTTCTGGAGTTTCTATCTCTTTTAGATCATCCTTCTGTGTGTTTAGAGTTTTCCCATCTTCCTATGTCTGTATTTTCTATTCATACAGGAGCTAAGTGGGACAGGGTTTTCCCTTCCCCCTCTCAGTGTGGTTGAAAAGTAATAAAATGGCAAGTTCATAAATGCAATTGAAGGAAAAAAAAGACAACATTTTGTACTAGGTATTCTAAAATGATAGTTACCTATAGGTCATCTGTCATTCAACTATGTGCTACCTGCATGGTGAGAGGCAATTCAGTAGAGTTAAGAATGTCAGCCCTGGAGCCACTGCCTGTGCTTAAATTCCACAAGGCATCTACCTTTCCTCTCTGTGCTCAGTTTCCCGTAGCAAAAATGATGTAATAAAAGAACCTACTGTATAGTGTTGTTAGAAAGATGTAAAGTGTTTAGCCCAATGCTTAGCACAGAGTACTGTTAGCAATTGCTGCTTTTATACCAGAGAAGAGGAAGAAAAATGGGTGATAGAGTCCAAAAGGAGAGGTAAAGAGGAGATTTAGAGAAGTAGCTTAGGGGATGCACTAAAGCAGGTTACTGAAGCAAGACCCACAAGACAGCTTAGAAAACGCAGAGAGGATTTTCAGAGACGCACAGAACACACCTCAGCATCCCCTCTGGAGAGCACTTTGTTATCCCTTCTCTTGTTCACAGCCAGCATCTCCAGCAGGCACTGTGGGGAATTCACTGGCCAGGATGCTAAATGGAAAATGGTTTGGGCGGGGAGGTACTCATTATGATTCCGGTTAACCAGAACAAACGGGAGAAACAAGTCTGGATGGAGCTTTTTGGTAAAGTGGTGAAGATTCAGAGTATGAATAAATGTTACAGATGAAAGAAGTTGCCAACGTAGCAAGAGCTGCCTGGAAAGTTCAAATCCAGCGGTGAGTTATGCCATAACAATAGTAGTGGAAATCACATTCACTGCCATTAACGGGGGACTTCTTATGTGCTAGACGCTTTAAAAGATGGTTTTAGTGATGTTTCCCATTTTACAGATGAGGCACCTGAGGCTGGTGATGATGAGGTTCATGATGAGTCTCAGGGCATCTTGGGAGTTTCTGGATTGTGTGGATTCAAAACTTGCATTCTTAATTCCTGTGGCCCTGGGGAGGCCAGAGAAGAAAGAGGCGTTCTGAAGGATTCACCCCATCTCCCAACATCTTGAGAAGGATGCTGAACATTTTACCTCTAAATTGGTCACTGTAATTGCTTGGCAGGGAGACATTCGGAGACGCGTCAGTGGGGACGTGCTAATGGCAGGAGGCCTCGGGCTGTCCCCCAAACTGAGAAGTACTGGAGTTCGGGGGAGCTATAGAAGAGGGAACAGTAGCCGTTGAATGCAAACATCAGGAATAAGAATCATCAAGGCAGGTCTACTATTGCTTAAATTACCCAAAGATTTGAAAGATACTTGCTTGAAACATCACTGTCTCAGTTAAGGATTCCGCGCAAATGTTTTCAGATGCTCTACATTTGGGAACAGGACACTATTTTCTAAACAAATCCACAGAGGACATTATAAATATAAAAATGTGTGTGTTGGGTGTGACAGCGATTGCTCTTTTTCCTGATTCCCTTCTTTTGGCACTTAGGAGGTCACCATGCATCCCAGTTTGCTGAGTCTGGTTTCTGCCTGTTGTCCTGGCTTAATTATGAAGACATCCCCTTTCACTCCTCAGAGAATCCCAGTTGGGAGGATAAATTACATGCTCATCCGAGGTCGCAGTGAGAAGGGTAGACCCATGTCCTAGGTAAGACCCAAGTTCACTTGGACACAAGCATGGGTCCCAGGACTGAGGCCATTCCCAAGCAGGGTCAATCCATAACCTCCCCAGGATGGATTTCATGTTTGTGTTGCTATTTTGTAAAATGTATGCTTGGACCCAGAGGTGGCTGCATAGAGTAGGCCTGCCCAGAAAGTGAGTGAGAGTGGGCCAGCATACAGAAGATGACAGAGCTGAGAGGTCCAGAGACAGAGAGAGAATAAGAGAGAGAGAGAAGGAACCAACTAACCTTGGGGACATGAGGACACCCTCCATCCTCGCAGCCATGCTGAACCCTAAAGCAGCAGTCCCCAACCTTTTTGGCACCAGGGACCAGTTTCATGGAAGACAATTTTTCCATGGACGGGGTGTTGGGGGGAATGGTTCAGGCAGTAATGCGAGCGCTGGGGAGCGGCAGATGAACCTTTGCTGGCTTGCGCGCCACTCACCTCCTGCTGTGCGGCCCGGGGGTTGGGGACCACTGCCCTAAAGCACCTAGTTACATGAGTCAATAAATTTGCTTTTATTTTTAGTTGGTTTAAATTGGATTTCTGCTGTTTGCAACAGAGAACAAAAATCTGAGCAATCTGAAAGGGAACAGACATCTCTCATGTTCCTATCGAAGGAAATTTGTACTGAGTACTTTATATGATCTATGTCATTAATTCTTGGCAAAAAGCATGTCAGGTATGACTCAGTAACCCCCTTGCGTAACTGAAAAAAATCCAAAATTCTGACATCAGTGACTTGTTCAAGGTCAAGCATAGCCAGGAAGAGCCTGGCCGGGATGTGCCTCCTTATCATACCATGTGAACCAGTTTGGCAGGTGGGAGGACACACTGCTGCTCCCCGGTGTCCTTTCTGGAGCTCTGAATTCCCACTCCACTGCCCAAAATCCACACGCCTGCACCATCTTTTTCGTTAATGATCTTCTCTATTTCCCTGAAAAATGCCATGCCTGGTGTTTACCCATAAGTTAACCTTGAACATATCAATGAACACCTTTGATCTCAGTTACCATGGGATACCATGGAAGCCTAAAACACCTGACCCTGTGAACACTGAAATGATGGATAGGGAAATGCTTGGTGGGCTGCAAAGTACCATACCTGTTGGTTATGTGTTCATCATTCTCTTAAATCTGAGTCAGTCTTTCCTGAACCGATCCTTATTTTACTTTCCAGCAGGCAAGAAGATCTTGTATACCAGGCAGACCAACCCATCTGGTTTGCCCAGGTCCGAGGGGTTTTCCAGGATGCAGGACTTTCAGTGCTACACCTGGACAAGTCCCAGGAAAACTGGGACAGCTGGTTACCCTGCTGTGCACTGACCTTCTTATACTGCCTTCCTTGGTACATGAGGAATAGGCTCACCTGGAATTTTCCTCCCTCTCCACTTAATTGCTGTCTGGTCTTGGGCAAGTCATTTCATCCATTCATTCATTTATTTACTCATAACTATTTATTGGACGCCTACGTGGTAAAGCACAGCTGCCTCAATTTCTTCATTTGTAGAAGGGAATATTAACAACTACCTTACAGGGTAAGGTAATTCCTTATAGGAATTAAGTGAAGCCACATTTGTTTGGGGCCCATAGTAGCTATTAAGGTGATGACGGTGATGATATCTGGTACCTACAACCCCCGATCTTGAAAAAGCATCCAGCCACCCCAGCAAGCCTTTAATTGGAAAGCAGCCTTCTTTGCATCTCCTTTCAACATTGCCAACATCTCCTCTAAGAGCTCGTATGAGGCAGAAATTCGGCTTCCAGAGCCTGCAATGAGAGAAGGGTGGGGGGAGTCTGACCTCAAAATCTCTGGCTATTACAATTGCATGGCTCACATTGTCACCCTGAGAGGGAAGAAGGAACCTGCCCTTCTCTCAGCCTGCCCTAACTGACTGTGAAAGATCCAGTCCAGACTTCTGTTTGGATCACATCTCTTCATCCGCCCATCGAAATGGGACGGGACAGACCTGGAGAGGCAGAGGCCTCCACTAGCCAACAAGCCATCATTTTATATGGACATCACTCAAGCATTTGGATTCTGAACCCAGACACACTCAAAACAGAGGCAAAGGGGCTTCCCTGGTGGCACAGTGGTTGCGAGTCCGTCTGCCGATGCAGGGGACACGGGTTCATGCCCCGGTCCGGGAAGATCCCGCGGAGCGGCTGGGCCCTTGAGCCATGGCCGCTGAGCCTGCGCGTCCGGAGCCTGTGCTCCGCAACGGGAGAGGCCACAACAGTGAGAGGCCCGCGTACCGCAAAAAAAAAAAAGCAGGCAAAGCCTATGACTGTCTCAGGGAAAATAAGTAGCTGGGGACAACGATGCTGGTGTTAAAGCTGCCCTCCACGGGTGAACGTCCAGAGCCTAAATGAAATGGGTTGTGCACCTTTTAAGGAAGGGATAAATGATCAGGAATATCAGTTCTATGGTGTCTGGTTTATGCATTTCTGAAGTCCACCTGGTAAACATCGGGAACAGAAAGTTGAGGATCACTTTCTCAACCACTGGACCAATATGGCAACGTCAGAGACCCATGCGTTGATTTCTCCACTCCTTCCAAATTCCCAGCAAAATTACCAAAAGGATACAATAATACGGGAAATCTATGCAATAAGAAAAAGAAGAATTCTTGTTCTTAGCTGATGAGCATCCCTTGACTCGTGGAAATTGTATGGTTTGGGAGGATGGATACCTTGATGAGCAGCTCAGCTGAGGTGCAGGGAATGAGGCCTGCCTACGTCGAGTGTTTAAGCAAGGAGGGCTGACTTCTGAACTACCACTCCAGGATATAGAATTTGGAACAAGTGCCAACCCGCTTGAGATGCTATAGGATTCTTAGGCAAAGGCTATTGGGAGGAAGTAATTCAAACTGACTGGGCTACGGGGAGGATGGCAGTGGGCAACCTCCATCCTGCTGCTGCTACAGGCTGGCACTGAAAACTGAAACTGGTCAGGAGCAGGGATGTTGCCTGTGCTCCGTCCGTGCGCTCACTGGGCATCTATAGCATGCAAGGGCACTAGTCAGAGAAGGGGGTCGGCAGGGATGTGAATGCCTCCTACTAACACGGAGCCACGACAGCGAAGTCAGAAAAGACACCCTTACACATGAGCAAGTGCCTTCCTTTCTCCTCCCCAAAGGCTGCCTCTGCTCTGACCCCAGGATATTACTCAGCCTGAGTAGCATTCGTGGGAGGGAAGGAGAGGAAGTTTTCAGCAAAGCAAACATTCAGAAAGAATGTGACCAACATACATTTCCATGCAAAGAAAAGCACTTGTTATAATCTGGCTAACCTAAAAATAAATCGAGATATAAAGCTCAGTTATAAAAATATGAAAGAAATGGCTATGAGCCGTGACACCAACAGAAAATGGAGTCTCTTCTCATAGTTGATATTTTCTCTATGCAATGAAAACTAAAGCGTGGAAAGAGTGCCAGGAGAGCTCAGAAGAACACATGACAACTCTGCTTAGGGAGCTGAGATGTCATTTGATTCGGGTCTCGATAGATGCACGCCGGTGACTTGCTGGGTAGCCGAGAGAGGAGAGCCTATTCCAGGCAGGTGGGAGGAAAACAGACTTTCAAGCACATCCTGGGTTCAGGATACACAGAAAACACCAGTGTGAGGACTTCTGCTTAGACTGGAATTTGAACACGGTTTTCCTGCTGCTTTCTCCAGAAAGCCCACACAAATGTCAGTAAAAAAGATTTAAAAACAGACATAAACACACAAGGACAGAGATGGGGTGAAGAGACAAGAACAACAAAATTGTGGAAGTCTGACGACTGAAAATCAAGAGATCACTGACCTGGCAGAAGAGAAAGCTGAACCTTCCACTAAAAGTGGAGAATGGTTAAACGTAACCTGAGTCGCACCGCAGCACCTCAGAAGATTTGGTTCTGTCTTGGTTTTTCTCTCTTGTATTAGCAGAGCACACCTTCCAGTTAATTCCTGTAAAGGGATGCATGGTTAGGACAGATGAGGTTGAAAGCTAAAGATGTAGCTTACATTTTGCATAAAAAGCAGTTCAACCTGGACCCCGATCCACCCCATGCTGCCCGAGATGACACTCCTTCACCTTTGCAAAAGACTGAGGTTTTATTCCCTGGTGGTGTTGAACCAGATGATGACTGGATTCTGGGATTCCAGATTCATCTGAGGCTAGAGCTGTCATATTGATCGTGGAGATTAGATGAAAATCCATATGCTAAATGGTGAGTGTGATGCCTCCTCCGCCAGCCACCTTTCCTATCTCAGGGCTAAGAATACTGTCATCCAGCCTTCTACAAACTCCAAGTAAGAAATAGGATTAATGTGCAGGAAACAGGCTACTCTAAGAGAAAAAGACTACAGGAAACTATAGTTGTGGGGAGCTGGTCCCTGATGAATTAACTTGACCAAATCACCCCACCCCACAGTGAAGGCCATCAGTCAACTAGTCAACCAGTCCTGTCCATGTACACGGAGCTTCTAATCTTCTTTCTAGTGTAATGCAAATGGACTGCTAAGTATCACTAGATATTTGAGCAATTCAAGAGAGAAACCAAACCAACCAACTAACCAGCCAACCAAACAACCAACCAGCAAACCAACCAACCAAAAACCCAACTAGGAGTGAGAAATAGAAAGAAATATTTTGTAAAAAGCAAAAAATATATACAAAAGGCAAAATAAGAGAGAGAGAGCATTTATGAAACAAAAAGAGAAAGGCTACAAAATAGAAGTGTTCAGAGAAAAATAAAGACTTCTTGGAAATTAAAAATATTACAGAAGAAATTAAAAAGTCACAAGAAGGTTTAGGAAGATAAAGTAAAGATCATGTCTCAGAATAGAGAACAGGAAGAAAAAGAAATGGAAAAAAAGAGAAGAATTAATAAAAATTTACGGACCCTACTGTATAGCACAGGGAAGTATATTCAATATCCTGTGATAAACCTAATGGAAAAGAATATAAAAAAGAATGCATACACATGTATAACTGAATCACTTTGCTGTACAGCAGAAATTAACACATTATAAATCAACTATACTTAAATAAAATAAATTTAAAAAAATTATAGAACCAGTCTGGGAGCCCAATATTAAGAAAAAATAAGTTTCAGAGTAAAGAAAACTAAATACAGAGGAGAAGAATTTACCATAGGAATGACACAAGAAAGTTTCCTAAAACTGGATTCCAAGTTGATGGGGTCCACTAAGTATGCAGGATAAAAATGAAAAAAAAAGGACAAATCACCTCATTAGAAAATTTGATAGTACTGGGAAAAATTAAAGCCTTGAAATCAGGGGATGGGGTGAGTGAAATGTATAGGTTATATACAGAGAATCAGAAATTAGAATGGCATTGGACTCTCAAGAACAAGACGAAAAATGGAGTCGTGCTCTCAAAACTCTACAGGAATATGGTGTCCACTCTAGAATCCCATACCTATCCAACAATTAAATATGAAGGTGGGGGAAAAAACAGAACTACCCATCTCTTTTCAGGAATTAATTGGGAGGTGTGCTCTGTTAAAACAAGAGAGAGAAACCAAGACAGAGGAAGATGTGGGATACAGAAAACATGGGATCCAGAACAAGAAGAAGAGGGAGTCCCCAAGAGGGTGGTGAAAGCACCTCCTAGAGAAATGTCGCCATGAAAAGATGAAGCCAGTAAAATCCCTGATGAATGTATTGAGAGGAGATTGGCACTTCTGTTAGAGAATTCTAGAATGAATTAATGGCAGGCATTATTAAAAACTGAACACATGAGAAAAAGAGACCATTCCAGAGACGTCAAATAGTTGCAAAAGAAAGAAAATACGGTCATACAAGACTCAGCTCTGAATAGTATATACATGGGCATAATGTGTACACAGAATATTTGCTCTAACTAAACATTATGACACCACCTCGTTGGGAAGATGCGTGGAGAGAAAGCATATGTTGAAGTGGAGGATGTAGAAGAGATCTAAATCCTCATCATCTTCCATAGGACGAAGTCCATGGACAGTGTCTAAAACTGGAACATCAAGAGACAGTACGAGAGATGCATTGCTTAGAACACAGAGATAAGAGCCAGAAGGAAGAGCTCACACCATTGAAAAATCTTTCCCCTGGGGAGCAGAAATCTGGAGTAAAGAGGGGAGAGCCATTCTGTGTATTTTATGTTTTTGTACATTAAGCCTCGTGGTGCTATTTGACTGTTGAACTAGGCACAAATTGTAACTTTGATGAAAACAGAAATTAAATTTATTTATTTTAACTTTGTTGAGGTCTAATTGATATATCAAATGCTGCACACATGTCATGTACACGTCTTGATGAATTGGGACATATGCAGTAAGTTTGGTATGGCTAAACTTAAGGTTGAGGTTAGTGGAGGAGTGAGGTTCTAGAAACAAATGAATGGTTTGCTGTTGACTTTGGAAATCTGCTTCAATTCTAATTCTGGGATACCATAATTTCTTTTCTTTTTTTTTAAAGATTTAATTTTATTTATTTTTGGCTGCATTGGGTCTTCGTTGCTGCGCGCGGGCTTTCTCTAGTTGTGGTGAGCAAGGGCTACTCTTTTTTGTGGTATGTGGGCTTCTCCTTGAGGTGGCTTCTCTTGTTGCTGAGCATGGGCTCTAGGTGTGCAGCCTTCTGTAGTTGTGGCACGTGGGCTTCAGTAGTTGTGGTTTGTGGGCTCAGTAGTTGTGGCTCACGGGCTCCAGAGCGTGGGCTCAGTTCTTGTGGTTCATGGGCTTAGCTGGTCTGAGGCATATGGGATCTTCCTGGACCAGGGGTCGAACCCATGTCCCCTGCACTGGCAGGTGGATTCTTATCCATTGTGCCCCCAGGGAAGTCCCTGCACTACCATAATTTCTTCGAGATTCCAGATAACAAAGGTGAAACAGGGTTGAACAGTTGAAATGGATAAAAAGTAGCACACGTAGGTGGCCAACTCAGGGTGCATTCAATAATAGTGAACCTTCTTCTTTAGTTAATTATAGAAGAAACTCAGGACCACTGTTGGAAAAAAATTCAAATACTACAAAACAAAAATGAATGCCCCCCTGCCCTGGATACACACTGTCTTCCCCAGGTATCACATAGTTAACAATTTGTTATCTTATCACTTTTCTCCTTCTTTTTCTCCTTTCTTCCGCCCTCCCTCCCTCCCTTCCTCCCTTCCTTCCTTCCTTTCTTTTTTCCAATCAGATGCCATTATTTAGAATGCACAGATTCTGTGCTCCCGATTATCCTATTGCACTAAGATGTGGAAATATGACAAAGGTGTGAAAATGAGAAGAGTGAGATGAAGAGCTGTTTATAAAGCTAGTTCTGCCATGAACTATCCCAAACCACACTGACCCATTCTTCCCAGAGCAGGACTGAGGACCAAGGACCAGGCTGGGCTTGTTTCATACACCAAAACTCGGATTCTGTGTCAGTGGCAGAGAGGAAATGGCACAGACGCTCCTCCTCGTTTCTGGGGCTGGCACTCAAAGCGCGAGAACGTTTCCATGGGGACCGGGACACTAGAGATGTTCTCTGGAATTACTCCTTGGGGCTCAGCGACAAACAGAAACATTTGCAGGCAGAGGCCTAAATATAGCTGCATTCAGGTCGATTCATCAAGCCCAGGACTTGGCTGGAATGTGGCTTTGGAACAAATGCACTGACTGTGACCCGATGATGTTTTCAATATTTTACAGTGTTTACATTACCGTCAGAGGAAGTATCTCATGAAAATGTAGAAATGTGAGGGACACTTGGTTTTGTCCTCCTGGATGAGTCACCATCAGAGTACTGCCTGGGGATGGCAGGACTCAACTAAGAGATGCTTTCTTGGTCAGAAAGACCCCTGACTACATAGATATTCTTTAAGAGGACCCAACGGAAAAATGTTCTCTCCCCATTGAGAGATAGACTATTGCCTGTGATTAGAAAAAAATATATAGGCATGCCCCCTACTTCCTCCTCCAGGATTCCTGGGGCTGAAAATTCTTGTCTACATTATTACACAGAATATTCTGCACTGTCCCAGCTCCAAAGTTGCACCTGCAAATTTGCATTCCATCACAACACTGTCAATTCACAGCACAGCCAGGTCCCCTGCTGCCTACAAGGATGTACCTTCCTAAATCTATTCATTCAATAATTCACTGTGCCACTACTGAGTTCCAAGCAGAAGGCAGACAGATGCAGAAGAAAATGACAACAAAGGTTGCAAGGAGCTTCCATGCCAGTGGGGAGACAGATGACAAACAATCAGCCCACCAACAGGCAATTTCAGATGGCAATAAATATCACAGACGAAATAAAACAAGGCAAGACCGGAATGAGAGGATGATGTGGGGGAGACCTCAGCGGGGAGGTCAGAGGAGGCCCTTTGGAAGATTTGACCTTGGAATTGAGATCTGAAGGAGCAGCAGATCAAGGGGAAGAGCTTTTCAGGTAGAGGGAACTACAAGTACAAAGGCTCAGAATCTCAACCATGCTCAGTAATGCTGAGGGCAGGAGCACAGAGTGAGAGATGAGGTCAGAGAGACAGGTGGGGATCAGGTCATCTAGGGCCTCACAGGCTGTGCTAAGAAGTTGGATGAGATTCCTCAGAAGGAAGGTAAGCCATTGCCTTCCGTCCCCACAGTATCCAAGTATCCGCATAAGAGATTTTCCCTAAGCACTGTGTTTTAATGTCTACACATTGTGCCTCTTGTAAGAGAATAGAATGCTCTCTTCTTTTTGGCTGCCAGGAAGCTCATCTTAGCTCTTTAGCTTTTTCTGTTCCATTGCTTTTTGAAATTCTAAGGCTTTTTGAAATCCATCTTGGAATGAGGGTCACAGATGGTTAAGCACAAGTCTGATTCTCCTCCACACATGACTGCCATCTTCCTCCTGCGACAATAATTCTAAAAAGCATTTTTCTTCAGAGTTCATAGAGATTGGCTGTACTGTGACGTTCATGGGCCCTGGGCATCTTTGCCTTTGTGGGTCCCCTTCTTTATTAAAAATAATGTTAAAAATGGCATTTAATGACTGTATTGGTATAAAGACAAATATATTAGTATCCTATATTAAAACATTTTCTTTGACCTACAAGTTCATTTTTTTCCCATCTGATTAAGAAATTCAAACTTTTTTGGTGCATTCTACGGTGTCTATTGGATAAGTTGGCCTTCAACAGAGGTGAGGCTAGTTAAGAAAGTGGGGCAGAGACTGAAAATCACTCTCTGGCTTAGAAACTCACCACTCTCCAAGGTAAGAAGCTGTTTTTTGAGTTTGCGAAGAGGGCATTTGCTGTGTTGGGTGCGGTGGAAGTGTGGAGGGAGCACCTGTGTGAGGGTCTAGGGGGCCCAGGCTAGTCTTACCTCCTCCACCAAGCCCTGGATTGGTTGGAAGTTACTGGCCCATGGAAGACTTCAGACAAGTCCAATCTGTCGAATGTGTGTCCTGGGGAGGATGGGGAGATGGGGAAGGGGTCAGTTAGCACTGGCCAGTGTCTCTAAGGAGCAAATCTCAATTCCTTGCAGGGGGTGTTCTTTAGGGCTCCCCTTCCCACCATCATGAAAGGTTTCTCAAAATACAACTTAATATTTTTTCATGATTTTTTTTTTTTTTTTACCAACCAAAACAGCTATCATGTAAAAACCTCTAATATTTACATATAGTGAAAGAATCCTCATATTTGGAAAGGTTGAAAAATCTATTTCAAAGTGTTACATGTTATTATTTAATTACGACCTTTTGAAACATAGTAAGGCCATGGGAAGATGCTTTGGGAAGGAGCCACCTTCTCCTTCAACAGATTAAGCTTCCTAAACCATTAGGGGTGGGTAGAGTTGCCAGATGTAGGAAGTCAAAATACAGGACACCCAGTTAAATTTGAGTTTTCGATAAACGATGATCAATTTTTTAGAGTATGCCTCATGCAATATTTGCAATATCTGGCAACCTTCTTTGGGTCCAAAGGGGATTTGTGAGTGAAGGTCAAAATGATCTGGTCATGGATGTGGAAGGGTTGAGTCTCAGGGTACCTACCCAGAACAAGTGTAATGAAAGAAGACGAGAGTTAGATGAGCTAATATTTGTAAAGCCAACTTTTGAATAACATCAACCTATAGTAAAGTCAATGATTTCTAAACTTATCACACCCAGGGGACCGTGTTCAATTTTTCTCTGTTGATAGCCCATGGCTATCTGAATGTCAGCCCTTTAATCGGCACCCAGCTCTACGACTTCATCAACATCTTATCAGAGTTTCTGATTGGCATGAGTCAACTGCTGATGATAAAGCCATTATTGACAGGGTCCCCTTAAATTGGTGTGAATCCAGCCAGAGACAGATTGAGGCAGCCTGTGTGGACTCACTGTGGGTATATAGACAGTCCCCACTGGGACATTCTCAAACACTGAAGCTAGCTCTAGGACTTTGAGTGACCCCGCTGAGGATCCCAGTTTTATACTAGTGATTGGGGTCATTAATGACATAGAGCACTTAATATACTATAAATTAGATTACCCAACACCATGTGTTGGAATTATTTCTTTCCTACCTTTGAGTGACAAATGAATAAAGCCAAGCTTGCTTTCTTGTGGCTCCACAGAATTGACCAATTCTCTGTCCCCGCTTTGGGATGCCCTGTCAGAGCAGACGTGATGTGCTCAGGTACACAGACTGGCACTTAGACAAACGTGCGGGCAGAGTCAGAAAGCCTCTTAATTAAATAACAATTATAACCAAGAAATAAGAATTAATTAGATAGAGAAAAATCTAGTGTCAGCATAAATAGCTTTAAACTGCAAAATAATCTTACTCCCAATTTAATTGCTTATGTAATTAGAGTTAATTGCAGAGTAGAGGTTTGGTTAACATAATAAAATGTTCTTTTTTTTTTTTAAATAGTGATTAGGTAGTTAGCCAGAGCAGTTAAAATAGTTTAGATTTTGCGGGATGGTGAAAGGCCATCTTGTAGTGATTTGGCATGTGGGATCCGGCAGCAGGCAGACCTCACTAGTTGGGTGATCTGGGGCAAGTCCTTGCATCCCCGAGTCCTGCTCTTCTCAGGAGCAAAAACTGAAGTGAAACTGCTCTCTTCTGCAAAGGATTTTTTCCTGGGAGTTAAATGAGGCCTGATGGGCAAAGGGCCTACTTGGTGCCTGGTGCATCGGAGGGAGTCTGTAAATGGTATCTATGACAAAAGTCCTTTCTACTACAGTTCTGCCCTTACGCTTCACGCTTCCCTGTCTAACTTCCACACCACGGTGGAGACCAGCAATATGGATGGATGGCTGAAACCATGTTGGCATTGGGAATTGTCCTTTGCCATCTCCTTTTCTTTGCACAGTTCCTCCTCTGGGTAAATAAGTCATCTGTTGGTGGCTGTTTTTGTCATTGTTATGTTTGGTGAACTGCCCCATTCATTAGGAATCTAATGTCACATTTCATTGGACTTTCTCAGGAGATGGGGTCCAACCACAGAACCAGGTAGGGACCTCAAGCAGAATTTCCTGCAGAGCTAAAGAGCTGAAAGAGGAAGCTGAGAATTCCCCATCACCTGAGGTCCAAACCGTGGGGCACCAGCTGGCAGGTGGGTATGGAAGGCCTTCAGTATCCACTGGGCCAGCCAGCTAACTGTTGGTGGACATCATAATTATTCCCCTCTAATAGCACGGGAGGCACACTCCACATCTTCCTGACCTCTTCTTCACTCCTCCCTTGATTAGTGACTTTGAGATGTCAACTGATGTCTTGAAGTCAAAGACCACCAGGAATACACCTGTAGTTAAACAACTGGGGTTGGTTACTCGTGAAGCAAGGGAGAGTGTATATCATGGGGGTACATGGGGCATCTCAGTAAGCAGATGTTATAAAGGACTTATTAAAGGATTTGCGCTTGTGTTAGGTGGTTTGGGGGAGAGTTTAGGAAACGGGGTTTTACTCTGAATTGGATGCTTCATGGAAGTGAGGGTACTTCTATGATTGGGCATATCCATAAATCTTATCCCTAGGGAAGGCAGACCAGAGCGAGGCTGATGCTGTCGTTGGTAAAGAAGTAGCAGCCGCTCTTGTTAGCAAGGAGAGAGGGATGTTTGGGGTTTTATGGTTTTGACTATGTTCATGTAATTGTCCTTGTTCAGGCATGATTACAGAGGGGTCTTGTTTTTGTTTTGATAGTCATCGTGGTCACAGAGTGGCCTTGTCTGATGGTGATGTTCTGAGAAATTGTTTTCACATTGGACAGGAGAACACCAAGGCCCAGCTATGAGTACATGGCCAGATACCAGATGCCAGAGGCTTTTCTTGCCCAGGGAGAAAAAAACGACCAAGTTCCGGGCTCTATATTTGAAGCTACCTCCCATCTCCAGAGAGAATCCATTCTAATTTACTCTCCACTATGTGGTGAGCTTTAACAGCAAGACTAAGGCCAACATTTCGGGTGGTTAAGTTTCAATTCGGAAGCAACTCTTTAGGAAACCTCTGGTGACCACATATCTAAAACCTTGTTTTTCAATCAGCTTTATCAGTAAGAAAGCAGATAAATGTTTCTCTTCCACCCATGCCTCATTTCTCAATTGGTTCCAAACTCCAGAAGAAAGCGAAAAGTGTTATATATTGATTCCCTCCAAAAACTCAGCTGTGACCACTACAGATCCCTGATGGTAGCGTGTTGCCCAAAAGGCAAGGACCATCTTGGAAACTTCCATTGGCTAGAGGACCAGGGAACTTTGGTAACTGTTGCTCAAAGTGTGTGTGGCCTCTGGGCCAGAGCGTCAGCGTCTCCTGGGAACTCTTCAGAAAAGCAAATTTTCTGACTCCACCCCAGACCTGCTGAATCAGAAATTCTGGGGTGGGGCTCAGCAGTCTGCACGAAGCAAACCCTCCAAGTGATGCTTATGCATGCTCAAGTTCGAGAACAGCTGGTATACAGGAAAGAGCATGGCATTGAGGGCCAGAAAACAGAGTCCCCAGCCCCGCCTCTGCCATTATTAGCTGTGTGACCTTCCTTCAGAGAAGCCTCCATATTTTCACCTGTAAGATGGAGATAATCCCTAAGTCCCAGGCTTCTGATGGAGGTGAGAATGGAAAAGTCCCGTTCAGGAGCTATAGTCATGTAAATATCACCAGCATTTTGCTTTGATCCTGCGTGGCTCAGTCAGTCTCACTCTGCTTATAAGAATGTACCAAAAGTGCTTTTTTTTTTTTAAGCAACAATCAGAGCAATTGATAGAAAGACAACTTAGCACTCTTGTTCCCCAGTAAGATTCTCAACTCATCCCTCCAACATGTGTCTTTTGAAAATGGGCACAAAAGTTCATTTAGTCCACAAAACAGTGCATTTGGTTTGTCCAGTGAGGGCAGTGCAGCTGGACAGGGTCTGGGGGAAAGCAGAGGCCATCAGGGTGGATGGGGTCAGATTGCCAAGAGCCTTGCCCACTATTCCCAATAGCATGGGCTTTAACCTGATGAAAGTTAGGTAGGCAGGGCAGTCAATACCTGGCTCTGGGCACTGTTCAGTATGCAATAACAGAGCACTATCTAGTGTGGAGGTTTCGTTTCGTTTTGTTTTAATTGTGGTAAAATATATGTCAACATAAAAATTACGATCTTTATTTCTAAGTGTATGGTCCACTAACATTGTTGTCCACTCAGTCTCCAGAGAAATTAGAACATTTGTACACTGCTGATGAAAATGTAACTAAAGGTCTATACTCATTAAATAATAACTCTCCATTCCTCCCTCACCCAACCCCTAGCAACCACTGTTCTACTTTCTGTCTCTATGATTTTGACTATTTTAAAGGGGGATCTACATAAGTAGAATTATAGTGTTTGTCTTTTATTATTGGCTTATTTCACTCAGTATAATGTTCTCAAGGTTCATCCATGTTGAAGGATATGACAGGATTTCATATGCTGAAATATGGAAGGCTGAATATTATTCCATTGAATGTACATCCCACATTTTGTTTATCTATTCATCCATCAATAGACCCTTAGGTTGTTCCCACCTTTTGGCTGTTGTGAATAATGCCGCTGTGAACATGGGTATATAAATATCTCTTTGAGCCTCTTCTTTCAATTCTTTTGGATATATATTCAGAAGTAGAATTGCAGGTTCACAGGGTAATTCTGTTTTTAATTATTTGAGGAGCCACCAAACTGTTTTCATAACACCAGCACCATTTTACATTCCCATTAATGGTGCACAAGTATTCCAATATCTCCACATTCTAGTGTGGAAGTTTCTGAGTGCCCCAAAGGCCTACAGGACAGGGAGAAGAGACCGCAAGGGAACATCAATGAGTAATGTCTCAACTAAGTCAAGTGTCTAAACTTTTCCTCCTAAGGAGCGTTTGAACAGATGAACTGGAATGGGAGCTCTTTGAAGGAAGGATCATATTTTATTTATCTTTGTATGCCCAGGACAGAGCCCAGCTCGTGGCTCTCATTAAATGTTGAATGATTCAATTGAATGAGCAAAACTGTTTCTGCATTAGGTAGTGGAGAAAAGTGTGGTCCATGTTCTCAGCTTACTTTGGAAGGGATATTATTCTGCAGGACAGTCAACATTCAAGGAGGGCTCCCACCACTAAGTTCTGTGGGGCTCATCCTCGTAACTAGCAGCGGGCCAAGCAAATTGCAGCTGTCCACAGATGTTGGTAGAATGAATGCATCCACATGGTAACATCTTTTAAATGAAGGGCTTCTGGGAATCTCACTGCAAAAACAGATATATCCATCTCTAGGACCTGTGGAACATTGGAAGCTGCCCCCAACCTGCCTTTAACATGTAGCCAGGTGGAGACCCTGCTCCACTCCATGGTTGTGGTAGATGCTTCCTGAGAATATATACCTTCTCCCTCTTCTTCTCTGCCTTGACTTTTTTCCAGATATCTGAAATTTTCTGGTGGGGGCGGCATTTGGTAAGGCAGATGGGACCCATCTTCAACAGACACATCTGTCCCAATCCTGGCATGGCAAACAGGGAAAAATCCAGGGATGCCTACTCCCCTGCCTCCTCCCCACTACCCTTCTGCCCTGGAGATCTCTCCCTAGATTTGAAGAAAGGCTCCAAGAATTCAAAGAAGGTCTGATCTCAATTATTCTGAATTTTCCTATTTGACCCCTCATTTGTAGCTTTCATGAGCTGTGGTGCCTTATGACAAGAAGCCTATCGATTGGGTTGAAGACAGAAAGGAAAGCACTGGAATGGTTGGAAGGGTCCAGCCCTCACACTATTTGTGCATGTGCACATCTACCCCCCTGTTAACTTATCCCCCACCAAATCTGCCTGAGCCCCTGTAATAGAAGATTGTCATGGGTCCCACCATGCTTCATCTAAGGCAGATGCCGTTAATGATTTCTCCTGGGACACAGCTCCATTGCAGGGTTTCCATCTCCACCCACTTCATACCCCCCTCCTTTCCCACAGAAAGGGAACAGGGTTAAGTGCTGGGAAGTATTTCCCTCAGCATGGTCCCTCCAAAGGATAGCCTTGGATGGGCTCAAGGCTTAGACCTTTTGTGGCCCCTGCCCATCCCCCAGTTCTGTCCATCAAGCAGAACAATTTCTTACCTACCTTTCTCTCTCTGATCTGTTATGTCAGAATTCTGTGGTTATTTCTCTTTGGCATATTTCCCATAAAACCCAGTTAGCCAAGAGACGGTGTGTCGTTGACTGAATTGTTTCATCTTAGTTATGGAGGCAAATAAATTTATAGTTTGAAGGCCTAACCCCCCAGTGTGGCCGTATTTGTAGTAAGGAAGTGTTAAGGTTAAATAAGGTCATAAGAGTAGAGCCCTGATCTGATAGGATTACTGTCCTTATAAGAAAAGACACCAGAGGACTCATGTGTTCTCTTCTCCCTCTCTCTCTCTCTCTCTGCCATGTGAGTACACAGCGAGAAGACATCATCCACAATCCAGGAACGGAGGCTTCACCAGGAACTAAATTGGCCAGCGCCTTGATCTTGGACTTCCAGCCTCCAGAACTGTGAGAAATAAATTTCTGTTGTTTAAGGCACCCAGTCTGTGATATTTTGTTAGCACAGTATACTCTGCTTCACAAAAGAAGGGGAGAGGCCTCCAGGCTAGCAACTTCATAAGGTCCTGTCCTCCCCAGCCCACCCACTGTCCAGGTCATCATAGCTGCAACCACACTCCCCATTCTTGTTTGCCTTCAAGGAGTCATACCTCCTGTCTGAGACCAGTGCCAGTCCATATAGGAATTTGTATAATTTAGAAAACGGCAGCCCTTCTAGTCAGACACAGCCTCCCCCCACCTCACCTCATGGACATATTTGAAAGAGAAAGATGCTTTGCTGTAGACAGAACTCTGTGCTAGGACACACAGCTTGGAGAATAGCAAATGACCTGGACTTTAATCCTGTCACTTCTTTGGTCAGTGCCTAAAGTCCCCAACCTTTTTGGCACCAGGGACCGGTTTCATGGAAGACAATTTTTCCACAGACCAGGGGTGGGTCACGGTTTCAGGATGATTCAAGTGCATTACATTTATTGTGCACTTTATTTCTATTATTATTACATTGCAATATATAATGAAATAACTATACACCTCACCATAATGCAGAATCAGTGGGAGCCCTGAGCTTGTTTTCCCTTGCCACTCACTGATAGGGTTTTGATATGAGTCTGCAAGCAATTCAATTGATTTATTATGGTCTCTGTGTAGTCAAACCTTTCTGCTAATGATAATCTGTATTTGCAGCCGCTCCCCAGTGCTTGCATCATGCCTCTGCTCCACCTCAGATCCATCAGGCATTAGATTCTCATAGGGAGCGCGCAACCTAGATCCCTCACATGTGCAGTTCACAGTAGGGTTTGCGCTCCTATGAGATTCTAATGCCACCACTGATCTGACAGGAGACGGAGCTCAGGTGGTAATGCGAGCGATGGGGAGCAGCTGTAAATACAGATGAATCTTCACTCACTCTCCCACAGCTTACATCCTGGTGTTCGGCCTTGTTCCTAACAGGCCATGGACTGGTACCGGTCTGTGACCTGGAGGTTGGGGACCCCCGGCCTAAAGGATACGTTTGTACATGGGAGCCTGAGTCTAATTACACCTATCTTCTTTTTTTTATTTTATTTTATTTTATATTGGAGCATAGCTGATTTACAACGTGGTGCTAGTTTCAGGTGTACAGCAAAGTGATTCATTTATATATATATATGTATCTATTCTTTTTCAAATTCTTTTCCCATTTAGGCTATTAGAGAATATTGAGCAGAGTTCCCTGTGCTATACAGTAGGTCCTTGTTGGTTATCTATTTTAAATACAGTAGTGTGTACAGGTCAATCCCAAACTCCCAATCTATCTCTCCCCCCTCCTACCTTCTGTGGGTCATTGTTTCATGAGATATAAGTGTCTTTCTCCTGTTCTTCCCCATACATTTTTGTAGTATTTAGTCCATGTACATTTAATGTGATTATTGATATGCTTGGGTTTAAGTCCACCATCTTGCTATTTGTTTTCTATTGTTCCTCTATTCCAACATTCATCCTTTGGGGAGGATTAATTAATATTTTTAAAAGTTTATGTTATTTCCTGTTGTCCATACCACTTTGCAATATTTTTTCATGGGTGCTCCACGAATTATAATATGAATCTTTAACTTCTCACAGCATAATTAAAATTAACATACCATTTCAATAAAATGTAAGAATCTTCAAATGTATAATTGCATTTACTGTCCCCATCCCTGGGGCAGTATGCTGTTGTATATTTTTTCCTCATACATTGTAAACCCTACAGTAACATTAATATTATTTTTTTACTTAAACTGTCAATTGTCTTTTAAAGAAATTAAGAGAAGGAAAACAGCTAGCGTTTTAGACTCACCCATATATTTACCACTTCTGATGTTCTTCGTTCCTTTCTGAGGTTTTAGTTTCCATCTTGTGCCAGTTCCCTTCATTCTGGAAAACTTCCTTTAGTATCTCCTATAATGAAGTTCTGCTGGAGACAAATTCTTTCAGAGTTTGCTTATTTTAAAATGTCCTTATTTTACCTTCATTTTGAAGGGTATTTTAACTGGATATAGTATTCTGGGTTAACTTATTTTTCTTTCAGTGTTTTAAAGATGCTATCCAGTTGTCCTCTGTTGCTTCTGATAGAAGTTGTTATCCATTTGTTGTTCTCCTATTTCTAATGTGTCTTTTCCCCTCTGGGTACTTTTTAAAAATTTCTCTCTCTTTTGTTCTTAGCAGTCTGATATTATGTGTGTAGGTGTGCTTTTTTCTGTTTTAATATGTCTTCAGTTTTACTGAGATTTTTGGATCTTTAGGTTCATGTTTTCACCAAGTGTGGGAATTGGTATATTGGAAATCTTCTTGGAGTATTTCTTCTGCCCACCGTCTCTTTCTCCTGTCCTCTGTGACTCCAATTACACATATGTCAGACCAATTGATATGGCCCTATAAGTCACTGAGTCTTTGTTTAAGTCAGTTAACAACAACAAAAATGTTTTCAGTCATTTTACTCTCATCCTTGTCTGCTAATTGCAAAAGAAAGGACATGTGTCATTTCTACCCATTTTTGTTGAGCCAAGACAAGTGACATGGCCAATGACCAACTCCAGGGGATAGGGAGATATAATCCTATCTTGTGCCCTAAAGATGGAAAATCAGTGTCTCTTTGTATTGACTGGTTTTTCTTCTTGACTACGAGTCACATTTTCCTGCCCCTTTGCATATCCAACAAGTTCTTACTGTTTTCTGGGCAATGTAGTTGATACATCATAGGGAGACTGGATGATGTTTTTCATTTTTAAGGAATGCAGTCTTTGCTTTGGCATGCAGTGAAAGAACTAGCAGATCCCAATGGTTCTATCAAGCTTGACTTTATTCTTCGACTTTGTCTATAGCCCCACGATGTGGCCCTTATATTAGGACCTTACAAGACATGCCCTTTTTGAGCATCCCCACTGAATGTGTGGGGTGATCATGAGACCTTGTGGAATCTTGCCTATCTGTGAGCAGTCTAGTCCTTGGCCAGGGGAACTCTAATGCAGATTTTGGGGTCTTCCCTCTGCCCATCTCCCTCACCTCTGGTACCCTGGCCAGCAAATTCCAGTCACTTCAGTAGCATGAAACTCTGATCTTTACCACCTCAGTTCAGTGAGGTTGTCTTGCTTTTCTGGTCTCACCACGATGCACAGTGGCCCAGAAAGTGATCCCAAGCAAAAAGCCCAGGCAAACATGGGGACTTACCGTGCGTGCATGTTTCCTTTTCTCAAGGAATCCAGTCTTGGGTTTCCTGTTGTTAAGGTCTGAAACAGTCACTTCATGTGTTTTGTACAACTTTATGTTTGTTAGTAGCAGGAAGTATCTGTTACTCTGTCATGGCCACAAATGGAAGTTTCCTCCTTCCTCTTCTTGATGTCATATCCAATAAGTCACTAAATCTGTAAGTTTGTAGTGCTGTTTACTAATATTTCTGGTTTTCCACCTTTAGGGAACAAGGCAGTATTATACCTCCTGATCCCCTTGAGTTGGTCACTGGCCATGTCACTTGTCTTGGTTAAACAAAAGTGAGTATTAATGACATGTGTCCTTTCTGGATGGAAGCTTTTAAAAGTCAGTGTGCATTTCACCATATTGCTATCCCTTCTACATGATTGGTTATATGACAGAAGGTGGAAAGTCTATTAGCCTCTAAATTAATATTTCAGTACCATATGATACAACAATATCACTTCTGGGTATTTATCCAAAGAAAATGAAAACATTAATTTGAAAAGATATATGTTATCTCTATGTTCACTGCAGCACTCTGTACAATATCCAAGATATAGAAGCAACCTAAGTGTCTATAAGTGTCTGTTGATACATGGATAAAGATATATATATATATATATATATATATATATGACACATATATATGTATGTATATGTGAATGAATAATATTCAGCCGTAAAAAAGAATGAAATCTTGCCATTTGCAATAACATGGATGGATCTGGAGGGTATTATGCTAAGTGAGATAAGTCAGACAGAGAAAAATAAATGCTGTCTGATTTCACTTATATGTGGAATCTAAAAAACAAATGAACAAACAAAACAAAAGATAAACGGACTCACAGATAAAGAGAACAAACTGGTGGTTGCCAGAGGGGAGGAAGGTTTGGGGGATAGATGAAATAGGTGAAGGGGATTAAGGGGTACAAACTTCCAACTATAAAATAAATGTCATGGGGTTGTAACATACATATAGGGACCGTAGTCATTGAGGTTGTAACAACTTTGTATGATGATGGATGGTAACTGGTCTTATTATGGTGATCATTTTATAATGTGTAAAAATATTTAATCACTATGTTGTACATCTGAAACTAATATAGTATTGTATGTTAATTATAACTCAATAAAAAAACAAATGACTATGATGCAGAACAGAATCCCCTAAAAACCTGAGATGGACTGTAGTGTGAGAAGTAATTTTTTTTTAAGCTACTGGGATTTGGAGGATTGCTTGTCACTACAATAAAACCTAAACTATTCTTACTAATAAAACAATTCCATCATCTCTACTTCTCAAATTTCTATCAACACATTTCTTCTTCTACATCCACATTTAACCCTCTTCATCTCCCACCTAGACCTCCTCCAATGTTTCCACCTCCTTCCCATTTTTATAAGGGCCATCAGTGACTGTTCTTAAACAAAATCTTGTTATATTATCCCTGTCTAGTTACAAATCCAGGATGTCTCCCCATTGCCCTAAAAACATTTTGCCCTGGCATTGAAGACTCATCACTATCTGGCCTCAGTACCATTTCAGCCTCAGGTCCAGCAAACTAACCTATCCTCTGCCTCAATCATGTGGAATAATTGTCTCTTCCTTAAACACAGATGCCTTTCACCACACTGTGCTTTGGTGACTGTTGTTCCTATTGCCAGAAATGCTGTTCCCTCTAGTTTTCTTCTTGGCAAATTTATCTCTCAAGATCCAGTTCAGATATCATCTACGCTGTGACATTCTCCCTCTCCCTGACCCCTTCCTCAGCTTATGAAATTAGTCGGTCAATCTGCTCCCTTATTGTCTTCACATTTTATGATATCAGAGGTTTTTACTGGATGCACTGGCTGAACCTAGTCCTCTTCTGTATTACATTTGGCCTGCACACTGATTGTTAAACAATGGAATTACCTGGCAAAATGTCAGTATTAGGAACTGTCACACACACAAAACTACATTTGGGCTGCTTTTTAAAAATCAGAGGCTCTGGATATCCTGGGCTGCTTTACTGCATGGCAACAATCAGGTAGAGCCAAGTTCCTGGTTCCCCTTTCAGATGGGGCACATGCAGTCTGATTCGCAGGTCATCCCACTTGGTTCATTTCATACACTTGCACGAGCCTGCCCAGTCCCTCTGGGAGCTGGGTTAGCAACTTCTGAAATATGGTGACCTGTTGACGTGTCTGTCTTCAACTTCACAAGATTGTTAACTCCTGGAAGGTGGAATTGTGTTTTATTCATGCCTGTAACCCTTCTGGATCTATTATAGTAAGCGGTACTTAGTAGGCACGTGCACACACACACATACACACATAAAATTGACCAGAAGCAAGGGTAATCATTGTCCTCACAGACTACATTTTCCAAAAATGGGCCCCTTACAGTCATCTTGAATATGTCAATGTAACTGTTATTAATCCTATAATGAAAGAATATTCATTTCATGAATAGAGGAATAGAGGTAGAGGAAGCAATGTAAAAACCAAACATTTAGGAAACATTTACAGGATGTTCCCAGAGTATTGTCTTTTTTTTGAGGGGGGGGCACTATTTAGCCAGCACCGAATGTTGCAGTGATCCAGGCTCTTAAGTACATCCTAATGGCAGAATGTATCCATATCACTCTTCAAGTCTGTCTCTCTCTCTTTCTCTCTGTTTCTCTTTCATATCCACATAGCTGCCTACTTACCTGTGTGTGTCCATGGACATATATACCTGACCTTCTCAAGTTCCCCAAATCAGCATTTGTCTGACTTTGTGTATCATCTAAGGTTATTCACACAGTGGAGAAGAAAGGTGAAAGACAGTTTATGAGTCAAGTGAGTTTTTCACCTTTTTTTGGCACAAAAAAAGAAAAATCCTAAAAACAACCTTCACATGCCTAAACACAGAGTCTATACTCTGTGGGGAAGTCTTTTGGGATATCAGGCCCTTGGGTGACAGAATCCAATGCACAGACTTGCCTGCCATGCTATTAATGTGGGTACTGCTTGGTTGTTATTAAAGTTCACTTTAAATAGCACCCGAATTTTTTAAATTACTCACTTTTGCCTGTCTGGATTTGAAATCATGGAGAAAAAGGAGACAGCAGCAGTTGTTTTTTTCTTTTTTGGTTGGTTTTTTTTTTTTTTTTTTTTTTTTTTAATCTCAGAATGTATTTTTATCTTTCTTCTGGAGCCATTTCCTCCCGGGTGTTGTGTGAAGTGTTGCATAATGAAATGATCATAAGATGGCATTTTCCCCTCTTCAGGCTTCAGGGGATACAAGACTTCACAAACGAGACAGATTAAGTGCACCTTTAATGGTCAAAATGATATTTCAAATAAGCGAAGGTTCCTAAAAGAGAACAAATAATAAAGGCTTGAGGGTCTCAGAGGCATATTTTTTTTTCATTTTTTAAAAATTGTGTTAAAAAACATATAAACATAAAATTTACCACCTTAACCATTTTAAAGTATACAGTTCCATGATATTAAGTTCCTTCACATTGTTGTACAACCATCACCACCACCATCCATCTCCAGAACTCTTTCATCTTGCAAAACTGAAACTCTATACCCATTAAACACAACATCCCATTCCCTTCTCTCCCAGCCCCTGGCAAACTACCGCTTTACTTTCTGCCTCTGTGATTTTGACTGCTCTAGGTACCTCTTCTAAGTGGAATCATGTAGTATTTGCTTTTTTGTGACTAGCTTATTTCACTTAGCATAATGTCCTCAAGGTTCATCCATGTTGTAACATGTGTCAGAATGTCCTTTTTTAAGGCTAAATAATATTCATATTCAATGTATTGAATTCAATACGTATATACCACATTTTGCTTATCCATTCATCTGTCGATGGACACTTAGGTTGCTTCCATCTTTTAGCAATTGTGCATAATTCTGTTATGTACAGACATACAAATATCTCTTCGAGTCCCTGCTTTCAATTCTTCTGGGTATATACCCAGAAGTGGAATTGCTGGATCATATGGTAGGTTTATTTTTAACTTTTTGAGGAACCGCATACTGTTTTCCACAGCAGCTGTATGATTTTATATTCCCACCAATAATGCACAAGGGCTCCAATATTATTTTCTCTCTGTCATTTTTTTTTTGATAGCAGACATCCTAAAGGGTGTGAGGTGGTACCTCATTGTGATTTTGATTTGTGTTTCCCTAATGATTAGTGATGTTGAGCATCTTTTCATGTGCTTATTGGTCATTTGTATGTCTTCTTTGGAAAATGTCTATTCAAGTCTTTTGTCAAAGGCATACTTTTTGTGATGTGGTCCCCACTTTGGGGTAGGAGGGTCAGAGGAGAAGGAGATTAAGGGGTATTGGGCACTGCACTTGTTATGTGCCAGGTCCCATACCCGGCTTCATGATAAGTTCATTAGCAGTGAGAAAAGAGAGGGACACTCCAGAAATGGAGGATCCTCAAGGCAGGTGCAGATAACAATTCAGACGGGATCCCAGTGACAGACACGTGAGCATCTCCTGTAGGCTGGGGGCCTGCCAAGAAGGAGAGAGATGGGGTGGGGGACAGGAGTCCAGCAAAAGGGAAAACTCCCTGCAGGGTGGGTTCTGCAGACAGTTGCAATAATGGGTAAGAGCAAAGTCCTCCTATGTCTGCACTGGACTCCAGTGTCACCGTTTACTACCTGTTTGACCTTGAGCAATCCACCTAACATTTGTAAGCCTCCATTTATTCATCTGTAAAACAGAAATTATAATGCCCACAGCACAGGGTGGTTTAGAGATCTAAATGAGATATGTCATCTAATAGTAGATGCCAGAGAAAGGGTAGCTTTTCTTATTGTTCTCCAGAACTCTGGGTTTCTAAGAACTACAAGTTCAGGTCAGTCAGACTCCAAATAGTGTTATTTCCACTATATCCCACAGAAAATTTATAATATCCATGGAATATAAGTGAATACAGCTATTCAGTACAGGCTCAAAGTTTCCCATGGGAGTGTGGCTTTCCTACATTTTGCTGTTATCACAGTGCAGCCCAAGGAATTGTGAGCCCAGGTGTGTCTGCCTCGAAGGAGATCATCTGAATCAATGGCTTCAATGAAACCAAGCCAAGGGGAAAACCTAACCTTCCCAGAGCAATTGCTATGTGCCAGATGCTGTGCCAGGCCCCTGTACATGTGATCTCATTATGACTTCCAACCTCCTATAAGGTAAGGAATTTTACTTCCATTTTACAGATGAGAAAACTGAGACTCAGACAGGGAGCAACTTGTAAAAGGTCAACAGAGCATAGATAGTGGGGCCAGGATTTCAATTTTGGTTGGCCTTGACTCTAAAACTCCTGACCCTCCCATTATTCTGTTTTATACATTAGGCAAATAATGCTTTAGGATTTATATTAGACATTTTTAGGGATTTTGGACTATTAGGGCATTTGGTGTCGTGATTAGGCTATGGGGCTTAGATGGCATCCATTTCTCTTTCCATCTTCCTCCGTTCTTCCCTATCTTTCTTTTTAAATATCCCTTTCTCTAATTTAAAATTTCTTTCCTCTTACTAATTAAACTTGAAACCTTTTGCACAGCAAAGGAAAATGTCAACAAAACAAAAAGACAGCGTACAGAATGGGCGAAAATATTTGCAAATGATATGACCGATAAAGGATTACTACATATATTATAATATATATTACTATATATTATACTATATATAAACAGTTCATACAACTTAACATCAAAAAAAAAAAAACCCGATTAAAAAATACGCAAGAGAACTGAATAGACGTTTTTTCAAAGAGAACAACAGATGGCCAACAGGCACATGAAAACATGCTTTACATTGCTAATCATCAGGGAAATGCAAATCAAAACCACAAGGAGATATTACCTCACACCTGTCAGAATGACTATCATCAAAAAGAACACAAATAACAAATGTTGGCAAGGATGTGGAGAAAAGGGAACCCTCGTACACTGTTGATGGGAATGTAAATTGGTGCAGCCACTGTGGAAAACAGTATGGAGGTTTCTCAAAAAACTAAAAAACAGAACTACTATATGACCCAGCAGTTCCACTCCTGGGTATATATCTGAAGAAAACAAAAACACTAATTCAAAAAGGTACATACACCCCAATGTTCCTAGCAGCACTATTTACAATTGTCAAGATATGGAAGCAACCTAAGTGTCCATCAAAAGATGAATGGATGAAGAAGATGTGGTATACATATACAATGAAATACTACTCAGCCATAAAAAAGAACAAAAATTTGCCATTTACAGTTGCATGGATGGACTTGGAGGGCACTATGCTAAGTACGTCAGACAGAGAAAGACAAATAGTGTACGATATCACTAATGTGTGGAATCTAAAAAATACAACCAACTAGTGAATATAACAAAAAGAAGCAGACTCACAGATATAGAGAACAAAAAATTGGATACCAATGTGCGGGGGAGGGCAATACAGCAGTCAGGGGGAGTGGGAGGCACAAACTACTGTGTGTAAGATCGGCTCAAGGATGTATTGTACAAAATGGAAACATAGCCAATATTTTGTAATAACTGTAAATAGAAAGTAACCTTTAAAAATTGTATAAACATTTAAAATTTAAAAAAAAATTCTTCTATCCTTATAAACTTATTTTCTCTGGATCTCCACGTTCAGTTGGAGGGAGTACCCAGGAGGGATTTTCTATTTTGCATTTGTACACATGGTCCCTGGAGGGCTGCACCTGTGATCAGACTTAGCTTCTCTGCCTGCTTAACTGGCCACATATAACTGGAAGGAGATGGCTCTTCCTCTTCTGAGTATCAAGAGAAGCAAAAAGCTAGAGTGAGAAATGACTGGGAGCTTTCCGATTCCTTTGGGAGTTGACAGAAGACACAGGAGTGAAGAGAAGAGTGGAAAGGGGCAAGTGAGGATCGGGTGTGGGGAAAAGACAGGCATAGTGTGGGGAAAAGAAAGGCATAGTGCTGGGGGGCGAGATCATCAAATTCCTCAACTCTTCCCTGTTCTCTAATTGTGTTCCATTTCCCTAGAGCTGCCAAAGGTCCACTGTGCTTGCTGATGGCCAAAGGTCACACACTCAAACGTCTAAAGAGCCCAGCAAAGTAACCCAAATCAGTGATATGGACCAAACGATCAAATGCATCGATTTACTTTCACTGCACTATGGCTGGTTTTACTGGCACTCAAACACGAACCTTGCAGTGATTTCACTGCCTTTTCTGTCCAATAAGCTTTTCATCACACATCTTTCCCACATACTGGATATAATTTTAACCCTTTGTTTTTTGATGGTGTCATCAGTTGTATTCTTTCAATACAACCTTCAATATAGTCTTTCAATACAGATTCACTTTATTTGCATATTAAACTCATAAGAATGTTTTTAACTTACACCAAAAAAGTGTTCTCTCCAGTTTTTCTTGAAACACATGGCCCTTTTTCCTCAACAGTTTGGTTTTCCTCTTTTGAGAGAGGTGTGGGTATAGAGAAATATTCCTCTTCCAAAAGCAAAGCACCAATGCCCGTGAGAAATAGCCACAGTGACTTGGGTTAGGGGTCAGGGAGAAAATAAGGATTTGGTGCTTGCTATGAAGACATGCTTTTGTACAGGTGACATCTGCCTCTCAGCTCCACCTGAAGGCTGCCAGGTGGGAATGCTGGTCCAGTATGGCCAAATCTTCTGATTTTTCCTTTTTTAAATTTTTTTTTCCTTTTTTTAATTTTTAGAAAAAAAATTATTTTATTTTATTTTTTTGTGCAACAGAATCTTCTTAGTTATCTATTTTATACCTATTAGTATATATATGTCAATCCCAATCTCCCAATTCATCCCACTCCACCACCACCCCCACCTGGCTGCTTTCCCCCCAACCTTGGTGTCCATAGGTTTGTTCTCTACATCTGTGTCTCTATTTCTGCCTTACAAACCAGTTCATCTGTACCATTTTTCTAGATTCCACATATATGCGTTAACATACGATTTTGTTTTTCTCTTTCTGACATACTTCACTCTGTATGACAGTCTCTACTTCACTCTGTATGACAGTCTCTAGGTCCATCCACATCTTTACAAAGGACCGAATTTCATTCTCTTTTAAGGCTGAGTAATATTCCATTGTATATATGTACTACATCTTCTTTATCCATTCGTCTGTTGATGGGCATTTAGGTTGCTTCCATGACCTGGCTATTGTAAATAGTGCTGCAATGAACATTGTGGTGCATGTATCTTTTTGAATTATGAAAATTCAAATTTTGAAAATCTCAGGGTATATGCCCAGTAGTGGGATTGCTCGGTCATATGATAATTCTATTTTTAGTTTTTTAAGGAACCTCCATACTGTTCTCCATAGTTGTTGTATCAGTTTACATTCCCACCAACAGTGCAAGAGGGTTCCTTTTTTCCACACACTCTCCAGTATTTGTTGTTTGTAGATTTTCTGATGATGCCCATTCTAACCAGTGTGAAGTGATACCTCACTGTAGTTTTGATTTGCATTTCTCTAATAATTAGTGATGTTGAGCAGCTTTTCATGGGCCTCTTGGCCATCTGTATGTCTTCTTTGGAGAAATGTCTATTTAGGTCTTCTGCCCATTTTTGGATTGGGTTGTTTGGTTTTTTTTAATATTGAGCTGCATAAGCTGTTTATATATTTTGGAGATTAATCCTTTGTCCGTTGATTCGTTTGCAAATATTTTCTCCCATTCTGAAGGTTGTCTTTTCATCTTGTTTATAGTTTCCTTTGCTGTGCAAAAGCTTTTAAGTTTCATTAGGTCCCCAATTTTTATTTTTGTTTTTACTTCTATTACTCTAGGAGGTTGGTCAAAAAAGATCTTGCTGTGATTTATGTCAAAGAGTGTTCTTCCTATGTTTCCCTCTAAGAGTTTTATAGTGTCCAGTCTTACATTTAGGTCTCTAATCCATTTTGAGTTTATTTTTGTATATGGTGTTAGGGAGTGTTCTAATTTCATTCTTTTACATGTAGATGTCCAGTTTTCCCAGCACCACTTATTGAAGAGACTGTCTTTTCTCCACTGTATATCCTTGCCTCCTTTGTCATAGATTAGTTGACCATAGGTGTGTGGTTTATCTCTGGGTTTTCTATCCTGTTCCATTGATGTATGTTTCTGTTTTTGTGCCAGTACCATATTGTCCTGATTACTGTAGCTTTGTAGTATAGTCTGAAGTCAAGGAGTCTGATTCCTGCAGCTCCATTATTTTCCCTCAAGATTGCGTTGGTTATTCAGGGTCTTTTGTGTCTCCATACAGATTTTAAGATTTTTTTTGTTCTAGTTCTCTAAAAAATGCCATTGGTAATTTGATAGGGATTGCATTGATCTGTATATTGCTTTGGGTAGCATAGTCATTTTCACAATATTGATTCTTCCAATCCATGAACATGGTATATCTCTCCATCTGTTTGTGTCATCTTTAATTTCTTTCATTAGTGCCTTATAGTTTTCTGAGTAAGGAGGTCTTTTACCTCCTTAGGTAGGTTTATTCCTAGGTATTTTATTCTTCTTGTTGCAATGGTGAATGGGATTGTTTCCTTAATTTCTCTTTCTGATCTTTCATTGTTAGTGTATAGGAATGCAAGAGATTTCTGTGCATTAATTTTGTATACTGAAACTTTACCAAATCTTCTGATTTTTCAAGAGAAACCAGGAATTCTGATTTTTATGTAAAATCTTCTGATTTTTAATTTAATTTAGTTTATTAAAAAAAACACTGTGCCTGCCTATCCAAACACTTCTGAGGGTCACATCTATCTTATAAATTATTAATACATTAATTCTGTAGGCCTTGGGATCACACTACTTCATCTTCAGATTAACTCTGCTTGTACTGCCATAACATACCCCTGATCTTACACAGTCAGCATTTTCTCTTACAGAACCCACCCCCACCTCCAGTATTTCACACTGTCTACTACTGTTTCCTTCATGAAATTCTCGAGTCTTTAATTCCCTTCCATTTCCTCAGAGTTGACGTGAGATCTTTTGTGCTTGTTATAGGCCAGCACTTCCCAAACTTGGCCCTTTAAGAACTATGCTTTGCTTTATGTGTGTACACTTGGGCTATTGTTCATTTAACATTATTCCTTAAGTATGTTCATTTTCTTATTTAAATAAACTTATTTTTATGGAACTTATGCCATTACCAAAACTAGGAAAACAGCATCTCTGGCTGTATTTGTCAGGGTCTTACCCTAATATTAACTGTCATAACAATCCCCAAGCCTCAGAGCTACACACATAAAAGTTTATTTTTATTTTATTTTTTAAAGGTTTTGTTCATGAAAAATCCAACACAGATTTTCCTGATTAGGCATTTCTCCTCCTTCTTGTGAAACCACCATCCCAACACTTGGGATTGAAGGTCAGCATCAAAGAGAAGGAGAGTTCATGGTGAAAGCATGTCAGCCACATAGCAACCTTGACCCCACGATGACACACTTCACTTCTAGTAGCATCTCACTCTGGTCAGAACTAATTTCAAAGTCCTTCCCAGATTCAGAGGGGCAGGACATATAGTCAACGGCAGGGCAGTCACCTAACAGCAACAAATCTACCATGGGAGAGAAGCACAAATCCCAGTGTCAGTTAGCCAGCTCTGTCACACCCGCCATCAAAAGTAATTGAAAAAGAAAATACAATAAGATCCTGGGCCCCAGATTCCCCATCCCCTATGCCTGAACTCCATCTTCACACTGTGGAATCAGAGAGATGCTAGAAAAGAATCTCCCTCTTGTCTCTGGTGCCCTAAAGTCTCTCCCTTGCCCTAAGTCTTCCCAGTTCTCTATACGAAGGTAGAGGCTGCATCTGAAATGAGATTTCAGGCCATGACATAAACTATGTCACCTCCTAGCTGGTCTCCTTGGGTTCCACTCAAGCCATCTTTCAATCCATTTTTCAACCTAGTAGTCATTACTTTTTAAAATGTTAATAAGATCAAACTTCACCCCTGCTTAACACCTCCTAAAGGGACCCCATTATGCTTAGAATATTCAGACTCCTACCAGGGTCCATAAGGACCTGCTCAATGTGACCCCACCCAAACCTCAGACCGGTCTCTCACTCACTGGTCCTTTTGCCTGGAACATTCTTCCCCAGACTTTGCTCATAGCAGTCTCCCTTTTGCCCTCAGGCATCAGCTCAAAGGTCTTTTTGTGGAATCTGGCCCTGACTTCATCCAAGTAGCCCCACTCCATGCCCCACTGTGGACACTGCTCTCTACCCTAGTTCTCTGCTTTTTCAAATTCATAGCACTTAACAGAATCCAAGAGCATTGAGTATGTATATTTTTTGTCTCCTTAATTAGAATTTTCACTGTAGATTTTCCTACCTCTAGAACAGTGCCTGTACCAGAGAAGTTAATCGGAGAAGAGCTACTGAACAAGTGAGTGAATGAATGAATGCATAGATGAATGAGCTTCTCCCTTCTGAGTACTGGGTGACGGCAGCCCTTGCTGGGGACAGGATAGGATTGTGAATCTGAGGTGAAGCTCTGATCTCTACACTCTTTCGCTAAAGGGTCAGGTACTAGTTTCTTTCATCCTTAGCAGATTGCGTTGACATGCATGGACATTATCAGTGATGTGAAAACAGCTTGAATCAACTTGAGTGGAGGCTGTTAGTCAAATTCCAAGGAAATAGGCATTTGATTCAATAATGGGTGAAATACCAAGCTAGATTGGTAAAATGACAAACAAACAAATATTTTAAAAGCAAACAGTATATATCAGTTGTTCTTTTAGAAGAAGTCTGCTAGGTATCTAGACCTGCAGGTCCTGTCTGAGACCACTGTGGTAGACGGGCCCTGATTCTTCACCCCTCTGAGTCCACACCCTCACTACATGACTCTGCCATCTCCCACTCAAGAGGGAGGTCTTTCCTCACCACTGTGACGTTGGGCTTGGCCATGTCATACTTACTTTAGCTGATGGATGGTTAGTAGAAGTGACACAATCAGGGTTTTGAAGTGTATTTGTACCTTGGGGCATGTTTCCTTACATCTCTGGCACTGCCACGGGAAGGACATGCCCAGGATAGCCTCCTGGTCCCAAGAAGATAAAAGACACTTGGAATAGAGTCACCTCAGCCAACGCTGACCTAGATGAGCTGACCTCCAGCCCACCCGCAAGCACATGAGACAAAATAAACAATGATTGTTTTAAGTCATTGAGTGTTGGGGTGGATTTGACACAGCAGTAGTTGGTGGATATAGCTGCCTAGCCCATGCCCCTGAAAGGTAGGCCTCTGGTGCACACAGCCCATGATCCCCATTTTGAAACTCTGACCTAGCCCACTTCCTTCTGTGCTTAATTTTTTTTTTAAACATCTTTATTGGAGTATAATTGCTTTACAATGGTGTGCTAGTTTCTGCTTTATAACAAAGTGAATCAGCTATACATATACATATGTTCCCATATCTCTTCGCTCTTGCATCTCCCTCCCTCCCACCCTCCCTACCCCACCCCTCTAGGTGGTCACAAAGCACCTAGCTGATCTCGCTGTGCTATGCGGCTGCTTCCCACTAGATATCTATTTTACATTTGGCAGTATATATAAGTCCTTGCCACTCTCTTGCTTCATCCCAGCTTACCCTTCCCCCTCCCCATGTCCTCAGGTCCATTCTCTACATTTTTGTCTTTATTCCTGTCCTGCCCCTAGATTCTTAATAACCATTTTTTTAAGATTCCATATATATGTGTTAGCATACAGTATTTGTTTTTCTCTTTCTGACTTACTTCACTCTGTATGACACACTCTAGGTCCATCCACCTCACTACAAATAACTCAGTTTCATTTCTTTTTATGGCTGAGTAATATTCCATTGTATATATGTGCCACATCTTCTTTATCCATTCATCCGATGATGGACACTTAGGTTGTTTCCATCTCCTGGCTATTGTAAATAGAGCTGCAATGAACATTGTGGTACATGACTCTTTTTGAATTATGGTTTTCTCAGGGTATGTGCCCAGCAGTGGGATTGCTGGGTCATATGGTAGTTCTATTTTTAGATTCTTTAGGAACCTCCATACTGTTCTCCATAGTGGCTGTATCAATTTACATTCCCACCAACAGTGCAAGAGGGTTCTCTTTTCTCCACACCCTCTCCAGCATTTATTGTTTCTAGATTTTTTGATGATGGCTATTCTGACTGGTGTGAGGGGATACCTTATTGTAGTTTTGATTTGCATTTCTCTAATGATTAGTGATGTTGAGCATTCTTTCAAAATACATTAACTCCTTTTTTTTTTTTTTTTTTTTTGGTGATATGCAGGCCTCTCACTGCTGCGGCCTCTCCCGTTGTGGAGCACAGGCTCCGGACACGCAGGCTCAGTGGCCATTGCTCACGGGCCTAGCTGCTCTGTGGCACGTGGGATCTTCCCGGACCGGGACACAAACCCATGTCCCCTGCATCGGCAGGCGGACTCTCAACCACTGCACCACCAGGGAAGCCCACATTAACTCTTTTAATATTCCCAACAACTTTATAAAGTAGGTACTATTGTTATCCCTGTTCGACAGATGAGGAAACTGAGGCACAGAATGTTTAAGTTGCATGCTCAAAGTCATACCCAAGCTATGAAACCAGGCAATGTGACTCCGGAGCTCCCATGCTCACCACAATGCTACATGGACTCTTAATGCTTGCTGCCGGTCTGGCCAATGACATTGTCCCCATGCCTTGAGAAGAGGCAGCTTTCTTTGTAGTTGTCAGTAACCCTTTTGCACAGGGCTTTTATACAGTGAAAGAGTAGAAGAAGTCACATATTTTGAGCTCCTATTATGTGTCAGGTGCTTTTCAGGTGTTATCTAATCTAGGTAGGTGGAGATTATCCTAATTTTCAGATGAGGAAAATGAGATTCATACAGGGCAAGTGGCCTTTTCAAGGTTACACAGCTTATAATTTTCAGAACCACGCTTTGATCCCAAACCTCTACCACGCTTTGATTCCAAACCTCCTCTAGAGGAGGATTCCACTCCTCTACGACTCCAAAGGCTGTGCTGTTTGTGGTTTCTAATTGGGAAAATAAATATCGGTTTGCTGTCTTGTCCTACCAGGGCAAGAATGGACCAAGTCCATGCACCCTGGGGTGCTCTATTGGGGTACAGAAAAGAGAAAAGTGGGTTATAAGTACTAGAGTCTTGATTCTACTACTGTCTCTTCTGGGTAATAGCTGTGTGGCCTTAGGCAAGTACCTTTCCTTCTCTGGGACTTTCATCCTCACCTATAAAATGAAAACACTGTGATTTATTCCTGAGAGAGCTGATTTAAATTGCCACTTGCCTTCCCCAGGTGACTCTCATGAACAGGTGTGCTTTGACATCATGATGCCAGAGTTGCTCTTTTTCAAGAAGGAAGCTTGGAGTTATATGAACTAGAGAAACATGTTCCTCATGGAAGAGTAGACTGTGTTTTGTTTTGAAGAAACTTGTACAGGTGTATTATTTCTAGAACATTCTGAGAAAACCTAACTTTAGTCATGGATGGTGTAGAAACTGGGTTGCAGAGACCTCACTATCACCCCACTCAGAGCCTGGATGGAGCAAACACCCACAAACACCCAGATGAAGCCAAGGGTAGAAAATGTGCTTGAGTCAAGGACACAATGAGGAACTGAATTCTTTCCTCCTGTTGCAAAGAGTAGAGTTTCCCTGGGGAAGTGGGTAGAAACTTTGGATGGCAAGGCAGCGTGTTAGTGAGGATAGGCTATGTTATGCTGCAGCAACAAACAAAACAGAATCTTCGTGGCTCAGTACCATAACAGGGTACTTCTTATTCCTGTCCATGTCTGATGTAGGTTAAGCCATTCTCTTCCAAGTGGTGACACAGGAACCCAGACTGCATCCATCTCATGTCCCTGCCATCCCATGGTGCCTCCAAGGCCTCACTCATATCATCTAGCCCACAGATGGGATTAGGAAGATGGAGTTAAGGAACAAGGAAGCCTACACAGGAGGCACCCACAGAGACTGAAATGTGGGGCCCTCTGCCCTGCACCTACCTTGGGTGGCATAAGAGAATGGGTGGGTTGCATTACTCCTTCCATGTACAGTGATAGGAGCACATAATAAGCTTTCCATAAAATAAGTTATGAAAACCTCAAATATCTTTTAACTCACTTTAAAGCCAAAAGTCACAAAGCTTCACTCCTGGAAATAAATCTGCCACTTTGCCATATACCCTTGTGTGCCCTTGAGTTAGGTCCTATATCTTCTCTAAGCCTCTGTTTCCCCATCTGTCATACGAGGATCACAGTCCCTCCTAACTGGATTTTTGTGAGGCTTATGAAAGAAGATGACTGTGGGAATGCTTAGGATTGCAAAGCACTTAGGACAGTTGACAGAGCACTGTCAGGACACCTAGAATGTACTCTCTCTCCCAGTTCAGCCTGGTCTCAATTTCTATGTCTCCGGAGCAAGCCTTTTCAGATAAAAATCCCACGTCACTTCCCTTCGTTCATTCCAGCCCATTTCTTTAAAATCTTTCTTTCCTTGTCAGGAGATAGAGGCAGGTGGCATGCTGTGTAAACCGTGAAAGAGATTATGAAAATATCTGCAGATCTTGTGCCATCTCCAAATATTTCAACATAAATATTTGCTGGAGGCTGGTCCAACTTCCCGGCCCAAGAGGAGGACAGAAGGTGAGCTTCAAGCTGGACGTGGGAACAAACCTCCTAGAAATCTGTCCCTTTGTGGGAGACTAAGTGAATGACATGCAGCCTGAAAGTTTTCAATTTAAAACTCCATCCTCCCTTTAGTGCAGCAAAAGGAGGCTATGATTGAGTTAGGGGGTCTCTGGCCAACTAGTCATGGCCATGTCTTGCCTCCACACTTTGGCATGTGCCGTTCTCCGCCAGCACTGCCCTTTCCACCCTATCTACTGGGGGATTCCTTCTTCAAACTCTAAGAAAAACAAGACTAAAAGGCTAGTTAGTCCTTTTAAAAGGTATTCTTTCTAGAATGCCTCCTCTAACTGCCCCGTCCCCAGAACTTTCTACTTGGTCCCCCTCTGTTCATCATCATCATCATCATTGTCACCATCACTAACATTTATTGAGAGCTTACTGCTGCTCAAGCATTGCTTAAAAACTTTATACTCAGTGCTCACAGCCATCTCATGAGGAAACCGAGGCCAATGAAGTGAGGTGACAGCCCAGATCATGAGACTATATATGCAGAGGTGGCTGAGCAACGCCTGGACAGTGTCTCCAAAGATTGGGCTCTTGGTCATCATTCTATAGCTCCCTTCCAACCCCATCTGCTCCTCAAGAGCTGGGGCTGTGCCTTATTCACCTCTCTGTTCCCACCATGGGCCCTCACAGAGTAGATATCTAGCAAGTTTATCTGGCTGAATGAATTAATGAGTGAATGAATGATTGAATGTGAGCTTCCCTAACACAGCTCTAAGTAAAAGCCTCAGCATATAGAAGTGGCTCCCTGAGTACTTATTGAAAGGATAAACAGCAATATAAAATAACCAGGATCCCCAAATGTGGGTCCCTATTGCTTACTCCACACAGCTCATCCTGGTCCCCACTGCATCTTTCCAGGTCATCTCACCCTCAACACCATCTAGTGGACTACAGAGGAGGAACTAGTTCAGCACCCAGGTACATCTCTAGGGCATCCAAGTTGCCCCCCCAACCCTCCCAGCCAAGGTGCTCCCAATAAGTCTGGGGCCTGGTGTATACAAGGTATCCCAGGAAAACTCCCTGGGTCCCTGTCACCCTGTCATTTCCAGGGACCTGGCTCTGGTCACCATTGCCAGTTCCTTCTGGGTCTCAGTCCACGGCCCTGCTCTATAAGGAGCTGCCAATGGCTGAGAGCCTTCTAAGCACTAGACTCCATGCTGGGTGCTTTCCATGCATTGTCTCTAATCACCATTGCACTCTTTGCAGCCAGGGTGATTCTCCCCATTCTATAATTGGGAAAACCTAGGCTCAGAGAGATGACATGACTCGCCTAACCACACATATATGTAAGGAGAGGAATCAAGACTCCAGCTTATTACGTATGATCCTACAACCCCACTCCTGAGCATATATTCAGAGAAAACCATAATTAGAAATGATAAATGCACCCCAATGTTCATAGCAGCACTATTTCCAATAGCAAAGACATGGAAGCAATCTAAATGTCCATTGACAGAAGAATGGATAAAGAGGATATGGTATCTTTATACAATGGAATATTACTCAGCCATAAAAAAAGAATGAAGTAATGCCATTTGCAACAACATGGATGGACCTAGAGACAAATATCATATGATGTCACTTATATGTAGAATCTAAAAAAAAAAAAGATACAAATGAACTTATATACAAAACCAAAATAGACACACAGACGTAGAAAACAAACTTATGGTTACCAAAGGGGAAGGGGGGGAGAGATAAATTAGCAGTTTGGGATTAACATATGCAAACTACTGTATATAAAATAGGTAACAAGCAAGGACCTGCTGTATAACACGGGGAACTATACTCAATATTTTATAATGACCTATAAGGGAAAAGAATCTGAGAGAGAATATATATATATGTAGATAGATAGATAGATATCTGAATCACTTTGCATATACCTGAAACTAACACAGCATTGTAAATCAACTATACTTCGATAAAAAAAATTAAAGAAAAAAAAAAGACTCCAGTTTAGGTCTTTCTGATTCCAAAACTCAAGATCTTTCTGATATTCCAGAGTCCCTCCTTCCTACCCTTAGGTTTTAATCTGGGACTTTGGTATCCAGCTAACTCTTGCCGGTCTCCTGGGGTTGCCCAGTCCTCCAGGACCACCAGTCCCTGGTCAGACTCCCACTATGTATAAACACATCTCCTGGTGCTGCACCTCCCGTCTGGCCACCCCTGATGGCAGCTCACAGTCAACCTAGGTTGGGTCACTACTGCTACACGGTAAGCTGAATGGGCACGGGCTCCTGCATTTCAGCTCTGTGTGCTATGCCTGGATCCCAGGCTGTCCCCCACCCAACCATACATGCATGCTATCCCCAGAGCTGGGCATGGCAGTTGCCCTGGCTCCCCTCTTCTGCCAGCCCCAGCCACACAGACCAGTGACAAACAGTGCAGCCAACGCAACCCCCCATGGAGAACCCCCACCCCCACCATCCCTGAAGCAGCAGCAGAGGAATTCCTGGCCAGGAACATGTGTTCTCCCAGCAATTTGCAAGAAGGCCTTTTGCAATTTACATCTTCAGCTCTGCTGAAGAAAATGGGAATGGATGGGCTCACTGAGCAGAAAATGCCAGAAGGCGTTCCAGAGCCCAGGATCCCAAACCCAGGCCTTCTGCGAGGGGACTGAACAGACACGCAATGCTGGGAGGAAATTCTTACCCCATGTCAGGCTACACAGGCTCAGAAGGTTATTTGTAAACAAAAGAGTGTGTATTTTCAAGGAAGCTACTGAGTTTGAATCAGAATAGAACAAGAGGAGAAGTCATGAAGACATCCAATCAGCTTTGACACTTACTGGCTCTGTGGCTTTCATTCATCATTCAGTAACTATTGTTGAGCACCTACTATGTGCTGGGCACAAGGCAAGGCACCACAGATACAATGGTGAATGACACTGAAAACAAAATCCTTATTCTTGTGGTGCTTGGAGTCTAGTAATAGGGGAGGTTGATAAGAACCCAATCAGCAAATAAACAAGTGTAGAATTATAGGTTGTAGTAATGGAATAGTACCAGCACAGAAAAGAATGAGGGTATGAGATAAGCTAATAGGAAGGGTACTGTCCTTGGGGAGGGTGGTCAGGTTATGCCTCTCTAAAGAGGTCTGGGAAAAGACCTCAAGTATGTGGAGCCAGCCATGAAAGCAGGAAGGAGAGCCCTGCAGGCAGAGGGCACGGCACAGGCAGAGATCTGGAGTCAGGAAAGGGCTGGGCATGACCAAGAATTGAGGCAAAGGGGTTGCAGGAGATGCCAGGAAGGGGAGTAGGCATTTGTCACGAGATGCAGGTGGCAAGGCAAGCAGGACCAGAACATGTGGGCCAGGAGGGCCATGAAAGACTTCGGATTTTTGTCTTAAGAATGGAATTTGGGATTAACATATACACACTACTATATATAAAATAGATAACCAACAAGGACCTACTGTATAGCACAAGGAGTTCTACTCAATATTCTGTAATAACCTAAACAGAAAAAGAATTTGAAAAAGAATAGATACATGTATACGTATAACTGAATCACTTTGCTGTACACCTGAAACTAACACAACATTGGTTATCAACTATACTTCAAGAAAAAAATAAAATTAAATTAAAAAAGACTATATCTAAGAGTTTTTAGGCAAAGAAATGATGTATTCTATTTTACATTTTTTTGCAAGATCACTTTGGCTGCAGGTAGATTGGAGGAGAAGGAAAGTGAAATCAGGGAGGCCACTTAGAAGGCTGCTGTGGTCACCCAATACAGAGGATATGACAGTTTGGTGGGGGTATAGGGGATCGCAGTAAGGATGCACAGATGTGAGTTTATTCAAGGGAAATTTAGGATGCAGAAAAAATAGGTCTTGGTTATAAATGAGTTCTGAGAGCTAAACAAGGAAGATGTCTAAAAGGACAACTGAGTGAATTGGGTATTATTTTCCAAGAAAGGGAAAGCCAGGAGGAAAAACAAATTGAAGAGAAAGGTGTGAGGTGGGGGAGGGACTGGGAGTTCAGTTTGTAGACATACATTTGGGAAACACCCTGGGCTAGAGGTGAGTAAGCAGTAGGAAATATGAGTCTACAATTCAGGAGAGAGGTCGGGATTGAAAATTTAACTTCAGGAATTATCAGCTTAACATGGCTTAAGCCTCGGAACTACGTGAGATCATCCAGGGCAATTAGGTAGAAAGAGAAAAGAACTCAGGACAAACCCCAAGGAAGTCCAACGTTTAGTGGAGAGGCAGGTTGCTTCGCCTCTCTGACTCTCATAGTTCCCATCTGTAAAATGGGATGGTAATCAAACCTACCTTCCAGGAGGATCACAAGGAATGCTTGTCCCCTTCTCCTTCCCCTAGTTGGGCACATTGGTTTAAGGACTTGGGTTTGAGGGTCTGGCCCCGCCTCTCACTCTTGTATGTTCCAGATCTGTTTTCTCTTTGCATCTTCCTAACACTCTGTGAGCAGACGTACCATGAACACTTCACTCTCCTGTTGTCTTCCTACCTGCCTGGTTGCTCCTCCCCTGCCAGGGTCCAAAGTTTGCTTGGAGTGCCACCGGGCTCTCTCCCGGACCCAGCCACTGGGGACATGCTCTCCCTACTCGTAAATATCACCTAGTACCAGTGACTATGCGGTCTCCAGCTCCAGCTCTGCCCTTTCCAGAGAACTCTGGACCACCTGTTGAGCATCTCCACAAAAATGTCCAGCGGGAACTAAAATTTAACATGACCTCAAACTGCACTTCCTTCATCCTTCCACCATCTTAGTAAAAGGTCTCACCATATGCTTAAATGCTCAAGCTAAAAATCAAGGTGTTAGCCTCCACATTCGGCCCATCAGTATATCCCATCAACTCTATCTCCAGAAGGAATCTCCAATTCATCCAATTCCCTGCTGTCTACCACCACTCTCCTAGTGTAAGCTTCATCTCCTGCTTGGATAAGAGTCTCCTTCCTGGCCTCCCTGCTTCCATTCTTGCCTTCTTGAAACCATTCTCCATACAAATGTAAGTGGTGTTATTTCACTCTCCTACTTACATTTCTCCAGTGTTTTCCATTATCCTTAAAATAAAACCCAAACTCTTTATTGGTACGTCCCTACATCACATGGCCCCTGCTTCTCTCCAACCTCCTCTGACACCATGCTCCCCAGGTCCCACCCTGCTCCAGCCACGCTGGCCTCCTTCTGCATCTCACACACTCAGGTCATTACTGGGGCACCATCTCAGCCCAAGCTCAACTGCCCTGTGCCTGGGGTGGCCTGGTCCCTGGTCTCTGCAGGGCTGGCTCCTGCTTGACACCAGCCTCACTCTGTCCCAGGTCTTGCCTGACCTCTCCTTTTAAGTAGTCTCCCAGGCCCCCTCACATCTGCAGAGCCTTTTATCAACATCTGGGGTTTCCTTGTTTCCTCGTCTACTGGGAGCAGTAGACGAGCTAAAGCCCTTTTGGAGCCCTCAGTCTTGTTCGCTGCTGTGTTCGGAACTGTCCTGGCATATGGCAGAGGGTTATTAGATATCTGTGAATAAATGAATGAATGAGACCCATTCTACAGGCAAGAGTGTGAGAGATAATAATGGTATTAGTAGCAGTAGCTAACATTTGTGAGTTCTTTCTATATATCTTACCATTTAACCTTCATGGCCGCTCTCTAACTATGGGCTTCTAACCTTGGCATTCCTGACAATTTGACTAGGTAATTCTTTGTTGTGAAGGGTTGCCCTGTGCACTGTAAATACTTATCAGCATTCCTGGCCTCTACACACTAGATACCAGGAACAGCAACCACCCACCAGTTGTGATAACCAAAAATATCTCCAAACATTGTCAAACATCCCCTGGGGACAAAATCATACTGATTGAAACTGTTCTAAGGTATTGTAACTCTAAAGTACTATTATAAAGTCCCCATGTTACAGTGGGAGAAACTATGACACAGACAGAGTAAGTAAATTTCTCAAGATCATACAAGCAACTAACATGTAGATGAGGACCAGGGCCATGGTGTGGGTAGGGCAGGAACTAAAAACAGAGGCTGAGACCCTGGGCCTGGCAACCAGACATTTTGGCCTGAATTCAGGGGTCAGGAAAGGTCAGGCTGCAGGACTAAACATCAAGAATCAAGATCTGTTTCAGATTGAAAACCATGTCCAGAAATGGGGATGTGGGTGGGTGTTAGGGGTGTTACTGAAGAGATGGGACCACTCCATCACTCACTCACCCACTCACAGAGCATCCACTGGTGACGGGACCTGTCCGCAATGCCAGGGTCTCAGGGTTGGAGCAGGGGCAGCTCGTTTCCAAAAGGCCTGGAGTGAGCTGTGGACAGAAAGCCAAAAGTGAGTGCCAACGATAGAAATATGAAATCATAATTATAACCAACATTTACGGTGGGATTACTACATGCCTAGAATTTTACATACGTCATAACATATAATCTTTCCAATCCTAACATCATCCCCAGTTGACAGATGAGGAAACTGAGGAACAAAGAGGTTAAACTATTTGTCCAAGGTCAAAGATCTAGATGAGTGATGGGCATGAAGTTCAAAGCCAAGATTTTCAGACTCCAGAGTCTATCTTCTCTCCACCTTTTGGATCTTCTGCCTGTCTCAGGAGATGGACACAGAGCAGAATGGAGACCATCACCAAGTTCAACAGGCAGAAGGGTAGTAATTCCTTCTCTTCTCCCCTCCCTTCTGCCTTCTCTTCCTTTTCTCCCCCTCTTCCTCTTATTATTTGTAATAAAATCTACCTCTTGGCAAGGGGGAGACCTGGATTAGAAGACAAAGAAAGAGAAAAGCAAATGACTCAAAAAGGGATTGACAGTTCTCACCAAATCTATGACCTGTGTGATCTGGAGCAAGTCCCTTGGCCTCCCCATGGCTCGTTTTCTTCATCTTCCAGTGGGGAGATTAGTGATCCCTCACTCACAGATAATTCGTGTAAAGGTTTTAAATCGTGATGTGCTGAGCAAAGATGAGCTTCTACTTCTGTGGATTCAACTGTAGCTTATCACGGCTGTGCAAAACTACACTCTCAGACGCTGCTTTTCCTTAGCCGGGCGATGAGATCACAGTATGAAACTTGCCTCATGAGTATTTTGAAGGCAGCATTCAGTGTAGTCACAAGATCCAGAGGAGTGGTAGAATCCCCTTTCAATACATGCCCTGCAAATCCTCTTCTCCCAGCTGACAAGCTACTAGACCCATCTGCCCAACTTGCAACACGTCCCTCTTATGTCACCTCCTCCTGTGCATCCCAGCTGTTCCTGTGTTTGATCTGAACATCCTGCTTTCCCCAGGACCACTACACCCATCTATTCACTGTCTTCCTGGCCCCAGCCCAGCCTCCATGTGCTCCGGATGGCCCTGTCTAATGCACGAGCATGCAGCTATCACTCTCTGCCTAAAATCTTCCAGTAGCTCCCCTGGCAACTGACTCTCTGCCTCATTTGCCCCCTCAATTTCATCTCCCACTCACTCTTCACATGGAAATTCCTAGGAGCTCGTTATTGCCCTGCATGGTGATAGAACTGGTCCCTCCACACCTATCCTGAGAGCTCCTGGAGGCCAGGGGCCTTACATATTTTGTTTCCGGGTCCTCCCCACACTGTACAGTGACTGACACAGGGGAGTGCAAAGAAGATGTGGGTCATGAGTTTTGGAGGTGTGACGCTTAGTCCACAAACCTGTCTGCACAGTAAAATCAATTTATTTTTCAAGTAACCAAACTTACTTTTGATTTGTGTTTTCATTCCACCAGGAAGTAGAAATGAAAACTTGATCAGTAAGGTCCACACCCTCATCTCCGGAGCTGTATCTATGCTGAGGAAAGGAATCATGCTTGGTGCAAAACATCACGGGAAGGGAAGTCTGGTCCTTAGACATCTCCCACTACCCCAGCTGGCATCCGCTGATAGGTCCACATTCCCAACTGATTCTTAGCAGCAGAAACCTTCAGTGCTCTCCGCATCCTGACCACGAACCTCACAAGGCCTGGCCAACTCTCCCAATTACCTTACGCCACTCTAGGGCTATGGAGATCTTGAAGAAGCTGCCTAAGGTCTACCCCGCCTCCATGCTGCTCCCTACACCACACTGGGGTGAGTGGGAGCTCTCTAAAGCTGTTTCAGATCCATTTCCTTAGATAACGTTTTGAAGCCATTTCTATAGTGTTGGGAAACTGAGAACGCAGTGCCCCAGGCCTCCCCCACAAAATGGGACTCAATTTCCCTCTGTCATTGACTCCTTGCCACTTCTGCGGTATATCACCTCTATTCCTCCCGTGGATCACACGTGGTCTGTGAGGTGTGATGGACACAGTGCGGAGCCCCTTCTCAGAGACACACTGACATCGTGGTTCTCTTGCTTCCCCTCGGATCCCTCCTTCCCAAGCTGGAGAATCCTTCTCCTCTCGGAACATGAAAACGTTTGGCCATTCACAAACTATTTATTGTCTATGACAGGGGTCAGCAAACTTTTTCTCTAAAGGGCCAGATAATAAACGTTTTTAGCTCCTTGGGCCACGTGGTCTCTGTCATGGCTGCTCAACTCTGCCATCTCAGCATGAAAACAGCCACAGAAAACATATATTGAATGAGTGTGTCTGTGTACCAACAAAACTTGACTTACAAAGTCAGGTGGCGGCAGGATGTGACACACAGATGTGGATGAGAATGGCTGACCCCAGTCTATATAAAGGCAGCCCCAGTCATTGAGCATTTGGGCTTTGAGAGATTAAAAGACACGTTCTCAGCTTACCCTTCCCCCTCCCCGTGTCCTCAAGTCCATTCTCTACGTCTGCGTCTTTAGCTGGGACGAAGTGAGAGAGTGGCATGGAAATATATACGCTACCAAACGTAAAATAGATAGCTAGCGGGAAGCAGCTGCATAGCACAGGGAGATCAGCTCGGTGCTTTGTGACCACCTAGAGGGGTGGGATAGGAAGGGTGGGAGGGAGGGAGACGCAAGAGGGAAGAGAGATGGGAACATATGTATATGTATAACTGATTCACTTTGTTATAAAGCAGAAACTAACACACCATTGTAAAGCAATTATACTCCAATAAAGATGTTAAAAAAAAATTTCTCATGAGCCAGAAAACCTAAATATGGACATTTTAGTTCTCCCACGCTGAGCTGTAATCGTGCTTCCCTTCAGCAGGTAGCACGAAAGGCCCCAGTGTAGAAGGGCTCCACGGCCCTAGAAGGCGTTGGGACACAAAGTGGGAGGGAACATTTGGGGTTGTCACCATGACTGGGGGGAGGGGCATTGTTAGCTTTTAGTGACCAGAGGCCAGGGCGACTGAACTTCTGACAATGTGTATAAGACAGTCCCTCATAACAAAAACTTGACCCTCCCCTCATGCCAATAGGGCCCCAGTGGGAAATACCGTCCTAGCTGCTGTGTTCACGGGGGAAGGCTCAGAAGATAACAGGCAACAACAGTGGAAACACAGTGGTCACACAGCAAAGCACGATTCCATGGTAGAATAAGCCTTAGGTGGTTTAGCTGTGCCCTCCCACCGCAAGGCCCTTGGGCAGCTCGGCAGTGACCTGAGATTTTCCTCTTCTTGAGTCCCAGTCACCCGTGAGTGCTTCAAGTCCCCAGGGCTTCCAAAGCATTTTCTCAGGATGATGGAGATTATCCCCCCTGACCCTCCAACCGACTCTGCCAAGCACAGCCCGGGCCCAGCTGCCCTTTGCTCTGTGATCCTCTGTCACCCCTCTCAGCTGAGGGCACTTTTTCCCAAGATGGTGTGGGAAGTTCATGTCAAAATCCATTAGCTGTGTAAGCAGCAGTGAGAAAAAAAATCTCCTCTAGTTCCAAGTGATATTTTGCTGGGGATTCATTCCAACTATAGCATGATTTCTTAATACAATTCTACTGTGCTTCCCACCCAATGAAGTTGTCCAATGGGACCAGGGAGGCAGGATGAAACCCAGAGAGCTCACCAGGCCCATCCCCTGCATTTGGGTGGGATGTTTGCCTGATAAGACAGAAACACTCCCGTCACCATCATCACACACAGACATCAACATGGCCTGAGACTTTCTTGTGTGTGATGGTCCCACAGGTAAGTCATTGGGATGGGGCTTTCCCCAAGACCGTCTCTGGGTCAGGGTCTGTGCTGAGCCCAGGTACACGTCGGGGATAATAGCCCTCAACCTGAATTGCTCCCTGGCTGATGGGAGAGGCCAACAGATAAACAGTTACTCCTAGTGTGACAAATGGCATGGAAGCAAGAAAATTTTGTGGTGGCCAGAGGCAGGAGAATTGGCCCAGCCTGGGGAGAGTCTAAAAGCTTTCTAGAAAAGCAACTTTTTATTGTTGTTCAAACCAAAATAATATTGGCTAATGGTGAGAAAATCAAATAGTGGAAAAGGTTTTATAATAAAAAGCACCATCAAAAGGAAGTAATGCTTGAGTTGAATTTTGAATATTAAATAAAGTTGGCTGGGAAAAGATTAGTGAAGGGAGGAGAGGGTCTTCTAGGAAGAGGGTACAGTGCGGACAAAGGCATGGAGGCAAGAAAGAGGACGGTGTTTAGAGAGTCAGGTTGATGCGTTGTTGTTGTTGGACCAGATTATGTGAAGAAGAGAATGGTGGTGAGGCTGGAGGGGACAGGGAGAAGATGACACAGTTCTCCCAAGCTGTCTAAAGAGTGCAGACTACACCTCCTGGACGATGGAGAACCATGGGAAGGTTTAAGGCAGTGTTTCTCAATTGCGGATGATTTTGTGCCCTACCCCCCTTCCCAGGGACATTTGACAATATCTGGAGACATTTGGGACTGTCAAAACTGGGAGGTGGGAGGGTGCAGTCCTGCTGGCATCTAACAGAGGCCAGGAATGTTGCTAAACTTCTCACAAGGTAAAGGACAACACCCCACAATGAAGAATTTTCAATTCTAAAATGTTAATAGTGCTGAGGTTGAGAAAGCTGATGTAGGGCAGTGAGTCACCCAATCAGATCAATTGCTCTCAGTGGTAATTCCAAATCCGACCGAAAAACACATCAGGTCCCATGGAGGAGGGCGGTCTTGCCAAATCTGTCAGAATTGGCATTCATCTCCATCACTGCCCAGTCCATGGAACAGTGCCAAGAGGGAGTGTCTCATAGACCTTGTTTAAAGCTTAGCTCTGATTGGTCACAATGGTCACCCTGTGCAGGATATTTACCACCTCAAGAGCACAGAATCCCGTGTTTAGGAGAAGGTGAGAACATCTTTCCCATAGAGCACTCCTGGACAGTATCGTTCTGAAGATAGAAACACCTGGACACATTGATTTCCCCTTTTGCTTTAGAAACCAAGAGTCTCAACATCCAACTGGGAATTTGAGTTTAACAACTGAAGGGTCCTGTGACTTGTACATCTGTATATTCATTTTCTCCTTACCCTGGAACTCTCACTCTGGTTCAGAATGGGGTCACCATAATTTATATCTTACCTGCTGGTGATGTTTTAAAATGCACTTTATCAAGGTGTGGTTTACCCAAAATAAAATGCACCCATTTGAAATGTACAGATAGATGAGTTTTGACAAATTCATATACCCGTATAGCCATCACCATAATCAAGACATAGAGCATCTCCATCACACCAGAAAGTCCCCTTGTTCCCTTTGCAGTAAATCTCCCTCCCTCCCCAGACCCAGGCAAGCCTGGTCTGCTTTATGTCACTAGAGATGATTCTGCCTTATAGAGTCATCCAGTGTGTGCTCTGCTGTGTCTGACTTCCTTCAGCTCAATATTCCTGACGTGCATCCACGCCGTTGTGTGTATCCGTAGTTTGTTCCTTTTTATTTCTGAGTGGTATTTCTCTGCACGGATGTACCATGGCTTGTTTATCCAATCACCTGTTGATGGATATCCGGCTTATTTGTATTTTTTGTTGTTGTTATAAGTAAAGCTGCTATGAATATTTATGTGTTGCTTAAAATATTTCGATAGTTTTCCATTACACCTAGAATCAAATCTCAATGCCCTTGTATGCCCTGCAAAGTCCCCTCTGTGATCTAGATTAATTCTGCCCTCCTGTCTGATCTCATTTCCTCCATTCTTCTTATTCCATCCTCCTTACTCACTGCTTTCCATCCACAGTCTTCATCCAGCTCCTCAAATATGTCAAAATTGCCAAAGAGATACCAGTACCCTCACCATAATCCTGCTGTCTCCAAACCAGCTGAGTGCAACTGGCTGACTGTCTGGGATGTGCATTAACCTTCTGGAATCATTAAATCAAACTGATACTTGAATCCTAATCTCTAGTGAAGCATTTTAGTTATTTTATTTTATTTTTAATTTTGAACAGGTATTTGAACATCTTTATTGGAATATAATTGCTTTACAATGGTGTGTTAGTTTCTGCTTTATAACAAAGTGAATCAGCTATACATATACATATGTTCCCATATCTCTTCCCTCTTGCGTCTCCCTCCCTCCCACCCCCCCTATCCCACCCCTCTAGGTGGTCACAGAGTCCCGAGCTGATCTCCCTGTGCTATGCAGCTGCTTCCCACTAGCTATCTATTTTACGTTTGGTAGTGTATATATGTCCATGACACTCTCTCACTTCGTCCCAGCTTACCCTTCCCCCTCCCCGTGTCCTCAAGTCCATTCTCCAAGTCTGCGTCTTTATTCCTGTCCTGCCCCTAAGCACTTCAGCTCGACTTTTCCTCTGGGCCTGCCATTCCAGGAGAGCTCAGAGAACCCACCCTGATCCTTTCTGATTGAAATCCCCCAAAGGCCGAGAGGTGGGGTTTTTCTAAGGATTTGCTCAGCCATGTGACAAGTCATTTTTTTAACCCCATAGTGATTGCCCCTAGCATTAACAGTAGGTGGAAAAATTAAGTTTTCAGGTTTTGCTTAGATTACAGACTTAATAAACTTTTCTTGAACAGCAATGGCGCCTCAGTACGGAATTTCACATGTTATCAAATTTAATCTTCAAAATAACCCTGTGATATGGGGATGCCTTCCTTTCTGGAGGGAAAACAGAGTATCTGCAAGATATAGTGTGCTGGACCAGAAATTTTTATATGACAGTCTGCCTTTGTTTTTCATTTTGAAATTTTTATCTTAGCAAATTCCAAATGTCCCTTCTGGTTTCCAATAACGACACTAGATTCTTTGGATCAACCATCTAACTGAAAACAATGGAAAATACCACGTGATGTCTAAAAAACACACCACCTTTGAAGCATTGAAGACTCAAGGCAATGAGGTTGTCCTTTCTTGCAGGCTAATTGTAATGAGATAGTAGGGGAATTTAAAAGTACCAAAGTCACTTATTCTTTGAGAGAACTTATAATTTCCATTTGGGATCCTATAAAGGGGTGTTGAAGGACAAAGGAGTCAGAAACCAAGGACCAAACTGGGAATACTTAGAGGACATTCTCCTCACATGGAAATGAGTCCCGAAAGTGTTCAGATAAGAGAAACCAAATATAAACTCGCACTCCTCCACCAAGGTGAAATTCAGAGACTCTGAGTTTGGCACTTAACAAAGCATGAGGGAAGGAAATGAGAGGAGGAAATAATCCTGAGAAATTGTGTCTGTAGACCAGCTTTCTTACAGATGTGCATTCTGGGAAGGCATAGGCTGGGTGGACTCAGGAACCTTAAGCTGTGAACTTGGCATGAGATGATCCTGACTGGTAGGGCCTCAGGCACTTTTGGAAAAAGCAAAGGGATGTCTCCTGGGTCACTGGGAGCCCCCCAAAAATAATTGTTCAAAAACAATGAACAGGGCTTCCCTGGTGGCGCGGTGGTTGAGAGTCTGCCTGCCGATGCAGGGAACACGGGTTCGTGCCCCGGTCCGGGAAGATCCCACATGCCGCGGAGCGGCTGGGCCCGTGAGCCATGGCCGCTGAGCCTGCACATCCGGATCCTGTGCTCCGCAGCGGGAGAGGCCACAACAGTGAGAGGCCTGCGTACCGCAAAAAAAACACAAAAAACAATGAACAACATGCCATCAAAGATAACCAGGCATAGAAAGAAACAAGATCTATGAATGAGAAGCAAGAGACAGTGGAAATGAACCTGCACAGACTTTAAATTTTAAAACAATTATGTTTACCAAGTTTAAAGAAATAAAAGATAAACTTAAAAATAACTGCAGGGGGCAATAAAAAATGATGTAGCAGATGTGAAAGCAAACATAAATATAACTTCTACAAGTTAAAAAAATACAGTAATGAGAAATTAATACTCATGGGGCATTTTGGCAACTAATTGGACGCAGCAGAAGAGAGAATTAGAGCATAAATTATGTGGGATGCATCATGGAAAAGAAGAATGAATAATACATAAGAGAGGGTAATAAATAAGGAAAAATACATTGAGAAGGTCATGCCTGTGTTCAGAGGTACAGAAGAAGAGAGAGACAAAAGTTCAGAGGCAATGCATGAAGAAAGAATGGGTAAGAAATTTCTAAAACTGATTTAAAAAATCACCTATGCATAGATATGAGAGGCCTAGAAAATTCTAAGCAAAATATATTTTTAAAAAAATCTATATCTAGACATTGTCGTGAACTTTCCAAAAAGCAGAGGCAAAGAGAAAGATCTTGGGCTTCTCTGGTGGCACAGTGGTTGGGAGTCCGTCTGCCGATGCGGGGGACGCGGGTTCGTGCCCCGGTTCGGGAGGATCCCACATGCTGCGGAGAGGCTGGGCCCGTGAGCCATGGCCGCTGGGCCTGCACGTCCGGAGCCTGTGCTCCGCAACGGGGGAGGCCGCAGCAGTGAGAGGCCCGCGTACCGCAAAAAAAAAAAAAGAGAGAAAGATCTTAAAGGCAGCAGAGAAAAAAGACAAATGATTTTTAAAGGAACAATGGATATAGCTGACTTCTCAATAGCCAAATGGAAACCCCAAACCCTGTGGAATCTTACTTTAAATGTGCTAAAAAAAAAAAAGCAAACACTGCCCATCTAGAATTGTAGGCTCAGTAAAAATAAAATATTTTTTAAAGAAAGAGAGAGAGAGAGAAAATTGGTCTCCAGCAGAACCTCATTGAAGGAAATACTAAAGGACTCAACTCACTACTTCAGGCACAAACTGACCCCAGATGGAAGGTCTGAGATACAAGAAGGACTAAAAGAACAAGGAAAGTATTAAATGTATGGGCAAATGGAAATTAACAATTATATGAAATAGTTGTAATAATGTCTAAGGGTTTTAACATTTAAAAGCTGGAATTAAAATATCAAACTACAGGACATCCCTGCTGGCGCAGTGGTTAAGAATCCACCTGCCAATGCAGGAGACATGGGTTCGAGCCCTAGTTCAGGAAGATCCCATGCTATGGAGCAGCTAAGCCTGCACGCCACAACTACTGAGCCTGTGCTCTAGAGCCCGTGAGCCACAACAACTGGGCGCCTAGAGTCCATGCTCCGCAACAAGAAAAGCCACCACAATGAGAAGCCCATGCACTGCAATGAGGAGTAGCCCCTGCTCACCACAACTAGAGAAAGCCCGTGAGCAGCAACGAAGACCCAATGCAGCCAAAAATAAAAATAAATAAATAAATAAAATTTTAAAAAATATCAAACTACAATAGCATTTCCCTTAGGAGATGGGTAAATGCAGTTAACACTAAGATTTTTATATATTCTGGGGAAAGAGTAAAGGTTTTGATTAATTTCTACTTTGATAAGTTAATTATATATGATGTAATTTTTCAGGTAAACACCAAAGATTAAAAACAGAGTGTATTACCTCCAGACTTGCAAAGTGATCCAAAAATAAATACAAAAAGGAAGACATAAAGAGAACAGGTGGGAAGTAGAAATCCTAAAGTAAGATGTTATAAAACATCCAAGGAGCTGTATTTGGACTCCAAGAGGAATTAATTGTAAGAGGCATCATTATTTTATGTACTTTTAATAAAGAAAAAATATCATCCATCAAAACTGCTTCAATGTTTTCCTTAATACTTAGAATTTTATTTTGTACTATTGAAAGAGCTTTTTCAGATTTCTTTTTAACTTTGATCACTCTTGTGCATGCAGGAGAAGGAGATCATAAGTTAAATAAATAGGTAAAGCTGTTTCTAAAGCTCCCTCACATTCAGAATCTATTTTTTCTAAAACTTTTTCTTTTTCTTTTTGACTCAGAGTTGAAGATGTCTGTGTTTTTCCATACAACATCAAACTCTGTGCCATTAAGAGCTTAGGTGATGTATCATTTCACAAAAGAGGGCTCTACTGTTGTCTCCGGGATTTTCTTCCAAGCTTCTGACACCCACTCTAAAGATGTGAACACGCTTGCTCAGGCAATGACGACTATATCACAACTGCTACTTGGCCAACAGTGAATGCATACCAACTTCAGAGATGTCAAGGTGGAAAAATGTGCATCTAAAAAAACCAATGAAATATATATCATTAATTATAATAAATGTAAACTAACTAAATACTTGAGCCAAAAGACTAAGGTTGTTAATTTAAACACATCTATCAAAAAACCCCACAAAATCTATGAACATAATATTCACAAGTGATACATACAGTCACTTCTCATTATTCATGGTATGAACAATGAACTAGTGAAGGCTGAACCATTGTTCCTGAAGGAAATATAGTCTCACATAAGTTAGAGACTTAAATCCTAAAAGCTCATCCTGGAAGATTCTATTTTCCTTTCCAAAAGAGAAAATAAGTTTCAGAAATGATTTCCCTGAGGCCACCACACAAATAGGTGCCAGGGATGAGATTCAAACCGTGTCCGACTGGCGCCAGAGCCAGAGGTTCTTGCTCCGCACTCTACTGCCTCCCTACCATCTCCATCCTCTGGTCAACGCTGCGTGAGGCTGAAACAAGAAGGCAGAGAGCACTGCCGTGTCCAACCTCATCTGGGAACATGCACATCAAGTGATTCAAAATTTTTACTGCTCTACACACGTCCATTAACGACCATGAAAGTGTCGTGAATATTGATAATTGTCTGAACTGTATTTCCGAAAGCTGTTTGCGCCAGCCCTGGAGTTTGTCATCAGTCAAAGCACAGGGGCAGGGGAAGTAGCAAAAAATAAATGGGGGAGAGGAAAGGAGGCAATGGGGAGCCATCTCTCATGTCTGAATTAGTCCCTTTACAAGGGTACCAGATTCTCTTGTGGGATATACCCTGGACCTATTAGTAAAGAGGTGATGCCTCTATCTGACATTGACAGCTATGGAGACATAAAGCTTCCGGCTTCTTGTGACTTTGTCTTGTCTCAAGATGAAGCTGGGTTGCAGCAAGGAGAGGAATAAGCAGGCAAAAGCTCTGTTTTGGACGTCTGGATCCAACTGTGTGTGAAGTGAGTCCATACTTGGATTTTGCCATCATGTGAGTCATCAGCTCACCAGCTCAAGTGGGTTAAATAAGCTCCTGTTGATTGCAACTGAGTCTTCATAACAGAATATACTCTATGAGATTTGGCCCCAACCATCAGAGCTTCGAAGTGAATACTTTTATCGCCATTGTAAAGATGGGAAAATTGGTCACCCAGCTGGTAATTGGTGGAGCCAGGATTCAAATTGCGTTTTGACTTCAAATTATGTGTAGAGGTCCAAACTACTTTCCAGGTTTTTTATTTTTTAACTTTTTTCAGGGTTTAGTGGGAGACAAAAAAAAAAAAAAACCCTTAAATTCAAGAAAAGTGATTGGAACTCCCTTCCCTGGGCATGAGTATGCAATACTGAAGAAAGAGTAAAGTTTGATTTAGCAGCAGGACAGGTGGACATCCTGGACATCACTTTCAGTACTACACTCCCTTTCTTTTAGAGTCTACTGCACTAGAGGGCAGGGCATGTGTTTATGTTGATAATTACTGCCTTTTCAGGGTTAGTTGAAGTGCATAGGACATAGGTCTTCAGTGAACATTTGTGAATGGATGGATGGATGGATGAATTTGAGCAAGACATTCTAGAGGAGACAGTATTTGAAGTATAAATTGATATTTGGAAAGGAGTGAGAGTGGGGAAGGGCATGCCAGAGAAGAGAAGAAACAGCTGTGTAAGGGCCTAGAAGTGTTTCTGAAAACAGCAGGGAGACCTTTGCATAGGATGCAGTGGGGGTGGGGGTCTAGATTATGGAAGAACTTTGAATATCACACTCAGAGTTTGGCTCTGATGCTGTAGCAGAGGCTATCAGAGGCCTGTAGGCAGGGCAGGATGGGCACTCTATCTACTGGGAAAGATGAATTAGAAGGGGAAGAGGACAGAGTAAGAGAAACCAGTGAGAAAGTCATTGCAATATTCAGATGACAATTTTCTCTAAGGGAAGAGATATAGAACTTGCTGACCAATTGCGTGATGTGGGGTAGTGAGAGGCAGGTGTCTACCAGGGCTCTGGCTTGGGTAGATGGCGTTGAGGTCATTAACTGAGACAGGGAACTCAGGACTGAGAGCAATTCTTTTGAAGCCAACAACTAACAAATGTTGAGTGCTGATTACATGCTGGGCATTTTTCATACATTATCTCATTTAATTATCATGAGAATGTACTGTCATTTATTATCATTTTATAGGTAATAATAACTTTTTTAATGGAGGAATTTTTAAAAAATATTAATTACTTTTTAATTATACAGGTAATCCATGAATATACGCTTCTTATAAAACATAATTTCATATTAGATAGAAGACTACTTTCATTCCCTGATCTTCAGAGAAAATGGACCTTAAAAGTTTGGTGTACATCCTCCCAGACCTTTTTCTGTGTAGTTGTTACATGTACCCATGTAAAAGACTTTTGTGTGCACTTTCATATAGTATATATTTATTCACCTATTCAAGCAATATTTACTGAATATTTAAAATATACAAGGCATTAACAAACTTTCTGTGAAGGGCCAGATAGTAAATATTTCAGACTTCGCTCACCACATTTGATGTCCAGGACATATCCTTGTTTTTCATACAATGCTTTAAATATGTAAAAACCACTTTTAGGTCGGGGGTGGGACCAGGTTTAGCCTGTGGGTCTTATGTTGTTGGCCCTGTTCTAGGAGATGGTGAAGTACCAGCCAACGAAATAAACAGAAATCCCTTTTGCTCAACACTGTATGAAACATTTTCATCTACTTTCCTGTGGTTCTCTCTCATTCTTTTTCAGGGCTGCATGGCATTTCTCCACATGGATTGTAATTAATTTTCAAGACTAGCTTTCTGACGCCCCCTAATATCAGCTGCTTGAGGCCAGGAACCATAATAAAGTCATCTTGGTGCTTCAGGTGCTTAGCACAGGGCTTGACACAGAGTGATTGTCCTAAGAATATGGCTTGGCTTGTTCTACCCCATACAGGAAGGTGCCCTGAAAATTTTCAGTGCCTACAGAAATGCCTCAAAGTGCTTTTGGTTTAGACTAAACCATTGGGTTTATTCTTCACAGGAAACTCGGTGAAATGGGGCTTTATCTGCAGATGAGAGGATGCAGTCTCCGAGAGGCAAAGCCATATTCTCACAAGAAGTAGATGGCAAGCACAGAAATGGGTGACTACAGGTCTGTCCTGGTGAAACACTATCTTTCTGTGTGTGGTCCACATGTATCCTGCATCTCATGCCCCCCAAAATGTCCTACATCTCATGCTATGAAACTACATAAGGCCCTTCAGAAGCATAGGTGGAGCCTCTGGGACTTTCTGAACAAGTGGTCATAACTCCCTTGCTAACTAGCCAGGGGACCATTGAACATTCCTTCCCACATTCTGAGTGACAAACAAACCGACCAAAGAAATTCAGAGAATCAGAGATAAGTCAGCCCTGTGGCCTATCTAGGCCGGGATATGGTCTTCATGCAATTTCCCCAGAAATCAGGGGGCCACTGACATGGTAGTTTATCATTCTTCATTTTATGAACATTTTCATTCATTTGTTTATTAATCCAAACAATACCTCATCTCTTTTCATTTCTACCTTGTATGTGTGTGTTTTAAAGTATGTTAGTACAGTGGTACAAGTGTACAATGTGTGAGGTAAAAAACACACTAAAGGAAATGCTCATTTTTTGTTCTGTTTTTTTTGTTTTGTTTTTTTTGTGGTACGCAGGCCTCTCAGTGTTGTGGCCTCTCCCGTTGCGGAGCACAGGCTCCGGACGCACAGGCTCAGCCGCCACGGCTCACGGGCCCAGCCGCTCCGCGGCATGTGGGATCTTCCCGGACCGGGGCACGAACCCGTGTCCCCTGCATCGGCAGGCGGACTCTCAACCACTGCGCCACCAGGGAAGCCCTGTTTTGGTTTTTTAAACTAATAGTGCTATGTGATCAAAAATACTCAGATAGAACTGGGGGAATACAGGAGACTCCAGGAATCTGGTCACTCTTCCTAGAACCTCCACAGACCTATGTACATTTCTCCATTATAGCATTTATTATGTCTTACAATGACCTGTACAGTATCATGATGAAGAAATCTACGTACTATCTGAGTGACCATGGTTCCCAGCCTCTTGGGTCCCAGTTGTGGGAGTTCCACAACCTAATACATGAAAAGCCCTTAGAAGAGTACCTATAAGACTCCAGAACATACATTATCCCCATCGACCATGCCAGGCTGAGACTGCTGTCTCGCCAGGGCTAGCACAGTGCTCTGTACCTAGTAGACAGGCACATAAAAGCATGCTGGTAAAATGTCACAGCTAGAGTGGGCTTAGGTTTTCCCCGCCAACAAATACCAAAGGCCTCATCAGCAAGTGGAAGCGAGCCACATTCAAGAGACATTCCCCCATTTAAGCCCAGAGGCATATAGTGCAGGAAGCCCATTTCACCCCGTCTCAGGTGTTAATTACAAGCTTCTAGCAACCCAAAGCTTTGAAGCAACACTGAGGTGAAGAAATGATACTATTTTTAGCAATATTTTGGCAGCTATGTTAATAGACAATAATTTCCTTCCCAGCTACCAGCTGATGGCCACTTGCCACCAAACAGATTGGCCTTCAGTTCTGCAAGGATCGGGGACAGCAGAGATGAGGAAGTTGTTCTTTTTTTTGGTGAAAATAGGGTCACTGGCTTTATAATGATCTCAGCCATGGCTTCTGCTCATTAGCCCTGTGGAAGTCAGACCTCCTTTTCCATTTTAACCTGCAAAAAATTCATTCCAGGAGCACTAAATGGTGAGACCGCCTAAGAACCAGCTGGGCCCCATGGCCTTTCAGGTTCTCACTGTCAAACAAAATAACTGGACTGGAAACCCAACCCTTGGAGATGTTAGTACCAAGAAGAGCACAAATAGCTTGGCCAGTTATTCTGTCTCTAATTATTACTTACGGGGCTTGTGTTGTACTCATGTCCTACTAATCACAGGCTCCCAGATGGACACAGGGAGCCTTTCCACATTCATAAATAGAGATACTCATAATTTAATCACCAGTTCCTGGGTTCAGGGAGCACCAGTTGCCACGACTCATTGGTGCGAGGCCAACATGACACCCCCAGCAGAGGGGCTTTTGTGGTGGGGTGAGCCAGGCCTGGACTTGGACCCCTTCCAGAGTGCCCTCAACCCACCTCTACTCTATGGAGTTAGCAGTTACTCTTCAACGTTTAGATACAGTCATTTTATCAATGAGAAGGAGAAGGGAGCTAGGAGAAGGGAGGGAGGGAGGGAGGGTTCTTCTACTCAGTTTCTACTGAGGCAGAAATAGTTTACCAAGATATAATTTCCAAAGAACAAAAAAGCAGTGCCCACGATGATTTATAACCAATGATAGATTTTAATATTTGCCAGTGACATTTCTGCAACAAGATGATTTTTCTGACCTATACAAGTAAAATACATTCTCAAAGCATGTATTTCAATCTCTCCTTTCCTGAGCTCACTGCCTCCTGGTGACCTCCTGGCTCAGAAACTCCCACTGGGAGCATCGCTTTCGCGGGCAGCCCTGTCTGGGCACTATGTGATCCCTGACAAATATAAGGGCAGGGAGCTCTGCTCTTCTGTAGCCCTATGGCAATTCCTGTGGTTTTTCCAATCTTGGTTAGCTGTATTTCCAGCTAAATAATTCCCTCTCTATTTGTAAATCATTAGGCTTTGCATTTTGTACTCATTCTCTTATTCAGTTCATTGATGACGGAGAAGCCATTTTATTCTCCACTTTACAGAAAAGGAAACTAAGGTGCACATTTTCTTATCTGCATCGGGACATAGACATTAGGGGAGTAGGCCCCTGGCTGATCTTTTGTGTCTTTCTCTGCATCTGTCACAGGACCTGGCACAGACATTCAATATGTGATTTATGATTTATCCATTTATTGATCACCGGAATGGAACATGCATCCCCCAAAGCAAATCATTAACACCTCCCCAGTGGGGTGAATTAGGTCATGGAGCTCTGAACCCCAGATGAATTTGACTCTGCCGAGGGCCACCCCAGCCTGCAGGACTGGTGCTCTTACGTGGCACTGGTCAGAGAGGTACGTAGATGAAGGTCAGCTGGGGCAGAGCCGTGTCTCTGAGCTGGGCTGCACAGCTCTGTGGGGTCCGGGGCGTAGGGTCTTGCTGGGGTCCAGCCTCCCTCTAGAGTAGGTCTTAGTGCCCTCTACTATAGTTTTCTTTTACTCTCTCTGTTCCCTCCAGAAAACAATGGGTAACTTAGTGAACAGTTATAGAGTAGAAGTCAATGAGAGGAAGGAAAGAAGGAAAGAAGTAGGGAAGGATGGAAGGAAGGAAGGAAGGAAGGAAGGGAGGGAGGGAGGGAGGGAGGGAGGGAGGAGACAGGTAGGTGGTTGTATGAGTTATGAGATAGTTCACATATCCAACTCCAACAATTTGTTTTAAAAACGTATAGTCATGGGGCTTCCCTGGTGGCACAGTGGTTGAGAGTCCGCCTGCGGATACAGGGGACACGGGTTCGTGCCCCAGTCCGGGAAGATCCCACATGCCGCGGAGCGGCTGGGCCCGTGAGCCATGGCTGCTGAGCCTGCGCGTCCGGAGCCTGTGCTCTGTAACGGGAGAGGCCACAACAGTGAGAGGACCGCGTACCACAAAAAAAATAAAATAAAATTTTATATATATATATATATATATATATATATATATATAGTCATTATTTGATGGGAATGAAGAACAAGAATCCTGGAGCAAATGAGCATAAGCAACCTTCAGGAAAAGAGAACTAAGGGAGCTAAAACCATGCTGGGGAAGGAAAGGCAGGCTAACAAGGACCAACCTGGGGACCCCACCCCAAAGCCACAATCAGTCCTCAGCTCCAGAATGCGCCCTGTGTTGAGCGATATGCCCCTTTTTCACATTGTTGCTTTATACTCTTCCTATATTTGGGGCTGATTAACTCCAGTAAAAAGCAGTGCCAGCCGCTGAAAACTTGAAACAAAGTGTCTTTACAAAAGAATTGTGTTCCTCCTCCCTTTCATTTATTTGAAACAATTTTACCCTCCTTAGTCCCCTATGGTTCCTGCATAAATTACTCTGCAAGACCAGCCTGCCGTGAGCATGCTTGCCTGACTGCCTCTGCTCGCCTCCAAATCTGTCAGTTAAGCTTTAAGCATCTTGAAAACGTATTGTCTGGAATGAAACAACCAATTATGCTTTCAGATTTTGTGGCATAATATCGCAGAAACCAGCAATTACAGAATCAGAGTGGCATCAAATGGGGGTAGAAAGGAGTTAGCATGGATTATTCTTTAAATAACAGTTACATGAACTCATAATAAATAGGTATTAAGTGTTAAATGTATGATAAGTAATTCTTGACAATGCAATTATCCAAACAGAAGAGGGGAAAGTGGCAAAATGGCATCGTCAAACTCTTTTGTGCACTGCATGCTCAGTTAGACTGAGATGTGAAGGGAATTTGTCTCTGTTCCAACCAGCGGTGGAGGCAAGAGTACAGATGTGGGCACTAAGGGGCATTTGGCTGGGTCCTAAGAGATGACAAGTTTTCAAAAGAGCAAAGCCCTTTTCCACTAGGGCAGGATATGGCTGACCAGAAAATTCCATGGCAATGAGCACTGCTTAATCCATAGCCAGGTAATCAAACATATATTTAGGAAGTTCCTGTTATGAAATAACGTGCAGGTAAGTATATAGCCTGGTGCTTGCCAGACAGCAGGTGTATAGGAAATGTTTGTTGAACTTATCTGTCTCTTAGAAGCAGGGCTGCTATGGAAGGTTGTATAGGTTGTGCACTGCACAATTACAGGGAGGAACATTCATATAGATATGATATGAACAGCTCCCCCTTGGACTTGAGACATGCTGTGGCCTTGCTCAGAAGGCGCAGTAGAATTTCTGTCCGTGAATCTGATACTTCAGCCTGATTCTCACCAAGGAAAATCGTTTCAACTCAGTGGTTTTCAGCAGTGTAATATAATGATTAAAATGGAGGACTTACGACCAGACCACTTGAAGTCCAAACCAAGTTTCCCTTACAAGCTGTGTATCTTTGGGAAAATTAATAAAATTTTCTGAGCCTCTGTTTTTCTAGTTATAAAATGTTGGTAAAGAGTAGTATCTCCCTCATAGGGTAGTTATAAGGATTAAATTATATAATACATTCATGAGTTTGTAAGTATTCATGAAATTTCTTCCCTTTTCTTCATGGACACTAGTTAGACTACATTTCTCAGGACGCTGGCACTTAAGTGTGGCCATGTGAATGAGTTCAGGCCTATTGGATGTGAATAAAAGTGAAGCATCCCAGCAGAGTCCAGAGGAGCCAGTAGAAAACTCCAAAATCCTGGGGCACGGCAGAGCCACCGCTAGAAGGAGCCTGGGTCCCTGGAACATCGTGTGGAGGAGAGGTTCCTGCCCACCAGGCACACTGAGCGAGAAATAAACTACTATTGTAGCAAGCCACAGAGATGAAGTGTTGGTTGGTTATAGCACCCACCATTACCATAATACATTTAGAGGATGATGTGTACGTTTTAACCGTATTACCTTGGGTGATGTACAATAAGGCCAGACACAGATCAAGAGAAAGAAACCAGAGTGCTACACACAGCTCCCTGGGGGGAATGTAGCACCCCAGCCAGACCCACTCATGGGACGCACAGGGGTCAGTCAGGAGGCAGAAGGATAAAGAGGAACTGTGGACAAACACCCTTACTGTGGTTTCCTTAAGAAGGAAGGTGCAAGGGAAGGTCAGTAGGCTTAGGATTGACTGATTTGAGTGATTTCAGTAGGCTCTGGGATATAGGAGCTGGCCCTGGTTGTCTGGGAGCCGGCCCTGGGACAATTAGGGCTGGAGCATATTGTCTGGAGTGTGAGAACCCAGTCAAGGAGGTGGTCAAAAGTGCAGACATAATCAGCTGCTCAAGAAGGGGAACTGATTGGCCTTTAACCAGAACCCCCTTAGGTGGGTCAAGACAGCATTTATAAAAACTATCGTACAGTATGGAGCCTGATAAGCACTTAGGAGTCAGCTACCATTCAGAGAGGTAGTGACGTGAAGCTTTCTGCGTGCCAATTCTGGACCTACATGCTGAGCATACAGGGAAAATATGTGTACTGCTCTGCCAGTTCAGACAAGTGACCTACCCCATGGAAAGGTGACTGGAGCTACTTAGAGGCAAGCTCTGCAGAGGAAAAGTACTTGGAATTGCTTGGCAATCTATAGTCCTGTGCTACCATGTAGCTATGCTGCTGGAGATACCCCATGGCGAACCCTCATGGAGGGACCAGGTGGAGAGGGAGAGGCTCTGAGATGACATGGAGAAAGTGAGAGGCCCAGCCAAGCCCAGTCTTCTAGCCATTTCTATCCAGCTGCCAGATACATCCCTCACCCTGGAGAAGCAAGTCACCATGTTATGGGTGGCCCATGTGGTGTGTAAATGCATCCTCCTACCACCTGCCATGTGAGGCAGCCTGGAAGCACATTCTCCAGCCTCAGTCGAGCTTTCAGATGACTGCACCTCTGGTCAGCAGCTTTACTGCAACCTCATGAGCCAGAACCATCAGCTAAGCTTCTCCTGGATTCTTGACACTCAATGTCTGTTGTTTAAAAATAGTGTTATTCCTGCCTTTGAGGAGCTCACAGTCAGTTGGGAGAAAGAATGATGAATCGAACATACAAAAGGCATAGAAGAGGAAGCCTCTGCTTCGGGGCTGAGAATGGGAAGAGAGTCATGAAGCAGGTGGCACATGTACTGAATTTGCAGAGTTAGGGTGGGAGCATAGCAAAGAAGAAGCCATGGAGCTTATTTTTGGGTATGGTGTTAGGGAGTGATCTAATCTCATACTTTTACATGTACCTGTCCAGTTTTCCCAGCACCACTTATTGAAGACGCTGTCCTTTCTCCACTGCACATTCCTGCCTCCTTTATCAAAGATAAGGTGACCATATGTGCGTGGGTTTATCTCTAGGCTTTCTATCCTGTTCCATTCATCTATATTTCTGTATTTGTGCCAGTACCATACTGTCTTGATTACTGTTTAAAAAGCTACAAATAGAACTACCATATGACCCAGAAATCCCACTACTGGGCGTATACCCTGAGAAAGCCATAATTCAAAAAGAGTCATGTACCAAAATGTTCATTGCAGCTCTATTTACAATAGCCAGAAGATGGAAGCAACCCAAGTGTCCATCATTGGATGAATGGATAAAGAAGATGTGGCACATATATACAATGGAATATTACTCAGCCATAAAAAGAAATGAAATTGAGTTATTTGTAGTGAGGTGGATGGACCTAGAGTCTGTCATACAGAGTGAAGTAAGTCAGAAAGAGAAAGACAAATACTGTATGCTAACACATATATATGGATTTAAGAAAAAAAATGTCATGAAGAACCTAGGGGTAAGACGGGAATAAAGACACAGACCTACTAGAGAATGGACTTGAGGACATGGGGAAGGGGAAGGGTAAGCTAGGACGAAGTGAGAGAGTGGCATGGACATATATACACTACCAAACATAAAACAGATAGCTAGTGGGAAGCAGTCGCATAGCACAGGGAGACCAGCTCGATGCTTTGTGACCACCTAGAGGGGTGGGATAGGGAGGGTGGGAGGGAGGGAGACGCAAGAGGGAAGAGAGATGGGAACATATGTGTATGTATAACTGATTCACTTTGTTATAAAGCAGAAAGTAACACACCATTGTAAAGCAATTATACTCCAATAAAGATGTAAAAAAAAAAAAAAAGCCGTGGAAAGGCATTGCAGGCAGAGCGAGCAGCCTGAGAAGGGGCACAGAGGCATGGAGGGTGAGCACATTGCAGAGGCAATAAGCAGCCCATGTGGCTGGAGCACAGGGGCAGTTCAAAAAGAAGTTTGCAGCCGAGTTGAAAAGGACTTTGTGGGCCTTTTGAAAGAGTTTGGACTTCATTCCATGGGCAATGGAGGATCTCAGGCAAATCTTCTGGTACATTTATTAAGCTTATTTTTTTGTTTTAATATTATTTCATTTTTAAAGAATGTTTTCTTTGTTACTTATAGTTACTTGTAGTGAAAAGGGCCCAGGTATCACATAATCATAGAATTATAAAGATGGATGGAGTCCATCTAGGTCGACTGCTTCCTGTTTCCCCATTATATAAATGAGGAAACTGGGGCCCAGAGGAGAATGATTTGCCCAAGGCTTTTCTTCATGATACTCATGGCTGCAGAAATAGTCCTTACTCCACATACACCTTTGCCTATGCTAATGTTACCTATTCTTCAAGGTCTAAATCAAAGTCTCCTTTCTCCAGGAAACCTTCCATGGTCTCCACTGATCTCTTACCTATCAAATCCTACAGTGTGGACAGTCTCCCTGCCTTGTGTCTTGGTTCCCTACTGTCTCTTCACACAAGAGGCAGAGTCATCCCGTAAGTCAGCATGTTCACTCCTTGCTCTCAAGTTGCCTATCATAGATTGTTGCAGTAATGACTCCAAATTTGTTCGCACTCTCCTGTATCTATGCTGTTGGGTAGACCCTTCCCTTGGGTAGCGACCTACCCTTGAGAAAACTGACTCTAGGCTTTGCTGGCTGACTTGCTCTGGCCAATGGTACCATAGAAATATGATTGATGCAAGAGGGACTGGGAAAGTGCTTGTGCACTGGGGCTTGCCCTAAGTTGCTGTTCTTAGAAATTTGAGCCTCAGTGTAAGCAAGCTGAGGACACTAGTTGATGAGAGACATGAGATCCAGTTGCCCTTGTTGTCCAGCTGACATCCAGCAAACCCCCGCAAAGCAAAGTTGCCTTGCTGAAACACAGATGCATCATTTAGCCCAGACAAACCAATGGAAGAATCAACCAGCTGAGCTCAGCTTAAATCATCAACCTGCATAATCAATTTTAATGTTTATAGGTTTAATCACTAAGTTTGGGGCTAATGTGTGATACAATGAAAGCTACTCCATAGACATCATCATGCCCAGAACAAAATCCAGGATCTTTACCATGACCAGCAAAGCCCTACATGATCCCTGAGGACTGAAACCACCTACACATCCATATCTTACTGTCTACATTAGTATGATTTTACTTCCCACTTCTTCATCAACTCAATTTTAATAGTCCAGGAAACTCCTGCCTTGGAAGAAGAAAGTTGCCAAATAACTTTACTGTTCATTCCACAAACCTTCTGACAGACCCATCAACTCTTCAGTAGAGAGCATCAGACAATAGTTTACAGCCCAAGACACTGAACCCGTGACCTCAGAACACCCACCTTGCAGTACCCACCAGTCCTAAACTATTATATCACGATTCTTACTCAGTCCTAACCAAGCTCACTTACTGCAAGACTTGACCTAAACCAGACTTTAAAAATCTCATATAAATCCCGACCTTGCCCTTCCTTGTCTGAGGCACTGCTAAGACTCTTGAAATAGTGTCCTTTCTTATTTGCATGAGAGTAAACTTGGTTTGGTTGAATCAGCAGGTGGTTTTGGTGATACACTCAGGGAGCCGGCATTCATCATCTCTATTTTCTGCTGCCAGCCCTATCCCTTATTCTTTACTCTTGAGTCATACCAACCTCCTTGCTCTCCCTTGAATGTGGCAAGCATTTATTGTATCAAAGATTTTGTGCTTGCTGTTTCCACTGCCTGGGATCCACCACCCTTGATATTTGCCCTATGCATCCCTTCATTCATGTTTGTGCTCAAATGCTACCTCCCCAGAGAATCCTTCCCTAAGGATTCTCTCAGATCTAAAGCATCAGGGTCCTTCACTCTTTATCATCTTAACCATGGTTTATTTCTGCTTTTCATTTCTTTTTTTAAATTTATTTATTTTATTTGTTTATTTTTGGCTGCACTGGGTCTTCGTTGCAGTGTGCGGGCTTCTCATTTCAGTGGCTTCTCTTGTTGCAGAGCACGGGTTCTAGGCACGTGAGCTTCAGTAGTTGTGACACGTGGGCTCAGTAGTTGTGGCTCGCAGGCTCAGTAGCTGTGGTGCACGGGCTTAGTTGCTCCATGGCATGTGGGATCTTCCAGAACCAGGGCTTAGACCCATGTCCCCTGCATTGACATGTGGATTCTTAACCACTGCACCACCAGGGAAGACCCTATTTCTCCTTTTCTTGATAGCATTTATCTCTATTGAAATTACTACACACACACACACACACACACACACACGTAATCTGTTTTTTTTTTTTCTTTCTCCTTTACTAGAAGGTAAGTTCCAAGAGGTAGAGCACATTGTCTGCCTTCTGCACCACTGTAAGAGCAGTGTCTAGAACACTGGTGCTCCAGAAATACTTGTGGAGTGAAACTTGATAAAGTAATATTGAACATTGTTGTTGTTTTGTTAATGTTGTTGCTGTTGTTGTCATCATCCTGCTCTCTGCTGTGCCTTTTCTCTCCAGAACAAAACTCTCACTTCTCTCCTCATTCCTGAATCCTTCTGAGATGTCTCTGGGATCCTCTTTTCAGAGGAAATAAACCCCCATACACCCTCAGCCTCTTCACTGAGTCTCTGTTCCATCTTCCTCTTTGGTGGAGACTTCACTTGCTCCTGAAGCCACCACTCTCCCAGCAGCCCTCTAAATGGAGATGGCTCACTCTCCTAGATGTCCATTCCACAGGTGGGGAACCGAACTAAGCATTTCCGCATCTCCCTTCTCTCCACTTCTAGATTACTGCTCTTCAACCTTACATGAAACTCCTGCTCCTCTGCCCTCACACAGCTGTGCTTCATGGCCTTTTACTCATTGCTGGTCTCTCCTACTCACCCTCAATTCTCTCTCTCCTTAACGACTCAGGCTCTTGGTTCCCACTTTCCCTCTCCCCTCCCCTCCCCAATCTCTACTGAGGTCAAAGTGATTCCAGCATCCTCATGGGCACCAACTGATCCAACACCGTGGTTTCACCTCTGATATTCTTTTTGCCCAATGATGTTTACGTTCTCTCCCCTTTACCCACTCACTCCTAAGGTGACTTTTAGGAAGTATTCAGCTCAGGCATCTAACTTTCTGAACACAGCCTCTTATCTTTCCAATACGCTCAGGTGGTTTCTTCCACCACATCTGATCTTTAGGATTAGGGAGACCTCAAATTGCTCAACCTCTTGGCTTCCTTCTCATCATCCCTCTCTCCTGTCTCCACTTCTATCCCCACCACCTTGGACCTTAAAACTCATGACTTTCACATCCCTCTTGCCAGTAGCCTCAACTCACTGAACCCAGTGTGCTTCTGTCCGGCTGCCAGACAAGTTCCAACCTTTTCTCAACCCCGCCATCTGATTCTCCCTGCTCACGCCCAGGCTGCTGAGCCCTATGGGAGGAAATTCCATCACATTGCATGTTGGTGCCACTAAAACATGAACATCTTCAGCCTCACCTAGGGCCTCAGAGCTTTCAGCTTCCTGAGTAAGCTGTCTCCCACTCTCTAGGACAACTATTTCAAATTTCTCCACACTTCTCAAATCTCCTACCCCACCACCTCCCACTCACTCGAGGCAGATAACCTCCCCTCCTACTGCACAAAGAAAAATAGAAGGTTTTAGACAGGAACTCCCCAAAAGTTCTGACACCAGACCTGCAAAGTAATTCACCAGGTGCTTACATTACAGTGTGAGAGACAGACAATAAAAGTCAACAAATAAAGAAAGTAAGACTATTTCAGCAGTGATAGAGATAAGAAACAAAAGATGTGTTGTAACAGAATAGTTGTGGATAGGTGTTGGGCATTCAGGTGAAGCCTCTCTTGAGAAGGGGACATTTGAGCTGAGCCTCAAATGTCAAGAGATATCTCATCTGGTGTGTGTGTGTCCCAGACAGGGAGAACAGAAATCACACAAGCTTGGCATATTTGCGCATCAGAAAGGAGGCCAGGTGTCTTTAAAATAGAGAAGGTAGAAGGGAGAGAATGTTAGAAAATCAGGTCTGAGAGGTTAGGAAGGGGCTAGAAAATGTAGGGATTTGGGGTCTTGGAAAGGAATTTAAACCAGGAGCTTTCAAGTTTCTAATTTCATGTTCTTTTCACAAAATCCTTAGAGTTTAGTATTTATATTCCCATTTCATGCAGTTCCTGGCACAAATCAAGCATTTGGTCAATATTTGCGGAGACAAATAGTGAAGGAATAACTGAATGAAAGGGATAAACCAAGGCCCAAGCCCAGAGCGCTCAGTCTGTAGTCTCCACTGTTGGCATGGAAGAGGTTGACACGATAGTCACCCAACTATTGAAAGAACTTTTCAAGCCCACCGAAATTGCAAGTTTCTTAATTCAAAATGATATCCTGACAGCGATAATTCTGAGAGAAATAGAAGTCGTAGCAAAACATAGGATTTGATAGACTTTCAGTTAAATACAGCACAGCGCCCCAGAGCACTCATTTGGTTAATTGTGGGTGGAATTATTTGAGCAAAACATTTTGTGCCTACAAGCAACTGCAGGTGCAGGCAGAGAAGCCTGTAAGAATCTTTAGCCAAATTTGGTCCTTACAGTTCCCCCAGAAGTTGGCACTGGTTCTCTTCCCTTGTGGTTCCTTCAGTCCCTGTTTTGATGGTGGAAACACTGTGACAGCTGTGAAGTCTCTTTGGCAAGTGTATCCACTCAGGCAGATTCCATCTCCCTTCCTCCTCAGCAGAGGCAAGAAAACAGCTGAAGGTGTGTCCCTGAGCTTATTATTTCAGGGACTTCATAGATCAGAGACAAGAACTTCAAGAATCCTCTATCCACCGTATCATTCATTCATTTTATTTCTTTTTATCTCAATCTGTGTTAGGCAGCAAAGAAGATCACAGTCCTCACCCTCACAGAGCTTACAACTAATTGTGTAGGCAATCATTAAGTTATAATTATGATAAAGGCTGTAAATAAAAGGTACAGTGTGCTAAGAATGAGAGATGCTAACTTCAGCACAAAGATCAGAGAAAATTTCCCTGGGGAAACTAATTTTGAAATGAATTTGGAACAATGAACAGAAATTAACTATGGGTACCAGGTTAGGGTGGAAGGAGATGGAAAGCATTACAAACAAAGTGACATACAACACCCTGGTGTGAGGAGGGTGTGATGTGTCAGGGAATTGAAAGACTGGTGTGGCTGGATCTTAAGAACCTAAGGAGAATATAGAAGAGATACAGTTCAAAAGAAGGCATAACGATTAGGATATTTTAGGTTATGTTGAGGAGTTAAAAGCTGTATTTGAGGAGAAATGGAGTATCAGTCAGCTATCACTGCATAACAAATCACCCCACATCTCATTGGCTTAAAACAATGATCAATTATAAATCACATGCTTATGGCTCAGATCTAAGTTGTATTCAGCTGGTAATGGCTGGGCTGTCTTCATCTTATCTGTATTCAGTTGATCATGGCTGAGCTCCTTTGATCTTATCTGTGTTCAGTTCATCATGGCTGTGCTCCCTTAAACTTACCTGTGCTCAGTTGATCTTGGCTATGCTCTCATATGCCTGCAGGTCAACTGGATGCTCTGCTCTAGAATGAGCTTGCCTGGGGCACCTTGCCTAGGGAAGTCTCCTCACCCTAGGACCACTGTGCTAGCCTAGGCAAGTACACTTTAGGTTGATGGCAGAAGCATGAGTGAGCAGGCAGCAGCATCCCAGCTGCACTGTCACTTCCATCTCATTTTATTGGACAAAGAAATGCAGGTGGTTTAGCTCAGATTCAAGGGGTAAGAAAATAGCTTCTTTCCTGGGAAGAATTGAGCAGCCCCATGGCAAAAGCTGTGAATACAGAGAGAGCTGAAGAACTGTGGTCATGAATGTGATAAACTATAAATGCAAAGCTAACAAAAGATTTTAAGCACGTGATTGACTTTGTCATCCAAGGGAATTCTCCCCAGCACCAAAAATCTACTCCTAAGAGGGCCTGAAAATCTACTCCTAAGAGGGCTCTGTAATATATCCAGACACTTATCTATCGTCCTAAGCTCTCTCTCTCACCCCAAACTTATAGAATCTTAACTTCTCCATTTTAAGCTTTCCAAACTATCTCCTCTCCTCCATCGCTACTACCATTCTCCTTGGTTTCTATCCCTATCATCTATTCCCTGAGTTATCTTAAGTGTACTAATAATATCCCTTTAATGTCTCCTCCTCTAACCCACCTTCCACATTGCCCTCAGAGCAGCCTTTGATCTTATCTCTTCCACAAGGTAAAATTCTCCCTCCTTGGCTTGGCTTTTAAGGCCCTGCTTAAGATGGTGCTGTGTTTCCTTTCCAGACCTCTATTCCTCACTCTCTGTCCTGTAAGCATTGTCATTCAGACATAACTGACCCACTATCTTCTCTCAGCTGCTTCACTCTGTCATGCTTCTGCAGCCCTGCACACTTTTACTTCTGCGTTTCTGTTTAGAATTTCTCTTTCCCTTATTGTTCATCTGGAAAACCATTCATCCTTCATGACCCAACTCAATGGTCATCACCTGCTTATTTCTGCCCATCAACTACCACAGGGTATGCAATATTTTGCTTCCAGTCCTGTTTCCTCTTACAGAGTTGGGGGTATCCATCACCCTTGGCCATATGCAAGATAAATTGGATGTAAGAAGAAAGGATGAAAAAAATTATTTTTACAAAATACTTATTTTGACTGGTATGCTTTAAAATGCTTTGTATTTCTTAAACATGTTTTATAATATATTAGTGTAGAAGTACAAAATATAATTTATAAACAGAAATTATTATTGAAGATGCATGCTCAAATTTTTTTTTACAAATTGGTGTACCCAAGGAAAAAGTTTTGGAGACCATACTTCTAGATGATACACTCCTTGATAGATGGGACCTTGATGTCAAAGCCAGATTTGAACTTGCTAAGTTTCAATTGACAGCCAAAAGTACTAAATCCCCCAGGAGATTTTCATTGCAAAGCTGAGCAAAGCTGTCAGCTAAAAAGTAGAAGGCCTTCCACCTCCCCCCAGCCCCTGATGCACATCCAAGTAGCTACTGAGGAAGATTTTATGGAATGTTGCATTTTTCCTGGACTCCTGGTTATAAATCAAAAATTGGTTCTGGGTAGGTAGGAAATATACCTCTGCTGCTTTTATGGATGGATCAAAGGTTTGCATCCCCTTGAATCAACATAGATCATGCCTGGGGAAGAATCCCAGGGAAAGACTGAAACAGGTCATTCTCTTTATGATCTATTCTAGAATAGTTGTTTATATAGGGGAATCCCACAGTCTCTACCTTTCTGGTCTAAACCCAGCACAGCTGAGAGGAAGAGCCTGGATTTAGGCTGTTGGCAAAGCAAATAATCCTCATTCAAGAGACTTTCGCCACTTCTGGGTCAGTAGCTTGACCTTTGTCTGGTTGCCAGAAATAAAAGTGATCACTTAAATGCCCTTGTCACTAGAAAGAGATGACTTTCACTACATTTAAAAGCAAGAGATAACTGTTCCAGGAACATAGATTATTTCTAACGATAACAATAATAGTCAAGCTTTTCCAAATACACACTGTGTCCTGGGCACTCTGGTACATGCTTAGTCCTCATAATAACCTTGATATCCTCAATGTTTTCATCATTCCCATTTTACAGATCCAAGGCCACGCAATCAGTCACTGGTGGAGCAAAGATGAGTGCCCACGTCTGTCTTAAACTACAGTGAAAGCTTTTAACTATCTTGCTAAACTAGGTCTAAAAATAAATCAATTAATCCAAAAGAAGGGGCTGGAGAACATTAAGAATTTTTCCCTGTTCTAAAATTTTAAAATTACATGGAAAAATATTCTGAAATATTATGTAATGTATTCTGAAGTCAAAGAACAATGTCTTTGTTTAGCAGCCACTGTTCTGGAAGCTCCATGCCTTAGCACCCCATCTAGTCAGCCAAATACTCAAGGCTGCCCATATAGATCACATGCCACCAAGACAAGAACAAAACTCCCATATCTATGGTTATACCAAAAGACTGTGATGTCCCACCATCAAGGCACGTATGGCTTCTTGCTGTTTTCTCCTTGCCACATGTAGAAATGAATGTCTTAATCTGGGGACATTTTTATAATTGCCGAAGATGACTATTGTAGCTTTTTTCAGAAACACAGGCTCATTTTTAGAAAAGAAAAAATAAAAAAGGTTGCATAATGGCTGAGTGGAAATTCACAGGCAGGCAGGCAGGCAGGCAGCACACGTTGGATGCGCAATCCTGCTGTAGAAAAGAGGAATGAATTTCATCTTAAATACTAGTTTTATTTTGTTTCCAGATGGGAGATAATTTTTAAGGAGTTTCATTTTTTAAACAAATTGTTTATCAATAAATATTTCCAGAGATCTCACCATTAAAAAGAACAAAGCTAAAAAGTCTTGATAGAATATCTAACTTAAAAAGGATGACTTGAGCAAAGGTTATTCACTAGTAAGAGGAGAATGAAAAAAAAACCACTGCGTGTGTATACTTCTCCTTAATTTGCATATTCTGCCTGGATCCTGGCCATCCCCTTCTCCCTAACCATTCAGTTCTTGGCTGGCTCATCCCCCCGCTCCTCTCTCCTCCTCTGTCTGCCCCATAGGAACTTCCTGAGAGCCATCCTAAACACTGTTTTCTTTTTTCTACCCTGTCTCTCTTTTTTTCATTTATTTTTTTATTGAAGTATAGTTGATTTATAATGTGTTAGTTTCAAATGTACAGCAAAGTGATTCAGTTATACATATGTATGTATATATATATATATATATATATATATATATATAATATATTCTTTTTCAGATTCTTTTCTCATGTAGGTTATTATAAAATGTTGAGTATAGTTCCCTGTGCTATAGTTTCCAGTGCTATAACCAGTAAGTCCTGGTTGGTTATCTATTTTATATTTAGTACTGTGTATATGTTACTCCCAAATTCCTAATTTATCCCACCCCTGCACCTTTCCGCTTTGGTAACCATAAGTTTGTTTTCTATGTCTGTGAGTCTGTTACTTAGCCATAAAAAGAGAATAAGATAATGCCATTTGCAGCAATGTGGATGGACCTGGAGATGGTCATACTGAGTGAAGTAAGTCAGACAAAGACAAATATCATATGACATCACTTATATGTGGAATCTAAAAAAATGACACAAATGAACTTATTTACCCTCTCTCTCTTGCAGGGACTCTTATCACTGCCTGTGTTCTAGTTCTCATTTCCACATCTATAGGACTATCACACTCCTTAGCTGGCCTCTCTCTTCCACACGCCAACCACGTTTTTCTAATTGTTCGTTGAAAACTTTGATTTATTCAACAAATTCATTCAGTCATTTAACAAATGAATGTTTGAGAGCTTTTCATGTGGCCAGCATTGTTTTAGTTGTTGGAGATGCAGTGGTGAATGGAGCAGATGAAAATCCCTGCCTTTGTGGAGTTTAAATTCTAGTGGCAAAAGGCAGACAAAACAGTAAGTTGAAGTTAAATCTGTAGTTAGTTGGTGATAAGTGCTTAGCAGGGAGGGGAGTAGGGAATTTTGAGGGGAGAGTGACGACTTTAAAAATGATGATCCGTGAGGACCTGGCTGAGAAGTTGGTGTCTGAATTAAAACTAAAGGAGGTGAGGGAGCAAGGTTAAGAATTCAAGTTCGAGATTCTTTTTTTTTTCTTTCCTAATTTATCCCTCTACCCCCCTCCCCTTTGGTAACCTTAAGTTTGTTTTCTATGTCTATAAGTCTATTTCTGTTTTGTAAATAAGTTCATTTGTATCCTCTTTTTAGATTCCACATATAAGTGATATCATATAATGTTTGTCTTTGTCTGACTTACCTCATTTAGTATGATAACCTTTAGGTCCATCCATATTGCTGCAAATGGCAAAATTTCATTCTTTTTTACAGATGAGTAGTATCCCACTGTATATATACACCACATCTTCTTTATCCATTCCTTTGTCGATGGACACTTGGGTTGCTTCCATGTCTTGGCTATTGTGAATAGTGCTGCTATGAACATTGGGGTGCATGTATATTTTCAAATTATGTTCTTCTCCAGATATATGCCCAGGATTGGGATTCCAGGATCATTAGGGTAGCTCTACTTCTCGTTTTCTAAGGTTTGAGATTCTTGCAAGAAATTTAGGAGGACATTTTTTTTAAAGTAGGTAGTGGATACACATCAAGCATTCATACCAAGGAGCTTAGCAGAGAAGTTAATCTGTAGACTAGTTTCCACTGGGACCACAAGTCCAACATGCCAGAACCTAGACCTGTCACCTGCAGAAGCAGCGCAGCCTTCTTCACTCACTGATGCCTCGTGTTGCCATCACCAAGCACAAGGCCTGGCCCAGGCCAGCTACTCTCTGTGTGCTTGTTGGAAGAACAGATGCGCAGCTATTCCACACTCTGGGCAAACAAGGGTGAGTGAGAGACAGTTCCTCCCTGAAGGGACAAACACCCTGAGGGCAAAGATAACCTCTTAGTTTTGATTCCCCCGATGCAGGCCCTGGGATAGGGATTTGGGTACAAGTCGTGAATTTGGGAAGTGAAGGGAAATACTGGTAGGGAAGTAAGGAAGTGAGACTAAAATAGGAAGACAGCCAATTAGAGTGCATTGTGGAGCCAGGTGGCACTTATCAAGCCAGGAGAACTCCAGTAGGCCAGACAGACACAGCTCAGAATCATCCTGGACTGGGACGGCAAACTAAGGCGTTAGATACCAACGCCCATCGAGCTTTGGCCGAGGGCTAATCCTAGAAGACATTCACTTCCTGAGCCCAAGGAATAAGAGAACGCTCTAGGGCAGCTGGAAGATGCACATTGAAAGGATAAGGAGACACGGGTACAGCAAGTACAGCAGAATAGTGCATGACACCTAAGGTGACCTCCACAAAACTGTGGAAAAGCAAATACAGTGTAATGTTATGTCAGGGACAGGGCTCAGCTGATATGAATCAGCGCCCACCATGGGACTTGGCTCAGCATATGTATAAATAAACATTTGTTAAATAAATATACAAAGTGCAACAAGAAATAGACAGGAGAGAGCAACTATTTCCCACAATGGATTTGCCACAGAGACTGGCTAGCATTTTACCTTTTTCTTTTTTTCTTATGAAAATTACATTTCCCAGCCTCCTTTGCAGGTAGGTGAGGTCATGTGACTGAGTTCTGGCCAACGGGATGTGGTCAGAAAGGATGTCACCACCTCCAGACCTGGTCTACTAGACTCTCCCAAGCACAGTTGTTCCTGCCTTCTCATCTTCTGTCTGCATGGAGAGAGCTCTGAGGACCTAAAGGATGGAAGGATTTGGGGTCCTTGAGTTTGCCACTTGGAGGAGAACTGCCTTGAGGGACAGTTTCACCAGGGACACTCATGTTGGACATTTGTTGAAAAAGAAAGAAACGTATTGGATGAGGCCACTGAGCTTTCGGAACTATTTGGTAGAGCAGCTAGCCTACGCTAACACAGTGGGTGCTCAGTATATATTTGTGAACACATGGCTGAATGAATGCTAATTGGAAGAGATGGTATATTTCATTCTGCTCAAAGTTGGCGATGCTAGTGGGAAGCTTGAGAAAACTGGGTTTTTGACAACAGCTGAAGGGAAGGTGAAATGGCATGAATAACCAAATTCATTTCACTCCCAGGGTCACCCAAGGCCAACCCTGCTATCAGCCCTGTAAGCAAGGCCTGTATTATTTAAATTTCTCCTGAAGAAACATGAGCCCATTTTTCTCTATCTTTTGCCCAATAGAAATGGAAAAGGTTTGGCTTCCTGCCTGCATAAAATTACCTCTCGTACACTTGATGGTTATTATTAAGTCACCCTCTCAGCACTCCTAAGTTCTCATTTATTTCATAAGTCAATACAGAAACTAGCTTTGCAATTTCAGGCCTTTGGAAAATTAAGAAGCTTTGCAAGAGAATCAGTAGCTGGGGCTGAGTCTACATGCAGTGAGTGGTTTCTTCCAGAGCTGGCTGGTTGATCCTTTTCTTCCTTGCCTCCTCCTTGAAGGAGGGGGACTGAGACAGGTGACAACCCAGAGATTTTCAAGTGGAGACTTTGTCTTAGTTGATTCTGGCAGCAATCCTATGAACAGGTCTTTTTATTCCCATTTAACAAATGGGGAAACTGAGACAGAAATAAATAGATGAAGTCATGTGCAAAAGGTCACACAGTTAATATGTTGTGGGAGCCGCAGTTTGAATCCAATGCTGCTCATTTCCACTGTGACATGTTGTCCTGGTGCCATGAGCTGGATATTTACTACTATGGATGGAATTGTGTCCCCTCCCTCCCAAAAAAGATGTTAAAGTTCTAACCCCTGTACCTAGGAATGTGAACTTATTTAGAAATAAGGTCTTCTCAGCCGCATAGCACAAGGAAATCAGCTCGGTGCTTTGTGACCACCTAGAGAGATGGGATAGGGAGGGTGGGGGGGAGACACAAGAGGGAAGGGATATGGGGATATATGTATACATATAGCTGATTCACTTTGTTATACAGCAGGAACTAGCACACCATTGTAAAGCAATTATACTCCAATAAAGATGTAAAAAATAAAAAAGAAATAAGGTCTTCTGTAGACAATCAAGTTCAGATCAACTTAAGGTTTCAGGATGGGTCCTAACCCAATATGGCTGGTATCACGTAAAGGGGAAATTTGGACACAGACACATACACAGGGAAGATCATGTGAAGATAGGGTGAATGACATCTACAGCCAAGGAAATCCTGAGGTGACCAGAAGCTAGGAGGGAAGCAAAGAGCAGATTCTCCCTCACAGCCCTTAGAAGGAAACAGCTTGGTTGACAACTTGATTTCAGACTTCTAACCTTCAGAACCATGAGACAATAAATTCCTACTGTTAAAGCCACCAATCTGTGATACTTGGTTGCTGCAGCCCCAGGAACCTAATACACTTACCATCTTGGAATCTCAATTTTCTCGTCTGCACAGAGGGAAGATGAACAATATCTCCTTTGGAAAATTTCAAGATCTGTTGAATGAGATAACGCATACACTGCGCCTAGAAGGGCTCAATAAATAGCAGTGGTTATTATTAACATTACTGTGTAGGAAACACTCCCCCTATGACATTGCTGAAAAAGCCACCAATGGTTTTGTCCCCACACTTCTTGGGAATAACATTTTCTTACTCTCAGGTGCTGCCTAATTTTCTACAGAGTTTCTTTAATAATGCAGTATGAATTTTCTAACAAAACGAGTAAAAAGTCATTTATCTTACAGGCTTGCATGAGTAATAAAAGAAAGAGTCTAAGTTAAAGTTCTTAGCAAGGTGTACATTTCTGTTCAGCTGTAAAGGGACACAATTATTGGCCCACATGGTCCTACTTCTTACTGATGAAATGTTTATGAAACTGTGACCCAAGTGTCCAGGATTTCTAAGCAGGGTCTCAGTCCAACAGACACAGGCCAGCAACCAAAAATCATTTTCAGTGTAGCCTAAGTCCTTTACTTGTGTTTCTCCAGTGCAGTGCAGTAGCACCTTTCCAAGTTGGTCCTACATTCTGCAGCCTGCTCCCTGGCTTCCAGCTCCCAACTTCTCCAAAAAACACCTCCGTCTGCCCTCTTCCACTCTCTTCTGTCTCCCTTGTCCCTCTTTCTCCCCATCCATATTCTGTGTTCCTTTTCCTACTCTGATCATGAACAATAGAAGTTAAACCATGAAGCAAAGGTGGAAGAGGGGAGGGAACCACTGCTCTCTTTAGTGGCAGGGGGAAGATGAAACACTGAGAGCGCTTGTGGGTTCATCATTCTTTGTCCCTTTACAAGGAATGTGTCCCCCTCAAGCCGTGCAGTGAGGCAGGGCTGACTTGACAAAAGGACAATGTCAAAAGCACAGTCAATATGATCTGAATTTAAATCCCATATCTGGCAAATGCTAGCTGGGCATGGTATCAGTACTTAACTTCTCTGAACCTTTTAATGCTTGTCTGCAAAATGAGGCTACAAATGCACATTTCACAGGGTATGCTGAGGATTAAATGAGATCACAAATGTGCATCACTTGGCGGTATCTCACCAGAGTAGACACATGCTCGCTATTAATAATCGCCACCAATTTATGAAACAAGCTTGATTCGGAGAATAACAGCAGAATGCAAATTTAATTTTATCGGTGGTATCCCTTTAAATTTATCTTTTGAGGCAAGTTCTCTTCCTGTCCCTGGAGGAAATTCAGGATGGGTTCCAAGATTTTTTCTGGTCATTCTTAAATAACAAAATTCCTTCAGGCATTCTGATTGCCCAAACAGTCTTATTACAGTGGTTAAAAGGTCTAGTCCCACGCATGAATCATAATTTCTCCCTCTCCTCTGGCAGGCTAGCCACCTACGGTGGGAATAACAACACAGGTACCCTTCCTCCTGCCTGCTGTATGCTTCCATCCTTCCTCAGTCTTGCCAATCTAGGTCTCTGCCCCTCTAGGGTTGGAGCTAGTGGAGAAACAAGCAAGAAAGCTTTGGTTGACTAGAAAAGGAATGCTTTGACTCATGTTGCAAAGGGACTCCTAGGTAGCAATTCTTGAGAAGTCCTCCCTCCCCCGCTGCTGGGAATCGGTCTCACCCCAGTGTCCAAAGACCTTTCATGACCTTCCCTTTCCTAAGGGATAAAGCCAAGAAACCATAGCATGGCTTTCAAGAACACAACAGGTGGCCCCATATCACCCTTCCAGCCTTACCCCACCTCCACCCTCCCAGCTCCCATCACTTCATCCCCATTGCAGCCTCGCGAAACTTCCAGCTCTTTGCAGAACACACTCCAGGATACACATATGCAAATGAAGATCCCTCCACCTAGAATCCTCATCTCTCTCCTACACCTGGCAAAGGGCAGCCTTTCTATGAAAAGAGGTCAAATAAAACACTGTTTGACAAAGGAGCTGTTTCACCTAAGTGAGGCAATACATAAATTATGCAATAGTGTTAGGGCAGCCAGCTAGCCATTTGAGGATTAAAAAAAAAAAAAAAAAAAAACTTGATGCAAAATTTCTACCTCACAGTATTAAATTATGGAGTGTTGTTTTTTCTTTGATTACTAGTGAAGCTGAATATATTTTTTACTTATTCACTATTGGGTTTTCATTTTTGTGGCTTGACTACTTTTCAAATCAAACTTGATTTGACTGTTTATTGATTTCTTATTGATTGGTAAAAGGATTTGGAATACTGAGGACATTAGTTTTATATCTATTATATGTCCTGTAGACCCCTGCCTCACTCCCATGGGTTCACTTTCATTTTAATTTTGCTCGTAGTATTGTTTAATAAACTACAGTTTTTAACTTTTATGTCCCCAGATCCATTAATCTTTTCCTTCATGGCTTCTGATTTTGATGTAATCCTTGGAAAGTCCTTACCCAACTCATGGTTATATAAATATTCTTTTAAATTCTCATCTTGTGCATAACTTGCTTTCCTCCCAGTTTTAGGAAGCTATAACTGACATATAACATTGTATAAGTTTAAAGTATACAATGTAATCAATTGATATATGCATATATTTTGAAATGATTGTCACAATAAATTTAGTTAACATACATTATCTCACACAGTTTTTTTCTTGTGATGAGAACTTTTAAGATCTACCCTCTCAGCCACTTTCAAATCTACAATAGAGTATTGTTAGCTATCGTCACCATGGTGTACATTATATCCCCAGAACTTATAGCTTGAAATTTGTACTTTTTGGTTCCTTTCACCCATTTACCACACCTTTCACCCCCTGCCCCTGCCAACTATCAATCTGTTTTCTGTTTCTAGGAATTCATTTTTTTTAGATTCTACTTATAAGTGAGATCATACATTATTTGTCTTTCTCTGTCTGACTTATTTCACTTAGCATAATGCTCTCAAGGTCCATCCTTGCTGCCAGTGGAGGAATTTCCTTCTTTTTCATGGCTGGATAATATTCCCGTGTGTTACATCTTCTTTATCCATTACATCCATCTGTTGATGGACATTTAAGTTGTTTCCATATCTTGGCTATTGTGAATAATGCTGCAACGGACATGGCAGTACCGATATAACTTCAAGATAGTGTTTGCATTTCCCTTAGATATATACCCAAAGGTAGGATTGCTTGATCATATGGTAGTCCTATTTTCAATTTTTTGAAGAACCTCCATAGTGCTTTCCATAGTGACTGTATCATAATTATTTGCTTTTATTCAATAATTATTTATTTCATCAGCAATAAAGGGACTTAAGCAATACTAAACCTCGCCCCAAAAATCATACTCACCACAGATACAGACCCCAGCATGTCAGCACAAGCCCTCAGTAGCAGACAGGAAAAAAACACACCAACTAATGATGCCAGAGTGGCCTCCCTAATCATAGTCAGGTGGGAAATTGTGGAATATGAACTCTCCTTCCTTCAATTATTCCTGCCTCCCATCCCAGTCCCAGGAAGATTAGATCCAAAGATGGAAAGAGAATGGGGTGTCCCAGAGGCAGACTGCATGCCCATTCCTCAACCCCACATAGAAAGAGAGGACAAATCAAAGGGCAGACTATGCCCCAATCCTCTTCTTAAAGTCGTCAAGTCACTGGCCTGGCATAAGCTGAAAGTAGGAGATAATTTTGAATCAGACATTATATTAGAGTTTTTAAATGGACTGGGATGTGTTTTAATAACTACACGTTACAGAGAAATTACGTTATCAGTTCAAAGTCTCTTCAAAGGATCTCATATCCAGCAGGAAGGAGACCTAGAGCATGTTTCAAAGGTGACATCATTTTATTTGTGTTCCTCCTTGAATTGATACTCCTTTCAAAAGAGGATACAGTGCAAAATAGAGTGTTCCAGACTTCACATGCACACCCAAATTGTCCACAAGGAAAGAGAGATTTTTTTTTCCCTTCTCTTCAGTTTTTAAACAAAAATACCAGGCTTCACTCTGATTGGACCAACTTGGATCACTTGATCATGCCTGAAACACCCGCTGTTGCCAGGACAAAGCTTTGTCCTGATTGACTTGTGCTGGGTTTCTGCCATCTCTGAGCCAATCACTCTAGTGAGGCAGATGGCTTTAGTCCAATAAGGATTCACCCCTGGAGAAGGGGCAGGCTAATTGGGAAAAGGAAGGGCAATAAATAGAATTCTTCCCTCCCTGTCCCTCAGATCAGGGAGGTCCCTTGGCCTTCCCTATTTCATTTTCATTCAGTCTGAGGCCCGGAGCAGAGTGTAATTCTAGCTGAAAGGCTGTTTAGGAAGTTGTTTATTTAATCAGTAAGGAGGCCAGCTATTTACAAGCTAACAATACAAAGAAACATTTTCTTTCCCTTGGAAATCCAGTAAGTCTGCCAACGGAAGCTTTGCTGTGTCCCTAGGCCTTTCTCCCCAGCTCAGCCCTGCTCTCTGCAGGCAGCAGAGTCCCCGCTCTAAGTGATAACTCACATTTGTAAACTACTTTGCAATTTGCAAAGGGCTTTCACATCCATTATGCCATTTAATCCACAAGAGGTGCTGGGGGAGGATCTGGTTTGGATGCTCTTACGGGGATTTCATAAGCATGTTGTACTAGGAATGGAAAGAAGGAATTATGCATGAGACTCTGTGAGGCCAGGGTGGTTAAGGCTTATGGGACGTGTGTAGTTGGAGGGTTACAAAGGGTCATTAGTTTCTGTCTTCCCTCCTTTTGTTAACTGACCCTATTCCTGTGGAGTATCCGGTATCCCCTACTGGATATGGTCTTGGGTCTTACTGAAACTGTTAATCAAGACGTGTGCCCCTGCTGGCTAAAAATGGCCCCTGACTTAAGGAAGGCCAGCTGGGTGCTCACTCTCCTGAGAATCTGAATTTGGATGAATTTCACACAAAGAAAGACACATTCTGACAATCCTTAACCTTGCTTCTATAAAATCCAGTTTTCGCCATGAGCTTCCTGTCCTTAAATCAGATGAATATATGTAGGACATTATGTGTAAACTAGGCATGCTGCTGAAGGATCCTAAGATATCCTCTCGTGGAAAATCTTAGGGAAGAAGAAATGCACATTGGAGATAAGAAAGGAAAACAGACAGAACCAAGCAACAGATACCTAGAGATATACTAAATAACTAGGTAGCTGTCATCCAGGCAGAGGCCTAGAGATACAAATTGCTAGATAACTATCAATCTTCCAGCTGACAAGAGCAGTCCAGTTCCAAGGCCAGAGCTCTCCTCCTACCAAAATTACCTTCCCAAGTTTTTCTCTTTGAATGCTGTCTCTAATTCCCGCATGCCTCATACAGATTTCCACCTCCACCAGGGCCCATTCCCCTCTGAATAGATCCTGAAGGCAGAGACCATGTTGTTTCATCCTCCCCAGAGGGACATTAGTGTCAGACACATGGATGACACTTGACAAATAGTTGTTAAATGAATAGACACAGACATGCAGAATCAGTTGACTAAATATGTGAAGGTAAATCATTAAAATATTTTTAATTGATACATAATTTCGTGTCATGAAAATCATGATTTGGAAGTATACACTTTAGTGATTTTTAGTGTATTCACAAGTTAGTGCAACCTTCACCACTATCTAATTCCAGAACATTTACATCACCCGCAAAAGACACGCTGTGCCCATTAGCAGTCACTCCTTATTTCCTGATCCTTCCACCTCCTGACAACCACTAATCTACTTTATGTCTGCATGGATTGGCCTATTCTAGACTTTTGATACAAATGGAATCATCAAATATATGATGTTTTGTGTCTGACTTCTTTCATTTAGCACAATGTTTACAAAGTTCGTCCATGTTGTAGCATGGGGGAGGACCTTCAAGATGGCGGAGGAGTAAGATGTGGAAATCACCTTCCTCCCCACAAATATATCAAAAATGCATCTACATGTGGAACAACTCCTACAGAGCACCTACTGAACGCTGGCAGAAGACTTCAGACTTCCCCATGTACCAGGCCGTGTGGCTGACAGGGTCTTGGTGCTCCAGCCAGGTGTCATGCCTGAGCTTCTGAGGTGGGAGAGCCAAGTTCAGGACATTGGTCCACCAGAGACCTCCCAGCCCCTCATAATATCAATCGATGAGAGCTCTCCCAGAGATTGCCGTCTCAACGCTAAGACCCAGCTCCACTCAATGACCAGCAAGTTCCAGTGCTGGACACCCCATGCCAAACAACTAGCAAGACAGGAACACCCCACCCATTAGCAGAGAGGCTGCCTAAAATCATAATAAATACACAGACACCATAAAACACACCACTGGACATGGTCCTGCCCACCAGAAAGACAAGATCCAGCCTCATCCACCAGAACACAGGCACCAGTCCCCTCCACCAGGAAGCCTACACAACCCACTGAACCAACCTTAGCCACTGGGGGCAGACACCAAAAACAATGGGAACTACAAACCTGCAGCCTGCAAAAAGGAGACCCCAAACACAGTGAGATAAACAAAATGAGAAGACAGAGAAACACACAGCAGATGAAGGAGCAAGGTAAAAACTCACCAGACCAAACAAATGAAGAGGAAATAGGCAGTCTACCTGAAAAAGAATTCAGAATAATGATAGTAAAGATGATCCAAAATCTTGGAAATAGAATGGAGAAAATACAAGAAATGTTTAACAAGGACCTAGAAGAACTAAAGAGCAAACAAGCAATGATGAAGACACAATAAATGAAATTAAAATACTCTAGAAGGAATCAGTAGAAGAATAACTGAGGCAGAATAACTGAGGCAGATAAGTGACCTGGAAGATAAAATAGTGAAAATAACTACCACAGAGCAGAATAAAGAAAATATAATGAAAAGAATCGAGGACAGTCTCAGAGACCTCTGGGACAACATTAAACACATCAACATTCGAATTATAGGGGTCCCAGAAGAAGAAGAGATAAAGAAAGGGACTGAGAAAATATTTGAAGAGATTATAGTTGAAAACTTCCCTAATATGGGAAAGGAATTAGTCAATCAAGTCCAGGAAGCTCAGAGAGTCCCATACAGGATAAATCCAAGGAGAAACACGCCAAGACACATACTAATCAAACTATCAAAAATTAAATACAAAGAAAGAATATTAAAAGCAGCAAGGGAAAAGCAACAAATAACATATAAGGGAATCCCCATAAGGTTAACAGTTGATCTTTCCGCAGAAACTCTGCAAGCTAGAAGGGTGTGGCAGGACATAGTTAAAGTGGTGAAAGGGAAAAACCTACAATCAAGATTACTCTACCCAGCAAGGATCTCATTCAGATTCAACAGAGAAATTAAAACCTTTACAGAGAAGCAAAAACTAAGAGAATTCATCACCACCAAACCAGCTTTACAACAAATGCTAAAGGAACTTCTCTAGGAAGGAAACACAAGAGAAGGAAAAGACCTACAATAGCAAACCCCAAACAATAAGAAAATGGTAATAGGAACATACATATCGATAATTACCTTAAATGTAAATGGTACTGACTGGCTGAAGGGTTACAGAAACAAGACCCATATATATGCTGTCTACAAGAGACCCACTTCAGACCTAGGGACACATACAGACTGAAAGTAAGGGGATAGGAAAAGATACTGCATGCAAATGGAAATCAAAAGAAAGTTGGAGTGACAATTCTCATATCAGAGAAAATAGACTTTAAAAGAAAGACTATTACAAGGGACTAAGAAGGACACTACATAATGATCAAGGGATCAATCCAAGAAGAAGATATAACAATTGTAAATATTTATGCGCCCAACATGGGAGCACCTCAATACATGTTGTAGCATGTATCAGTACTTTATTACTTTTTTTGCTGAATACTATTTCGTGGTATGGATATACCACATTTTGCTATCCATTCCTCATCAGTGGACATTTTGCTTGTTCCCAGTTTTCAGTTGTCATGAATAATACTCAGAATATTCACATAGAAGTTTTTGTGTGAACGTATGTTTCAATTCTTTGGCATATACACCTAGGAGTGGAATTGCTAGGTCATATGATAACTCTGTGTTTCAATTTTTGAGGAATTCACTGTTTTCCAAAGCATCTGTACCATTTTACATTCCCACTAGCACTGTATGAAAGTTGTAATTTCTGCACATCCTCATCAATACTTGTGTTTTTTTGTTTTGTTAAAAATTATTATCATTATGCCCATCCTAGTGAGTTTGAAGTGATAACTTATTGTGTTTTTCACTTGCATTTTTCTAATGAGTGATGATCTTCAGTATCTTTTCATGTGCTTACTGATCATTTGTGTATCTTTTGGGGGAAAATGTTTATTCAAATCCTTTTTCTCTCTTTTAATTGTGTTACTTATCTTTTCTATTATTGAATTGTTAAAGTTATTTAAGTATTCTTAATGGTAGACCCTGATCAGATATATACTTGAAAATAGTTTCTTCCATTATGTAGGTTTTCTTTTCAACTATGTTGATAGAGTCCTTTGACATACAAAGTTTTTACTTTTTATGAGGTCCAATTTATTTATTTTTTTCTTCTGTTGCTTATGCTTTGTGTCATATCTAATAAACTTTTTCCAAATCCAAGCTCACAAAGATATACACTTATGTTTTCTTCTAAGAGATTTATAGTTGTAGCTCTTACATTTGGGTCTTTTGTTCATTTTGAGTTAATTTTTACATAGTGTGAGATAGAGGTCCAACTGCATGCTTTCTCATGTGGACACAGAGTTGCTCCAGCATCTTTCATTGAAAAGATTGTTTTTTCCCCATTGAATGGTCTTGGCACTCTTATGTCTGGACTCTCAATTCTCTTCCATTGATCTGTATGTTTATACTTATTCCAATATCAGACTCTTTGGATTACTGCGGCTGTTAGTATGTTTTAAAATTGGGAAGAACTTTGTTGCACTTTTTCAAGAAGGTTTTGGCTCGTGAATTTCTATATTAATTTTAGGATCAGCCAATCCATTTCTGAAAAAAAAGATAAAAGGCTGTTGGAACTTTGAATCTGTAGGTCAATTTGGGGAGTACTGCTATTATAACAATATTAAGTCTTTCAATTCATGAACAGATGTCTTTGCACTTATCTAGGTCTTTAACGTCTTTCATTGATGTCTTATCATTTTCAGGTCACGCGTCTTGAGCTTCTTTTGTTAAGTTTATTCCTAAACATTTTATTCTTTCTGGTGTTATTGTAAATGGAATTGTTTTTTTTTTTTAATTTCATTTTTGGGTTGTTCATTTTTAGTGTATAGAAATACAACTGATTTTTTTTTACTTTTTTTTAACTTTTTTAATGCATTTTTAGTGCTTTCAAATTTCTTACAACTAACATGAACTACTTTTACATATTTATTTTAGAGAAGTTTTATTTATGTATTTATTTTTTATTGAGGTATAGCTGATTTAAAATATTACATTAGTTTCAAATGCAGAACATAGTATAGATTATACTCCATTTAAAGTTATTATAAAATATTGGCTATATTCCCTGTACTCTACAATATATTCTTGTAGCTTATTTATTGTATACATAGTAGTTTGTACCTCTTAATCTCCTACCCCTATCTTTCCCCACTAGTTTGTTTTCTATATCTGTGAGGCTGTTTCTGTCTTGTTTTATTCATCCCTTTGTTTATTTTTTAGATTCCACATATAAGTGATAACATACAGCATTTGTCTTTCTCTGTCTGACTTATTTCACTAAGCATTATACCCTCCAGGTCTATCCATGTTGTTGCAAATGGCAAAATTTCATTCTTTTTATTGGGATGCACATACTTTTTCAAATTAATGTTTTCATGTTCTTCAAATGTATACCCAGCTGTGGAATTGCTGGATTTGCATGTTAGTTCTATTTTTAATTTTTTGAGGAACCTCCATACTGTTTTCCATAGTGGCTACATCAATTTACAGTCTCACCAGCATTGTTCAAGAGTCCCCTTTTCTCCATGTTCTCGCCAACATTTGTTAGTTTTTTAAATTAATTAATTTATTTATTTATTGGCTGCATTGGGTCTTCATTGCTGCATGTGAGCTCTCTCTAGTTGCCTTGAGTGGGGGCTACTCTTCATTGCAGTGCACAGGCTCCTCTTGCTGTGGCTTCTCTTGTTGCAGAGCATGGGCTCTAGGTTGCATGGGCTTCGGTAGTTGCAGCACATGGGCTCAGTAGTTGTGGCTCGCAGGCTCCAAAGCACAGGCTCAGTAGCTGTGGCACACGGGCTTAGTTGCTCTGCGGCGTGTGGGATCTTCCCGGACCAGGACTTGAACCCGTGTCCCCTGTGCTGGCAGGCAGATTCTTAACCACTGTACCACCAGGGAAGTCCCAACATTTGTTATTTGTTATCTTTTTGATAATACCCATTCTGACAGGAATGAGATGATATCTCATTGTGGTTTTCAAATGCTATGTCATATATATGCTTGTTGTCGCACAGAAAATTTTAGGTTATATAAAAATCCGCTCTTATTGCCTCCACTGGGAGTGAGAATAGGGAATGAGAGGATGCTCTTTGAAATGAAGTGACATTAGCTGACATTACTTGTCTAGATTTTATTATTTTAAAAAATATTTTCACTGCACAGGTAGGATATAAAATGGTTTTGTAAAGGAAAAAAAAATCAAAGAAAACAGAAAAGTGAATTGTCCCATCCCAGTTGTATCAAAGATGAAACTGCCACTACTAGTTTGGTATGAGTCCTTCTGGGCACTTTAATAGCTTCTATAATAATAAAAAGAATAAAATAGTAAAATTATAGTTTCTGTGTTCCTTCATTTATACTTTGCAAAATTAGTGCTGGTTTGCATCCATCCATTTCACCACAAGCTCAGTCATATATTTCATTTTCTGGCAAAAGGAAAAACGATCTAACATATTTCTGGATAGAAATTTTCCTACTACTTTTTTTTTTTTTGCGGGACGCGGGCCTCTCACTGTTGTGGCCTCTCCCACTGCGGAGCACAGGCTCCGGACGTGCAGGCTCAGCGGTCATGGCTTACGGGCCTAGCCGCTCCGCAGCATGTGGGATCTTCCTGGACCAGGGCACAAACCCATGTCGCCTGCATCGGCAGGCAGACCCTCAACCACTGCACCACCAGGGAAGCCCCCTACTACTTTTTATCCATATTTATAAGAGGATTTAAGACTGTTACTTCCAGAGCATTTTAGTGTCCTTCTCTCACTAAAGAAGAGTTGAGAGATTCATTGGTTGATGGGCTCCAACAGAAAGAGTATTGAAGACATGTCACAAATCTTGGATTCTATGTGAAGAAGCTTATGGATATGCATACACAGATCTACTATATCTACAATTTGGAGCATAGAATATTCACCCAATAATTACCATTGAGTGAACCAACACCTTTCCTGCCATTCCATATAAACCCCTTAATACAAACATTATTGAACACTTACTATGTACCAGGCAGTGTTCTCAGCACCTTACATGCATCAACTTATTTAGCCTCCACAACAACCCCATAAAATGAGCACCATTGTTATCCATATTTTTCAGGTGAGGAAACTCAGATGATGTGTATTCCCCAAGGTCTCACAGCTAACAAGTGACAGAACAGGGAATCAAACCTGGTTCTCTCTAGTTCCAGAGTCCTTGTTCTCAGACATTAAACTAACTGCTTCTGGAGAAAGGCAGAGCATAGATATAGGATTGCTAGATTTAGTAAAAAAAATACAAGAAGCAGTTAAATTTGAAATTCAGATAAACAAATTTTAGTGTATGTCTCATGAAATATTTGGAATATACTTACACTAAAAAAATGATTGTTAATCTGAATTTTGAATTGATCTGGGTGTCTTACATTTTCACTGGCAAACTTACATAGATATAGAGCCAGGCTTGGAGTTGGAGAACAGGTGGGGGGTTAAGGGTGCCGAGTAGGTTTTGTTGACTGATGTTCCTACTTGTCCTATTCTCTGTAAAGGTTTTTTTTTTTTTTTTTGCAAAAATATTAACACAAACAAAGAACAATAGAAAAATATATATCACTTATTGAAAGTATAACAGACAGCCCATCTTCCCTCCATCTTCTCTCTTTCTCTCTTCTCTCTTTCTCACACACACACACAAATGATGGTGATGCAGGTCTCCCTGGTAAAAACTGAATTAGAGAATGATGCTCGAGTCTGAGGCATAAAGTCTCCTGCTTCCTTCCTGTTTTTAAATCTTGTGACCTTATAATAAACCATGCTTGCATGGGTAGTGGGGGGAGGGGGGAATCTTGGCTGGAGACAGGGAAAAGGGATAGCTGGGACCTGAGGGGCACTGAGCCCCTAATCTACCTGAATCTCACTGGGGAGACATCAGCTGACCCCGCCCCAAGGGGCAAGCCCCACACAGGTGACCTTGACGGGGGGTGGAGGGGGAAGCAGAAAGTAAAACAGCTTTTCTGACACTTGGTGGCCCCCGTCCCGCCACTGGCCAGGGGTAGCCCTACAGAGGTCTTAGTCTCTGACCAGTCAGACTGGTCAATTTTCCTTCCTTGGAAGAGCTGGTGTAAGAACAGGAAAACCGGTAGACTATGCAGAGAAAAGGTAAAATTTCCCTCCCCCAAACTTTCCACTTCTAATCTGATGATAGCGCTAATCTCTTACAAGAACATCATTCATTACAACTTAAAAGCACTTTCACTTTAACCTCCAAATTGTCTATTGATTTTTGCCTAAAAGAAATTAGCCTCTAACGTGGCAACTTTCCCATCAACTCTCTAAAATTCTTGCCTTATGGAATTAGTACCCTATTAACCTGACCAGTTTGAAGAAGAAGTGTTTTTCTTCTTCAAAAATTATAATTAAATACCATTGCCAGCCAGAATTATTTAGGCAGCACTTTGCACATTAATGTCTACTCAATTATCATTTCCTGTGGCTAGAATTTTAACCCCAAATGAAGCTCAGAAAGATGCATTTTCTCTCTTTAAAACTGGTTCTTTTTGTTGTTGTTTCTTTATTTTTCACTTTTCTTTATTCCAAGTGGATCCTTTGAGCTCCAAGAGAGGGGAACAGGCAAGGCATTGGACTGATCTGCATAGACTAAAGTGACTTGTTTACTTAAGCATGAGCGAAATGGAGGCCACTACATATGTTAAAGGCACATGCACAATGTAGGCTTGAGGATGAGAATTCATGGAAGGAAAAGACCAGAGCTCACCTTCCACTGGGACCAGAACTTTCTCTCTGACCCAACTGGAAGCAAGAGGCAGACCTTGACCCACTCCATATGGGTCAGCCTCCCTGGCACAGAACAGTGGGGAGAAGAGAGGAGAATGGGTCTGGAAAGGCAGAAAATATTCAGCATAGAAGGAGTGACCATTATCAACTTCACTCCTCAGTGTCAAAATGTTTTCCAAAGTGGTTGAACAAATCTCACTCCCATTAGCATGGATAAGAACACCTGTAGCTACATATTGTTACTGGCACATGATATCGTAGACTTAAATTTTCTTTTCAATCTGGTAGATATAAAATAGCATAACATTGATGTTTTAATTTGCATTTCTCGGAATATTGATGAAATTGATGCTTTTTCATATGTCTATTAGCCATTTGATCTTCTTCTTTAATGTCTCTTGCCTATTTTCCAGTTGGATTTTTTGTCCTTTTGTTATTGATTTGAGAGCATTTTTTTAATACATTTTGGATATCAATCCTTTGTTAATTATGTGTTTCTCTCCATTTGTGGCTTCCATCTTCACTTTATGTAAGTTTTTGCTCACAGATCTTAGTTTTAATACCATGAAGGTTATCAATTTTTTTCCTTTTAGTGGGTGTTTTTGGTGTGTTATTTAATAATGCCATACTAATTCCAAGGTCATAATGTGTTTTTTTCTAATAATTAATATAAGTTTAATTGTGAGAAAAATTGGAGAAAAGCAAAGATAAGAAGAAAAATCACCTGCAATCCCTTTACCAGAAATAACCACTGGCATTCATTTTTATAACTTCTAATCTCAAATAAATAGTTAACATGATACCCAGATAAGCCTCATGAAACAAAACAAAAATCCATGATCAACATTGGATTCTTTCTAATATGACAAATATCTAATCCTTCGTTAGAAATATTCAATATGACTAATTTTTTTTCCCTTAAATTACTAGTTTTTCTGTTGCTCTAGCAGCAACTTAGCTTTGCATTACAAGTATGTCTCATGCTTTAGGAAGAAAGCAGAAATGTTTGAGTCAAAGGGGAGACAGATAAAGAAAGTCAAATGTTGAGGTATGGCTTCAAGGCATCAGATAACAGAAAAGTCATCTTGAATGTACCACATGGAAACCCAGGCCAGGCGTTCTGCCCAACTCCCACACAGTTCTCCAGAACTAAGCTTGACAGCATCTTGTTTACAGCAAAAGGAAATATTTCTCTTTGCTGTTAAATAAAATCTGTAAATGTCATGGCTTTCCTGACTTGACTCTACAGATGTAATGTCATTCTCTTAACTAGTGAAAGGCAATCCTCTCAGTGAGACCATAGCTTATAAAGCAGGCATCTTAGTTATCTATTGCTAAGGTAACAAATCACCCAAAACTTTAATGATAAAATAACAACAACTGTGTTACTATTATTATCTCTCAGGGTTTCTATGGGTCAGGAATTCAGATCGGGATCAGATGAACAGTTAAGGATTGGGATCTCTCACTGGTTGCAGTTGGATGAGTAGGCTGGAACCCCGGGAGTCTGAGGCAGCTGGGAGCTGACCTGAGATCTCTCTCTTCCTGTGTTCCCAGGGCTTCCACGTGTGGTCTCTCTGTGTGGTGGTCTCTCTGTGTGCGATGAAGTGTGGGTTTTCTCATAGCATGTTGGTCTCAAAGAAATTAGACTGCTTTTACATGGTGGCTTCAAGAACGAGTGTTCTAGCAACTAAGGGGGAAGTTGCATTGTCTTTTATCATCCAGTCTCAGAAGTCGTATAGTGTCATTTCCGCCATTTCCGCCATTAAAGAGTTGCAGAAACCCGCCCAATTTAAAGGGGAAGGGACTTTTTCCATAAGAAAAGGCTCATATTTGCAGTCTACTTATGAAGAAAAGATTGGGGAACCAAAGATCTCTTTCCTTCTTGTGCTCTCTCTGCCCCTTTCATTCCAAGATGATGAGATTTCTTTAAAAACGTTGTGGGTTTCCTGTGTACCAATTTATAATCCACTCCATTAGAAGCCACAGGTATCTCCTGGAAAGGTGTCTCCCTGTTTTGGGCCTCCTGTGAAGCCATTGTGGGATAATTTCTTTAAAATTCTTAGAAGTTCTACTGTCTATTATTTGACAAAGAGGGTTTGCAAAGTATGCTCATAAAATCGTTTTGGAGGATATCTGTCTGTCTGAAAAGGTCTTTAAGGCACAATCTTAGATTTAGGGGGAATCCTAAGAAAGGGTTTAACAGTCAGACCCTGAGCTTCATCTTTACCCTGAGACCACACTCATAACACCCTGAATTTGATCTTTTCCCTGAGGTCTTTTATTTCTTTGAGACTCCTTTGCTGGTCAGAAAAACTTTCTTGATCCCTCTAGGTTTTCTCCAAAAATCTACTCAAAAATTGAATTGTTTGTTCTTTGGTTTATCTCTCTCCTCCCACATTTTCCTACAGGCAGCTACAAGTCAGGGAGCACCTTTGGGACTCTACCCAGAAATCTTCCCAGCTACATCACCAGGTTAGGTACATTTCTATTTTCACATTACCACAGGTAACAGGTACCAATGTTGCTACACTTTCCACCACTACATAGCAAAAGTCTCCTTTCCTTTACATTCACCTTCTAATAACATTCTCCCAACTTTCATTTAAGTCCTCACTGACAGCCTCAAGGCTTCTGCTAAGAGGTTCCTCGAGGCCCTTCCAGCTTCTACCTACCACCCAGTCTCAAAGCCAGTATCATGCAGCACCCAACTTGCAAGTACAGCATTCCATTCCTGTTTTCCCTTAAATCACCACCAAAACTAGTGGCTCAAAGCAACAACAATCATTATACTATCTATCATGGATTCTGTGGGTTAGGAATTCAGAAAGAGCTCAGCTGGGCAGCTCTGGATCAGGGTGTTTTATGCAGTTATAGTCAGATGGTGACTAGCTTTGGGATGGCATTGGGTTGAAGCAGTTAAGGGTTAGCTGGATCTCTCCCTCTCTCTCTCTCTGTCTCTCTCTCTCCACTCCCCCCACTAGTTTCAGACCCTCTCTGTGTGGTCTCTCTGCCTGGGCTAGTTTAGACTTCTTCGCAGCATGGTGGTCTCATGGCAGTTGAACTGTTTACATAGTAGCTGAAAGCTTCAGAAGCAGATGTTCCAATGAGCAAGGTGGGCGCTGAATCACTTTTTATGACCAGCATCAGAAGTCATAATTTTACTTCTACCATATTATATGGGTTGAAACAGTCACAAAAGCCCATCCACTTTTAGGGAAAGGGGCACAGGTACCACCTCTTCGTGGAAGGAATGTCAGAGAATTTGTGGACGCATTTTAAAACTGTCCCAGCCCATCCATTTTTTCAAGAAGATTTATTGTATGCCTACCATGGGTCAGCTATCAAACGTACACAGGTGAATCAGATGTAAGCCCTCCTTGAGGAGCTTACTATCTAGTTGTGAAGACCAAGAGGTAAGAGAACATTGCACTAGAATGGGATAGATATTTTAAGAGAGCTGGCAAAAATGCTGAGGGAAACCAGATGGGGAGAAAGTAATGCCACAACTATAGTTTGGGGAGGCACCATGGAGAAATCAGCATTTGAACTACACCCGGAAGGGCAAGCAGGTGTTCTCCAGACATGTGGGGATCAAAGTGCATGCATGGAGGTATGAAACACCTTAGTGCAGTCCTTTCATTGTGGATGAATGATGGTGACATTCTAAGTGTCATTTAGACAGTGACATGTGTCACAAATGTCACATGATGGTGACATTTCTAAGATAAGAAACTCAGGAGAGATTGCAATGAGTTCAGTTCAGCACCTGCTGACATTTTCAGGTGCTGCTAAGACATCAGGAGGTGGAGGAGATCAAGGGGGATCCCTGCGTGACCTAACAAACAACCTGCTGCTGGGCTTCCTCTTTATCCTACTTTTCAACAGAGTCTTAATTTCTCCTGCAGGAGAGTCAGCGGCTGCAGGTGGTGGTGGTTCTCCTGCCACCTGGGCTTCCTACCCCCAGCTGCTCTAGCCATTGTAGTTCGGGATGTGCATGACTACTCTAGAAATAGGCTGTCAGTTATGACTTACAAGCTTACCTGAGGCCCTCAACCCAACCTAAGAAACAGAGATTCTACCCTGGAGTGGCTGTAATTACGGATCCCAGGGAAACAATTGTTCTAACCTGTACACTTGGTCATCCAATTCACTGCCTTGTGGTGACTTGGCCTCTATCTAGTCAGAGGAGAAATGTGTGTCTGAGATCAGCTCCCCCAGAGTTTGTTAACTGGTGGCATGCGGGCTGAAAATGGCTTGCAGAGAGTGTTTATTTGAAAATGGAATTAGTTGTCAACATTTAAAAATCGGGAGATTTTTACTTAAAGTGTCTGAATGTCGGCTTCTTTTGAAAAATCAGATTTTAATTTTGCCACCAGGCTTAAATTCCCACATGGCAACAGACAGCTGGAGCCAAGCTGGGGCTGTGCCTCCAATTTGTCAAGTATTGGGAAGAATGTGGGGAAACATTCTCATCCCCGACTGCTAAATCGGTACAGTTTGGAGGACAATTTACAAATTTCTACTCAAATTTAAAATCCACATGACATTATTCTGGCAATTGTATTTCTGAAAACGAAAGCTACAGAAATACTCAAATGTGAGCACAAAGTTGGGTTACATCGTGGTATTATTTATAACTTTTTTAATAGAATGAAAGCAACCTGCATTTCTATCTATAAGGAAATGGTTAAATAGATTAAGATATGTATATCAGTGCAATTAAATATTATGTAGCCATTGGGGGGAAATGAGGTGGTCCTATATTAACTGATCATGAAAAATGCTTAAAATATATTAATTTTTAAAAAAATCAAGTCACAGGATGATACGTATAGTATTACCTCATTTAGGCTAAAATCAAAACTGTACTAGAAAATGGTCTAACTAATGGCAAAATGTGGAAGGCTTTAGGCTTAGACAACTTAGATGCTACTGAGCTCCCCAAGATACCACTGGAAAGCTGTTAAGGCAAAGCTACATTTATTAGAACTCGTGGTCAGAATCTTAGTCATATCTCAGAGAGGGAAATTTGCAGTAGGATAATTATAGGACCCCAGGGTCTGGGCTTAAATGGTCTAATGCCGGGCTTCCCTGGTGGCGCAGTGGTTGAGAGTCCGCCTGCCGATGCAGGGGATGCGGGTTTGTGCCCCGGTCCGGGAATATCCCACATGCCGCGGAGCGGCTGGGCCGGTGAGCCATGGCCGCTGAGCCTGTGCGTCCGGAGCCTGTGCTCCGCAACGGGAGAGGCCACAACAGTGAGAGGCCCGTGTACCACAGGGAAAAAAAAAAAAAAAAAAGGTCTAATGCTTTTTCCAAAAAAGGGATCTGATTTGAGTGGACAAAGTTGATGATTCCATAATTTAGGGTTGGTGGACACAGCAAGGTCAGGGTGGTATAGCGGGGCTTGGCAAGCAGACTGTTGGTTGGTGGAAACTCCAGGGATCTCTTTAATAACTGGATCTAAAGGCACTTCCTGAAGCAAATAATGAAGTTATTCATGGGTTTATAGTCTCATCTTTGCCAGGCAGAAGTTTTCTGGAACAACCCACCCACCATGCTGGCATAGGTGAGCCACGGTATCTTCCCTACAACTAAATTGCAATTATGCAGATGGCCTGGATTCTCTGCAAACCCCAGCTCTGTCATTTTCTAGCTGTAGGAATTTGGGCCATTTATTTAAAGTTTAAGTTTCTTTTTCTGTGAATGAGGATTGCTGGTGGCAGGGTTTTTGGTTAGGACTAAATATGATCGCAGCGCCTAGAGTATAGAAATATGTTAGCAACGTTTATTACATCCAGTTGTAAAGGCATAGGAAAAGGGATAGAACAGGACTTCTCGGCCTCAGCACTATAGACATTTTGGGCCGAATAATTCTTTGTTGTAGGGGCTTGTCCTCTGTATCGCACAGTGTTTAGCAGTGTCCCTGACTTCTACCTACCAAAAACCAGAAACACCAACCCCTCCAAGCTGTAACAAACAAAAACATTTCCAGACATTGCAAGATGTCCTCACTTAAGAACCACTGACCTAGAGGCAACCGTAGCATGGGTTCCACATGCAAAGAGTAGGAATTAATAACATAAGAGGAAATGGCTTATGGCTCATATAGAAGGCTACCTGTTGGCAGACTCACCTTTGCATCTGCTGCAAGCACTAGTGATATGCAGACAGTAAGAGCCAGAGAAATATTTCTTGTGATAGAACTTCAGTGAGTGTTTCCAGACAGGGTAAATTATTGTGGTTACTGACCCATGTATGGGTCTTGGAAAAGAGAAAGGTTAAACCTATTCCTTTTTTTTAATTGAAATATAGCTGACCCACAATGTTGTGTTAGTTTCAGGTATACAGCAAAGTGAATCAGTTATACATATTCATGTCAGACAGAGAAAGACAAATGTATGATACCGCTTATATGTGGGATCTTAAAAAATGGTACAGATGAACTTATTCACAAAACAGAAATAGAGTCACAAACATAGAAAACAAACTTATGGTTACCAGTGGGGAAAGAGCGGGGGAGGGATAAATTGGAAGATTGAGATTGACCTATGCACACTTCTATATATAAAATAGATTTTAGTCATCTATTTTATTCATTTTAGAGATAAGTCCATTAGACATTAAAATTTGAAGATGCTTCTTAGGCAAAAATGTTCTGCCTTTAAGCCCCGGGATAGGTTTCAGAAAATTCAGAATGACTGCAAATGATTGGGAAAAAATGAGCCAAGGGAACCTGAGTCTCCAACAGAGATCATTTTAAAGAGCGTCCACCTGGCAACTTCAACAATCCTTGCTCACCCATTTGGAGCCAGGGCCTGGGAAAGCCATCAAGAGGCATGTTTCCAAATGTCCCAATGACCTGGCACATACACTCAGGGCTTTCCAGCAAAGTGAGCCATGCTCTGGCTCCTACTGTTGCATCTTGGTGGCCTGCAGGTAATTCGAGAGTGCATGGTTTTTCTTGAACTACAGAGAGAAGGAAACAGGCTGGGGCAACTCACCTTTCAAAAAGGTTTGCAGTGCGAGAGTTGTGCCAGAAACCACACCTCGCAGCCAGAAGCATCTTCCCAAAGCACAGTCTGACCTGAAAAGTGGATCAACTTAATTCCTTGTCCCTGAGATAAACAATTCTGGCGCTGGGCATATTTTCTTGATGCTACGTTAAACAATTCTGAGAACAGGAAATAAATAAAAATAACTTAGCTACTTGCTTCAAGAAATACCTTCTCCTAGACTTGAACAGATATTTGTACACCTGTGTTGTTAGCAACATTTTTCAGCAGAGCCAAGAAGGAGAAACAACCCAAATGTCTATCAGTGGATGAATAGATAAACAAAATGTGGCATATCCATACAATGGAATATTACTCAGCCTTAAAAAGGAAGGAAATTCTGACACATGCTACAGCATGGATAAACCTAGAGGGCATTGTGCTAAATGAAATAAACCAGTCACAAAAGGACAACTATTGTGTGATTCCATTTAAATGAGATACGCAGAATTGTCAAATTCATACAGACAGAAAGCAAAATGCTAGCTTCCAAGGGCTGTGGGGAGGGGAAGATGAGGAATTAGTGTTTCATGGGAATGGGGTTTTAGTTTGGAAAGATGAAAAAGTTCTGTGGTTGGACAGTGGTGATAGTCGCATAGCATTGTGAATATATTTAACGCCACTTAACCAAACACTTCAAAATGGTTAAAACGATGAAAGTTATGTTATGCATATTTTACTACAATAAAAAAATGCTTCTAGAAGCTAAGACAAGGAACTAACTAAAATAGTTGACTTATCAAGACGAATAACTCACCCACCAAGACTCACCTCATGACCCCTACCCCACACCCAACCTAAAGCTGTTGGGTATAAACTCTGCCCAGCCCAAGTTTCTTCTTTGCAAAATCCACCTTCAAATCACCCAGCCTGGATCCTAAAGCTATAAATATCCTCCTTTTGTCTCCCCATTCTGAGATGCCACCAAGACTCTTTCACAATGTCATCCCCCCTTATTGCAGTAGGTCTGATCATCTTAGCTGTACTTTATTAACAGGTTTTTTTCTAGTGTTTATTTCGAACGTTGATTTCCCTCCTTAAAATTCTTCTGAGGTCACTCATCGCCAGTAACTGAGTTTGCAAATGGACAGGTGGCATGGCCTCCAGTTATACTTTATTTGGCTTGCAAAGTGTACTGAAAAAAATTAAATTTGCTTCCAAATGTTAAACATTGGGAGTTTGCCCAAAGAATATGAATTTCTTCCTTCTCTGGAAAATTCAGGACAAAATACGTTTGTTGGCCCTGTTTCAGACGTTTCGGTCAGTTCAACCAAGGCATTCTCTCAAGCAAAGATGAAATGTTTGATCTGTCTTGACTCTTGGTGTGCACATGACAGTGTCCAGCACAGGGTATTTTTTAGTCTAACATAATATCACTCAGAGGCACTTGCTCGTACCGAATAACAAAGGTCTTGCAAAGCCATGACATTGGTGAGGTATGTCACTGCTTTGGAGCCAAAGGAGCAGGCCTGAGTCTACCACTTATTTCCAATGTGGCATCAGGCAAGTACCTTACCTTCTAGGAACCCCAACTCCTCATTTGTAAAATGGGAGTAGCATGTGGCTTTGGGCAAGATTTAGTGAGCTAGTAAATGTCCTGAGACACAGTGAACACAGAGTAAGTAGAAGCTATCATGACTCTAGTTATACTCCTGACTTGGGTTGAGGCCTTTATTCTGTGAAATCTTTCTCATATTCCATCCATTTATGGCCAAAGCCAGTTTCAGTCCCATATTCAAATCACAAAGTGTGACTCTGAGCTTTGAAGACAATGCCCGTTACCATGGAAGTATTTCTAATGAAAGAAAAGGGGGGAGCAAATTTCAAAGCTTGGGAGAAACCTTTATCTTGAACATCTTTAAACTACTTCCAAAGCCCATGAAATTAATTGTTCCATGATTTCTTATGGAGAACATTTTTGGATACAACTCTTTTTTAAATATGTATGCTGGGAAACATACAATCAATGGAAAGGGTGTTTGGAGAGGGAACAACATTGTATTTATGATTCTGTTTTCAAAATATTTTTACTATGTATATTTTTAACAGAGAGAAACTTAGGGGAGATCATAGAGTACACACCCTGTTTTTTTTAATTTTAATAAAATATTTTATTTAATCCAAATAAAACCAAAATGTTATCACTTTAACATGTAAATCCGGGACTTCCCTGGCCGTCCAGTGGTTAAGACTCTGTGCTTCCACTGCAGGGGACATGGGTTCAGTCCCTTAAACATCTCACCATTTTGTCATTTACTTCATATCTTTTTACTGTTTACGTGAAGAAAGAAAAGCTTGTGGAGACAACTGAACCATCTTGAACATCCCTCCCTGATCTCACATCTTCCCTCCTTCCCCAGGAAGAACCATGATCCAGAAATTGTTGCATGTCATTTCCAGGCATGACGCTGTACTTTTACTATATGTAGCATAGAGCTATAAACAATACGTTATATTTTTGGCATGTTTTTAAACTTCAAATTAGTAATATCATGCTGTATGTCTTCTCATGCTGTTTGCTTCTTACGTTTTATGTAGCCCTGGTTGAATCATTTAAAATACTACACAATAGTTCATTACTTTTGATTCATGGTGGTACTGTATCATCCTTGGGAAAAAAATGATCACACCTCTTCTCTTTCTGGGACTCCTCACCTCCTACGATATAAAGTCCAAATTAAGCCTAGCATTCTAAGACTCACCAAGATCCAGCTGGTTTCTCTCTCCACTAACCAACAGCTAGCTGTTTCCCAAGCATATCATCAACAAGAATCTCGTCTCCCAGATTACTCCTATTCATCCCTAAAAACCCAATTGAAATACCACTTTCTCAGGGAACCTTTCCCTTTAGACTAAGTGAGGCAGCATTTCATTGGCTTCTCATAGCACTTTTCACAGATCTTGATTACAATTCTTAACTCATAGCATTGTCGTCTACGTGTCCCCCTCCCCTGCCAGACACACACACAGCTCAGAGTTTCTTCACTGTGGTTTCTGCAACTGTGTATCACTGATATTGAACACAACCCTCGATACATTATGGCAGGTGCTCAAAAATGATGGTTTAATTGAAGAAAATGATTGTGCATACCATTTTGGGAGAGAGAGTGGGTTCTACCAGTGTCAAGGGGAAATGACGCCTCTTTAAGGAGCTTGTTGTAAGTGTCTCCTCACATTCTCTTTCCTTGGTGGTACAAGTTAACCCTTGGGTCTGAGCCTCTTCCCAGCCCTACTTCCAAACAACTCCAAAGAGCTCCCCCTCCCACGTGAACCAGATACTACAGGACCAACAGCCTGATCTCAGCTCAACATTTAGAGACAAATCCCACCCAAGTTTGGGGGAGAAAGAAGAAATTTTTTAAAGGATAGCCTCCTTGGACCATAGGTACTCAAACCTGGTTCTACGTTGGAGGCACCTGGAGAACTTTAAAAGGCCCTGATGTCTGGTTCTCACTCCCAGAGGTCCTGATGTTGCTGGAGGTACCTTGGGCCCTGGGGTCTTTTCAAAATTCCCTGGGTGATTCTTTCATGCAGTGGAGTTTACAAAGCTTTCCAACCCCCATGCCATAGTGAGTCTGAACAGGTTGCAGACGTGCCACAATATTTATCCTTCCACCCCCAGTGCAGCTGGAGCACCCCCCTTCCCTCCCCTCCTCCAGTCAACGGCCACGGGAAGTCTGTTCGGATTAACTCACCGCGCTGAACAAATACAACGATTTCTCCGTGTGCTGCATTTTGAAAGACTTGGGATGCCTTGCTTCAGAGAACAGGACAAGCCAAAGCAGCCTAGAATTTCATAAACAGCAGGAAGCTTGGTTTCAATCGCAGCCTCTTCCTGGCCACGTGCCCTCGGTCGGTGGAACATTCACGTTTCCCCAAAGACTGGACTCTGTGTTTTTTCTTCATCGTCTCATTGAATCAGTCTCACAACAAGCCTGCGAGGTCAACCTGGTGACCTCCATCTTACAAATGTGGATGATGGTGTTATGCAGGAGGGCCTTATCCCAGCAAAGATCTGATACGGGACAGCGACAGAGATCCTCGCTAAATCTAGAATTGTCTTCTCTGTACTTCCAGGAAGGAAGTAAATGTAAAAAGAGCTGAGGTGACTGAGGGCGTGGGTTGCAGAATGGCCTGGGTGACACTCCCAAAATGAGAGATTTCAGGGCTGGAGATCCTTTGAAACACAAGCGTTCAGGTCACCAGTTCAAATCACCTCCTCTTACCATTTCTGTGACTTTGACTGAACAAATGGACAAACTGGATGCCCAGACCCAGGATGGAGTTCACGATTGTCATCATAACACCCACTGAGTGAAACACTCCACAGAAGTCGCTTCTGCAGTTTTGACTTGATCTTATAAGGTGGGTGTTACTATCCCCATGTGGTGTTTCATAGAGATGAAATTTTCTTGCCAAAGAGCATGTGGCGAAGTAGTGACAACTCTGGAAACGAAACCTGAGTCTGTCTGAGGCTAGTGCCTGATCCCACCGCTGTGCCTCGGCCCTGTTCAGCCTCGTCCCCTCTCTCTGATGACAAAGGAGCATCATAGGGCATCATGTAGCATTTCCTCCACACCCACGGCTTCTTTTATGATCTAACTTCCCAGAAGACATTCTAGAATAAGGCAGACGATAAACCCATCTATTCATCTTTTTCTCAACCCTCCATCCCTCCAACATTCCCAATTCTGCAGATCTGAAATTCCCTATCAAATCAACGTATACACTCACCCTAACTGTAGCCCTAGCCTCATTCGTCACCTTAATCCAAACCATCTGAGTTATCGGAGAATAAAGCAAAAAGAACGAGGGCAGAACAAACAAATTATTATGAAAATGTGGTCTAAATGGTTTTTTTTGTAGTCTCAATTTTTGAATTTGAAAAGTTCTGATGAGCCTGGGTGTCCAGTCTTCTCTCCCACTGCTCTTTTCTCCCATCAGCCCTGCAGGTCTGCTTTGAACTCACCATGCTCGTTTTATACTCAGCGCCTTTCTACGTTTTCTTCTCTCATCTTAGAAGACCCCATCCATCCCACCTCTTAGTTACTGCATTCATCATAAGAGTCAGGTCCCTCAGGGTGATGTGAGGCCTTCTCTCACAACCTGTATCCCAGGTAGCAATTGTCTATTTGTCTGATTATTGGTTTAATGTCCATCTCGCTCCATTAGGATGTAAGCTCATTGAGAGTGAGTTCTGGATCTGTTCACTGCTGTATCCCCACTGCTGAGCACAGTGCCTGGTACATACCACGTGTTCATAAATATTTAGTATGTATGGAAGGATGGATGGGTGGATGGATGGATGGAGATCAAAGGAATTTACTCAGGGGAAGGAAATGCCAGCTTTACTTAAACGATGAGCCCCTGGTTGCAAAGGGGGGATTATTTCAGAAGAAGTCTCTTTTGCCTGCAAACTTCAAAGGTGAACTTGGCTGTGCTCTCCGACTCTGGAGATTCTAAGTGTCGGCTCTTGGGTCTTTGGCTTTACAACTCCGCCACCTAGTGGCCATGGTGTGTATTCTGCAAGGGAAGAGATGTTTACGGATGGAGCAACAGCCCTGTCCATGAACTGTCCATGAACAGGGCACCCTGCTTTCCTGCGGCTGGAACCTCCTCCAACAAATTTGCACCAAGGGTTCTTAATCTTCACGGTTATCACAACTTCCTTGAAGGTGCTTATTAAAATGTAACTATGTTTCTTTAGAAAAATAAATGGGATTTAGAAAATGATCGTCTTTTAAAGTTACCAATAATCAGCATAGAACAATAATTTGGGTGTCGACTTAAAGGATTTGTGTACTGAGTGTCTAGTTAGTATCAAGTGGTAATTCTGAGCATGCCGCCTTAGAGCAAACTCAGATTAAATGGGTAGTTTCTGCACTGTGTGTGTGTATATATATGTGTGTGTGTGTGTGTGTGTACACACACATATACGTATATATACACACATATACATGTATATATGCAAATAGGCTAGTCTTGCTTTGCTGGCCAGGCTAGCAAGCTGCACTGGTGACCCTGAGGGGCCTGACACAGCCATCTCCTTCCATCTTTACAGCATCGCCTCTGTGCCATCTCTGCACTAGTTTACGAGAACAGAGAGAGATGAGGCAGGGAAATGGGATGGAGGAGTTGGGGAACCATACAGGATTGAGTCAGAGGCCAGGGTTTGGATTCCAACACCACCACTTCTTATCTCTACAACCTTGGACAGGTCACTTAACTTCTCCGAGACTCATTTTTCTTCTCTGTAAAATGAGGATTAATAACATCAGATATAATAGGTATTGTCATGTCCATTTTACAGCTGAGGAAATGACTCAAAGAAGAAAGTCACCACCATGCCTGCAGTTGGACAGATAGAAAGTACCAGAGCTAGTATTCGCTAATACTAGCTAGTATTAGCTAGTATTCGCTCCCCAACAGCTAAGCCCTGCTCTGCTGAATGAATGAGCACATCACACAGACGAAAGGCTCCTGCATCATTTGAGAGACAGCATGCACTTCCTTGCCTGCCTAAATGTCAGCCTCAGCCCCCGTACTGATACCTGAAGCTCCTTATTCTTCCATCTCCAAGGCTAAGCTGGTGGGGCTTTTCCTTTAATTGGCATCCGTTCTGAAAACGATAAAAGAATTCGCTAAATACTTCGAGATCTCTGGATGAAAGGACCTCTTGAAACACCACATGTACTTGAAGAATCCACACATCAATGTTGTTATTTTCTGGTTTTTGTCTTTGTCTTTTTTTTACTTGCCTGCTGAGCAAAGCTAAAGCAAGCAACCCTGTTTTCTGATTTCTCAGTCGTGAGACCCAAATATTTCAGATCCGATTTATCTTAGCTCCATTTCTACATTCCACTTATTGCTGTTTCTTGCATTTGCTTGGTTTGCTTATTTGAAGTCATTCATATTACACTTTAAATCATTTTAATCAGTAATGAAATGTGTGGGATGCACTGTTTTCCTGCCCAGATGTCCTTTGTTGTAAACCCATTAGAATACAAAGTAGAAATAATGTGCAATTAATATTATCTGGTCTCCACACAAAAGTTATAAACGTGTTCTTCCTGGTGTACATTCCAAAAAAGATGCCTTCTGCCTCCAGTGGTTCCTGGGCTTGTTCACTCACTCGTGCATTCATTTATTCTTCATTCATTCATCAAATATTTATTAGGGTCTACTATGTACTTGGCTGTGTACCAGACTCTGGGGAGCCAGAGATGAATAAGATTGAGACACAGCACAGAGCAGTATGAGTTTGGAAACAGACAAATGTAGATTTTCCATCCTGACTCTACCATTTTCCAGGTGTGATCTTAGCAACTTGCTAAACCTCCCAGAGACTTGATTTCCTCATCTGCAGAATAGAAATTGATTGCTGACACGGTTAGATATAATCTGTGCCCTGTGCTGAATGAACAGTAGGTACAATGCATAAGTTTAGCTGTGCCATTTCAGCACAGCCTCTGTCTTCAAAGAAGGGCTATCTGGTGGGATCACAGACACGCACTGTATATACACGTATACGCCTTTTTTTTTTTTTTTTTGCCCTACGCGGGCCTCTCACTGTTGTGGCCTCTCCCGTTGCGGAGCACAGGCTCCGGACGCACAGGCTCAGCGGCCATGGCTCACGGGCCCAGCCGCTCCGCGGCATGTGGGATCCTCCCGGACCGGGGCACGAACCCGTGTCCCCTGCATCGGCAGGCAGACTCACAACCACTGCGCCACCAGCGAAGCCCCATATACGCTTTTTGACGGGGGCTGTGCAAAGTACTGTGAGGATGTGGACTGGAGGTAGCTAACGCCACTGCGGGGCTGGGGAAGGATTCAGACAGGAGGTGGAGTCATCTGTAGAGTAAGCTTGCCAAGAAGGAAAGGGGAAATAGCATCGAAGGAAGATGGCACAGCGTGTGCAAAGGCACAGAGTCATAAAAAAGCATAGCATTTCAGAAATTGGAAGAACGTTCACTATGACGGCAGAGTATGTGCATGGGAGGGATGGCAGGAGATGAGACTGGGTGAGAGATGAGAATCAGGTGAAAGGGCTTTGACTGTCATACAGAAGAGGTTGCACTGTGGACCAAGGGGAGGAACGTACTTGGGGCTCTCTCCTCGTCCTCTTTACCTCATCCCCAAAACTCTAACAGGAATTATTTTCCCATCAAAGGAAAAAGCAAAGTTTGGCAAAATAAAGTTGCAAGGTTGCTCCAATTCAAATCAAGAAATATTTGTCAGGACTTCCCTGGCAGTCCACTGGTTAAGACTACATGCTCCCAATGCGGGGGTCACGGGTTCCATCCCTGGTCGGGAAGCTAAGATCCTGCATGCCGCGCACTGTGGCAAAAAAAAAGGGGGGGAGCGGGGAATATTTATCAAGTTTCCTATCTGAGTCTCAAATAGCCTTCCTCCTTGACATGTAAGTGCCTTTAACCCATAGACTTTTTACATATGTTCTAATTATGTAGTACTTCATATGTTCATATGTATCAACAGTAGAGAATAATATTGTAATCTCATAATCGCATACCTATACCCGCTTTATCAGATCTTAACATTATGTCATATTTGCTTCAGTTTTTTTTTTTTTTTTTTTTTTTTTTTTAATCCGTGGGGAATACGCAGAGCTGTAGCACCCAGGGAAGGAACACAGCTGGACAAGGTCTTGTTCTTCAAGGATGGATCCAGACCCCACTGGAGGGAGCCCATCTGGGGTCCCTGGATGGCAGAAAAGTTTGCGGCAAGCTGAACCTATTTACCCCTGGAAATCCACCGGAGGGTGATGCACAGGGAATCCACCCTCTGGATTGACAGGGCAGCTGCCACAGGACGTCCCATCAGGAACACTTGCCAAAAATAGAGCTCCTTACTTCTTCCGATGTCCTTCCAGTTCTGTCTACTGAGAAAGCTTAACATCATGCCAGTTGGCAAGGAAGAAGAATTCCAGCATTGCAAACACGGCAACGAAGGGTGGATTTGGAAGAGAAGTGGCACTAGATGGATAGCTGACACAATAACCTAGCAGGGTTTACCTATAACACATACGCATGCACCCGCACACACCCATACCCACACTTTATTTTTATTTAGAGTTTTAGTTTTACCCTTTAAAAGAAACATTATATATGATTTTGACATCAAAGGTTAATTCAGTTTGCCAAGGTATTTTATCCATGTCTCTGCTCAACGTTGTTCCCTCCTTATACCTCCTCTCTCTGTTCACTTCTCTTCTTGCGGAAATGCATCCTTTGATAATTCTTTTAATACAGGTCTCTAGGCAGTACACTTATTTTCTGTATGTCAGAAAGTATCTTTCTTTTGCCCTCATTCTTGAATTTTAATCAAGTTTAACTTAAGATATAAGTTGGGTTATATTTTATAACATCAAAGTTTAAGAATATGTCATTTTTACCTTTTTAAAATACACCATTGCCACACACTAATATATATAAAATAGATAACCAACAAGGACCTACTATATAGCACAGGGAACTATACTCAGTATTTTGTAATAATCTATAAGGGAAAAGAATCTGAAAAAAAAATAGAAATATATGTGTGTACAACTGAATCACTTGCTGTACATCTGAAATTAACACAACATTGTAAATCAACTGTACTTCAATTAAAAGAAAAGGACACCATTGCCGATGAGAAGTCTGCCAACATAAAAAATTGCTATTATAAGTAATTGCTTTTATAAATAATCTTTTATTTTTCCACTGATGACTCTATATGTTCTTTTTTAGCCTTGATGTTCTACAGTTTCATTACAATGTGGGTGAGTATAATTTATTTTTAGTTCTCCTTTTTCAGGATTCTGAGTGATCTTTTGATATAAGAACTCATATCTCACTTCTTTTCTGGAATGTTCCCAGTAAGCATATCTTCAAACAGTGCTTCTCTTCCATTCTATAAGACACTCATAAGACAAATGTTGGGGTCCCTCCACCTACCTTCATGTCTCCTTACTGCTTGCTTGGACTTATATTTTAAACTCTCTGCTCTCCATGCTGTGACCTAGTTGTATTCCTCAGTACCCATTTCCAATTCAAAACACTTCCATTGTTTCCTGCCTTTTTTTTTTTTATTCCAAAGATCTGTAATTGCTTCTTTTTTGTATTCTTCTGTTATTTGTATTTCTTCATTTCTTGTACTTTGATTTTTCTGAATAGTCTGTACATTCTTATTTGAAAGTCCTTTTTAGACTTTTATGTAATGGTAATTTCCAAAGCAAATTCACATTCCAATGGTCAGATTTGGTAGTTGTCTTTCTTAGCATGAGATTTATTCATGAGTTTTATGATTGATGGTTTGTAGGCTCATTTAAATGGAAAATTCCTCCATCTCTCTCTCTTTCTCTCTCTCTCTTTTCTCTCCTCTCCTTTCTGGATTTCACCTTCCTACATCTGCTGGCTTTGCATCTGTATTCCCTTGGCCCTCCAGGACCCAGTCCAGGACTTCAAAAGACAGTTTATATTTATTGCCAAGACAGTACTGATGAGCACCCAGATCGTGTCACAGAGCTGGGGAGTTGGCACAGCTCCTGAATCTGCCACTGATCCATGTGCCCTTCTCTATGCTTGAAGCTCCCCAGAGGTAAGACCAAGAATCATGGCAGCTGAGATTTCCAACCCTTTTCAAGAGCATGGGGATGTGCATCTGGCGATGAGCCTGGCTCTGTCACCTCTATTGCAGAACAGTTTTAACCACTTCACCTCACAGAACTTGAACTCTCAGCCATTTCTTCTTATGTGTGTCCCACATCCCTTCGGGATCACCTACTATTTGGAATTTCAGTCCTATTTCTGGTCTATGGAGATGTTTCTCTTCGATTTGAGCCAGCGATATCATTTGGTTTTATTTTAATCTTCTTTATTACTGTAATAATGTCTCACTCTTTAATGTGAAGTGTGTGGACTTCCCCAAACACGCGTAGAGACCCTCAAGAAGTTTACCTACAAATAACTGATTGGCTAGAACACAGATGCTGCTGATGGATAGATAATTTGGACACTTTATGTGAAGGGTAAAATGGATCTAGAGTTTTAAAATGTTCAATGCCTTTTCAACATTATCCATTTCTGTAAATACAGCCCCAAGAAATGTCCCAGTGGGTTCGGGCTGCTATAACAAATTACCATGGACTGAGTATTGTAAACAACACACATTTATTTCTCACAGTTCTGGAGGCTGGGAAGTCCAAGATCAAGGTGCTGGCAGATTTGGTGTCTGGTGAGGGACTGCTTCCTGGTTTGCTGATGGTCTTTTTCTCATTCTGTCCTCACATGGCAGAGATAAGAAGCAAGCTCTCTCATACCTCTTCCTATAAGGGCACTAATCCCATTCATGAGGGCTCCATCCTCATGACCTAATTCCCAAAGGCCCCTTTGCAGTTGTATTGGTTTTTAACATATGAGTTGGGAAGGGAAGTGGATGGATACAAATGTTCAGTCCATAACAGGAAATAATCTCAGATAGGGACAAAGTCTCAGCTACAAGCATGCTCTTCAAAGAATTACTTTCTATGTGGGGGGAAAAGGGAAACAACTAGCAATGAATCAACAGTGTTTTAAAACAGAATATTGGACAGTCACTAAAAACATTTTTAAAGCAACTATGAAATGACAAGGGCAAGTGTTTATTGATGTAATATTAAGTAAAAAAAAATCAGAAACTATAACTGTAGATATAATACATAGGCAAAGATGTATTTTTAGAAACACACAGGCGCATTGAATAAAAAGTGATGTTTTTCTCTTTGTGATTGAAGGTAAATTCTGTCTCCTTCTTTGTTCTTTTTAGTATTTCACATGATTTCTACACCTGAGCATACTTAACTTTTGTAATTAGGAAAAAAAAAACAAGACATTTGAGAAATCATAGCAGTTACCATTTTGAGCCCTCACTCTGTCCCAGGGGCTGCTTTTGCTGTTCTATGCACAAGCACCAAAGAGTGTGTTCTCCTGGGGGCTGGACCCCACTCCCTTCCCACACCCACAGCCCGGTCATTTGGGTAGTGGAGCACCCAGAAGGATCCCCCACAGTTGCTGCTCACCCTGATTCTAGCCCCTCTCAGATCTCCTCCTCAGTGCTGAGCTCCTGACCAGACCCCAGCTACCGCCTGCTTGTGTGACTTGTTATACGTTCAGTTTCACTTAAGAAGAACATCCCACATGACAGACACTGAGCCCAGAGCTTTGCAGATCCCTTTTCTCATCCTCAGAACACCCGTGTGTGGGACTTCCCTGGTGGTCCAGTGGTTAAGACTTCACCTTCCAAGGCAGGGGGTGCGGGTTCAATCCCTGGTTGGGGAGCTAAGATTCCACATGCCTCACAGCCAAAAACCCAAAACATAAAACAGAAGCAGTGTTGTAACAAATTCAATAAAGACTTTAAAAATGGTCCACATAAAGAAAAAAAATCTTTAAAAAATAGAACCACACCCATGTGAAGTATGTATTCAGTTGTACAAATGGGAAACAGAGACTCAGAACCATGAAGCAATTTGCCCAAGGCCACAGAGGAAGAAAGGATGGACCCCAGAGCTCTCTAGTCCCCAGGTCCCTATTCCCTCTGCTCTGCTTCATGGCCTTTGATGGGGAAGAACTGAGGCTTCTCTGCTCTGATTAGCTGCACCTCGAAGTTGCTTCCCTATCCCCCCAATTCCTGCCACCCCAGCTTCCTCCGCCTCCCCATGGCCCTCATTTACTGAGCTTTACTGAGTGGCGCAGCTGCCTTGCACCCCACAACAGCAGTGAAGCTTGTGCGGGTGTCTGAGGCGTTATAACTCTCAAAAGAAGAGAAAAGCAAACTGAGACAGGGAGGCTCGACAAAGTGACAATGAAAAGCCCAGAAAAAAAGACTCCCAAAATTGACACGATTTGATTAAAAGAGATGAAATGCTAAGGGATGAAAACGCTGTGCTGCTATGACTTTAAAATTGTGTTAAGAGCCTCAACCTTTCCCTCAGCAACATTAAAACAAAAAGTACTTTTCCTTGTGCTGGAGAAGGTATGGGAGAACTTGAAATTGGGTCAGCGCCACCTGGAAACTCCAGAAACTTCAGAAGCTCAGCACTCGGGGCCCCGGGCCTTCCCTGGGAGGTGACACAGGGATTCCTGCAGACCCAGCAGGGCCTGACTGGGACCACTGAGGAGGCAGAGGAGGGGTTCTGTACACTCTGCATTGATGCAGTCAAGACGAAGTCCCCATCTGTTTACTGAGATTGCATCACATGGAAATGCACATGGGAGATATGTACAATTCATTGGATGGGCTGTATAGAAAAATTCCAAAGACGCCCATTGCCAGCGGATGAGACATTTCATCACACTTGGAGGCGTGACTACTGCTGTATGTCCAGCTGGCTCATTCCAGCCCACAAGAGCTGATGGTAGGCATCACTGTCCAACTCTGTGTTCAGTGACTCATTGGTAGCTTGCAATCAGTCATGGTGGGAATATTTACACCACAGCAGTTGGCAAATGCTGTCAGCCAGGGCTATTTTTCCTCTCAGATGTTCACATTCCCCAAGCTTCCTTCATCTGTAGACTTTCCCTTGCAGACTCCTGGGGCTCCCCCAAACCCTCTCTGAGTTAATGAGCCCCAAGTCCACCCATCCCCAGCCTGGACTTGTCTCTGAGCTCCAGACCCACAACACCAGCTGCCTTTTGGATATCTCTTTCCAAATACAATATTCTTCCCTACAGATCAGCTCCTTCTCTCCAGTGCCCATGTTGGTCAATAATACTACCGTTTCCCAAGCCACATCCTTGAAAACAACCTGGGCTCCCCTTGCTTAATGGATCTAGTCAACCATGAGGTCCCACTAATTTTACCTCCTCCATAACTTTATACTCAGCTCCATTCCCCTATAACTGCCTTGGTCTAGCCCTTCCTTGGATCTCCTCTACTTATCGCAAAGCCCCCTTCTCTCCCTCTCCACATCGTACAAATAATTTAGACCTAAATGGCTACTTTCCTACTTTATCCCTCCCATGGCTAACCATGGCCTTTAGAGCAATGTCAAGTCCTATGACATTCAGAGTCCTCTGTGATCTGGGCTGTGCCTGCTTTTCCAACGTTACCTCCCCAAACCACACCCTGCCATAGGCGTGATCCAACAATGGAAAATTAGTGCAGCCCCAGACCTACCTCGGTATGCCAAGCCTCTGCATGCTGGCACAGAACCTTCACATCCATTGTTCATCTGGTGAACTTCTGTTCATCCTGCAAGACCCAGCTCAGGCACCTCTTTTCTGGAAGTCTTCTCTGAAACGCTTCCTACCCCAGCCCTCAAGAAAATTCCACCAAAGCTGCTCTTATGCTCCCACTGGAACTCTGCATACTAGGACGTTGGCACAGACACAGTATTTGCAATGATCTCTGTCTACCCAGCTCTGGGAGGACTGGGTCATGTGGTATTCATCCTGGTATGTACTCCTCCTGCATAGCCCAGACTCCAGTACCTAGTAGGACCGTGGGGATGGCTTGCTGAGTGAGGAATGAATGAAGGTCCACAATCACACATCTAGTGATTGCCAGGACTTGATGCCTGGTCCAGGGATCTCTCCACTGAGTATCCTGGCTTGTCACAGGGAGAATGGGGAACACCCATCCTGCGAGCTGGGCGTGCAACTCCTGAGTTGCTCGGTGACTCTCACATTAAGAACATTATCTCAGGGACTTCCCTGGTGGTCCAGTGGTAAAGAATCTGCCTTCCAAAGCAGGGGACATGGGTTTGATCCCTGGTCAGGGAACTAAGATCCCACATGCCACGGGGCAACTAAGCCCGCGTACCACAACTACTGAACTCATGCGCCTCAAGTAGAGAGCCTGCGTGCCGCAAACTACAGAGCCCTGGAGCCTGTGTGCTGCAACTAGAAAGAAGCTCATGCGCTGCAACAAAAGAGCCTGTGCACCGCAATGAAAGATCCCTCATGCCTCAGAGAATATCCCGCATGCTGAAACTAAGGCCCAGTGCAGCCAAAAATAAGTTAGATTAATAAACAAATAATAAATAAATCTTAAAAAAAGAACACTACCTGGTGGAGAGAAGTCAAGACTTCGGCAGATAAATGCAGGAGAAAAACCTAAAAATGTTCAAAGTCTTTGATGTAGTAGATGTCCCACTCCTGTTTCTTTCTCTTTCTTTTCAATCATTGCCTTAAGCTACTGTTGTGTGTACAAGATGTTCATCAAGATGTTTTGCATATAGCCCACATCTTTTTTTTTTTTTTGCTGTACGCGGGCCTCTCACTGTTGTGGCCTCTCCTGTTGTGGAGCACAGGCTCCGGACGCGCAGGCTCAGCGGCCATGGCTCACGGGCCCAGCCGCTCCGCGGCATGTGGGATCCTCCCGGACCGGGGCACGAACCCACCTGCATCGGCAGGCGGACTCCCAACCAATGCGCCACCAGGGAAGCCCAGCCCACATCTTTTTTAAAAAGTTCAAGCATCCGTGGATACGTGCTTGCTGCAGGACTAATAAATTATGGGTGTTCTCGAACATATATAATGTTAAAAATTATGGAGGGAATACAAAGACATAGAAATTGCTATACTAGATTTTTTGCTCACTGCAATGAATCACCTCATGCCCCCCCCACACCAGTTACAAGTGTCCATTTTGGAGGACACTGGTCTATAATACCAACATATGAATAAACCTCACTGCTCAGCATTAGGAATGGGTTACATAACTGTCCTGACACCACCGCCAGATATGAATGACATTCAGAGCACAGACGTGATTTAAATCCTTGTTGTGTGTCCTTGAGCAAATTGGCTTCACTTCTCTGATCCTCAGTTTTTCCATCTGTAAACTATTAATAATCATTCCCTAGCATACATGTATACACTAATTTGTATAAAATAGATAACTAATAAGAACCTGCTGTACAAAAAGAAAAGAAAAGAAAATGCATTCCCTAGCAGGGCTGAGGGGAGAAATCGAATGCCCCCTCAACCCCAGGCACGGTATAAAGAGTAACCCACACACAGAAGGTACAAGCAATGGTGTCTGGAATATTACACAGTCATTTAGAATTATTCATGTATTTATGAAACGTTCGTAACGAGGGAAAGTGCTGGAAGTATGTCATTGAAAACATGCCGATTCCAAGTTGGTGGATCAGCTGAGGGACGGCAGGGCTGCACTCGGAAGCGGAGTGAAGGTCCTCGAAAAAATGTTTAAAGTGGGAGAACTATTTATTCACATTTTTTCTTTTTGCTGTTATATAGTTATAGTTTACTTTTTGTTTGTTTGTTTTTTGCGGTACGCGGGCCTCTCACTGTTGCGGCCTCTCCCATTACGGAGCCCAGGCTCCGGACGCGCAGGCTCAGCGGCCATGGCTCACGGGCGCAGCCGCTTCGAGACATGTGGGATCTTCCCAGACCGGGCACGAACCCGTGTCCCCTGAATCAGCAGGCAGACTCTCAACCACTGCACCATCAGGGAAGCCCTAGTTTACTTTCTAAAGAACCCAAAGAGAAGAGCGATTATAGAAGGGAATAGAAATCCAGGGTGCCCTGAGATTTGAAGGGTGAAGATAGCCCTTCAATCCACGTTTGTGTTGTGGGCGTGCGTGTGTCAGGGGTGGTCCTGTGGGCTGGGCTCCAAGGGGACCACGACAGACAAACCGTCAGAACTGACGTCCAAGTGCAGAGGGACAGAAATGAACAAGCAGCTTCCAAGGATCGCCGAGAGCTGTAAGGGAAACCAAAGAGGTGATGTAGTAGAGGGTGCAGCAGGGTTGGCTGTGACTAGCTTTTCTCTGGGGTGGTGACATCTGGGCTGAGATCTGAAGGATGAGAAGGCGCCAGCCATGGAAAACCCAGAGGGGGTGAAGAGACCGCCAGGCAGAGAAGCAGCTAGAGGGAAGGAGCTGGGTGCTCAGAACCATCCTCTGCGAAACCCACCCGCCAGGTATCATTCCATGTCAGCTCCTCACACATTTCCAAATGCCCTTGACCTCTTCTGCCGACAAGAGGATGGGAAGCCAGCATCACTACTGGGACCCCAATGCCAGGACCTTGCAGAGTGCCTGGTCCATGCCCCGGCTGCTTGCCAGGGGGCCAAGGAAGACCTAAATGAACCAAACAACCCGTCACCAGTGGCCAAGCTGGACAGTTGGGCTCCGGGATGGCAAAGAGCCGGACCGCTCCTGCCCAGATGTCCACAGGCTCAGTCCCTCACTCCGCACATATCTCGGCTCACGTGGCATCTTCTCAGAGAGGCTGTCCCCCTCTCCCACCCGGCCCGGCCCCCCTTGGTTATTCTTCATGGCACCTTCCCCAGCTGACGTTTTAGGGGTTTATTTCTGGCTGTGCGTACTGCCCGTCTGGATTGAGAGCTCTGTGGTACGAGAATGCATTTTCCCACTGTCTCCCCTACTCCTAGGACAGAGCCTGCCTCGTTGCAGATGCTCCCTATATAACCTTTCCAGTTTGCTAAAGGCCTCCACTGTCTTCCAAGCCTTTCTGCATTTGCTGAAAGAGAAAACAGCAAAAGAAACTTCCTTTTGAAGTAAAAAACAAAATGGGCATCAGATGAGTTAGCTTTTAGGGAAAAGAGAATGATGCCCATCCTGCACCAGCCACCTTCCTTGTAAAGTCTCACACACCCTCAGAGCATCTCTGGGAGGCGGCATTTTCATCAGCATGTGTGCAATAAGGTTTCAAGTACCAGCTGACGTGCTTTTACTTATCTCTGCACTCGGGATGCATCTTGCCTGTATCCTGAGGCCTGCGCTCCCACCCAGCCTGACAGCTCACCGACAATCACCCACTGCCTTGGGCGGTGCCAGTCACGGTGGCATCAGAGAAGAAAATCACACATTTATGTATTTTAAGTTCAAAAGCCAGTGATTATATACAGCAGAACAATTGCGATGCACACGTGGAAATTTTCCAGCTCCCCAGACTACAGAAGCCACTGCACAGGCTGGAAGAAGGAGGGAGAGCACGAGGATGGTAACGGGGGGGGGGGGGGTGCTGCAGGGACTGGGACGCCCCCTCCACCACCAGGATAAGGTCAGGGGGCCTCGTGCAGGCCTGGTCGGGGCTGCACAGGGGCCAGTGTCTGTTTGAGGGAAGACTGACCATTGCTTTCACCGAGGACCCTCAGTCTTCTCAGGCACATCTGGGAGGGCCATTCTCTACCTAAGGCTCCCAGGACAAAGGTGGGTCCTAAACAGTGGCTGGGGGTGAGCAGGACCCTGTGGGGCTCCTGGGCATGGAAGCTTTCTGTGTCCCCAGGTTCTTGTTTGTAGGAAATAGGCTTCAGCCTCCGTGACCTTCCCTGAGCTCCAAAGGGCAGATACAAACAGCTGCTAATCAGGGAAGGGAGGGGATGCAGAGACAGGGCAGGAGCAACAAAGAAACAATAGTGCAGCCTTGGGGCAGGGTCCTGGTTCCCCCTCAAGGGATACACATAATAATATCTTTGCTCTCTTCTACAGAACTAAACCCCCCAACACATGGAAGATGCTAACTACTTGATGAAGCATTCTTCATTCCAGAGAGAAGGTCACAGCCTGATGACCTCGAGAAACACCGAAGCTCATCAAGAAACCACCTGCGGCCAGGTTAAACGAATGCAGGCCCTGCACATACCCTGAAACTTATCAGCAACCTCGCCCTTGAACCATTGCTATAAGACTCCTCACCAAATCCCCCTGGGTTGGGACACATGGAGCTCTCTGTGTCCCCTTTGCCTGGCAAAGCAATAAAGCTACTCTTTTCTACTTCACCCAAAACTCTGTCTCCAAGATTTGATTCAGCACCAGTGCACAGAGGTCAAGTTTTCGGCATCAGGGGAGAAGGGACAAAAACCCAGGGCCAAGAGGAGAGAGAAGAAGTTCAAGGCCTCCGAGGGGTGGAATATCCCCCCTCCCTTATGCTTATTTTGCAGATCAGAAAAATGATACTCAGAAAAGCTAATGGCCTGTACAAATAGATGTGATGGGGAAAGAGTTTGAATCCATATCTCACTGACTCCAGGGTTCCTGAGCTTTCCACCTGACCTGGCTACCTGCATCAAGAGGTGGCACTGATCAAATCCATTTCCTCCCAGTCGCACATGGCCCTAGTGGTCGTTAATGATTCTTCAAGTGAACCAAGAATCAAGGGTTCCCAGAGGGATGTACCGGTGGTTCCACATTTGACCACCAGAGGGCACTAGCAGCACACAGACCTGCCTGTCTCCTATTTCTAGGTGGGGCTCCCTCCAGCCAGGCCTCCTTGTGAGCTGAGGGTGTGCCTTTGTCCTCCCTCGTTTCCTTATTCCAGTGTCTAGTTCACAGCGCACTACACAGTAGGTGTGAGTGCGAGTGAGTAGGCCTTGCGGGGGAGCAGAATGCCTACAGTTGGTGGAAGTTTGGAGTCTCCACCAACAAGCTATTTATACCTTAGATTAGAATTTCTCCAAATCTGACCCTGGGACCATCTCTCCCAATACCAGGAGTTCTTTGAGAGGCAGATTCACCCCAACATCATGGAGTTAAAAATGGAGTGGGCCCCGGGAATCTGCATTTATACCAAGTGTAGAGGTTTCTGAAGCCAAATAAACTTTGAGAACCCCTGCATTTCAGCACAGAAAGCACATGACAGCCCAAGTCAAACGTACCCAGTTATTGGGAGGCCCCTAGGAGGAGAAGCCACTTGCTCAAAGCCACACACCCACGCGCGGTAGGGCCAGGACTTGCCCCCAGGCTTGCCTAGTTCATGCAGTTGGTGGAGCTAAGCTTCACTCAAAGTCTGGTCCCCATGGGGGAGTATAGGCTGTACTCCTGAAAGAATGAGGCCCTCTTCTCTGGGCCTCAATTGCCTCACCGAGCCACGACCACAGGACTCTAAGAATGAGATTTTTTGTGGTGGGATTTCCCTTACACCTTTTCCAGGCTTCCAAGGTCCCTGAATTAGAGTTTAGAAATCAGATCAGGTTCCCACTGGAATCAGAAACAGAGGCCAAACCATAACTGGTTAATGATGCCTTCCTACTCAGAAAATGTCCCAACTCTTTAGTGTCCAGGGGTCTCCTTTCCAGAACCTTCCAACGGAGCCATTCCCATTCCTGCAGTGTTAAGAGAGCAGAGGCATGGGCCACTTCACCCACAAGAAAACCATGGTAAGTGTATTCTGAACACTCAGGAGAGAAACTAAAGAAAGGTAGTGCCTTGGTGGTGAAAAGGAATGAGAAGGGGGAGAAAGAAAGAGAGAGCGTGAGGGAAGAAACAGATCCTCCAGAGAAGGTGTGAGGGTCTCGTCTGAGCAGCTGCACAGAGTAGGAGCCACTAGAATCAGACCTCTGTAGGGATGTGAATTCTGGAGCAGTGTCTCCAAGCCCTGGGGACATGGGACAAGGAGAAGTAAGGTCACCACAGTGGTTGTTATGGAAACAGAGCCAGTCTTGAGAGGAACACACTGGCTGCCATCACCACCAAGAAAAGACGTGTCATCACCATGTCTGCCCACCCGCCGCCTTGCTCCTAGGATCTCAGCCACCCCACAGGGCAGATACGTTGAGTGTCAGGGCAGTCTTCTGTATTTGGAGTTGGTTCGTGCAGTGGGCCAGGTTATTTTTTGCTCAGTGGTATGCTGCTTCAAGGAAACCAGATATGTTGAAGGAATTAGAGTGTTCAGAACATTTCCTTGAGAATTCTTCAAATATTCAAGGGCGGTCAGACAGAGGAGGAATCAGATTGGGTTTAGGTGGAGATTAGTGGGAATGAGTTATAGGAAAGCAGGTTTAAATCCCATAAAATTCAATTCAACCAAATTCATTGGGCATCTGTGTAACCTCTAAGCCTGGGGCTGGACCCATCTGTGATGATTTCAAGAAGACTTTAAGGGATATGTTGATAAATGTTTAAAAATAGTTATGTATCTATTTTAATGAGAACTGAAGAAAAATGGAATTGCACTTTCAGCCCTTTATTGATGGTAGGAATACAGAATTGTATTTCTCAATGAATTTGTCTGTATTTTTAAGTTAACAGATTTAAAGAAACATTAAGTAAATAATATTAAAGATGGTACCCAGAAAGTGCAAACATTATAAAGGTAAGAAGAGAACAACTCTTTGGGAAACATTGACCTGTTGGCATTGATTTGTGAGCACAGGCGTTTGCTGTAACAAACAAGCCCTTCGTCTCAGTGGCTGTGGGGTTCGGTCACATCAGCGGCACCAAATAAACTACATCTCTTGGTATTCACACTTGATGTAGCCCTCTCCCTCCAACTGGGCTGGCTCTGTGACTTGCCCGAGTCTAGAAAATGCAGCAGAAGTGATGCTGGGTCCATTCCAAGCCTAAACCTTAGGAAGGTCTGGGAGGTTCCACTTTCCCACTCTTGATAGCCCTATAAGCTCCATACAAGATGTCTGGCTATGCTGTCGGAGTGACCAGGGAAGGACCACAGGAGAAGCCATGGGGAAGGAGAGAGGTCCTGATGCTACATGGAGAGAGAAAGAAGCACTGCATCCTAGTGTCCCACGTGAACCCCGCCTCCAGCCAGCCCACCAGCTGAACATGCGGGCTGCATGAGTAACCAGCAGCAAGACCAGAGGAGGAACAACCCGCTAAGCCCAGCCCACATGCAGAATTGCGTGCAATTAAAAATAGCATTTGTTTTAAGCCACTAAGTTTAGAGGTGGCTTGTTATGCAATAATAGATAATAATCAAAAGGTTGTTTTGATACCATTCAGGTTTCTTTCTCACTCACAGTATTTTCAATTTGCCGGTACTCTGCTCCATGTCATCATTTGGGGATTCAGTATCCTTCCATACAGTGGGTTAACCATCTTCTAGGGTCTTGGCGTGCTTATCCAGATCCTCTACACGTGGCCACAGAGAAGGATTGTGCAAGATGATTGGTGGGGGAGAGGGGGTGGGGTGAGGCCTGAAAATGGCAGGCAATTAAGTAGGACAAGAATTCAGTTATGTGGCCCCACCTAACATAAAGGGGGCTGGAAAATGTGACTGAACCATGTGACCAAGATAAAGAGGAAAAGTACAAATTTGGAGAGCCCTACCGTCTCTCCACATATGTTATTAAAACACATACATACATACACCATGCTAGTGACCTAGTGCAGTGAGTCTTGTTCTAGAATATGAATAAATGGCTTTGGGGACCCTGAAAAAAGAGCAATGAGCTTTGCGTGGAGCCAGGTGGCCAGTCAGCAAGTACAAGGAGTGGCTGGTAACATTTGACCTGGGTTTTGAAGGATGACTAGGAGTTTTCCAGCCAGAAGGGGAAGATGAATCTAGGCAGATGGTAGATGGCCATGAAATAACACATTATATGCAGAAAGCAATGAAGGAAACAACCACAAAATTAATGAGATTAAGCTTGGATGACCTGGTTTGAGGCCTCATGGGGGCTGCATTAGAGGACACCTGGGCCTTTCAGTTACATTAACATTTAGGTTGAACCCATTTTGAGCTGGGTTAGTTATTTATGAACCAAAGAGCCCTGATGAATGATTCTTCCTAATGTAAAGTTCTAGGATTATTTATTTCTCAACAAATAACTTCCACTACACCATCCAAGGCCGGTCATCCAAAAGTACAGTAGGAGACAGCTAGATAATAAACATAAAGTATCCCCAACCCGATCTTTACCACTGGTCCCCACTGTCAGAGCCCTTGATTAGTTACTCATCACCCATTCCTTGGAGTCAAAGCATTTCCATCTCTGGCTCCCTATTCTGTCAGACACATTGCAGGGCACCCCCTTAGCTCCTGCTGGAACTACGCCATCCCATAGTTTCTGGCCACAGGTGATTGGTTGAGATATAGCCACCTGACCTTTGATGACCCAATCACATTCTCTCCTATCAGAACTAGAGACACAAAAACTCCAGTGGGACGTTGATAAGCCTGCAGCTGACAACCTGGGATTTAGGATCAGTTTTTAGGAAGGTGTCAGCTGGAAAGCTGACAGCTGGAAACTCGTCTTCAGAGAAAGGCAGGAGAAGAAACAGATCAGCAGAGAAGCCATACAGCCCAGGAATGGAGAGAAAGAAAGGGGTGGCCCAATGCCTTCTACTTCCCGTGACACCCAAGTCAATGTCCTGCTTTTGTTTTTCATGATACTCCCTTGTGACCTACTGAGAAGCCACCTTTTCTGAGATAATTTGAATAGGTTACTGTTCTTTGCAAAATAAATTAGTCCTGGCTGAAGCAGAGAAAAGAACAATTTATTGGGGCTATTGTAAGACTAATAATGTAAAAGTAGGATCATGAAGCACATCAGGGATAAAAATATCTTATGGGAATGTTGTGTAGATGACGTGGGATTACCCATGAAACGCACGGTCCCTGGCACATATTAAGCACAACCTCCCAAAAATGCTTCTATGACCATTATCATTCCTCCCATAGCCTCCATACACCCCCATATTCCTGAGTGTGTGACTTTACTGAATGGAAGAAGATGTACCTCGCTTGGCACACAGCTGCCAACCTCAAATCCCAATACACATGCTTTTCTATAAAGACCCTCCCCACAAAGTATTTTTCTCTTTGCTTTCTCCCGAGAAGGCCCCGGACTCATGACCTCATCTGTCCCTCCAGGGCTCCCAGCTGCACCCGAAACTTGCGCACCCAATCCCATCCAAGTATTCAGCAGGACAAAGGCCCCCCACTATAACAGTCAGTTAGACGGCATGGCTTGCTCCCCGTTACACTAACCATGGCTACTGAGATTAAGCAGATACTGTGTTGGCTCCAGTGTCTACCCATAGGGTGAAGCCAGGTTCAGCTCTGCCAAGAGACCGACAGCACAGAACATCAGCTCCCATCAAGGACGAGGGTCTAATTCAACCTCTTCGTGACAGATGCCACTTGCTGTCGATGGGCCTGCCCTCCCTTGGTCTTCCCCCTGCCACTGCCCTCTCTGTCACCTCCCTTGCTGTCTTAAGGACTCTTGAAGATGTCACATAAGGCAAATGCCAAGTTGTCAGTGAAGGGGGTGAAGACTTCATGGAGCATTAGGACTAATTAACAAAAACGTATCAAAGGGGAAGGAAGCCTGAGGCCTGTTCTATAAGGAAGATGGTCTGTCTCCAAGGAAGGGGAGAAGTCTGGCAGGAGAAGGGGGTGGAGAAGCTAAGAGAAATCCTTGTACTGTACCAGATGTGTCTTGACGTGTCTTGTGTCTCATTCTCCACAAAGCTCCAAGACAAATTAATGTGCCTGATGAACAGGAAGTAGGCATGCCTGTGAGTTTTGAAACGAGGAGGAGCTGCCAGAACCCATCACAATTAAGCTAAAATGGGCCCTTAGTGACTTTTGGTCAAACATATTGGTTAACTTAATTTCATGTGCATAGTCTACAATTCTACAACACAGTCATCCAAACAATTATTTTATTGGCCCCAGGAGCCACAACACACCTAAGCTTTTAATGACCTCAAATTTCATCATCACCCAAGTTTCAAGCTGGAAATTCTCATGGTTTTATACTGTCAAGCTGAGGACATTGGAAGGCTATGTGTTAGAATAAGAAATTGAAAATAAAAAGAAACACAAGTGACTGGCAAACATAAGAACCTGTGCCCATGTACAGTGATAGTCATGTCGATGCAAATTGAAAAGACAACAAAATATCATTTTCATTCAGCAAACTAGCAAATGCTAAAACATTTGATAGTTCCTCTTGTTGGAAAGAATGGAGACAGACAGAAACCGTCTTACACTGTTGTGATTGAAAATTAGTGCAACCATTTTGAAAATATCTTAGCACAACCTTTCCAAATTATAAAAGTATATTCTGTTTGAATATACTTTCTGCTGCCAGGAATTTTCCTGCCACCGTAGTCATCACATGTTTGAATTCTGTGCAATGGTCAGAATAAGTGAGCTGGATAGACATAGAGCAATGTGGAATGATTCCAAAGATACAATGTGCATAAAAATAAGAAAAAGAATAAAGTTAAAGCATAATATAAGTATAAATATACCCCAAACAATATCAAGTGTTTGGAGATACACATATAATAGAAATGAACAATGAAATGTGGGTAGAAAAGACACACAAGATATACAAGAGTAGATGCCTGTGGTGAAAATAGTGGTAATGAGGAAGGTGATAAGTGGAAAACGATAATAAAACTTTTTAAAGTTAAGAGATTTTATGTGGACATTATGCCATGCTGTGAATTAAGCTACATGATGGACTCAGTCAGGTATAACTGGATTCTGAAAAAAAAAATAAAACAGCGACAGCAAAATTTCCCAACTATTCTTGCTTAAGCATACAGAATATACAGGTTCAAAAATGTTAATTGAGATGTTTGATGTACTAGCAATAAGTTGAGAACATTTTAAATGTCCATCAGTTAAGATTAGATAAATTAGCTTACATCTATTCAACAGCACACAATGCAGCCTTGAAAAAATAATGAGGTGACTCTATATTAACTATATGGAATGTTCTCTAAGTTATATAGTTAAGTTGTAAAAATGACATATAGTATAAAAGGAGACAAACATAGATGACCTGGGACATTTAATGTCTTCCTTCCGTCAGTAGTTTAGTAAGAGTACTGAGTCAGAGGTCTGAGTTTACTCAGTGAAAAAACAGGCTGATTCCAGCCACTGGTTCCAAGCAGGATCCCCCCTTCCAAACACGTCATTTCTTCAACAAGGAAAGTCCCATTATAACATGGTCACCTAGATGTTCCCTGCTCTTCCTTTTCTATAACTATGATAGACTATTTTAGGAATGGATTTCTTATCCTGAATCCTTTTCTAAGATACTCCTAGTCCAGCTATACCTAGATGAACCTGTGTATGATTGGAATCTCAAAAGGAGAAGAGAGAAAAAATAGAGTAGAATAAATGTTTGGAAAGATTATGACTGAAAAATTTCCAAAAATGATAAAGACATCTACCATGTATCCAAAACTCTCAAGGAACTGCAAGCAGAATAAATACTCCTCCCATCCAAATTCACCCAAAATACCTATACACAACATATTCAAACTGGTGAAAACCAAAGATAAAAAGGAAATCTTGAAGGCAGCTGAGAAAAAGTACACTACCTATAGAGTATCAAAGATATGAATTATAGCAAGATTTTTATCAGAAACTATGCAAATCAGAAGACAATAGAATGACATCTTTAAAGGTACAAAGGCATAAAAGAACCATCAACCCAGAATTCCATTCCTAATGGAAAACTTTCAAAAATGAAGAGTGTGGGGGGCAGAGTCAAGATGGCAGCATGGGAGGACGCGGAGTTCATGTCTCCTCACACCTAGGGTACCTGCCGGATGCTGGTGGGGGAACTCTATGCCCAAGGAGATGGGAAGAACCCCTAAGTGACAGGGTAGGATGTGGGGGGAGTGAGGGAGGAGAAGTGGAAGCCAGACAGGACCAGCGCCCTTGAGGGGTGGCTGGGAGAGGGGAAGTGTTCCCATGCCTGGAGGTACCTTGAGGGGCTCAGAAGATCAGGCGGAGCATGCCTAGCAATTCTCCCACCCAGTCGGGCCCCAGGAAGCCTGCTGGGCTGCCGAGCCAGGTCCTCCACCCTCCAAGGCCCTCTCCGGGCCATGTGGGTCCTAGGGGCGTAGGAGGGAGGCAGGGGGAGAAGATGAGAGGCAGATGGAGAGGGTCCCTCTGGGATCAGAGGATCAAGCAAGGCACCAAGGGCACTTCCCCACCCACTCAGGCCCCAGGTAGCCTGCTGGGCTCCTGGGCCTTGTCCTTAGTTCTCCAGGGACCCCTCTGGTTACGTAAGTCCTAAGGGTATGGGAGGGAGGGAAGAGGGGGAAAGAGGGGAGAGAGGCAGACATAGGGAGGCCCTCCAAGGCTAGGGGATCAGGGGAAGCGCCATGAGCATTTCCACCACCCACTCTGGCCCAGGGAGCCTGGTGGGGTCCCAGAGCTGGTCCTCCGCCCTCCAAGGTCAGAGGCACTCCTGAGCCCCTCCTGCTGCGTTGAGCCTAAGTCCCACCTGCTGCCCTGCCCAGGGCCTTTTCCAGACCTGTGGGTCCTAAACATAGGCCCCACCCACCACCTAAACCCCACCCCTGCCTAAGCCCTGTCCCCAACAGCCAAGGCTTTTTCCGGCTTTTTTTTTCCTTGTCTTTTTTGCTATTGTGATTCTGTTTTACATTCCAGTTGTTGTTTCACCCATATTTTAATTTTTTCTAACATATGTTAGTTTTCTAATCTTATTTTATTTTTTACTCTTTGTTATTGTTCTGCTTTTTTTTTTTTCCCACCCCATGTGGCTTGCAGGATTTTAGTTCATGAGCCAGGGGTCAAGCCTGAGCTCCTGCGGTGGGAGCTCCAAGTCCGAACCACTGGACTAATGGAGAAGCTCAGACCCCAGGGACTATTCATCCTAGTGAGGTCTCCCAGAGGTCCTCATCTTGGCACCAAGATACAGCTCTACCCAACAGCCTACAAACTCCAGTACTAGAAGCCTCAGGCCAAACAACCATTAAGACAGGAACACAATCCCACATATCAAAAAAAAAAAAAAAATGATGACAAAAAAATATGTCACAGATAAAGGAGCAAGGTAAAAACTTACAAAACCAAATAAATGAAGAAGAAATAGTCAACCTACCTGAAAATGAATTCAGAGTAATGATAATAAAAATGATCCAGAATCTCAGAAATAGAATAGAAGCACTGATCAAGAAAATACAAGAAATGTTTAATAAAGATCTAGAAGAACTGAAGAACAAACAAACAGAGATGAACAACACAATAACTGAAATGAAAAATACACTGCAAGAAATCAATAACAGAATAACTGAGGCAGAAGAATGAATAATTGAGCTGGAATACAGAATGGTGGAAATAACTGCCTTCTGAGAAGCAGAATAAAGAAAAAAGAATGAAAGGAATTGAAGACAATCTCAGAGACCTCTGAAACAACACTAAACGCACCAACATTCAAATTATAGAGGTCCCAGAAAAAGAACAGAAAAATAAAGGGTCTGAGAAAATATTCGAAGAGATTATAGTAGAAAACTTCCCTAACATGGGAGAGAAAATAGTCACCCAAGTCCAGGAAGCGCTGAGAGTACCATACAGGATAAACCCTAGGAGAAACACACCATGATACATGTTAATCAAACTAACAAAAATTAAATTCAAAGAAAAAATATTTAAAGCAGCAAGGGGGCTTCCCTGGTGGTGCAGTGGTTGAGAATCTGCCTGCCCATGCAGGGGACACGGGTTTGAGTCCTGGTCTGGGAAGATCCCACATGCCGCGGAGCAACTGGGCCCGTAAGCCACAACTACTGAGCCTGCGCGTCTGGAGCCTGTGCTCCACGACAAGAGAGGCCGCGACAGTGAGAGGCCCGCACACCGCGATGAAGAGTGGCCCCCACTCACCGCAGCTAGAGAAAGCCCTCATACAGAAACGAAGACCCAACACAGCCAAAAATAAATATAAATAAATTAATTTTTAAAAAAAGCAGAAAGGGAACAGCAAAAAATAAAATACAAAGGAATCCCCATAAGATTATCAGCTGATTTTTCAGCAGAAACTCTTCAGGCCAGAAGGGAGTAGGATGATATACTTAAAGTGATGAAAGAGAAAAACCAAGAACCAAGATTACTCTACCCAGCAAGGATCATCATTCAGGTTAGATGGAGAAGCCAAAATCTTTACAGACAAGCAAATCTAAGAAAATTCAGCACCACCAAACCAGCTTTAAAACAAGTGCTAAAGGAACTTCTCTAGGAGGGAAACACAAGAGAAGAAAAAGAAAAAGACAAAAACAAATCCAAAACAATTAAGAAAATGATAATAAGAACATAACATTTTGATAATAACCTTGAATGTAAATGGATTAAATGCTCCAACCAAAAGACACAGACTAGCTGAATGGATACAAAAACAAGACCCATATATATGCTGTCTACAAGAGACCAACTTCAGACCTGGGGACACATACAGACTGAAAGTGAAGGGATGGAAAAAGATATTCCATGCAAATGGAAATCAAAAGAAGGCTGGAGGAGCAATACTCGTATCAGAAAATATAGACTTTAAAATAAAGACTGTTACAAGAGGTAAGGAAGGACACTGCATAATGATCAAGGGATCAATCCAAGAAGAAGATATAACAATTATAAATATTTATGCACCCAATATAGGAGCACCTCAATACATAAGGCAAATACTAACAACCATAAAAAGGGAAATACAAAGGATTATAAGAGACTACTACAACAATGATATGCCAATAAAATGGAGAACCATGAATAAATGGAAAAATTCTTAGAAAGGTACAATTTTCCAAGACTGAACCAGGAAGAATTAGAAAATATAAACAGACCTATCACAAGTAATGAAATTGAAACTGTAATTAAAAATCTTCCAACAAACAAAAGTCCAGAACCAGATGGCTTCACAGGCAAATCCTATCAAACATTTAGAGAAGAGCTAACAGCTATCCTTCTCAAACTCTTCCCAAAATTGCAGAGGGAGGAACACTTCCAAATTTGTTCTATGAGGCCTCCATCACCCTGATACCAAAAGCAGACAAAGATATCCCCCAAAAAAGAAAATTACAGACCAATATCACTGATGAGCCTAGATGCAAAAATTCTCAACAAAATTCTAGCAAACAGAATCCAACAACACATTAAGAAGATTATACACCATGATCAACTGGGATTTAACCCAGGAATGCAAGGATTCTTCAATATACACAAATCAATCAATGTGATACACCATATTAACAAATTAAGGAATAAAAACCATATGATCATCTCAATAAATGCAGAAAAAGCTTTTGACAAAATTCAACACCAATTTATGATAGAAAACTCTCTAGAAAATGGGCATAGAGGGAACATACCTCAACATAATAGAAGCCATATATGAAAAACCCACAGCAAGCATCATTCTCAATGGTGAAAAACTGAAAGCATTTCCACTAAGATCAGGAGCAAGACAAGGTTGTCCACTCTCACCACTCTTAATCAACATAGTTTTGGAAGTCCTAGCCACAGCAATCACAGAAGAAAAAGAAATAAAAGGAATACAAATTGGAAAAGAAGTAAAACTGTCACTGTTTGCAGATGACATGATACTACACATAGAAAATCCAGAAGATGCCACCAGAAAACTACTAGAACTAATCAATGAATTTGGTACGTTTGCAGGATACAAAATTAATGCACAGAAATCTCTTGCATTTCTATACACTAACAACGAAAAATCAGAAAGAGAAATTAAAGAAACAATCCCATTTACCATCGCAACAAAAAGAATAAAATACATAGGAATAAACTTACCTAAGGAGGCAAAAGACCTGTACTCAAAAAACTATAAAACATTGATAAAAGAAATCAAAGATGACATAAACAGATAGAGAAATATACCATGTTTTTGAATTGGAAGAATCAATATTGTGAAAATGACTATACTACCCTAAGCAATCAACAGTTTCAATGCAATCCCTGTCAAATTAAAAATGGCATTCTTCACAGAATTAGAACAAAAAATTTTACTATTTGTATGGAAACACAAAAGACCCTGAATAGCAAAAGCAATCTTGAGAAAGAAAAATGGAGCTGGAGGAATCAGGCTCCCTGACTTCAAACTATACTACAAAGCTATGGTAATCAAGACAGTATGGTACTGGCACAAAAACAGAAACATAGAGCAATGGTACAGGATAGAAAGCCCAGAGATAAACCCATGCACATATGGTCACCTAATTTATGACAAAGGAGGCAAGAACATACAATGGAGAAAAGACAGCCTCTTCAGTCAATAAGCGGTGCTGGGAAAACTGGACAGCTACATGCAAAAGAATGAAATTAGAACACTACCTAACACCATACACAAAAAAACCCTCAAAATGGGTTAAAGACCTACATGTAAGACCGGACACTATAGAACTCTTAGAGGAAAACATAGGAAAAACACTCTTTGGCATAAACCACAGCAAGATCTTGTTTGACCCACCTCCTAGAGTAATGAAAATAAAAACAAAAATAAACAAATGGGACCTAATTAAACTTAAATCTTTTGCACAGCAAAGGAAACCATAAACAAGTTGAAAAGACAACCCTCAGAATGGGAGAAAATATTTGCAAATGAAGCAATGAACAAAGGATTAATCTCCAAAATATACAAACAGCTCATGCAGCTCAATATTTAAAAAAACAAACAACCCAATTAAAAAATGGGTGGAAGACCTAAATAGACATTTCACCAAAGAAGACATATAGATGGCCAAGAGGCACATGAAAAGATGCTCAACTTCACCAATTATTAGAGAAATGCAAATCAAAACTTCAATGAAGTTATCACCTCATACCAGTCATAATGGCCTTAACCAAAAAAATCTACAAACAGTAAATTCTGGAGAGGGTGTGGAGAAAAGGGAACCCTCCTGCACTGTTGGTAGGAATATAAATTGATACAGCCACTGTGGAGAACAGTATGGAGGTTCCTTAAAAAACTAAAAGTAGAATTACCATATGACCCAGCAATCCCACTACTGGACATATAACCTGAGAAAACCATGATTCAAAAGGACACATGTACCTCAATGTTCATTGCAGCACTATTTACAATAGCCAGAACATGGAAACAACCTAAATGTCCAACAACAAATGAATGGATAAAGAAGATGTGGTACATATGTACAATGGAATATTACTCAGCCATAAAAAGGAATTAAATTGAGTCATTTGTAGATATGTGGATGGACCTAGAGTCTGTCATACAGAGTTTAAGTTAAGCCAGAAAGAGAAAAACAAATATCATATATTAACACATATATGTGGAATCTAGAAAAGTGGTACAGATGAACCTATTTGCAGGGCAAGAATGGAGACATAGATGTAGAGGACAGACATGTGGGCACAGGGGGGGAAGTAAAGGGTGGGACAAATTGGGAGATCAGGTTTGACATAAATACACTACCAGGTGTAAAATAGATAGCTAATGGGAACCTGCTGTATAGCACAGGGAGTTCAGCTCGGTGTTCTGTTATGACCTAGATGGGTGGGACAGGGGGTGGGGGTGGGAGGGAGGTCCAAGAGAGAGGGGATATAGGTATACAAATAGCTGATTCACTTTGTTGTACAGCAGAAACTAACACAACATTGTAAAGCAATTATATGCCAATAAAAAAAATATGCAGCTCTGGTGGAAATCACCACTCTAAGGAATATGTTCTCCTTTAGTGCACACACCTTCCCCACCCCCTACTCCTCCCCTAAGTTAAAAGTCTATAATTCATCAGCAAATTGCAACAATTTTAGATGCTCTGTAGATTTACAGCTATTAAAGACAATAAGTGTGTATACTATTTTAAAGTATTTGATTGTATCAAGTGTAGATTAACCATACGTGTCTCTTTGGGTAGTAATGATTTATTTTGAGTTGCAGTAACATTAAATGGAGGAAACAAAACAAAAATGAAGGAGATAAGGCAGTATGCTTCTGGCTATGATGGGGTAAAAGGGAGAGAATGTATATTCCCACTTTAAACAACTAGCAAAACATATTAAAAATTGGTTTTCACATATTGGACAATATTTGGTAATATCAAGTGGTCTAATATGCACATAAAAGGAGTTCCAAAAGTATGTGGATGGCAGGACCGTGGGTAGAAGGGACAGAAAAAATATTTGAAGAAATAATGGCCAAATGTTTCCCATTCTGAAAACCCACAAATCCAAGAACCTAGGAGAACACCAAGCAGAATAAACAAAGAAAAGCCTCATTATCATATTACTCAAAACTGACAATAAAGATAAAATCCTTGAAGCAACAAAAACATTACACACAGAACACTGCAGACATTACACACAAGGGAACAAAGATAAGAATAGCAGCCTACTTTTCATCAGAAATTACGTAAGTGAGATAACAATGTTTTATGTACTGGTGGTGGGGGGGAAAGAGAAAATAGTTATTAAGCTACATTACTACACCCAGAGAAAATCACTTTCAAAATGAATATAAAGTAAATAATTTCTCTTACAAACATTATCAGCTTAAATATTCAATAGGAAATGTTATTTAGGAAAAGTTCAGGAAAAGAGAAAGTGATATCATATGGAAATTTGGAATGAAGAACAGTGGAGGTGGTAAATATGGGGCTACATATAAAAGACGTTTTTCTCATATATTAAACTCTTTAAAACTAATTATTGAAAGCAAAATTAACAACAATGTATTATTAGAAGTAACATAACACCACAAAGGACAAGATGCAGTGAAATTGAACTATACTGTTATAAGAGTTTAACACAATACAAAGTGTTGGAATGTTATTTGAAGGTTGATTTCAGTAAGTTAGAGGTATTTATTGTAAACCCTAGAGCAACTTTAAAAAGTAACATAAACAAGATGTCTAATAAGCAAATATGGAGATAAAATGGAATTATATACATTTTAAAAGACTCAGCTAATCCAAAAGAAGACAGGGAAAGAAAAAATAAACAAGAAATGGATTTAACAAACAGAAAAAATATAGCAAGACAGTAGATTTAAACCCAAACATACCGATATTTACATCAATAATAATGGTCTACAGAATTCAATTAAAAGATAAACTTTTTCAGATTTGACTAAAAATTAAGACACAACTGGGCTTCCCTGGTGGCGCAGTGGTTGAGAGTCCGCCTGCCGATGCAGGGGACATGGGTTCGTGCCCCGGTCCGGGAAGATCCCACATGCCGCGGAGCGGCTCGGCCCGTGAGCCATGGCCGCTGAGCCTGTGCGTCCGGAGCCTGTGCTCCGCAACGGGAGAAGCCACAACAGCGAGAGGCCCGCGTACCGCAAAAAAAAAAAAAAAAAAAAAAGACACAACTATATGCTGCAAGCAACCTACTCTAAATATAAAGACACAAATAGATTAAAAGCCAAGGATATTTTAAAAATAAACAAACAGCACCTAACTAAACTTAGAAGCTTTTGCATAGAAAAGGAACTATCAACAAAATGAAAAGACAATCTACTGAATGGGAGAAAATATTTGCAAAAGATATGACCAATAAGGGGTTAATATCCAAGATGTATAAACAGCTCATAGAACTCAATATCAAAAAAACCAAAATACCTGATTTAAACATGACCAGAAGACCTGCATAGACACTTTTCCAAAGAAAACATACAGATAGCCAAAAGGCACATGAAAAGATATTCGGCATCAGTAATCATCAGAGAAATGGAAATCAAAACAACAGTGAGCTATCACCTCTGTCAGAAGGGCTACCATCAAAAAGCCTAAAAATAACAAATGCCAGGATGTGGAGACAAGGGTACCCCAGTACACTGTTGGTGGGATTGTAAATTGGTGCAGTCACTGTGGAAAACATGTGGAAAGCATGGTGGTTCCTCAAAAAACTAAAAATAGAACTACCACATGATCCAGCAATTTCACTCCTGGGCATATATCTGAAGAAAATGAAAACACTAGTTCAAAAAGATACATGCACCCCAATGTTCATAGCAACGTTATTTACAATAGCCAAGATACGGAGACTTCCCTGGCAGTCCCAGTGGTTAAGACTCTGCACTTTCACTGCAGGGGGCATGGGTTCAATCCCTAGTAGGGGAACTAAGATCCCATATGCCATCGGCGCAGACAAAAAAAGAAAAAACAAGAGCCAAGATATGAAAGCAACCTAAGTGTCCATCAACAGATGAATGGATACAGAAAATGTGGTCTATAGATTTTACTCAGCCTTAAAAAAAGAATGAAATTTTGAAATTTGCAACAACATGAATTAACCTGGAGGATATTATGCTTAGTGAAATAAGTCAGACAAAGACAAATACTGTATGTTATCACTTATATGTGGAATCTAAAATATAAAAAAAACAAATGAATATTATAAATCAGATTCACATATGTAGGTAACCAACTAGTGGTTACCAGTGGGGAGAGGAAAGGGGGATGGGCAAGGTAGTGATAGGGGATTAAGAGGTACAAACTACTATGTATAAAATAAATAAGCTGAAGGATACATTGTACATCACAGGGAATATAGCCAATGTTTTATAATTATTTTAAATGGAGTATAATCTATAAAAATATTGAATACTATGTTTTGCCCCTGAAACTAATATAATATTATAAATCAACTATACCTTAATTAAAAAAAGAATATATTTTCTGAATAAATATGGGGAATGCTATAAAAAGTAAAGGATGGTTACAGTTACAAAATAAATGAGTTATGGGAATGAAATGTACATTGTGGGGAATATAGTCAATAATAATGTAGTGTCTTTGTGTGGTGACAGATGGTAAATAGACTTATCACAGTGATGATTTTATAATATATAGAAATATTGAATCACTATGTAGTGCATCAGGAATTAAGATAAATAAATACTAGGGATGTAATACAGCTTGATAAATATAATTAACACTGCTGTATGTTACATATGCAAGTTGGTAAGAGAGTAAATGCTAAGAATTCTCATCACAAAGGAAAACAAATATTTTTCATTTTCTTTTATTTTGTATCTGTGTGAGGTGATGGATGTTCATGAAATATTGTGGTAGTTATTTCATTATATATGTAAGTTAAATCATTATGCTATACATCTTAAACTTATGCAGGGCTGTATATCAATTATGTCTCAATAAAACTGGAAGAAAAAAAGGAAAAGATGGAAAATATATACCATATAAACACTAATCTTTAGAAAGCTGGAGGAAAATAGCCAAAAGCACATGAAAAGTTGCTCGACATCACCAATCATTAGAGAAAAGCAGCACTGATGAACAAATTCAAACAAGAAACAAATAAATGGAGAAATTTTCCATGTTCATGTATAGGAAGACTCAATATTGTCAAGTTACCAGTTCTTCTCAGATTGATCTATAAATTCAATAAAATCCCAATAAAAATTGCAGCAGGTTATATTATGGATATCAACAAGCTGATTCTAAAATGTATTTAAGAAAGAAATAATATCACTTCTATACAAATTCTTTGAGAAAATAGAACCTATTTAATAATAACATTTCCCTGATTCAAAAATCAGACAAATATCCAGAAAAGAAGATTACAGATCAGGGACTTCCCTGGTGGTGCAGTGGTTAAGAATCTGCCTGCCAATGCAGGGGACACGGGTTTGAGCCCTGGTCCGGGAAGATCCCACATGCCGCAGAGCAACTAAGCCCATGTGCCACAACTATTGAGCCTGCATTCTAGAGCCTGTGAGCCACAACTACTGAGCCCATGTGCTGCAACCACTGAAGCCCGCACGCCTAGAGCCTGTGCTCCACAACAAGAGAAGCCACCACAATGAGAAGCCTGCACACTGCAACAAAGAGTGGCCCCCATCCACCGCAACTAGAGAAAGCCTGCGTGCAGCAGCAAAGACCCAATGCAGCCAAAAATAAAATAAATAAAATAAAATAAATAATCTTTTTTTAAAAAGAGTCCGCCTGCCAATGCAGGGGAAATGGGTTTGAGCCCTGGTTTGGGAAGATCCCACATGCCACAGAGCAACTAAGCCTGGGCACCACAACTACTGAGCCTGCACTCTAGAGCCTATGAGCCACAACTACTGAGCCCTCGTGCCACAACTACAGAAGCCCACGAGCCTAGAGCCCATGCTCCGCAACAAGAGAAGCCACCACAATGAGAAGCCCATGCACCAGAACGAGGAGTAGCCCCTGATTACTGCAACTAGAGAAAGCCCATATGCAGCAACGAAGACCAAACACAGCCAATGATAAATACATAAAAATAAATGAATTTTTAAAAAAAAACTTAAAAAAAGAGAAAATTACAGATCAATATCCTTCATTGCTATGAATTGAATTATGTCCTCAAAAAATCCATGTGTTGACAGCAAAGGAAACCATAAACAAGATGAAAAGACAACCCTCAGAATGGGAGAAAATATTTGCAAATGAAGCAACTGACAAAGGATTAATCTCCAAAATATACAAGCAGCATATGCAGCTCAATATCAAAAAAAGCAAACAACCCAATCCAAAAATTGGCGAACACCTAAATAGACATTTCTCCAAAGTAGACATACAAATTGCTAACAAAGACATGAAAAGATACTTAACATCACTAATCACTAGAGAAATGCAAATCAAAACCACAACGAGGTATCACCTCACACCGGTCAGAATGGCCATCACCAAAAAATCTACAAACAATAAATGCTGGAGAGGATGTGGAGAAAAGAGAAACCTCCTTCTCTATTAGTGGTAATGTAAATTGATACAGCCACTGTAGAGAACAGTATGGAGGTTCCTTAAAAAACTAAAAATAGAACTACCATACGACCCAGCAATCCCACTACTGGGCATATACCCTGAGAAAACCATAATTCCAAAAGAGTCATGTACCACAATGTTCATTGCAGCTCTATTTACAATAGCCAGGACATGGAAACAACATAAATGTCCAACAACAGATGAATGGATAAAGAAGATGTGGTACATATATACAATGGAATATTTCTCAGCCATAAAAAGGAATGAAACTGAGTTATTTGTAAAGAGGTGGATGGACCTAGAGTCTGTCATACAGAGTGAAGTTAAGTCAGAAAGAGAAAAGCAAATACCGGATGCTAACACATATATATGGAATCTAAAAAAACAGTATTGATGAACCTAGTGGCAGGGCAGGAATAAAGATGCAGACGTAGAGAATGGACTTGAGGACCCGGGGGGAAGGGGAATATGGGACAAAGTGAGAGAGTAGCATTGACATATACATTACCAAATGTAAAATGGATGGCTAGTGCGATGTTGCTGCATAGCATAGGGAGATTAGCTTGAGGCTTTGTGACCACCTAGAGGGGTGGGATAGGGAGGGTGGGAGGGAGGCTCAAGAGGGAGGGGATATGAGGAATATATGTATACATATAGCTGATTCACTTTGTTGTACAGCAGAAACTAACACAGCATTGTAAAGCAATTATACTCCAATAAAGATATATATATCTATATATCTATCTATATATATATATAGATAGATATAGATATATATATATATATATTTTTTTTTTTTGCGGTATGCAGGCGTCTCACTGTTGTGGCCTCTCCCGCTGCGGAGCACAGGGTCCGGACGCGCAGGCTCAGTGGCCATGGCTCACGGGCCTTTCCACTCCACGGCATGTGGGATCTTCCCGGACCGGGGCACGAACCCGTGTCCCCTGCATCGGCAGGCAGACTCTCAACCACTGTGCCACCAGGGAAGCCCCCTAATTGGCTGTTGATTCCACCTCCCAATGTATCACCAATCTGTGCACTTCTCACCATAACTAAGGCCAGCCTCTGGCATGATTATTATTTGAATATCAATCATTGTAATTCACCATATTAACAGACTAAATAATACAAGTCGTATACTTATCTCAAAATGCAATAAAAGCATTTGACAAAATTCAACATCCACTCGTGAGCATGAGATAAGAGATGACCTCTCATGAGAGGTCATGAGAAGACCTCTTAGAAATTTAGGAAGAAGAATGAACATTTTCAATTGACAGGTATTGCCAGCCTCTACCTGATAATAAAAACCATCTGGTCACCTGATACTCAAGACCCAAACTCCTCCTCAGTTTTCCTCACACTGCGGCAACCACTGTTTCTTGGACTGCGTAATTCACCACCGTAATCCAAGTCTAAGTCTCAGACTTAGTAAATGTTAATAAAGATTCGCTGAATGAATGAATGAAAAAGTAAAGAATAACTGAATACACATGGTACAATTTGTCAACAACTGACAAAGGAACAGAATAGAAGGTGACCCTAATCACCTGTGTTTACAGACTGTTATGCTCCTGGATACATTGTATTAGTAAAATTTATAACATTTCAGAATAATCATTTGTAGCCATTTCCAGTCCATTAAAATTCTCTTTCTCATGACTTCCATTTTATAATTAGCACAGAATGGGCTATAGCTGCCTGTAAGAATGCAGTTTTACTACTATGTCTTCTCTGTTAAGTGACAAAAGAACTGACCTTCATTTCATAGCTGGGTGCCTGCTGTAAGCCACTTTTGCTGCAATGGGCCCAAGCAATTGGCTAAACTCTTTGTCTGGACTGGATCAAACCCTGAAGATGCCACGTAGCCCAGTGAAGGTATGGTTCTGTCCCTCATGCGTGCTTCCTCCAGTCTTGAAAATACCACTTGAAAGTGCTATAAATATGAAGCCTAGAGTCAAGGCCCAGGAGAGTCCTTGTTAAAATCTCAAGCTTAAGAGATGGAGTCAAGAAGCAGAGATGAAAGCAGGAAGGCCAGAGCGGGACAGGTGGCCCTCATGTGGACATGGCCACTTGCTCTCACCAGGAAGAATACGGAAGCGGTCCTAGACCAAGAGAGAAGACCTCAGCCACTGTGTGCCAAGGGGAGGGGTGTGGTTTACATAGTGGGTTCATGTTTATGGACATTTAAATCAAAGAGGTAAAAAGGTACCACAATGGAGTCACTTGAGATTTCACAAGCAGTTTGGTCTCTCTATAATACCACTCCTGGAATGAAGGGGCAGATGGCAATGTTGATATTTTTGGGAGCAGGGCGGGGAAAGGTGAATTACTTAGGACTTAGCTTTCAATGAAAGAAACGCTTATTAAAAATAGGAGACTAGGGCTTCCCTGGTGGCGCAGTGGTTGAGAGTCCGCCTGCCAATGCAGGGACACGGGTTCGTGCCCCGGTCCGGGAAGATCCCACATGCCATAGAGCGGCTGGGCCCGTGGGCCATGGCCGCTGAGCCTGCGCGTCCGGAGCCTGTGCTCCGCAACGGGAGGGGCCATAACAGTGAGAGGCCCACGTACCACAAAAAAAAAAAAAAAAAAAAATAGGAGACTAAGGCTTCCCTGGTGGCGCAGTGGTTGAGATTCCACCTGCCGATGCAGGGGACACGGGTTCGTGCCCCGGTCCGGGAAGATCCCACATGCCGCGGAGCGGCTAGGCCTGTGAGCCATGGCCGCTGAGCCTGCGCGTCCGGAGCCTGTGCTCCGCAACAGGAGAGGCCACAACAGTGAAAAATCTTTTTTGCGTACCGCAAAAAAAAAAAAAAAAAAAAAAATAGGGGACTAAAGAACTGACATTCTCCTCTACTCAGTGAGCAAAGAACTCAGAATTCATATTGGCAAATGCCACTTCCTTTAGAAAGGAGAAGCTGTTCATCAAATATGCCATCCCACCCTGGGAACCAAATTATAACCTAAGAATATATCTTCTGGGCCAATTGGCTTGCACAGTATGCTTACCAAAGCCCCTTCAAGTTGAAAATATCCCTACCATACCACTTAGCCACACAAAAATTTTCCTACCAAGCTATATCACTTTAGCTTTAATGCATGCATCTCTTTGAAAGGCAAATCTCCAGAAGAAGGTCACACTTTAAGCTCATCTTAGTTTTTAACCAGCATCTTGATATAATAGCAGAACACTAACGTCTAAACAACCATTTACAGTCTTCAAAACACTTCCACCTTCATCATTGCCTGTGATCTTCACCGCAATAACAGAGGCTACTGTGGCTTGGGTCCAGGCACTTTTAACAACATTACACCTGGTCTTACCAAAAGCTCTACAAAGTAGGTACTGTTGCTATCCTCACTTTACAAATGAGATGACCCAGGCTCAGCGGTGGGGGTCTTGCCTGAGATGTCGCAGAGGGTTCTGGGCAGAGGAGCAATGCAGGCACGGGCCAGTCCCTCTGTGGAGGCTTTGCTTTTCTCCCTAGTCCTGCTGTTCCGTAAACTGGGTTGTGAACCCCAGGGGATCCACGATTATCTTCTGAGGGTCCTGGGATGTCAACAACGGTTTTAAATTCCATTTTGTTGATAATCTGCTTAAAATTAATATAAGCTTGAGAGCTGGCTGTGGGGCACTGGGGTGACCTGTATAGAGTAGCTGTGGGATTTCAGTGCCTGTGCTTGCTTTAAGGTGTAGAATGAGTTGACTCCATGGAACAAAGACCAACATCACATCTCAGACATGAGTTTGTGACATGTGAGGACCAAACGATGTCACGGCCTCCCTATGAAGAAAATTGCAGTGATGTAAATAGAGACAACGGTGTGAGGACTGGGATACCCCATATGACTTGCATAGACTTGGCATATTGAAACCAAAGGTCCATCAGCCACTGCACTCAGAGCCCTGTTTGCGTCTCAGGCTTCAAGATCACGGCAGCAAAGCAGCAGCCATCTGTCACATTCAATAGGAATAATTCATTTAAACTCCATTGGGGTTTATGGCTTTATTTCTATTTCATTGCAAATTTTAGAAATCCATAGTACGGTAGGCCAACGGTATTTGATGCTAATGCTTATTTAACTGACTCTCTAATAAAAATGATTGAAATGAACACCTGAGTTTGCGTCTGAGAAGAATGCACTAAACCCACTGCTTCCAACTTTCATGGGAGATAAAGCAATGGGTGTTATTATCCACCTTCATTTTGCAGATGAGTGAGTTGGCAATGACAAAGGAGAAGTGATTTCTTCAATATTACCATCTCACCAATGCTCAAACCAGGACCAGAATCCCAAGTCTTTCAAAGAAGTAGAGTGAAGTATAATAGAGCAGGGGTTGCAAAGCAGTGGCCCACAGACCAAATTTTGTGCTTATCTTACAAAGAATTAAAAAACTAAGACATTTCGCATAAAAATCCCAATCTCCTGGCTTCTCTGGAAAAATTAGGAGGTCTGGTGACAGTCATTGGCCAGAGTTTGGAGAAGCTATTCTCCCAGGTCCTAGGGATCTTCTTCCAATGAAGATTATGATTCACTTGGTCTGAGGTGGGCCTGAGGTTCTCACAAGCTCTGCTGGTTCAGAGATATACTCTGGTCTCTTCTGCCCCCATCCTCCACTTTTAAGGATCCTTCTAATTATTTTGGGCCCATCTAGATAATCCAAGATAACCTCCTTATTTTAAAGTCAGATGACTAGCAATCTTAATTCCCCTTTGCCGTGTAACCAAATATATTCACATATTCTGGAGATTAGCACATGGACGTCTCTGAGGAGCCATTTTTCGGTCTGCCACATTCAATAAATGTGCATTATTTTATAATTATATTTATTTTTTTACAATTTGTATTTAAAATTAATTTATATATTTATAATAATAATTATTATTATTATTCAAGTCAGGTTAATTTCATTTTCTATGCTGCCCAAAGAGTTGATGAGAAAGTCAGTCCTTAAGCCCAGTTTCTGCAGCAAAAGATGTCAACTCAGACCCTAATATGTTTTTCTCAGCTCAGACAGTAGCCAACTGCCATCCTGTTGCTTTCTACAGACAGAGTGATGTGTACTTACTTGGTCCTGAAAGGTTCCACAAAGCTAGTGAGCACCAGGTCAAAGCCATTACCAGCTCAACGGGCTCAGAGAGTTGAGAAGGTCAAGGGTGAGCATCTGATTTTAAAATCAGAGCTAAAACACCATGCAGCCAGGGTAATGAGCATTTTCTGAGCAAAGATGAAGTCATCTGTTCTTTGAAAGCCTGAGCCAGCTTGGCCAAGCAAGAGAGGCACCCAGTCTGGTTGCATTAATGAAGGCACATCTTCAGTTATGGAGAAGCACGATAACTAGAGCCATGTGGTTTCCAGCAAGAGATACACACAGTGACAGTAGCATCACACCTTGTCTGAGTGCTCTTCCTTTTATGTAATTTGAGACGATATTGACAAGTTCAGCCATACTGACAAGAGGTGCAATGACCTTACGTGCTACATGGAGTTCTGGACTAAATCTCAGAAAGTGAGCAATAACGCAAGAAAATTGTCTCTGGTTTAGAGTTCTTCCTTCTACTTTTTCTTTTAATTTCTGCTGCTCAACTCTGGTTAAGTTACAAGCCAGGAATCTGGGAATTCTTTTCCCTTTGAAATTCTTCTAAATTCATGTATTTAGCAAGTATTTATTGAGAATAAAATATGTTATGGAGGTGACAGTGGAAAGCAAAACAGACATAAGAAAATTAAAAAGTTAACAAGGTCATTTCAGGTAGTAACTTTGGGAAATTAAGGCAATAAAACAGGGTGGTGGGATGGCAGTCATTGAGGAAGGCGGGCAGATGGGGAAGCTTTCTGGGAAGGAGATATTGGGCTGAGATGCAAGAGATGAGGAGACAGGCTGGGAAGAGCAGAGGCGAGAGAATTCCAGGTGAGGGAACAACAAACGCAAGGGCCATGAGGAGGATCAGAAAGAAAGCCACTGCATGCGGAAGACAGAAGTGTAGTTCCTCCCACACCCGTTGTAGAACTGAGCCATTGCAGGGGCCTCCTCAACTGCCTCCTTCTGCCCCCAGGATCTTGGCTCTTCCTTTCTTGGAAAAAAGAGAAGGGGCAAGGATTTGGGACAACCTAGATTTGTACTTAGGCTCCTTCACTTACAAACCATGTGATGTAGGGAGAGGGTTTAACTCTCCTGGGTCTCGGTCTCCCCATCTGCAGAGTGAGTATAGTTAACCTCCCTTTGCAGGCTGTTTCAGGGATCTGCTATAGCGTGCAACACAGAGCAGGTGCTCTGGTCCCATGATCAATGACATCACTCCTTGTTCTAGTGTCCCCCGCAGGCTGACACATCCCAGCAAGCAAAAGTCATCTTCTGAGAATGCTTTTGGTCTTCACTCTTCTGTCTCTTTGCCCACAACCTACTCTTTGTCCTTCACTGCATGGAGAATCAAAGCCAAAGCCCTCAGATCCTGGAGGTGTGGCTAAGATGGCAGGGTAGGAAGACCCTGCGCTCACCTCCTCCCATGGGCACACCTAAATTACAACCCTTTATGGAGCAGCTATAAATGAGAACCACCTAAAGACCAGCAGAAAAGGTTTTCCACAGCTAAAGATGTAAAGAAGGAACCACAGTGGGACAGGTAGGTATAGAGTCATGGTATAATCAAGACTTACACCCTGGGGTAGGCAATGCACAAATAGGAGAATAATCACAATTGCAGAGGGGTCCAAGTTCCACATCTGGTTCCCCAGCCCAGGGGTCTTGCAATGAGAATGAGTGTCTGGATTTAAACGCCAGCAGGGCTTACAGAAGTGAGAATCAAAGAGCTGTAGGAAACAGATTCTGCTCCTAAAGGGCTCATGCAAAATCTCACACGTTCCAAGACTCAGTACAGAGGCAGTAATTTGAAGGAACCTGGGTCAGACCCTCTTGCTGATCTTGGAGAACCTCCTAGAGAGACAGGAGGCAACTGGGACTCCCCTGGGGTTGGAGATGCTGGCCGCAGCCATTTTGGAGGGCTCATTGTACCATGAGCACACTGGTGCAGGCAAGTACCATTTTTTAGTCCTCCCACTAGCCTATTAGTGCTGGGAGCTAAGGCATCCACCAGGTGGACAGCATGACCCTGGGACCTGGCCTCACCCATCTGTGGGCTGACACAAACTCCAGGACTCCCTGGGCAGTACAACCTGCTGCCCCATAACCATGCCCTTCCCACCAGCAGGCCAGCACTAGCCCCAAGACTCTTCCAGGCCCCAATTTCAACTATACTACAAAGCTACAATAATCAAAGTGTATGGTATTAGTACAAAAAACAGACACACAGATGAATGGAACAAAATAGAGGGCCTAGAAATAAAACCACACACTTAATATGGGCAATTAATCTACAACCAAGGAGGCAAGAATATGCAATGGGGAAAAGGCAGCCTGTTTAATAATAAATGGTGTTGGGAAAACTGGACAGCCACATGCTAAAGAATCAAACTAGATTACTTTCTCAGACCAGATACAAAAATAAATTGGATTAAGGACATAAATGTAAGACCTGAAACTATAAAACTCCTAGAAGAAAACATAGGAAGTACATTCTTTGACATTGGTTCTTTGACTTTTTTTTGCCTGCAGGCAAGGGAAGCAAAAGCAAAAATAAACAAATGGACAACATTAAACTAAAAAGCTTTTTCACAGCAAAAGAAACCACCAATAAAATGAAAAGACAACCTACTGAGCGGGAGAAGATACTTGCAAGAAGATATCTGATAAGATGTTAATATACAAAATATACAAAGAGCTCACACAAGTCAACACCCAAAAAAAGCAGCACAGGGAATATAGTCAATAGGTTAAAATAACTTTTTATGGAGTATAATCTATTAAAATATCAAATCTTTATATAGTACACCTGAAACTAATATAATATTGTAAGTGAACTAAACTTCAATTTTAAAAAAACCTGATTAAAAAATGGGCAGAAGGCCTGAGAAAACATTTTTCCAAAGAAGACATACAGATGGCCAAGAGACACCATGAAAATAGCCTCAACATCACTAATCATTAGGGAAATGGAAATCAAAACCACAATGAGAGATCACCTCACACCTGTCAGATGGCTATCATCAAAAAGACAACAAATAACAAATGTTGACAAGGGTGTGGAGAAAAGGGAACTCTCATACACTGTTGGTGGGAATGTTGATTGGTGCAGCCACTGTGGAAAACAGCATGGGGGTTCCTCAAAAAATTAAAAATAGAACTACCATATGTTCCAGTGATTCCATTCCTGGATATATATCCCCCCAAAAACCACTAATTCAAAAAGATACATGCACCCCGATGTTCATTGCAGCACTATTTACAATAGCCAAGACATGGAAGCACCCTAAGTATTCCATCAACAGGTGAATGGATAAAGATGTTGTGGTTACAACAGACTATTACTCAGCCATAAAAAAGAATGAAATCCTGCCAACTTCTGACAACCTAGACATTATTAAGCTAAGTGAAATGTCAGAGAAAAATAAATGTCATATAATTTGACTAATATGTGGAATCTAAAAAACAAAACAAATGAACAAACAACAGAACAGAAACAGAGTCATAAATACAGAGAACAAACAGGTGGGTACCAGAGGGAAGGGAAGTAAGTGGGATGAATGAAATAGGAGAGGAAGATGAAGAGGTACCAACTTCCAATTCCAAAATAAATGAGTCATGGGGACGAAATGTACAGCATTGGGAATATAGTCAATAATATTGTAATAACTTTGTATGGTGACAGATGGTAAAAAAAAAAAAAAAAATTAAACCCCAAAAAACCAAAGCCTTGGGCCCAGAATATAAGGCACTCCACAGTACCGTCCCAAATCAGCAATAACCCTGCTAATGTCCACAGCTCACAGATAACATTCACTGAGCGCTTGTCAGGTGCCAAACCCCGAGCACTTCTCCATGAGAGTCACACAGCTAGCAAGTGGGCAAGCCAGGATTCAGAGCTGACTCAGGGGCGCATGCCTGTCACTGCCCTGTTGTCCTGATTCTGCGGCGGGTAGATTCCACTAAAGCAGGTCACACAAGTGCCCGAGAGCCTGGTGCCACAAGTAGATTTCTTGTGGGGGGCAGGTGGAGGGGCATCTCCAGGAGGAGGCCCATCATCCTGATGGAGGAGCTCCATGCCTGTCTCATTCCCAGTCTCTGCCTGTGCCTCCTACCTCACCCACCTGGCCACCTCCTTCCAGCCTGGCCCTGATTCTCCCTTCCTAGTCCCAGGTTCTCACCCACTGCTTATACTCACACCCAGATTCTGCTGCCTCGACTCTGGATTTCCTCCCTGCCCATGCCTCAGCCTCATAGTGAGCGCCCTTGGAAACTCAGGCAAAACACTGTATCTTTTTTTTTTTTCATCTTTATTGGAGTATAATTGCTTTACAATGGTGCGTTAGTTTCTGTGCATCAGCTATACGTATACATATATCCCCATATCCCCTCCTTTTTGCGTCTGCCTCCCACCCTCCCTATCCCACCCCTCTAGGTGGTCACAAACCACTGAGCTGATCTCCCTGTGCTACGGCTGCTTCCCACTAGCTATCTACCTTACGTTTGGTAGCGTATATATGTCCATGCCACTCTCTCACTTTGTCATAGCTTACCCTTCCCCCTCCCCATATCCTCAAGTCCATTCTCTAGTAGGTTTGTGTCTTTATTCCTGTCTTACCCCTATGTCTTTCATGACATTTTTTTTCTTAAATTCCATATATATGTGTTAGCATACGGTATTTGCCTTTCTCTTTCTGACTTACTTCACTCTGTTATGACAGACTCTAGGTCTATCCACCTCATTACAAATAACTCAATTTCGTTTCTTTTTATGGCTGAGTAATATTCCACTGTATATATGAAAACACTGTATCTTGATTGTTGTGGACTATTGGTTCAACCCAGGTCCTGCTGACAGGAGAAAGGGGGAAACCCCTGGAGGCTTGAGCCTGAGAAAAGGGCGCAGGGACGGGTAAGGAACCAGATGGAACCAGGAAGTCTGGTCCTCCCATGGGCGTGGACACTCCGGAAGCTCACTTAGGAAAGGAGGCATGGCAGGAGGCAGCGTGCCCTTGACAGTGAGCACCGCGATGGAAGAATCTCAGCTCTCCTGTCAAGAATGCATCCTCCTGGGCTTCCCTGGTGGCGCAGTGGTTGAGGGTCCGCCTGCCGATGCAGGGGACAGGGGTTCGTGCCCCGGTCCGGGAAGATCCCACACGCCGCGAAGTGGCTGGGCCCGTGAGCCATGGCCGCTGAGCCTGCGTGTCCGGAGCCTGTGCTCCGCAACGGGAGGGGCCACAACAATGAGAGACTCGTGTACCAAAAAAAAAAAAAAGAATGCATCCTCCTCAGGTCCTGCCAACTCATGCACTCTGACAGAGACCAGGGCACGCTCAGCCTCAGCAGCCAAGTTTCTTAGAAGAGAATCAGCTTTTATTGAACCATGACGTCATGGTACTATAAATATTTAAGAGCTGTAAGCAAATTTTCCATCTTCTTTACTACAGAGCTTCTTTTCAGGCAAACTTATCAAATCAACTTATGTGATAGGATTCCCAGGACCTATACAGCTAAGTTAGGGTCAGTTCTTGTTAGTGTTTTGTTAAAAGCGTATTATTAAATGGCTACAGGATTTATATTTTTGTAAAAATTTCTCCTAGCGCTGGGATATGTCATAGAAAGTGCAATGAAGCTGAAAAACAAGCATAGGAAAACTATTTAACAGCACTTACATTCAATGAAATGGAACTAAAAACATTAAGTTAATGTTTTCCTCTGTTAAATTAAACATGAAGTATTTTGTACTAAATGATGACCAGTGCTGGTGATGTGGAGGTGAAGGTGGTCCATCTGCGTCTAGTGGCTGCCGTGGTAAAGTAATACAAGGCTTCCGGAGAACAATTTAATAGGACACATCCAGAGCATAAAATATGTCTATCCTTTGGCTTAGTCGGAAGAAATTGGGAGGGTCATAACCAACGGAAAAAACAAAATCCCTCAAATTAAATGTTAAATATTTAACAATGCTCATTACAGCATCATCAAATGGATAAACCTGGAAACAGTATCCAACCGTAGTGACTTGGTTAAATGAAGTATGATACAACAACACTATGCGGTCAATAAAAATGTTAATTGTGAGCAATTTAGCCACAAGGAAGTATATTTATGACAAACATTAATGAAAACAGTATCCAACATGGAGTGTTCCCTACAAGGACATCTATGTGTGCATTTGACCAGAAAAGAGCCGAACAATGAAAATAGGAGTGTCAGCATTGTTCAAGACCTTTTTTCAAATCACAATTACCTTTAATATGTTTCAACTGTTTCGACCACGATAATGAAAGAAATGGTTGAACTTGTAGATATTAATGCTGAGATGGTTTTAATTTTTTTCCTCCCCGTGAAGTGTATCTTTTGTGGCTGGCATCATCAGCCTTCTGCTTTCCCTGTAAGTAGTTAAGCCTTGCAGCCTTTATTATTCAGTTATCTAAATACCTAAGTGTCCTAGGATAAAAGCCCCAACGTTTCAACACAGCACCATGGGAGACAGGGCTTGTACCAGTTAATTTAGCAAGACTCAGTGGCATCGTGACTCATTATTGCCCTAAATCAAAGTGGTTTTTCTAAGTGAGAGAGTTGTAAACTTAATCCCTGTTTTTTGATCCTAGCCAGGCTGGGGACAGGAGACTTGGGCTTTAAGCAATAACATTAATGAGTTCAATAAGGGTTATATACTTATTGTGTACTCTTAGCTGTGCTAAAGCGGGGAGAAAACACCCATATTCTGGAATCCATGAACCTGGGTCTGACTTTTACCTGCTGTGTGGCCTTTGGTAAGTTACTCAACCACTCTGGGCCTCACCCTGCTATGCATTCATTAAGTTTCTATTACACGTCAGGCACGATGGTGGGCACTGGGGATACTATGTGGGAAAGATAAAGAAGGTCCCTGCCCTCCAGGGACTTGCAGTCGCTGTGATTTACAGACAGTACAAACCAAATAATTACTGGTGGTGATGAGTTCCACATAAGAAAGGAATGGGGCTGGATAGAGGCCAACACACTGTTTCTACTTCAGAGAGGATGTTCTGGAAAACTTTCTGCGAGGAGGTGTCTTTTAAGTTAAGACCTAAAGAGTGAGAAGGATTCATTCTTAGGATAGCCTCTGAAAGAGATTTCCAAGCATTAGAATAGAAATTGAGGATTACAAAATTCCCGTCTCACAGGCCTGTTGTGGGAATTAAACGGGCTGATGTTCCCAAAGACCTAAGAGCAAAGCTTCTCACTCAGGGCCCCACGGCAACCAGCAGCCACGACTGTCACCACTACTGCGACCGTGCATATGTAATGCTAAGGAAGGAGCATGTTGGACACCTGAGTTTCAAAGGTTACCTTTCCCAGATCAAAGACACAGAGAGGGAGAACAGGAGGGCTCCCTTGTGCTGACTGCAGTTTGCTTACTTTCTCAATAAGAAACCATACTTCCAGGTGGCAAATGGGTCAATTTCACAGAAGAACTGAAAGTGTGGGAAGGAATTTGGGAGACAGGGAGGCTTTCTTTCTATGTATTTCCAGAATGTGGTTGTAACTGGAATACTCACAAGGTTCTTGTCCAAAGGAAGAAATAAAGCCATGAAGTACTAGGCAACTGCTAATAAAATAACCGGAAAACACCACTGTGGTTCTTTTTATTTTTCTACTGCTAAGTTTTTTTTGGTACTTTTTTCATTGCTTTTTAACCACCTCTCCCCTCCTTCCTATGTGTTGTAACCTATCTCCTCTTAAATGTTAAATACTTACAACGGTCACTGTCGTTGTGCTATCTGGTGATAATCTGCACATAAATCCTTCACTTCAGATAATTACCATTAGATTCAAGCATAACAACCCAGCGGACATCTGCCTTACGTGAACTCTCACTCCCTGGGACACACAGAGAATCTACGTGTACTGACCTTATTACTAAAACTAGACAAACGTGACCTACATCATTTTCATTCTAGAACCAGAAATCCCCACTGAACACACACATTTCTGCTCCAGTCCCATTTCTTTCCCTTCTGGCCAATAAAAGACTGAAGTCCTGGGTCTCAGGCCAAGCAACAGAGGAGTAAAGAATACAATGAACATGAGAATGGGGAAAAAAAGTGTTTATATGTTAGTTTTTGATAAATGAGGGATTGTGATCTAGCTTTTTTGCTTCCTAATCTCATCTGCCTCTTCCTATGTTAGTGAAGGAGCGATCTCCTTTTTGCTTTCTCAGGAATCACCATCAATCTTATCTATCAGGATTTTCTCCAGAATCCTAAATTAGCTTTAGTGTTGGTGGGGGAGAGTGGGTGGGGAATGGAGACACATGCTGCTTGGAGTGACAAGAGCTGAGTTTGAGTGTTGGGTCTGCTTTTACCAGCGGCTACTAGCAAAATGTCCTGGGCATGTTATTCACTCTCTCTGAGCCTCAGTTTCCCTATCCATAAGAGGGGATCTCATGGTACAGAGTAATTCACAAATAGTGATTATGAAGATGGTAGTGACTGTGATAGTGACAAAGATGATGATGATTGCAGCTGTGTGACCTTGAATGAGCGATTTAACCTCCTGAAGCTCCATTTTTATTCTTTGAAAATGAAAGAGGATGGACTACAGGCCTGCTAAGACCACATAGCAGCTTTTTAATGACATTGATGAATAGGGAAGCAGAATTATTTTTTATATGGACGTGCATGTTGATATCCTCAGCTCCTGGCACGTAAATGGCTCTAATGACCGGACTGGACTGAATTGAACTGAATTCCTGCTCAGCAACTGTGCGTGGTCTTTGGTACCTTGGGTGCCAAAGCCAACAGAACTAAGGTTGTTCGTGGATCCAAAGCAAAGATCAGAAGAGGTATTTAGGCTTTCAAAGAATGTTTCCCACACACTGCCTCTCGTTCCCATCTCTTTTCCCCTTTGTAAAAAAACCCTCAATGTACAACCTCCATGTCCCTCTTGCTTGTCAACCTTAATACCTGCCCTTATGGCTACAGCCTCTGGCCATAGGGGAGAGGTTGGGCATTGGACGAGGAACAGTCTAGATACCTGCTGTCCCCTGTGAAGACTTTGAAAAGGACTGGACCTACTTTGTATTCCCTAGGAGGAATCCACTTGCCTCAAAACATCATTGGAAACCTTGTAGTGGGAAAGAAGAGATTACATGCCCCACAGAAGGCTTCGTAAAATCCCCATTTGCACGTCTCCTCCCCAAACACTGCAAGGGGTTCACCTTTGCCCACTTGCCTCCAGCAGTGGAGGCTCAGAACTCCTCTGTTCGCTGACGTCTCTGTTCTGAGGCGGCCCCTCAACCTGCCAACCCACACTCATCAACAAAGAAAGGCTGCAGTAGCTACCCCACCGTCCTCCTTAGAAAGGATGATGAGGGGGTGACAATTATACATCATTTTTTCCTTGTCATGCACACTCTAAGAAGACACTACTTAACTGTCAGGTCACATGTTTTTCAAATGGTTCCTTAAGAATCTTTGCTCATTCTTGTTCCTTGAGAATCAACAAATTGGCAAAGTTGTGACAAATTTCTTTTAGTACCAAGAGAAGAAAAAGTGTACTCTCTGCATAAAGTGAGTAAATAGACATATGTATATAATACACAAATATATATATGTACCCAACTATATAAGATCTATAATATTTTTGTACATAGTTGTATATATATTGGGGTAGACATATTTGTAGATAAATATACACTTGTGTATACATATATCTTTGTGTGTGTATATATATATATATATATATATATATATATATGGATATGGATAAATTGGGGGAACCAATGATGATGATGATGGAGTTTTTGCTGAAACGGGAAAATGCTTCTGGCTGGATGACACCAAGTTGTTATGACCTCACCTCTTACAAGAAAGGATAAGTAGGTTCTGCTCAGAATTAAAAATAACCTTTAAAAGAACACCGAGCGAGCCCCAGCACCTAATGTGCCTGTCATCCTTTCTTTGGAGAAGGGTAATTGCTCCTGATCTCCTGTGGTTAGCTTTTCTCTGAACACAGCTAGGATTATCTCAGGGGCACAATGAGATTTCTGAGTCATCAGCAATACCGAAGGGCTCAGCGGCCCAATGGGGAAATGTTCCTCTCTTGGGTGACCTCTGAAATTATGCTTCTAATCCTGGGTGGAGAAAGCAAATATGTCAGTGTCAGGCTAAAGAGAGCCCGAAGCTTGTTCAAGGAATGCGCCAAAGGCCTACAATGAGTTAAAGAGCTGGAAGAGAAGCCGCGCCACGGATGAGGTGTCTCCAGGGCTGCTGCTCTACGTGGGAGGGAAACTCCAGTCAGTGGGGCATGAATGTGCTGTGAGTCCACATCAGTTGGGTCCCTAATGCTTAAGACCATCACGGGGATAAATTGTTATATATTTAACCACTGATTAGTCCACTTCCATTAAGAACCTACTATGTGCTCCCCAAATAATTAGGCACCTAATATTCAACAGCTATTCTGGGCTCAGGAGACACCAAGTGAAAAGACAGACAAAAATATCAGACTCTGACATACTCTCTAGTTAAGAATTTAGCAATAAATTAATAAACACGTATTAGGGTTTTCTGGGGTGGCCCCAGTTTATACATGTTATTCCTCCCAAAATTACTAATAGAACCATGTCACTTTGAAAAGTATTGGTTTGGAAGATAAATTATATGATCACCCTAGTGATAAGTCAAGGAGGATAAAGCTTGAATTTATCAAAATGGCAACCATGACAGCTGCAGTTTAAGTGGAATGCTGGGGGAGAACATCTGATTGGAGTAGGTTTAAGAAAAAGGGTAAAGAAGCAATGGAGACTGTGAATATAGATAATTTCTTTGAAGAGTTTTGCTCTGAAGGGGAGTAGAAAAATGGAACAAGTGTTGGTGGAGGTTGAGAGAATTTTTTGTTAGTACAGGAGAAATAGCAGCATGTTTGTATGTTGATGGGATTGGTCCAAGGAGAAGGGAAATTCTGATGATGCAGTGGGGAGTGAAGAGTGGCAGCAACTGCTGGAGAGCTGTCCCTGAATGGGAGAGGGGAGTGGAGAGCTAGTGAGGGTGTGGAGAGGATGCCAGGGATAAGTGAGAGGATAATTCATCTATTGTGCCAGGAAAAAAGAGAGCAGATGATGGATAAAAGAATGCATGGATGGATGGATGGATGGATGGATGGATGGATGGGTGGATGGATGGATAGACGTCTAGATAGACAGATAAGATAGGCACAGATTCACATAGTTAAGTAGATGTGGTGGTGAATGCTAGTAGAAAATTTCTATGTATTGCTTCAATTTTCTAAACAAAATAAAAAATCAGGGCCGCCTTTGGTGGGGAAGCACTACTGGAGGCTTAAGGAGAGAGGAGACGATACAAAATGGCATCTGAGAGAGCAGGAGAGTGAATAGACCTGGGAAAGACACCAAGATTGTCTGGCATCTCACATGACTACCTGAGGTTTGTGGTCATCCCTGTGATCTGAGAGGGTCAGCACTGTTAGGGGTTTTCTCTTCAGCCACATTTGCTGCTTGGGTGCAGACCTGAAATAGTGGAGAGCTGGATGCAACCAACTTTGCATTCTTGTTAGACAGCTACTTTGAAATTACAAGGGATTGAAGGGATGTGCAAGGCAGTGATTAGAATGTTGGACCATGGAATATAAACTAGGTAGAGAGAGAAACGAGGGAGATGGGGAGGGCCATTGGACTGAAAGTTCTGGTGGGGTCCAAATGTTGGACTTGAGGTACTAAGTCTAGAGAGACAGGAAGTAGCAATCAGAGAGTGGGATGGCAGGAAGTGAACCTATGGAGGGGAGCATAGTTATTGGTGATGACAACAGGGCATAACCATGGGAGTAAGAAAGTAAGGTAGCACAGGAGAAAAGAGCACGGATAATGAGCAGATAATACATTAAGGGGCCAGTGTATTGGAAGGATTGTCTAATTGATTGTCTAGTAGATCATACTATGTACCAAGCACTATGTCAGCTCTTAAGGATACTTGGAAGGAGAAGACAAATTTCCTGTTCAGGAGCAGATCACAGTCTGATAAGAAAGTGAGGCACATAAAGAATTGTGAATAAAGAAAATATGATATATATCATATATAGAGATAGATCATATATATACACACACAATAGAATTTTATTCAGCCATAAATAAAAGAAGGACATCTTGCTACTTGTAACGACATGGATGGACCTTAAGGGTATTGTGTTAAATGAAATAAGTCAGACAGAGAAAGTCAAATACTATATGATCTCACATTGTGGATTCTAAAAAACCCTGAATCATAGCTATAGGGAGTAGAACAGTAGTTGCCTGAGGCAGGGGTTATGGGGTGGGTGAAATAGGTGAAGGTGGTCAAAAGCGCAAGAAAAAGGATAATAATAGCATGGTATAGTAGGTGATATGTGCTGGGTTCTCTTGAAAAAGTGGAAGACCTAGCAATAGCACGCAGCAGTCTGTTTGGCAAATCAGCTGAAGCCCATCGACACCTATCGCCCATCTTTCTTATTTCATTACTTGCCCAGGTCTTACCTGTACTTGAGCCTTAGACCTCGGCTGTGGAGTGGGTTAGAAAACACAAGCAGGAAAGATCTTTTCTCATAGCAAGCACTCAGTAAATGCTTGTCAAAAAAGAAACAGAGAAAGAAGGAGGAAGAGAAGGTGTGTCCTTGGCAGAACTACCAGAATTTGATAACAAACAGAATTTGGGGAGTGGATAAGAGTAAATGCTTCTGAGATGTCAAGCCTCGACACTTGAATGGAGTTGAATTCGGTAAATGCTGAACGGAGACTGTTATGCTCATGTAATTCACACGTTTAGAGTGTTGAAATATCAGAGTTCAGTGTGTGAATGAATGGCTTTGTTGATGGACCCCATAGCTGGAAAATCCATCTCAAAATGCCTGGGCTAAGAGTCTACTTAACATATATGCAGAGTCATACTTCATATATGCAGAGTCTACTTAACTCTGGTTTTGTTTGCAGTCTACTTAACTACAAACAAAAATGTAGTTTGGGGAAAGGTTGTAGCCTTAGAAAACCTTAAGTTTTCAGACTGGTTCACATACATACAGAAAGACAGTAATAAGAGTTTGTTGGAAAATTAAAAGAGGAGAATTTCCTGACATCCCTTCTAGCCATCCTTAACTTGAATCTCTGGAGAAGGATGTTTCTGTCTGAAAAAGCAGGTTTCTCTGTTACTTCTCAGATAAAAGATGGTCAGAGGGCAACAGAAGAGTTAACTTCAGTTTTATCAAGTGAAGACTGCCCAGGTGCCTTAGACTGAGGAATAAAAGGAAAAGCAAATTGCTTCAAAAAACAAACTCAGGTCAGAAGGGGAAGCATCCAGAGATTTGGAGTTTTGAAGTGAACATAAGGAATTCAACAATGTTTCTTAAGACCTTTACTCTGCAGAGAGTAGTTGTAATTTAACCCAAGAGTGACATTGAGTGGACTTGACAGGAAGAGCCATAGTACTTTATGACACCATCAGATGAAGTTAGCATGAGTATTCTAAGGCTGAAATACAACAGAAGGCCAAGTTTAAACTCCAGTCCCTCATCACAATTCACCTTTCATTTTGTAACTCCATTTCAAGTTTCTATTCTTTGTACCAGCTGTTCCTTCTGCTTAGAAAGTCCTTTCTGCTCTTCTTTAATTGATAAAGGAACTTTTTATGTTAAGGTTCATTTGCACCCTGGCAGAATTAAAATTAGGAGCTACTTCTTTTTTTTTTTTTTTTTTTTTTTTGCGGTACGCGGGCCTCTCACTGTGGTGGCCCCTCCCGCTGCGGAGCATAGGCTCCGGACGCGCAGGCTCAGCGGCCATGGCTCACGGGCCCAGCCGCTCCGCGGCATGTGGGATCTTCCCGGACCGGGGCACGAACCCGTGTCCCCTGCATCGGCAGGCGGACTCTCAACCACTGCGCCACCAGGGAAGCCCCAGAGATACTTCTTTTGTGTACATCTCTATTCTAGAATCCATTTCACTCTGTGGGAATTATTTATTTGTAGATGTTTTCCTTACTCCAACTCAAGTATTTATTGAATAAATAATTGAACGTCTACATTACACTAAATATTTTGGACATAAGTGAAAAATTGTGACAATTCCCCAAATGATTTAGTAAACACAATATGGAACAACTACCTGACAAGAACTAACTGGATTTTTTAGTGAATTTTCACTTTTAAAGCATATTATTAACAAATGACAGCCATGGTTGCATTGAACATTTTTCTTCCCTTCTCTCTCTCTTTTTTTAAAATAAATTTATTTATGTTTTTGCTTTTGGCCGCATTGTGTCTTTGTTGCCGGGCGCAGGCTTCTCTAGTTGTGGCGAGCAGGGGCTACTCTTCATTGCGGTGCACGGGCTTCTCATTATCGTGGATTCTCTTGAGCATGGGCTCTAGGCACGTGGGCTTCAGTAGTTGTGGCATGCGGGCTCAATAGTTGTGGCGCATGGGCTTAGTTGCTCAGCGGCATGTGGGATCTTCCCCGACCAGGGATCAAACCCGTGTCCCCTGCATTGGCAGGCACATTCTTAACCACTGCACCACCAGGGAAGCCCTTCCTTTCTCTTTAAAAATATATATATATATATTTTTTTAATTTTTGTTATTTTAATAGACTTAGGTAAAACCTAAAGGGCCTAGCTCTTTCTTGACCCTTAGGCCATGGTGAGGTGTCAGCAACAAAAACTCCAGAGGATGCTTTCCTCTTATTCATTTCTGCAACTACACATCACTGCATTTGTACTGGGAAGAGGGATTTCAGCACAGCTTCTCATATAGGGCTACCTCTACCCATCTTTTTTGTCACTTCACAGTGTAGCAGAGAGGAGGCAACACTAACCTGATTTGTCAGAGTATGAAATATTAATGGGGCTGTGATTGCTAGTAGTCAGATTCATATTTTCCTTCTTAACTATTTCAGGATAGTTAAGAAAACTCACACCCCTCTCTTTTGAGAAATGTTCTTACTCTATTTCTTTGACAAGGTTCTACCATTTTGTTGAGACTCTAATTTTATGTAACATAAAACTCTATTTTGGGGCAGGAGAAATAGTGATTTCTTTATCAATAAGTGGTAACTTACCTCTATTATTCTTCAATATCATACTAAGGGAATTAGCCAATGTAAATAGACAAGAGAAATCACTGCAAAGCATAAGAATGGGAAAGGAAGTAAAACTATCTCTATTTGCAGATGATATAATAGTGTACCTGGAAAATTCCAGATAACCAATGATAAAAACTAGCTAAAGCAATAAAATAATTCAGTGAAATAGCAGGATATAGTTGACATACAAAAGTCAATAGCTTTTACTGAGATGATTCTGAGAACGTGACAGAGTAGGAACCACCACGAATCTGTCTCCCCACCTAGACAGTAATTGCACTAGCAGAATGTGTCTGATAGAACTATTTTGGATCTCAGCAGCCTATTCAAGGCTTACAACTTCCAGGGAAAATCTTGAGCAGTAAATTGCGGTTAATTTCAGTCAGTTTCCGCTCTTAGCACAGTAGCAGCTACCCAGTCCACACCTTTCAGCCCTAAGGCAGGTAGCTGTGCCCACTTTGTGGGAGCCAGTTTGGACAAAAGGACCCTGTCCTCCAAATATGGGGGATCTGTGCTCTGATTGCTGGTTGCTACTTTGGCACAGAGGTGCAGACAGGAATACAAGTGGCCATTGTTCCTGCCTCTTCCTTACTGTTTCAAGCCCCTCTCCCTCTGGCTGAAGTTACTTCTAGGTTATATAAAGGGCCAGTGCCATTTCCCCCCTTCATTTTTCTCTATTTCCTTTTTTGGGAACCAGACAGTGAATCAAGGACATTCAAAAGTAACAACATATACGGTGGGTATTCTAAAGTCACTGCATGCCCAGGGAAAGGTGCAGGCTCAAAGAAGACATGAGAAGGCCTTAAGTCTATACCTCATACTTAACCTTAGCACAGTGGCAGTTTACATCAATCACAAAAAGAAAAGCAAAAACAACAGACGTTGCAGAAAGCTTGGGGGAAAGGACCTGATTTCCAGAGTTATTGCATTATTATTTTCAAATGTCCAGTTTTCAATGATAAAAACACAAAACATACAAAAAAAAAAAAAAGCAAGCCAACAGAAACTGTCCCTGAAAAATACCTGATGGCAGATCTATAAATACTTTACAACTATTTTAAAGAAGCTCAAAGAGCTAAAGGAAGACACAGAGGAAATCAAGAAAAAGATGCATGAGCAAAATAAAAATATCAGTAAGGACTTAGAAAACCTGCCCCTCCCCCACAAAAACCAACTGGAATTGAAAAGTACAATAACTGAAATGAAATATTCACTAGTAGGATTTAAAGGCAGAGTTCAGAAAATGGAAAAAAGAATCAGCAAAAAGTGAAGAAAGGACAATGTGAATTATCAAATCTGAGGAACAGGAAGAAAAAAAAACGACTGAAGAAAAATGAGCAAAACCTAGAGGAACTGTGAGGCAATATCAAGCATTGTGAGAGTCCCAGAAAGAGAAGAGAGAGAAAGGGGTAAAGAGAATATTTGAAGAAATAATGGCCAAAATGTCCCAAATTTGATGAAAGATATGAATATAAACATCCAAGAAGTTCAAAAAACTCAGAATAGGATGAAGTCAAAGAGACTGAAAACAAGACACACTATAATCAATTAAAAGATAAAGATAGAGAGAATCTTGAAAGCTGCAAGAAACAACTCATCACATATAAGGAATTCTCAATAAGATTAACAGCAGATTTCTCACCAAAAACTTTGAAAGCCAGAAAGGCACTGGGTTGATGTATTCAAAATGCTAAATGAAAAAAATACTGTCAAATAAGAATCCTATAACTGGCAAAATTGTTCTTCAAACGTTGGGGAGAAATTAAGATATTTACAGATAAATACAAGCTTAGAGAGTTCTTTACCACTAGATCTGCCCTGCAAAAAATGCTAAGGGGAGTCTTGCAGGTTAAAATGAAAGGACACTAGTCAGTACCTTGAAACCATATGAAGAAATAAATATTTCAATAAAAGTAAACACAGGGGAAATTATAATTGTTATTATTGTAACAATGGTTTGTAACTCCACCTTTTGTTTCCTACATAATTTAAGAGATTGATGCATTAAAAATTAATATTTTTTAAATTAATAGCATTCATATCACAAATGATAAACAGATGACATAATGTTAGAGAAAGTCCCATTTAAAATGTAACTAAGATTAAGTACTTGGGAATAAATTTAACAAGAAATTTATTACACACAAAACGCACACACACACACACACACACACACACACACACACACAGATTAAATACTCCTGAAAAACACAAGAAGCTTTATAGTGGGAAGGCAAATCCATAGGCAGAGTGACTATTCCAGTAAGAACAAACCACTGCCCTTTTTATGATGGAATCTGTCCAATGTAATCAATCTTCCACGAGGTAATGGGCTGATTGCCCTAGAGAACAGTGTCATATCAAAGTCTCAGTGTTGGCCTCTTCTGTTGGTAGATTTAGCATTCAGTAGAGGCTATAGCCAGAACAGCCTTGATAAACGGAAGTCTTTGCTGTTGAGTGCACACATAATCTCCATCACTACCAGGTTGACCATTTTGTTCATGAGTCCATTGGGCAATGACAGAAGTGGCTAGGGTAGGAGGCTGAATGATGTCCACAGATCAGGCTATTATTAAATGCCTTTCTCCTGGGGTCACCCTTTGGTAGGTAATCACACGGAATACAAATATCTTTGCGTTCTGTGCCCATTAGAAATTCATCCACATACTTCTTCTCCAGACTTGCCACCAATGTTCTGATCATGTTCCTTCCAAGTCACTGACCACCTCAACAAACTTTTAGCCACAGCTCATGAGACAATGTAGATCTATATCTCCTGCCATGTCTCCTTCCATACAAAATTAACAATCGGGTGCATTGTTCACATTTCTCTAAGATATTAAGACAATGTCTCACATTTCATAATCTGCTAAGAGGATTTCTCTTCACCACTATTCCTCAGAGCCATCTCAGACTAGAGCTATAGCACTGTACCTGTCTACTTTTGTGTGGTACCTACATATCTTATAAGTCAAGCATATATTTTTTTCTTTCTCAGAAAACTGGACATAGGGAATTTTCCATAAGGCCATAAATAGATTAGCAATGCAGAGCTGATCTCATACATACCACTTCCATTTGATGTTGGATGTGAACAATGACAGTTTGATGCTGCTGTGAACCCCAACTTCATGGCTTTACGGGTCAGACAGGTGGCATAGTCAAGTGTTCAGTGTCTGATAAGGCCTACTAACAAGCTAGGAGCTGTTTCTCAAAAGGAGAGTAGTTATTCACAGAGGATAGCAAGTCTTTGCTCAAAAATACTGAGGGTCTGCACTATTCACCTATAGGGGTATCCCAAAGCTTCCCAAGCAGCATCTCTAACTGGACACTTTAAGAATCTTTGATTATGTTGGGCCATATGGTTTGAGTGGCAGAACAGCTTATATAGCAGCCCATGCCAGCTGCAGAACCTTTTTTTTAGAGGGTCGCATTTTCCGGTCACTCAGTAAATGGACTCAAATTGAATATATGTTGCCTCCAAAATCCAAAGTAGCCCACTGGGCATTGTGTCTTTTTCTTAGTGGTAGGAAGGACCGGATCATCAACTTGTTCTTTAACTTGGAAGAGATGTATTGACAGGCCCTGGATCACTGGACTCCTAGAAATTTCAGATAAGACCCTGAAGTTTTGTGGAATGTCTTTCCCATCCTCTCATACACAGGTGTCTTGTTAATGTGTTTAAAGCAGTTTCTACGTCCTGCTCACCAGTTCCAATCACATAATACCATCACATCATGGACCAGCATGATGTCCTGTAGGAGGAAAAGGTGATCAAGTCCTCTGAAGACTCTATTATAGTTTAGGACTAGAGAGTTAATATACCCTTGAAGTAGGACAGTGAAGGTGTATTGGTAGCTTTGTTAAATTGCCTCTGATGGTCTCTTACAACAGATAATGAGAAACAAACATTTGCCAGTCGATAGCTGCATACCAGGTGCCAGAAGATGTGATGATTTGCGTCATCAACAAAACCACATCTGGAACAACAGCTGCAGTTGGAGTCACCACCCGATTAATTTTGTGATAAATATCTGTTGTTCTCTGACCTGTCTTCTATGCAGGTCAAATAGGTGAGTTGAATGAGGATATAGTAGGAATCAACACTCCTGCATCTTTCAAGGCCTTGTTGGTGGCACTAATCTCTGAAATCTCTCTAGGAATACATTTTGATATTTTCATTGGTAGACACAGTTCTACTGGCTTCCACTTGATCTTTCCTTCCATAACAGCACTCAGTCCGTGGGTCACGTAACACATGTAGGGAGTCTGCAAGTTCCTCAGTGCGTATATTGCAACCATGCATTTCAGAATGGGAAAGCAACCACATGATGGGTTCTGGGGCCCAGTAGGCCCACGGTGGAATAGACTTGAGCCACAACTCCATTGATCACCTGACCTCCGTAATCCTCTACCCAGACTGGTGAGCTACAGTGATGTTTGAGGTCTCCAACAATTAATGTCAGTTCAGAGTCAGTTTCCAGTGATCACTAAAAAGTCTTATTATTTCCCCTTCCTCAATTTAGAGTCACCCTGTAAATGGCCACAGATTCTTTTGGGGAGGGCTGGGGAGGAAGGTTAGCAATATACGTTCTTGGTGGTGGAGCAGGGCCCTCTGCAAGAGGATCCAGCTTCCCCTTCATCCAAAGAGTCTGTGTCTATAAATTAGCTCAAGTCTGGGGACTGACTGAAGCGTCGTGATTTTCTCTTTTGATCCTTCAAGGCAGAGTTCTGGTCATTAAATCTAGAGTTTTCCTGCTTATTCAGATCAAATAAGACTTTGGTAGGCTGCCCATCTATTTTAGTTTTAGAGACGCTATGGTCAACTAGTTGATGTCAAAAATCTCTGTGATTCAGAGTGCCCTGATTAGTGCTTTGGTACCTCGGTCCATTACCCTAACCATGCCCCCTTGTCTTTGTTGATTAAGTGCCACCTCTTGGTCCCTACCACCACCCTAGATCCTATTATCCCTACTGCATTGGAGATCCCATTCAGTGGTAGCACTTCCTGTGGTAATTTCTGACTTTCAGAAAAGAGCTATCACAGAGAGCTTCAAGGATTCTGGGGCTTCCTTACACGAATCTTTTTCTCACATGGGGAGAAGCATCTTCTCTGGACCCTCCTGGGGAGTATGAGCAAGTCTTCAATGATAAATGCACTCTAGCTTTCCAATCTCCCTAAGCTTTTGGGTAACTTCCTCTATAGTATAGCAAGGAAGTTCTATCATTTTCAACTTCATTTAATCTGGGCTATTTGGGGGTCCGTATTTCAGTCAACCAACCATGAAAATTATCAGAGTCACTCCTAGTCCCTCAAGCTAAAACACTGTCTTTGTGATTAATGCCTAATTGACCCATATCTGTCGATTCAACCTGATCCAACTTCATATTCTTTCTACTTTGATCCTACACCCTCATGATTTCACATATGTTCCCCAGGTTTCCATCCGTATAACTTGGCAAAATCATGGCAAGCCTTTGGTATGTATCACACCTCATCACAGGTCATACTTCGTACCTCACCTTTTGGGGGTCTGCTGGAACTTAAGCCTGGTTATAGGTCTAGATACAAGGTGAGGTGGTGGGGTGGGGGGTAGGTCCTGAGGAAAATCAGCAATGCCCTACAAGATAACTACCTCAGATGGCGGGGGGTGGGGGGGAGAGTTGCTCCTGTTTGTAAAGAAGGTTCAACAGAATTTAGGGGTCCAGGTTCCCAGCTTCATTGGAATCTGTCCATAAGTCCCCTGACTTTAGCAAAAGAGCCCCTGTGAGACTGAGAATTCAATTTGCATTGTAATGAGCCACTCACAGGACTAAACATTAGATTTGGTTTTCAGAAATCTTGGTTGTGAGGGACAGTCATGGCAACTTTGCACTTAGATATTAAACAGTTGCCTACTCTGTTCTTGTTTCATGCCTGGGGCTCACTTGGGAATCCTGTTTGTGACTGGGATGGTTGAAAGCAAGCTGTTGGCACTCCTATTTCCCAATGACTCATATTTACTTCTAACGAGTGTGGTGTCACAGTGGATTTTCAGTATAGATAGATTCAACCCATTTATGGGATTCAGCCTGTAGGTGATTCATCACAGCCTGCAGGTGATGACTTACAGGGCAGTCTCTTGGAGAGATGACGGGAAGTGGCTGTGAACTGCCCCTTCATGTTTGCTGCACTTTCCACTTTTGAAAATATTTTTGCATCAATTATATCTCTTGAATTACCCGTAAAAGCCCACCAGAATCAAGTTTCCCTAGATTGAAAATTGAAATACAGTCCTATTAAGCAACTTGCAATTTAAGATTATCAAATACTAAATCCAGTTTCCTTGTATTCCAATGTATATGATATTTTTAAGGCAAAGAACTGTGTATAAGGAACGTAAATTTTTTCCTATAGATGAGTTAAACTTCTATCTCAAGACTCTATTTCTCATGGCATCAGAAACTATAATCTGGTCAAACCCAGATAAACTCTGTCACTTCAGGGTTTTCTCAGTCAGGTATAAACTTGGGACTTCACTCTCTGATGGCTTCTCCTTGCATCCCTGGACTGGTCATAGTTCAAGAGGCTTAGATGGCATCTAGGCCAGTGGGGTTAGGAGGTTTCTGGTCTACAGCTGCTCTCTGCTGGCATTCATGTCCAGTCCTGCCTGCTCAACCCCTCGGTGGACCCGTCTGAGACCCTTCCTGTACTGGACTGCCTCAGCCACACTGCACCCGCTCTGCGGCCCTATGGGATGGCAGAGACTCCTCTGCCGTCACTTATCACGTCTCACTCACCCCCCTCTGAGTAGTAGGGACACATTTAGGGTCTCTCTCACCTCCCTCTCTTCACCACAGCCCAAATAATCTATCATTTTGAGGACTGCAAACTGAATCTTTCATGGTGGAGGGGTTTTTTGTTTGATTGATTGTTTTGTTTTTTACAGTAGCACCTTGTTGTTTATCCATTCTATATGTAAGAGTTTGCATCAGCTAACCCCAAATTCCCAGTCTATCCCTCCCCCACCCCCCTCCCCCTTGGCAACCACAAGTCTGTTTTCTTTGTCTATGAGTCTGTTTTATATTTAAGTTCATTTGTGCCATATTTTCGAGTCCACACGTAAGTGATATCACATGGCATTTGTCTTTCTCTTTCTGACTTACTTCACTTGGTATGATCATCTTTAGGTCGCTCCATTTTGCTGCAAATGGCATTATTTCATTCCTGTTTATGGCTGAGTAATATTCCATTGTATATATATACACCACATCTTCTTTATCCATTCATCTGTCAATGGACATTTAGGTTGTTTCCAGGTGGAGGTTTTAAAAATACGTCCAAATTCTTCTATACTCTTCTCATCAAAGGTGGAATCAATTATTTTCCTCTTGAATATATGCCATACTTAGGGATTCAATTCTAATAAGCAGAAGGAGGCAGAAGTGATGCTGTGTGACATCTGTGGCTAGATCATAAAAAGGATACAGCTTCCATTGGCTTGCTCTCTCTCTCTCTGAACATGCACATTCGGAGCCCTGAGCCATCATAAAAGTCCAGCTACCCTGAAGTTGCCATGCTGGGTAGACCATGTGGGGCCCACAGAGAGGTGGAGAGGCTGAGGGGCCCCAGCTCTCCCAGCCCCAAGCTATGGAGTCTTCCCAGTCCAGGCACCAGGCTCCAGGCTCCACATGTGAGGGAAGAAGCATCCAAGATGCCTCCAGCTCCAGCCACCATCTGACAGCAACCTCGTGAGAGACTCTAAGCCAGACTGCTTAATGGAGCCGGTCCCAAATTCCTGATCTGTAGAAAGCACTGCGGTTAGAAGTGATGGTTGTTCTAAGCCACTGCATTTGTGAGGCAGGTAGAGAAAAACATTCCAGAGTCTACTGTTACAGAATCCTTTGGGTTTGGGGTATGCAGAGGGATTAGAAAACTAAGGTTACGTAGCTTGTGCAAGGTCATAAAGAAAATGAGATTTGAGCCTTGGCCCCTAAATCCTGAACCCATGCTCTTTGAACCACTTTATACATTACACATTATACACTCCCTCTCTGTCCCATCTGACCATCAGCCTTCACCAGATTCACCAGTCTCCTAAAAGACGTGGCTGCACATAAATTTCGAAAATAAACAAATAGCATACGGAAATCCCAGGAACGCTGCTGAGGATAGCCATTATAATACAGGCTAAGTCAGAGCAAGTGAAATTGTTTTCTTAAAAAAAAAAAAAATCCACACACCCCTGGGAGAGATTGATTTGGGGAAAGTGCAAGAATTGAGAACGTTAAGTGTCTCTGTCTTAATAAATAAAATAGCTGTACCTTAAGGATCTCTCTGGATTAAATATCCATGGCTAAAATCATTCCATTATCTAGAAGTTTTTGTAATATTTGTGAAGAGCTGACATTTTAGAGGTCTCTCACTATTTCTGATTAGGTAAGCCTTGTACTGTTCGTCCAGCATTTTGACACTGAATAAGCCCGGATGGGACTTGGTGACAAATCAATTCTTTTAAAGACAATTTTGTTTGATTGACACATAATCGGGCAGGTGTTGAGTGAGAAGGCATTGCTTGGCTATCGTGAGAACATGAGATAAGTATTCATCCAGGACTTTTTGGTCAGGGGATGGTGACTGTCTCAGCCACGCACATCTATCTGATGCCAGAAAGGGCAACAGGATTCCTTTATGCCACAGCGATCTGGGTCTTCATTGAAGACTCCCTTTAAGGTGAAAATGTGCACATGATGGGAGATTAAGGAGAAAAAATATTAATTTAAGCCCCAAGGAACTACAGTTATGCCAATAATGTCTCTCATTATCGTAATTTTACATTAATATGCCTTCAGTGCTTTGGGTAACAGCGTTTCTCTCTGGGGTGGGCGGGCCTGGGGTTTCTATGGGGACTCGCTTACTTTGTACAGAAACTCGACTCTACCAGAGGAGAGTAAGGTTCTTGTTTTGACAAGATGATCAATAACACCTAGGGAGAAGCAGGCTTTTCAGAGAAGATTGTGGGTCCCCATTTGTATGTTTCCTCCCTTGCCCTCCCTGTTATTGAAAGTTGAGTGGGCTGGTCCAGCCTTTCGCTGAGTCTCATTTGACAGCCAACAGAGTGAATGTTCATCTCCTCTGTGCAGATGGGCCTCATCTGTCTGCTCTATATTCTGTGGGGAAACGTTTAGGTCCGGGCTTCCGATATTTCAATCCATGCTACAATATTTGTATGCCTGAGTGTTTGTTTACATGTCTGCATATCCCTCTAGGATCAATCCCTAAAAGTGGAGTATCTGATTAAATATTAAATATTCAATTTAATCTTGTGCATTTTAATTTTTACATTTTGGTAAATTGCCTATCAAAGAAATGATACTAATTGATACTCCCAGCCCCAAAATTGTCTGTTTCCTCACAGAATATATAGCAGAGATTGGTTAGATAAAATCAATTCATCCGCACTCTGGAATCCTATGCAACTATAATTTTTTTAATGAGGCAGATACATACGTATGAAATAGAATTATCTCCAATGGATATTGCTTTGTAAAAAATATATATATCACACTGTATTATATCTCATCATTTATGCTTTTAAAATGTGAATATAGAGAACCATGTATAAGAATATACCCATGGAGAACTTTCACTGGCTGAGATGGCTTGCTCTACCTGCCTCTCCATTTCCTGGGAAATCTGGAAAGTTCTAAGCAGTTGCCCAATTGGTGGAGGGTATATGAATAGGACATCAACTAATAGAAAATAAATATTCCATTTTTTGGGGAATCAGTGAAGTAAAATTTTTTTTTAATTTTTATTTTATATTGATGTAGAGTTGATTTACAATGTTGTGTTAGTTTCAGGTGTACAGCAAAGTGATTCAGTTATACATATACATATATCTATTCTTTTTCAGATTCTTTTCCCTTATAGGTTACTACAGAGTCTTCAGTAGAGTTCCCGGTGCTATGCAGTAGGACCTTGTTGTTTATCTATTTTATAGATAGTATGTGTATATGTTAATCCCAACCTCCTAATTTATCCCTCCCCCTGCTTTCCCCTTTGGTAACCATAAGTTGTGTGATGTAAGTCTGTGAGTCTGTTTCTCTTCTGTAAATAAGTTCATTTGTATCTTTTTTTAGATTCCACATGTAAGTGATATGGTATTTCTTTTTCGCCATCTGACTTATTTCACTTAGTATAATAATCTCTAGGGCCTACATGAATAGGACATCAACTAATAGAAAAGGAATATTCCTTTTTTATTGAAGTATAGCTGTTTTACAATATTGTGTTAGTTTCTGGAGTGCAGCAAAGTCTCAGTTTTATATATATATATATATATATATATATATTTCTTACATATATATATTCCTTTTGATATTCTTTTTCATTTATGATTCATTACAGGATATTGAATATAGTTCCCTGTGCTATACAGTAGGACCTTGTTGCTTATCTATTTTATAGATAGTAGTGTGTATCTGGTAATCCCAAACTCCTAATTTATCCCTCCCCCATTACGGTTACCATTTTCCCCTTTGGTAACCGTAATTTTGTTTTCTGAAAGTTCATTTGTTTTTGTACCAAAATGGTTGTGTTGGCCAAATGATTTGTTTCTTGTCCAACTGAAATCAAGCGTTTTCATCCCTTGCTGGTGAGTGAGGGTCAAGAGAAAGTGGCACTAGTTTTCATTCCTCCTTTTAACCAAGCTGGAAGCGGGGGGACATGTTCAGGGAGGGGATGAGGAAGCCTCTGATGGAGACTGCAGCTCACATGGGCACCAGGAATAGGACCTCCTACCCTGGGTAGCCCTGTGAGCCTGCGAAGGGCAGAAGCCAAACGCAGCTGATGGCTCCTGTCCTTCTGAAATCACTCCCCAGTCTGGACTTCACGGCACTGCTGGGCCTTATGGTTAGAAGCCCACATCTATCTCACTGCTCCTTCCTTCACTTGGCATTTTGGTCTCTCTGGAATCTTTTTGTAATCTGTGATTTAGAATTCTTTTCTTTTAATAGAATTCATTTTAGCCTCACCATAGCCAAGGAGTATTGTAATGGCTGTCAACCAGGACCTGGAAATAGCATCATTCAATAGATAGGGATGCTGTAATTCTGGTCTTTAAAATTGACATCTAAGCACACACATGGAGTCTGCTAACCTTATGAAGAGTGGTAAGCACAGAAGTGACTCTTATTAGTGGAAGAAATAACAGTAACAACATTAACCAACAATAAACTTCTCCAATGAAATGTGTGAGTGTTTTTTATGGAATATTTTTGATCAGCAAGAGTAAAGAAAGCATGACCAAGTTCCCTCCCTTATGGTCACTCGGCAGCTCCTGGTAATATCAGGCTTCCTCCTACGAACACATGTATGGAGGGAGCCCCCCAGGACCCTTAGGTTTCGATAGAGCAGCATCTCACCACAGGGCAAGGGTCGGGGATTCTGGACAAGCCCTTGGACTGACTTACTAACATGTACCTCTAGATTATTAAATGCTGCAAAAGCCAGGTTAAAAAGTGGGGAGGGGGCCTCAGATGAGACATTTTGCTGAGCTAGGGAACACAGACGTGCTCAAAGGTCAAGTCAAAGGACATGGGAGCTGGCTTGAAGGGTTCCCACTGGCCATATTTGGGATAATTTGAGCAACACAACATATAATGAAGATAATGGATTTTACTATATTAATTTTGTAAAAAAATAACCATGGCTCCATAGCAGAGACCACCAGAAAAATCTGTTGATCAAGTAAAGCTATGTTTACAAGGGAAACTGTATCTTTATAATAGAGATACGTAGAGCGATGAGTAGAGCCAAGTGGTCAGGCTTGGTATTGCCAGTGATGGGCCTGACACCATGTGCTTCCTGAAGGGGGAAGATAAAGCCACCCAGGTGGTGGTCTTGTTGGAAATACTTGGCCTCAGTTGAGTGATGAGAATCTTCTCAGCTGCACACAAGATGTGGATTTGGCCTGGAATCATGAAAATATTTGACAAGGGAGGAGGAAAGAGATGAAACAGTTAAATGTGATATATGTTCCTTGATTGAATCCTGGAGAATAAAAGGGAGGGAGGGAGGAAGGAAGGAAGGAAAGAAGGAAGAGAGAGATGGAAGGAGGGAGGAAACAGCTTGAAAGGATATTCGGGGACACTTGGGATATTTGGGCATTTCATTTTGGATGAAAGGCAACGGGTATGACTGACTCAAAGAAAAGATGCAGGGACTAGTGGTGAAGCAGGGTCCTGGAGGTCCTGGCTTGGCCCAGTATTAACCCTTTGATTGCTGGATCATGCTTGGGGGTCCCAGAGGGAAGGGCCCGGGGCAACAGCTATTTGCTAATGGTTCAGAAATAGTTCAATATTTTAACAAGTGGTATGACGGTCTGTGTCTGTGTGAACATAGGGATGGAATTGCTGGGTGATGAAGTCCATCATAATTATGTCTATTATACCTATTTTAACTACCTATAATAAGAAACAGAGAAACAACCCAATAGAAAAAAAAATCCTCAAGAGATAAAAATAGCAGTGTCACAAAAAATGCAACACAAAAGACTTACTACGTTTAGAAAAGGTTGTTCAACCTGACTAGCGCTCAATGAACTGGAAATCAAAAGCACGATAGCATTTTACTGCCATCCGATTGGCAGGTGTCAAGAAATCTGACAACTCCAAGCGTGGGAGTACATCTAGATCAATGAGGCCTCTTCCATATTGCCGGTGGGAGTGTAAGTGGACACAATCACTTCTGAAAATTGGATGTTACTTTGTCAAGTATCTATAAACAATTTATGAACAAATGGGAGTGTTATGTTCCAACAGCACTTCAGTTACAAAAACTGACATTGGGCCCAATTTATCCCATGGGCTATAGTCTAGATGGTATCTAACTCCCTTTCAGTTCGGCTATCCTTTAACTTATATTCAACAAGGCTTTAATACGTACTGCATACGATACCCTGAATGTTAGGTGCTTTTTTACACAAGACTCTGTCACCCTCAGAATGCCCTGTAATAAGTCACCTTACACCCATTGAGGAGACTGGTTCATAGTCACAAAACATGTCAGGGGCTGTTGTCATGACTAGAACTCAGGACTTCTGATTCCGATATGTGTATATATTCTCTTTCAAGGCCAGGACGAGAGTTAGGGAGCACCCACCCTCTGGGCCATGCAAGTGAAGGATTGGCAACTGAGACCAAAAACCTCCTTAAATATTGCATTGCAGGTACCTCCCTGGCCTCAGCCCGGTCTGGGAGTTCTGTGGGGGGCTCCCCCATCACGGGGGAAGCCCTCTTTTCCAAAGGTAAGAGTCTTGGGGGACCGTGCTCAGTATTACCGATTATTTTTTCCACTCAAGGACTTATGGGTAAAAGCAGGGACATGGGTTCAAATCTTGACTCTACTACACCCGTCTCACAGTTCCCCTCCTTGGCTGCCCACAGAAGTAAAATAGACCAAAGGTCTTCTCTGCCTTGAGGCTGCTCCAGGCTTAGAGGAGGTGGAAGCCCAGGGCTTTGGCCACAGCAGACACCCTGTCAGTGACACTTTGTCTTTGCCACTGATGTCTATTTATTTTAAAAGGCCCCAAGGCCAATGGGTTCTCTTTCTTGACCCACTAAGCTATGATTTCATAGCCCGTAGCTCCTACTATCCCTTTGTGTCAAGGGTTTGCCTCAGCTGTCTCATTAAATATGGAAAACATCTGTGTTTGGGCTTTTAGCAAAAATCCCCACATCTGGAAAATATTGGTCAAGAGTCTAATTAAGTATGTCAATGACAAATTGTTCTCACAGGAAGTATTTAGGACGAGTAGATAATTGGGATTTAATGCCCTTGGCCTCTGTCCTTGCCTTCTTGTTTACTTATCCCAGCAGGGATGGGGGAGGCTGGCTTCCACACCGTCCCTGCCCCAGCGCCACTAATCCCGGGCCACACTGCCACCGCACCAATGCTGACACCTTGGAGTGAGAAACCGCCCCCAAGTTGAACAATGAGGGTGGACACTGCATTTGGAGGCCCGTCTCTTAAAGCCACTCCATGCCCCCCGCCCCCATTGGACCCTCTGGCCTCTTCACTCAGGGCCAATGTTTCCTGTCAGACCCACATACTGTTTGAAGATGAGGCTCGGAGGAGAAAATTTTGTGTCTTTCTTGGACTTTTCTCCTTCCTTCTTCACAGAACCCCCAACCTCAGAGGAAATGGAGTTCCTGACCCTCCCTCACCCCCGGGGGAATATTCCCAACTTCTGAGGTATGAAGCTTAATTTGCTTTCAGTACTATACCTCCTCCCCTTGAGGGAGGAAATTTCTCATTATTAAAGGGCTTGGAGAACCTTCCCAACCCCATGAAGCTTCAGGCACGCCCTACGTCTCCCCATCCCTGACCCCCTTGGTCTCCTGATCCAAGATGGCGCTCCAGCTCGGGGAAGCCACCCTGGATGGCAGGCGGAGGCTCCCTCGTCTCTCACATTAGAAATGTCTATTTTAAAGCCGCATTCTGGGCCGGAGACACTAAAGGTTCTTTCTTTCAGGCACTGTGAGCCCTCTCGTGTCTCCACTCCACCAGCAGGTCCCATCAGTTTTAACTGAGAAACAGTCCCCAGATCCACCCACTTCCTCCTATTTCCACAGCCACCCCCTGATCCTTGACAATGATGATGGCCTTGTCTGTGGTCTCCTGGCTTCCACCCTCACCCTCTTCAGCCCATGGTATTAGCCAGGGTGCTCTACCCAAATAGAAACCAAATCATGTCACCGCCCTCAGGTGGCCTCCCATCCCAGTGAGAATGCACCCCAGCCCCCCTGTCCCATCTGGCCACTGGCCACCCCATCCCCCAAGCCCCACACACACCCTGCTATCTTCTCCACAATTTTTACCACTATCCAAAATCGCTTTCCTTAGTCATTTGCTTGTGGTCCGTGAATGTCACAAATTTCACAATCGTAGTCACTTTGTCCTGTTAGGATGAAGCAAATAAGGCATCTGCCCTGAATGCCGTATTTAAGGAGGCACTCGCTCTCAAGTGTGGATTCTGCACCAGCACTGCTCCGAGAGCGAGCACGTCATTGAATTTTGTGCCCTAGATGCCTCACTTGCGTCACCTGATTCCCGGCCATGTTCCCAGTGCCATATTCCTGGTGCCTGTCACACAGTACAAGCCAAATAAATATTTTTCAAACCAATAGATTCTGGCATTCTCAAGGTCAAAGGCGTGAAATTCACCCAGCTTCCAGTTCTTGTCCAATACACTCAGAGCCTCTCCCACTCTCCAACTCAACGGCAGTTGCCTGGCCCAGACCATCATCTGCCCTGGTGGCTGCTGCACTCCCCTGCCTACTATCCTTCAACACCCTTCTGCTCTTCCCTCTGCCACCTGCCACTGCCTGGTTTTCCAGGGTCATCCGCCCTCAGCTGGTCCTCCCAAGAGCATCACATCATCTCTGCATTCTATCTTCCACACTCTGTCCAAAATGCAGATCTCACCACATCATCGCTCTGCTTAAAGTGCTTCTAAGCTTCCCACTGTTTTGTACACAGTGTCTGAGGTCCTTGGGTTGGCATTCAAGGCTCTGCGTGATCTGAGCCCAGTGGATTTCTTTGACTCCGTCTGACTCCAGCCTTCTTCCAGTTCTGGGCATCCACATGACCATTCTCTCTCCCCAGGATTCCTTCCCCTGGGAAATCTCTACCTGTTCTTGAGGACCCAGCTTGAAGGCCACCTTGTCCATTAGGGTAAAGTTGATTTCCTTTGCTCTGGCCTCCTTATGACGGACAGTTCTTTGGAGTTTTAGGGGGGGGATGATAACCCTTTGGCATTTTATGTACATACTTACCTTTACCTAATAATACCCAGCTGAGTGGCTGGTAAAGCATCACCTCCGTGTTTGCTTCCCTCACCACTGGACCTGGGAGGGAGACAGAGAGCAATTCAGGAGCAGTAGTGAGGAAGGCATACATTGGAAACCAAGCGCACTGTCACTGTACTGTTGCAGACGACCTCCCCCTGTTGCCCTTTCTAAAGGCCCCACCACCGTGTGCAGAGAGCCCAGGGCAAGACATGAGGGCGTACAGAGATGCTCTTTCTAGCAGCACTGACCTCACTGGGGAGGCGACCTCACCTCCACCTCTCTCCCAAGCATGACAATGACAACGACGTCAAGACGTGGAAGCCTGGGTTTGGTACACCTCCCTGCCCACCCCGCTTTTCAACACAGCAGGCCTCAGTCTCAGCACCTTTGGTGGGTGAAAGAATCTGTCTTGAATTGGATAATCTGGCTTTGTTTTTATTCTCTTTCTTCCTTTATTCTCTTTAATTTATGGCAGGCGAGAGGGTTTTCCATTTAGAGAAGTTTGTTTAAATACATTTTTAAGAGAACAAAATGTGAGCCAGTTTAAAGAAATATAGTAAGTGATAAATTATCCAGGTTGTCCCCAGACACAGCAAAACATGGGAAGTGGCAAAAGATTCGTGCTCGCTTCCCTTAGTTTAGAGTTGTCATTGCAAGGAAGCTGCCCAGCCAGGGACTACATTTCCCATGTCCTCACCAATAGGAGGGTCCGTGTGAATAAAATAAGGATGGAGGTGACATACATCACTTCCAAACCTGGCCCATGTAGACTCCCATGTGATCCCCAGGCTCTCACCTCCTGGGTCAGGTGGCTGGATGGTCACACCCTGGGCAGCCTTGGGGGTGGAGCTTTGGGAGATGCTGGGGCTTTTGGTTGCCTGGGTCCCTGAATAAGCCCCAGACCAGAGGCGGCCCCTCCCACCCCAACAGCGATCAAGCTTATGTGACTGAAAAATAAATCCACGTTGCTCTAAGACACCGAGATTTCAGAGTTCTTCTGCACAGCAGCTAGCAGTATTGAGACTGGAGTTTGGAAAACGGAGTTTTAAAGCAGGATTTAGGGACTCGAGAACAGCTAGATTTTTCAAGACCTGCTTCCTGTTGAGCTGTTGAGAATGATACTTACCAAACCAAGTCCTGCCTGTTTTTCCTTCTTTCTTTCTTTCTTTCTCCTTCTTTCTTTCTTTCTTTCTTTCTTTTTCTTTCTTTCTTTCTTTCTCTTTCTTTCTTTCTCTTTCTTTCTTTCTCTTTCTTTCTTTCTCTTTCTTTCTTTCTTTTTCTTTCTTTCTTTCTTTCTTTCTTTCTTTCTTTCTTTCTTTCTTTCTTTCTTTCTTTCTTTCTTTCTTTCTTTCTTTCTTTCTCTTTCTCCCTCCCTTCCTTCCTTTCCTCTCTCTTTCATTCATTCTTTCTTTCCCTTTTTCTCTGTTTCTCTCTATCCCTCCCCCACTCCCTTCCTCTCTCTCCCTTCCTTCCTTCCTTCTTTTACTTCTTTCTTTCCTGTTTCCAGTGAAACTCTGTGAGTTCTAAAGACTTCCAACTCATCAAAGGTCCATCTAGAGCAGAGAGTTTCAAGATTTCCTTCCTTCCTTCTTTCCTTTCTTCTTCCACTTCTTACTACCTCCCTTTGTTTATTTCTTTCTTCCTTTTCTCTTTCTTCCTTGTTGTTTTAGCAATGGAATAATGTCTTGAGATAAAAGCATCCATAGGTCCCCAACATGCAGGGCCTACCAGAGGGGAGGCAGAGGCGCCATTCAACTTGAGCTGAAGCCTCAAATTCTGACTTTCGATATTATAACCCCTAGAGTTTACACAGAGCCTTGGCAAATCCCTGTGCGTTAAAAGCACCAATCTGTTGCAGAACTACAAAAATAAACAATAATTTGTTATATGTAGACAGTGAAAATATACCAAAACTTTTGTATAATGTTCCACATTTAGAATGCACAGGAATACGTCTGAGTATTTTATACACACAGGACAGCTATGGGGATGCTGCATGTGAATTTGGTTCTGACTGTGCATTTCCGCAGGCAGATCTGGGTGCTGTCTGTGCTGGATCAGATCTTACAGATGGCCTCATAGGCTGTTTAATTCCTGCAGGAGAATCCACAGGCAGAACAGGATTCTTTTCATGGCTGAGTAATATTCCATTGTATACATGTGCCACATCTTCTTTATCCATTCATCTGTTGTTGGACACTTAGGTTGCTTCCATGTCCTGGCTATTGTAAATAGAGCTGCAATGAACATTGTGGTACATGACTCTTTTGGAATTATGGTTTTCTCAAGGTATATGCCCAGTAGTGGGATTGCTGGGTCGTATGGTAATTCTAGTTTTAGTCTTTTAAGGAACCTCCATACTGTTCTCCATAGTGGCTGTATCAATTTACATTCCCACCAACAGTGCAAGAGGGTTCCCTTTCTCCACACCCTCTCCAGCATTTCTTGTTTGTAGATATTTTGATGATGGCCATTCTGACCAGTGTGAGATGAAATCTCATTGTAGTTTTGATTTGCATTTCTCTAATGATTAGTGATGTTGAGAAGCTTTTCATGTGCTTTTTTGCTGTCTGTATATCTTCTTTGGAGAAATGTCTATTTAGGTCTTCTGCCCATTAAAATAGATAGCTGGTGGGAAGCAGCCGCATAGCACAGGGAGATCCACTCGGTGCTTTGTGACCACCTAGAGGGGTGGGATAGGGAGGGTGGGAGGGAGGGAGATGCAAGAGGGAAGAGATATGGGGACATATGTATATGTATAACTGATTTACTTTGTTATAAAGCAGAAACGAACACACCATTGTAAAGCAATTATACTCCAATAAATATGTTTAAAAAATAAAATAAGTTTAAAAATTAAAGCAAAAACAAAATAAAACAGGATTCTTTCTCCAAGGGGTTTGTGTTGCCTGCGTGCGGCTATTCATGCCATACGTACTTTAGTGCTAGCGGCGCCCTCTAGTGGCCAATAGGCTGCATCTGACTGAATTTCTCTACACACATTTGGTCAGACTTCAAAAGAGACGCCCTTGGTTCCTTCCTACTGCATCCTCGGCACCTGGGGCGTCTCACCAAGTGGTGATTCCACCTCACTGTCTTGATAACTGATTATTCCTCAGCCAGCTCTCCATGGTTCTCCGAGGGTGCTGCCAGGCAAACTACTATTCCCTCGATGTGCCATGTTGCTCCAGGCTCCTATGTGATGGTCACAGCAGCCCAGACTCTCCAGCACTCTCCAGTGGCACAAGGTCCCGCTCTTCACCTTAAGAAAGAAGATGAGCATTACCTGATGGCCCACGATGTACCAGGCCGGTGCCACATGGTTGGATCACAGCCATATCAGGGTGCTGTCATCCCGAAGTTGACAGAGGAGCAGTGAAGCCACAAAACGAAAAGAAACAATGATAAAATAATTCAGCCTCACATGCCTTCCTAGATCTTCCTCCCAATCATTTCAAGATAATTTGTTAAGGGAAAGGGAAGGGAAACAATATATACCGGGCCCACTCGGGCTCTGAGCACCAGTACCAGCCATTTACACGTAGTTGTTACATTAATTCCTCATGACCGCCCACCACCTGGGAAGGTACCATCTATCCTTCATTTATCTCTCTGTCCATTCACTGCCAAGGATTGTGTTACGCACTAGATCCTCTAAGAGAAACAAGCCCAAGTAAAGACCTGGTTTCTGGTGTCGAGGTCCTATCAGTGCAGGACAGGGGACAGACACACCCTACACTCAGATGTAGATTGTGTTGAGGGCTGATCACCGCACAGAAGTGGGCCTGCTGAGTCAGAAGTGGAGGTCCTGGAGGGGGGCCAAGGTAAACGACACCCTGCTGCCGTCCGTAAGCTACAAATAGTGCTAAGAAGTAATACTTCTCGAGATGTTTGCCAAGCAGGATGGGTTGCACAGGGTTCTTCAATCCTCACAAGCCCCTTTGGGAGGGTACTGTTATGATTCCCCCATTTCATAGACAAGGAGTTTGAAGCATGGAGAGGTAAAATGACTTTCTCGGGGATATCTGGCTTCTCTGTGGTGAAGCCAAAGTTCGAATTCAAGTGTCACTGGCTGCAGAGCTATGCCTTTTCTCCCCAGGGCTTGGGCCTCGGCCAAGGAGGGTAGTAGAGGGAGGTGATCATGGAAGCCTTGAGGTTTATAAGATGTTGACCTTGACTTGAATACATTTACAGAGTTGTTGAAGGATTTGGTGTAAGGACATGCTATCAGACTTCATTTGTTAAAGACACACTGGAGAGGCTGTCTGAAGAAGAAACCAACGGGAAGCAGGTTGCAATAGTCCAGCTCAAAGAACAGGGGAGGGGACCACACTGGGACAGGTCAAGTGGGAGAAGCTGGTGAAATACGGAAGTGGGCAGATTGAGCAGACCGCTGGGTGGGTGAGTCCAGGATGTAGAAAAGCGGTAGGGCTGGTGATAAAGATTGGGAGTTGTCAGAATATAAATTGAAGCTAAGACCATGGGTGGGATGATGCCGGAAAAATCAAGATGAGGGCTGGGGAGAAGGACAGGGGAGAGGGCAGCTGCAGAGGACACCGAGGAACAACCCACCAGAGGCATAGGGTCCTGCAGAGCCAAGAGAACCACGCTTCCAGAAGGAGGGAATTGTCAGGACACAGAGGGACAGAGTGTGTCCATTCTCCTCTCTGACCCTGACTTGAAGCCTGAGAGAAGGTCAGAATTCAGGGAAGTTGTATTCAGTTCCCAGCAACTCACCCACCACGAATTTCAAAATCTCTCTGCATCTGGAACGCAGAAAATGATTTGCAGTCCTCAGACGGTTATAAGGGCACCGGGTTTTGCCAAGTCACATTATTTGACAGAAATGGGCCGTGAAATGCCTGCTAATTGCTACAAGATTTAACAGGGAGAGAGGAGCCTGAGAACAGGGAGGTGCAGTGTCAGACTTTCATGTGGGGAGCAGGGAGCCGGGCGATAAGGAGACATAATGGGCCTGCTTCTCTGAGCTCCAAATTACCAGGCTCATTTTATCCTGCTGAAAGAAGGATGAGGCTTTTTAAAATGGGCAATTATGACATTTTTTTCATTGTTGCCGAGAAAGCTAAACCCCAATTATCCCAGCTATTTTGGAGGGGTTTTCGAAAGGCACTCAGACCATTGTTGAGCTCATCATCTGCCTGGGCTCCAGGGAGAGCTTTATTCGCCATCATAATCCTGGTTGATCCTTCTAGCTGTAACCGACAAGTCTTTGCAGAGTTCTTCCCACATGTTCTGTTCCTGCCCTGCACTTGGACCACGGGGCCCTTGAATCAATCAAAGGAAACTGTTTACAAATAACCAGCAGGGCCTTGGCTGACTCTGTAAAGATATTGGAAGGGTCTGTAACCGTGCAGCGCATCCCCTCATTGTCTCGGGAAGCCCCTGATCTAAAACCTTCCGTAACTCCCCACTGCCAAGGAAATCTGGTCCAAGGTCTTTTCCCTCTGGAAATGGATCCCGAAACTCCTGTCCAGCCCCCTCTTTTCCTTTTTCTGTCATTCATGTGCTCATTCATTCATTCGACACACACACATTGAGCAGGTCACAGGTGCTAGGCACTGTAACGGGTCCCGGAGGAGCCTGAATCAGGTAGGGGAGCTGGTCAAGGAGGCAGGGTGTCTGAAGACACTATGGGAGTCTTTGTTGAGTGAGGATGAAGGATGCACTTCTCTCTGCCCTGGGGGCTTAGACAAGGCTGGCTAGAGGATTGGGGGTGTGGCGTGACACCTAGGCTGTGTTGGAGGAAGTGGACCCATCCTGGACACATTTAGTGGCAGAATCTACAGGACGTGAAGTCCCAGGGGGCCTTGTGGGGGATGAGGCTGATGTTCAGGTTTCAAGCTCGGACCGCCAGGAGGAAGGCGGTGTCATTGCTAACAGAGGAACGCTGGAGAAGAAATGGATTTGATGGGCAGGGGGATGAGCTCTTCGGGGGACTCACTGACCCCACAGAGCCTGTGAACAGCCAGGAAGAAGGTCCAGTGGGCAGCTGCATGTGGGAGTCCGGAGCCCATTGAGGGGTCCAGGCTGGAAAGAGAGAGATATGGGAGGGGTCAACTCAGAGATGGGCATTAGAGCCTGAGAATGAACAAGAGCATGTGGGAAGATGGCAACGGATGGACAGCCCTGGGGAAGACCAGCAGTTAACGCGCCATATGGAGGAGGACCAGACTGCAGAGGAAAAGCAAGCTCGTTGGTAAGCCCTGGGCGTCCGAAGTTCACACCTGTGCCTTCTCCACTGGGACAGGCAAATAGCAGTGCTGAGAAGGGTCTGGCCAGCCTTGTAAAACTATAGAATCATGGTGAGATTTGAGGGGAAAGTAACACTAACTCCCATGATGCTTCTTCTCTCCTGTGTATAAAGAATGTGGCTGCTGCTGGTGACCAACAGTGATGCCAAGTTTTTGAAGATCATTATCTATCAAAGGCCTTAAAAATATTCCTATAGGGCTTCCCTGGTGGCACAGTGGTTGAGAGTCCGTCTGCCAATGCAGGGGACACGGGTTCGTGCCCCGGTCCGGGAAGATGCCGCAGAGCGGCTGGGCCCGTGAGCCATGGCCGCTGAGCCTGTGCGCACGGAGCCTGTGCTCCGCAACGGGAGAGGCCACAACAGTGAGGGGCCCGCGTACCGCAAAAAAAAAAAAAAAAAAAAAAAAAAAAAAGAATGTGGCTGTTTCTCATCACCTATTTCTGGGAGGTCGTCTCTAAATCCTAGGAATTTCCCAAGTGATAGGAGTGTCTTTCTCATCCCTGCGGGGGGGGCCCTCAGACCACACGTGAATTTGTGCTCATGAAATGACTCATGGTGGGCCCTCTCAGTTAGGCTAATGGGATGCCTACTCGGGATGGGGCCGGCCACACCCAGAAGATCAACCTTGCCATTAGAGGGTTGGGGTCTTCAGCCACACTCAGCCTGACCTCTGGGGAGCAGAGGGAAGCTGGAGATTGAGGCGAGCTTCCCTGGTTGGCAATACTCTGAGTATTGTCACGCACTGATGTGCTGGGAGTGTGAGGCATCCTCAATCTACCGGCAGAGGACCTGGAAGCTTCCGGTTTGCCCCCACCCCCCAGACTTTGCTCTACGTGTGTCTCCCCTTGGCTGGTTCTGATTTATATCCTTTGTAACAAACCTACGATCAGAAATATAGTGCTTTTCTGAGTTTTGTGAGTCTTCCTAGTGAATGATCAAACCTGAGGGAGTCGTCGGGACCCCGAAATGTGTAGCCAACTAGTCAGAAGCGCAGGTGAACTGGGGACCCACCCAAATGGTGGCTTGTGTCTGAAGGGAGCCTTGTGGAGGACTGTGCCTTTTTTAAAAATTTTATTGGAGTATAGTTGATTTACAGTGTTGTGTTAGTTTCAGGTGTACAGAAAGGTGACACAGTTACACATATACATATATTCATTCTTTTTCAGATTCTTTTCCCATATAGGTTATTACAGAATATTGAGTAGAGTTCCCTGTGCTATACAGGAGGTCCTTGTTAGTTACCTATTATATACAGTAGTGTGTGTGTGTTAATCCTAAACTCCTAATTTATCCCTCCCTGTCACATTTCCCCTTTGGTAACCATGATTTGTTTTCAAAATCTGTGAGTCTGTTTCTGTTTTGTGAATAAGTTCATTTGTATCTTTTTAAATTAGAGTCTGCATAGGAGTGATATCATATATTTGTCTTTCTCTGTCTGACTTACTTCACTCAGTGTGATAATCTCTATGTCTATTCACGTTGCTGCAAATGGCATTATTTCATTCTTTTTTATGGCTAATATTCCATTGTAAATATATACCGCATCTTCTTTATCCATTCCTCTGTTGATGGACATTTAGGTTGCTTCCATGTCTTAACTATTTTAAATAGTGCTGCTATGAACATTGGGGTGCATGTATTTTTTCGACTTACAGTTTTCTCTGGATATATGCCCAGGAGTAAGATTGCAGGATTATATGGTGCTCCATAGTGGCTGTACCAATTTACACTCCCACCAACAGTGTAAGAGGGTTCCCTTTTCTCCACACCCTCTCCAGCATTTATTGTTGGTAGACTTTTTGATAATGGCCTTTCTGACCGGTGTGAGGTGATACATCATGGAATGTGCCTTTAACCAATGACGTTTGGCTCAGCTCTAGGTAATTGGTGTCAGAAGTCACTGCATCCTCATTTTCAAAAGTTATGGGGTTCCAAGGATAGGCACCAGCATCAACAAGTCCTTCCTTTGCACTAAGCGCCTCGTATGACGTTTCTCACTTCATCCTGGACGCAAGGGAAGTGCTAAGTATTATCATCCACATGTTACAGATGAAGAGACGGAGCCCCAAAGTTATTGATCCTCCCCAAGATCATGCCCCTAGGAAGTGGAGGAGCCAGAATTAAACCAAAGCAAACAAAACCCATGCCCTTAACCACTCCACAAACTACCCCCCAACAAGATACTCATATTCTCATTTGATCTGGGAGGTCTAGCAGCTTAGTGGAAGTGAGTCCACCTATCAGCTAACTTATTAAGCCATATTTATTGAATATCCACTGCGTGCCAAGTACTGAGAAATCATCAGTGAATAAAACAATGATCTCGTACTTGATGGAGCTAGTGTGTGTGTGTGCGTGTGCGTGTGCGTGTGTGTGTGTGTGTAGGGTGTATGGTAAGAACTGTGGCTTATACTCTGAATGAGATGGGGAGGTATTGCATAGTTTGGAGCAGAAGAGAGTAACATGGTCTCATGTATATTGTAAGAGGTTCACTCTGGCTGCAGTGTTGGAATAGTCTTGTGGAAACGAAGGTAGAATCAAGGAGCTATGTCAGGAAACTAATCAAGTCAATCAGGTAAGAGCTGATGGTGGCTTGGACAAGAGTAGGCACAGTGGAAGCGGTCGGATTCTGGGAAAATGTTCAAGGTAGAAAGAACCAGCAGGATTAGCTGGTAGGTTGGACTGGAATGTGAGTGGGAGGGACCAGAGGTGAACAGAAGGAGGGATGGCTGAGGGCTGTGGAGGCTCAGAGGAGGCTGTGGTCAGAAAGGCCCTCCCTGGGGTTTGAAAGATGAGTAGAGAAGCACAGGGCAGGGGGAAAGGCAAGCGCAAAACCCTCCAGACAGAAGGAAGAGCTCCTGTGAATCCACAGAGGGGCCACAACCAAGGCCACAGGGAATAGTTGCTGTTCCCTTCCCTCTTCCCGCCACACTCTGCATTTGCCTCTTTCTAATCCTCCAGAGTTAGACATTCAGTCTGAACATCACCTCTTCAGAGAGGACATCCGTTGATCCCCTTATCTTAATTCCACCCTCTGTTTTTCTTCCCCCTCCCATCAGCCTGTTCTTTTTTCCTATCACTTATCACAACTTACCAGTACACGTGTTTGTTTACTTTAGAATGTAGACTTTGGTATGGAGTTATGTGGGCAAAATTCCAGTGCCCTCCCCAACCAGATACATCATCTTAGAGATGTCAGTGTGCCTCCCTGGGCTTAATATCCCCATCTACAAATTAGGGTAAAAATTGCACGTACTTCATCAGATTGTGATGAGGATCCAGTGAGACAAGCCGTGGACACACTTGGGGCAGCCGCTAGAATCACATGTAATTGCTCAATAAATGTTAGCCATTGTATTGCTCTTTGGAAGTCTCTACTAGTAGACTTTAAGCTACTTGAGGGCAGGTCCCTTGTCTGATTTGCAGGCACTCAATACTTGAATGAATACATCTACGCACAAAGTTGCACTGACTCAAACCAGTTCCAAAAACTTGACTGCGGTTGACGTAAGTGGGCTGTCCGTTGCCTTTCTCCAACTGTATCTATTTAGATTTATGGTCTACGGTTCTAGCAGGCATCTAATTCTCTTGGGAAAGTCAGGGCTTTTACATGCAGTCATGAATCAACGACGTGCCATTTGCCACTGGAGAGCATTTCCCTGAAGCCTTGAGCCTCTTACATCTTATTTTGAGTATCATTATCTATGACATGCTCTCATGATAAAACAACAGCTGTAAAAAGTTTTGCCAAGCTTATTCTGAAGAAATGGTCACTGATTCACATCTGATTTGGAGTCTTGATCAGATCAGCTTTCCTCCAGATACAACAGTATGTCTTTAGTCATTTGGACTCTATACATTACAGTTGCAAAATATAAAGGATCAGCTGATAAAACTGCCTTGCTTGACAGATGAAACAAAGGCGGAGAGGGGAAACAATTTGTCTAAGGTCATACCATGAGTTAGGGCAGAACCAGGATCCTCCCCAGGCTCAGAGACTCAGGGTGAAAAGGAATGAGATCAGATGACCCAAAGAAAGAAAGATGCCTCTGCTTCTCATTGCCAAAAAGAGGGAGTAGGTCGCCCCATGCACATATTTTTTAATTAATTTAATTTAATTTTTTAAAGATTTTTTTAATGTGGACCAATTTTTTAAGTCTTTATTGAATTTGTTACAATATTGCTTCTGTTTTATGTTTCGTTTTTTTGGCCGCAAGGCATGTGGGATCTTAGCTCCCCGACCAGGGGTCGAACCTGCACCCCCTGCGTTGGACGGCGAAGTCTCAACCACTGGACCACCAGGGAAGTCCCTCATTAATTTTAAATTCCACAAGTAATGCATGAATACTGCTTTCCTCAAAATAATTTTAAATTATGGATAAAGCTCATGTTCCCTCTGATCACCACACTTAAACCCTCTCCTCTCAGAGTTCCCCCAAATGTATCTGCTGTCATCAACCTGATGTGTCTCTTTCCAATAACTCCTCTGAATCATTACAAACAGATGAGTGAGTATCCATAAAAATAAATTAAAATTGTTTAGTGCGATATTTTTATATGAGTAGCACCATGCTCCCTGTATTATTCTGCAAGTCGGTTTTTCCACCTCCACAGTATGACTTTGACTTCTTTCTGTGTGAGTGCATGTAGATCTACCTCGTTCTTTTCTTTTTTTTTTTTTAATAAATTTATTTATTTTTGGTTGCGTTGGGTCTTTGTTGCTGCGCGCGGGCTTTCTCTAGTTGCGGGGAGCGGGGACTACTCTTCGTTGCGGTGCACAGGCTTCTCATTGCAGTGGCTTCTCTTGTGGCAGAGCACGGGCTCTGGGGTGCGCGGGCTTCAGTGGTTGCGGTGCACGGGCTCAGTAGTTGTGGCTCGCGGGCTCTAGAGCGCAGGCTCAGTAGTTGTGATGCACGGGCTTAGTTGCTCCGTGGCATGTGGGATCTTCCCGGACCAGGGCTCGAACCTGTGTCTCCTGCATTGGCAGGCGGATTCTTAACCACTGTGCCACCAGGGAAGCCCTACGTCATTCTTTTTAACTAACATATTGTAGTCAATAATGTGTGTACCCCAGTGTAACTACCCATTCCCCTATTGGAATGCCTATTGAAATCTCCTCAAGATTTAGGTCACTCTAAATTCCTTCTATTTCAAGTTCTGCCACCATAGCAATCCTCATGCCTGCCTCTTGGTGCACACGTGGCAGGGCTTCACTAGGGAAGATACCACAGAGAATTGCTGGTCATAGTGTGTGCACTTTTTTAGCTTTACTAGATGCTGTCAAATTGTTCCCAGGAGGAGCTGTCTGAATATGCCCTCTACCCCAGTTTCCAGAATTACCCATTTCTCCACAATCTCACCAACACTCCATAGTGTTGAACTCTTATTTGATGGGAACAATTGCTTCCTCGTTTTACATTTTCCCAAATGCCGTTGAGCTGAGCGTCCTGTTATGATATTCCTTTGTATCTACTATGTGTAAATTGCTTGTTAATATCCTTTGCCCATTTTTCTATCAGGCTGTTTGACTTTTTTCCCGGATTTCAAAAGAAATTAAAGCACTTAAGCCTTGCTGAAATTTGAAATGAATCATAGCTCAGAATCTCAGGCTGCATGAGAGAATGATGTGAAATGTTGTTTTTAATGGGTGGGGTGGTGAGGCTTGTTAGGGAAACGTGGATGACAGGCAGACCCAAAATGAAAGAAGCCTCGTGGAAACTGGGTCCAGGCAGTGGAGGGTGTGGAGGTTTTGAGTCAAACCTGCAAATCCCTTCACTGGTAGCAAAATGATGGTGCTGAGGCCACACGGAATGGGGGCACACTGGGCTGGTAGAGGCCCTTGTCCACAAAATCAATGAAAAATACTTCCTTAATCATCTTTATATTGATTACATGTTGAAATGTTGACATGTGGGGTATATTAGGTTAAATAACATGTATTACCAAAATTAATGTTTCCTCTTTCTTTTTACGTGTTTAATGTAGCTACCAGAAAATTTGAAATTTATATATGTGGTTCCCATTATATGTCTGTTGGATGATGCTGGTCTAGGAGATGGCGACAATTAAGTCCAGTCTTAGCACTTCAATAAAAAATGCTGTGTGTCCTTAAGTATGTCACTTTCCTATAGAGCCCTAATTGACCTTACAGGGATGATATACAGAGGAGTCAAACTCATGCAGTTCTTTATCTGGAAGCTCAAAGATTCATCAGGGTGACACAGCCCAGTGCCTCACTCTGCCTCTCATGTGTCACAGAGTATGCCCACGGAGGGCTGAAATGTCGTCTCATCCTGAGATCATCAAAAAGCGGTTTCTACTGGAACTAGAGGCAGGATCTTCTCACCCAAGACATCCCCAGTTCTCAGGGCATTCATTTATCAGATTTTATGTGCAAAGGAGCTGGTAGTGTCCGCTCTCTCATCGCTGTGGCCTCTGTTATTCCTCATGGTGTGTCTCGCTACTAAGCTTTCATTACTCAGATAATTGAGTTTTATTTATCAAACACAATTGCTTTGGACTCCACCAGTTTATCAGTTAGGATTCTTACACGAAGCAGAAAAAAATAATTCAAAATGGCTTAAAGAAAAAAAGGAGAAGGGATATTTATTGTTTCTGGTATTATTTTTGCAGGACTGCCATAAGAAAATTATCCTCTCACAGTTCCAGAGGCCAGAAGTCCAAAACCAAGGTGGCTAGGAGCGAATCAGTTCCTTGCCTCTGCAGCTTCTGATGGTCCCAGGCATTCCTTGGCTTGTGAGGACATCACTGTAGTCCCCACCCCCATCTTTAAATGGTCTCCTTCTCTGCGTCTCTGTGTGTCGTTTTCTGTCTCTTATAAGAACTCTCATTGGATTTAGGCCCCATCCTCCTCCGATATGATTTCATCTCCATCCTTATCTCAGTTCCATCTGCAAAGACCCTCTTTGTAAATCAGGTTCCAGGTGGACATGTATTTTGGGGGAGTCACTTATTCCACCCACCACAATTCTGTTTATTGCGAAGTCCAGGGACAGAACGAACAGGAGGCGGGACGCACTTTCTTTTTGCCTGTGAGTTCAGCCTGCTGCCTTGCAGGAAGAAAGGCTCCACTCAGTGGCAAGATGATGACAGCAGCCCCAGACTTACATCCTCTCTGGTCCAACAGCAGAGAAAATTTCCTTGAAGAATGAGGAGAAAATCACAGGGAGGGAGAGGTCCACAAAAACCCACAGGCAGGGCTTCCCTGGTGGCGCAGTGGCTGAGAGTCCGCCTGCCGATGCAGGGGACACGGGTTCATGCCCCGGTCCGGGAAGATCCCACATGCCGCGGAGCGGCTGGGCCCGTGAGTCATGGCCGCTGAGCCTGCGCGTCCGGAGCCTGTGTTCCGCAACGGGAGAGGCCACAACAGTGAGAGGCCCGCGTACCGCGAAAAAAATTAAAAAACACAGGCATAGAATGGGATGGTATGTGCTGATTGGCTGTGCTCAAGCATGAGCTTCCCAGGAGAACCGCTGCTCCCAGACAGGAGTGATGCCCAAAGGAAAGTCGGGAGCAGGAGCGGCAGGAAGGAGGGATGCTCACTGAGGAGACAGCCCCTCAATATTCACCACCACTAGGCAGGGTCACAAATCTCCCTCGATCTCTTCCTTGTGTCTTTCATTCCACATTATATGAGCATTTGCTAAGTACCAGGTCCTTGGCAGGGGTTAGAGATATGAAAACCTGTGTGACAAAGGGCCCTGCCCTCAGTGCAGGTTTGTCACCAGTGTCAGCATGACGTCATTAGTGCTACAGTAAAAGAAAGCAGGAGGCGATGTGGGAACCAGGAGAAAGCAGAGAAACTTCCTTCTGGGGGAGGGGGTCACAGAAGGCTGAATAAAACAGGAAGCATCTGGACTGCAGTGGCGGCCACAGTGAGTGGGGAGTAGGGGGAGAGAAGACAGGGCTATAGGCAAGGGTTAGAGGCAAGGGCGTGCCGTGATGACACTTGGGCTTTGGAAAGACAACTCTGGAAGAGTCTACAGGGAGGAACTGGAGGCAGGGAGGCCAGTGAGGAGGCCGTTAGAGAGGAACACGATAAGGCTTTACCTGAGACCACACAGTAGATGTGAATAAGATAAGCTGGAAATGGATTTGAGGATATTGTTGGAGTAGAAACATCAGGGCTTTTGAAGTTGGTTAGATACAGGAGTGGAGTGAGGGACAGGAAGGAATGAAGGATGGGGACAGTTTTCAGATTGGGACCCTGGGGTCTGAGCCAGGGAACGTGGCGGAGCTGAATGGCTTTAGGGTGAAGATAGAAAGTTGGTTTTGAACAGACTGTGTTCAATGTGCCCGAGGGGCAACCCGGTAGATTTTCTAGCAGGTGGAAACACTAGAAAATTGGGCTGTGGATGCAAGAGCTGAAGGCATCTAGGCGTTTGCTAAAGGCAGAGTGTGAAAGGAAGGGCAAAGGTGGAGAACAGACAAGGCAAGCCGTGTGGGATACCAGAATCTCAGAGCAAGTGGAGTGAGCAGAAATGACCGACCGAGAGCGAGACGCAGTGGAGGGGGTGTCATGTGGGTGAGCGCTTGGGAAGAGGCCCTGGGAGGTGCCTCTGGGAGCCTTGGGAGGCCCTGGAGGGTCCTTAGACCTGAGGCCTGGGAGAGCAGCCATGGATATGTCACTTATCCCACGCAGCGGGCCTCGTGGCGGACAGACACAGAACTTAAAGCTTCCCTTTCCCCTTTCCTCTGCCCGCCTACCTCTCTCTCACTTGTCTCCACCTCTTTTCAATCAGACAGAGAAAGCGGAGAAACCCACACACCTTCGCAGGCAATGAGAGACAAGGCATCCCTTGTGGGGCTGGCCCACAGTGAGCCGGTTAGAGGTCATGGCTGAGTGAGGAGGCCTGGGCATCTGCCTGCCAATGCAGGGGACACGGGTTCAAACCCTGGGCCAGGAAGATCCCACATGCCACTGAGCAACTAAGCCCATGCGCCAAAACTACTGAGCCTTCATGCCACAACTACTGAAACCCACGCACCTAGAGAAGCCACTGCAATGAGAAAACCGTGCACCACAATGAAGAGTAGCCCCTGCTCACTGCAACTAGAGAAAGCCTGCAAGCAGCAATGAAGACCCAACGCAGCCAAAAATAAATAAATAAAATAAATACATGTATTTAAAATATTAAAAATATATATATTTTAAAAGATGTGGTACATATATAAAATGGGATATTACTCAGCCGTAAAAAAGAATGAAATAATGCCATTTGCAGCAATATGGATGGACCTGGAGATTATCATACTAAGTGAAGTAAGTCAGAGAAAGAGAAATATCATATGATATCGCTTATATGTGGATCTAAAAAAAATGATACAAATGAACTTATTTACAAATTATAGATCCACAGACATAGAAAACAAACTTATAGTTACCAAGGGGAAAGTGGAGGAGGGATGAATTGGGTGTTTGGAATTAACATATACACACTACTATATAAAGTAGTTAATCAACAAGGACCTACTGTATAGCACAGGGAATTTTACTCAATATTTTGTAATAACCTACAAGGGAAAAGAATCCGAAAAAATATACTCTTGAAAGGGCTATGAGGTCACAGAGGAAGAAGCAACACAGCCTTACTTGGAGATCCCTGCCTGAGGAGGGGAAAATTTTTTTAAAATGACTTTATTGAGGTATGACACGTAAAAAGCTGTATATATTTAATGTATACAATCCAATGAATTTGGGGATAACTATATACCAGTGAAACCATCCCCGCCATCTAAGCCGCAGACATATCCATCACCTCCTAGAGCTTCCCCCCACTCCTTTATTATTATGACCATTATTTTTTGTGTTTGATAAGAACACTGAACATAAGCTCTACCCCCACAGCAAGTTTTAAGTCCACAACACAGTATTGCTAGCGACAGGTGCTATGTGGTATGGTAGATTTCCAAAACTCATTTATCCTGGGTAACTGACAGCTTGTACCCTTCGACCAACACTTCCCCATTTCCCCCTCCCCCCAGCCCCTGGCAACCACCATTCACCTCTCTGCTTCTATGAGTCTGATTACTTTAGGCTCCACATATAAGTGAGATCGTGCACTGTTTGTCTGAGGAGGTTACAACTGAGTTGGGTTTTGAAGATGACTTCCGGCAGAGGAAAAGGAGAAAAAGTTGAGGCAGAGGGAACAGCATTACCAAAGGCTCAGAGGCTTGAACTGCCATGAAATGCTCAGGGAATGGGAAGAAGGTGGGTGTGAGTGAGGGGTTGGTGGCAGGGGCTGCAGAGTCAGGGAGGGGCTGGAGATGGTCCTGGAAAAGCCTTGACTCCTGACTCCTGTACTTGAGGAGGACACTGGACACTGAGGGAAGGGATGTTTTTGACCCACAAAAAAAAAAGAGATGGAAAGAGAAAAGTGTCTCCGGAAATCACAGAGCAGTGGAATGGGAATAATACACTCCAAGTCGAATAAGATGTGGGCTCAGTGTTAAACGTCCTGAGTCCACGACTGGACTGTGTAACTAACTGTAGTCTCTTCTCTCCTCTGAGCCTCAGTTTCCTCATTTCTGGATGAGAAACTCAGCAACTCTAATAAACTCCAGTTTGTGATGTTAATATGCCCAGAGCTAGCCATATCCTTGGGAAGAGATCTTTGAAGCTGGCTACAAGACGGTGAATCTAGCATTGTTTCTCCAATTCTATCTAAAGAGGTTTCCCTGAGTTCCAGTGGTTTCTAATCCCATATTAGGCTTACAACAAGAAATGGCCATTAAGTCTCTCAATTTGAAGGGTAGGGGAAAAATTTTCTACTTCCATTCTAACATTGAATTCTCTATGTTCAAAAGGTGTGCAGTTTCCACTGGAGGCAAAGAAGATATTTGTAGTGTATCAAGGAGGAATTCTAATGACAGGAGAGGAACTGTTTTCTATCTGACGCTGATTGTGTTATAGCCTCTGTCCTTTCCAGACAAAAAATGTGCCTTGTGCTCATTGCTAAATAAATTTCCTATTTAACCAGGCAGGCTTCATTCATAACTTCTCTTTTTCCACTTTCAGATCTCACACAAGTGCCTCTCATCAGCAGGATCTAACTGGAACCATGCTGGCAGAAGAATCTGGGGAAAGTCATTCCCAGGCTGTATCCCTCTGTGTACAGAGAGCTTAGGAGGGCAGGATAGTACTAAGTATTAACAGACAAAATGCAACACACACATTATGACCAAAACTGAATAGAAAAGCATGTCTTCATCCACTCAAAAATATTCCTTGAGTTCCTATTACGTGCCAGGCATCACGCTAGAGGAGGTAAAGAATTAAATACATACAGAATTAAATATAACACAGTCTTTTCCCTGCAGGTATATTCATGGCCAAATGCAGAAAATACATATAAATAATCAAAGTCCAACATAATAGCTGGTCAGCGTCCAAAACACCACTCCCTCCTGGTTCTTCCCTCTCTCTGTGATTTCTCCTTCTCAGTCTCCGTTGCTGGTCTGTCCTCACGTCCTCAACCCTGAGTACTGGCGCACTCCACGGCTCAGCCCTTTTCTTCTCTGCCTATGCAGCTTTTGGGGTGATTATCAGCGATGGATTAAAATACCTTCTCTATGCTGATGACTCCCCAATGAACATTTCCAGCTGGACCCTCACCTCATGATACAAACAACTCAACTGCTGTACTGAATGCCTCACAAGCCTCTCAGACTTAACTCTTAGTGGCTGCACCCCAGCATCTTCCAATAGTACAAACCCTCTGAGTTTTATCTGGGCATGTAGGTGCTTAGATAAAGACCCTGTTACTCCCTTGAAACTATGTATGGCCTTGTGACTGACTTTGGGCCAATGCATAAGAGAGGAAGTGACACATGCCACATTCGGGTCTTGCCTTTAAAGAAAAGGGCATCCACTCTGTTTCTCCTTCTCAATCTCTCTCCTGTGGGAGTCACGGTGGAGCTCAACTTTCCATCTTACACCACACGATAGAAGTTCTGTTTGCGGGATAGAAGCACAATAAAGTAGAAGGAGCTTGGGTGCCCAACACTGCAGTCACTATAGCATCCCTGCATAACTTTCCTCTCAGAACTCTCAGCTGAGAAAGAGACAGTGTTCTGGCTTAAGCCATGGTTGGTCCCTATAGCCAGACCCAGATCGCAAAACACAGAATGTCTAAAGCCAAATTCCTTATCCATTCCTCCCACCAAGCTTGCTCTCTCCATAGCCTTCCCCATTTCAGTAAATGTAAAAACAGTCCTTCCGATTGGCAGAACCCAAATTTTAGTCATTCTGGACTCATCCTTTTCTCTCAATCTCAGATCTAGTCTATCAGAAAATCCTATTGGCTCTACCTTCAAACACTGACTGATGGTTGGAGATATTGAGGAATTTTTTTTACATCTTATTAAGTACAATAATGGTATTAAGATATTGTGGCGATCTCTTTTAGAGGTATATGCTGAAATATTTACAGATGAAATAATCTGGTGTATCGGGTGTGTCTTAAAATAACATGGAATGGGGAAGGGGTATAAATGAAACAAGATGCTCCTGAGTTGGTCACTGTGGAAGCTGAGTGATGGGTACACATGGTTTCATTTTACTGTTCTCTCTACTTTTATGTTTGAAATTTCCTATAATGATTTTTTTTAAATATCTTCAGTATCCCGGCACTCTCCACCACCACCCCACCCTGATCCAGGCTGCCGTCTCTGCAATCCTTTCCTAATTCCACCTTCTCCATTGTATATATTCTCAACATAGCCCTGGAGTGACCCTTTCAAAGTATGTCAGATCAGGCCTCTGTTCTGCTTTAATCCCTCCAGGGGTTCCCATCTCAAGCAGGAAAAGCCAACATCAAGTCCTCATTGTGGACCACAAGGTCCATCCCCACCAGCTCACCTCTTCCTTTCTGTCTTTACCTCTTTTTTACCCTCCCATTCACTCATTCCTTTATAGCCACACTGGCCTCCTTGCTGTTCCTGAAAAACACTGGCTGATACCATGTCTCAGGGCCTTTGCACTTGCTGGCCCTCTTCCTAGGATGCTCTTCCCCCAGATACCTTCATGACTTACTCTCTCACCTCCCTCAGGTCTCTGCTCAAATGTCACCTCCTCAGTGACATTTACCTGATCACCACCTAAACCAGCAGCTCCATCCCCACTGCCTCTCCCTAGTCTCCTTATCTGCTTTCTTCTTTTTTCCACAGCACTTTTGTTCAGCTAACAGACTATAGCTTTACTTGTTTTTGTTTGTTGTCAGTCTTTTGCATCCCTGTCTCCCCTGCACTTGTAACAGTGCCTGGAACGTCTCTTGTTAAACTGTTGAATGAGTGAACACTCAAATCCAGCCGGTGGAGATGCAGAAGTCCATCTCTGTCCTGCTGGAACAGAGAGAGTTGGGTTGAGGAGGTGGACAAGTGCCTAGGGACCAGAGGAGGACAGCTTCCAGAGCTGGAGGCTTGATGTCTAAAGGAGCTGTGACAGAGCGGAAAAAACCTGACTCCATATTGAACCTAGCTCTAACCTTTGTGCTCTGTTGCCTGTGCTTAGTCATGCTGGCTCTGCACCTTCTGTAAAACAATGTTGCATATAGCCTGAAATATACAGGATAGCCCATTCTCAAGGCTCTGACCTTTAAAGGTATAACACTTTCACAGTCATATAGAGATAAAAATTTGCAGAACAGGAAATAAGATTTGTCATGTTGGAGGTTTATAGGAACATTGTGACCAGACCTAAGAGGACAGCTGTAAGAACGAAGGATTCCAAGTGATTTGCAACAATCAGCCACACCCCTCCCCTTTTAATATAAAAGAAACCTGAATTCTAACTTGGGTAAGATGGTTCTTTGGGACGCTAGTCTACCGTCTTCTCGGTCTGCTGGCTTTCCGAATAAAGTCACTATTCCCTGTCCCAGCACCTCATCTCTCGATTTATTGGCCTGTCTTTCCGTGAGCAGTACGTGCTTGGACTCAGTAACAGAGCTGATGGTGCAGCACATCAGAGGACACATCAGAGGACAGGGAGGGCGCTCATCTGAGGGTAAGTCACTACTGCCAGGAGGCTCCAGCTCAGGAGGGCACAAGGGAGATATAAACACCTAAGGTGGCAGGAGAAGCTAACATGGTTTATGCACTTGTCAAACCTGTGTGTAAAACTTTAAATCATGGAGGATCAACATGGGAATCCATGGGTCTGAGAAACGCTGCAGCTTCTGCACCTTCATCAGACTCTTAACAGCACATGTGATGAACCGAGCAAAGTTTCAGTGAACAGACTCAGAATTCTAGAACCGTACACAAGTGTATGTTTTCCAGGCCAAAAAGTCAGCTGGATAAAATAGAATTCTCTTCATCTTTCTAGAAATGAACCAGAGTTCTCTCTTAAAATTCCATTCTGGCTGAAAACGTAACCAATTTACTACCAAGAAAATTCAGGTAAATTCTGATTTAAGTCCAATCAAACAACTGACTGGAGGCAAAGAAAAGAGAAAATAGAGGCAAGGAGCTTCCCTGGTGGCGCAGTGGTTGAGAGTCCACCTGCCGATGCAGGGGACGCGGGTTCGTGCCCCAGTCCGGGAGGATCCCATGTGCCGCGGAGCGGCTGGGCCCGTGGGCCATGGCCGCTGGGCCTGCGCGTCCGGAGCCTGTGCTCCGCAGCGGGAGAGGCTGCAGCAGTGAGAGGCCCGCGTACTGAAAACAAAAAAAAAGAAAGAAAAAAAGAAAATAGAGGCAAGGACAAATAATAGTTTCCTATTGCTGCTGTACCAAATTATCACAAACTTAGTGCTTTAAAACAGGACACATTTATTATCTTACAGTTCTGGACATCAGAAGTAAGACATGGATCTCAGGGTGCTAAAATCAAGGTTTCGGCAACTTTATTCCTTCTGGAGTCTCCAGAGGAGAATTCATTCATTTTCCAGCTTCAAGAAGCTGCCCGCACTGCTTGGCTGGTGGTTCCTTCCTCTATCTTCAAAGCCAGCAGCATCACATCTCTCTGACCCTTCTCACATCATCACAAACCTGATGATCAACCCCAGCTGGAAAAGTGCCTCTGCTTTTAAGGAGTCCCATGATTAGATTAAGCCCACCTAGACGATCCAGGAGGATCCCTTCATTTCAATGGTCATGACCCTCAGGCAATCTGCGAAGTCCCTTTGCCATGTAACCCAACATATTCACAGGTTCTGGAGATGACTGCATAGATGTCTTGGGCAGGGGGCACATAATTCTGCCTACCATAGGAAGTGATGAGAGATATTTTCCCAGAACTAAAAGACATAAAAATGACCTTAAATCATGTATTCATTGAAAAAAGACATACTAAGCAACCACTTTGTGCCAGGCCTTTTTCAGGTGTTGGGCATACAGAGATAAAGGTGTCAGCAAGCACCCGCCCTCTTGAAACTTACATTCCAAAGGAGGGAGAAAGGCAATATACAAAAGAAGGAATGGACTAGGTAATGACAGGAAGTGATGAGGCTAAAAAGGAAATGTGGTGAGGAAAAAGTGAGGCAGTGCTCTGGGTAGAGAACGTGGAAAGGCCTCTCACAGGAGAAAACACGAGAGATAGGAGATAAGGAACCATCAGAGGGAAGAGTGCTCTGGTCAGAAAAGTAAGTGCAAAGGCCCTGAGGTAGGTATAAACTAGGGGTTTTCAATGAATGGAAAATAAAAGACCAGTATGATTGGTGTGTAAGGAACCAAGGCAGAGATTTGTAATGACTGAGATCAGAAAGGTGACAGGGGCAACCTTTCGCAAGCCTGGCTGGTGTGATAATTCTGTTATTGGTGCAGTGGAGGATTTTGTGGAAGGGAGTGGAGTGGTATGATTTACATTTTGAAAAGTCACTTTGTCCATCAACTGATAAATGGATAAACAAAATGTGGTATATCCAAATATTATTAGGCAAAAGGAATGAAGAATGATACAGGCTTTCACATGGATGAACCTTGAAAACATTATACTAAATGCATGAAGCCAGTACAAAAGTCCACATCTTGTATGATTACATATATATAAAATGACCATAATAATCAAATTTGTAGAGACAGAAAGTAGATTAGTCATTACTTAGGTCTTGGGAGGGGGCGTTAAAGGGGATGGCTAAGGGGTGTGGACTTCTTTAGGGGATGAGGAAATATTCTAAAATTAGATTGTGATGATAGCTGCACAGCTCTGTGAATGTAATAAAAGCCATTGAATTGTACACTTGAAATGAGTAAATTGTATGTTATGTAAATTACATCTCAGTAAAGCTGTTTTTTTTTAAAAGGTCATTCTGGAGACATCTGGTTGAACTTGTGTTCTGAATGTTTACGTACACCTCCACGCTAGATGCTCCGAGATGGCAAAGTGATGACAAATTTCATAAATCCACCAAGAAAAGAGGAATTGGAGAGAAAAATGACAAGCACCAAACTTTGGAAGCTGAAAGTAGATCACCTTCAGGTCCCTGATTTAGGCCAGAGAAGGCAGAAACCCAAGCAGACAATGGGGGAGGCCCAGGAGTATGGATTTGCCAACTGAAATAAATGCTAGAAAGAGCCATTAATCAAAGTTATTGAGGACCACTGGAAGGGGAGTTGCTGTGTGGGCTGAAGCCAGGAGGAGTAGCTCAAAGTCTACAGATAAAGATTGCCCCAGATTCTCTTCCTCACCCTGCACAAGCAGTTCACATTCTCTGGATGTTCAACCAGAAGGGCCACCAGGCACAGTTGAGGCTAGAAAGACCACACTCCACAAGGGTATTAAGTGAAAGTTCACATGCCTCCTGGTGATGCCATCCCCCTGCAAGCCTCTTCCCCCAGTCAGATCTGAGAAAGGTCAGCAGCCAGCCTTATCCTTACCTCTACCCTCATCTCTGAGGCAACAGATTATAGAATTCCTCTCTGGAATTCTCTATCAAGGAGGTTTCTGCTGCCTTAAGACTATGTAATAGCCTCTGTCTTAGTCTATTCAGGCTGCTGTAACAGAATACCATAGACAGAGTGGCTTACAAACAGTAGAACTTTATTTCTCACAATTCTGGAGGCTGAGAGGTCCAAGATCAAGGCACCAGCAGACTTCGGGTCTGGTGAAATCCACTTCCTGGTTCATAGATGGCTGTCTTCTCCCTGTGTCCTCACATGGCCGAAGGGGTAAGGGAGCTCTCTGGGGTCTCTTTTATAAGGACACTAATCCTATTCCTGAGGGCTCCACCCTCATGACCTAATCACCTCCCAAAGGCACCACCTCTTAATACTATCACACTGGGGATTAAGTTTCAACACGAAGTTTGAGGGGACACAAACATTCAATCTATAGAAACCCCCAAATCTCACTGGCTTATAACCACAAACGTCCATTTTTCATGCTCATAGGTCTGCAGGTTGCCTGGGGTTCAGCTCATCTCAGCCCAGATTGCAGGTTGGATCGACTCATTCTCCCTGGATTTGGAGCTAGTGGCTACTAGACTCATGTTCTTCTTATGGTGGCTGGCAGAGGACAAGAGGGCAAATTTGAGCACACACACAAGCACATTTAAAGTCTCTGCTCCAATCACATCTGCTCATATTCCATTGCCCAAATCAAGTCACCTGGCCAGTGCAGCTCCCAAAATGCGGGGAGGTCTACTTCTCCCACAGAGGGTGGCCAAGTGTTCAATAATTAAAAATTATTGAAGACTCCAAAGACATTTTTTATGTGAGTCATATCCATCAATGTTTAGAAGTTAAAACAAGTAATGTTTTCAACATTAATTCACTTAAAATAACAATTAAAACTTATGTGTACAAATAGCATATTTTGTTAAAAATAACTTTTTTCCTAAGCAGGTAAAATTTAATGAAAAGAGTGGCATTGTTTTACAATTTTGCAAATCTCTGTAAAAGTTTGGCTTAAAAATAAAGCTGGATTCTGCTGTTTCTGCATTTAATATGTTGTGATGTGCTGTTACGATCTGACCTCAAACAGATACATAGTTGGACAACAGAGGAGCCTTTCAATAGCTTTTTCAAATAATTGCAGACATTCTTCTTTGAGACTCCATCCAAAGTGTATAAGTAACAGCTCTTAACAGGTTAGTTGCAATGTGGAATCTGAAACTGTATCATTGAACTTTTCATCCTTTGTTGTATTAAAATCCGTTGGCCCATCTGGCACTTTGAATGGATTTTTTACCAATGTATGATTTTTTGTTGGTTCACTGAGTCATACAGATCTAAAGTGTTGACACAGTCCATTATATGATATCAAAATATCACATTCACCAATATCACTGATGATTTCATTGGAAAAGTGTTTAGGTATTGGGAAGATGTCAAGCTCACACTGATAGACACAAGTTTCCAAAATTTTACTTTTTATTTTAAACCTTAAATTTTATCATTGGCAAAAAATGCTATCTGTTGTTTTCCCTGAAGTGACAAGCTTACTTCATTGGCTTTTTTTTTTTTTTTTTTTTTTTGCGGTACGCGGGCCTCTCACCGTTGTGGCCTCTCCCGTTGCGGAGCACAGGCTCCGGACGCGCAGGCCCAGCGGCCATGGCTCACGGGCCCAGCCGCTCCGTGGCATGTGGGATCTTCCCGGACCGGGGCACGAACCCGCGTCACTTGCATTGGCAGGCGGACTCTCAACCACTGCGCCACCAGGGAAGCCCTTCATTGGCGTTTGAGATGTCTGCCAAATACCTGAGTCTGAATAACCGTGGTTTGTCTGCCAGTTGTTTATTTATTTATTTTTAATTGAAGTATAGTTGATTTACAATGTTGTGTTAGTTTCAGGTGTACAGCACAGTGATTCAGTTGTACATACATGTATCTATTTTTTTTCAGATTCTCTTCTAAGTTATTACTCTTATGAGTAGAGTTCCCTGTGCTATACAATAGATCCTTATTGGTTATCTATTTTATATATAGTAGTGTGTATATGTTAATCCCAAACGCCTAATTTATCCCTCCCCCTGCCCTTTCCCCTTTGGTAACCATAAATTTGGTTTTGCCCATTTTTTAAATACAAATAGTGTTCCATTAAAAAAAAAAAAGGAACCAGCTCAGCTTGCAACTCCACAGTAAAAGTGCTTTTCTGGAGACAGCCAGTGTATGCAGCGGAAGTGCTTTATGCAGACTTCCCATTGTCACGCAAACGCTCAAAAAGATGTGCACTCGATGGTCGAGATTTCATAAAATCAATACATTTTTTCTGCTTCATGAAAGACATTCTTAAGTGAAACTGGCGTTTTATTTTTATCTTGCGGGCATGGCAGTGAAGAATTCAAAAATCATCAGTTTGGTGTGATGCCACTGCCGTGATTTGCACCAGAGTTTTATCCATTGTATTTGTCAGGACTCTCCAGAGAAACAAAACCAATAGAATAGTATAGAGGGAAAAAGAGATTTTTTATAAGGAATTGGCTTGCATGATCACGGAGGCTGGCAAATCCAACACTTGCAGGATGGGAGAGTAGGCTGGAGACCCAAGAGAGCCAATGTTCCAGATCAAGGTGGTCTGCTGAAGAATCAGGAACTGCCAACGTTGCAGATGAAGTCCAAAGGCCATCTGCTGGGAATTCTCTCCCTTCCTCAGATTTTTGCTGTATTCAGGCCTTCAGCTGATTTGCTGAGGCCCACCCACATTATGGACCACACTTGCTTAACTCAAGTCTACCAATTTAAATGTTCATCTCACCCAAAACACTCTCACAGAAACATCTGGAATAATGTTTGACCAAAAACTGGGCGCCCCACGGGCCAGCCAATCTGACACATAAAATTAACCTAGAGTCTGTCATACAGAGTGAAGTCAGTCAGAAAGAGAAAAACAAATACCGTATGCTAACACATATATATGGAATCTAAGAAAAAGAAACAAAAACGGTCATGAAGAACCTAGGGGTAAGACGGGAATAAAGACACAGATCTACTAGAGAATGGACTTGAGGATATGGGGAGGGGGAAGGGGAAGCTGGGACAAAGTGAGAGAGTGGCACGGACATATGTACACTAAGAAATGTAAAATAGATAGCTAGAAGGAAGCAGCCGCACAGCACTGGGAGATCAGCTGGGTGCTTTGTGACCACCTAGAGGGGTGGGATAGGGAGGGTGGGAGGGAGGGAGACACAAAAGAGAAGAGATATGGGAACATATGTATATGTATAACTGATTCACTTTGTTATAAAGCAGAAACTAACACACCATTGTAAAGCAATTATATTCCAATAAAGATGTTAAAAAAAATTAACCATCATGTCCACCATTGCTTTTGCACCACTAGTGCAAATGTCAATACAGTGAGAAGGGCAAATAAAGTTTTAGTATTATTATGAAGATAATTTTGACCCCTGTGGGCCCCCTAGAAGGGTCTCAGTGACAGGAGTCTGCAGACCACACTTAGAGAAGTGCGGTCCTATAGTAAAAATCCACCAATCATCTCACACACACAGCTTCATTCAGCATCTCAGTGCCTCTCCTAAATAACAATGGACCACCAAACAAACCCAGACAGTTGATGAAAACCTAAACTCTGAAGGAAATCAGACGAAGAACAAGAGGGAAAAGAAGATGAAGAAGGAGGAGGAAGAGAAGGAGAAGGAGATTAAAAAAAGGAACTCAGAAGAAAAGATACAATGTCAAGAGTGGGAAAAATACAAAAATACGTTTAACATTCTAGTGGATGTGAAAAGATGCTGTACCCATGAAATAAGAAGGAATGACATTATAGAGATAGAAATTTAAGAAAAACTTCTTTGAAATTAAAAATATAATAGAAGAAAAATTCACTAGAAGGGTTATAGGATAAATTTAGAAAAAGCCTCCAGAAGATAGAATGGAAAGACAAATAGATCAAAAATTGCTGAGAAATTATATGAAAATCAGAGATTTAGTCTAGGAGGTCTAAACTCCAAATAACAGTAATTCCAGAACAAGGGGAACAGAGAAAATGGATGAGGATAATATTAAAGAGATTATTCAGATGTCTCACAGTTAAAGGAAATGTGTCCAAATTCCATACTGAAAGGATCTAGCAGTGTGCAGAAAAGATAACTGAAAAAGAACCACACCAAAGGCACATCACTGTGAAATGATAGAAGAACAGAGAGTGGGAAAAAGACAAGGCAAAGAATCTCATTAAAATCATCAGAACTGAAAATGGCATCAGCCTACTTACAGCAGCATTGGAACCTATAAATGGATGGATAGGAGCTTTCAATATCTGAAGGAAAAATGATTTTCTTTTAAATATAATTCGAACTGGTTAAGACATATCACAATGTATGAAAATTAATACAATGGACAACTTAACAGGTTCCAACTTAATAAATAATACATTGCCAAGACAGTTGAAACCCACGGAAAATCCTTTCCATTTCACATTTATCTCCCTACATTGCAGATGAAAAGACCGTCATCACTGTCACCATAGGTAGCATCTGATGATCCAAATTTATTTATACCTGTTACATAGGCATGAATCCCTAAAGAATATAATTATTTCTCATGTTAAAAATGTAGATGGAATTATACATGTGTATAACGTATGTGAAATTATCATAATATATATTATTTTTCCCTTGGTGTTCTGTTTATAGGACTTATCCATGTTAATAAGTATTGTTCTGATTCATTACCACTGGTTCATTATGCTATATGGTATTTCATGGATATATCATATTTAGGTGGTTGGATCACATGGATTTATCATCATTTATCTAGTCTCTTATTTATGAATGTTGAAGTTGTTTCTAATTTTTTGCTATTAAAAATACCAACAGGATGTTAACTTAGGTGTTTCTATTGAGGCACCAGGCCATGATGGCCACCAGATACCAAAGTGAGGGTTATATGCAGAATTCACACAGGAAATAATCCAGAACCAGTTTCGTGATTCTTGGGCCCCTCCCTGATTCTAAGAACATAAAAGGGTTAAGAGGGTGGAGGTTGGGGGAGAGAAGAGGATTTTGTGAGGTTTTATTTGAAGAGAGCTGTTGTAATGATGTCTCATATCCTCCTAGGGGGAGAAAGGGGATGCCTGTGTCTCACCTCAAGCATTGTGAGAGATCTCAGCAGAGTCACTTGTGATCCCTGAAGTTTAGGGACCATGCTGAACTGATGTCTGACTCTGATTCAAGAAATCCAGGAGTAGGTGAGATAGAAGGTTGAACTGCCCTGACAGCAGGTCGAGGAGATGGACTGCTGCATTGAATGAGCCTGGCCTCCTCTGCACAGGGGCAAAAGATACATGAATGGTTCTCATGAACAAAAGGTGGCCCCTTAGGACAGAGACATGGACTGCAGTCATTTTCAACTTTGTCCAAAGAGACCTTTGGAGGAGGTGGGAGCTGGAGAAACCAAATGTATCCCCTGTATCATACACGTCCCATCCCTTCAACTTCAGAGTTAGCCTAGCTAGCCATCAGTGAGTCCTGGTGGATGGGGGAAAAGTCTTCTGTTTGGGTGAAGAATGAAAAGTTGCTTATGTATTGGTTTAAACATTCTAATTTCTGAATTGAGGCTTTGTTCTATGATTTCAAATAATTGTAGGATACTCTGGTCCCTACTAGTCAGCAAAAAAGTCACGGGCTTGCCCAAGTTTTAATTTAGGATCAATAAATTTTAAAGAGACTGTGGAAGACAAAAAAAAAGTGCTTTGTGATTACATCCTATGAGCCATGCTTACTTCATTGCTTGCACAGTAAATTAGGTACATTTGTGTATAGGTGTTTGTATGTGTATGTGCAAAACTGTCTCTAGAGTCTGTACTTGGGAGTGGAATTGTTGGAAAAAAGGAAATGCACTTTTTAACACCAACGCACAATGCCAAACTATCTTCCTAAGAAAGAATAAGTTTTCACTTGAGATTCTCTTTGCAACCAAAGTTGTTTATTAAGTATAGGAATAGGATAAAGATAAAAGCAACATCTCTGAAAGCAGTCTTCTCTTACTCTCTGTAGCAGATGAACACCACCAACATGGGAATGAACTAAAAAAGACTAAGATATAAGATCTGGGAAACAGCTGACCCAACGAAGGAGAGAAAGTGAAGGGGACACTCTGGATGATCACAACAGTGGATCTGCAGCGTCCTTGAGAGCAGCACCCAAAGCCTGCTGAGATTTCTCCAGGGGTAATAAGGCAGACCGGCAGTCCAACAGACATGTTTGACAATGTGGAAATATGAGCTATTGGATGATGTGGAAAAATCCAATCTGAGATTCAAAGAAAATTAAGGGGGTGGGGGAAGCGAGGCAAGTAATAACTCTAGGAAAAACAGAAGTGACAATGTAATTATACTCAAAATTTGAGTATACAGTATATAATATAGTCACAATAATAGAAACACTGAAAGTGTATGTAACCAAAAATCGGAACAGAGCTATTTTAAGATGATGAGGAGAGGGGGAAATGGAAGAGCTAATATCCTGACATATCGTAATAAGAAGCTGAAATGGGTAAAATTAGTAAATCAAGAGATAGCGAGATAAGCATGTTTTAGAAAATATGCTTTCATAATTAGAAGACACTATTTTAAAAGATGAACGTAATTGCCTTTGAGGAGTATATTCATGTACAGAAAGGAACTGCTGACTATTATTGTATTTTAACAATATTTCTCCTTTTTTAATACAATTGCATATATTTCTTTGGGAAACAATGAAAACTTAACTTTAAAAAAAATCCTGGAACTAATAAGCTAGAATATTGCAGATACAAGGTTAATACGCAAAAGTCAATTGCTTTCCTATATACTAACAATGAACAAGTGGAATTTGAAATTAAAAACACAGTACCATTTACATTAGCATCTAAAAAATGAAATACTTACATAGAAATCTAACAAAAATAAAATTTATATGAAGAAAACTACACAATCCTGATGAATGAAGTCAAAGAACTGAATAAATGGGGTAATATTCCATGTTCATGGAAAGGAAGATTCATTATTGCCAAGATGTCAGTTCTTCCCAATTTTATCTATAAATTCAATACAATCCCAGTCAAAATCCCAGCAAGTTAACTTATGGATAATTACAAACTGATTCTAAATTTTATATGGAGAAGACAAGACCCAGAATACCCAACACAATATTGAAGCAGAAAAAAATAGGAGCTCTAACATTTCTCAACTTCAAGACGTACTATAAAACTGCAGGATTCCAGACAGTGTTGTATTGGTGAAAGAACAGACAAATAGATCAATGGAATATAATAGAGAGCCCAGAAATAGACCCACATAAATATAGTCAACTAATCTTTGACAAAGGTTGCTGGGACATGACTTATTGACAAAGTCAACTAAGATTTGCCAAATGGTGCTGGAATAACTGGACATTCACATGCAAAGAAATGAATCTAGACACAGACTTTACACCTTTCACAAAAGTTAATTTAACATGAACCATACACTAAGTGTAAAATACAAAACTATAAAACTCCTAGAAGATAACATAGGAGAAAACCTAATGACCTGTATATGGTGATACATTCTTTAGATCCAACACGAAAAATACAATCCATGGAAGAAATAATTAACAAGCTGTACACCATTAAAATGAAAAACTCCTGCTCTGTAAAAGGTAATATCAAGAGGATTAGAAAATCACAGAATAGGGACTTCCCTCATGGCACAGTGGTTAAGAATCCACCTGCCAATGCAGAGGACATGGGTTTGATCCCTGGTCCAGGAAGATCCCACATACCACGGAGCAACTAAGCCCGTGCACCAAAACTACTGAGCCTGCACTCTAGAGCCCGCACGCCACAACTGCTGAAGCCCGTGAACCCTAGAGCCCATGTGCTGCAACTACTGAGCGCATGTGCCTAGAGCCCATGCTCCGCAACAAGAGAAGCCACTGCAATGAGAAGCCTGCACACTGCCACAAAGAGTAGCCCCTGCTCGCTGCAACTAGAGAAAGCCCGTGCGCAGCAACAAAGACCCAATGTAGCAAAAAAAAGGAAAGAAAAGAAAAGAAAATCACAGAATAGAAGAAAACATTTGTAAAAGACACATCTGATAAATGATTGCTGTCCAAAATATACAAAGAATGCTTAAAACTTAGTAGTAAAAAAAAAAAAAAGGTTAGAAAATGGGCCAAAGACCTTAACAGACATCTCACCAAAGAAGGTATACAGGTGGCAAATAAGCATATGAAAAGATGCTACACATCATATGTCATCAGGGAAATGCAAGTTAAAACCACAATGAGATACCTCTACATGCCTATTAGTACCATCAAAATCCAGAAGACTAACACCACCAAATGCTGGCACAAATGTGGAGCAACAGGAACTCTCATACATTGTGAGTGGGGATACAGCCACTTTGGAAGACAGTTTAATGGTTTCCTACAAAACTAAATATGCTCATACCATAAAATTCAGCAACGGTGCTCCTTTGTTTTTACCCAAAAGAGTTGAAAACTTATGTCCACACAGAAACCTGCACAAGAATGTTCATAGCAGCTTTCTTCATAATTGCCAAAACTTGAAAGCAACCAACATGTCCTTCAGTAGGTGAATGGATAAATAAACTGTGTTACATCCAGAAAATGGAATATTACTCAGCGTTGAAAAAAAATGAGCTATATCAAGCCATGAAAAGACATGGAGTTACCTTAAAGGCATATTGCTAAGGGAAAGAAGCCAATCTGGAAAGGCTACACACTGTATGATTCCAACTACATGACATTCTGAAAAGGCAAAACTATGGAGACAATGAAAAGATCATTGTTGCTGGGGGCAGGGAGAGAGATAAATAGAGCACAGAGGATTTTTAGAGCAGCAAAAATACTATGTATGATATTGTAATGATGTATATATGTCATCATATATTTGTCCAAACCCACAGAATGTACAAAGCTAAGGGTGAATTCTAACATGAACTGTGAACTTCGGGTGATGTTGATGTGTCAATGTAGATTCATCCTTGGTAAAAAATGTACCATCTGGCGAGTGATGTGGTTGATGGGGGAGTCTATGCAGGTGTGGAGGCAGGAGGTGTGTGGGAAATCTCTGTGCTTCCCTCTCAATTTTGTTTTAAACCTAAAACTGCTCTTAAAAAATTAAAGTCTTAAAAGAAAAAAAGAACTAGAATATCTCCCATTAGAATTTTCACACTGTAGCCTGTTGAATAAACTTACCTTCGGAGAGGTTCAGACAATGTCGTTTCAAACGAAATGACTAGAAAGTTGGGCCTTCAGTGTGGCCAGAACAAGGAAACCAAGAAAGGGCACGAGACAAGTCCTTGTCAGAGACAGGCCATGCAGACTGCATCTGCTCAGGGCAGGCATGAACTGCCATTGGGGGAAATACCTCTTTATCCTGGAGGTGATAGGGCCCATCCAAGCATCGTTGAGTAGGAGAGTGAGGTTGCAAAATGTGGGAAAAGTAAATTGGGGTGGTAAGAGCTCTAGAGTCAGAGAGTGTGGCTTTACATGTCATTTTCACGATCTAATTGCCATGCGACCTCGGAGAGGTCATGTATTCTCTATGTCATGTAAGGGCTGGAGAGTGCCTGGCGCATGTTAGCAATTATGATGGGAGTGGTGGTTATGCCTGAGGAAAGATTCCTTTGGTAGCCACCCTAAAGCCGTACTTCTGGAAACAAGGAGACGAGTTTGAAAAACCCCAACAAGCTATCAAGACCTGGAGCTGAAACACACTCCTAGAAACCTGATAAATGGGGGTCACGGCCTGAGACCTGGTGAGCAGCTGGCAGGGAAAGGGAAGACCACTCCTCAGGGCTATTCCCCAGAGCACACCAGGTTGACATCCAGCAAGGGAGAAAACCATATCCACGGGTGGGGAGACCTTGAGCGTTGTGAACCAAGAACTTGATGAACGGAGAAGGGTGACAGAGCAGAGAGCTATCTATTTCTCCTCGATTCCTTAAGGCCTAAAGATGATGTCTCTTAAGCCAAAGGAAAGGAAACCCAAAGACTCCTTACTATCATATTTATTAAGTAATTTATTTTGTGTGTATGTGTGCGTGTGTTTGCTTTTTTGCAGTACGCGGGCCTCTCACTGTTGTGGCCTCTCCCATTGCGGAGCACAGGCTCCGGACGCGCAGGCTCAGCGGCCATGGCTCATGGGCCCAGCCGCTCCGCGGCATGTGGGATCCTCCCGGACCAGGGCACGAACCCATGTCCGCTGCATCGGCAGGCAGACTCTCAACCACTGCGTCACCAGGGAAGCCGTAGATTAAGTAAATTTTTTAAAAAATCTTTTTTGTGGGAGTGTTGACAGTTAGGGGTGGGAGAAGAAAAGACGGAGGTTCACGTCCTATTCAATCTTCCCAAGTAGTAATTACCCAGGGGAACTCCTCCTAAGTGAACCTGGGCCTCTCCATCGCTTGGTAAGTGGGACAACTTCTGCTTTAGGAACTTAGCTATTATGTTAGCTAAGCCGCCTTTGAATGCACTATCTATGGAAGCAGCGGCCAGTCAGAGAGCTCCAGCCTCAATTTCTCTTAAGTTGACACACTCATCCATATTCCTTAAACAAAAAAAAATTCATGTGGACCGTGAAACTAACAATGAGGGCCACATTCACAGGTCAACCTTCTCTGAGCGCCTCACAAGACGAGGGAGGGGAGGGTCTGAGGAGCGTGTTTGGCGACTGCAATTTGCTAAGAACAGAGCTAATTAATGGCAGAGGCAGTTAAATGAGTGCTTTTATATGAGGAACACAACAAGCCTATAATCTTTTCTGGGTCCTCTGGGGCACCTCAGGAGAGGGTTTTGATGTTTCCTAGTCATGTTACTTCTGCTTTGTTAAGAGTTATTCCCTCTTGTCCCATGAAGCTGGAACACAGCAGATGCAGAGGCATCAAACAAAAAGGTCTGCACACAGGTCCCCATTCATGTCTTTACTGCCTCTCAGCAGACAGTTGCTGAGTTTCCCTGTGATTACCATTCAGCCCTGAATGTATTTTTCCCAGAAGATTCCACGAAGAACACTGCTTTTCAAAATGTATTCAGGCCTGGGAGCTTTCTGAGGGCTCTCTGGAAGGAGATGGTCTTTATCGCCAGCCAACTCTCTCTGCTGCTACGTTTTAACATAGCTGGCTCTCCTTGCTTTCACGGGGATGCCTGACTTTTCCAACTATGTCAAGAAAAATTAGCTTCATCTAACCCATGATTATAGAGGCATGAATTCAACCACTCCCCAAAAAGGGTGTTGGAGTAAAATTCTTCCCTTGATCAAAACTTGTCTTTGGGTAAGACCATGTAATAACAAAGATAGTGATGCAAATAGCAACAATAATGACGATACTAACGGTTACATTTGTTGAATACCTATAATGTGCCCCCAACATACAACTCCTTCGAGCTGCAAAATAACCTTGCAACATGGGAATGACTACCAGCACTTTATAGACAAACACACCAAAACTCAGAAAGGGGACCTGGCTTGTCCAACGTTATCCAGCTAATATATGGCAATGCCACAATCTAGACCCACATCCTGCAAACTAATTGATCTGACTATGTTTATGTCTCTCCACTTGTTTCTTCCCAGCTGGATTCATTCCAGAAGTTGAAAGGAATTCCTGGCTCAGATTTAAATTTACTAAGGGGGTCTGGGTGTGGCCCTTCCCTCTCTGGGCTTCAGCGACCTTCAGCATTAGAGGAAATTCTGGAAGGATGCTCCTTAACGTCTGTCCCTGCTGGGCTCAGGCAGGGTTTGGAAACTTGGGCATTGAAAAGCATCTGTTGAGGGATTTTTGTAGTCACATTAGCTCTTACCAACCTCAGATTTCTGTGGTTAAAACCAGAGTAATAATAATAATAATAATAATACAGTTTGATGCCATGGTTAAGAGTTCAAGCTTTGAACTAGACAGTCCTGGGATCCAATCCTAGACTTTTACCTGCATCTGTAACCTCAGGGATGACACTCGATCTCTCTGGGCCTCCATTTTTCTCTGTAGGATGTGGATAAAAATGCTAACCACATTCAAGTACAATGAGACGACTCATATCAAGTCTCTGGCACATACCCAGTGCTCATACTATGTTTGTTTTTTTTTTCTTAGTGCAGTCCATCCACGGATATCACTATTCTTGGGACTGTCTTAGTAAACTGGGGACAAGTCTCATCCCATAAGTGTTGTGCTTAAAATCATTCAAGGTTCCCTTGATGGGGCAGCGTCCTGGATCCTGGATATGAAATCAAGGCCATTCCTGACCCAGCCCATCCCACATCCCACCTTCAGTCCCTCCTTATGTGGTCAGCACCCATCTCTCTCCTTCCCTTCACTCATCACTGCTACCCCATTCCCAGGCCACCTGGCACATGCAGTTTTCTGCCAGAATGTTCCTCTCTGCACCCCTGAAAACCTGGTTTCACCCACATCTTACTTACTTGGATCAGAAAATCTCTACACAAGAGAAGCCTCATGCACTAGGCAGGGGGCCTTCAGAAATGTTTGCTTTTACCAGGAACAAAGTCTGTGAGGATACACACTGTTATGAATTGAGTTGTGTCCCCCCCCGCAACCCCACCAAAAGATATATCGAAGTCCTAATCATCTTCAGAATGCGCCTTTATATGGAAGTAGGGTCACTGCAGGTGTAATTAGTTAATTTAAGATGAGTTTATACTGAAGTAGGGTGGACCCCAATCCAATACGATTGGTGCACTTGCAAGAAGATGGCTGTGTAAAGGCACAGACACAAGAGGGGACAACACCATGTAACAATGAAGGCGTTACATAACCGCAAGCCAAGGGATGCCAAAGACTAGCAGCAAAGCATCAGAGGCTGGAAAAGGCAAGGAAGGATTCCACTGCAGTTTGCAGAGGGAGTGTGTCCATGCCTATGCCTTAATTTCAGACTTCTGGCCTCTACAATTGTGACAATGAGTTTCTGTGTTTTTCAGCCACCCAGTTTGTGGCATAGTTGGTCCTCTGGATTCTCAGGTTTTGCATCTGCAGATTCAACCAATGGCAGATAGAAAAAATATATATATATATATATTTTTTTTTTTAATTTCAGAAAGTTCCAAAAAGCAAAATCTGAATTTGCAGCCCACCAGCAACTATTTGCATAGCATAGAACTTACATTGTGTTTACAACAATTTACATAGCAGTTACATTATACTAGGTATTATAAGTATTCTAGTGATGATTTAAAGTATATGGGAATGCTGGGTCATAAGGTAGTTCTATTTTTAGTTTTTTAAGGAACCTCCATACTGTTCTCCACAGTGGCTCTATCAATTTACATTCCCACCAGCAGTGCAAGAGTGTTCCCTTTTCTCCACACCCTCTCCAGCATTTATTGTTTCTAGATTTTTTGACCATGGCCATTCTGACCGGTGTGAGATGATATCTCATTGTAGTTTTGATTTGCATTTCTCTAATGATTAATGATGTTGAGCATTCTTTCATGTGTTTGTTGGCAATCTGTATATCTTCTTTGGAGAAATGTCTATTTAGGTCTGCTGCCCATGGACCTAGAGTCTGTCATACAGAGTGAAGTCAGTCAGAAAGAGAAAAACAAATACTGTATGCTAACACATATATATGGAATCTAAGAAAAAAAAAAAATGGTCATGTAGAAACTAGGGGCAAGACGGGAATAAAGACACAGACCTACTAGAGAATGGACTTGAGGATATGGGGTGGGGGAAGGGTAAGCTGTGACAAAGTGAGAGAGTGACATGGACATATATACACTAAGAAATGTAAAATAGATAGCTGGTGGGAAGCAGCTGCATAGCACAGGGAGATCAGCTGGGTGCTTTGTGACCACCTAGAGGAGTGGGATAGGGAGGGTGGGAGGGAGACGCAAGAGGGAAGAGATATGGGAACATATGTATATGTATAACTGATTCACTTTGTTATAAAGCAGAAACTAACACACCATTGTAAAGCAATTATACTCCAATAAGGATGTTAAAAAATAATAATAAAATAAATAAAGTATATGGGAAGATATGCATAGGTTATATACAAATACTACACCATTTTGTATAAGGGACTTGAACATCCATGGATTTTGGTATCTGTCAGGGGTCCTGGAACCAGTCCCCCATGGATGCCGCTGGACAGCTGTACTTTGTTACAGCAGCCCTAGGAAACAAATACATATAGCAACATTATTTTCTACTGATTTTTCTAATTATTTACTCTACACCTTCTGCATTTTTGCAACTAAAATATATGCTATTTGTTTTTAAGAGTATACATGGCTGGTTATTTTAAAATTGAAATACTACAGAAGTGTGTAGAATAAAAATTAATGCCTTTCCATAATCTAACCTCTTGGTAATAACTTGTTTACATATTAATTAAATATTTATTTATTACCTACTCCACCCCAGACTAAGCACTGTGGACACATTAGTCAAAAGAGAAATGTTTTTGTGTACATGGGTAAACTTTTGTTTTGCTTCTTCTAAATGTCTAAATTTGCTATGAGCATTCATTACTTTCATAGTTGGAAAAGAATAGAGATAGAAAATAAATGAATGAAATTTTAGGTGGGACGAATGAGGAAGAAGTGTTCAGGAAACAAAGGTACCACAGTCTCTTCCCCTTGGCTCAGGGGAGGAGGAGGGAAGCCTGACATTTCTCCTAAATGAGTCGGTCACCAGCTTGCAGGTTTATCTACCCAGAACCCCAGAGTGCCCTTAGGGATACCATGGTGCTAGGAGCTTGATCTCTAGTGACAGACAGACCCGGGTTCAAGTCCCAGCTGTGCCCTCTCTGCCCCATACTAGCTGTGTTGCTGAGGTGTTTACCCTTAAATTGACTCCGTATGCTCATCTGTAAAATGGAAATAATAGTACCAACCAGCACTAGACTATCTCTGAGATTTCTTCCAGTTCTAAAGCTGCCTGACTCTGAGTCCTCCTCTCAAAAGGGGGGGTCTCTTCTTAAGCAAAATGAAGGGGAACTTTAATGTTCCTGGTCTTTTAGGATCAAGAAATTCCACAGTCAAAACTCCACTTCCTCTATATGACTCCTCTCAACTCTCATTTCCTTCAGTAGTGAATTTTATTTGGAGTTTGTTATGAACTGAATGTTTGTGTGTCCTCCCCTGCTCAATTTATATGTTGAAATCTAACCCCTGTGTGATGGTATTTGCAGGTGATTAGGTCATAAGGATGGAGCCTTCATGAATAGGATTAGTGCCCTTATAAGAAAAGGCCAAAATGCTAGCTCACCTTCTTTCCATCATGTAAGGACAGAGTAAGAAGTCTGCTGTCTATGAACCAGGAAGAGAGCCTGCACCAGATGCCAAATCAGCTAGCACCTTGATTGTGGACTTATCAGCCTCCAGAACTGTGAGAAATAAATTTCTGTTGTTGATAAACCATCTAGTTTACAACATTTTGTTATAACAGCCCAAGCTGACTAAGACAGAGTGAAATCATCCAAGTGATGGTTGACACATTTCTCCCTACATTTGAAGACAACAAAACCAGAAAGTGTCTTTCAACCTAGTACCATATTTATGCGGAGCAGAAAGATAGAAAGGGTGAGTTCTAAACATTGACTCCCTGTGAGGCCTTTGGCTGGGTGCTACAGACACAAGGATGAACCTCATGGTACAGCGGAGAGAAGGGGTTAAATATAAACAAACAAGTAACTACAGCACAGAGTGGCAAGGGCTCTGGTAGATATGCTGTGAGCTCCAGATGAGATGAGTATGAGCTCTCCCTAGTGAGGGATGTGAGGAGTCTGAGAAAAGTCCACATAGAAGGGGGTATGCAAGCCCGGTCTCGAGTGATATAGCTAACGTGGATATGGCACCTGCCATAGGCCAAGACAGGGGTTTAATTTAGTGAGTGTTACCTCATCTCATCTTATCTCACAACAGTCCTCTAAGGCAGGTACCATGGTTATCTTCTCTTTCTGGAAGAGTCTGTCTTCTGCCATTTGCAGATGTGTATTTTCTCAAGACTTTGCAAGTTTGGGGCTAGACTAAATTGCTTAGGAATATTAGTTATCTATTGTACAGAACAAATTACCAGAAATTTAAGAGTTTAAAACAATACACATTTATTATCTCAGTTTCTGTGGGTCAGGAACCTGGGCACAGCTTAGCTGGGTCCTCCAACTCCAATGTCTCACTAGGCTGTGTGATTAAGGCAACCAGGGCTGTGGTCACACCAAGGCTCAACAGGGAGTGGATTCCATTTCAGGCTTTTGAGTGGCCATGAGGCTATAGGCTTCCTCAGTGCCTGGCTGTATGGCCTCTCCACACGGCAGCTGGCTTCATCAGAGCACATAGCCAGGAGGGCAAGAGAGAGTCCCAGTGCGACAGAAGACACAATCTTTTATAACCTACTCTCAGAAGTGACATCATCATTTTTGCTGCATTCTGTTGGTTAGATACAAGTCACTGAGTCCAGCCCACACTCAAGGGGAAGGAATTACACAGACTATAAATGCCAGGATGCAGTCATCACTGGGGATCATTTTACATACTTGGGACAATTGAAAAGAGGCTGAGCTCAGCCACCAGGAGGTCAGTCAGTCCTCTTCTCCAGGTCACAGGAAAAAAAGATGTGTGTGTATACATGTATCCATATGTATGTACATATGTGTATACATATGTGTATATGCACTCACATATATCATGAGTACATGTGCATGTATAAATATATATCTGAATATACATATACATATATGCTTGTATATGTATATATATATGCATGTCTATGTGATATATACATACACATGTATATATACATATGTTTTTACATACAGGACATGTGAGTGTGTAATTTTTTTACAGAACATATTTTGAAGGAATACAAAATTATAGCCTGAATATGAAGGAAAGGATTGGCAATAGGAATGAGAGATGGTCAGAACCCTATTTTAGGACTTTATACCCTGAATTTTGATCCTAGCAGATTGTTTTCCTAGGTCAGTTTCCAGAAGGGTAACCATGCCAAGGAAGGAGGGTAAGTGGGTGAAAGCTGAGATGGGAGCTGAATGGGGGCTCGAGGGGCAGGGGGCAGGGAGGAAAGACCAAGCAAACCGGAGCTGGAAATTCCTTCCAGACTTAATAATCCAGGGCATCATTAGTAACCAAAGCAAGACTTCAGAACATATGTTTTGTGTTGACAGCAGACCCTTAATTAAAACAGCCCCGGTGAAGAACAGCCTGATTAAATGAAAAGTGGTGCTTAAAGAACAATTTGACTGTCGACTGACATGGGTTGGCAGAGGGTGGGGAGCTACCCCTCTGGTTCTCTCCAGTCCTCCAAGGGGACCAGGAACTCTGTTCCTTCCCTGTGTGTCACCCAGTGTGCTAGGCCCTTGTGTCACTGACTCCTCAAAATCAATTTCATTTCAATTTCAGAGATTTGACAACTCAGCCGGAGAAGCAAGATGATTTGCTGGAGGCGTCCAGCTAGCTAGCGTGGTCATAGCCGTAAATTCAGGGGGGTCCTCGGCGTAGCTTTCACTCATGCACAATCCTGGTCGTTCTAATGAATCAGAATGTCTTGTCAGTTATAAAAACCATATGCCTCCTCTATGCATTCCTTCTTGGAAAACCAGTGGTTTTAGGTACCCTCGGGTTGCTCCAGGGCACAGCCAGCCTAATGTCTGCATTCCATCCAGGTCTAGAAAACACTGGGGCAGGACTGGGATGCTCTGTGCAGTTGTCCGCCTGCATCTCCAGGAGATGACAGAGTTGTGGGTGTCGGGACTCGGCACAGGGAAAGCCTGGTCCGTGAGACAGCTGAAATCATCTTCAGATTCTATGAAAGAAACCACTTCCTGGGAAAAGGATGACCTTTTCCGCGGGAATGAGATTGTCTCAAGGAACAAATCCATTCCAACTGTGGTTTGGGGGTGGAGGTTTTAGGGGAAGGGCAGAGAATCTGATCCTCCCTAGGACACTGCTGCAGCTTCACTTTTGGGGTCCCCCAGAGAGGCACACACACACTGGGAAGATCCATACCCCACCTAGACACCCAACTCTTTGTTTATAAGAATAACAGCTAGCATGGACTGAGGGATTACTTGTGTCCCATCATTTAATTCTCCCAAGAATCCTATGAAACGATACTCTTATTAGCCCCACCTCAACATTACCCTTTCTTGGTGTTTTTAGGACAAAGATAATATTTACCTTAGTAAAAGAGGAATTTATTGTTCTAAATGATCAACTTTCATAGGTGACGTGAAAACCAGAGTTAGAATTTGAGAGACCCATCTGGCCATCATTTGCTTCCATGGAGGGCTGGGACAGTCAGCTCGTTGGCCCTCGTCCTCCCTCCCACGGCTAATTTGACAGCCTCCCTGTTAATACCCTATGACTTCCTCTCTCACTCTTGGTTGTAGCTGATAGTTCCCAAGGTGGGCATCTGATCTCGCTGGACCAATGAGTATCTTCCCTGGGATTTGGGCTTGGGATCAGAAAACATGCCAGTCATTCTCTGAGGACTGAAATTGTGGCATTAAAAACCTCAGGTCATGTCACCATGCATCCTACCTCAGGAGAGCCAATCTGCAGTAAAAGAGAATAAAGCTGCCTATAGAGAAAAACCAAGAAATGAGGGAGAAACAGTGTTCTGGAATATTCCATGCCCTGGTTCTGATTGTTCCTGACCCAGCTGAGTAGCTGTCCTTCCTGAGGCTTGGTTCTTCAACCCTTCCTTTGATCCATGTGCCAGTAAGTCCTCTTTTTATTTAATTGTTGGGTTTCTGACACTTGTAATCAAGAGTCGTAACCAACACACGTATAAGTGGGATTTCCCTTGGGGGCAGATCCAGTCCCACTGAAAGATGGGGAAAGTTTCTGAGGCTTCAGCAGTCCCTCAGTTCCTGTGTGACCATGCGGAGGCCAACCCAAGGTTTAGGACAGAGAGAAAAAAACCATCATGATGAGCTGACTTCATAATGGCCACTGTGGTGGCCAGAAAGACAATCTCTGTGCTCCAGTCAATTCACGCTATGTTAGAACACCAAAACCCACAAAGCAGGTCCAGCTGTCAGGCACAAGTCTGAGAAATTCAATGAGAAAGGTAAACCATTTTATCTCGTGATTTCCTCATGAAGCTGAAAAGACTAATCAATTTAATGAGGGGAATCCAGCCTAGCAGTAGGTGACACAGTATCTGGGAATGCAGGCTTCGGGCAGACAGCATGTAGCTGGGTCCTGGAACCACCACCTGAGGCTATGAGGTGATATTAGCCCCACCTCTACATTACCCTTTCTTGGTGTTTTTAGGACAAAGATAATATTTACCTTAGTAAAAGAGGAATTTATTACTCTAAATGATCAACTTTCACAGGTGAAGTGAAAACCAGAGTTAGAATTTGAGAGACCCATCTGGCCATCATTTGCTTCCATGGAGGGTTGGGACAGTCTGCATCTGGAAAGTACAGGGAAGAATAATCCTAGTTTGGTAGACACACCACGTGGGGAGATGAGCATGTGGGACATTGCCTGGACCCTCAAAGATTTCCGCGAAGCGACCCTTATGGATGTGTCTGGAAAAAAGCACAACCACCAGGGAGCGAGGTCAGAAAGTGCTGTACACCTTGGCCCCTTTGGAATGTTGCAAGCTCATTAGCATATTAAAGGCACTGAGAAGTCCTACATCAGACACTTGTTTTTTGGGGGTTTTTTGTGGTACGCAGGCCTCTCACTGTTGTGGCCTCTCCCGCTGCAGAGCACAGGCTCCGGATGCGCAGGCTCAGCGGCCATGGCTCACGGGCCCAGCCACTCCACGGCATGTGGGATCTTTCCGGACCGGGGCACGAACCCGTGTCCCCTGCATCGGCAGGCAGACTCTCAACGACTGTGCCACCAGGGAAGCCCCAGACACTTGTTTTATCTATGTTTAAGCTGGTGTTTCCCAAATTTATTTGACCACAGAGTCTTTCTTTTTTCTCTTTTTCCATATAACACACTTTCAGGATAGCCTAAGGATCTAATATCTCATCTGAGCTAATGCTGCCTCACAGCAAAAACAAATAATTTTACCAACGAATCAGCTATGGAAATCCCACCTGTCCCAACTTCTTAAACTGCTACACTAGTCTGATTTTTCCCTCATGGATTCATGTGACTTACTCAGCATTCGTATAATAAAACAATGGGCAAATTATATATCTGCCTTTATGTACTGAGGGAAAAATTAAGTCACTTTGATTTGGGGAAATTTCTACCCTAAGTCACCATGCTAGGAATCCAAGCAAACAATCAAACCAATTTTTATCTGCACTGGTTACTAAGAAACTGAAAGTTTAGAAAAATTAACGGATAGTAAAATTACCCATAAGTGAATCTGCACAGTGCAGCTTACCTATAACAAGTTCACATCTTGGGGCAGGTAGATGCATGAGAAATGACTGTAGAATGAAGGACAAGATATGTCAGTTTCAGCTCTGACTTTACTGACTCTGACCTTGGGCCAATCATGTCACCTTTCTTTTTTGTTTTTTTGTTTGTTTGCTTGTTTTTTTGTGGTACACTGGCCTCTCACTGTTGTGGCCTCTCCCGTTGCGGAGCACAGGCTCCGGACGCGCAGGCTCAGCGGCCATGGCTCACGGGCCCAGCCGCTCCGCGGTATGTGGGATCTTCCCGGACCGGGGCACGAACCCGTGTCCCCTGCATCGGCAGGCGGACTCTCAACCACTGCGCCACCAGGGAAGCACCACCTTTCTTTGACTTGGTGGTCTCTTCTGATCATTGGGAATAATAATGACAATCCCTCCCTCTGTCAGCCATTATGATTATCAGGTGAGATTGTGGGTGTGAAGATGTTTGATTCAGCAGGAAAACCCTATAACCTGCAACCCAAATTATATTAAATGTGGGACTTCCCTGGTGGCACAGTGGTTAACAATCCGCCTGCCAATGCGAAGGACATGGGTTCAAGCCCTGGTCCGGGAAGATCCCGCATGCTGCAGAGCAACTAAACCCGTGCTCCACAACTACTGAGCCTGTGCTCTAGAGCCCACAAGCCACAACTACTGAGCCCACACACCACAGCTACTGAAGCCTGTGCACCATAGACCCGCTTGCTGCAACTACTGAGCAAACATGCTGTAACTACCGAAGCCCACGCGCCTAGAGCCTGTGCTCCGCAACAAGAGAAGCCACCGCAAAGAGAAGCCCGTGTGCAGCAACGAAGAGTAGCCCCTGCTTGTGCAACTAGAGAAAGCCCACGCACAGCAACGAAGACCCAACGCAACCATAAATAAATAAATAAATAAATATATTAAATGTGTTCTGTGTCATATCAAAATAGTATAACGCAAGGAAAGTTTTGTGGACAACGTGTGTATGTAAAAGGGATGGGCAAACTTTTTCCATGAAGAGCTACATAGTAAATATTTTAGGCTCTGCAGGAAAAACGGTCTCTGTCACAACAACTCAACTCTGCCACTGCAGAGTGAAAGCAGCCACAGAGAATAATGTAAATGAATGGATGTGGCCATGTGCCAATAAAACTTTATTTATAAAAACAGGCAGCCAGCCAGGTTTGGCTCATGAGCTGCAGTTTCCCAAACCCCAGTGTGGAGCCTTGTGTAATCCACAACTTGCAAAGAATAAAAACTGAAGCATGCGAGGAATATGAGCTTATTGTGGTACTTAAAGAATGAATTTTCCTTTAATATTACAATCTTCATTTTACAATGAGTGAAATAGGCATCTTCTACTAAACTAACCATGTTCTAATAAGATTCCAGGGATTGTCATGGGATTTCTACAGGCAGTAAAATTGTGGATCCCTGGGAACAGCTTTCAATTCCCACTTCCTTTGCTTCAAATTCCAACTCTGTAGGGGTCCTTGGGACCTTTCCCACATCATAGTTTTGTGGGAGGAGGGGCCTACATGCCATTCCAGAACCGCTGTCTTAGAATTATGCAGCGCGGACTCCGCCTTTTGTCTGCCGTAACTTGATGATCTCACAAAAAAGCACACACTCTATCAGTGATTCTCAACCGGGGCTGATTTTGTCCCCCCAGGGGACATTTGTCAATGTCACAACTGGGGGCTTGCCACTGGCATCAAGTGGGTAGAAGCCAGGGATGCTAATAAACACCCTACGATGCACAGGACGGTCCCCACTGCAACAAAGAACTATCCGGGTCCAAAATGTTAATAGCGCTGAGGCACAGAAACTCTGCTCTAGATTAATAGACTTTATTGATTAATATTATAATTTACAATATAATCATATATAAGATATAATGAATAATATTGACTTAATATTATTTATTATGTTTAACTCAAATAACCATTTGTTTACGTATTCACGTTTTTCGTGTCTCCCTTTGTAATGAAAAGTTGTATTTTCTCCAGATGCTCTTCATAAGTCGGGGGTGGAGGCATGCCTCAACGTGAGCCCAGCCTACTTTGCAATAAACGCCACACAGAAAAAACAGAGGGAAAGGAAGGAGGAAAATGGCATGGTTAATATTGATTCATTTTGTATATTATGAACTTTAATGTGAATTATATGACATAATGTAGCCCCCCATCCCTCCTGGGTCTGAGTTAATGGGAAAACAAATGCCCAAGGAGCTGAAAATGATTTATTTGTAAGCATGTGCGATAACATGTTTTTCTTCTCTTTCCCTTCCTTAATTTTACAAAAAAGTTAAGTTTAATATTAGTAATAAGGGGATGAAGAGAGGGAGAGGGGAGTGTGTTCTGGAGTCTTTTAAAATGTAGTACAAAGACCACAGTGATTATAAATAGTACTAGTAATAATAGTAATAAAATGAATGGTCAACGTTTTTTGAGAACTGATCTAAGTACTGTGACAGGCAGAGACAACTTTTGAATGTCCTCTCTTCGAGCCTCACAGCATCCCGGGGAGGTCACTACCACCATTATTTTAAAACGTTAATGACTTGCCCAAAGTCATACAGTCTTCTAACAGTGACAGGAGAGGTAACTCAGACAGTCTGGCTCCAATCGTTAACTCTTAACCCCATCTTTGTAGTGATCTGTCTCCACGTGTCCCCATCCCCACCCCAAGAGTCTAAAAGTTCTTGTTTATAGTCCCTGAAGGGCCCCGGGACCAAGCCTCACTTACAGCCAGACGCGGTAAGCCCCTGACTTACTCGAATTGAATCAAAACCAGATTTTGCCTCGGCTGAAGGGGAGCTTCCCGACGGCAGCCGCGCGGGGGCGCGCTGGAGCCAGCAGCTCGGCGCACCGCGGAGGAGGCGCTGGACCGAGGACCAGAAGAAGCCCCGAGTGAGCTAGTGGGAAGGAAACCTCGGGATGGGAGGGGGGATGGGCGGCCGGGGAGGCCTGCCGACGGGAGGAGGAGCCGCCGTCTTACTCAACACATTATCGCATGTTTTCTGCCTTGCTAAGACAATATTATTCCATCAGGGAGATGGCTGTAACCACTTAATTAAGTCTCTCTTGTTGAAACAGAGTGGTGACTTCAGTAATTGCCCGTTTAAATGGCATGGAAATATGTGCTCCGCAGGCCCAGACACTGGGCTGATCCCCGACGTCTTTCCCGCTGTCCCTGTGTGCTGGAACTGACACCAAGGGCTGGTCTTAATTTTGAACTGGGGAGGGGGCGGGGGAGCAGGGGCGGGTTGTTCTGCAGGCCTGTTCATTTCCTTCCAGAGAGTTCTTTCCTCTTCGTAAGCCCCCTGCTTGCAGGCCCTCATGCTCCCTGTAGACCAGTCTTCGTATCAGAGTCTGCAGCCATCTCTAGAGTGACTGCCTATTTGTTCACAGCTGTATCTCCAGCACCTAGAACTACTCCCAAATTTGCCCTCCATCCGTCCCTTCTCGATCCCCATGGGCTCAGCGTAAGATCTCACAAAATGCTCAATAGATACATCAATATCTCTTAGTTTTATCTGGTGACAAAAATCAGCCTGGACCACTCACTCAAGCACAAGTTTCTCGGCCCTGGGAAATTCTGACGCTACAGGGCTAGAAAGGCGCAGTGGCTCTATTTTAACACGCATCTGGGAACTCCCAATCTGGCAAGTGTGGAAACCCTGCCTTTGCCAACAGCCTCCTGCCCACCAACCCTGCTGAGCCTGCAACCTGCTTCCAGCTGCCAGACCCCACCCTCCAGTCCTTCCTTCCGGCCAGATGCTGCAGTGTTTTTTTAAAAGCAGAAATCCATCCCTGTCACTTTCCTACTGAAACCATTCAGCAGCCCCTCTTTGCCTAGCCAAGAGGAGCTGGGAGAATAATGGCCACAGGCACAGCTGCTGAAGCTACGACATGGGTTAAAATATTATGCTCTGGGGCATTGGGGGCAGCAAGTTAGACTCTAAATATCGAGAAACCATAGATAAGAAGAGTTCCTTATGAGATTATCTCAGGGTTTCTCAGCCTCCACACTCTTGACATTTGGACGGGATAATTCTTCATTGTGGGGGGCTGTCCTGGGCATTATGGGATCTTCAGCAGCCTCTGTGGCCTCTACCCACTAGATGCCAGCAGCACCTCCTCACCAGCTGCGACCATCAAAACTGTCTCCAGACATTGCCAGATGTTTCCGGGGGTCAAACAGTTCCCTGCCCCCATTGAGAACCACTGGATTCTTATAAAGATTCAATAAGAAAATGTACGGAAAGCACTTACCCCATGCCTGGCACAGAAAAATTGCCCTTCAAGAATATCCATGATTTACCTCTAACCTGCCACAGTAGGCTTTTCTCCTGTCCATTTCTCACCTTCACCTTGAACTATGCAGTGTCCCTGAATACTTCCACCCCATCTCTACCTGGAGTTGGTTGCCCTCTTTTCTTAACATTTATGCCACTGTGTTGTACTTGTCTTTCTTTTCCATTGCTTTCTTATCAAGACTATGGGCGACCTGAGAATAGAGGTGATGTTTCATTCTCCTCCATGTCCATTGTACCTGTCACATTATTAAAAATAATAATTGCTATCATTATTACTAATAATCATTGAGCTCTTATGTGCCAGGCACTGTACTAAATAGTTTGCCTGCAACATCATATTTCATCTTCATGACAAGCCTGTGGGACTCCTGGCATTATCATTCCTACTTTACAGATGACGATACTGAGACACAGAGAGGTAAGTAACTTGCCCAAAGTCACACAGCTAGTAAGGACTCAAACCCAGCTCCATCTGGCTCCAGAGCCCAGGCTCTAAACCAGGGCTTAGCAAACTTTCTCTGCAAAGGGCCAAGTAGGAAATATTTTTGGCTTTATGGACCTTGCAGTCTCTGTCGTAACTGCTCTAACTCTGCCTTAGTAGCACAAAAGTGGAAATATGTAAATAAGTGAGCACAGCTGTGTATCAATAAACCTTTATTTATGGAAACTTAAACTTTAATTTCCTATTATTTTCATGTGTCACAAAACATTCTTCTTTTGATTATTTTTCCAACCATTTAAAAATGTAAACACCATTCTAAGCTCATCAATGATACAAAAATAGGTGGTGGGTCAGATTAGGCCTGAGACTTTAATTTGCCAACCCCAGCTCTAAATCAATGCACCCAAAAGGAAATCAGTGAGACCACAGACACTAGAGAGACCATAGACCAGGAGGACCACAGACACCAGAAATTCAGCCTCCTGCTTTCCCAGAACCAGAGGCTAGTGCTACCTCAGTGCTGTCTTTGGCCCTTTTCAAGAGCAGCAGTAATTACAAACTGTGCAGAGTTGTGTGTACATCCCACACAGACGTGGAAATGTAACACTTAAGTCTCGCAAATCCAGAGATATCCAGCAAACACCCTTTACCTCTAGATGCTGGAAGGGCTTCCTGGCATCACTCAGCATCATCTCTCATCTCAGCTACAGAGGACCTCCTGCATTAGGAGACATTTGGCCACAGGAATTTTTGCATGGTCATTCCTCCAATGCCCAGATGCAGTTGTGCAAATCACAAAGAAACAGAAATGGTCAGGCCAAGAGACAGTTCCGTGGAGGGAACTCTGGATGCTCGTGGCAGAAAGGTTCTATACTGTAAACACTGAACCTTGGAAAACTTGCAGGCAAAGCCTTGATAATTATTACAGGCCCTCATATAATATAGTCAAGAGGCCAAAGCGGTAGACGGTAGGGCAACAAGAAACTAAAATTAAAATAATAACAACAATAATTGAGGTGACATTTATGAAGTGCTCCCTACACACCAGGCCCTTCCTGTATTGTATCTCATTTAATCCTGGGATGCATATATAATCATCATCCCATTTTGCACATGGGGAAACTGAGGAACTGAGACTTAGTGTTTAAGTTAATTGCCCAAGATCACATGTTAATATGGGGTGAAGCAAATTTTAAACTCCCTGAGAGGACTTCAGCACTAGGCCTCCAATAGTTACTTCTCACTACAATCGCAAGAATGGTCTTTTTTATTCTGGCAATCCTTGTCCTTCTAAAGGTAATCTCATTGCCTTGGTTTTGTCTACCTCCCCTGCTCTAGTAGAACACAATATGCCTTCTCTGGGTTTCCATAGAATGCTGTCCATTCAAGAACTAAGGCATTTATCACATTGCCTTGTAGCCCTTTCTGTACAACCTCTGTCTCCAAAAGCCACCTGAGGGCAGGCACTGTCCCTTTACCATTTGTTGCCTCAACCTCCAGCCAGTGGCCAAGCTTCTAAAATTTTGTAAAGGTGAATTTAATTGAGTGGATTTAAGACTATACGGTTTTCCTGCATGTTTTCATTATGAACTCATTAGTAAAAAGAAACAAACTAGTGATACACACAACTTAAATGAATCTCCAGGAAATTAGGCTGAGTGAAAACAGCCAGTCTCAAAGGGCCTCATAACATATGATTCCATTTTTTATAACATTCTTAGAACAACACAATTATGGAATTGGAGAACATATTAGTGGTCACCTGGAATCACTGTTGCGGGGGTAGCTGGCAATGGGTATTGCTATAGAAGGGCAACATAAGGGATGTTTGTGTTGATGGAAGTCTTCTGTATCTTGACTGTATCAATGTCTGTATCCTAGTTGTGATACTGTACTATGATTCTGCAAGGTAATATCATTGGGGAAAACTGCATATTTTTTTATAACTGCATGTGAATCTACAGTTAACACAAAGAAAGAGTTTACTGTAAGAAGTCATTTATGTGGTGACATAGTGAAAACTGTGGAATAGGGAGCTCCAAAAGTACATCCTTTCAAAAAGCAACAATAAACTGGCAAAAACAAAACAAAACAAAAAACTGTCAGAATCAACTTTACCAGAACTCTGGATACTAATCCAAAGCTTATAGCAACCAAGTGAATGCTTAATGAAGACAAAACCAGCTAATCTTGGTAAGACAGCTTTGTGGCATTTGAACCTACCGTGGCTCCATCCCCTTTTCCAATTCAGTAGCAGCTTTGGAGACAACAGCCTATTATAGGTTCCTGGTACCAGAGAGAGCAGAATGGACCTAAATGAACTTTGACTGTTTGTTTTGACTTGTCTGGTGGCTCCCTGAAGGACTGCTCAAAGGGCTTTCCTTTATTTCACCTAATTCAGAACTATTCTAGCTGAGGTGGCTACCGGGTAGAGGGGAGTGTTTGTCAAAAATATTTGAAGTATTAACCACGGCCACGTGGGACAAGGGATAACAACTGGGGCAAACATAGACTAACCAAAAAGTTTGGGAAGAAAGGCTGAGGGAAGAAATGCCTTGGGGAATAAGGACTTTGAAAAGTTGCAACACATTCCTGGGAATCTAGAAGGTCACAGGCGTGGCTGGGGTGGGGCACATGATCAGAAAAGATCTGAGAAGTCCATAAGCTCTCACCTCTGACTGACCTTCAGGCTCTTCATAATTAGGAACTGAAAACTAAGGTAGAATTATAAACTGCCTGGATGAATGTTAAAGATGTTGACCAACATATATGGGTGCAGAGCCCATCAGCAAAGACTGGGAATTTTGGTGGGTTTTGTCTGTTTTTTGGATCCAAATCATTTTAAAAAATCTTTATTGAATTACTAGCTGACTAAATGGAACAGAGACTTCAGTGGTCACACATAACAAAGACTACAGGCTTTGCAAAATTAGTTCAGAAGATTCACTAAAAAAATAAACAACAACAATAAGTGGCAACAACAAACCCTGGGGAAGGGGGAGAATCTGACTTGTTGAGTTGTCACATTAAAGCTTCAACAAAAAAAATTTTTGTTGTTGTTGACAAAAAATTACAAGGCATGCAAATAAACAAGAACACGTGGCCCATACAAAGAAAAAAAAGAAAAACCCAAACTAATAAAAACTGTTGCTAGCAAGCCCACATATTGGACTTACTAGACAAAGACTATAAATCAACTATTTAAAATATGCTTAAAGTGGAAAACAAGTAAAGAACTGAAGGAAACCATGAGAATGGTGTCTCATCAAATAGATAGGCATCATAAAAAGGAAGCAAATAGGAATTCTTAAGTTGAAAAAAACAATAACTCAAATGAAAAATTAACTTGAGAGATTCAACGGCATATTTGAGCAGGCAAAAGAATTAGCAAACTTGAAGATCAACCAACTGAGATTATTCAGTTGGAGGAGCAGAAAGAAAAAAGAATGAGGAAAAATAAACAGTTTAAGAGACCTTAAGAGTTTATGACACCATCATCCATATCAACATATGTTAATGGGAGTCCCAGAATGAGAGTAGAAAGAGAAAAGAATTTTTGAAAAAATAATTTCCAAAACCCTTTCCAAATTTGTTGAAAGACATGAACCTACATTTCCAAGATGCTCCAAGAACCTCAAGGAGGGTAAACTCAAACAGATCCACAGTGAAACACATTATAATCATCCTATTGAAAGCCAAAAATGAAGAGAAAATCCTGAAAATATCAAGAGAGAAGTGACTCAGCATGTTATGCTGTATGAGGGATCCTCAATAAGATTAAAAGCTGATTTCTCATCATAAAATCATGGAGCCCAGAAGACAGTTAAATGTCATTTAAATTTCTAACAAAAAAACCCAAAAAATCTGTCAACCAAGAATTCTCTATCTGGCAAAATTATCCTTCAAAAATGAAGGTGAAATCATTCCCAGAAAAACAGAAACTGAGAGAGTTGTCACTAGAAAACTTTCTGTATAAGAAATGCTAATGTAAGTCCTTCAGGTTAAAATGAAAGTACACTACACAAGAAGTCAAATCCATACAAAGAAATAAAGACAACTGTAAAGGTAACTATGGAGGTAAATATAAAAATTGGTATAATGTGTTTCTGGTTTGTAACTCCTATTTTTTTTCCTATATGATTTAAAAGACAACTACAAAAAATAATAATTATAAATTTCTATTGATGGGAACACAATGTATGAAGATGCAATTTGTAACAATAACAACATAAAAGGGAGATGCAGAGCTACACAGGAGGAAACTTTTGTATACTATTGAAAATAAATAGATATTAATTCAAACTAAATTGTTATAAATTAAGATGTTAATTATAATCTTCAGGACAACCACAAAATAATAATAAAAATATTCATATAATAAGATAAGTGAGAAAGAAATCAAAATTTGCACTAGAAAATATCTATCTCACACAAAAGAAGATAGTAATGGAGTAATTGAGGAATAAAAATATGAAATATATAGAAAACAAATAGCAAATGACAGAAGTAAGTTTCTCCTTATCAGTAGTTACTCTAAATGTAAATGGATTAAACTCTCCAATCAAAATGCACAGATTAGCCAAATGGATTTTTTAAAATAATGATCCAAAGATATACCATCTTCAAGACACTCCCTTTACATTCAGACAGTAATATGTTGAAAGTGAAAGGGTGAAAAAAAGATATTCCATGCAAACATAACCAAGACCTGAGGTCGTTATATGAATACCAGACAAAATAGACATTAAGACAAAAATTGTTACAAGAGACCAAAAAGGACATTATATAATGATAAGAAAGTCCAATCCATCAAGTAGATATAACAATTATAAACATATATGCATCTGATAATACAGCACCCAAAATATATGAAGCAAAACTTGCAGAATTGAAGGAAGAAATAGACAATTTAACAATAATAATTGGATACTTCAAACCCCCACTTTGAATAGAAAACCCCCAACAATGAATAGAACAACTAGGCAATAGACAAACAATGAAAAACATTATAAACCAACTACACCTAGCAGACACATATAGAACACCCACTCAACAACAGGAGAATACACATTCTTTCAAGTACACATGGAACATTCTCCAGAAAAAAAATCACATATTAGACCACAAAACAAACCTCAGTAACACTTTTAAAAATATTGACTCATACAAAGTATTTTCTCCAACCACAACAGAATGAAATTAGGAATCAATAACAGAAGGAAATCTGGTACATTCACAAATATGTGGAAATTAAACAACACACTCTAAAATAATCAATGCATAAAAGAAGAAATCACAAAAGAAATTAGAAAATATTTTGAGAAGAATGAAGATGAAAACAAAACATACCAAAAGTTATGGGATGCAGTGAAAGCAGTGCTAGAGGGAAAGTTATAGCTGCAAATGACTACATTTAAAAAGAGGAAAGATCTCAATCTAAGAGCCAAACTTCCACCTTAAGGAGCTGGAAAAATAAGAGAAAAATAAACCCAAATCAGATAGGAAAAAGTAAATAATAAAGATTGTAGCACACCTGAAACTAATGCAACATTGTAAATCAACTATACTCCAATATAAAATAAAAATTAAATTAAAAATGATTACAGTGGAGATAAATAAAATAGTGGATAGAAAAGCAATAGAGACAATCAACAAAACCAAAAGTCTGTACTCTGAAAAGATCAACAAAATTTATCTAGACAGACAAATTTTAAAATGAACACTCAAATTGCTAACTAAGGAATGAGAGTGGTGATGTTACTACTGACCTTATACAAATAAAAGAATTATAAGGAAATAGTATAAACAATTGTATGCCAACAAATGAGATAACCTAGATAAATTGGACAAATTTTTAGAAATGCAAAAATTATCAAGATTGACTCAAGAAGAAATAGAAAATATAAATAGAGCTATAACAACTAACGGGGTTAAACCAGTAATCAAAAAAACAAAAAACAAAAAACTTACAAGAACAACAACAAATTGCAAGACTGGTGAATTCTATCAAACACTTTAACAACACCAATCCTTCTACTTCCAAAAAGTAGAGATGTAGAGAACAGTCCTAATTCATTCTATGTTGCCAGCATTATCCTGATACCAAAACAGACAAGAACTTCATAAGAAGATGACAGACCATTATCTCTTGAGAAGATAGATACAAAAATCGTAAACAAAATCCTAGCAAACCAAATTCAGTAGCATATTAAAGATTATACACCATGGTCTAGTAGGAATTTATCTTAGTAATGATTCAATATACAACAATCAATCTATGTAATACACCATATGAATGGAATGAAGGGAAAATAAACAACACCTGATCATCTCAATTGTTGAAGATTAACCATTTGACAAAATCCAACAGTCTTTCATGATGAAAACATGCAAGAAACAGAAGGAAACATGCTCAACCTGATAAAGGGCATCTATGAAAAACCTACAGTAAACATTACACTTAATGGTGAAAGACTGCAATTTTCCTCCTAAGTTCAGGAAAAAGGCAAGGATGTTCACACTTGCCACTTCCATTCAACACTGACCTGTAGTTTCTAGCTATGGCAACTAAGCAAGAAAAATAAATAAAAGACATTCAGATTGGAAAGGAAGAAGTAAAACTACTTTATTCACAGAAGACATAGCCTTATATATAGAAAATCTTAAAGAATCCACAAAAAAACTTTTAAAGCTAATAAGCAAATTTACAGGATACAAGATCAACCTACAATAATCAGTTATATTTCTATATACTGGCAGTGAATAATCCAAAAATAAAATTAAGAAAACTATTCTATTTATAATAGTATTATAAAATAAAATAAAATGTTTAGAAATAAATTTAACCAAGGAGGTGCAAGAGTTCTATACTTAAAACAACAAAACTCTAATGAAAGAAATTAAAGAATAGCTCAATAAGTAGAAAGATAGCCACGTTCATGTATTGGAAGATCTAATACTGTTAAGATGGCAGTACTCTCCAAATTGATCTATGGATTCAGTGCAATCCAATTCAAAATTCCAATGACCTTTCTGCAAAAAATAGAAAAATCAATCTTCAAATTCATGTGGAATTATAAGGAATCTTGAATATGTAAAACAATCTTGAAAAAGATTAATCAGGGAAACTAACATTTCCCTATTTCAAAACTTACTACAAAGCATCAGTAATCAAGACAGTTGGCACTGTCATAACAATAGACATATTAATCAACGGGATAGAATTGAGAGTCCAGAAATAAATGCTCACATTTATGGTCATTTGATTTTCAACAGGGGTGCCAAGACCATTCATGGGGAAATAATAGTCTTCAGTAAATGGCACTGGGATAATTGGATATTGACATGCAGAAGAATGAAGTTGGTTCCTTATGTCACACCGTATACTAAAATTAACTCAAAATGAATCAAAGACGTAAGTGAAAGAGCTAAAACTATAAGACCTTTAGAAGAAAACATAGGGGGTAATTCTTCATGATCTTGGGTTTGACAATGGATTCCTAGATATGACATCAAAAGCATAAACAACAAAAGAAAAAAATAGATGAATTGAACTTCATCAAAAGTCAAAAACTTTGTATATCAAAGGACACTATCAAAAAGTGAAAGCGCAGCCCAAAGCATAGGAGAAAATATTTCCAAATTATATATCTAATAAGAATCTAGTATCCAGAATATATTTTTAAATGCTTATTAATAAACAACAAGAGCACAAGCATGCAAAAAATGTGCAAAGGATTGAATAAACATTTCTCCGAAGAAGATATACAAACGGTCAACAAGCACATGAAGAGATTCTCAAGATCATTAGTCATTAGGGAAATGTAAATCAAAACTACAGTGAGATACTACTTCACACCCTCTAGTGTATTAAAATAAATAAATAAATAAATAAAAACAGAAAAGTGTTGGTGAGGATGTGGAGTTCATCGCTTGTGCGTTGCTAGTGAGAATGTAAAAGCAGCTGCTGTGAGAAAGTTTGGCAATTCCTCAAAAAGTTTAACATAGAATTATCATATACGACCCAGCAATTCTACTCCTAGGTATATATAAGAGAAATGAAATCGGGTGTTCACACAAAACAAATCTTGAACATTGTGTTCATAGAATTATTATTCCTAACAGCCAAAAAATGGAAACAACACAAAAGTCCATCAACAGACAAATGGATAAACAAATTGTGGTATACTATACATACAATGGAATATTACCTAGCCATAACAAGGAATGAAATACGGACACAGGCTCCAACATGGCTGAAACTTGAAAACATTACGCTGAATGAAAGAAACCAGACACAAAAGGCCACACATTATATGATTTCATATACATGAAATGTCCAGAATAGGCAAGTCCTAGAAACAGGAAATAGATTCATAGTTGCCAGAAGAAGAGGGGTATGGGAGTGGCTACTTATTGGGTACGGGGTTTCTTTTTAGGGTGATGAAAATGTTCTGTAATTACACAGTGGTGATAACTATACAACTTTCTGAATGTATGAAAAAAACACTGAATTGCACACTTTCTTAAATCCTAAAGTAATGGGTTTTAGGTTTTGTGAATTTTACCTCAGTTTTTTAAAGAAATCATATATGTTTATTGTGAAAATTTTTTAAATATATATTTAAATGGAAACATTTTTTTCTTCTTCCATTACTGAAAACTAAACTCATTAATGGTTTGCTTGTGTCCTTCTAGACCTTTCTATCACACACACATACACATACACATGCATGCACGTGAAGATAAAGGTTGTGGTCTTATAAAATGGGATCATAATCATAACATACGTCTGTAATTTGCTTTATTTATTTAATATGAATGTCTATCTTATCAGCACAGCTACTCTACATTGTTTTTAACAGCTGCTTAAGTTTCTGTAGCATGGAGGTACTATCATCTTTTATAACCATTGTTCTATAGATAGACGTTGAGAATGCATACAACTTTTCACTATTACTAACAGTTCTGCCACTAACATTGGTGTGCTTATATCTTTGCACAGTGGAAGAGGTAACACTGTAGAATGGATTGACTAAATTTGAATTGCCATTAGTATATATTGTATGTTCTGTGAAGGAGTTATCTGGGAGCCTGGAAGAACCAACCCACCTCTTTCCTTGACACCCCAGTGGCACAGTGGGTCGTCCTGGCAAGAACCTTGGATGCTTGAATAATGAGCCAGTCTGAATAATAGGAAACCAACTAGAACCAGATCCCTTGGAGTCCCAACCCCAAGACATAGACACATAGACTTACTGAAGCCCAGTAACTGATGAAATGTCAGCTGATGAACTAAACTAGAACTTAAGCTCTCTAGGTGTTCAGGCTCTACCTATGGCTTTGGGGTTTAAGTTGACAATGAGGAAATACCCAGGTTGTGGGAGGGCAGGTGCCCAGATATTCCGGAGAGTCCCTGTTTTCTGGGCTTCAGCAAGAACTCTATTCCACCCTTGCCGTTGGTCCTTGCAGTCTGGAAACATATGAGGGAAAGAGTCATAAACTCTGACAAAGATTGAAAACCTTATTTTGTCATGTTAGGAAAAATTATACAAGACATGAAAGCAGTACAAAAAGATGGTTGTCGGGCTTCCCTGGTGGCGCAGTGGTTGAGGGTCCGCCTGCCGATGCAGGGGACACGGGTTCGTGCCCCGGTCCGGGAGGATCCCACGTGCCGCGGAGTGGCTGGGCCCGTGAGCCATGGCCGCTGAGTCTGCGCGTCCGGAGCCTGTGCTCTGCTACGGGAGATGCCACAGCACTGAGAGGCCCTTGTACCGCAAAAAATAAATAAATAAATAAACAAACAAACAAACAAACAAAAAGATGGCTGTCTTATGAGCGCACTCTATTATTTAATTTAATATTAATAAAGAATTATTTAATTCTCTAGCAAATGTACCTTTGTTGGACTTGCTAGTTACTCTTTGTTAAGGTCCAAGCTCTGTGAAGTTGCATAACTGGTAGAATTTTGAGCAATAGCAATGTGTGAAGCCAGTTGGGTTCTCTGGGATGCTGACTCAGAGATGGAGCAGTGCATGCAGGAGGCTAGTTAGGGGGTGCTCTTGGAATCACCACCCATGAAAAGGAAGATAAAGAAGCAGAACTGGACAGAAGGGTAAGTTGAGCTCAGATACTAGGCAGCATATTAGTGCCCACCCCACAATGTAAATGATTTCTATCAGGAATAGAAAGGACACTAGGATTTTATTGCCCTGTAGGACATAAACCAGTTTTGTCTTTAACTGAGCAAGCTATTCTTAGTATGCCTTTCCCATGACTGTATACATCTCGGTTCCTCAAGCGCTCTTTGAACCAGCTCTACAGTCCTGCCGATTTCCTTGTTAATGAGCTAAATCAATCTTTGGCATGGGCTCCCTATAATATTGGAATAGGAGTCGTGTTTTTAACTATTTTGAAATTCTTTTTTAACAGCTGCTCCCTGCTTTAAGCCCCCAGTGGCTTTCCTGGGCTCTTCAAGTGACATCCAATCTCCTTATGGTAGCTTATGAGTTCCTGTCCCTTGACTCTGCCCACCTCCTCGTCACTCACCCCACTCATGCTGCCTTTACATGCTTTGAGTGTGCCCACTCTAGCCCATCTCAGGATCTCTGAACAAGATGCTCCTTCTGGAAGGAGTGCTCATTTTCCAAATTATCCCCAACTGCTGCCTTCTTGTCACTCAGGTCTCAGCTCACAAGTCACCTCTTCAGAGAGCCCGAATCTGACCATTGCAGCTACACTTACGCCCTATTCCCCACTCCAGCCCCGTCACTCTACCACCTCACCCTTCTTCCGAAGAGACCTGACTCATTTCTGATATGATCTCGTTCCTTTATTTGCCTATTTAAATATTGTCTAGCTCCCTGTCAACGGTAGGAACTCAAGAAGACTACCAGAAAAACCTGTTCATCCAGCAAAGCTAAGTTCACCAGAAGCACTGTGATCCAACCTTGACAGAGTCCCAGGAGTGTCTGAAAATGGGAATTTAAAGGGAGGTGTTTGTAGGGTTTTAGGTCTTCGATGGCTGATTTTAAGGCAGGTCTTGCAAGGCAGAATACTGGTTGAGATTGCTCAGAGTTTATGGCATAATAACTTGGCAGACACAACAAGGCCAGGGTCCTGAAGCATCTATTGATGAGCAAGCTCTTGGTTTTCTTCTTATTTTTAAATTGAGATATAATTGACATTTAACATTGTATTAGTTTTAGGTGTACGATATAACGATTGATGTATGTATATATTGCTAACTGATCACCACGATAAGTTAACATGCATCACCACACACAGTGTAAAAAAAATGTTTTTCTTGTAATGAGAACTTTTAAGATCTACTCTCTGAGCAACTTTCAAATACATAATACAGGATCATTAACTATAGTCACCAAGCTGTACATTACATCCCAATGACTTATTTATCTTATAGCTGGAAGTTTGTACCTTTTGACCCCCTTCACCCATTTAGCCCACTCCCACCTCCCATCTCTGGCAACCACCAATCTGTTCTCTGTCTCTATGAGTTCAATTCTTTGTTTTGATTTTAGATTTCATATATAAGTGTGATCATAAAGTATTTGTCTTTCTTCGTCTGACTTATCTCACTTAGCATAATGCCCTCAATGTTCATCTACTTTGTCAGGGTTTCCTTCTTTTTTTGGTGGAATAGTATTCCATTATATATAGATAGATAGATAGATAGATATAGATAGATAGATAGATATAGATATAGAAAGAAAATGTGTTACATATATATATAAATGTGTATATAAAATATTTTATATACATAAAACACATTTCCTTTATTCATTCATTCATCGATGGACACAGGTTGTTTCCATGTCTTGGCTATTGCAAACAATGCTGCAATAAACATGTGAGTGAGATACCTTTTTGAGATAGTGATTTCATTTTCTTCAGATAAGCACCCAGAAGTGGAATTGCTGGATCTGTTAGTTTTCATAAATAAGCTGATTAGTTCACTGTGTCTTACCTTCTGGAAGCAGGTATTTCTGGAGCACACAGGTAAGTCAGTTCTACCGATTCCCAGCATTGCTTAACACAGAGACAGGGTATTGTGTTGGTTTCAATTCTCTTCCCACTAATAAATTAGAAAACTCTCCTTGAGAGTAGGAACCTTATCCATCTTGTTATTCCCCCTTGCTTTTAAATGCCAAGAGCCTAGTAAGGGTAAGGGACTGTTGTGTAATAGGTATTTAATAAATATTTATTAAGTTAACAAATTATCACTATGTCATTAAAAGCTGTTGGTGATCCTGGTCAAGACACTTCACCTCTGCAAAATAAAGATAAATAGAGCTAAATAAATTTATTGAGCTCCTACCATTTGCCAGATACCCTCTTAAGTGCCACAGACCCAGGAGTGAACCAAACCAAATTTTTATCCCCATGGGGCTGATACGCCAGTACAGAAAGACAGACAATAAGAAAGCTAACAGATGGACAAATACCATATGATATCACTTATATGTGAAATCTAAAATACGACACAAATGAACTTATCTATGAAACAGAAACAGACACATAAATAGAACAGACTTGTGGTTGCCAAGGGGAAAGGGGGTGGGGGAGGGATTTATTGGGAGTTTGGGATTAGCAGGTGCAAACCATTATGTATATAATGAATCAACAACAAGGTCCTACTGTATAACATGGGGAACTATATTCAATACCCTGTAATAAACCATAATGGGAAAGAATATGGAAAGAATATATATATATATATATATATGTATGTATAACTGAATCATCTTGCTGTAGAGCAGAAATTAACACAACATTGTAAATCAACTGTACTTCAATAAAATAAAATTTTAAAAAGAAAGCTAACAAATGACTAAACAAAATCATTATAGATTGCAGAAGTCCATATTTATGTTTGATTCTTGTTAGGAAGCCCGAAACATTTTTTTTGAGAATGAGTCTAGAGAAAAGCTACACTCCAATGAAAATCACAAAACAGATGGTTTTCTTAAATTATGTTTTGTTATTGTTTTTATTACAAAAGGAACATAGGCTTGTTCCAATAAGTGGAGTAATTTTTTAAGTATACAAAGAAAAATGAATAAATCCACCACCAGCACCTCTAGGCATCTGCTTGGTGGGAACCCTTCCACATTGTTCCAGAACTATACAAAGATAGATAGATAGATAGATAGATAGATAGATAGAGTCCTGTTCTGTTCTGTTTGCAGTAATGGACTCTCACTTTATATGTGAAATCTAAAACACCACACAACCAGTGCTGCACTTGGTTTTTGCACCTAATGATGTATCATGAACATTCCACCTTATGTTGTCTTACCAATAGTTACATGATGGTCCAAAGGTAAGGGCTGACCCTCCAGGCTTAACCAGTCTCTACTGATGCTCACTGGGGGATGTTACAGAGGATTAATGCCCCAGGTCAAAAAACATGTCTGACTCCGTCAACCATTTTGCCTGCTTTGAGACAGAGCGAGACAAACATTCCTTCTCAGGTGATCACACTCAAATAGCTGGTGTTAGCAACCAGTTCTCTGACATGAAAAATAAGTCCAGAGGCTAACATTGGATCAGAATCCTTTATTATTTAAATTCAATTTTCTTTTGACTCGGATTCTAGCTTTAAGAAAGAAAACAATGTAGCACAGCATGAGATGATTCCTTAATGACATTAATAGTTACGATATGTGTCTGACACTTCCCTTGGAAATCTTGGTGTTTCAAATATTTTTAAAAGATATTTGCCTTGGGGCTTCCCTGGTGGTGCAGTGGTTGAGAGTCCGCCTGCTGATGCAGGGTACGCGGGTTCGTGCCCTGGTCCGGGAGGATCCCACGTGCCATAGAGCGGCTGGGCCCGTGAGCCATGGCCGCTGGGCCTGCGCGTCCGGAGCCTGTGCTCCGCAACGGGAGAGGCCACAACAGTGAGAGGCCCGCATACCCAAAAAAAAAAAAGATATTTGCCTTGGAATTGAATCATGGCAATATTCACCAATGGATGTAAATAAAGGGGATTTTTGATTTTTGTTCTGGGCTTTGAAATTTAGATGGTCATACAGACTTAAGCATTGAAAAGGGATTTTCATTTGTTTGTTCTTTTTAAGAAAATTCTGACAGTGCTCTTCTTTCTCAATAATTTGTAATATTCATTTTTTTGGCCAGACCCTCTTCTGAATCCTTTCAGGGGACTCTTCTGGTCCCAGTGTGAGAGCTTTTTAAAAGATTACTTGACTCCTTTGTGTTTCCAGGTACTCTTGGGCTCCAGGAGTGCCAGGGTGAGGCAGTACTAACATCTTTTCAAATTCCTGGTTGATGCCCGTTAGTGGCAAACAATACAGTGTGAGGGTGAAATACCTCCATTCTGGGCACTGAGTCCAGGCTCACCTCCTGACCCTGCCTCCTTTTAACCAAAACCTTGGACAAGTCACTTAGCAATTCTGAACCTCAGTTTCCCCACCAGTAAGAAGGAGGGAACGAGGAAGCCATGGTAAGAGGGACACGGCCGGTGTCAGGGACTTACAAGGAGAGAATGCTATCTAGAGTCCCCCACCTCACCCATAGTTTGTACTGTCCTGATCATGAATGAAACACAGTCTCTTATCTCCACAGCTTACACTCTTTAGGGGAGAGAGATGTGTAAACAATGAATACCGTAGATGGAGGAGAGCAAAACCACAGAAGGAACCCACAGAAACTCAGCAGAGGTGCATGGAGGGAGGGTATTTCAGCTATGTTGGGAGGTGTAGGTAAGAACTCCCAGGATGGAGAAGGTGGAAGGGGTGGGGAGTGTAGTATCCTCCAGTGGGAACAGACTGATTATAAGAAAACATGGAGGTGTGAACAAATAGGTCAGATAGGGAAGGGCGACACTGAGATGGAGGTCATAGAGGAAGGTGGTAAAAGGCAAGAAGATTCTGTTCCGGGGAAAACTTGGGTTGGAACTCTGCTATCCCATTAGGGCAGAGCTGTCCAATCTCCCAGCCACGTAGACTGCCATGGCCGCTGCGTGGTCTTCGATCCCCAGGAAAGGCCTTAAGGCAACTGTGAGGCCCAGTCCAAGTTTTAAGCCCCTCCCTGAGACAGAGGGTGCTGGGCCTGCCTTGCCTCTCAAATGTTTGCCACCATTCCTAAAACACTTCTGACACTGAAGAGAAGCTGTTTCCACTTACAAATCTTAAGAAGGAATCAAGCCTTTCTGCGCTGAGGCCCAGGGTGGGACATAACCGTGATTTACACACCGTAAACTTTTGTGAGTTTTATTCACCTCAGTGGTCTGATATTAAACAGGCTCACAGGGGAGCCACAGGGACTGGCTTTTCTGGGCAGCCCAGCACTGGGCTACGAGAAAGAGAGAGAAAGGAGGCAGAAGTATAGCACACTCTGGTCTTCGGACTCCTAGCTAACCCTCTTATATCAGAGGCCCCAAATTGCTGATGGAAAGGAACAAGTCCAGCTTGCCTACGGTTCTGTATAAACCTGCACCTTCTTGAAAGAAAACGTTGTCACATGCAATGTGGAAGAACAAAGTGGGTCTGAAAGATGGGGATATACGCCCAACTCAGATGTCCCTGGGTGGGAGGCTCCGTAAAAAAAAGGATTTGACACCCTGGTTGCTGTCATCACACCAGTTCCTGACACAGAGCAGGCTCGGAGCTCTGCCCTCCGCTCCTAAGACACCTAGCGTACCAGCCTTCACCACCTCTCCCTTAGCTCCACGACCTGTGAAGGTCCAAATTCCTCCCCCAATTTCCAGGTCTTCTCTGCTTCCAGCTCCTGGATCCTCATTGCTGCAGTTGACCAACCCTCCATCAGCCCCGAAAGGGTGGCTTCTCTGGGCCCCATGAACACTCCACTGAACAGAAGCCCTACTAAGTTAGCTAACCTCCCCAAATATCTGAAAGGAAGCAGACTTTCTCCAGCTCCCTGCACTATCCTTCTTTCTCTCCCATTCACCCTTGTTCCTCTCCCTTCCTCCTTGGTCCCAAAGGAAGTTCCGAGTATGCTTCCTCTGATCACCTGGCCCCAAGTTCATGTACCAAACCCAAAAGGTGTCCCATTCTTACCATCAGGTCTGACATTTAAGGGGATAGCCGAGCTTCAGTGGTGCTTGGGATTATAAATAGTAAGAAATGTTTTCTTTTTAAGGGATCCACACTCAGTTCAAAGAGAAGGATCCAATCCCACTCAAAAGAAGCAAAACAGCCAAACACTGTTTTCCTGAGATTCATCTAGACCTAAGTATTAGTTATATGTTGCCTAGCACGTCACTCCAGCACTTAGTGACTTAATAATAACCATTTATTATCTCATAATTTCTGTAGGTCAGACATCTGTGAGCAGCTCAGCTGGGCAGCTGCGGCTCGGGGGTGTCTCATGAGGTTGCAGTCAGAGGTCAGCTAGAGCTACTGTCATCTGAAGGCCTGACCTGGGCTGGAGGATCCATTTCTAATGAATAGTCATTCATTCAGCATTGGTAGAAGGCCTCAGTTTCTCTCCACGCAGGCCTCTTCACAGAGCTGCTTGAGTGAACACACAGCATCGTGACTAGCGTTCTCTAGAGCAAGGGATCCAAGGGGCCAAGACGGAACCTACAAGGTTTTTTACGATGCAGCCTCACAACACACACACTATCACTTCCACCACGTACTATTAGTTACACAGACAGCTCTGATTTAAGGCCAGGAGGAGATTACAGAGGCGTGTGAGTGGCAGAGGGCAAGGATCACTGTGGGGTGGGTGTCATCTTGGAAGCTGGTTACCACAACCAGCTTATAATCTATCCACGTTCTTTACCTGCCTTTTATTCCCTGTTGACCCCTGGCTTCTCCTCCATCCCGTCCGGTTTTGTAGATTCGTCCATTAGCTCCTACAGCTCCTGAAAATTCCTGCTCTTTCACTGCCCTGATCTAAGGTTCATCTCCTCCTTCCTCTGACAGCTAAAAATAAATTATACACTTGGTAATAATAAAATGGGGATTTCACACCCACCTCCATATAACTGTTGTGTAATAAACGTACGTAAAATGCCTAGCGCAGCCCTTGGCTCATATTAGGCATGTAATAAATGCTAATGACTCTTTTTATAATTGTTATTCTTGTTATTTCTATTACCAGTATTAACTCCATCATTATCAATACCATTATGCCATTATGAGCTGCCTTGTGGAAAGTCTAGCTCAGAACCTCACTCCTGTAATAGGTACGGAGAAAGTCGTTTCAATGAAAATCTGCATTTCCTTTTTCCCCATCTTAGTGCCTTTCAACACCCAGTGTTGCAGTCAAAAGAAACCATTATCAGACCCCAAAAGCCTTGAAAAATAACCTCCATTTTTACTGAAGTCTTTTGAAGAGCAAGCAAGGAAGGATGGAATTACATGCCAGAGCTCAAACCACATCTTCTAAAAACTCTCTGCAGACACCCCTCCTCCCCAAGCCTCAGCATCCCAGCAGAGGCTTCTCTGAGCCTTTGTTTGCTGCTGTCCTCCAAAACTCTCCTGTCTTTCCTCCTCCAAAACTCTCGCCTGTCTTCATACCTTCTCCTACCTAAGCCTCCAACTTACCTGATCTCCTCTTTTCTGCTCAAAGAAGATTTCAAAGGAGAAACTGAGAGGCATGTTTAAAACATTTCTAGCAATTTAACATGGCTGTGACATCCAAACACTTCCCAGAAATCACTTTACAATCGTCTTCCTACAAATTCATTTTTTATTGTATTTTACAGAAGCATTGGCCCACAATAGAAATGAAAAACCAAAAACAGAACAACTGATCCTTCGCCGAAAATAATTTAAGATGCTCTGGAGTTCCTAAGGAATATTTGAGCTTTATGTCAAAACCCCATTTGCCTGCTGCCTCTAGCATCTGACCACAGCTATTCCCTAGTGCACCCTGCATAGAGGCAGGTAGCCCATGAACATGGGTTTGAATCCCAGTCCAAAGCTGCTTTTTTTTTGAGTCTCACTTTCCTTATTAATAAACCAGGGGTCATAACTCCTCCCTCCCTGTTATCTGAAGATGCATAAGACAGTGGTCTTCAAGCACAAACACAGTGCCTGATGTTGAGAACATGCTCAATAAAAGTAGCTCTTAGCATCCCTGGAAATGTTTTTCATGAGCTAGCAGAGGAAGATTACCTCATTAAGTGGCTTCTGTTCCTGAGGCATGTCCAGTGGCGCTATCTCTTTTACAAACAGGGATCAGAATTTGGCTGAAGAGAAATATATACATTCATAGAGGAAAAGAAGAGGGGGTGCTTGGGTTATTTGGGGAGATAGATGGGTTAATTTCAAGTCTGATATCACCACTTGGGCAGTCACTTCAATTTTCAGCCTTTCAATTAGTCTGTAGGAAGGTTATAATAATACCGTCTATTTCACAGAGGGGTGGTGGAGAACTCACTTAGCAAATAGATGTAAGGTCCTTGGCAAGTAATGGAGTGTAAGTTTATTCTTTATGCCTGTATGATCAGACAGTCATTTTAAGGAACAAATACAAAGATAGGTGCTCTTTCTCTGAACCCCCATAGCACCCTATTGCCATGAGGGGACTTCCTCATACCCTCTGGTATGACCTTGTGGAAGGAAGTGTAGGTCATTGGAACATGGAAATCTTCACTCAAGAACCCACCAGTTAAAAATCTGAGTCTCACTCAGACGTGGCTTACCATGTAACACAAGCTCCCTTGCCCAGAGGGTCATCTCTGCTGCCTGTCCTGTGTTGTCACCCAGAGATACAATGCAGAAAAGACACAGGGCTGCAGGAAGTCAAAGAGAGTGACATTGGCAACAGCTCCAACCACTCAGCAAGGCTTTGACAAATGGAGATGTGGTGGTGTTGGAACAACTTACAGTGAATGAAAAGATCTTTCTAAATATAATGCTTCAAAAGGGAATAAATGTGAATAGCAGCAGATGAAAAGTGATGCTTAGGGGGACTTCCCTGGTGGCGCAGTGGTTAAGAATCCGCCTGCCAATGCAGGGGACATGGGTTCAAGCTCTGGTCCGGGAAGATCCCACATGCTGCGGAGCAACTAAGCCCGTATGCCACAACTACTGAGCCTGCGCTCTAGAGCCCACTTGCCGCAACTACTGAGCCAACATGCTGCAACTGCTGAAGCCCGTGCACCTAAAGCCCGTGCTCCACAACAAGAGAAGCCACCGCAATGAGAAGCCCGCGCACCGCAACGAACACACACACACACACAGAGCCTTTACTCACACATCTATTCCTCTCTACCCCTTTACCTTGCTTTATTTTTTCTTCATTACATTTATCCCCTCCTGACATGTTAAATACATTTTTTTCCAACTATTTGTCTATTATTTGCCACAAAATCAGGGACTTGATTTTGTTCACTATTTTGTCTCCCGTAGTGGGCAGGAAGGAGGCCCTCAATATTTGTGGGATGGATGGATGGATGGAGCAAAGGATGGATGGATGCCTGGATCCCAGCACTCAGGGCATTTTGTTGAAATATGTTATTTAATCCCTTATCTTCCCCCTGGACTGATGATGCCCTGAGGGCAGGGTCTAGGCTTCTTTGTCCTTTTTAACCAGTTTTAGGTTTTCCACAAACACCTGCTGGGCTGCATTAAAGTCCCAGCAGAGTCCTCCACGTTCTGACTTCTGAGTGTCTTCAAAGCCGGGTCCCAACCCCTGACATCAGCAGAGGTGCAGCCCCAGGCCCTGGGCTTTTCCCAGAAGCATCTCTTTGTTGGAAAAGCAAAACAAAAGAACACACAACACTGTGGAAACTCCAAAATAAACGCTCTGCCCTGGGGGCTGGAGGGTGTGCGCAGGAGTGAAGACGCAGAAGCTGCAGGAGGGGCTGGAGGTGATGTCGGTAGCCGGCCGCCTGGAGCACAACGTTTGCAATGTTGGAGCTCCGCTCCAGATTTATTAAAAATGCCAATCTAACGAGGCTGCGTGGCCAGCCCATGGAAAGTGGTGTGCTGTGTGTGACCTGAGCGGCTTCTGCGGCTCTGAATTGGTTCAAGATGTGCGGGCGGGCGGCGAGGGGCAGTCAGCTCCGCGCATGCCCCACCATTACTCTTCTGGGGCGATGCTTATCAACAGGACAGTGGGAAGCACGGGCAGGCTGGCTAGTAACCTGTAAGCCTACTTCACGTGCAAGTACCAGTTTTTGTGGTCCCATCATCCCCACGTGGGCCACGAAGGGCCTGGGGAAGCCAGGCCTGGCCCACCCTCTGAACACGACCCCTTACTCAGCTCAGAGGAGCGCCTACAGAGATCCTGACCCACGGTAAGTGTCTTCCCCAGGTGTCCTTCGGGATTCCTGCAGCAAGCCTGTGGGTAATCGGCTCACCAGACCTGTTTCACAGCAGAGGAAACCAAGCTCAAAAAGCTAAAGTGTATCACCAAGGACCGTGCATCAGACAGGGATGATGCCAAGATGCGAACCCAGGTTTGCAGGGATCTCCTTTAAAGCTAAAGTGGAAGTGGAAAGGGGTCATGTGTTATTTTCAGACTAGCCGGGGGAAAGAAACTCAGCCTCCTTCTGTGTCGAGATAGTATGAAGAAGTGGTGACATCAGGGGCTCTGGAGTCTGTGCCCGTCGTGCCCGTTCCCATGCTAGCCGGGGTCTTAACCTCTCTGCCGCTCCGGTTTCCTCATCTGTACCCCAAGGGTAACAGAGGACCCACCTCGCTTGTGCTTATGCAGATCCACTCAGTGCCTGGCACAGAAGAAGTTCTCAAATAAATATTGTGATTATTATTACAAATAAATGTTAGTTATTCTATCCTCTGAGAGTTCAGGAGAGATACAGGGAAAGATAATTGGGTATAAATTGGGTATAATTGGGTATAAAGGGTGTGAAACGTGAAATGTCAGACAGCCTAGCATCATGTGCAAGTCACCTCCTCTGCCTGCCCCTCGGCTTCTGAACCGTACAATGTGTTACTGTCCTAACTGGTCACTTCCGCCTCCGTGTCCTTGCAGCCCTTGGCATAGAAGTCTATGAGGACACTTAGTGTTCCTTCAATTTACCAGCCCTGGAGCCCAGCAAACTGTGCCTTCACAGACACAGGGAGCAGACAGTCATCACTGGCTCTGCCTCCCTGCCAGGGTCTGTATCAAGCCCCGTTTCTGTTTTTGTTTTTGTTTTTTGCGGTACGCGGGCCTCTCACTGCTGTGGCCTCTCCCGTTGCGGAGCACAGACTCGGGACGCACAGGCTCAGCGGCCATGGCTCACGGGCCCAGCCGCTCCGCGGCATGTGGGAATCTTCCCAGACCGGGGCATGAACCCGCGTCCCCTGCATCGGCAGGCGGACTCTCAACCACTGCGCCACCAGGGGAGCCCCAAGCCCCTTTTCTGAACCATCCCATATAAGCATCACAGCTACCCTGTGAGCAAGTGCTTTATCAGCCCATTTTAGAGGAGGGATCTACGATCCCAGAGATGCTAAGTGACTTGCTCAAGAACGAACAGCCCGTAGGAGGCACAGCTGGGATTAGAACCTAAATCAAGATATCCACCACTACATGAGTCAGTGCTTAATGAGTCTGTGGAAAAACGGAAGAAGAGAGAGGAAGACTTTGAGAAAGGAAGGTGGATTTGGACAGGAGTGCCAATCGCTTTGGACAAGATAATACCAGAACAAGACCAGAAATGGAGACTCACATTTTACTCAGAAAAAGGCATTTTAAATGTGTGTGTGTGTGTGTGTGTGTGTGTGTGTGTACAGCTTTTACTTTCTTGAGTCATATTTAGCAAGTTCACCCTCTACCCTTAATTATTTCAGAGAAGCCTCTGGAAGGTGTAAATATAAATATGAGAGAAGGCTGTCACACACTCTGCCTGATTGCCTCCTGGGTTCCCCGTCTTCCATCTTTATAGGCTATGAGCTCCTCAGCACTATTTTTCAATTAAACAACTGAGGAGCTACAGCTATGTCCCAGGAACCTGATTTCCCCCTTAGAAATATGGGGCTTTGGGCGCATAAATACATATATACATGCATATGCACTTAGCTTTTTAAAAAGCTTCCATTTAGGGATCATTAGGCATCAGTGTTCTTGCAAGTAATGAAGGCACAAGAATCTAAAATTCCCATCCCTACAACTCTCCATATTGTTGAGTGCTTGTGGCCAGGGTCACACTGGAGGGCGTGAGGACAGCTGGATACCCTGTTAGCCTCTCCCACATTCTCCCACCTCCCTCAATGAGGGAACCATGACCTTAGTAAATATGGGTCTTTCCCCTCCTTCTGAAGACAGGAATAAAAATCATCACTAACTTTGGGATAGAACCTTACAGTTTACAGAGGACTTTCCAATTCCTTGCCTGAGCCAATCCCTGGCCAGCCTGGGTGGTAAGCATCACATGCCCACTTCTCAGATGGGGAATCCAAGGCTCTGAGACAGAATGTGTGGCCAGGACTGCACCTGGAGGAGCCCGAGCTGGACCCTGTGCCTGTCTGACTGGCAAGCCGCCCCTCCCTAGGAATGGCACCAAAGGGCCTCCTAGGACAGCACTTTGGTCCAGCCGCAGGCTTGAGGCACCAGGAAGACCTGTGTCACTAAAACCCTTACATCCGAGGCACTGGGTTCCTTCTCCTACAGTCATAGTCAACAACTTCCTGGCAACTGGAAATTCGCAGCCAGGCTGTGGTGAGTCAATCAGCTGGGGACAACTTCCAGCACTGCCCTGTGAGGGGCTCACCAGCCCTGCCCCCACCTGGGGCTAATGCCCACCCCCTTGCCCCCCTCAAGAGGGGTGAATCCACTCTGCCCAGCCCCTAGCTCCTTCCTTACCCCTCTTCTGGGATGCTATGGACCCAGAGCATAAACCTATGTTTTTAAATGCATAAAATAAACTACATCAAATTACAAAGGAAACCAATTAAAATACAGTTGTAACCATTTTAAAATTTGCAATAAATTAATATATATGCTTTCTTTATTTTTATCTTCTTATTAAATAATCTAGTGTCCAACATAATTTAAAGTAGTGATGAACATAAATGATATTTTAAAATATTTGCAAATGTAATACGATAGGAAAATATCTGTGATTCTACAGATATCAGAGTTACCGAAGCGTATTGGTTTGTGGCTTACGTTCATCATAGAAGGAAATGCTAGATTTTAGTTACAGGTTAGTGAAAATAAAGATTTTACTTTTTCCCCATCCAAGTTCACGAACCCCTGGGTCAGGAGGGGTGTGGGGTCTGTAGATCCCAGGTTGAAAAGCCCTGCACACCAACTGTATACTTGTACAGCACTCTAATCCCTTGCTGACAAGCAGGATAGAGTAGTGGCTAGAAGCTCCAACCCTACAGGTAGGCAACGTGAATCCACATCCCTGCTCTGTCTCCTTAGTAGCTGTGTGATGCAGGTAAGTTACTTAACCTCTCTGTACCTCAATGCCTCATCCATACCGTGGGTGGTAATAATTATTTCTACCTAATGACACTATTGCTTTGCCCAGTGCCTGGCAAACAACAGTGCTCTCCTTAATATTTTTCATTTTTATTAATTTTTTGTTTGACCTTTCAGAAAGCCCTACAGGGCAATGATTATCTCCATTTTTCCATCTGAAGAAAATGAGACTCAGAAAGGGCAAGTTCTGTGCCCAGTATAACATAGGTTTTTCTAATCATGATACAGCCAGAGGAAAATTCCAGAAAGGTAGTCTGAAAGAAACATAAGTCTGCACAGTGAGGAGATACTAAGGAGAAAGACAAAACTATCCAACCATTGGCCAATTAGGTGATTTGGTGTCTAAATTAAAAACAGCTATTTTTCTCCTCAGGAGCTAAAACTGCACTATTGCTGAGTATGTATCTATATGACTCACTATGAGCAAAGACGGCTCTCTGTATTCTCCACGGTAGACGTCAGCAAACTAGAGTGGGCATATGCTGCCACTTCAACATCCCTTCCCCTTTGGGAAACCACCCGTCTCTCTCAGTCCATGAGGTACTGGTGTGGCAGCCCTCCCATTCCCACCTCCCACCCCCACCATGATCCAGATGAGCTGCAGTTCAAGGATCAGCACAAGACCCACACCAGAAGAACCAGGGTCAAACTTGTGAGTTTAGTTGGAACATGAAGAAAAGGGCCTTTTCTTTCCCTGAGGGTTTCTGAGATAGTAGCACGGAAGCCTAGAACCACTGTTAGCCATATTTATTAACATATGGGAAGAGCCTGCTTGACAAAAAGGACAAAACAAAGGGAATCAGAGCTGGGAATTGAGGAAGTATCATCCTGGATCAAGCCATGCCTGAAGGCCATGCAAATGTTTCATTTCTCTTTAATACCTTTTCTTTTCTGTTCAATATGAGTTGGGTTTCTGCCACTTGCAAAGAAAGTAATCTTAACTTAATCCCTTACTCGTTTTCTTGTCTCTGGCCTTCCTAGCTCAGCTCAGCAGTCTCCACTATGCTCCCCAGCTCTTATAGGCCTAACCCTACTGCAGTTTCTTAGCCCTTCATTCTGATGGAGAGAGAATGTCTCAAACTCCTCATCACTCACCCTATACCAACACTACCCAGTGGAGCCATTTGCAGACTCAGGGGCCCAGAGAAGCCCCTGAGGCTGTGTTATTGTCCTGGAGCCCAGTTCTGGCTCTCTGCCTTGGCAGCAGCATGTCTTGTCTGGAGCTCAGTTCTATATCAAGTTTGCAGGCCCTGATTTGGGGACTTCCGTTCCATTGGTCCAGTGTCTGAACACATCATACTGGCTGCCCACCGAGCCAATTGCTTTTCTCCCAGCTACTCCAAGGCAGATCATCAACATACCAGCATCTTTCAGCTTAGTCATAGCCTGACTCATATCAAATTTTTGACACCATTTCTATATCTGGCAAAGAAATGGCTTGGAAAGTCAGACTTGGGGTAGACTACTAAACTGAAAATAAATTCCTTATGGAGATCATTTAAACTTAAGCCATTACAAATCCAAGCTGTAAGAAGAAGGAAGGCTAAGACTTTCTAATGACCTGACAGTTAAAATAGTCATTAAAATCCAGCCTGATTCTCTAAGCCATGATTTTAAAGTCCTATTGGGAAAACTCATGAGGACAGGGTGGGTTTATGCAATGGTGGGACAATTACGGGAGTGTTGAGAGGAAAGAGAGTGAACTTTCTCCTCCTCCCAGCTTCAGGGAGGCCCAGATGTGCAGCCCGAAGGGTCCCAATGCCTGTACTGGAGAACTGAATGGCTGTCCCTGAATGCTTCCTTCGAGACCCATTCCCAGGTGCAACCACACTTGGCTCAGACTAGCTCAAGGAAGAAGACCAGCTCCCCTTCCTGTCAACAGAGAAAGAGACAGAGCTCAGAAGCCAGGGGCCCCAGGTCGGTGACAAGTCCTTTGCACTGCCTTGGATGAGACCCATCGGACAAGGAAAGCCTCCTGGTAGAAATCCACTGATTAGAAATTACGATGGGCAAAAATGACAACAGCCGTCATCTGCCAAACGCTTACTCCATGCCAGGCACTGTTCTAAGGCATTAGGTGCACTATCTCAGCTAAACCTCACAATAACCCCATGAAGTCAAGATAATATTAGCCCCATTTTATGCAGGAGGAAGCTGAGGCTTAAAAAGGTCAAATTCCTGTGCAAGTTGTTTATCGCTGTGTTAAAAGTTACTCCAAAACTATTCCCTGGTGGCCTAGTGGTTAGGATTCTGGGCTTTCACTGTCATGGCTCAGGTTCAATTCCTGGTCGGGGAACTGAGATCCTGCAAGCCACTTGTGGAGTGGCTAAATAAAAAAAAAGGTTACTGCAAAACTTAGTGGCTTAAACCAATTTTATATGATCTCAGAGTCTCTGTGGCTCAGTAATTTGGAAACATCTTAGCTAGGTGGTTCTGGCTTGTAGGGGAGGTACGGGTAGGGGGGTCTCTCAAGGGGTTGTTGTCAAGATGTTGGCCAGGGCTGAAGTTAGCTAAAAGCTGGGGGATCCATTCCCAAGATGGCTCACTCACATGGCTGTTGGCAGGAGGCCTCAGTTCCTCATCAGGAACTCAGCCTCTCCACAGGGCCGCTTGAGTGTCCTCACAACATGGCAGCCACTGTCCTCAGAGTGAGTGAACCAAGAGAGAGACCGAGGAGGAAGTCACGGTGCCTTTTACATCCTCATCTCAAATGTCACGCAATGACACTTCCACCACATTCTATTCATTAGCAGGAAGTCACTTAGCACAGCTCACACTGACGAGTAGAGGAATCAGCTGTACCTCTCAAAGTATGGAAGAGTTTGTGAGCATATTTGAAAACTCCCAGAGCACCTTATATAAGATCACAGTGTGGCTGAGCCAGAGGATAAGCCCCTGCTCTTGCCTCACAGGGAACAACGAAAGGAAAACTTTTTTCCTATGTGTCCGGGAACATAAACTCCAGGTACATCATTTGAACAGATAATTATACAAAAAGGGTGTATATTGTAAAGGAAGTCTTGCATTAATCCTTCCAGAGATGGACTGAGCCAGTGGTTCTCAGTGCGACCCCAATCAGCAGCAACAGCCTCACTTGGGAACTTGCTAGAAATATAAATTCTTGGGCCCCACCCCAGACCTAGTGAGTCAGGAACTCTGGGGACGGGACCCAGCTATCTGGGTTATAATGAACCCTCATGGTGCGTTTGATGAACACCGGTGTTTAAGAACCACTGGTCTATGTATTTACAAGCAAAGCATCAAGCAACTTTAAGCTCCTGATGTGCTCCCGCCGTCTAGAGTGTATTATGAATAAACTTTTGTACATCTTGAAATTACCTTGTAAGCATCACAATGATGGTGCGTTGCATTATGCCTGAGTGAAAACCATGATGTCATGATATCTGTTGCCTGGCTTTGGTAATTTTTTTTATTTTAATGTCATGGGAACTCTTCCCAAATGGAAGTATCCCACAAGTGCCTTGATGTCTTGGAGGCCCTGCAACTTGCCTACAGAGAAGTCATTTCAAGATGGTTCTATCACAAGTCTTCTCATATGGCAGGGCCCACAATATTTTCTTTTCAAGTTTAAGATTGTTCACCCCGGGCTTCCCTGGTGGCGCAGTGGTTGAGAGTCCGCCTGCCAATGCAGAGGATATAGGTTCGTGCCCCGGTCCGGGAAGATCCCACATTCCGCGGAGCGGCTAGGCCCGTGACCCACGGCCACTGAGCCTGCGCGTCCGGAGCCTGTGCTCCGCAACGGGAGAGGCCACAACAGTGAGAGGCCCGCATACAGCAAAAAAAAAAAAAAAAAAAAAAGATTGTTCACCTGTTGATATCCTGCAGTTTTTCCCCTTTCATGCAAAGGATGTGTGATCTCAGGATGTCATGGAAAGATCCTATGCCTGTTTGACTATTATTGGAACTTCTCATTTATGGAAATCTGATTGTGATGTATGAATTGTATTTGTTGAAATTATACTAATGATAATGGCAATAGGAATACAGCAGCTGTACCCCATCTAAAGAAAACAAAATATGCTGAATTCTAATCCTGACAATTTAGGAAATGACTCTTTATTTTACCGAATTTATTCCAGGTAAAAAAGAACTCCCTAAAGGCTTCCTTTAGCTGCAAGTCTCATGACCTTTAAGTATGATTCAATTTACAAAAAACCATTATTCACTCATGCAGTGTTCTGGGAATGCATCCACATAATAAAGTGACGTTTGCTGGACAACAAAGGCATGATGACAGTGCTGATGTCCTCAAGTTGTGTTAACACAAGCAACACATTTACCTTTTTATATATCACACATATTAGAAAAGTAGTAACAAAGATAAAACGTCAGACCTCATTCTTTTCTAGGCATTAGATCAACAAGAAAGAATCTGGGACTTCTGGGTATGTGTCAAAATATAGACACTGTGTGTGTGTATACATGTGTTTCTAGGGTACATTTCTATACCTGTAGCAAGTCTGTTCATGTGTGTTGTGTTAGTCATCTATCGTTGTGTAACAAATCACCCCCAAATTTCGCAGCCTAAACAACAAACATTAACTCATACAGTTTCTGAGAGTCAAGCATCTGCAGTGACTTGGTTTTCTCTTCTAAAAAAGTTAAACATAAAACTACCATATGACCCAGCAACTCCACTCCTAGGTATATATCCAAGAGAATTAAAATCAGTTGTTCAAACAAAAATTTATACAAGAATGTTCATAGCAGCACTATTCACAATAGCCAACAGGTGGAAACAACCCAAATGTCCATCCGCTGATGAATAGATCATCAAAAACTGGTATACAATGGAATCTTATTGTCAGAAAAATAAATGAAAGTCTGATACATGCTACATTACAGATGAACCTTGAAGATATGATGCTAAGTAAAAGAAGCCAGACACAAAAGATCACATATTACATAATTCCATTTATATGAAATATGCAGAATAGGTATTCATAGAGACAGGAAGCAGAGTAGGGTCATGGGGAATAGAGGGAGACCACGTACTGTGTACAGGGTTCCCGTTTTCGGGTGATGAAAATGTTTTGGAATTAGATAGAGGTGATGGTTGCACAATATTGTGAACCTAATAAATGCCATTGAATTGTACACTTTAAAATGGAACCTGTATCATTGTATCTTTTGTGAATTTTGTCTCACTTTGACACGGAAAAGGAAAGGAAAGAGAAAAGAAAAGAAAAGAAAAGAACTTTCCCAAGGTCACACAGCTAATATATTGCAGGATTTGGACCTGGGTGGTCTGGGCTCCAGAGCTGACACCTTCCTCAGATTGGGAGAAACATATCAGACAATTAACAGAAGTTTCCTGGATGATGGGACTGAAGATGATTCATATGTTCTTTTTAAAAATGCTCTGAAATTCCCAATTTTTCCTACTAATGATAATAAATAGTTGCAATGTAATGATGGGGATCTGTGGCTCTTCCACGTGTCAGCATATGACCAAAGGCTAGCCTTGCTTACTTGATGTCATTAAGCAGGGTAAATAACACCTGGGACCGTCAATTTCTTTATCTATTAAACGGGATAAGAGAAATGAGAAAAACATCTATCTCAGAGGATTTTGTGGGGCTCAGGTGACAGAAAGTGTGTGATAGGTCCAGCCCGGCGAATAGGGGATAAAGAGGAGGTCATGAGCATGATCAGAAAGAACTTGGGAATCGTTCCCACTGGGGTTCAAAACCACTCCCATTTATTGACTGTGATTTTGAGAAAGACCCTGTACATCTTTTGGGCTCAATAGGACCTACCTCCTGGGGTTTTTTTTTTTTTTTGAGAATTAAGGGGCAGCCCCTGCTAAGTGCCAAGCGCAGTGCCTAGTGCATAGCAGGTACTCAACAAAAAAACAGCAAGTGTCACTGATAAATGTTTACTCCCTTCTTGCAAGGAGAGGGATGGGTGGTGTGTGGGAGACACTGAGGGGGGATGCACCTCTGCCCCTAACTTTCTAATACCAAGCTGTAAATGGTGTGTCCCATTCTCCCTAGGTATAAAGGAAACAGTCACCCCCCCCCTAAGGTGGCTCCAGGGTCATTCTGTTCTGTGCCCTGCTTTGCCAACTGAAAGGGACACAAGGAGAGAATGGGGGAAATTGCAGTGCTAGGTGGGTAACCAGGCACCTGCTAAGTCTGCCAGGCTTTACGATGCTGGAATTTAAGAGTTGGGGCAGTTGTGGAGAATGACCAGGGTGCTTGAACTGGGGGCTACGGAGGAGGGACTCAGAGAGGTTTGTCCCAAGATCCACTTTACTCCTAAGATATTCGCCCCGAATGAGGTTACACAATCAACTGCAAAGATATAAAGGATGCGGTTCATCATGCAACATCAAACCTGGGTCAAACCTGGGTCCTATTTGCAAATTAATATACGTATTTTTCTAAATGTTGTCATCCGGTGATTCATATGGACCGTGCTTGTATTTTTAAAAAGCACAAACTATTTTAAAATCAAGATCAAACTTACGACGCCAGTATTTTAAATACAGTTGAATATATTTTACTTGGTTCTAGCATTTCTTCTACTCTTCTTGTTTCTATTATTGCGGGAGCCTAGCAAACTGGATGTGGCCAGGCCACTCGAGATGCCCGGGGCCGGAACAGCTCCACCCACGGCCTGGCGTCTTGGGAACGGACGAAGATCCGAGCCCGCCGGTGGAACGGATCTCAGGGCAAGCAGAGGGGATCTCAGGGGCCTCCGCACCTGACAGGCTCCCTACACCCTGGCCAGAGCGAACTCAACAAAAGGCCCCGTGAAATGCAGCGGGAGAAAGGGCTGCAGCCCCCGTGGGATGGGAAACGCTGCTGCCAACCAGCCCCCGGGCCGTGCCGTCCTTGTCCCCGGAGTGAACTCTCCCTCTCTGCGCCCAGCTAATGGCGGGGCGCGCGGCCGCGGCCCCTCTTCTCCCTCCCTTTAAAGAGAAGGGCGCGATTGTGTGGATTTCACAGTCTGAGCACAGCTGAAAGGGATAGAATTAAGTCTCCCTCACGGCTCTTTTCAAGGAGGCCGAGACTGCGATTCGCCTTCATTCAGAATATATGAAGCTTTTGTGCGTCGGGGCCCGGCAGCCGCGGCGGCCCCGCTCCCCGGCTGACTCTCTTTACAGTGGAAACGTACAGTAATTAACACGGGTTCCGCTCCCGCCCGCGCCCCGAGTTGAAGGGGGCCGCCGCCTCCGAGCGCCTGGGAACCCGGGCCCGCAGCAAAGGCCCGCATTTGTCCACCTGAGAACGCCATGGCGCATTTGTAACCGTGGCCTTGCGGCCTGAGAGCCATCCATTTTGGCTCCAAGCTGCCGGGCCGTCCGGGTGCGCGGTGGCCCCCGCATGTGTTGCTAATAAAAGCCAAGCGCGCCTCTTTACCAGGCGAGCCCGCGGCAGGGGGCACTGCCCGGCCTGGGGGAGGAAGCCCAGGGGCCGGCCCAGGTGACCCTTGGGGGCTTCCCCATCTCTGATTGTGAGGAGTCGTGATTCCGATGGGGCAGGACGGGTGTAGACAAAATACTTTAACCTTCCTCCATGGGAATTGTCACCATGAGATTAAAATTTAATTTAATTTAATTTATTATTATTATTATTTTTTGTCTAAAGGAGATGAAATCTGGCCCGAGTGGCTGAGGCCTGCCAATATTTTGGCTGTGCTTAGTTTTCAAGCTTCTGTTTTTGTCACTCTAGTCGGATGATTCATGCTGGAAAGCATGTTGTATCATTTATCCAGTAATGCAGCCTAATAACCCCCCCCCCCCTTCAAATACGTTCCTTAAAGAGCCAGAAGAATTTGTTCCTGTAGACTCAAACCTATGTTCTTAATAAAGGCTGATTGAAGAAATGGAGCTCAGGGAGGAAAAAAAAAAAAAATGGTGGTAGAGAAGGGGGCTAAGTTTGCTGATGAAACTCCAACACTACCTGGTTGTCCCCTTCCTTCCCTCTCCATCCTGGTGGGATTAAAATATGTGGTTTAACACAAAGTTTGAATGCAAAGTTAATTTTTAAAAGCTATCCCTCTCCCAGTGTCAGCACTAGAGGGATGACGGTGTTCAGTGTTGAGCTCTGTAAGGAGAAAAGCGGTGTATTAGACCAGTGATCACTGAAGTAACTCAGTGCCTGCCTGTGTTTGAGGGTCATGGTGAGCAAGGCCTCCAGAACAGCGTTCAGTAGGCTCCTTGGGAGGTGGGTCACCTGCTTTGATGTACAACGGGCCTCTTAGAGCAGTTACCTCCATCTCTGGGAAAAATCTCCCCTTCATTTCAGCAAGGTTGGGGAAAGTAACTAGGCCCCCAGACTAAAATGACAGCCCCCTCCCTGCTGGACAAGACTCATTATTAAGGCAGCAGAGCCTAGTGCTAAATTAAGCCCCAGGGCTCTGTCTGGGTTCAGCTGCTGGTGCCACTTACTCTGTGTGGCCTTAGACATGGGAAGTCCCCTTACTGTGCCTCAATGCCCTCCCCTGTAAAATGGGGACGAGCTACCTGCCTTTGTAGGTGTAGTGGTCATCAAATGATATAACACATGTTAGCTATTGGTTCATTTTTAATACTAACTACCGTTGGTTGAGCACTCACTCTGCGTTACGTTTATCGCATCGTTCCATCATCAATGGAGATTATTATCCCCATTTCACAGATAAGCAAACAGGTACAGAAAAAGAGAGGTGAAGGAATTGTCAACATGTCACACAGTGGTTCTAAGGGCCACGGTGCAATTTCGAGTCATCCTGGGAGCAGGGAACAAGGGAGAAATCTGGCCAACAGTGAGACAGGGTACGATCTTCAAGGCTCTCTGTTGGTTGAGAAATGATTGTTAACCCTTTGAAAAGGGGCCTTAAAACCTATATGCGACTACAGTTTGGGTGGTAGAGCACAGCAGAGTGGCTAAGAGGCTTAGTTCTGGCATCAGAAAATCCTGGGTTCAAATCCCATTTCCACTAATTACTAACTGGGTCACCTTTAGCAAAGTCCTTAACCTCAATCAACCTCAGACTCTTCATTTCTTTTGTTTTTTAAATAAATAAATAAACTTATTTATTTATTTATTTATGGCTGCCTTGGGTCTTCGTTGTTGTGCGCAGGCTTTCTGTAGTTGCAGCGAGGGGGGCTACTCTTCATTGCGGTGTGTGGGCTTCTCACTGTGGTGGCTTCTCTTGTTGTGGAGCACAGGCTCTAGCTACATGGGCTTCAGTAGTTGCAGCACGCAGGCTCATTAGTTGTGGCACACGGGCTTAGTTGCTCCGTGGCATGTGGGATCTTCCCAGGCCAGGGCTCAAACCCGTGTCCCCTGCATTGGCCGGCGGCTTCTTAACCACTGAGCCACCAGGGAAGCCCTAGTCATCTCTTAAGTGGGCATCACAACAGTCCTTGCCTCAAGGGGTTCTTCCATAGATTAAATCAGTCAATGCACATCTGATTAGCTATTGCTCTTAGGGAACACTCATCCTACCTTGATTTGAACGGTGCTGATACTTGGTCCACCTGTAACAAACCTTTCTCACAGGCTGAGTGTTCTGAATTGCACAGCTAGAGGTTTATTGCTTAGCATGTTACATTTTACGTGTCAGTGTCACATGCTTACTCATTTAATCCTCCCTCTGAAGCTCAACATCTAGTTACAGGCTGAGCAGGAAGTATTTCTCCTCTAGTCCCAATCCTTCCCCGCCTTCCTCTTTCTGCAGAAGTTTCTGCTGAGCCCTCATCCTGGACTCGGTCCTGCCATAGCCCTGACATGACACCCTGACCTTGCCCTTCCTAACACTTAACACGTGCTCCACTCTAGTCTTCCAAGTCTGATTAGGGAGTTATGAAGACAGGCGTCATACCACTCTTGTTCATGTCTCTATACGTGCCCAGACTGTGGCCTTGAATTTTATTCCCCACTAAAAGGGACCAGAACTCCTTTGGAGAAATGGCTGATTCCATGTCTGAGGCAGGAAATGTACAAGGTGAGGCTGGATCATCCTTTACCAGAAAGCAAGGAGGCTTTCATAGGTGATTGAAGTTATATTAAAAAGGCAGGAGCCAACTTAGAAAAGCTCAAGTTGGTCAAAGAGGAATCATTTATGCATCCAGAAAATAACTGGAATATATTGAAATACATATAATATGTTTAAAAAACATGAGTCCACTGACCTTTGGAGAAGGCTATATGACCAACTCATTTTTCTGAAAAATGACAACTAAAGAGAAAGGACGGAACATTCCTCCTGCCTTTACATACTACCTGTAAAGGGCATCCAAAGAGTTGATGGAGAGGAAATTCTCTTTATGGAAGTATTATGGTTAATAAATGAATAGGGAATGATAGAATTAGGATGTCAGTATTTCACAATCCCTAGTAAAGAAATGAATCCAGGACTTGATCATTAATAGCTTTAAATATCACCAAAAGCGAGACAATCAGCTGTTAAGTGCCCTGTGATAGAAGAATATAACACCATCTAGAAAATAGTCTTTCCAGAAGTAGAGCTTTAATCTGATCAAGCCTCTAGACCTAACTGACCATTTGTAAGAATTACAGGGGACAGAGGCACCTGTTAAAGGATGCCATGGTTGTGCAGGAAAAAATCTGTGTGTGTCTGTGGGAAAACATACAGACAAAAAGCCTGGTTTTCTCCATTGGAAGAAAAAAAAGGAGAGAGGGAGAGGGAAATCTCTAAGTTAAAAAAAAAAAAGACTTTCAGAGACATATCAACAGATTGCAATATATGCACCTTATTTCCATATCAGTTGCAGTATATTGTAATTTTTTTTTTTAAATTATGGGACAAAGAGATCTAAACACTACCTGGATATTTAATGATAATAAGGAATAATTGTTAATTTTTAGTTGAGACAATGTCATTGTGCTTACATTTTTTTAATAATTTTGTTTTAATCTTTTAGAGATACATGTTTAAATATTTATGGGTTAAATAATATAATGCCTGAGATTTGTTTCAAAATAGTCCTGAAAAAGAGGAGAAATGGGTGGGAATGTTAAGGTGTAACAAGATTGAGCATGAGTTGATAATTGGTAAAGTGGGTGATAGTAAGTGGAGTTCTTTATCCTATTCTCTCTCTTTTGTATATGTTTGAAAATATCCAGAATAAAAGGGGAAAAGGAAAAAAAAAAACATTGCAGGTATCAGCTTATGTCAGTTAAAAGAGATTTTGGGGAGTCAGGGAACTCTTAGGAAAAGGGAGGCCCATACTCTCCATGTAACTTTAGGTGGATTTCACATAATGAAAGAATGTGTTCATTCATCTGTTTGTGTTTACTTATTGTCTGTTTTCTCCGCTAGAATGAGTCCCACAAGGGCAGGCTTTTTGTTTTGTTCACTGGTTGTCCCAGCACTGCCATTGTGCCTGGCACTGAGGGAGCGATCTGTAAAGGTGAATGTCCCTCACCTGGGAGGCTGGGATGTGTATTTCCATTTCACAGATGAAAACACTGAGGCATTCGGAGCTGATGTTCTTGCCCAGGATCACATAGCTGGTTAGTGGTGGGGCTGGGACACGCACTCCAGTGTCTGTGAGGCTCCCCATCGAGTACCTTGTGGACAGGGCATCCCAGCCTGGTGCAGGAAGCTGAAAAGGGATCTAAAGGTTCTGGCATTTGTAAGTACATAGTGGTTATCCTTCCTCAGCCATTCTCCACGAGAAAGATGGAGAGTGGGAGAGGTGGGGATAAGAGTAGCTCACGTTCCTTAGGGCTGGACACCACTGTGAGCACTTGACCACAATGAACTCATTTAATACTTACAACTGGGGAGTTGAGTTCTACTATTATCCCCAGGAGACCAAGGTCCAGGAGCACATGCATTCTGACCCAGAGCCCAAAACCTTCATTCCGACATTAGACCCTTAACTCCTTCATTAAAGACCATTGAGAATTGGGCTTCCCTGGTGGCGCAGTGGTTGAGAGTCTGCCTGCCGATGCAGGGGACGCGGGTTCGTGCCCCGGTCCGGGAAGATCCCACATGCCGCCGAGTGGCTGGGCCCGTGAGCCATGGCCACTGAGCCTGCGCGTCGGAGCCTGTGCTCCGCAACGGGAGAGGCCACAACAGTGAGAGGCCCGCGTACCAAAAAAAAAAAAAAAAAAAAAGACCATTGAGAAATAAAACTGTATTGTCGAGTTGGATCAGGGGCTGTGGCTTCTGCTGGAGGCAGCACACATGTGAGCCTGAAGGTCGGACTCTCAGGACAGGCAGATGGAACGCTTATCTGACAGTAGCCACTGAACAGCAGCGGGACAGGTTACCGTCGATTAACTGTAGGACCACACGGCTCTCGACTGTCTAGTCCTCTTCGGAGTCAGAAACCCCACAGTAAGTCCCTACTCAGGCAGGTCCCTTTCCCTCTCTGGGCCTCAGTTTCTCCATATTTCAAACCGAGGGAGTTGGACTCGACAAATGTTCCCAAAAGACACTGCACGCTCTGACAGCCTTTCATCAACCCTGCAATTCTATGATCCCACCACGGGAGCCGTGGCATGTCTGGGACGTCTCCACATCAAGCAGTTGGAGTCTCATTTTTAACCCCTCATAGATGTCTCTTACAAATTATCCAGGGTCATGGATTAGTTTAAATACAAAAGCTTCATTTCCTCTGCTTGGCTACTGTTATAAGGAATGATCAAAAGGAGTCAAGGAACAAACACAGTTGGCTGGAGAGAGAATGGCCGGGATGAACTGAGGGACGTTCTCTCCCTGGACCCCTCCGGGTTTGGAAATCTCTGGGGCCTGTAATTCACTGCTGCATTAGGCAGTGCTGAGATGAATCATAACATTTTGAGCCCTCAAAGAAAGGGAGAAGAAAGGAGACAGAGGCCAGGGAGAGGGAAGTCTCAGTGTTTTCTCAGTTAAATACATGTTTTCATTGCAGCGTGATGGGTTGAGAGGAATGAATGGCCATGATTTAGTTATCTTTTGGATGGATGATTTTAAATGCATGTTGGAAATGCTTTCATGAGAGTGACTTTTAAAGCTGAGGCAGAGTGGAAGTCTTTGGTAGAGGAGCTGCTACTTGTTTTGCAGAGGATCTAAAAGCCCAGGACCTTGAGATGCCTGATGCAGGCGTTCTGTTTCTATGTTTTCCACTGGCACTCATTCACTTTCACCCCAGAATCCTTCAGACCGTCATGAGACACCTTGTCAAAAGAGCAGGGAAAACAGGGAGGCGGATTTTGCAAGGGGAGGGAGAGAGGATAGGAGGGGGAAAGGTGTGACTGTAGGATTCTTCAAATCCATGCAGTGTTTATTTGGGGCTTTGAAGTGCCCATTACTATGGTGCCCATTACTATGCCCATTACTAGGGTGGAGGAGGGACGCTGAAGGATAACCAGAGCTAGATAAATTATTAATTTTTTTTTCGAAAACTTAATGACAATCTTTACTGAGACTTTTGCAACCAAAGTTAGTCACTCGAAGGGCAAAATCACTTTGAGTGTGAAAAGTCTGCCTGTCCACATGCCAGGGATATCGATGAGAGCTAGATAAATTATTAAAACTTCTACTCTGGCTGACTGTTCACTGGCAAAATGGGTCACCTTTGGAAGTCTCGCTCAGTCGCACCCACCTCCCTCAACACTGAGAGGTTTCGGGTTATCACCCATATTATTCAAAACGGCACGAGGGAAAAAAGCTCGGTTGGTCCTTTGTTTGCACCCCACCCCTCCTGCACCGACACCCCAGCAGGTCCTGTCACTACCTGCTTAAAAACCTTGAGTGGCTACTCGATGCCCAAGGTAAGGACCAGAATCTTCATCAAGAGGTACTAGGTTTGCCGCCACCCGCAAAGGGCTTTCTCCAGGTCAGGCATCAAGAGTAGCATTTTATGTACGTTACCTCATTTTATCCTCACAGCATCATCCGAGATAAGTGCTACTGTCATCCACAGGTGGCATGGGAAGAAATCAAGTTCCAGAGAGGTTAAGTGCCTGGCCCAAGACTGGTGGAGCAAAAACTTGAACCCAGGAGCACTGACCTAGAGTCCAGACCCTTCCAGACCCCCCGTAAGCCCATTGGCTCCTTCTGGGCATCCAATCACCTGAACAAACCTGTGTCACCATTTCCCATCTGTCTCAGTACTCTCCCTTCCTACCTCCCTCTACCTGGAAAGGGAGACTAATGGTAAATAGTACTCTTTCCTCTCCCGTTCTCCTCAATATGAATATAGTGGAACCAAAAAGAAACCAAAACAGAGCAACCGGTAGCCCCTGGGTGTGGTGGAGTTTATTCCTGCTTTATCCCACCTGGTAGCTTTGCCTGGGGAGTTTACGAATCAGTTGGACATCTGTGAAGCCGATCCTCATGGAAGAGCTAAAATTGTAGTAAGCAAGCACCCACCCACCACCATCACCACCACCGCCCACCTGCCAGGATTCACCTCTAGAGGCTGGGCAGATGGTACCACGTTATCCTACCCCTGACCCCAATCTCCCAGCTATAGTGACTGACTCAGCCCCTAACTCCTTTGAAAAATAAATCGTGTGTACTTTAGCTTGAATTTCCTGTCTGCAGTGGAAGTCTCAACTCTTCTGAGAAACTTGGGACCCTCCCCCGTCTATAAGCCTCTCCTTCGTGCTCCACCTGCCTTGAAGAAAGAACGTAGGTGACAGAACTTTGTAGAGTGGTGCATTATTGCCACTCCCGACTCACTGGTTATGAAATGGGCTCCAGGCAAGCTTTACAGTAACAATACCCCATGTCTGCCATGCATCCTCCCATCCATGTAGAGTAGCTGGGGTTACCTGGCTTCTTGAAATCCCCTAAAAACCCAAATAAATGAACCAACACAATCAACCCGGAGCCCTCGCCGTCACAAAGTGCTCTTTGTTCATTTATTTTACGTGAGTCATTTAGTTTTCATTTATGATCATATTTCATAATCTACCAGCAAACGGCCTGCAGTTCGTGAGAAGTGATGAAGGGCCGGTCACGTGAGACCTCATTCTGGCCCAGAGTTTAGAAATCTGGGCTCTGATAAGTGCAGGGCAACTGTCAGACTTTGGGGGAGATTTTTACACTCTATGAATTAGTAACGTGTGAAACGGTCAGGTTTCTTTACAATAACCTCAAAAATCAAGGTACCTTTCACAAAGGCTTATTGCAGCCCCAGATCTGGGCCCTGCGACCTGCGTTATTATGTCCTCCAGAAAATCACAGCCCTCCCTCAACCTCTAAAGAGACTTTGGGTTGAGCACAGTTCAGGATAGTAAGGGTGACACTTTTTACTCTGAAATGAATAGTTTTTAATTTCCCACTTGATTCCTAGAAGTGTTATTTTACTTTAAAACCCTATCACTTGTCTCAAGGGAGCTGGAGAATATTAATTATGCCTTAACTATGCCTCTAAGAAGTACATCTCAGGGCTGCAGAAGCAGGGACCATAGGTCCCATATTAAGAAAGAGAAAACAGAGGCTCTGAAGACAATAAAAGAGAGGCTGTCCTACTGAGTGAAACAAGTCAGACAGAGAAAGACAAGTATCATATGATGTCACTTATATGTGGAATCTTAAAAAAAAATGGTACAAATGAACTTATTTACAAAACAGAAATAGAGTCACAGATGTAGAAAACAAACTTATGGTTACCACGGGGGAAAGGGGGCGGGGGGATAAATTGGGAGATTGGGGCTGACATATACTCATCACTATATATAAAATAGATAACTAATAAAGACCTACTGCATAGCACAGGAAACTCTTCTCAATACTCTGTAATGACCTATATGGGAAAAGAATCTGAAAAAGAGTGGATATATGTATATGTATAACTGATTTACTTTGCTGTGCACCTGAAACCAACACATTGTAAATCAACTATACTCCAATCAATTTTTAAAAACTTTTTTCTGGAGATTCTCCTCTCCTTCCAAAGGAGCTGCAGATCAGAGCCAGCACCTGCCCCTAGAACTCCTGTGAGTGAATGCGTTAATTAACCTCTGGACCGCCCTGTAAAACAAACTCTAAAGAAGTGTCCTACATCCACTTAGACCATTTTATAACTCAGGAGAGTTTCATTTAATGCAATGCTGTAAACATTTTTTGCCCATGAAACATAAGGACAAGCAGAACTGATTCTACAGAGTCTGGCTAACATACCAGTCAGGGTCGTGAAAGTTTCTTTAATATTCATCTGTGACCAGTCATCGCAGACTTGAACCAAATCAAGAACTTTTTATAACTGCCCTGATAGCACTACCTGGCCCACCTTGCCAAATGCAAATCATTTTTATTGTCTTGGTGAACTGAAGCAATGTTTTAAAAGCTTGAACTCATGGTAAACCTACATATTTCCTAAAAATTTTAAAAATCAGCAAAACCCAGAGCTTCCAAGTGTTCCCAGAACTATTCCGTCGTTTGGTAAAACATTCACTTTCATTCATTCAATAAACCCTGTGCTTACTGAGCACCTTCTAGGGCCAATGCACTGTTGAAAGCACTAAAGATACAGTTCAGAACCAGACAGAACAAAACTTTGCCCTCTGGGCTTCCTATCTCTTATCCCACTGCTAATCCCTGCCTTGGTTTACACGTAAAGTGAGACTCAGGGAGCCATCAGTGGCTGGTTTGGACTTGAACTCAGTAACTCAGGCATCTCATTTGATGGTCTTTGGTGGAAGCCCCAAAATATCAATAAAAAGAGGGGCAGAGCCAGAGCAATCTTTCTGTAGGAGAGTATGATGGGGTTGGAGACGTTGCCTAGCAGGCATGCTATTTTTACCAAGATGGCATGTTACAAGATGAATAAAAATAGCAAAGTTTTCTGGAAAAAAGAAATGCTTTTGCTCACACTTTCTCTGAGCTTGGGAAAATATTATTTGTTCAGATCAAATAATAGACACATATGTTTTTAATTTGGAGTGGCTGCGGGACATGGATGTATATTACTGGGGACCAAAATCCACGTGCCCTTTCTGGTGCTCTTGATCTGGATGCCTCTTTCATTGAGCTAATAGCGTTTAAGATATAGGAGACCTAGATTTCAGGTCGCTCAGAAATCAACTTTCCGAGGTCTGCTTGAGCTCAGATCAGCTGAACTGAACTGGAAATGTAAATATACCCCCTCCCTTTTTTCCCCCATATTGTTCTTCCACACAGCTCCTATGTGACTTTGAGCAAGCTGCCTCCACTCTGAAACTCTTGTACAATATGATCACAAAATTCCCTTCTACCCTAGCATTTAATGGTGTAGCTCTTCAATGTAATTCTACTCCTCGTTCAAGATATTAGCCTGCAATGTCATTTTGCTTCAGATGACAACTTCTTATTTTAAATCAATCCAGAAACCCAGTGGGCCCAAGGACCATCTCTTTCATCCTGGTTTCTGTTCCCCATAAGTCACAAACCCCAAATTCTTGATAAAACAGGGAATGCTCTACAATAACAGTTTTGAGACCATGATCCTTGGATTCCAACCGTTCAAATCCCAGCTCTGCCATCCACCAGCTGTGAGACCACTGGCAAATTACATGAGCTCTCAGGGTCTCAGTTTCCTTATCTATAAAATGGGGTGACATATATTTGTGCTGCTATTCGCATTAAAATGAAATTAGGGATCTACTTCCTAGCACATACGAAGTGCTCATTTAATTCAGTTGTTCTCCAAGCAGATGAACAACATCATCTTTTTCTTCTTAGTTGTAGTATATTTGAATAATTCTGTTTGGAGAATTTCAGGAAGATCCTGGGGCATGTAGGGATCGATGTTCGGGATCACAGGTATGCGCTGAGACCCAGCAAAAAAAAGATCTTAACTTGCTGCTGATTTAAGGAGAAGGGGGGCTTAGTTTTCACGCCGTCAATTTTGAACTCCAAAGAGACATCACACGTTTTTTTACTTATCTTGCTTTAAAAAGCACATGATTTCCCTTTTCTAGACCCTGACTTAGCCAGGGATGTCATGTAGAGGAAAAGTTGGACACTGTTGCCCCTGAAAGAGACATTTGAATCCGGCTCAGTTTTCATCACAGTTGGGAAATCTGCCTTCCTTCCCCTAATTGCTTCCTTCCTTCTAAGACCTAATTTCCTTGGCACTCTCCTGCTACTTGCAAGGGAAAAATCAGTTTTACTTTCTCATCAAAGTGGGCTGTGTCTTAGTGCTACCTACACGGGGCAGAGAAGTCACTAACCCTAGGAATAATAGATCTGCAAGTCCAGCCGCAAAGGCAAAGCCACCTCACACTGCCCTCTTCCCGCACCCCCTGGAAGGCACTGACATCGCAGACACGTTGCCCCACCCTCATCTCACCCCACAGTGGGATGACTTCACTGCCCAGTTGCTTTCCTGGAATTCTCAAGTCCGAGATCATATTCCCCACACCCACCCCTGGGATTTTTTACATTGTCTTTTTGGTTCCTCTCTGTTCCCATTGCTAAACAAAGAGAAACCCAACCGGAAAGACTAGAAGGGGTAAGTGGCTGATGTGGTGGGAAGGAGGGGGAGAGGGACACTTTGCAGCCCTCTGACTTTCCCTAAATTGGCCAATTTCACATCAGTAAGTGCCTCATCCATCACCACCACCTTTCAGGTGATTTTCTGTGATGGAATTTCGGGAGGGGAGGCACTTAGCATCTTACACACAATTCCTTTACAAAGTCAGTTTTTCCATCATCAAGCATTCTCAGCGTTCAAATAAAAATAGGCAGAGCTTTGCTACTAAAATAGCTCTTTTTATATCAGGCCCTGCAACCCAGAAACCCTTTTCAGGGACCTGTATACTTTCTCGAGTCAAACAAAAAAACGGCAAGCTAGACAGTCTTCTAGTCCAGTGAGGACTTAACCTCCGCCCCCCCCACCCCCACCCCACCCCGTGCACAAGGAAACTACACAATTATCTGTCAACCTGGCTCTGCTTCCTTGCTGTTTGACCTTAGGGAAGTGGCCTCGCCTCTCTGAACACCCTTATTTTCTATGACATGTGGATAATAATAATACCCCATCTATTGCTCTGAGGGCCAAACGAGGATGAGGGTATTTTGGACACTGTCATGTATTTTATAACAAAATCTAAGGGATTAAGAAAGGGTATGGCATAAATAAAGTCAATGGCTGACTTCAGATGACTCTTGCCCCTTTCATCTTTTTTTTTTTAATTAAAGTATCGTTGACTTACAATTTTATATTAGTTTCAGGTACACAACGTATCTTTTTTTAATTTAGAAGGGCTCTTAATAAGAACTAATAATAATAAGTATAAAATTCTAGGTAATGAATCTTAGGTAATTAAACTTACATCATAACGGGCAATTTTTTCTTTTACAGTGGAATATAAAATGCATATTACAGTTGATGGCATCTTTGTTTAGTTGAAATACATTATATATCTTTAACATAACTGACTCTCTCACACGCTCTCGCTCTCTCTCTATTTAGATGCTATATCCTGCTCTTTTCACTTAACATTTTATGTCAATATCATTGCAAACTGACCTAAGCCAATCTGGCCATTTGGCCTCACACAATAAGTCGGTGTCACCTGCTTCATCCTTGTTTAGATGTATAACTGTTATCTCTCCATGAATGGGAAACTACGTAAAACATAGACGTAATGTGCTCTTTTTAAAGCTAAGGCTCTTGATAGAAGGGTTTAGTGCGATGGAAATGGCTAGAACCGACACGACTTTCTGGGCTCTGAGCTCATCAGCTGTGTGACCCAGCCTTGCAGTGCCCCCTCTCTGGGAACTTTGTTGTCTGAGGTTTGTTTTTCTGCTCTGCGAAAATGAGAGAAGCCACAGTTCCCGAATTGCAGGGTAGCGCCAAAGGTAAAGAGTGCAAAAGGGAGTCAAGGATGGCATTCAGGCAGGAGACAGGTCAGGACCTCAGTTTGAGGGTGCCCTCCCCACAGCTAACACCGGAGCTCAGGCCCCAGTGTCCTCATCTGGAAAACGGCATACTTCCCAGAGTTGGTGAAAGGAATAAATAAGCTCCCATAAGAAGTACCTGGCTTCAGGTGTTGGTCCGCACACCTTAGTGCCAGGGCGCCAGGTGAATCTTTCTCCTCTGGGAGGCACTATCGCCTCGTGTTTTTACCCATAGCCCGTGGAATTGCCGGGTCCCAAGTTCCCGTCCCAGAAGGGCCAAGGCCTACCTTTGCCACCTGGGGAACGTTGAAGAATAAACCTAAGAAAGTTCCCTTAATTCAAACGGAGATGCTAACACCTCCCAGACAGAGAGGGTGGTGAGACTCCAAGGAGGGTGTAAATCGCTGAGCACCAGTGTCTGGCACTTGGGATGCGCTCAATAAAAGGGGACTGTTTTTATCTGCTTGGCTTGCTCCTCTGGGCGTCGAGGTGTAAGTTTAATGATGGGAAGGGGGTTGGGAGTGGGATGCGGGGCGCCTGGTCGGCTGAGATCTCCTGGGCCAACGGGCCAGGCCGGTGTCAGCGCGCATTTATTGATGGCAGGTATTTGGGGAGTAATTGAGCGCGGCGGCCGGCCCGGGGCGAGAGTGGGCCTCCACGAGCAATTAAATGTGATTAGGCCGAGACCTTCAGGATCCAGCTGGGTGATTGATAACCCGGCCGCATTCCTGCAGGGCCTGCGACATCAAACGGGCGGCCGGCAGCGGGCGGGGCAGAGGGGCCGCGCGCGGGGACCTGGCCCTTCTCCGTCAGGCGGCTGACCTTCTCGTCCGCGACGCCCAAGGTCCCAGGGAGAAACCCAACGACGGGCCGTCCTCCCGCTCAGGGGTCTCTCTCTTACTGGCTTGCCAGGTGCAGCAGGGGCGGGAAGGGCACAGAAGGGATGAGGTGACCAGGAGCCCCCTGCGCTAGGGCGTAGCGCCCGGAGGAGCAAAGGCGGCTCGCGCTAGCTGGGCTCCCGCAATCCGGTACGGAATCTCCGGAATCGGGGAAGAAAGAATAGAAACAGAGAACGAGAAGGGGGAAATAGGTGGAATAAGAATAAACAGAAAACGGAAAAGAATTGAGAGATACAGTGGAGGAGCAAAATGACAGGAAAAGAAGACAAGAAAAGAGGAGAAAAAGAGAAAGTTAAAAATGAGAGCCTGCAAAGGAATTATATAGACCGATGATTTAAAAAAAAATTAAAAAGATAGAGAGTGGGACAAACATGAAAAAGAATGGAAGGAGGAAAACAGTAAATAAAAGCGCAAAAAGAAAAAAGATAAAGTGAGGGGTGGGCTGAAGATGAAAGACAAAAGAATGGGGAAAACAGGGGAGGTAAAGGAAAAAGCCAAAAGGAGGCAGCGCTGGTGAAGGGGGTTGTCCCTTCCTCGCTTCACCTCCGCCCTCATCCCAGTCCCTGCCTCAACCTCAGTCAATTCTTTGCCCAGAGCTAAGTGCTGCCTGGTGCCTGGGAGACCTGGCATGTGCCCCCAGCAGCTTGACTCTGGCCCAACCCAAGCCCCAGGCCAGCTCCTTCCCCCCTCCAGGCTGGATGAGGGGCAGCTCTCCCCACCCCAAGCCCAGAGTGAGCAGTGGGCTCCCTGCACCCCAATTCTGGCCCCACAAGCCATAAATCACAAGTGGAGGTGCGGGGGGGTTCCCGGGGCCATTGCCATCGGAGTCTCTGGAGCCAGAGAACAATTTCTGTCTGTGCTGACTCCACAGACAGGATCAAAACAGCATGAAAGAAATCAGAGCGAGAACGTCGTCAGCAGGAGCTGGACTTCTAAAACCCCCTTCCGCCCCCATAGGCTTCAATATTAAAAAACCCCCTAGGAGCCTCAGACACTGTATTAATTAGTGCAACCACCCATGAAAAGTTGGGTTTGGAGCGGCATTCTTTGCCCTGTGTGAAAAACCAAGTCTAATAAACAATTGTTAAGTTGGCCTGTTGCCGCTGGTAAATTACATAGCATTAAAAAAATAATGCTTTTCATATTAGGCACTAATTAAAGGTTGGGACAGCTTTAAAACAAGAGAGGGAGGGGGGAAATCAAAGAAAATATAAAAATGTTCTTTCAAGAGTTATGGGAGGTTAATAAAGTAGGTCTGTTAGAGTGAGCCTACTTTGCCCCTAGCTACAGCCAAACTGGAGCCGTCACAACTGGGTCTCAATAAGATAATGATATTCTTTTCTCTACTATTAAAAGCCTCCCAGTGCAAACTTAAAATGATTTATTTAATTTAGGAAATTATGAGGTGTAACTTCAAAGCCCGAGCCATTAGTAATGGAAAATACCAGGTTGTTTAAAATTATAATAATAATTGTTTGGAGGACTCAGGACATCAAAGTGTTTTCATCAACAAATGCAGAGGGGTCCGGAGGAGGTTGGAAAGAGTCAGAGGAGGTGGATGGAGTTTAGATTTGATTATTATGAACCTTATCAGGGCAGGATTCAGGATTCCCGCAGCCTGGTACTCTGTTCTGCTTTGAAGCAGGCTATTTTGGAAAGTAATTTTACTGCTTTTTATTTAGTTCCTAGCAGGGAGGAGGTGAGAGGGGTTGCTGGGCGTGGGAGAGGGGTGGAGGGGTCCTGGAGTTGACAGCAGACTTTCCTCATTGCTCTCTGACCGATTTCATTAAAAAGACCTACGGCATCACCAATCTGGAAACTTTTTTTTTTTTTAAGTTACATGGAAGGGGAAAACAGGCACAATCAACTTCACCAACTGAGGCCTGTGATTTCAGGGAGGGGTGTGTGTGTGTGTGTGTGTGTGTGACGTGGGGTCTTTTATAAATGAGGTTTATGTTTATTCCAAACCCAGCAGTGGAGAGGGAGTGGGGGTGGGGAAGTGGCCTCTCCAACCCGTGGCAAATGAGCTGCTTTTATGGCAAAGAATGGCCGTGGGAGTTTTCATTCGGTCAGACAAGGTTCTGCTCAAAGGCAGGGATCCTCTTTTCAGTCGGGTCAGGCAGACGTTTTACCAGCGCCTGCTCTCATCCAGCCAGGCCTTCGCTGCCTACCTCCTGTCGGCCTTGCCCCAGCATCACCTCCCCGGGGCTGCAGGGGGGAGGGTGGTCAGGCTGAGCCCCAGGTCCCCTGTGATAGAGAAGCTGGGCCCCTGTGGGGGGAGCCCCTTACAGCAATGAGGGGTGGGGAAGGGGATGCAGAGAGGGGCTCCAGAGCTGGGCTGCGCTAGGATCTGGGCTGGGGCATCTGGAGAGCTCCCTAGGGCCCAGCATCCCGCAGCTCCTCTGAGACAGCTCCTTCAGGGACCCCCTTTGCCAGACTTTATGCCCACCACCAGGCTCACACTTAGGTCTGAATTCTGCTGCTGCCCCTTGCCGACTCTGGGACCTTAGTGAGCCACCTCTCTGAGCCTCAGTTTCCTCAACTATAAAATGGCATCAGTAATACCTCCCCAAGGGTGTGCAGCGACTAGATGAGATGAGCCGGAAGATGCCTAGTTCTGTACTTAGCAAGAGCTCAATAAATGGGATCTCCTCTCCTTTTGTCCCCTCTTTCCTGAAAGCAGGGCCGTCTTTCTGGGAAGTTTTAGATAAAAGCACTGAGAAGTACGGGAGGACTTGGGGGGAGTTGTGTGCCAGGCTCCCGGCAGCGCAGGCGACGATGGCCAAAGCCGGCACAGTGGCATCTTCGGTTTCAATTTCCAAGGCGCGGCTGCGGGGCTCTTGGTGAGACAGGGTCCTTCTGTCGCCCCAGGTGGTTAGCCTGGTCCCTGAAACGCCTGGCATGCCAAGCCCGACCTCAGCGGAGACCGTGGCGACCGCCAAACCTAATGCTGGGCAGGCGGTTCGGAGGGAGCCCCAGAGCAAGGCGCACCGGCGGGCCCGCGGACCTCTGGCCGTTGTCTGGGCCCCGGCAACACGGCCGCGTCCTCAACTACGTAATCCCATCCGCCCAGGAGCGCAGGGGTGCGTGTATTGGCGCCTGAGCGACCCTTTTTCCCTGTCCCGGCCTCAGTTTTTCTTTGGGATTTAGGGTGATTGGGGTAATGCGCAGGCGCTTAGATGGTTTCCAATCCACCCGGCTGACCACACAGGACGCAGCCCGGTTCTCCGAAAAACACTCTAGCCTGTGACCCCCTCCTCCCGGGAGCAAGCTGAGTCTTAACCCAGAGTCGGCGTCTCCGGATCCCCCACCCCGGGCTGAGATTGCCCGAGGCTGCGGGGTCCGAGAGGCTCCGGGAAGGAAGCTCGCGGTGGACGGGCTAATTAGGGCCCCAATTTGGCGGCTGGTGACGAAACCGGGAACGGCTTTGGCCTTTGGAAAACGTATCCCACAAATGAGGATGGCTGGGGTGGCCCAGCGGGATGGCCAGGGCACACTCGGGGAGGTTTGGGACGTTCCTGCGGTTCACTCCAGCTCGGGGGCCGAGCTGGAAGAAATCGGTCGGACCCCAGCTTCGGAGCAGATCCCTGGGTTTGGATCACACTCCGTAGGAGAAACTCACCGACCGACCTTGGGAGCCTCTGCCCCACCGGAAAAATGGAGTTTCCGGCGCCCACCTCTAAACTGGGTGTCGGCACAAAGGAAGCTGGGACTAAAGCGCTAGTCCTAGTAGGTGCCAGGTGCCAATCTCCCCACCGCTCAGGCTCCGCAACAGGAAGTTCTCGACTCCCTTCCAACTCGTTCCCAGGTCACTCGAGCTTCTCATCCGAAAACAGCCCTCGGAAAGTCATCATCAATGGCCACTTGGTTTCTTTGTGCGACAGAAAGTGGAGTTTAAGATTCTTCCCCGCCTCCCCCACCCATCACCAATTTATTTTCATGGTGATGACTCAAAACCCAAGCCTGACCCCCGTTCTGTAACCAGTGGAAAGGCAGGCTGCAAAGCAAAGGGAACTTGAATGAACTACCTTCCCCCCTACAAACCGAAAAGAGCATTTGTTCAAGGCCGATCTCCTTGGAAGGAGCTAGGAATGGTAAACGGAATGTGATTTGACACAGTCCTGAAAAGGGCAGCAGGCATCCATCTACCCCCCTCTCCCCCTCAGTGAACGCATCTAGTTACCATCTACATTTGCAAAGAACTATATAGGTCCCTTCCCTCAGCTCGAAGCTTGTTGTTGTGGTAGCTGAGAGATTTCAAGTTCAAGATTCCCGCCCCCCCCACCCCCGCAATCATCCACAAACCCCTCAGATTCTGGCCGATCCCTGGGCCCTGCCACTTCTAAGCTCATCTTTCACTGGAATTTGAAAAACTCCTAATAGCAATTTTCCATGAGTAACACAAGCTGCCAGAGGAAGCATTTCAAAGTCTTTTGCTATTTGCTGTAGACTTCCCTACCCCGGGCTGAATCTGGCCACAGCTCTGGATTGATTCCCATTAAAATCATCATAAAAATCACCAGCCCCCCTCCCCCATCTGGGTGGCATTTCTGGGCTAAGACCGGCTAAAGAACAGAGAGCACCTCTTAAAAATAATTGTGACTTTGGACAGACTTTACTGCAATAAAACGTTTAATTTAATTCAGAATAAGAGATAAGAAATAACTCTTCAATAAAATATATAAAATTATACAAGGCACCCTTTCAAAGGGATAAAAGTATACTTGGATGGGGGAGGGGGAGCTGGATAGAAAAATGAAATACCAAGGAGCTATATGGGCTGTCTGACAACACCATTTTTTATCAAGTCAAAACATGGCTTTACCCTCTGCCCCCAACATGTTAAAAAGTATATAAATTTTTCTAATAAGTTTAGCACATACAACAGGTACACACACAGAGAAAGCATGATTTTTTTTCTTTTTAGATCTATTCATTGTTCAGGAATATTTAGTATAGATAATGGTTACAAGATATTCATAATTTTTAAGCAGACAATTAACTACACACACACATCCACCCAAATCACCTTTTCAAATGTGTGAGGACTGATGTACCTAGTGGTTCACGGAAACCATCAATTCCTCCCGACATGCTCTAACTTTTCACTCTCCAATTATCTGAAATGCAGTTAAGCAACAGCCTTGAGAGGAATTAGGAAGGACTTCCATTTTCCACCTTACCCCGAGGCACTCTCAGGATTCTTCTCATCCCCCTTTTATTGATCTTACAAAAACTTTGAACAATGTGTAACAAACAAGGTGGAGAAGGGGAAAAAAACAGGGCCAAATATGGTCATATCTAGTGAGTTTTTAAATGCACGTAAAAAATGCAAAAACATGATGTGTCCCCTTCTCTGGGAGGAATCTTTCCATATCTACTGCCTATGCACACAGTGTCTAATTCTAATGTTTGCAAGTCAGTGATCCAAATGATCAGATTTCAGCAATTTTAGCAAATAATTTGTCTCCCCCATAAGAAAAAGACAACAGGTAGACTTAATTAAGCAGTCTCTTTTAGGAAGGTGATATATAGAGAAAAAAGACATATATATATATTTATATATATATGTATATAAATTTTACCTTTCAAAATAATTTGATTTTTATGTCTGCTGTATAAAAATGTATTATATTTTATTATATACATATTTATATATAAAAACCATCAGAGCCAATCTTGTGAAAGGAGAAGGGGGGCTGGCATCTGGAAGATTACACCAAGAAAACGGGGTTTGGGTGTCTCCAGTCAAAAGAACCAATTTCAACTATGTCTGTGGCCCTGTCGATCTAGCCGCTGAGGGTGGTGCATGCAAGGTTTGCAGAGCGGGACTGTCTTCTTGGCGAGGGAGGGGGAAGGCTTTTAAACAAACATCCATCCCGGAGTCTATTGAGCTGGTCTTCCTTAGGACAGGTGGTACATGCCATATCCCACGGGAGTCGCATAGAGTCCGACGGGCGGGATGGGGAGCACAGGTCTATGGAAAGGGTAGGACGCGCCGTATAGGGAGGCTGCTTGCAGGGGCGAGTTGATGGGGAAAGGGAGGCTGAAGCCAGAGGGCAGCATAGGTTTTGCAGCCATTTTCAGCTTTTCCAGTTCGGCCTCTTGCAGTCTTTTCGCCTTGGCTCTTCGGTTCTGGAACCAGATTTTGACCTGTGTCTCTGTGAGGTTCAGAGAGCTGGAGAACTCTGCCCGCTCTGCGATGGAGAGGTACTGTTTCTGGCGGAACTTGCGCTCCAGAGCGAGGAGCTGGGAGGTGGTGAAGGGTGTGCGTGGCTTCCGATTGGTCTTGTGTTTCCTCAGGGTGCAGGTGGTGGGGCTCATGTGTCCTAGGGAACAGAGAATGGGGAGTGAGTTAGCAAAAGAAAGTGGCTTTCTCGCCAGGTGTGTCCATGGGGGGGTGGGGTCTTCCCTCTTCATCTTTCAAAGAGGTACCTTGGTCAAAACCATGTGTGGTTGGATTTTGGGGGGGGGGGAGGGATAGAGAAGGACCATACTTAAATGGATAAATTGTTTTGTTTTTAAAAAATTGAATCTTTTCCCAAAAGTTTGGGAGTTTTATGGTGTAACAGAACTTTCTATATGGAAAACAAACAGCATCAGAGATAATGAAATATGAACAGACCCCTCATAAGTCAAGAGAGCTGAGGGTTCTCTGAGAAACAAAACCCCATCTCTTCTTGATATTGCTTATCTTAAAAATGGGGGGCTGGGCTCATGATAATCCTCACATCCCTAGGACACCGAGATAATCACATATGAGAAGGAAAATGAAAAGGGTCTTATGAACTGGGTCCATCCCCTCTCTGCACCAGGAGAAGTTGGATTGCATCAACATATTTGTGAAGGATAATCGTGCCGATAAGGTCTGCAGTAAATTAATAGCATCTATGGATTGGTGAGCAGCCTCACGCAATAAACAACCACACAGATGTCATTCCCTCCAGTCTACAGATTATAAAACCTGAACATCATTTTACAGATCTGGATGTGGGATAACTTTCTTGGCTGGGTGCTTCTGTAATATAAACTTTACTAAGAAGGAGGGAAAAATTAGCTCGCCCATAAATGTAAATGTCAGGGGAAATCATGCTGCCTCCTGAATTGAGAGCATGTGATGACATTTTAGCCATCTCTCCTACCCATTCTATGGTTTGGAGGCAATGTGTAAATGATTAGCTTCTTGCTGGAATTTAGAAAGAAGGAATAACAAGCAAAATAAAGGTATGCCTACAGCATCCAGACTCCATATTTAAAATGGGTTCAATTATAGGAAATCATAGGACAGGGCATCCTTGTGATTCCAGAGCATCAACTAACTTCGGGTTTTTCCTTAAAGGAAGTTGGGGTGGAGCTGAGGGACAGATGCTAAACAATTCATTTTCTGCATTTGGCTTTTATGAGCTATGCTAATTTTCCAAATGTAGCCACCGTAGTAACTCCAAAGCACTCCAAAGGGAGAATGTAGCATTTCTTGTTTAGTTACTTTGGTGGCCCAAGAGAGAGTTTACACTTCATACTTGAGGGTGACACAGCACAAGTCCCAACCCAGCCTCCATTTCCAACAAGAAACGGATTTGTCCTAATGTGACATTATTAACCATCACTTTTAAGTGGCTAAAAATGAAAGAGGTAGTGGGTTCTGCCATCAATCAAAAAACAGAAATCTGGGAGAGAGATGGGTAAGAAACTACCACAGGAGTGTAGACTTTTGCATATGCTAATCCCTAAGTAAGCCAGAGAGCTGGGGGTGCCTACTTCTTAATTTACAAATAAAATAACAACAATCAGAGACTCAGGGACCTGTGAAATTCTCACCCTTCACAAACGTGACCTGGCTAGCTGGGAGGATCCAGTGGCCACAGCTCAGATACCAAGCTCCTAGAATCTACACTTGCCTCTGCTCTATGTTTGGAAGTGATTCTGTGCCTGGGCACGGTCATTCCGGCTGCTCCTAGGGGCTGCATTTGAATTATGAAATCCAGGTGATGGGATCTCATGTGTGTATCAAAGCGTCCCTCCCAGCGCACCTCTCTCCACCCTCCCACTCTCCTCCCCATTTTAAACCAGCCTGAGGAAGGGTGCGATTATACAAAGCAAAACAGCATTTATCCTACGGCCTCCTGAGAATAACAAAACCCGGGCCTGGGCAGGTGGCTTCCTCCTGCCCCAGGCTCTGTCGCTAGGCTCCCCCGGACCCACCGCTCCTACCACAGGGCTCCTGAGGCCATCTCCAGGCCCAAAGCACCAATGACCCACTTTTTAAAAAAAAATTAAATCCTTTCTCAGAATCTCCTACTTTTCTCATGGAAGGGTCACATCCAGGGCCCACGGCTGCCTTACCCTGGGCCCTGGCAGGCATGCTTACAGAACCCCAGGAACCTAAGAAAGTGGAAATGTCTGACCTCTGGACACCACTCCCTGTAAAGCCTGAATCCTTGATGCGCAGCTGGGAATTGACCCAGGCCTAGGCATATACAGGCACTCAATATCTGTCAAACAAATTAAGTCCCTTAAAGTTTCTAAGCCTCTATTTCACCATCGATAAAATGGGTAACTAATACTGATCCTGCAGTGTGGTTCAGAGTACCAAATTTTAGAATGCCCAGAGTCTTGTCTGCCATCAGATAGGTGATCATTAAATGTCCCCAAGTCTTTCTTGTCAAGCCCAAACTCGATGTGTGCAGATTCCTCTGAACTCTGTTGAAATGTCCTCATCTGTTACCGGGAGGCCAGCTTCAGCCACACGGAGATCAGATAAGATAATACGGTGAAAAGTGCTATAAAGTACTGTGCAAACTTGAGTTTAAATTCTTTGAGTCCTTAATCTCCACGCCCTTTGAATCTTTGGGAGTTTCTAACAGGGTGGAGAGAAGAAGCCAGAGGGGACAGCCACTGATGCCTGGTTATATGGCCTTGTTTTGTTCACAAAATACTTTGCATCTCGAGTTTTCAGGGCTGTTGGGAATGGGGTAAAATGTGATGCTCCCAGCTTTCGAAAAAGTCCCTACGCAGGCATCCTCTCTCTCGCCTTTCCTAGAGGCAGACTGCAGATAGAGAAATCTTAAAGGCTGGGAGACAGAAGTAAAAGGAGCTACAGGGAATGGCTTCCCCATATCGCAAGAGGACCCAGGGCCCAAAACTGGACGTAAACGCTGGAAGAGAAATCAGCTCTCCTGCGACTCTCAGTTCTCCTTCCTCATTGGCAGGAAGCGGGGTGCAGGTGTTCGGCCCTCTGCTTGGTCTGTCTGGGGAGAGGGATCAAGGTGGCCAGGGTTGGGGCTTGGACACCGGGGCCCCTTGCCCAATTCAGCCATTGTTGGTGACCTGGCTCAAGCAAGTTCAGTCCTCAAAGTATGCATGTCTGAAAACTGGGATAACCACAGGTCCCGGGCTTCTACCCACACTTCGGGGTTCCAGCGATGATCGGGATCTGGTGAACTAATAAGCATCACTATGTAAACTGAAGCGCTGCTGGAATGCTGTTAATTATTACTCTGAGCCAAGCGGAGCCCCACGCTGCTGACCCCAGCCCGCTCCCAGCGAAGCGACGGGGCTGGCCGCCGGGACGACCGGGAGACATTTCCTCGCCGCATAAGTCTCTGCCGCCATCCCTCCGCGTTACCGTGCTTCGATACCCGCGGGACCAATGGAAGATGATCATTTCTACCCAAAATCGGGTTAGATTTTAATTAGCTCATCTTTATAGTGAGGGCACACCTCGCAGGGTTGTGAACTTTGAAAGGCAGTTAGACACTCTGCCTCTGCCTGGCATATATTCCGGTGCTCTTTAAACGTGTATCCTTCTTCATTCCCCAGACTGAGACCCCGAGGGACAGTGAAAAAAAAAGCGAAATGGCCTAGGGCTGAGGGCTAGAGAAACGGATACCCAAGCGACCCCGCAAACCCAGCTGGGTTCTCCCTTCAACGATCAGGGCGTTGGCATTCGTGTCGAATATTCTGTACAGCTAGGGGATCCCAAACACGCGCTGCGCGGATATTACCCAGAAGGTATCTTGGATGCCGTGGGCGCGCTGAACTCTGGGGATATTAAGGGGCCAAGGACTTGTAATGCTTGCTTTTTCAGGGCGCATAGTACAGAGGGGTCTCCGTACCCCTAGCTTGGAATACTGACCCCCAGTTCCCTCCTGTACCCCGCGCACCCTCCTACCCCTGGTCCCGGCCTCTGCAGGCACTCACTTGGCGGCGGCGAATATCTGCCCGGTTCCTGCATCCACGCCGCTCCGTCTTCTGAATTTTCCGACTTGACCGAGGCTGTCTCGAAGGGCTTGACCAACGGCCCGGGGCTGTGCGCCTCCCGGACGCTGTGTCCCGGCAGCAGAAGTGGCCGCAGGGTGGCCCCGGCGGAGGCGCTTTCGGCTGGCAGTGGGGAAGTCTCCTTGGGCGGCTTCTTGTCCGACATGAGCGCCTCCACGCTGAAGGGCAGGCTGGAGACCTTGACGCGGCGCTCCTCCGCGGCCCCGTCGGCACCCCCAGGCCCCGGGCCCGGCTCGGCCACCATCGCCGGGCCCTCCTCATCAGACGAAAACAGGTCATTGCCTTTGGACGGAGAAGCCATGACTTCTCTGCCCTACGTAGCTCCCGGCGCGCGACTCCGCTGGCAACCAGGCAGCTGCGACTCAAACTTTTTTGGGGGGAGACGGGAGGGGCGCGCCGGCAGCCGTGCCTTTCCTCCAAGGGGAAGTGAGAGACTCGGCTCAGCCAATCCGAGCCGGCCCTGGCGCTGACGCCACGGACGCTCGCCTCCGATTGGCTCTTCCGGAAGAGGCTGGGGCCTTTTTTTTTTTTTTTTTTTTTTTTTTCTGTTTGAAATAAATTAGGAGTTAATTACAGGAGCAGTCAGCAGAGTTGTTATCAGGCGATCCCTCAAGGGTTATAATCACGCCAAAACTGAAAAGTCTAAGGCGTAATTAAGGCCGATTATTTAAAGAGGAAGTTCGCGGAGCCCCATTTCTTCTCTCTGTTGACCCCTCTTTTTAAAAGGTACTCCGCGCCAGAACATGTTTAAAATCTGCAAGTGACATGGCAAAAACATTTATTAAGCTCCTACTATGGGTCGAAACTGGGCGAACGTAACAGTTTTAGGGGCCAGCACTGAAAGGAAGGGCCAGCATCCCTGCTAAAAGAAATACTACATGCATGGCGCTTAGAAAAGCAGGTATTTCGCTCTCAGCAAGTGCTCGACGGCGTCCGCTATTACTGTAACTCCCTTAGGAGAGGGGCCGGAACGAGCCAGAGAGGTAGGTGGTCACGGCTGCCCTCTCCCAAGTAGTTCCAACTGGAAGATTTAAACCAGAGCTTTCCATCTCTTCCACTCGAAAACAAAACCAGCGCACTCTTAGAAACTTGGAATCCTCGAGTTTTCTTTTCCCTGCATCTCCTCTCTGGACCTCCGGATCCGACCTTTTTCTCAAGACTGCGTGCATTGTGTGTTCATGAGTTTGTCTGAGCCGGTGTTGGTCGTGTGTTTGGGTGCCAGTATTTGCCTTCAAGGCGGAGGAGGAGTGAGGAAAAGGCATAGATAATATCTAGTGCTTCCCACCACCACCACCCCCACACACACACCCTTGCAAGTGTCAGAACTGGGTGCCAAGTTTGCCCACCCCGGACCCGTGTATCTTTTGGGGAAGGACATTTTTATTCATTGCACCTGGTTAAAAAAAAAAAGTATAGATATCCCCACCCCACTTCAAATTATACCCTGGGTAATTACATCTCAAAGCCTTAGTGATGACTGTCTCAGTATGGGAAAGGGGAGAGCGCCCGAACTTCCAATGTGCAGAGGCCTCCAATCTCTCTGCAGGCCGCTGGGCCAACACCTATTTCTTCAAATGACTCTTTCCAGGCTGCGGCTGCCTTTTCCTATATCTGAGCGATTATCCCGCAAGTGATGAGGTGAATAGAAGTGACCCGGCTCAGGGACTTGCACACAGCAGATGCTTGCTAAACAGTTCCCAAAGCCTTGGAAGGAAGGGACACTGTTTTTAATTACTGAGATGCCCAGAGCTTGGAGCTACTTCCCCATTCACGACTTTTAGAGACTTGACCCCCAGATCCACTTCCCAGAGCACCTCCCTTCACCCCAAACCTCTGCCTGGAGTGAAACTGTGCTGGCCTAGGATAACCAGAATAGGTGTTATTTGAATCCTAGAGGATAAAAACAATCTGCATTGGCCACTTAATTCAATTTGATTAGAAAGGGTCCTGAATAAAAGTTTAAAAGTAAAGAAGTTCTAACTACAGCCTTCTAAAACCCCCTTCTCCCACCACTATCAACAAACTGGAAGTTCAGAGAAAGTTATTTAAAAAAAAAAACTAGGAAAGTTATCTGGAGATATATGCCTTATGCATTTTCCCCTTGAGTCATACCTGATGATAGTTGGCTCGATATGCATCTCAAATACAGTACAGGTAAACCCAGATTAAGTTCTCTGCCTCCTAGAGGAAACTAGCAAGGTGCAGGCTACATATTTTGGAAGCAAACCTGAAATTCGTTTAGCCCTCTGCTGCCAAAACGTACCCAGCCACTGTTTGATAATTGTTCTTGAAAACTCCTTGTTAATATTTGTCAATTAGGGGGCATGCAAGCTCATTCCTGGGGTTTTTTGTTTGCTTGTTTGTTTTAATTAGTACTAGTAGAGAGAGCTCTTTTATTTTGATGAAGTTTTCTGGGAGAGGATAAGGTAGGTTCCCCTCCCTACTCTTTGGTCCTGATGTCCAGGCAAAGGACAAAAATTGTAAAGCCAGCAATGAGAAAATAGTAGAGATTAAACAAACAACTGGTGTTCCAAGGGAGGTTGCCAAGCTCTGGCCATGAACAGGAGAGATGTCCAGGGAGCAACCAGCCTGCCCATCTTGTTTTCTGCCAGCTGAGGTTGGGACAATTCAGGAAAGGGTGTCTCTTCTGCTGTGAAAAGAGTGGAACCTCAACACAGTTCTAGCCCTTTGTGGAAAACCCCGTCTGTGCATCTGGTGCTGCGTTAGCTGCGTTTTCAGAATGTTGTATACACCTTTTCCTGGCCGCGTGCCCTTGGTCGCGTTCCTTCCCCTCCCTTAGCCTAATATTTTTTTCCCTCTAAAATGAAAGAGAACCCCTAATCAGGATGGCTCTTGCCGCAATTCAGTTCAAGGGGCTACATAAGATAACTAGCAGGTGTAGGCGATCCAAAAAAGCTCCACCATATCATTGTATATCAAAAGCAGCAACAATGTATCTAATGCTTTCTCTTTGCCAGATATCCAAAATGAGGCACTTTGCCCCCTTTCACGTAGTTCACGGTGGGTTCTTTGTAAAATCTCTGGGACTGAGAATTCGGCTCGCCCTGAAAAGTTTATAGTCCCTTAGCGGAGGTCTGTCTTTGGCACTTAGGGAGCATTCAGTAAAGGTTAGTTCCCGGTGACATATACGCAGGCAGAAACGTGAGGTTCCAATCATAACTCAGTCACCACTAAGCGTCACCTCTGCTTTAGTACCTGGACCTGTCCTCCATGATTTCATTCGTTTCTTCCAACACATCGCTCCGGGCAGAAATTATTTTCCCCATTTTACAGATGAAAAGCCTAAAGCCAGGAAGCGCTAATTCTGCGGCCGGGTCACGCAGGTAGGAAGTGGTGGACCCGGGCATTTCCCCTCACGGCACCGGCGGGTGCGCGCAGACCCGCCGCACTCCACCTTAGCGCGCGCCCCGGGCATTTCGCACGCGCCCGGGGCCTGCGTGGAACAGCCGCGCACGCGCACCGCAAGTCCCAAGGCGAAAACCGTGAAGGACAGCGCGCGGACCGCGGCGTCTGCAGCCTCAGGACCGATCGCTGGATCCCGGCGGCCCGGAGGAGGCGGGGGAGGGGCGGAGGAGGGGGCTGTAGACGGGCCAGGGGTGCGGGCAGGCGCCAGGCGCGGGGAGATGAAAGGCGGGCTCCGGGGGAAGGGGCTGCGCCGGGTGACCGGCTCCAGCCGCGCCGGGCGCCCCGCCCCCGCCCCGCCCCGCCCCCGCTGCCCGGGGCAGAGGCGGCTGCCCGCGCCGGAGCCGCGTTAATTGCTCTCGGCCCCGGCACTCAGCCTGCGCGGAGCCGGGACAACCTCGCTCCAGGAGGAATGACAATTCGCCCTAATGGGACAACCTCGCTCCCAGAGGAGTGACAATTCCTCCTAATGGGCCGCTCGTTAGCAGCCTATTCTCCCGAACCCGGGTATCAGAAGCGGGCAGACAAGCGGGCGCCAACGTCCGCCTGGAATTCCACAACACCGCTCCCCCACCATCCCCCACCCTGCCCCAGTCCTTCGCTGTGTGACCTCGGGCAAAAGGCTGCTCCTCTCTGGGCTCATTTTTCTTACCTGTGCAGTGCGGAGTAGGAATGGGGAAGATCAGACCTCACCAGGGCGGGCATATTTCCGGGCATTTGAGAGATCACTTTTCGAGTTACAGAGCAGGAAGGCGAGTAGACGGGCATTCGGGGTCGCTGCTTGAGGTTATTGGGGGGTGGGGGGTGCAGATCCGTTGCTTGTGAAGTTCTGGACGCTCCAATCAGTTTGCTATGGCCCCCGCCCACTGAGTTCAGGACCCAGTCTGAAGAGAAGGGACCTTTGCCAAAGCGCTACACAGATTACGTAAAGCTACCTGAAGCCTGAGCTTTCATGGCTCCCCATTTTACAGATGAAGCCGAGGCGCAGACAAGAGAGAGGTTGGCCTGAAATTTGCTGTGGGCGGAGTCTGATTCGACAAGGTCCCCCTGGAAGTAGCCCACAACGGAGACATCCTCGGAGGAGGGGGGAAGAAATGGAGGCAGATGTTGTGCCTCTCTGCAGGTCCCACAGCCTCGGAGAGGAGTGGGCCAGTTCATGGAGACGTAGTTGTTTCTGGCCACAGCAGGTGTGAGAGTTGCGAAAGGGGAAAGAGTCGTAAGTTCCGCGCTCCATCAGTAGTTCCGTATTCAAATCCAGGCCCTACTTTTTGCCATTTGCCACCATCACTGCGCTGGGGGCCTTAGTAACCTCTTTTTAGAAAAGATGCCCAGTATATAGGGTGGCTGGTGAGGACTAAGTGAGAAGCCTTATAAAAAGCAGGTAAAAGGGCTTCCCTGGTGGCGCAATGGTTGAGAGTCCGCCTGTCGATGCAGGGGACGCGGGTTCGTGCCCCGGTCCGGGAAGATCCCACAGGCCGCGGAGCGGCTGGGCCCGTGAGCCATGGCCGCTGAGCCTGCGCGTCCGGAGCCTGTGCTCCGCAACAGGAGAGGCCGCAACAGTGAGAGGCCCGCGTACCGCTAAAAAAAAAAAAAGCAGGTAACACAAGAGTGTGGCTGCCTCAGGCACCCCACCCAGGAGTGACTGTAAAGGTTCTGCTTCCAGTCTCTTGGAGGGTTTAAACAGGGCTGAGCCACTTATTTCCTGTGGGACTCTGGATAAATCACTCCACCTCTCGGCACCACCGTTTCCTCAGTATGGGAGTGTCTAGCGTTCAGTAAATGTTGGCTGTTATTATCGTTTCTTAAATCCTTGTTGATAGTATTTTTTACCACCCTTTTCAATAGATCTGCCTGACATCACACACATCTGGGATCCACTGATACAAAGTTGGATAATTTGAGGCATGAGGAGATAACTTTTTTGAGCCTTTTCTTGCCCTCTCTGCAAAACGGGTATAACTACCCACCTCTTCAGAAGGAAGCAGATTGACAACTCTGTCAAGTGAAGGATGGGGATCAAGGGAAGAAGAAACGTCTAGACAAACAGCAAGGCGTATCTCCCGTTTCCCAGACCTTGGGCACAGCTTGCTGGTACCTTCCCAATCCCAGCCTGTAGTGGCAAGAGGTTCCCACGAGCAGGGCCCAAGCCCTGAGGTGTCTGCACAGAAAGACCCAAAAGGCTCCCTGGAAGAGGTGGCTCCAGGAAGCTGGGTGGCTGCAGTTCTGTGGAGTCAATCCAGACATCCAGGACAGCACCAAGGGCATCTTGCCCAGCCATTCACATGTCTCTGCCCGCCCCCACCCCATCCCTTCTCAGTTTGCCCATCTGTAAAACCAGGAAAACTACCCATACTGAACTGGGCTAAGATGAGCTTTAGACTACCGTTCAGCTCCCACCTATACCTTAAGCAACCCTGTGGTGGAAAGGCCTTCATTCCTCCTTAAGGAGGAGAAAATTGAAGCTTAAGACTTGATAAGAGTTTTTCACAACTAGTAAATACCTGGCAGAGATTCACATCAGGGTTTGGCTGACTCTAAAAATGTCTGTATTTTGCCTGGGGCAGAAGTTGCTGTAAAGGTAGGAGGAAAGGCATCTGCAGTTGTTCAGAGCAATGAAGTATCTACTATTTCCATTTTCTTCCAATTAGACAAATGGAACTGTTGAGTCTGAGATGGGCTTAATTAGTAGCTAGGGCGCACAGAGGAAGCGCGTGCTACATTATGGATTCCCAAATAGTTCGGCAGGAATCTGAAATCTCTCTTATGTAGTGGCCTCCAAATTGGGTTAGATTCAAAATGCAGTTGACTGGGCATCGGCGAGGAGGGGAAAAGGAAATTTGGGGAGTTACTTAACAGACATAATTATATTTTTTAATTAAGGAATATAGACTCTCTTCCAACTGCCCCACCCCCAGCTGCCTGGTGGGGAATAAGCAAGGTTTGTTTTACCATAAGGATGAAGACAATTAGAAGCAATTATTCAGAATTCTGTTAATCATTTCTAGGGGAGGGGTTGGGGCATTGGAGCTGAACCCAGAGCTTGTGCCAGCCTTGGGAGGGGGTTGCAGGCTACCACCGGCAGGAAGACCCCTCCCCGCGGTGATGCAAAAACAGTACACCTTGAGCTGTAGGCTTCGCAAAGTGCTTTCACATCCAGGACTCACTTGTTCCTCAGGATTGCCCTTGGGTGCGAGATACCCTGCTCTTTCCTATACCCCACATGCCTCAGCTCCTTCTACTCCAACACCTTATTTCACCAAAGAGGTACCTGCAGCTCAGAGAGGCGTGGCCACCTTCCTGAGGTCACAAAAGGAGTCTGGTGGGAGACCACATCAGTTCCGTCCTGGAGCCGCCCTGCACCTTCCAGGGACCCTCTGAAGCACAGACCCAGCCTCTCCAGGTCTGGATCCAGAAAGGTCTGATTTCAGAATCCCTGGGATTTGTCATGCCCCCACGGATCTGTGTCAGGTGCCCTAAAGATCCCCTGACACAGGGAGGGACACAATAAATATTGGCTGAGTTAGTGAATAAGTTCGGGAATGGAAGCAGTGGCAGAGACTGTAGGTACCTCTCAGCCGGCTCAGAAGGTCGCCTCTCCCAGTGACTAGGAATGAACCTTGAATTGTGAGGGGTAGTAGACTCATGTGTCTTAACAATTGGAACTGACACTGGATTCTTGCGGGGAGGGGTCGGATTTTTAAATTGTCCCCCAAAAAACACTGAAAGCTCATTTTGCCCCAAACCCTTAACTTGCTAGGCTTTCAATTAATCTCTACCTCCCCGCACCCTCTCTCCCGTCCCTTCACAGATGGAGAAAGAGTTGGGGAGATTGTTGCCTGCCCAAGGTCATGCAGCAACTAAGTGACCCAGTCAGCATTTGACCCCTGGTGCATCTGACTCCAAACCCCAAACTGGTTTCTGTTTATCATCCTCCAGATCGCACTTCTCCTGCCCCTGACATGACGCAGCCAGAGAAACTCAGCATCCTGCTGTTATCTTCTCGGCTCACTTTAGCAATATCTTGACTTTGTGGCATTTCCCAGATTTCCTAAAACAAGAGCGTGTTTATACGATAGGAAAAAAAAAAAAAAAAGACCTAAATGTATTCAGAAAAATATAAACTCATAGTTTCTCCTCCTCCTAATAATAACAGGCAATGCTTACTGAGGGCTTAGTACACACCAGACCCTGTCCTAAGCACTGACGTGTACTCACTCATTCAATCCTCACAACCCTATTTAGTAGATGCTATTTTATCTTCATTTTACTGAAGGGCAATCTGATTCTCAGACATGGAAAATCTAGATAAATATAATTTCTCTTTAGAACTGTGCCTGTGCAAAGTGCATTTTTCTCCCCATCCTCTACCTACCTTCCAACCCTAGAAAATAAAAGTCACCATCATTTAAATAGAAAAATGAACTTTATTAGACCCACAAACTTTGAATATAGTTAGGCCTTCCTCATAATGCTATTTCTGTTCATAAATTAAAGTGCTTGTGTGTATGGTAGGTTGATAAAATTGGCACGTTTTCTCTTTTCCATCTCTTTGCAGCTCATGACTTTTTGCAAATGGATTTAGTCTTTGTGGGGAGGGTGGGAGAGTGAAGAGAAAGGACCTGGGGCCTCGGCCAAGAACAAGGGTCCTGAGCCCCGCATGTCACTCACTTGCTGGGTGACTTTAAGCAGATGCTCCCCCTCTAGGGTCCCCTATTCACCTCCCTGGCAAATGAGGGGAGTGTAGTTGCCTTTCCTGTCTCTTCTGGTTTTGTAGTTCTCTGATAAAGGAGTGTGTGTTCCTTGTTCTGTCTCCCGCCAGGCTGCCTGAAGGGTCTAGGAGGGTGGCGGCAGAGGGTGGAAAATATCCCAGGCAGTAGGAGACGCTAGTGGGGACCCCCATTTTATCCTGGGCCAGCTGTGTATCCTGGGGCAAGTTCTCCCCGCTTCTCTGAGCTGAGCCTCACTCTCCCCACCAGACAACTGGGGCTAAACATCCTTATTTCAGGGTGGTGGGAAGATAAATGGGCCCGTGGATATAAAACTCTGGGAGAGGTTAGTCCCCTCTTGTTCCCTGGTGCTGGTCTCCTGTGTGAGAATAGAAGAAAGTCTCTGACTCAGCAGACTGAGAAGCCTGGGAGGAAACCTTGTGGATAATTGTTAATGATACAATTAGAGCTGACACCGTTGGTGTGGACAATTGCAAAGAGGCTTAGGAAAATGATGCTTGCTAAGAATCCTTGGGGCCTTTGGGCAGCCCAAGGAAGCTTTGCCCCGTGGTGGCACAACCCTTCCCAGAAAAAGAATCTTAGAGAGTCCCTTGGACAGGCCGTGAAGTAACATCTAGGCACGTGACAAGAAAGTTATTCCCTTTTCAGCGACCTGATAATCAAGCCATTATACCCAGGACACTGTCTCGGCACAACTTTAATACCTCGGCAATGATTGCTCACCTCCTGTGGACCAAACACCAGGCTTCAGTCTTCAGGAGGCAACAGCATCTCATGAGATAAGGACAATCTTTCTTCCATTCTACTTATTTTCAGAGTGAACCCATCTACGGCTGGTAACTAATACTGTGACATTAATTTCCCTTTACAAATCATTTTTGTTGTTGTTGTTTTAAAACGAGAGTTTAGTTAAACGTTAATTAAATAATACTACTGTTGGTATTGGGATAAGGCCAACAATCATAATGATTGTTCTTTGACAAGGGAACAATCGTGTAGGCGGATGCTTGAAATTCAGGTTAGCACTGATTTACAGGAGAGAACACTGCATTTCCAACGGCACCAAATCTAGTTGGAATCCTGCTTCGCCTCCTCCTAGCTGGGTGGCCGTGGGCAAGTTACTTCCCCTCCCTGGACCTTGATTTCCTTATCTGTAAAGCTAGGGGAATGGTGATCATTCTGATCTAGGTTTGCAGGAAGAATCTACTCCAGAGATAATAGATAGATGACCATACCATGTTAGAGATATGGGGTTGTTTGTATTATTAGTAAACAATGAATGGGAGAATTTGGCCAAAACACTGGCTTATTTACCCTGGACCTCATTATCTGCTAGCTTAGTAGTAATTGTAAAAGACGGGAAGAATTCTTTGAAAGCTGAAGGTTCTATTTAAAAATCACTTACCCTTGTTTAATAGATCCATCTTCAGTGTCTGGATACTTGGACTGTCTAACAAGTACTTCCACAATATTCAGAGAACTTCACTGTGCTCTGTAGGCAAAATTCAGCTCCTCTAAATTGCAAATAAGGCAGAAAATGTTTTTTCCTTTGTCATTTTTTTTTTTAAATGTTGAGCCTTCTTTTAATGTATTTATTTTTATTTTTGGCTGTGTTGGGTCTTCGTTTCTGTGCGAGGGTTTTCTCTAGTTGTGGCAAGCGGGGGCCACTCTTCGTTGCGGTGCGCGGGCCTCTCACTGTCGTGGCCTCTCTTGTTGCGGAGCACGGGCTCAGGACGCGCAGGCTCAGTAGTTGTGGCTCACGGGCCTAGTTGCTCCGTGGCATGTGGCATCTTCCCAGACCAGGGCTCGAACCCGTGTCCCCTGCATTAGCAGGCAGATTCTCAACTGCTGCGCCACCAGGGAAGCCCTCCTTTGTCATTTTTGTAAATGATGAAATGCATTGCCTGATCTGTCGTTTTTTTTCATTTCTTTCAGCCTTCCTCCTTATTTCCCTCCCTTCCTCCCTCCTTTCCTCAGGCAGCTGTATGCTGAATTAGTGCCACGCCTGGAAGACAGACATTACCCAGGCAAGTTCCTGCCCTCAAGAGTCTCCCACTCTAGTGGCGAGACAGCCTCATCAGTTACTCCATACAAATGTCAAAAGGACTGACCCGAAGCCAGATTCATCTTGCAGAATTCTTTCACTCTCACAGTGTTGTCCCGAAGACAGTTTAATAAAACATCTGAATACATTGCCAACATTTAAAAATCAGGGGACTTTCCCTAGAAATCTGGCATTGTGGCTTCTCTGTATCAATGTGCAGGTGAGTGGCCCCAGGTGTGTTCTCAAAGCACTGATTCTTTCTGAGATGAGACATGCCTTCCGTATGCCTCACCAGCCAGAGTGTAAACCCTACTATGGGATATGATGGGATGCGGTTCCGGAAAGTACAGGGGAGCTTGTGGGATGGTGGGATGCCCAGAGGTGGGACTGACCCACTCAACCTTGGGTGTTAGGGTTAGGCTGCTGGAGGAAGTGGCATTTGGACTGAGCCACCGAGGGTGTTGCCAGGTGGAGAAGGGGAGAGAGTTGCTGGCAGAGTAGATAGTATGTGAAGAGGGACAAGAATTGAAATGACCCGTGACCTGTGTGTTTGAGTTTCAAGAGGCTCAGGAAGAAGCGGGGGTGGGGGCGCTTGCGGTGCTGGGGGTGGGAACAGGCTGGGGAGAAGGGTGTTGGAGGGAAGAGCCACACTCGGGGAGCTGCAGCTCAGCGGTGAGGGGTCTTTCTTCTTTTTCTTTCCTTCCTTTTCTTTCTGTCGTCTTTTTACTAAATTCTTCGTTTAGAATTTCAAAAGCAGTAGATATTCATGATAACCAGTGAAACAAATCAAAGATAAGTTAGCAATGAATAATCGCTCTCATTTTTTTTTGGCCATCAACATAAGTAGGATGAACAATCATGTATCTTTAGACACTCCTAATTCTATACAGACACAAAATAGCATACAGAAAAGTGGAAATTGATGGTGTTTTGTGTGTCCGTGTGTATGTGTGTGTGTGTGTGTGTATGTGGCTCTCTCCATGTAACTATCTGTGTGACTTGCCTTCTTGTCTAATTCATATCACAGACATCTCACCATCCATTCTTTTTATGCTTCATAGTAGGGCTATATTAGAATGCATTTCACCATTTCCTTCTTGATGGACCATTTTTCCCCCAATTTTTCCTACTGCCAAAAATTCTTGAAAAAATAATCCTTGCAAACCTTCATACTCACACTTTTATTTTTAAAGGTTTAATTTCTAAAAACTGAGATTGCCAAAGCCAAGCGTGTGTGTTTTTCATCTGAACAGATATTGCCTAATTATTTTCAAAAAACCCTTTTCCGGTGCACACTTCCACTAGCGGCATTCGTTTCTCCCCCAGCTCTGCCCAAACTGGATAGCATTGCTCTGGTTTAATTTCTGCCACAGAGTGTTTTTTGAGCAAGAGAGTAGTAGAGCTCCATATCCCTTTGAGAAACTCCCTGGGGAGCATTATGGAAAATGGGAGGGGGTGTGGGGGAGATGCTGGAAGTAATAGGACCAATGACGAAGGCTGTTGCAGGCTTCTGGGAAGAGGGGAGCAGCCCTGAGGATGGGAAGATGAGGAGGGAATGGAGAGGTAAGTCATGAAGAAGTAGAGATGCTGGTTAGAGCATCCCGTGGCTAGAGGGAGCCCTGCCGGCTGTCAGGTCTGACTGCATGGTAAGGATGGGAGTATACCCTCCTGCTGTTTCTCATGTGCCTAGGGAGCAGCCACCCCAAGCATCCTGTCCTCCAAGTTCAATTTCAATAACCTCACATGTCTGGAGCCCTGGGCCAAGGCAGCAGGCCACTTAGAACAGAAGTGCTCTCTCACTGTATCCGCTCAGGGCCTGGGCAGGGCAGGGCAGGGCAGGGCGGGGCAGGGCGGGGCAGGGCGGGCAGACAGACGTGCTTCCATGCAGGGCGAGCCTTGGAGCCAGCCTTGCCAATGAAATCACTGGTGAGGTCACAATTTAGCTTGATAATTAGCAGCGTTGTTTCACCTAATCCTCACTGATTTGCTTTTTAACCTACGCAGCGCCTAGCGACAGGTGTGTTAGCAACAACAACATTCAAAGGCTTGGATTCCTAGAAATGGGCTAGACAGGTCCAGGCTGCTGAGGGAGGGGTGAGATTCCTGCTAATGTTCCTGGGGCACCCCTGAGAGTTTTCCTCCAGCCCCCATGCCCCCCTCTTTCTTTTGCTCTGTTGCTCTCTCTCTGCTGCTTGGGCTCTTTCTCCCCTACCCTGGCATTGAAGAGCAGACTTACTTTCTCACAGGCCCCTGTAGTGCCTGTAAGGCCCTGGGAAGCTCTGGAGCCCAGGGATGGGGCCATCTTCTTCTAAAGGGTTTCCCCAACCCTATGGGAAGCTGGAGCAGTGACTCAGGGCCCCGGGAGAACCAGAGATTGTCATCAGTACAGGACGGCCTGTACAGTGTGTTTGCTCAGCCCTTAAATGGTCTAAGAGAGTGTGGTAAATTTTCCTTGACCATGGGTCCATCTGACCTCGTAATTAGCTCCATTCTCTATGGAGCACAATGTGGGGAGCTCGGATCTAATCACTGAGGTTTCTACTCTTGGCATGACCTCATAACTGATCCTTGAACAGTCACATGGACCTCCAAGCTCACGAGCATCAAATGGAGGTATTTAGCAATCCTGGACATCGATTAAAATGTGAGGGGTGGAATGGAAATGATGCATCCGGCCTTCACAGTGGGTCCTCAAACCAACACTCAGGTCCCCTCTTGGAAAAAGCAGATCTCATCTTCTCATTCATCACCTCTGACCTGACTGCATAGCACCAGAGGGAGAGTATACACCTCAGGGTCACTCAGACCAAAATGTGGGGCTGTGTGTCCTCCGGCAAGTCACTTAACCTCTCTGAACGTCAGTTCCTCGTCTGTAGAATAAGGTGGTAAGAGTACTGACCGCCAAGAGCTCTTGGGAATATTAGTGGTGAAGGAGAGCAGGCGCCTGCCACAGTAGGCACTTAACTCATAGTGACAATTTTTGAAAACCATTGGCTAAAATGACAGAGACCAACTGACTCTTTAAGGAGGAGGAGGAAAGGTGATGGGAACTGTTCCTTTGCAGCTACCTCATTCCATCTCTGAGGCTGGCTCTTGGTCACCTAGACAATGCCAGGTCATGGAAGCCAAGCTCCCCCTAGAATGTGCGCCCCTGTGGAGGCCCCAGGTGGTGTGCCCTGTCCCCACCCGCTATGAGATTTGGGTTGCTCAAGTGTGTCCCTTGAGTCCAGGGGAGAAACTGAGGCTGAGCCATTAGCTGACACTGCAGTGTCAGCCCTTGCAATTGGCAGAGATTGTTGGGACATGGGGCTTAACTCTCACAGTGAAAGGGAGCTCCAAACCAGTTGATGTCACATTAAAACCAAAAAGAAAGAAATCGTTTTTAAATTAAAAATTAAGTTAAAAAAAACCCAGCAGAACTCCAAAATCAGTTGGTGTCCAGGGGAAGGGAGGTCCTCAGGTTTGTTTATAAACAGAGTTAAATAACTAAATAAAGGGGGGAAGAAGAGGGGAAGCAGCAGAGTGTTTGGGGGGCTGACCTCTGTTTTTCATGGAGTGTGTTTCCCATTACGAGGGGGAAAGGCAGGCCACACATGGGCAGAACGAAAATATGCAGACGGGAGAATAATTGGGGATGTCGGGGTCGTGGGATAATCTGTGAGTTTGTTTTCAAAATCTTCTTAAATGTTTCGTTACTTTTATAATTGAAAAAAAAAAGTTTAAAAAATCAACTCGAAGTTGAATTTGGCCGGAACGAACTCACTCTGTTGGTTTGATTTCCCATATGATGTGTCCTTCCTTTTACTCCAGGAAAGGACCGTGGTGGTTTTTATTTGTATTTCTTTGCTTCTCTAAAATCCACTTCATATCTCTCCTGCCTGATCAAGTTCAGTTAGAATCCGGGTACCCGTTTCAGAAGGGGCTCCCTTGCTGACCAGTTACAGCATGTGTAGTGGTAAGGCCTGGAAGCCATGTGCCGCCACGCATAACCTTGTCTTTATCATCCCTATTTACGGGTGGGGGACCCTGAGGCTAGGAGGGAGCAAGCCATCTGTCCAAGCTTCATCAGCTGTTATCAGGATATAATAGGTTTCAAACTTCTGAGTTTATAAGTTCTCTTATAGCCCCAAATATTTCCCTTTCTTGGAAGGCGTCTCCTTCTAGAGTCTCCCAGGAAATATGGGAATCAAGATAGTGTTATTTACCCCCCTCTCTCTAACATGAATCTATGGGAGCTTGCAAAGGGGGCAAACGTATAAAAATCTCTCTGAGCAGAAACAGAGACACACAGGTAGAGAACAAACGTATGGATACCAAGGGGGAAGTGGAGGGGGGGTGGGATGAACTGGGAGATTGGGATTGACACATATCCACTATTGGTACTATGTATAAAACAGACAACTAATGAGAAGCTACTGTATAGCACAGGGAACTCTACTCAGTGCTCTGTGGTGACTTAAATGGGGAAGAAATCCAAAAAAGAGGGGATATACGTGTATGTATAGCTGATTCATTTTGCTGTACAGTAGAAACTAACACATTATAAAGCAACTATAGTCCAATAAAAATTAACTTAAAAAATAAAATAAAACATATATTAATGAAAAAAAAATCTCTCAATCTCTCTCACACTTGCAGTCAACCAAGCATTTTCATTGTTGAGAAAACCCAAGTGTCATAAAAGCGATTTGGATAGAAAACAAATAAAACCCTGGTTTGGGAAGGAAAGCCAAAATTCCTCATTATCAACGACGCTGCCTCTGGATAAACATCTACCTAATCCGATTCTTCTTCCTTTCTCCCCGCTTCCTGTGACTTTCTCGGGAGCCGCAATGGCCCTGTTAGAACAGACGATGTTCAACGTTTCCATCACAAGGCATGTTTTTCTGGGGTTTATTACTCGGCTGTAGAAATGTGCTCTAGGCAAAAAGTTGGCATGAAGTCTCATCTCTGAGGTAATTGGTGGGGATTTTTTGAAACACCTTTTTTCTTTTTACAGACAATCTTGGAAAGGGTAACCAAAAACAAATCAAGAATTTACTGTTGGCAAATACGGGGTTTCACCCCCATGGGTTTTCCTCTTTAGTTTGGTTTGTTCTGTATTAATTTTTTCTCCTCTGACCAGTTATTTGGAGGCAAAGTTATAGACGCTATATCCCCAGACGTTCATCATTCATCCGTTCATTCATTCTTCCTTTTGCAAATCTTTACCGAGTACCTACTACACGCCAGGCACTGTTCTAGACTCTGAAACCACAGAACATCCACGCGGTCTAAGCTCTTATGGGGCTGGCGTGCACACACACTCACGCACAAACCTCACGTGTTTCCGGCCCCCAAAGAAATTCAATTTGCAGTAAGTGGTTGGCGTGGAGGGAGAACAGGAAGGAGGTGCAGGCATGGGGGCTCTCACTTGAGAGAGGCTGGCCTGGGAAGGCCCTCCAAGGAGCTGACATTTCCTCTAAGACTTTGAGGTTAACAGGAGCCTCATGCCAAGTCTGGGGAGAAGCCGGGGAGAGAGGAAAGCACGCATGAAGGTTGGAAAGAGCGTGGTGTGTTTGAAGAACACAGAGAAGGCCTCTTTTCTAGACAGCATTGAATGGGGGGGGGGGGCGGGTGGAAGATAATAGTGGACACCTGTGTGGGCAGGGAGGCATGGGCAGATCAGGCAGAGGGATTTCAGCTTTTATCCAAGTGCAAGGGGAAGCCGTGGAAAGATGCTCAGTAGAGCATGAAATGGTTGAATTCTATTTCTGGAAGGTCTTCCTGGCCTCTGTGCAGGAGGCTGTCGCAGTTGCCGGGTTGTGGGCTGGTCCTAGAAAGCAGCGGGGGAGGGGAGAGTGTGGGATGGAGGGTGGTTGAAGGGAGACCTGGACACGCCCTGCTGGTGGCAAGGGGGAAGAGGGCTCGGGGATGACCCAAGGTGGTGGCGTCCAGCTGGAGCCAGGGATGAGCATGGTGCCATGACCCGAGGTAGGGAAGGAGCAGGAAAGGTGAAGGGAGGGAGAGGTGAAGAAGGACTCCCTGGCTTCTGGCGCAGCCCAGGGTCGTTCTGATATTGACGGGTCCTGAGACAACGAGACTCACTCTGGAATCGCTGCACATCACACATCCGTTTTGAGTGAGGATCCCCAAATGCCTTATAAACAGTAATTAAAAGACATGGCATCCCAGATGGGCTGGTATAATTATTACCATTCAACTAAAGAGGAAAAGAATGTGTTGTTTGGCTTGGTGGGGAGAAGGCCTCGTCGGAGCTGTCCGTGGGCCAGTGGAGAATAGTAACCCGCTCTGGGTCCAGACTGGACAGGGGCTAAGCCTGTAAAATGCACTGTGAGGTGTGTGCAATTAACACCCGTATTTTACAGATGGCAAAACCAAGATCCAGAGTTTCTTTCTGGGCTTTCTAGCCCAGGAGGGACTCAAACCCTCTGGGATTCCAAGCCAACAGTATTTTCACTACTCCTCTATGCTGCCTCCGAATAATTGTTCATTACATCTGCAAAGCATTTTATAGTTTACAATGCATTTAATGTTACAAAGCATTTAAACATGCATCACCGGGCTTCCCTGGTGGCGCAGTGGTTGAGAGTCCGCCTTCCGATGCAGGGGACGCGGGTTCGTGTCCCGGTCCGGGAAGATCCCACATGCCGCGGAGCGGCTGGGCCCGTGAGCCATGGCCGCTGAGCGTGCGCGTCCAGAGCCTGTGCTCCGCAACGGGAGAGGCCACAACAGTGAGAGGCCCGCGTACCACAAAAAAAAAAAAGAAGAAAGAAAAAAAACATGCATCACTTTGTTCATTCTTTACAATAACTCAGCTAACAGGAGGTGCAGATGTGACTAGCCCCATTTTATAGATGAGGAAATGGAGGCTGAGAAAGGAGGAAGTAATTGCCTATGTTCCTATAGCAGCAATAGTAACTCACGTCTATATAATGATTTCTAGCTTGCAGAATGCGTTCTGGTTTTGGACATCACAATAGCTCCATGAGGTAAGTAGGCCTGGTGTTATTATTTGTACTATTATTATCCTCATTATTATTAGTGGCAGTAGTAGTATTGATAGTATTCCCCTATCACACATGAGTAAACTAAGATTCAGAGAAGGTAAGAAAGAAGATGAGAAATGAACATTTATATGTCAGACCCAGAGCTAGGTACCATGGCTATGTTATCTCACTAGTAGCCCTCAGGAAAATATTTGCAAAGGCCTTCCGTCATTCATTCCCCGATTTATTCATTCACCGATTGATTCGTTCATTTGATAAATGTTTGCAGAGAGCCTGCTGTGGATCCGTTACTGTTCTAGGCACAGGGAATACAGTAGTGAACAAAAGAAAATCCTTGTCTTCACTGAGCATGTATTCTTTTGGGTCTGGGTGGAACAGACCATAAATAAACAAGTAACTATCTACTATATGAGATGGCGCTCGTGGCAAAGAAGGAAAATAAAGCAGGATAAAGGTAACAGAGAGGTGTGTGATGTCAGTTTGGTGAACGTGCTCAGGAATGACGGGGCGGTCTGATTTGGTGACAAGAGTAGAGATCTGAGTGAGGTGAGCAGAGAGGGCTTTCAGTGGGGTCTTGAAGGATGAGTAAGCACTGAAATGCTTTAGTGGGAAGCAGAGGAGAAACCCTAGTGTGATGAATCACTCTGGTGAGAGCAGCTTCTCTAACTTGAGGGTTTAAAATGTGCCCAGACTGTTACAGTGTTGCTTCAGTCCTAACCCTTACAACAGTGGGATGTGGGTGTCGAGGGAAATTGAGGCTGAAAGGTGAACTTCACTGTCTCATAGCTAATAAGTTGCAGATTCAAGGCTGGATCCTGCCCCTACCTGGCACCAAGCTGACACTCCTGTCCATCCCACGTCCTCTGTGGGAAGGCCCAGGAGGAAGTGCAGGGAGTAAGGGGGAGGGTGATGGGACTGCAGCCGTGGGGAGGACCACACCCTTTCAGGACTTGAAGGTCAGGCTAAGAATTAGGCCTCCAACCCAAAGGTGGCGGGGAAACCAGGGTGGGGGGATGTTAAATAAGGGCAAGACAGAAACAGGTTTATGTTTCGTTGAGAGCACTGTTTCTGGAGAGGGAAGGGGAGCATCTAGGGGCTCCTGGGGCAGCTGGAGGGATGAGGGTGCCATTTACTGAGATGGGGAGGTGAGGGAAGGGGGGGTCTCCTCTCTGCCAGTCCTCCTGTTATCACGTCTAATGCCAAAGTTCTTAAACTGGAGTCCAGGACCAGTGTGGGGGTGAGGAGAGGAGAATGCCTGTGCAGCTGGATGGGAAAACATTACATCTTTATTTTGGTTGTCCTCTGAAATGCATCATTTCTTTTCATTATAAATGTAGGCAACAACCCAGAGCAGCAGTAACTGTGACTTTGTCACCTGTAGTGTTTTCAGGTCACGTTACAGTTGTTATAGATATATTGAAACTTTGTTTCTACTATCACTACTTGAAAACTATGAAAGTCAGCACCAGGTGGTGTTGACTGATACATGAACAAAGAAACACCAGTCATAGCACATTGCCACCTTTTGATAACTGTATTTAAATACAATTAAGTGGCTTTGTTATTTGATTTCATTCACTTCAGAACATTACTCTGAGAAGACATCCATAGGCTGCAGCAGCTGCCAGAAAGATCCACCACACACAAAAAGGTTTAGAACTGCAGCAAGGAATCCGCCAGTTTCTTCTGCATCTTCTACCTTCAATTCTCTGCATTGGTTCCCTAAGAGACAGTAGTAGTGATTCTGGCCTGGAGGCTCCCGGAGGCCGAGATCTGGTCTTGTGCAACTCCTTAGGCTTGAGGTTCATGGCTAGAGCTCAGGCAATGTTATTTTAATTTGGAATTGATGTTAGCCAAGGGTTTTTCCCCACATCTGGATTTCTGGCTTCTCTTACAGAATCAGAAGGTCTGGCAACTCTGGGCCCCTCCACCTCCCATGGCACAACGACAGGGGTTCAGAAGCAGCCAGTCCTGTGGACGGAGTGCCCCTCCCCAGTTCGCCACAGCTCCCAGGCACCCAGGGGTACACTCCCCGATAAGCCCCAAGGCCTTTGAGGTTTTGGTCCCCAGGTTGCGGACAGGTGTGACTTGGGGATACCTCCAAGCCACAGTCCAATTCCAACGGGGCACTTAAGGGCAAGTGGCAATTCACTGAACTGCTCCCAGCTGCCCCACTTTAGGAGAGAACAGCTGAGGCTTCTCCAGGCCCAACTGGCAGGTCAGAAGGCAGGCAAATCCTGACCCCAAGTGTTGCTTCTTGCTTCGCTGAACGCGCTCCCTGAAAACCTTCCCATTGCTTCTCATCACAAGGAGAATATCGTCCAGGCTCTGGAGAAGGTCCTGAGCACCTGGGCCCTCACTCCCCCGCCAGCTCCTCCAAGCCCGCTTCCTTCTTGGCTTTCAGGACAAGTATCATCTCCTGGGAGGGAGGGGTTCCCTGACCACTCTCCAAAATTGTGCTCCTGCCTCCTCCCCCGCAACACTCAAACCCTTTCTTGCCATCTCGCTTTCTGTTCCTCAAAGGTCTTATCATCATCCAAAAAGGACGTTGCTAACTTATTCCTTTACTCTCAGCCTCCTACTGGCATGCAGACTTCACGGAGGCTGAGGCCGGCACGCTGCCCCATCACGAACTTTCAGTAAATACGGATGAATAAACAGACAGCGGATGGAGGCCTTATGCCATCCTGGTCCTGCACCTCGTCTCTCTCCCCCCTCCATCTCTCACCCAGGGGTCAGTCAGGCTTAAGGACTGGGTGGAGATGACCGTTTTTTAGATTTAAAAAAGCTGACTTTTAAACCTTGGTCAAGATACTCTTGCAGTAAAATGTTGTGCGTGCCGCTGCCTTCCTGGGGGTCACTGGGAAAATCATTGAACTTTTCTGCCCCTGGTTCCTCATGCATGCCCCAGGGATAAATAACACTTTCCTCCTGGGGCCATCTGCCTGTGACCATGAAAGGCCACAGGCCCCGAGGAGTTCCCACCAGCACCTGAACACGTAGTAGGTGCTTGACTAAATACCTTGACCCCTTCATTCCCCATCCCATCCCCCCGCCCCTTCGCCTTTTCATTTGGAGCTGGAAGAAAGCGCGTCAATCACAGGATAATTTATGCAGCATGATATGCCTTTATTATTCCACACTGAGTCGGGGCTTCTACTGTCCAATGAAGGTCAAAAGGAGGTATGGCTTTTATCTCTCCAGCAACTCTGGAAACACAGGGGGGAAGGGGCAAACTCTCAGAGGTTTCCTCTTGAAAACAAACAGATCCTCTCCCCTGCCCTGAATAGCTTTCCTCAATCAAAGCTGTAAGAGTCTGCAAGCAGCGGGACTTTGCCCTGAGCCTGGAGGGGGCTAATAAAGCATTGAATGGAGAGAGTGACCCCTAACTGGCAGAGGGGTCCCCGCTGGGCCCGGGCCCGCGCCTGCTGCCTCGTGGAGAATCCAAAGGTCACGTGTCATTAGTCAGTGTCTTACAGCGACCCTTTCAAAATTATCGATAAAGGGGGAAGGCGACCCTTTCTGTTGAGAATCCCCCAAATGAGATTTTCTTCTCCTTTTCTATCTTCTTTTTTTTTTTTTTTTTTCAATGTTGGAAAAGCTGGGCTGCGACATCTTTTTCTTGTTTGCTTTCAGAGGCAAAGAGAACCAGTTTGAAATCAGGAGTTTCATGCTTTGGGAGACATAAAAGTCAGGACCTGGTACTTTTCTTTTTGCTGCAGTTTTTCCGTGAAGCCTTGGGTCTGAGAAGCCACTCGATTTGGGTTCCCATGAAAATTTGTCTCGTTTTGTCCTTGTCCTCAAACTCTTCTCAACAGTTCTAAAAACTCCCAAGGTGTATCTTTCCTCCTTCCTAACCTCAGTTTGGCCCAAGGCCTGGGACCTCTGTGAAGACATGAGGGGATGCACAAAACAGCTGTTAACCTCTGGCCATCTCCTTCTCTTCCGTGACTCAGTTTCCTCGTTGGTACAGCGTCCCAGGCCCAGGGGCAAGTGACCTGGATGACCTCAGTAGGGTCTGAGGAGCACTTGAAAGAGGTAATCGGCCCTTCCTCCAATGGGAAGAATGACAATGATCTTATTTCCTTTATTATTTACTTAGCCCCGGCAGACAGTTTACACCTGAGGCCAACATGGGGTTGTGGTGGCATTAATCTTTAATCCATTACCCTCGGATTGCTTCAGTGACATTCCTAGGTAGTCGTTATATTGCTTTTTATTTGTTGTACATTTTGTGAAGTAATTAAGGGCCACATCGTACCTCCTCTGCGATGCCTGCTGCAAAGGTAAATCTTGATGCATGCATGCGGGTGTGCGTGTACATGCGTGTGTGTGGGCAATACTGGCGTGTTGTATCCTGCACTTAGTAGAGAAGGTGGGAATCACCCGGAGTCAAAAATCCTCTGGGGAATTGCTTAAATCATTCACAGAGCACTGTCTCTGTGGTTATGTGTGTAGAACACTGTAGAGGAATAAACACGTACACAACAGACACAGAAGCAGCAGCATTGGAACAAATTCCTTTTGCTTTGGACATCAGATGAAACGCTTGGCTGGTATTTAGAGGATGGGTTATATGAATATTTTTTAAACACTAGAATCTTGTTCCTCAGGGCAAGATGTTCAGAGGCACCCCACCCTATTTAAATCTCTCGTGTTAAAATCGAAGTTGAATGCCCTTGTCATGTGACCTTCACAGTAATATTTTTTTCCACTTGCCATCTGTGGGTATTGGGTTACTTTAACTCCCAATAAATTAATATTCCCACGTCTCATTTGTCTCGTTGGAGGGGAACAGTTCTTGTGCAGGCCAGCACAGGCCACAGGTAAGACATGTGGTTTTATAAAAGCGATGACATTGAACCACAGTGGTACCTGTGACTGCGGGATGAGATTCCCCGCCCACCCCCCATGCCCCCAGCTGGCAGCTGCCTGGTGGAGAGCTCAAGGCAGGAGCTCTGGGGTTGTTGCCTCTCCCTCCAGCAGAAGAATTCCTGGAGAGGGAACAGGGGCTGCATCATCGTCCCACCCCTGGCCATTATTGGGCCAGGATGTAGCACAGAGCAGGCATCCACGAACATTTACAGAATGAGAGCATATGAAAAAGGAGCCTGGCCAGAGGCTGGGGGAGGGTGGGGGGAGGGGTGGGCAAGTGGGGAATGAGGTAATAGAGGTATGAGAAGGGGAAATTAGCAGGAAAAAAAAAAATGGGGAGATGGGGCTGTGAAGGCACAGCTGTTATGTTGAAGAAACAGCTAACCAAACTGAGATCCTTTTTTTTTTTTTCTTTTTTTTTGTGGTACGCGGGCCTCTCACTGTTGCGGCCTCTCCGGTTGCGGAGCACAGGCTCCGGACGCGCAGGCTCAGTGGCCATGGCTCACGGGCCCAGCTGCTCCGCGGCATGTGGGATCTTCCCGGACCGGGGCACGAACCCGTGTCCCCTGCATCGGCAGGCGGACTCTCAACCACTGAGCCACCAGGGAAGCCCCACTGAGATCATTTTTAAAATGAATGATTCACGGTCAGAACCTGTGTGCTCCCAGGGTTCCCTGACTGGGATGCTGGATTCTGCTCCCTTTCCTGACCTACTGGGATCTCTCCACTTCTCTCTACCCCTGCCACTTGCTGCTTATAGTTCCAGCCTGGTCTACTGCGGGGGGGCTGCAGGCCCCTCGGGGATGAAAAGGAAGATCCATTTGCCTTCAGTTCCTCTGGGCTGGACCAAGGCTTGGCCAGAGCCGCCACTCGGTGGCTTAGTGAGTGGTGGACAGCTTCTGAGTCCCACTGGACTCTCTGCTCACAAGCATTTAAGAGCCCACCAGGCGCTCTGGCTGGCTTGACATCAGGACCTCCTATGTTTTTCAGTTGTCCCCAGAGGACTTCCCAAACCAAGTCCCTAGCCAAGCTGCAGGAACTCAGCCTTGGTCCCTTCTTGAACATCTACTAGCCTGAGAAATGGGGCCCAATTGGGTTTGTCCTCCTGAGAAACAAGGCCCTAGGGTTACTGGATGCCTCAGTTTTCCCACCTATAAAATGTGGCTTTGTAATATTTCCTACCTCATAGAGCCATTTTGATGATTAAATGAACAAATGAATGAAGAGAGCCTGGCACAGAATTAGCTGCTATTATTATTGCTATTGCTGATTTTTAGTTTACTTTTTACTTATTTTATTTTCATCTTTACTGTTTACTATTTTATTTTATGATTACTGTTTGTTATTTCACTTCTTATAATGATTTGTATATTTGTGATATTGATTTTGATTCTGTGTGTTCTTTTTATTATTGATAATCAGCTGTTATGATGGTGATGCTCAATGATTACATTTTTTTTTTTTGCGTGACGCAGGCCTCTCTCTATTGTGGAGCACAGGCTCCGGACGCGCAGGTTCAGCGGCCATGGCTCACGGGCCCAGCCGCTCCGTGGCATATGGGATCCTCCCGGACCGGGGCACGAACCCGTGTCCCCTGCATCGGCAGGCGGACTCTCAACCACTGCACCACCAGGGAAGCCCTCAATGATTACATTTTTACCAGCCAGAATTTTTTTTACTGTCAAGCAGGAGTATGACATGCTCTTGCTGTCTCTCTCAATGTGTGCATCAATCTCAAATGGTCATGAGATGGTCACATACGATGCTTAAATAACTTTCCCTGCTCACCTGTGGTGGAGAATTTATACATTTATTTATTCCTTTATAATATTTTTAAAAATTATTTTTTATTTTTTAAATTGAAGTATATAGTTCATATACAATGTGTTAGTTTCAAGTGTACAGCAAAGTGATGCAGTTTTATATATATATATACACACACGTATATACATACATACATATATATGTATATATACATACATGAGTATATATATTCTTTTTCAGATTCTTTTCCATTATAGGTTATTACAAGATATTGAGTATGGTTCCCTGTGCTATACAGTAGGTCCTTGTTGTTTGCCTATTTTATATACAGTAGTGTGTGTGTATATGTTAATCCTAAACTCCTAATTTACCTCACCCTCCACCCCCACGTTCCCCTTTGGTAACCATAAGTGTGTTTCCTATGTCTGTGAGTCCGTTTCTATTTTGTAAATAACTCCATGATTTCTTTTATGTCCCACAAGAGGCATCAAAATGTGACATGACTCATTTGGCTCTGTTCAGACATCTTAAGAGGGCACAGTTACCAAGAGTAGGGGGACAGCGTCACCTGTGCGCTGCACCTTGGCTTTTTCCCATGTGGAATGTGGACAATGACAGCATCTAATTCGCGGGCCTGTTAGGAGACATAAATGGGACACTGTAAAGCTGTTAGCACAGAATGGTTCACAAATGCCAGCCATCGTGAGATAAGAGGTGGTTCCCGGGACCTCAGTTTCTTCCCCAATAAGTGGATGTGCTGCCTTACCGGGTCTTCATCCCCTGAGGATCTGGGCTACCCAGTAGTGGGGAAGTGTCCAGTTTTTTGTAAGTGCTACGTCACTAGCAATTCCCCCCTTCCTCTCACTTGCTCACCCTTGAATCCCCAAGAGCCCTTGTGAAAGAGAAAAGGAGAAAATACGCAGCATGGCCTTGCCCATTGCAGAGGCTCATTCCCACAGGGAGCCCTGAAGTATTAGCCCAGCCAACAGAGCATTGAAGTGAGACAGTAAACGGTACCCATCACTTCAGGAGCGGAGGAGACAGCAGGATTTTTTTCTTTTTTCCCTCTGGGGGATCGACACTTTATTAGCATAGAGATAAATAAGGCCAGATAAGAGTCTTCTGGTTTTACATCTGGGGCTGTAGGAACTTCGTCTGGGAGAGAAAAAAACATGACGTTTCTTGCTGGGGCGAATCCCAGCCGGGAGGAGGGAGGCAGGGGCCCACCAGGACGTGCAGCCAGCAGCTTCTCAGCGCGGTGGGAAGCAAGTTTTGACAACAGCAATGCTAATTGATTAAATGTTCTCATCAGAGATTACAGTGCAGACAGTGATCATATTTTTATTTCTTTTGGGAGGGAGGGCTTTCCCTTCCTTTAATAATTCTATTTATCCCTGTATATTCTATCCCAAACTACAAGAGGCCCCTGTTAGGTTAGGTGAGTTATTCAAGGACCCTGAGGCTAAATCATTCTTCATCCTAAATAATGTTTACTACAAATGACCTTGTGCGATTGCCTTTGGTTTTCTGGGTTTGATTGGAATTTGAGCCTGTAGCTGGCTGGGACCCTGGACTCTGGGTCATAGGATGGAATCCTAGTTCTGCTTTATACTGGTGTGTGCATCAGGGAAGGGATTTGCACTCTCTGGGTGGGCTTGACTTTTCTTATCTGTAAAATGGGGATTTAATATATCCCTTTAAAAAGTTACTGTGCAGGAGCAGGTGGGGGGGAAAAAGCTTTCTTTAAAAAAACAAACAAATCAAAAAAACAAATAAAAACCTGTGGTGAAAGACACCGTTAATATAAAAAGGCAGCCAGAGACTGGGACAAGACATTCACAACACATATATTTGACATAGGATGTGTAATCAGAATATATAAAGAATTATTTCAACTCAATAATAAGACAAATTTAAAAAACGAGCAAATGACTTGGACTCTTCACCAAAGAAGTTATGCAAATAGTCAGTAAGCCCATGAAAAGATACTCAACATGATTAATCATCAGAGAGTTGCAAATTAAAACCTCAATGAAATACCACTACACACTCATTAGAATGGCTAAAAATAGAAAGACTAACCATACTCCTGTTGGCCAGGGCATGAAGCAGCGGGAACTCACATACAGTGCAAGTGGAAATGTAGAATGGTAAGACCACTTAGATAAACATTTTGGCAGTTTTTTAAAAATAAAATTAAACGTATTCCTATTACATGCCCTAACAATTCTACTCCTAAGTGTTTACCCAAGAAAAACTTGACAACTTGTATAGCAGCTTTATTCATAATAGCCCCAAACTGGAAACAGTCCAGCTGTCCATGGGAAGGGAATGGAAAACTTGTGGTATACCATACAATGGAATACTACTCAGCAACAAAAAGGAATAAACCAGAGATACACGCAACAACATGGATGAATATCAAAAACGTTATGTTGAGCAAAAGAAGCCACACGAAAAGGTATGTACTGCATGATTTCATTTCTATGAAGTTCTAGAACAGGCAAAATGAAGGTACAATGAAAGAAATAAGACCAGTAGTTATCACTTGGGGATGGTAGGAATAGTCTGGAAAGGAGCATAAAAGAACTCTCTGGGATAATGTTCTCTATGTCTGTTTGGGCAGTGGTCTCATGACTGTGTACAAATTAAATGAGACATCATTGAGCTGTACTCTTAAGATTTGTACACTTTATGTACATAAATTATACTTTAATACAGTCATGTTAAAAACATAATCAGACATATTATTCTCATTATTGAAAAGAGAAAAGCAGACCAGTAACAAACCAACTCAATCTGGCTGCCCAAGAAATTCTCTTTCCTAAACTGACCCACTGGCAAATTCAATTCTATTTTAAAAAATGCATATTTTCAACCAGAATGGCTACAATGAAAAAAAAAAGATAGTAACAAATATAGGTGAGAATAAGGAGCAACTGGAATTCATCATGCATTGCTGGTGGGAGTGTAAATTAGTAAAACCACTCTGGAAAATTGTTTGACAATATCCGATCAGGCTAAACATTTGTATACCTTAAGACCCAGAAATTCCATCCTGAGTATATCACCATATAACTAAGTCCACATGTCCACCAAAAGACAGAGGCAAGGGCTTCCCTGGTGGCGCAGTGGTTGAGAGTCCGCCTGCCGATGCAGGGGATGTGGGTTCGTGCCCCGGTGCGGGAAAATCCCACATGCCGCGGAGCGGCTGGGCCCGTGAGCCATGGCCGCTGAGCCTGTGCGTCCGGAGCCTGTGCTCCACAGCGGGAGGGGCCACCACAGTGAGAGGCCCGCGTACCGCAAAAAAAAAAAAAGACAGAGGCAAGAATATATACAGAAGCACTCTTTGTAATGGCTCCAAACTTGAAAGTATCCAAATGGAAGTTGCAGTGGAATGCCTAAATGGATTGTGGTACAGTCATACACTGGAATACTACACAGCAAGGAGAATGGACCAAATGCAGTTACACACAACACTGTCATATGGAGCAAAAGAAGCCAGACTCAAAAGAATACACACTGCAGAATCCCACTTAGGTAAAGTTCAAAAACAGGCAAAACGAACCTACAGCGGAAGACATCTGAATAGTGGTTGCTCTTGGCGTGGGAGGTGGCAGGAAGTGATTGGGAAGGGGGCACGCAGAACCATTGTGGGATAAGGGAAATGTTCTATATCTTGATTGTGTTCATGGGTTCCACTGGTGTAGACATTTGCCAAATTCATCAAACCATGCTTTTAAAATGGTTGCATTTTATTGTATGTCATTTGTACTCCTCTAAAGTTGATTTTTAAAAATACCCATTTCAGAGGTTGATTGGAAACTAACTAGCACATGTAGCCTCTTAATAAATATTATTTCTGTCATCACTGAGAAGCATGTTGAGAGCACCGAAAGGGTGTTAGCTGATGAACTGATAAATATCCCCCTCCCCCAAATTAGAGATGTAGAGATGAATTTGATCCTGGGTCTGAGAACTTGGTAAAAGGAGTCAGCCTTGGAGGGCAGGGTGGGGAGAGGTTTTAGATAGGGCCACAGGAAGGGGATCAGTCAGCCCAGCCCCCAGATCAGATTTACCTTTCCTCCTGGGGACCCACAGCATGCATTTTGAGATTGGGGTTCAAACAACCATCATTGCTGTCAGGTCTGATTTTGCCTTCCATCCTTTTAAAAGCACATTTAGTTGTATGTTTTTGTTTGTTTGATAGTTTTTTTGTTTGTTTTTGTTTTATAAAAATGGTATATGCTCTTTCACAAGCAATTGTAAAACAGAAAGAAGAGAATAACCCCAATTCCCACTCTCTAAAAATAACCACAGTTAAAGTTAGGTGGATTTATTTCTAATCTTATCTGAGTGTAGATTCTTTCTTGCTATGGTTGGGATCATACTAACATAAGCAATTTCCACACCTTCATAAACTTTCTGCCAATGCCATTTTAAGGTACAGAGCATGTCCCGTGGTCTTATTAACTAACTCCTCCTTCCTGTTGTAAATTTTTCATTATTATAGCTAATTTTAAAATGGTTATCATTATTCAGAAAGATTTTTTTCCCCTGTGATTAATTTTCTCAGAATAGAGTGTAAAAAGAGAATTACTGTGCTATAGGAATATGTTTTTTGTTATGTTATACTATATTTATTTTTTTATTTTTATTTTATTTTTACATCTTTATTGGAGTATAATTGCTTTAAAGTGTTGTGTTAGTTTCTGCTGTACAACAAAGTAAATCAGCTATACGTGTACATATATCCACATATCCCCTCCCTCTTGAGCCTCCCTCCCATCCTCCCTATCCCACTCCTCTAGGTGGTCACAAAGCATGGAGCTGATCTCCTTGTGCTATGCAGCACCTTCCCACTAGCCATCCATTTTACATTTAATAGTGTATATATGTCAATGCTACTCTCTCACATCATCCCAGTTTCCCCTTCCCACCCTGTGTCCTCAAGTCTGTTCTCAACATCTGCATCTGTATCCTTGCCCTGCCACTAGGTTCATCAGTACTGTTTTTTTACATTCCATATATATGCATTATGCTATAGGAATATATATATATATATATATATATATATATATTTTTTTTTTTTTTTTTTAAATTTTTTGCGCGGGCCTCTCACTCTCATGGTCTCTCCCGCTGCAGAGCACAGGCTCCGGACGCTCAGGCTCAGCGGCCACGGCTCACAGGCCCAGCTGCTCCGCGGCATGTGGGATCTTCCCATACCAGGGCACGAACCCGTGTCCCCTGCATCGGCAGGCAGACTCTCAACCACTGAGCCACCAGGGAAGCCCTATAGGAATATTTTTAAGGCCTTTGATAGATAATGATCTTCAAAAACTTGGCATCACTGTTGGTCACCAGCAGCAGCACATGAGTTCTAATTTCATCACACTGGCAGTACTAGGTTTTATTTTTTTTAAATCATTTGTATTTGGAGAGACAAATAATCCTTCCTTTCTAGTGATATTCTATGAATTCCTTAAGACACTGATTATTTTCCCATATATTAGTCAATCAACTGATTTTCTTCTTTTGGTAATCATCAATCATGGACCTTCTCCACTAATCAGTTAGGATCTCAGATTCTCCTTTTGTAGGAAGATCACTGAGCCCAAAAGTGGGTAAATGACTAGACTGAATTCTTGATCTCTCTGTGCTTTCTACGATGAATCAGGAGTTCTGCCCCAGCCCCCAGAGCACAGATTCTCAAACTTCATTGTACACCAGATTCATTTGGGAGGGAGCTGATTTAACTGAAAGATGCCTGCACCCACCCGCTGAGATTCTGAGTTAGCAGGACTGTGGTGGGCTCTAGGAATCTGCATTTTTAATAAGTGTATCCCAAGATGATTCTGATGCTGGTGGTTGATAGAATGAGCAACAAAGTGAAAAACACTGCCCCAGAGGGCTGATGGTCATTATCATGATGGTCACATGGGCCAGGTGAGTTTGGCTGATGAGGAGTGAAAGGACTCAGTGTCACTAGAGATCACCTAGCGTAGAGTAAGCACTCAATACAGGCTTATTTCACTGGTTGATGTGTCTTAAGTCCAGGCATCCAGTAGGTGCTCATTAACTATTATTTCTGCTTAGCGATTAGGGGCTAGGCATGCAACAGACAAGTAAAGACAAGTCACACCAGGTACATTTAAGTGGTAGGCAGACAATAGGTGCTCGGTAAATGTGTATAAGAAGCAGCCCTGTGGCCGGTAGGTAGCAGCGACTGGTCTTAATGCAGCCCCAATATTATTTCAGGGAGAATGGTGTCGCTGGAAGGTTTCTTGGGTGCCTGGTCTGGGAAACTGAAGGAAGAGGTTAAAAGAACAACATACTTACATTCCAGGCTCAACCAGAAGAACTGGCAGATCCTGTGAGCCGGACTGTCTCCCCAGACCCTCAGGCTTGTGTCTCTCATGACGTGATTTGCCTTTTTCTGTGGTTTTGATGTTAAGACTTGAGCCTTTTTAGAAGCTCATTTGCCCATGGCAGCAGCCTTAGAAGGGTCCTTCCCCGGGCCAATCCTAGCCAAATGCCCATCCCTGGGTACCCCCTTTTCTTTCTTCTGGACTCCATCCTTCCATACTTCTGGAAATGAAGTCTTCCCTAAGACCCACGGGGAGAAACATAACTCTCTTCCCCAATGGAGTCGTCCAAAGACTTTTAGAAGGGTACAGAGGTAGGGGTCATTCTTTGAAAGATGGAACCCCTCTTCTGGGGTGCTGTTTTTTTTTTTTTTTAATAAATTTACCATCTATACTATTTTTTAATTTTATTTATTTATTTATTTTGGCTGTGTTGGGTCTTTGTTTCTGTGCTTGGGCTTTCTCTAGTTGCTGCAAGCGGGGTCCACTCTTCATCGCGGTGCGCGGGTCTGTCACTGTCACGGCCTCTCTTGTTGCGGAGCACAGGCTCCAGACGCGCAGGCTCAGTAGTTGTGGCTCACGGGCCTAGTTGCTCCGCGGCATGTGGGATCTTCCCAGACCAGGGCTCGAACCCACGTCCCCTGCATCGGCAGGCAGACTCTCAACCACTGCGCCACCAGGAAAGCCCCTGGTTTTTTAGTTGAAGAGCAGGAGTAACTCTCTGATTTCTTTGTGAATTGAATGCCATTTGGTGTTTTCAGGATACTCCTTGTGTTTGCCTGCTAAACAGTGTCCACAAGCCTTGTGGTCCAACCAGTCTGCAAAATTCCATTGTCAGCCCTGTAGAACTCCTGAAACACAATACCTCATAAGCATTCACCACAGTGTTTCCTTATGAAATAAGGGAAATATTGTCTGTTCATGGAGGTGTTTGCACATAAGTTATACCCTTCTGACTAGAAATAGCATCCATGTCAGCCGGCTGTACCCCCTGCAGCTAAACTCAGAGATTGTCACAGATATTGGAAGGAATAAAGACTGGAAGCATGGGAGGGAGGGAAAGAAGCAGGGTAGAAAGAAACTATGAAATCCTTAGCAGCCAACAAAAGAGATGTCAAGAATACACAGTGACATAAGATGTCCACAAGCCATCTGTAATTGAAAAATGTAAGTTTTATAGCAGTGCAAGTTCATTATCTCAGAAAAATATGTAAACCCAGAAAAAAGTCTGGAAAGATATTTATCAAATTATTAACAATGGCAATCACTAATGCAATTCCAGGAGAGTTTTACTATCTTTTTAAAAAATGTTTCCATGTGTTTTCAGAAGTTAATACAATAACTATATTGTGCTTTTCCCATGTATTCAAAGTATATACCCAAAGAGTGTGAAATGAAAAATAAAGTTTTCCTTCCTTCACAACAACCATTCCTATTTTTCAGAGCTAAATATGATCGACAGTTTTATTGTGTGTAATCTCAAAAAATTCAAAGCATAATAAAAATGTATACATTAGATATGTGTGTCTTTAACACAATAGCATCATCCTATATGCACTTATTGGGAAATTCCTGCTACCTTATTCCTTTACATAGCTAAATTTTATTCCATAGTATGGATATGTCACAAGTTATCTATTTAGTCTCCTCTTAGTGATCATTTAGGCCATTGATTGTGGGTTTTTTTTTTTATTCCTAAGTATTATATTGTAATTTTAAAAAGGAAGGAAAATAGTAAAGCAGGAAAGTAGTCAGGGATTTGATCACCTGGGGGAAATATCGAGATCCAGAGCAAAGGATTACAAGACACAAACAGCCAACTGAGTGAGTAAAATAAAACTCAACAAACCAAAAATTCTCTAGTAAACTTCTTCCTGGCCCTGTCTCCTATCCCTCTGACCGCCCATCCTAAGAGAATGGGGGTGTTCTTAATAACCCACTGACACCACAAGTCCCCAGAAGGAACAGTTCAATGACATTTCAGCAATTTCTTCTTTGAATCCAGGACACACAATTCTTTACCTATTGGCATGCAGATACATACCACCCTCTGGTAGAAGTGTTGGACGTATGGGTTTTATGGTTCAGGAGAGAGATCAATGCTTTACTGAATATCGGATTATGCAAACCTAAAACTTAATGTAGAGTCATCTCTTGAACATAGAGTTACATGTAGAGGGGAGTGTGCCTGACTTTGCCTGGAAGGCTCAGAGCAGGTTTCACAGAAGAGGGCGCAGTGGAGTTGGGTCTTGAAGGATGAATAGGAGTTTTCTAGCTACAGACTAGAGGAAGGGCGCATTAAGAAGATGAAATAGCCTGTGCAAAGACATAAACATTTTAAGTAAGGTTTGTTTGAATAATGGTGAGTCAACTGGTATGGCTGAAATACGGGGAAGTGGCTGGAATAGCCTAGAAAGACGAGTTAGACCAGGTTGTGAAAGTCTTTGAATGCAAGGTTAAGATTTGACTTTTCAGTCTGAGGGCAGTGGGGAGCTATGGAAGGTTTCAAGCAAGGAAGTGACACAATAGAGATGATCACATTGGCAGGCAGACTGGCTGGACATGAAGAGAGTTTGGAAGCAGGATGATAGACTAAGGCAAGACAAAGAACACTGGGAGTTTTGTTTGTTCCTGGTGATCCAAGTCCTTATCAAGAGAGCTAATAAGTATCCCACTAAGGATATTTCACTTTTAGGCATTTCTCTTGTAACCAAACTCCCATATAGGATAACGTACACGGGCATTTCTTGCGATATTACCTATATTAGATGGAACTATATAAAACTGTTATTTTTGTAGGTCCAAAAATGGTCAGATATGGATAATTTCATATGGTTCAACTTAATAGCAGCAAAAGGTCAGGCAAGACCTCAATGCTGATCAACAGGAAACTGGTCACTTGTGGCATCTGTGTGGCTAGACCAGCTTTATGTAAGTGTGTGTGTGCTCTAGAACTATCTTTAAGATCTATTAAGGACTTACTGTTCTTTTAAGATATGGTAATAATATTATGTGTATATTTCAAAAAGAATCATCTTTTAGCTATACAACCTGAAATATTTACAGTTAAAATAATACGATGTTTGGTATTTACTTCAAAATAGTCTGGGGCAGGGTGGGGTGGGCGGGAGGTGGGTGGAGATAGAGGATAAATGAGATTGGCAGAGAATGGATGCTTGCTGAAGCTGACTGATGGACACATGGGAATTCATATTACCCTTCTGTCTACTTTTATATAGGTCTGGCATGTTATTTCCATAATAACATGTTTTTGAAAATGCACAAGGTAGAACAGTTTTTAAAGAAAGCTGCTAACTGTGTAAAAGGAGGGAATATATGTAAGTGTGCATACACACGTACTATATGCTGGTATAGGCATAAAATAGTTTTAGAAGGAAGGTCAGGAGAGGGAGTTGTACTCTTTTTTACTTAAAAAAAAAACCCAAAAAACCCTTATCCATGTATTATTTTGACCCAGCAATCCCACTTCTAGGCATATATCCAGAGAAAACCATAATTAGAAAAGATACATGCACCCCAGTGTTCATTGCAGCACTATTTAAATTGCCAAGACATGGAAGCAACCTGAATGTCCATTGATAGAGGAATGGATAAAGAAGATGTGGTACATATATACAATGGAATATTACTCAGCCATAAAAAAGAATGAAATAATGCCATTTGCAGCAACATGGATGGACCTAGAGATTATCATACTAAGTGAAGCAAGTCAGACAAAGATAAATATCATATGATATCACTCATATGTGGAATCTAATTTAAAAAATGATACAAGTGAACTTATTTGCAGAACAGAAACAGATGTACAGATATCGAAAATAAACTTATGGTTACCAAAGGGAAATGTGGGCAGGATCAATCAGGCACTTGGGATTAACATACACACACCACTGTATATAAGACAGATAACCCTCAGGGACCTACAGTATAGCACAGGGAACTCTATTCAGTATTCTGTGATAACCTACATGAGAAAGGAATCTGAGAAAGAATGAATATATGTACATGTATAACCGAATCACTTTGCTGTACACCTGAAACTAACACAGCATTGTAAATCAACTATACTCCAGTAAAATTTAAAAGTAAATAAATAAATAAAAAGTAAAAGTGCGATGTAAAAACAAACCAAAACGTAGACCTGCGTTCTATTTGCAGCTCTGCACTAACTCCCAGTGTGTACTGCCCTCAGTTTGCTCATCCAGAGACTGTAGAGAGCAGTGCCTCCCTACCCGGTGTGGTTGGAATTGAACTAGAAATAACGTGGGCAGATTGCACAGCCCAGGGCCTGGAATAGGGATGGTTCTCAGGAATAATGATAACAGTGCTGAAGGACACATCATGAAATTGTATACGGGAAAGAAAGTCCTACGGGGCCTTTGGAAGGACCATGCGATGAAGTGTCCAGGTGCGATGCCCGTTTCATACTCCCTGTGTCCTTGCTCCTCGTTAGGCAGGGAGGCCGGGTTTCTGCCCCCAGCTGTCTCCAATAATCAGATTCGCGAGACCATGGCTCCACTGTACCCGTCACTTCCTACATGTGGACTCGACTCAAATCCCAGGCTCCTTCCTCCGGGGATGAACCCGAAAGCTGACTCAGCCATTTTTCCATGAGTTCATTTCTAGGGTGAGCTAGAGGCAGACCTTTGCAAGGGCCAGAGAGGACTTTGCTGGCTCACATTTCATCAAACTCTTCCATGGTGACGCTGGGGACGAGCACAAACAGCCCATGCATGAATTCCAGTCCAGGGGAGGGTAGATTACGCCTCGGCAGACGGTTGAGGGTGGCTTGCGGGTTTCTGGGGTTGTCTGTCTAGCACCCGGACACATACGAGGCCTGAACCTTGGCCCCCTTTCTCACCAATAACTCCATCCCCGCTAAGGCCCCCAACTTCTCACTCGCACCATGGGTCTCTCCAGGGCCCAGAAGGTCAAGGAGGATCAAACTAGCAGTGAGGCCCTGAATCCGACAAGTTGATGCCTCTGGAAACTGACGGTGAGGGTTAGATGCCTTAGGCGGCCTCTAGTGAGAGATTATTTCCTCCACTTTCTTTATTTTTTATTACAGAGGGGATTGTAAAAATTCTTTTCTTTCCCTCCATAACTAACCACATGGATTTGAAATGGGGGGCCCCTTGGTGAAAAGGGGAATCTGAAATGCGTGTCTGCAGAGAAGTATCATTTGGAAAAGGAAAGTGATCTCTGGAGCAGAACTTTCAATGGCAGAAAAAGGCAACGGATACTTTACTCACTCACCAGTTGATTGTCACAATCAAAAGCTCGAGAGGGGGAGGGAGGAATATCAATTGAACGAGCTGTTTGGCTTTGGGGACACAGATAAAGTAGGAGATGGGCTCACTTCCCCCAGATTGGCCCAAGATGAGCCATTGTGACAGGTTCCAAGAAACCCAGGCTTTCAGGCGAAAGGGCTTGATCTCTCACTCCTGATAATTATTTAAATAATATAATACATATTACGTATTATTATATATTATAAAGTGCCAACGTATACTGAGTATTTACCTTGTGCAAGAAACTGTCTGTGATAAATGCATTTTACGTGTGTTTATGCATTTAATCCACACAACAACCTTTGAAGGGATGCTCCCATTTTATTGATGAAGCAGTAGAGGTACCCAGAGATTAAGTTCCCCAAGGTTACATGGCTGATGGATACCAGATCTGAAGCCAGGTGGGCAGGCTGACTCACTAAACTGTGCTTAATCTGCAAAAGGAACAGAAAAGAAATGAACACTTTCCAAAGGAGTCTCAGCGCACTCTTAGGTGTCTTACCTGGCTAACAGCCTCTCCAGCACCTGTGAGCTAGGTATGCTCACTCTTAGGTCTCTTGTGGTTACAACCACAGAAACCCAATTTAAACTGGTTTGGGGAAAATAAAGGGGAACTTATTGGAGCCCATTCCTAAAACTACAGGGCAAGTTCTGGCTTCAGGCATGGCCGTCCCCAGGATGTGGTTCCTTTCAGCTTCCTCAGGTCCGTTGCTGTACCTGCCTCCTGGACATGGGAAGGAGATTCTCTGATTCAATGGGCCTGTGTCACTATTGAAAGTCAAACCACATGGACTGCAGCAGGTCAAGAAAGTGTCCAAAAGGAAAAATCAAGGTGCCATTACCAGAAGGGAGAACAAGCCTGGATGTGCCCAGTTGAATGATGTCCATGATTGTATGTCCCTGAGGAGGAGGTGGGGAGTCACAGACAGGAAGTGATGGCCCCAGACTCTTTTGACTATACAGGTTGGTCTCTAGCAATAGTAATAGTGATAATAACAATGATGATGATAATCAATACCATCCTCAGGTTGTTATGAGGAATGTATCACAGTGCCTGGCACATAGTAGGTGCTCATTAAAAGTTGCTGCACTGAACTGAGTAACAATTCTCATGAATCAGATGTGTCATGTGGCAATACTACCAAATTCTGCTCTGGCAAATCTAACGTAATAGGATATTCTTTTCTCTTTTGGCATTAAAGCAGAAAACAAATCCGTTTCGTTCTTTCAAGATGCAGAATAACAGAGGAGGCAGAGGGGTGGGGTGGGAGGGGGAGGGAGGAAAATCTATCCTCACAAGTCCTTCCAGGTATTTTTACACCAAAAGTCATGCCTCCAGCAAAGACCCTCACAGGCTCCCTGTGGAAAGCTGCTCGTTCATTTCTGGGTGGTGACGGCAGCACACACAGATTTCTCAAAAATGATTTCTTTACTTGCTCCAAGCCAAGCTCAAACACTTGGCCCAGTTGCAACTAATCTTTGATCCAGATTTAATGAAGGCACAGACATATGCCATTGGGATTTGAGACACACTCAGGGAAAAGTGTCGGCAGAGCAATTTGCTAACTAATGAATGGCTTTTGGCAAATGGGTTGTGAGCCAGGGTCAGAACGAGCTCTGAGAGAGGCAGGGGAGAGGCCTGGCTGTGAAGGATCAGAGTTTCTATGCCATAGTCAGATATCAGCCCTTCTCCATCAGCAGACCAGGGGTGTGGGTGATAAGGGCTGGACAGAAGCCTGGACAGGGTGCAGGCGCTGTGTGGACACACAGGAGGGGCCGAGAGTCAGCTGGGGAGTGAGGGAAACATCACAGGGGTCCAGATGAATGAGGAGGCTTGAAAGGAGGCTAAGGAGTCATGGCAAAGGAAAGTGCTGGATAGATAGATGGTCTCAGGACAGTAGCCGCTGGGGGGTCGGGGGGCGGGGGCATAGGGAGGAAGACTTCCTCACCTCCCTTTATACCCTTGTGTGTCTTAAATTTTAGATGCTATGAATGCATGTGACTTCATAAATGCACATTACAAATACATAAAATACGCAATTTGTATATATATGTATGTGATAATAGATTCTATTCATACACACATGTCTGTGAAAATTTAAGAAATGAACTGGAAGGCTGGTTTTTGCTTCTGGGGGGGCAGGAAGAGATCGAAATGGGTGGTAGATGGTTAAGGGGAATTAAGTTTTATCTGTAATGATTTATTTTTTTTAAGAAAAAGACTAGAAGCAAACGCAAAAGCTTATGGGCAATGGGATGCTTTCCTATCATTGTTGATGGTTTTACCATGTTTGTAAACATTTTCCAAAACAAAGCAAGACCTATCGGAGCACAGGCCTGGCACATCTGGGGAAGTGCAAGAGAGTATTAAGTGTGAAGTTCAGTTTCTGATGGCGGGAGAGGAGGGCTTGGAGAACCACGGGACCCAGGCCAGACACATGGCAGGGGCATCTCGATGTAGCTTTCAATGCCCAAGGACTCCCATCTCCCAGGCCTGATCCCTGGATCAGGATCCTTGAGTAGATAGATCCACTAGGAAGGAGACTGGCTTTTAGCAGGGGGAGGTGGTCCTTCTGGGCAGGAGAGGATTGGAAGGGGGGAGAGATTGGAGGCTGAGAAGAGAAAAGGACGGCAATGGTTTGGGCCTGAGATGTGGGTCTAAGCACTGTAGCAGCTGCAGGAGCAGAAATGAGAGGTCCCTTCTGAACTTTCCTAAGGCCTCCATGCACTCGGGGTGGCCCTGGAGGGAGGGAGGGAAGGGGGCAGATTAGCAGAGATCTGAGAGTCAGTGGGAATGCAATCACTGTGAGCAAAAAGCCAGACAATACCTCTTGAGTGGGGAGCACCAAACCTCGGAGGCAGCTTCGACAGACTCTGGGCCTCTGCACCCCAATCAGATCCAGAGCAGGTGAGAGGAGAGTGTGGTGGCCGGACCCACTCTGGATTTTCCCTCGCAGTTCCTTCTCAGCAAGGAGGCTTTTTCTGCAGCCCTGGGATGGCATTCCAGGCTGGAGTGAATGGAACACTTCGCACCCACTTGGCCAAGTCCATTTATTTTGATTATTCTCATACCCTTGTCAAAAGTGATGCCAAGGTGTATAAACAGACCAATTTCTGGGATTGTTTCAATCTAATCATATTAAATTATTTGCTCTCTTGGCCTTGAGGGGGTTCCAAGGGAAAGCGATTGAAGTCGGGTCCAAAAATAGCTACCTTTGATTTCCAATCCTGGTGCTAATGTGGGTGAACTTCTTAGAGCTTCTGGTGTTGACGTCAGCGATCCTGGGATGGTCTGAGTCAGGCACTGGGAGCCCAGGGGTGGGGGAGGGGCGGGGGGGGAGGTAGGCACCGCCTCTGCTGATTTTTCTCCTAAAGCCCCATGACGAGAAGAGACATTTTAAGGAAGGCTTTTCGCAGCGATGGTTTCACGTGCCAGCTGCCCCCACAAAAAGAGCATAAATCTATGTCAGGACTCTGCGTTGATTGGGAAGAAAGGGATTATGACCAAGTCTACTAGGGGAGAAAGAGGCCAGAGAGGAGAAAGAATGCCTAAAGTTTGACATGCTTTGACCACAGACCCCAAAGTCGAATAAACCTCAGTGAGAAGATGTGGTGAATGGGGAGAAACACAGCATGGCAGCATGCCGGGACTCTGGGATAAAACAGATGTGGGTTTGAATCCTGGCAACTTCCTATCTGTGTGACCTTCGGTAAGTTTCCGAGTCTCCCCAAGGCTCAGTTTTCTTCCCTGGAAAACACAAATCATAGGAATCACGCAGGGTTGTCGTCTTTTAAGGATGTCTGCAGAGTGGCTAACTCTGGGTACAGCTTGCAGAAGGCAGGCCTTTAAGTCAATGTGCTCCCTTCCGGTCCATTACAACACAGCTGCCTCGCACCACTTTGGGCCCTGGGGCCTTTCCGAGTGTTTTTGCACTTTGTAGGTGTTCATTAAATGTTTACAGTTTGATTCGAGGGCAATTCTCAATTCATCCTGCATTTATATAGTTCTGGTCTTTGGGGAATATCAATCAGGGCAAGACAGAGTCCCTCCAACACTGGTTCTAAGTAGGACATGTGAGAGCTGCGTTATGTGCTTTGGAGAAGAGAATATATTAGTCAGAGGCGTCTGATGGAGACGTTGCTGCACTAGTGTGTTTAGCCTGAGAGCTCCATCCTGATGCTGTGGACAGGGCTTGGCCTGTGTTTTCACCAGCTCTGGGAGAAGAAAGAGCCACAGTCATGTGGCTGTCACATTCCTGCCTGGTAACCCCCAAGTTCCAGGAAGATGATGTCACCCACAACCTTGGGTTTCAAAGGCAAATGTCCAGTCAGATATGATCTCTCCAGCTGTCTCCTGGGCATCTCCAGCTCGTGAGCTCATCATCATCTCTCTCCAGTGTTCCCATCTTAACAACTGACACCACCATCCATCTGCCGCCTGGAACAGAATCCTTCATGACGCTGACAAATGCTTACGGAGGGCCCACTTCTAGGTACTCGGGAGTCAGCAAAGAACAAAGGCAGACCAAGAACTTATCCTCATGGGACTCATATTCTAGGAGTAGAAATAGGGCTTTTCTTATTTATTCTGCCTCCTACATATGTTTCATACTAGTTCTCTTCTCTTCCTTTCTAATGCTGTTCTCAGAGTTCTGCTTTCATCTCTAGACTATTGTCAAACTTTCTCGCTGGTATATGAGCTCTTCTTCAACTCCCATTTCCAATCTATCCTCGGCACTGCTCTAAAATCGTCTTCCTAGTATTCAAACCTGATCATGTCACTACCCGCTTTAAAGTGGTCAGTGGCTGCCTATTTACTGATGGAAGCAAGTCTCAACTATTAGCCCTTTACAGTGAATAGAGAGGTTGCAAACAAGTGGCCTAAGGCCTGCACCTTCCAACAGAAAGAATTTGTTTGATGATCACAGTGTTGGCCTAGAAAGTATTTAAGATATGTTACCACTATTTACATATTGGGAGATATCACCCAAAAGTTCAAATTTCCAGCTTCTCTTGAAAAATTCTAATGTCTGGCAACACTGGGCCAACATTCCTGCCCGGGAGCAACTCTCTGGAGCTGATCGGTCTTGTCCACGTGACACTGGATTGGATATAGATGTTACTTATCACCTGATGCCTGGTCGCCTCGATTCATTTATGTTGGATCCTTGTAGGTGTTGGAGTTGTGACCCTAACCTAACTGAATTTCACTCTGAGATATATTCTCTAGATATATTCTCCAGTAGTGCAGTCCCGCTTACCTAGTTTGGATTTCTGGCCTCCAGAACTCTAAGATTAGTGTTGTTTGAAGCCGCTAAGTTTGTGATAAGTTGTTCCAGCATTAGTTAAAAAAACAGTCCAGATTTTAGTACCGGAAGTGGGATGCTACTGTAACAAATACCTAAAGATATAGAAGTGGCTTTGAGATTGGGCGGTTGCAGAGGTTGGAAGAATTTTTAGAGTGCGATAGAGAAAGCTTAGATTGCCTTGAAGACACTGTGAGTAGAAATGTGGACATTAATAAGCACTCAGAGGGAAGTGAGGAACGTGGTAGAGAAAAACTGTCTTAGAGAATGTTTAGACCACTGCAAACAGACACTTCGTAGAAATGTGGATGTTGAAGGCACTCTGGTGAGAGCTCAGAAAGAAATGAGCCAATGTTATTGGAAACTTGGAGGAAAAGGGATCCTTGTCATAGAGTGGCAGAAAGCTCGGCTCAATTGCAGTCTGCATTCCTCCGGGAAGCAGAACTTGTAAGTGAAAGAGCCTGGATATTTAGCTGAGGAGATTTTGTTGCAGAGTTGAAGGTGTGTCTTGGTTTCCTTTGCTGCTTATAGTAAAATATGGGGGGAAATAGTTACACTGAGGGAAGAACTCTTAAGTGCAAAAGGAATAAGGACTTGATGATTTGGGAATGACTCAGCTTACACAGATGCCATAAGATGCTGTCAAAAGATGCTAACATTAGATTTGCTCTCAGGAAAATGTGCTCTGAAGAGAAAGTGAAGGATGTGTCCAACCTTTTGCTAGTGCCTCAGAAGTATCCAAAAAAATCAGAGTCTACGGTCACACAGAGGGGCCTTTGAAAAGATTGAAGTGTGTGACTCATGGAGCTTCTTAGCAATCACAGTAGAAGCTAGGAATAAAGATAGAATTATCTAAGAAGACTCTTTGGAGGCGTCTCTTTTCTGACGGTGTGAATCCTCGTGACATATACAGGAGACTCACACTGTTCTTGAGAATTTTATATCAGCAGAAACATTGCCTGCTTGCACTGGCAGTCCTAAGATGATATTGAACAAGGCTGTCAGACTCCCAAAATTCTACAAGAAGGAAACAATCTAATAAAACTACTCAGTTGTAAATACCTGCTAGCCTTTAAGAAAAAAGGAAGAATAATTCTGAGAGAAGAATTTCTAACCTGCTAGCCTTTAAGAAAAAAAAGAAAAGCGGAAGAATAATTCTGAGAGAAGAATAAGTTCAGGGGGCAGAGCCGTGAACCACAGGAGATTATTCTCAGGTCTTGAAACCTAACGTATTCCTAGCTGGACTTCAGAATTGCTCGGGACCGGTAACTCCTTTTTTTTTTTTTTCTCTCCTATTTTATCCCATTTTGAACAGGAATGTCTGTAACTGGTATACTATGCCTGTCCCACTATTGCATTTTGGGAGTAGATAACTTGTTTTCTAGTTTTACAGGACCAAAATGGAAAAGAATTTTGCCCCAAGGTAGATCATACCCATGGTCTTACCCACACCTGATTTAGATGATGAAATTTGAGGCTTCTGAGTTGATAAGATTTAGATGAGATTTTTGAACTTTGAGTTGATTCTGTAATGGGTTGAGCCCTTTGAGGATGTTGGGATGGGCTGAATGAATGCACGTGGGATGGAGGTGAACCTATGGAGGCCAGAGGATGGACAATACGGTGACAAAGTTCCAGGTATTGCTAATGCTACTGTAGACTGTTGCATAAGTTCATTGAAGAAAATACTAAATTTACATTAGAGGTTTGTGAAAATAATGATGTAATTTTTTTCTCCAATTAACTTCACGTTAAGAATCTCTGACTGGGAAGAGGTGATCCTTGGGAGACACTAGATTCTTTATGCTACCCCATCCTTGGTAGGTGGAACATCATATTCTAATACATCAGCCTCCCAAGCTGGAAAAAAAGAAGAAGGAAGGGGGGAAACAGGATGTAAAAAACGTTTTCTGTGAGTTGCATTTACCTGTTGTCAGGGGTGAAATTTTTCCTGGAAGTACCCAGCAGATGTCTTCTTTTGTTTCGTTGGTCCCATGGTCACACTGCGAAGTGACTACTTGCAAAAAGGAATTAAGTTACCATGATTGGCTTAGACCAAGGGGTCCACAAACCTTTTTTCTTTAGAAAGGCCTTTAGGGCCAGATAGTGTTTTAGCCTTTGTGCGCCATATCGTCTAAGTTGCAGCTCTTCACTCTGCTGTAGTAGCAAGAAAGCAGCCATAGACAATACGTGTGGCTAAGGTGGTCAGAATTAGCAGACAAAAATACAAGCTGCTCAATAAAATTTACGCTCCATATCAACAACAAATGATTTTTTAGTGTAAGTATATCCCATGCAATTTTGGGATATACTTATACTAAAAAAAGTATTTATTTTTTATCTAAAATTCAAATTAAACTGAACATCCCGTATTCTCCCTGACAACCACAGGGGTGGCTATCACAGTGACCAGCTCATGTTGATTTGCTGGAAGCTCTCCTGTTTTCAGCACCAAATCCAGAGTTTAGGGAACCCATTCTCTGACCAGCCACGACAGTTGGTCACTCAATCAATAGATCTTTGTGGACTTTGCAATTTGAATTTTTGTATAATTTTCACAATTCTTCTTCTGATTTTTTTTCAACCATGTCAAAACATGAAAAACATTTTTAGTTCACAGGATGTACAAAAACAGGCAGCGGGCTGAATCTGCCCCGTGGTCAGTAGTTGGCTGACCCTGGGCTTGGACCATTCATGATTCATTCCCTGGGGATGGACATATTACTACTCCAACAAAATGAGGGTTCTGTTAACCGGGAATGGCTGTTAGAAAGGAACTAAGGCTGTCTGCTCTCTGCCAAGTTTGGACATCTCCTTTTCTGAAGACCTGTGTATTAAATTCTCTGAGGCTGCCACAGGCAATGGATTACTTACCCTTCATCTCTGCTGCCTCCCAAGCTTGTGTGTTTTCCTGAGAGGCTTTTTAGACAAACTAAGGGTGTTCTAGACAGGGAGAAAAAAATCTGCCCCTTTTCCTCTTTCATGTAAACTCTGATCTGGAGTGAGTCTGATCCTGTCTCTGAGCTGTAGCTCTCTGAGCTTCCATAGCTCAGCCTGACCAAGGGAGACAAGAAGATGTCTCTGATCTTTAAAGCTGTTGGGTTTTCATGACTCCAAGTGTATACATTTACGGAGATGATCTCATCGAATTGCAGGAGAACCCACTAGCAGACTATCAGTGTCCATTTTTAGAGGAGGATATTGAAACTCAAGCATCCGCTTTATTCCCTGCAACTTATCTGCCCCACTTCATTTCTCATCTCCACTTTGGAGGACCAAGAAGGAAGAAAATCCCCTCTAAAATAGGGACAGTCAATCCTACTGTCCCTGCTCATAAACTCCAAAATGAACAGAACTCCAGATGGTGCCTGTTTATCTGTGGTTCTAACCCAATTAGGACAAATTATCATTTCTTTGGTTTGATGTGTCCCCTGGGCATCCTTAAACAGTCAATAAAAACCACACAAGAGTTTGTATTGTTTCAGCTTTTCCATCAGCAACTTTTATGATCAGATTTAGAAATCGGTTGTAAAAAAAAAAAAAAAAAAAAAAAAACTGGTTCCAGACCTCAACTTGGCAATAGTGGACACTTTAGTTCTTTCCTGTCCAAAATTTAGAAGAATTCCTCCCTGGGCAGTCTAAAGAGAGAAACAGAATGAGTGAGCTGCACAGTCTCTTGGCCTTTGAAAAGCCTTTCTCTTCTAAATGAGGATGCGGTCATTCCATTGGTACTGAGAGGAGGCAAATAAATGGACAGAAGGAAAAAGGAAAGCAGTCCTCACCAACTTATCTTTCTGGCTTTTTGAGTTTTAAGATGAATGATCCCACGCCTATGAAGTCAAAATCCTGAGAAGAAAGCTCTCATGCATCTAGTGAATAAAGAGAATGTGGGTTAATGAATCCAGTGGTCACGTTGAACAGAGTGGAGCATTTATTATCCTTTTTGGAACAGCTGATCCCTACCAACTGCAGATGGGCTTTGAGCAAATGCCACTGCATTGAGACATGGTGGAGTGTCCCATGCCTGCCCACACATGGCTGCCCAAAATCTCTCCTGCTTGTTCATTTCCAAAGATATCGTTGGCTCTTTTCTTCGTCCACTGGGTCATGATGAGGAGAGCACCCTGGGTGACCACGACAGACATAGTCAAGATCCAGGCTTCCTAGGGTTTCAGAGCATTCAGACGTTACTGGGTTCTTTCCTGCTGACCCATCACTCCTTCCCAGGATGGACTTCAAGAGAAACAAAACAAGGGTCCTGTGAGGTGTCAAGTCAAGACTTGTTCTTTGCCCAAAGAGAACCTTCTTCAGCAACAATTACCACATCATAGTAAGCACTCAGGAGAGACATGATGTAAAAATGAAATTACTGAAAACATTTTTGGACTAACACTTGGCTTTATATAAACTCACAGACAATCCTATAAGGCACTCAAGCAGATTATGGGTTTGAGCAAACCTGGAAAATTGCTGCCATTATATTGTTATCATTAACACCTTGTAATTAGCCCTAAGGAATCCCAAAGTTCTCTTTCTTGATTTGGCTTTAATGAAGGAAAATTGCTACCTTTGCAAGTTGGATGGCGCCCGTTCTGATTAACCTTAAGTATACAGGACTATTATTTTGAAAATGTTTGCTGTCGTGTGAAGATTAGCATTACATACTACTGGGAGGGGGCTGGGGGCAGGGAAGGTGGAGAGGAAATGTCTCCTGTTCTCCTTTTTGGTCCTCCCACCCCCACTCCAAGGAAGGTGAATCATGGGCTTACTTCAGCTGTGGTCCTTGCTTGGAAGATCAAGAATGAAAGCCTGTGAAGGCCATGACCGCAAAGCCTTGGTCTTGGCCAAGCTCTACTGGCAAGACTGTTGGCTGCCAGCTTCTCAACCAGTTGATTGCAGAGGCTGGTGGGGTAATTGTACAGGGTGGTTTTACCATTGCCTTTAGAGTGACCCTATGGTGATGAGATCACTGGGGAGTTAGCACCTAGTGCAATAAAGCAGGTTTTATTTGCATGTCCCGGAATTCTCCAGAGACCCCTTCTGAAGCCTTCACAGGCACCGTGTCTCCAATGAAATGCTGCCAACATTCATAAAAGATCCCTCTGTATATCCCTTACCTCCTTTCCCACAGGCGAGACTTGATTTTCATTACCTTCTCTGGGAAAACCATACATTAAAGAGAACTCGTTTGATCTTATCTGTAATTAATTTGTATTTTGATAATACAGAGGAGGAATTTTTACATGTGATGACTTACCTGCTTCATTATTTTTCTCTTTTGAACTCCTCTGACCACTTAATAACTCAAGCTGAAGCCAGGTCGATTATGACATTTTCCCCACCCACCTTTCAGGGAGGGGAAGGTGTTGCCTCTCACATGGAGACAAATTGCTTCAAATAATGACTTTGTGCAAAATTAGTCATACATAATTGAAAAATTCTCTATATGAATACCAAAGTAACTGGAGATGATCAGTTTACATAGGGCTTCCTGCTAGAAGCCGCTCTAACTAACCCAGGAGCTTGGCAATTGGTAAAGTTTTTTTGTTTTTGCTTTGTTTTTCTTCCCCCTCTCGTCTCCCCATCAGAAGGTGAAAAAGTTATGTACAGGGAGGGATGGTGCAATGCTATTCATGCAGAAGTGTCTTCACCATCCTCATAACAGTAATAATAATGATCATAATAGTAGTTCCACTCAAGAGGCTGACATCCGCCCAGCGTGAGAAGAAGAAATGATATCTTGGGGGTAGAAATTTCATGCCGATCTTCCTTGAAGCTCACTAGAAAACAATGGCAACCATTTCACTTGTTTCTAGGAGCCAAGGTCTAGCCGCCTCCCTGCCAACTTGACATCTTGTCTACCTCCCCTAGCGAGATTCTTGATGTGAAACACATTGGAGTAACTGTCATCTCTTTGTGAAACAGAGTTAGCTCCTCTGAGGTTTTAAACACCAGCTTGAGACAGCGGTCCAGCACTACATGGACATACCTGGAGTTGAATCCTGCCTTTGCTTCTTACTAGGTGGAACACTTTGGGCAGATCACTTAGCCCAGCTGTCAGGGGTTTGGAAACCTAAGAAGGGATGTGAAAAGGATAAAATGCTGACGAATGCAAGCCAGTGCCTGGCACATAGTAGGTGACTCGCACACCTGCTGTTCTTCCCCTTTCCTAGCAGGGTTAGTGAACTCGACAAAGTCAGGGCAAAGCTTTGTTCTTGCCAGCTCCTCCTGCAGGTCTGTAGGGAAGCGTTTAATCTCCCTGTCTCAGTTTCTCTCATGTGTAATGGGATCATAAGACGTGACAGCTGCCCATCTCTACGGGAAAGAGGAGGATTAATGAGTTAATGTTTATAAAGGGCTTTGAGGTATCTCTCTGAAAGTCGTTTCAGATGTATTTTATCGGCATATTAAGACTTCTATCATCTGTGAAAAAGACATTCAAATAGGAAAACATAATCATAACTCAAAGTAGCTAATGAGGATATTATGAATGTAAATTCACCACCTCAATTGCTTGTTTATAGAGTAGTTTCAAATGAAAAGGAGCGCGCCTGTCCCATCCGGAGTGTGTCGGACCTCCTTCAAATAACGCAGTGCGCTCCAGGGGAAGGGCTGTTTCTGGAGCATGGGAGGGAGATAAAACAGAGGTGGCCCACAGAGTGTGGACGCGTTGAGGGAAGGGATTACACCTTTTATGACTTCTGAGTGTTGTCTCACGTAGACTAGCTTAACCCTTCATCATCAAATGATGAGAAAAGTTACGCACTGCATACCTTAGTCAAGAATTCACTTCTCCTGGACTGGTGTTTGGAGGCTAGAAATCATTGATCAGTAGGAAATAATACAGCTACTCAGAAGTAGAACAGGTGTGGCCTGAGTGACACGCCCATTTAGTACCCCCATTGCACAGTATTTCTCAGCTTTTAATATTCATTATTGTCCCCCTAAGGAGACTTTTAGATATTTTTTCTAATCTCCAATCTACCCCCTCCTCATGGTATTTTAATATCACTGTATATCTATTTTACGGATTGTGTGTATGTTTATACATTAAAAGAGGAAGATTTTTTCACTCTCTCGACACCAGGAACCACTATTCCCATCCTTGGGGGCAATATCCACCCTGCTGAGAAGGTGTCCTTTTGAATGAAATGGGACAACAAGCGTTTCATTTGTTAACAAGACCCAAAGTCCTAACTTGGCCTCAACTTTGTTCTCATGCACACCTCCCCAAATAGACATTCTTTATTATAGGGAACTCTTGGAAAGAACCTAAAAACTCAAAGTCAAGGATCGGTTAAATACAAATCGTGGTGTATTCTTAACATGGAACACTTTACTGCCAACACACACGATATTTACATACATATTGGTTTACGCAGAGAGCCTTACAGAGGACGATTGTTGAGGGAAACAGCAGGCTACCCAGTGGTCAATACGCAGATACATTTAGAAAAAGCTTAGAGTTGAACCTGCCCGTGTTATTGCTGGGCGGCTGGGGAATTTAAAAGACTTCTTCCTCCCTCCCTCCCTCCCTCTTTTTCTCCATTTTCCCTCTTTGTTTTTCTTTCTTTCTTTCCTCCTTCCTTCCTTCCTCCCTCTTTCTTTATTTCTCTCTTTCTTTCTCTTTCTTTCTTTCTTTCTTTCTCTTTCTTTCTTTCTTTCTTTCTTTCTTTCTTTTCTTTCTCTCTCTCCTTCCTTCCTTCTTCCTCCCTCCCTCCTCCATCCCTCCCTCCCTTCCTCCTTTCCTTCCTTCCTTCCTCTCTCTCTTTCCTTCTTTCCTTCCTCCCCCATTCCTCCTTCCCTCTCTCTTTTTCTCTCTCTTTCTTTCTTTTTTAGTTTAACCTGTATTTTCTACTTTTTCTATAAGGAACATATATAATTGCATAGTTAAAATAAGGAAATCTAAAAATTCACAAAGAACACTCACATCATAGACGTCTAAGAGTCACTTTTACAGTGGTATGAGGGTTCCACATGATGGTCCAGGCCATCTGATGAGCGCCTAAGTGGCCTCCTAGGTCCTCAGCAAGGACAACTTTCTGCCCACCCTCCCTGTTATTAAATGCTCTGTATCCCCTTGGGGCAGCAGCTCAGGATTCCCCAACTCCAGCCATGGGTCCCAAAAGGCAATCTCAGACCACCTGCCGTGAAGATTCTCTGAAAAGTCTGCCTGAGGCAAAAGCAGTGCACGGAGGCAAATGTCAGTCAGAGCCTGGGTCCTCCCTCTCGACCTTCTTCCGGCTTCTTGGACCCGGTGAGGCCATTGGAAGGTTAAGAACTGGGCCTGGCTCAGCTTAGCCCCAGAAGAACTGCATCTCCTGAGGCGTTGTTTTTTTTTGGCGGTACGCAGGCCCCTCACTGTTGTGGCCTCTCCCGTTGCGGAGCACAGGCTCCGGACGCGCAGGCTCAGCGGCCATGGCTCACGGGCCCAGCCGCTCCGCGGCATGTGGGATCTTCCCGGGCCGGGGCACGAACCCGTGTCCCCTGCATCGACAGGCGGACCCTCAACCACTGCACCACCAGGGAAGCCCAGGTGTTTTTTTTTAATCATCTCTTCTTCGCCCTCAGTCTGGACATTATACCATTTAATGTCAAGTTGCTATTGACCGTCTGGTTCTTCGTGGTATCTGTTTAGCACTCAGGGTGGCATTGGGCGTGTAGCAAAAATAAATGTTTTCTAATGAAGAAATGAAGATATTCGGCCTTGGGTTAATCAATATCTACATAGAAAGTTCAACAGGGTCTAGTCACAGTGCCTGCCAGAAAGTTAGCTCTGAATATAAATAAATTTCTTGAAGAATTTCACAAGTAGAAAACGTGTCCCTTAAATGCTAGCATTCCTATAATCAGAGATTGAGAATTATGGAACCCATTACGTTTCCCTTCTTGACTTTGATTTCTTCCCACTTTAGGGCTTTTCTACTTGCTATAGATTCTACCTGGAACCAAGTCCCCCAGACTGTTTGCTGTTCTAACGTGTCCTCACCTCCAATGTGGCTTTTCCAGACAATCCCTCCTGACCCTCTCCATTAGATCAGGCCCCCTATTAACTATTCTCAGAGCTCTCTGTACCCCCTCCCTTCCCCTGGCACTTATCACAGTTGTAATTATACAGTTATATGTGTGATCATCTAATGATATTAATAACCAGCATTTAATGAGTACTTATTATGCGCGTAGCACTGCGCTAAATGCCTCAATTCTGAGTCCGTCATCATTTAATCCTCATGACAATACGGTGAAGGACTATTATTATTGTCAGTGTACAGAAGAGAAAACTGAGTCTCAGAGGGGTTACCCAATTAGCCCAAAGTTGCACAACCAGTTAGTAGCAGAGTCAGGATTAATATTCAAACCGCCTGCCCCTCCCCCAAAGCCTACACTGGGAGCTCTTGTAGTAGCAGAACCTTCCAAAGCATGTTCCCTGGGGCCAAATCCAGACGTTAAGAAATTAGGAGTTTCTACATGAAAATACAGATGTCTGGTTTCTCTTGAAAAATTGCAAGTTGCAGCCACGCTGAGGCCCGTGCCCTCATGACAGCAATCAGCTGAAACTGGGTGACTGCTTCCCCACTGTATGGGACACGCTCTCTCCAGTTTGCCAGTGGCCACTTAGCCCTCTTTCTGCTGTGGCCACTGTGCTGCTTCCATCATTTACTTAAAATGTAATCTCCTCGAGCTAGGTTCCAGGTCATGCGCAGAGAGGGGAGACAGGTATATAAGGCTGGTTACAGGGCAGGAGATAAATTCAACAATGGGAATGGTATGGCTGGTGCTATGGGAGTCCAGAACCTGACTCAGGTACTTGGTGGGTTTGGGGAGCCATGTCAGGCTTCTCAGATTAGGACCTTCTTGAGTGGAGTCTTGAGAGATCTAAAGAGTTTTCCTGGAGAATTGGGGGACAACTCCCAAGCAGACAGAATAGCATATGAGAAAGACATGAAAGTTAACACATATGGGAAATACTTAAAACTTCGAGTAGGGGCTTCCCTGGTGGCGCAGTGGTTAAGAATCTGCCTGCCGATGCAGGGGACACGGGTTCGAGCCCTGGTCCAGGCGGATCCCACATGCCGCGGAGCAACTAGACCCGTGCGCCACAACTACTGAGCCTGCGCTCTAGAGCCCGCAAGCCACAACTACTGAGGCCTCGTGCCACAACAACTGAAGCCCACGTACCTAGAGCCCATGCTCTGCAACAAGAGAATCCACCGCAATGAGAAGCCCGCGCACTGCAATGAAGAGTAGCCCCGGCTCGCCGCAACTAGAGAAAGCACAGGTGCAGCAACGAAGACCCAACGCAGCCATAAATAAATAAATAAATAAATAAATAAATAAATAAATAAAGTTCCCTTAAAAAAAAAAAACTTCGAGTATTTTGGTATGGCTGAGCCTGGAGAAAGGTAGAGAAGATGGACATTGAGGCTGGGGAAAAGGGCAGAGTCAGATGACCAAAGGTCTATGTGCTAGGGTTGTCATTAGGGATTTCCATAAATACTGGGGCCCTCCTCCCCACTCCATGATCCTGGGAGGAGCCTTCTTCTCTGCCCCCTTTGACATACAAGTGGTCATAGGACTCTCTTCCACCAATGAAATGTCAGTAGAAGCCACACGTTTCTGCCAAGTGAAAGTTTTGAGTCAGTCCTCAATTCGCTACATTCGCTGCATCCCCTTTTCCTGCCTTGGTGTGATGTGGGCACATGAGGAGATGAGCTTTGTCAGTCTGGGCCCTTAAATGACTCTGATGAGAAGAGTCCTCCTCCCCCACCATCAACGTACAGCGGACCAGTAGCATGGACAAGAATAAGCCTGTTGGGTTCACTGAGATTTGGGGACTGTTTGTTATCACAGCAGGACGGTGCCCGTCCTGACCAATACATCTGCTGACCCCAGGAATTTTGAGTTGACTTTGTAGTCAATTCTATGCTGGTAACATACATGAGTAGAGAGGCAGGATGGAGTATTATGAACCAGAGAGTAATGTCTCACCCACCAGTGGTGCGCCACTGACTCCGGGTACGTGGGGCTGGTGACTTCTTTCTATTCCTAGAAAAGGCCTTGTCCTTTCACATCTCCATGCTTTTGCTCGTGTAGCTGTGTCTCCCTCTGTCTCCACCTGGAAAATTCCATGGCTTCTTCGGGTGCAACTTAAATGCCATTATTGAAAGTAAAGGATCCTTGAACCTGCACCCACCACCAGCAAGATATTTTGCTATGATGGCTGTCACTAGTGCCAGGAGAGATGGCACACTGAAATGCCCCGTGGGGCTGAGCAGGTAACGGAGTCAGTGAGGTGAGCAGGTGAAGCCCACCGAAATTGAGGAGCATGGGCCCCAGCTTCACCAGCAGACACATGACTCGGCCCTAGCTATTCACAACCAAGTAGGAATACAGGCCCTAACTTATCCCATCTTCTGATTTTTCAAGAGAATCAAGGAATCTGCAGTCATAAGGGAAATCTCCAGATCTGCAAAGGTTGGAAACTATTTTAAATTTCAAAGAGCTGTGAAAGCCAAAACTTTTCTTTTTCTAGCCTGGCCCTTAGGCAGCTAGTGTGTGTACTGGGTTGTGCAGTGGGGGAGTTGTGAGTGGATTTGTAAGGAGAGGAGGAGCTGGTCCAGATCTGGGAGTTGACAAGATCCTTCAGAGATCTCTCTGGGGAGAGATGGAGGCAAGGAGATGAGTGAGGAATGAAAGGAGATGGGCACTAGGGGTATTTGATGAGGGTGCTTCCCGAGGACCGCTCTGGCTCTGTATTTCTATCCCTGTTTGAGCGCCAATTGCAGGGCAGTCACTGGGCTAGAATCTGGGGGTATAATGTGCTAAATAACAGGACCCTGCCCTCCAGGAGCTCTTGACACAAGATCATTTATCAGCTACAGATGAAGAAAACCCCAATCATAGTATTTTAAAAAGCTAGAAGTTTATTTCTCTTGCACAAGGGAAGTCCAGAGGTAGGCAGATGGTCCAGAATGGTTGGACAACTCCATGATTATCAGGGACTCAAGCCCTTGCTCTCTGCCTTCTTTGTCATCCTTACCATGTGGCTTCCATCTCATGGCCCAAGATGGCTTCCAGAGTGACTACCATCGCATCTGCATTCCATCCAGTAGGAAAGAAAAAATAAATAAGTAAAATAAAGGGAAGAACACTTCTCTTTTTGTGCCATTAGCCAGAACTTAGTGACAGTCACACTCAGCTGTCAAGGTGTATGAGAATTATCTTTATTCCTTGTGCCCAGCTACAATCAGAGCTTCTGGTACCAAAGGAGAAGGGAAGAACAAACACTGCAGGGCTACTAGCAGCCCTGGTCTCAGATGGGGCAGAATATAGTCTGGCTGGGGGTATTTGGGGGACTGAGTGTCCTTTGTAACCCCAGGCCCCTTAGCCCAAATCATAGAATGAGAGGACCAAGTACAGGTCTGAATTCCAGCAAATTTAACAAACGAAGCCTTTATCACAATGAACCCATAGCGTAGTGGAGGGGAGAGTGATGATGTTCAGGTCCCTCTGGCTTCAGAAGCCACATCGTCAGTGAGCCAGTGGGAAATAACGCATTTGGGAAGCCTGCATAAACACACACACACACACACACTCAAACACACTTACACGTACACATGTACACATACTACATTCCTTCTCCCTGCCACCCCAACTAGTAGGGTGGAAGGAGGGAGTCAGATTGGACTGGCTTGCAACTTCAGTGCCACCGCTTGCCATGTGATCTAGTTAAGTCACTTCACCACCTCAGAGGCTCAGTTTCCTCATCCATGCAACGCAGCAAGGAAGACCCCCACTGCCAGCCTGAGGTGTTGATTCCATGAGAGAAAAACGTATCAAAAGCAACTCGTACAACTCACTGGGGCTGGCGGTTGCCAAAATGCTGGTTTCCTTTTCTCTTTCACATCAGCTTCACAAAAACACAACTAGCCTGTGGGATTTTCAGGCAAGAGAAAGCTTTGGTTGTGGCCTAGGTATTAGAATTGATCAATGATGTGATTGGGAACCCAAAGGACACAGGGCCAGTTAGTTTCATCACATTAACATACACATGACAACTTTAGTAATATGGGTTATTCACTTCAACTGATACTTATTGTCCTGGGCTGGGCTGTGTCTGAGAAACAGCAGAGGCACCCGTAAATGGCTCGCTACATTTGGAATGTGGCTATCATTATTTCCGCCAGGAATGACATGCATGTCCTCTGTTACTAAAGGGGGGTGGAGCACTAGAAACCTTATTTAGAAAAGCAAAGCCATCAGCCACCTTCTGCTCTCCATTGCTCCTTGCATGGAGGTCACTGTGTAGCCTCCTGCATAAGAGGCCAGCCGAAGAACAGGGAGCTGCCCTGTCACTTGAAGTCTTGCTGAAGAAAGTTTGTCCCTAAAGTCAGAGGTCTATGTGGCCCAGGCAGGAAGCTGTGAAGTTCATTTGGAGCTGAGTCGTGGCCATGCTGGCAATGGGGAAGGGTGACCTTGGATTGAAGGTACCATCTTGCCTCGGGCATCACCGCGCTAGGAAGTAACCAGAGTCGATTACAGGGAGGCAGCCTGGGTGTCACCCCGGGGAAGGGGTCAGGTGACTGTCACCTGTTGGCAGCTTGTAAAACTACTTGGAGAGGACAGCTCCTCCGAAGGGACACTGTCGAGACTCCTAGGCCAGAGGATCTGCCCTGGAACCCCAGAGACCCCTGATCTCCTTGGAATCCTCTCCCGTGGCCCACAAGGACCAGCTGCTCCTTTCTCCTGTAGATGAAGGAGTATGTGTCAGAAAGATGGGCAACTCAGGAAGAAGAGAAGCATTTTCCAAGATCGCCAGAAAGCAGAGCCCATTCACTCCTCTCGCTGGAAACATCACCCATCCTCCCTGACCTTGTCTCTCAGCGAATGGCCTCACCATCCATGCACTCCACTGCGCGAGATTTATAAACCCTGGAGTCAGTTTAGTCTGCTGTGCCTCACATTCCAAAGACGCTGAGGGTATTCAGGTTGTATATAAGTTTTAGTGATTTAGCGACACTCCAGGGACCTGGGCCACGTGTTGATTTGCTTCTTGTCTTCTCTTCTCCTCTAGACTTTTCTAACCTGGCCTCCCTCCTTCCTCTGGGCTGCTGGGGGCCCTGCCTGGCCTCCCTGCCTCTGGTCTGGACCACATCAGACTGTCTACCTTCCACACACGCCCCGTGGGCTGTTCCTAATGGGCTTCTGAGAACTGTGCTAACTCATTGCCCTTTGCTTTTATCCAATCTATTTTAAGCCAGCAGCTTCTCTTTTTTTGGTTTTTCTCGATTCTCTATGCCAGGTAGGGCGGCTATAGGCTTCTCCTAGGAAAATGTCAAAAAATACAATTGTAAACAGGGTCCAAAGCGATCATTCCTTTCAATTCCTTTATCTGAATCCTTTCTCCTAGATCCGCTGCCATTCATTTTTGTGTATTCTTACTGACTTTTTCTCTGTCTGTATTTGCATACAAACTCACATAGTTTGGGGGTTCTAGAAATCTAAGTGAGATCCCACCATGTATTTTGTTCCCTAGCTTGCCGTTTCCCCTGAACAACAACCCTTGGGGAGCTCAGGGCTCCGTTTCATTCTTTTTGTGAGCTGCCTACTACCCTATAATAGGGGCAAACTGTGATTTATTGAGCCAAAGACGCTGAGGATATTCAGGTTGTTCATAAGGTTTAGTGATTTAGTGAGACTCCAGTCAAGACCCTTAAATACATAGCTCTACGCGTGTGTATTTTTGTCAGGGTGATTCCTGTGAACCGCATATCTGGGGCGGAGGGTGAATTAACTATTTAGACGCAACCATGTGGACACTGTTTGCTTAGAGCACTCACGGCTCTGCACAGCTCTCGCCATGAAGGCCGAGCTCTGTATCCAGGTCTGGCCTGGCCTCCTACTCCTACGTGCATCCCCCCCAGGCCTCGACTGAGCCAGACTTGCCTCCATCGTCTCAGGTCTTTGTGCGCTTCCAGGCCACACGGAAATGTCCCCTTCTCCTCCTCTGCCAGCCTGGCTTCTGCTTATCAATTAAGACCCAAGTTACTTTTCATTGTCTCTGAACTGTCTTTAAAATAACCCAATCTGAAGGATCACAGTGCTTTGCTCACAAACCTTTACTTTGGCACAGGGCAGGTTGCAATTACAGTGGTTTGCCTGAGTATCACCACCTGCTCGTTCCTGAGCAATTCAAGGGCAAGGCCTGGGTCTTATTCATGTTTACATCCCTGGTGCCCAGCACTGAGCCTGGTCAAGCAAACGCCGAGCAGATGATCGATGAGAGAAGGGGTGGGTGAGGGAGTGAACTTGTGCTCCTAGAGACTTCCTGGGCACAAGGGAGATTCTGGTCTTGACCCAGTTTCTAGGGGAGAAATGGCCAATTTTGTCCTCTGTTTCCAAGGTATGTAGTGTGGTGGACAGAACAATGCCCCTCACCCCCAAAGGATATCCATGTCCTCATACCTGGAACCTATGAATGTTACAGGTTATAGGGTGCATAGCACATGCAATGTTAGCATCTAAAGTAATACAATAAGCAATTATTAAAGCTGCAGTGACTGGAGTTCCAATCTTTACATTTACTAAGCTTCAATCCATTCTTACCTGATTTTTAAAATTGAGATATAATTGACAGGTAACATTATATTAATTTCAGGCATATAACATAATGATTCAAACACATATCTATTGCCAAATGATCACCACAGTAAGTCTAGTTAATAGTTAACATCCAACGCCCCACACAGGTTTTTTTCTCTTGTGTTCCCCTAGCAACTTTCAAATATACAATACAGTATTATTAACCTTACGTGATGTTTAAAACCTTATTTATTAACTGAAAATGTTGCTTGCTGATAAAACTTGCCCAAATGCTACCACTGAATGTACAAGTCATTGATTATGCCAATACAACAAAGGTAACCACATGTTTGAGGATGACAACATGCCAGATACTCAGGGGAAAAAAGAAATACACAAACTAAACAAAACTCATGCAATAAACATCTGAGAATCTGGACACTTCATATCACTGTTTTGAAGTGTTTCGTTCACATCTTAAGATGAGTGTATCAAAACCTTGGCATGATTTAATTTCAAGTCACCAATTTTGTTTTTACTAACAGCAGAAAGTTATGCTACACAGACAATGCCAGGACTGCTCGCTATGACCAAAGGGACTTTGCAGATGTGCTTATATTACAGATCTTAAGGAGAGGTTATCATGGATTATCTGGGTGGGTCCTAAATGCCATCAGACATGTCCTTATAAGACGGAGGCAGAGGGAGATTTGTCACAGAAAGAGGAGGAGGTGCTGTGACCCTGCAGGCAGAGCCAGGAGGGATGTGGCCACAAGCCAAGGTGTGCCAGCTGCCACAAGGAGCTGGGAGGAAGCATGGCCTGGCCCACTCCTTGATGTCAGCCTGGTGAAACTGATGTTCAACTTCTGGCCTCCAGAACTGTGAGAGAATCCATTCTGTTGTTTTCAGCCACCAACTCTGTGGTAATTTGGGACAGAGACCACAGAACACTAATGCATGTAATAAGTGTTCCAGAAGTTGTGCAGGCTCATCACAGATTACGGACGGAGCTCTTTCCTCAAAGCTTGCAGGGTTCCCCCCAAAGCAGACAAGTTCAACTAGAGTGAGGCAATGTGAGAACAGTATAGTGAAATGGCATCTAACTAGGATTTTTCGCTTAGCTTAGAAACTTAAGCTTGTAAAAGCGAGAAGGTGGGCGTGGCAGTGGTGGGGGAACTCAGGCAGAGAGCAAGTTGAGCTGTGGGAAATATGGTGAGAATTATGAATGCAGGAAGACTGACCTGTCAGTGGTGGTCTGCGGTCGTCTATACTCGGCTGGAGACGTCGCGTGATTCCTTAACTCTTCTATATTTGGGATTGTTGGACTAGATTGTCTTAATGCTTAAGTTATGTCTTGGCAGTTAACTTGGTAAATTTGGAAGGCACATTGACTTACTGGCCTCTTTTATACTACTATTATTATTATTATAACATTCAATGGTCCCACAGTGATCATTTAAAGAGTTAATGTAGTTTTCCAGAAGTTCTGAACATATTTTTAGCAGTCTAGGAATTTGGCCCAATACAATCACAGGGCTATCATTTTTATGAGGGTGACTTTTTTTTTCTTGCACAAATATTGTATCCACAGTACGATGGGATCAAAACGTGGAAAATGGGTCGCAGTCCCACCACTCAAACAATTCTTGCCCATATTCCTTTCCTGTCTCTGTTCATTCACAGACAATTTATCATCTCAATTACAGTTTAGATGCAATTGTGTAAACTTCTCTTTTCTCTTGATATTCTAACAAAAGCATTTTCCATGATGCTACTTCGTGTTCATAATAGGAAAAGACTGTGTCAAAGTCTTTTGAGTGGATGCCCCCAAACTAATACGACAGTTAGTCCGTTGTTGAGCATTTTGATGGTTTCTGATTTTTTTCATTGGTGTAAATAAGGCTTCAATATAGGCTGGTCTTCCTTTTGGATTATTTACTTAGGTAAATTTCTAAGCCTGGCATTACTCCGTCCAATCATATGAAAATTAGGAGCTTGCTTTTAACAGATACACACTGCAATATATAAAATAGATAAACAGCAAGGACCTACTGTATAGCACAGGGAACTGTATTCAACATCTTGTAATAACCTATAATGGAAAAAAATCTGAAAAAGTATATATATACATATATATATATGAAAATGAATCACTGTTGTACACCAGAAACCAACACAACATTGTAAATCAACTACACGTCAATAAAAAAAATCATATGAAAATGTGTATGTTTGAAATACCTTGTCTAATTATTTTTCAACAAGGCTGAACCAATTAAACCTGCCCAACAGCTCTGCTGGTGTGTTTCAATTTCTCCCTCGTCTTTACCAGCATGAGATGTTATCATTATTTTCCACTGAATTTATTTGATATTAAATAGCAGATTCGTGTTGTTTTCATTTGCATTTCTTTGAGTGTTCTCAAAGCTCGAATAGCTTTTCATGTTTGTCCCTTAATTGCACACATTACGGCTCTTCTTAGCTCAATTACATATTAGGGTCTGGATTTTTTCTCTGATCGAGTTAAATGCACTTTTAATATCCAAATAGGTATCGATTTTGTCTAATGTATTTACTACAATTTTTAAAAACATTTCAGGTCTCTTCTTTGTTATTTAAATTACAGAGTCGTGTTGGGAGTCATATCTCTGAAGTCAAACAGACATGAATTCAAATTCCAACTCAACCACCACTTGATCCTGGGTAAGTGCTTAACATTCCTGAGCCTCAGTTTTCTTATTGGCAAAATGGAGACACTAGTGTCTTCTCTCCTTGGAGTTGATTTTCTTTTCCAGACTGCTCTTTTGCCTTTTATATCAGTTACTTCTGCCCCTACCCCCACCCCTCATGTAGAAGTTTTACGTGTTTACATAGTTGACTCTGTCTTTTTTGGTTTTTCTTTAAAGTTCCCAGTGAACTGTCTCTGGTGCATGTTCTCAGGATCACAAATGATTACAGCTCTTTGGTGCTCAAATGTGTTCCAGATGGGCCATGCTCACATGGTAGCATCAGTTCCGGGCCAGCTTTTCAGCACGTAGGCTCCTACTGTCATCCAAACGACGGTGTCTGGACTCGGAAGGTAGAGGTTTTCCAGTACAAAAGGGAAAATGAAAGGGGTTACTCTAACCCTGACGGAATTGCCCATCAACACCCCCAAATGAAAGTTAATATTGTTCTAGCCATGGACAAGAATGCCAAGAATGCTTTGTAAAGTTTTATCTCTTTGTAACTCTCCATTTTAATTATTGTCAGGAGGTGACCTACACGCTCGCCAGGGAACTTTCACCCCCCACCCCCTGTACTGGTGAGAGCCGTGATCCACTGGAGACAGGGCCCCTGCTCCCCACTTCTCTGCCCTTCCCTCCACTGTCTGATGATGAGAGAGCTGGCACCGGAGTTTGGATTCTGCCTCCACCACCCTCTAGTGATGGTAAAGTCTCTTGTGCCCTCAGAGCCTTAGTTTTCTCAGCTATAAAATGGGAATAAAGGTACCAATCTCAGTGTGTTGGCCGTGGTGTTTAAGTGAGACCATAGAAGTGGTTAAGGGCTGAGATGAGGGTGAATATCATCTCTCTGCCCAGTTCATGGCAAATTTGACCATGATTCTTACTCAAAATCTTTGAATGACTCTCCAGTTTTAAAGCCTCAACTGTTTGGGTCTTGAGACTTTTCACAATCTGACTCATGCTCCCTTCTCCAGTTGCATTTTCAGCTCTGCTACTTCTCAGCCACGTGGTCAGGGTCCAGTTATTTAATCTTTCCGTGTCTTATATTCCCCATCTGTAAAATGGGATAATAACCCTATCTCATAGCGTTTTTGCAAGGATTCAATCAGCTGCTACGTGTAAAGAGTTCAGGAGAGTATCTGGCATCTAGTAGGTGCTCAATAAAAGTTAGCTATTATGATCATAATTATTTTCATCTGCATCCCCCACAGTGCACCCTGGTCCCTATGGCCCCATATCTTTTCAGGTACTAGTCTCTTTGTCTGGAAGCCCATTCTCTCCCTCTTTGTTGCCTACTCATCCTGTCCTGAGCATCCTTCAAGACTCAGGCCATCTGGGCCTCATCCAGGAAGCCGGACCAGGCTGAATGAGGTGCCCTTTCTGAGGCCCACAGAGCTCGCCATGCTCATGCCTATGGCAGCCCGGTCCAGGGGGCCAAGCAATGGCTCTGGAGTCAGGCTTCATTCCCAGCTCTGCCTCTCGGTGACTACACCAGCTTGGGCAAGTCCCTTGACATCTCTGTGCCTTTTGACATTAAAAAGATAAGATTTAGGCAAAGAGCTTAGAACAGTGCCTGGCACATGATGAGCATACACTACAAGAAACTATTAATTTGACATCATTCATTACACTGTACAGTAGCTATCTTTATACATTTTTCTTTCCTCCCTCAAGACTCTGAGTGTCTTCAAAGCCAGGATTATGTCTTATTCATCTCCATCCCCAGTATCTGGCACATAGCAGGTGTTTAATAAACTCTTGCTAAATGTAATTCATCCCAAAATGTCTTTAAAAATTTTTTTTAATTGAGATATAGTTAATTTACAATGTTGTGTTAATTTCTGGTGTACAGCAAGGTGATTAAGTTTATATATATATACTTTTTTTTCAGATTCTTTTTCTTTATAGGTTATTACAAGATATTGAATACAGTTTCCTGTGTGACTTTAGGCAGGTTGATAACTTCTTGAGCCTTAGTTTCCTCATTTGTAAAATGAGAATAATTTTATCATCTTCCCGGGGTTTTTTGAGTGTTAGTAATAAGGTATGTGAGAGACACACCGTGTTTCTGGATGGAAAGCCCGAACAACTGTGAAGATGGGGAGTCTTTCCAATTAATTTAGTCAAAAAAAATCTCAGTGGGCTTTTTCTTTGAAGTCGACAAAGTGGTTCTCAGTTTATTTGGAAGAATGAAGATGTTGTAACAGAAGAATTATTGAGTGAGAATTCTCATCAGATGTTAAAATGCATCCGTAAGTTCCAGTTACTAAAATGGTGTAGCATTTGAACAGAGATGGGTTCAGCGCTTATTGGATTAAGAACAGACTGTCTGAAACCAATTCCTGGGCCTAGGAGACTTGCTCTGTGATGAGGAAGTGCTGCACAAAACTTGGATTTAATCAATAAAGGGCACAGGGAACACTGGGTATTTGAGAAAAAAAGAGAGATCATCACCTCACACCATACTTTGAAATAAATTCCATATGGATTATAGAGTTCAATGTAACAAACAACACACAAGACGTTAAAAAAAAAAGCTAGAAAGGGAATACATACATATGTTTGTTTTCCATATTTAACAGTATAATCCATCTGTATTATTCTCCCCTCAGAATAGGACATAACTTTCTTAAGAAAATGACAATGGGAGAATATGCACATAAAAATATGACAATATGATTACATAAAATTCAAAACTAATTTTTTTTACTTTAAAAATCATAAAGTTAGGGACTTCCCTGCTGGTCCAGTGGTTAAGAATCCGTGCTTTCCACTGCAGGAGTCGTGGGTTTGATCCCTGGTCGGGAAACTAAGATCCCGCATGCCACACAGTGTGGCCAAAAAAAAAAAAAAAAAAAAAAAATCATGAAATTAAAAAAAAACACAAATCAGGAACACTATAAAAAATAACAAGGGACTAAAATCCTTCCATGTCTAAGGTTATTACAAGTCAATATGAAAAACAAACCAAAAAATTCAAACAGGACACATGGAAAAACAGTTCACCCTCCCTAGTAATCAAATAAAAGCAAAATTAAATCATTATCAGTCAGGGGACCCCCTTGGTCAAAATCCCTCAAGGATTCCTCATTGTCTTAGAGATAAAACCCAGAATAAGTAACCCAACATAGAAGGCTTCTTGCCTCTCTCCTCCTTGCCTCTCTTTCCCCGGCCACTTCCCTCCACGTCAGGATGGAGTCTTCCATCCCATGCTAATCTCTCCCTTTTCCTGCACACGGTGCTGCCTGAGATTTTGCACATACTGTTCCCTTTGTCTGTAATGGCCTTCCCAACCCTCTCCTTGGTGAAGCTCCATCTACCTGGCTTTTAATACCTGGCTGAGCGTAAATTCCAGTTCGGTTTGTCTTGTGCCCCTGCTCTTGGGAAAAAGTGCTTGCAAGTGTCTGGCAAGTTATGATTCCTCTTAGAGGGAAGGGACACAGAGAAAAGCTTGCGTTCTCTCAAACGGCCTGATCTGCCTACATTTTCTTCTGGGAAGCAGGTGCAAACCTCATATTGGCCCTCGGAGCTGGGATAGCGAGGCTAGTAGCAAAGGTGACATTCCTGGTGGGCTTGGATAAAGATTCACAGAGACTGATTCCACGATGCCCTCCCGACTCTGCCTTAACCCAGCTCAACTCAGGGCCAGCTCAGAATTAGGCTGTCAGGTAAAATCAGATGCAGGTTGTTCCCGGACATGGGACATGCTTATATTACAAATTCTTCTTTTTCTCTCAATCTAAAATTCAAACTGAACAGGGCATTCTGTATTTTTATTTGCCACCTCTGACCACCCTAGCAGAGATGGAAGCTGAAGGGTGACTGCCCAATTTTCAAGACTTTGGGAGGGACCATGGTTGCGGATGGGCCTAACAAGGACAGGGGACTCACTGCTTGAACCCTGAGTCATGACTGATGTCCCAGATGGGAGACTGCTCCATGCATAGTGGCTGCTGCATGCCCTCTGCGGGAATGGCGTCCCAGTGAGGGTGGATTTTTTTTTTTTTTTTTTTTTTTTTTTTGCAGTACGTGGGCCTCTCACTGTTGTGGCCTCTCCCGTTGCGGAGCACATGTGGGGCGTCAGGGCTATACAGTGGCAAGGGCAAGGTCTCTTGAACCAGATGGATTTGGGTCTAAATCTCAACTTAGCTGTGTCACCTTGGGCAAGCTCTGTAACCTCTCTGAGCCACTGTTTCACCATCTGCAAAGCAGGGATCATAACGACTGCCAAGGGCAGCTGCAAGGATTAAATAAGAAAACATGTGAATTCACCGAGCATAGTGCTTGGCATAGAATAGCCACAGGTGTTTTCCTTGGACTACCTAGAGGAAGGAGAATACCAAGAGTTCTACCCTGATGCAACCAAAAAGGACACAACCTCCTGTCATTTTGTTTTCCTGTAATAAGATGTATGGTATGGTGTTATCTATTGATTATCTATCCCTACTTCAATTATTATCAGTATTTAAGATCCCTCTTCCAAGTATCTTCTTTAATCCTTGTGTTAAAAGTTGTTAGATAGATCTTATGTTGCCACTTTAGAGTTCAAGGAACAGACGCACAGCAGTCAAGGTCATGCAGTTGTAAAGGAAACAGCAGCAGCAGCTGGGTCCTTACTGTGGGCTTTCCTGGCACTAACATCTTCACACACCTCACCTCAGTGCACCCGTGTACTCAGTGCACTCAAGATGGCTGTTCTCTCGCTGTCTGTACCAAGCCTGCTTTACTCACACGACTATCCAGTCCTCTTGATCATAGGGCTTCATTAGTCCCCGGTCACTGATGAGCCCACCTGATATCAATCTCCCCTATAAACGGTAACCTCCTTCCTGCCGAGTAGCAAATACCGCTGCCATGTCCTGGGGTGTCGCTCCAGGACCCTTTGTATAAGATTCTCCTGTCCAATAAACCATTGATGTCTCTGTCGCTGTCTCCGGGCTCTTTCTTTGGTCTCGAGGCCGGGCAACTACAAGGCTTGCCTGCCCGAGGGGTACAGCCCAACAACCTCACAAACCACTTTTCAAGGTCAGAATGATTTTCTCCGTTAAGAGAAGGCGTAAAGCTCAGAGAGGGAATGCGTGTGTCCCAAGTTTACGGAGCAGTAAGTGGTGGAAGTAGGATTCAAACCCGGATGTCTTTGGGCACAAAGCCCACCCAGCTGGGGATGGAAGCCTGGTCCTCAAATCCTGCCTGAGACTGCCCTCCCAGCTCATATGTGGTGTAGACAGTTCTCACTCGGTAGGCATTGGCTGAGTGAGTGGATGGATCAAAGGAGAGGTAGGGAAATGCCTTCCATGTGCAAAGTAAGGGTTTACTGAGCCTTTGCAAAGCCATTCCAAGATGAAAATCAACATTAAAAAAAAAAATGTCTATCTCACCAAAGGTGCTGTTTTAAATGTTTGACACCAAAACAAAACCAGAAATCTCTAGCAGACGTCAGGCTAGTATCTCCTTTAGTGCCCATGACCCCTGGCCCAAGCCCACGGGATGCTTGCGTTAATTCAGGATGCCCTGACGGACACTCTCTGCGTGGTGTTCGGGACCCAGAGCAGGACCCCAGTAGCCAGATGCCTCTGAAATGTGCAGGATTTAGGGCCTGAGTGGCTAGTGGAGGCAGTGGAGGTTGTGAAACCTTCGAAAAGCCTTTTCCAGCGACACATTATGATTAGCCAGTCTGTCAGGATTCCTCTGCTTCCTGCAGAGAATACACACCACCCGGAAAGCCTGGGCATGCAGACGGGAGGGTGGCAGGGCCACCAGCTGTACTTCTTCTCCTCCGAGGAGCCCCGGGTCTGGCTTCTTGTGCTGTGCAGCCCCCCTGGATGTGGTCTTACTCGCCCTGGGCCAAAGTGCAACCATACGGAGAAGAAATTTTGGAACAGTTACTCCCTAATATATCAAGCTCAGACCTTGTCACCCAAATGGAAGCCCCTCTGAGGAAGGGAAAGGAGGAGGGGGCTGGCGTTTAATGAGCACCAACTCTGTGCCATGTGATTTAATCTGCAGCCTCTGGATGTCCTCACCATCCTTCAAGTGCCAACAGTCCTCAGCTTGGGGCCACCTGCACGGGGCAGGGGGGCAGGGAGTAGTCACAGCTGGGAGTAGTTTCCCCTCCCCAGAGGAAGCGATGCAGCAGTCAGAGACGTTGAATCTCCCCAGGACCTCCCAAGCTCCCAGCCCCCTCATCTCGTTTTCACATGATGGATTGGAGGAGGAGAGACAGCAACCTTGGGTCCACTCCCTCCAGGCTAGAGTCAGCCCTCCACCTGGCACACAGGCCCCCAGTGACCTGCTTTCTCCTGGTCACCTTCACTCCCCCCACACCCACCCATGTCCCCCTGTTGAAGGGGCTCCCGGACTGTCCCCATCAGCGGGGCACACTGGAGTGCCACCAGCTCGAAGGCATTGCTCGCCACTGTGGGGAAATTCTCCCCAGTGCCCAGCTCAGCTGCCCCCAACTTTCCAAGACTGTCTTCTTCTCGTTGATGACCTCATAGTGCCCCCCAAAAGAAGATTTTTTTTTTCCTTGACAGTTGAAATATCGTTGATGTTATCATCCAAAGAAAAGAAAAATTTGTAACATTCTCATCAAACTTGGGTCTCCCAGGAACAAGCCCCAGTCTCCAGCAAGCAGGGCAAGCACACTGTAGCCGTGTTTGCAGACCATCCCCTGTTTTTGACCTTGGCTCCTTGGGAGCTGGGCCGTGGCAGGTGCGCCCTGCATCTCAGACTCCCCTGTGGTTGGCATAGAACTGGCCCCGGGGCTGTGCCCGATGCGTACTTGCGCCATAAACCAAGAAACAAGGAGTGAGTGAGTGACCAGGTATATTCCCCGTGAGTGACAGGCATGAGGGCTCGTGCCCAGGTGTCCTGACTGCCGTTGCCACACAAGTCACTCTCTATGGCCCTGCCTGGCCTCTGAAGCTTCCCTTCCTTCTATGGGTACATTCTGTTAGGCCGTTAATCTCCCCCAGTTCCCAGTGTACCTCTGAACTGACTTTCCAGTGGGGTGATGGATGGCTCTGGCCCTTTCAAACCAGCAGCCCCCCTTCAAGTTCTTTCTTCTTCCTCTCTTACTCTTTATGTGTAATTTTATTATTTTCCATGACAGCTCACATTATAAACCAAGATTAAATGCGTATAAATGAAAACATACTCTACATGGCATCATGGCATTACCGTAAAGATCTTTTGAGACGGACAAATTAGCTGCTGGATTCGGAAACTGAAGTTACGCTTCTGGAAATGTAACTTCTTGAAGAAGAAAAAGGTGTTAGAACCAGTAAAGATTTTATTATAAGCCTAGTATTAGCTCTTCCTTACTAGCAAGCAAATGTTTTAAGGGAGGGAGGGATCGGGGAAACCGATGGTTTCTGAGGACCTACTGTGTGTCGTGCTTACTACATGTCTTTTCATGCAGCAGTGACAAAGGCCCAGATGCAGGCAACCAGGCTGCTCTGGCCTCAAATTCTGCCTCTGCCATTTCCTAGCCAGGTAAGCTTGGGTTATAACCTTACCCTTCATTTCCATCAGATGGGGAAGACCATCCTGACCTTAGCCGCTCTCAGGAGGATTAATTAAAATAAAGTCTGCAATGGGGCTAGTATACACAAATTCAAAGCAAAATAAGTAGTAGTCATTTATAACAATAGTATTAGTAATCCTCAGATGATTCAGCCATAAAGCTATTTGGCCAATGTGAGTTTGAATAAATGAGCAATTTGGTCAAAACAATTTGTAAGAAAGCTGAGTGGCCAACAGAGCAGCTTGGTCCCAATAAAAATTTGGTGGAAAATGAATATCCCCAAGAGTTGACATTTGAAACATCCATTGCAAATCCATCTTCCTCTACGCAAAACATTTCTGCACTTTTCCCCCAGGATTTTCTGTCATCTTTCTGTTTTGTTTCCGCTTTATTTTCAGTAATAATTTATTCTTTCTCTTGTAACAGGGCAAAGTTGGGACATAGTAAATATTTAGTTGTAAGCGAACAACCTGTGTTGCCAAGGAAAGAGGAAACAGTTGAGATGATCTCATGTACCAAGGTGATGTCAGTGAATTATGGAATGTCACAAAATAGTGTGGCATGAACGCATTTTTGTAGAAAAATCCTCATAAACGGCCACGGCTACATCTGTATCAAAGGTTGAGAGTAGGTGGAGAGGGAGGTGAGGCTACGGGGATTCTTTATGCTTTTATTTTGCTTCTCTCTATAGATATTCCACTATTTCTGAGATAAGTATGCTTCCCAGGAAGAAAGACACCAAAAGAAAAAGCTCAAAACTTTTTCAGTCTTTTGAACAAATTTTAAAAAAAATTTTAAACGGTCTCATTGGTTTCAAGTCAATTCTACCCTTTCTGATGTTTTGCTGTTTTACAATTTTTCACACATTGAGATTGAGATTATTCCGCAATCTGTGAAATAGGGACACTAACATTTGCCTCCAGTGACGAACAGAAGGATTGAGTGAGCTGCTTTATATAAAATTTCTTGCACAGTCCTGGCTGCATAGTTGGTCCTAAACAAGCCATAATGAACGGTTTCCATCCTGTGGAAATGTGTTCTAACAAGTCTTCGTTGTTGCATAGTTGGTTTGTCTCTTTCGCCTATAGATTGTTCGGGTGAATTCCTCCCGGTGGACGTGAAGAGTGTTCTCCCATCACCTTTGCCTGCATGACTGTGACATCCTCCTAACTGGTCCCCTTGCACTCAGCCCCCTCCGCGTTCCAAGCTGCTCTGCTCACAGCAGCCGGAGCTGCTCCTTTTAAAATGTAAACTCAGTCACACTGGCTCTTAGAACTCCAATGGCTTCCCATCATTTTTAAGTTGAAAGTGAGGACTGACTGTGGCCTACAAGCCCCTGTGCTATACCAGGCGTTGGCCGCTTTTTCAGGCTCGTTACCCGCCTTGTTCTTACGCGTTCACTGAGGACGATCTACTTTGGCCTCCTTGCTCTTCTCAGCGCACCGAGGCTGCTTTGTCTCAGGGCCTTTGAATGTCTCATCTATTCCCTTTGCTGAGACGCTCTCGCCCTGGACGTGTGCCTGGCTCCCTCTCAGTGCCTCGGGGGTCTCTGCTCAGTTGTCACCTCCTCAGCTATGCCTTCCTGAGCCTTTTGCCTCTCTTTCTTCATGACATTATTTGTACTCAATATTTAACATTCATATGTCTATTTGATGCCCCTCTTTCCTACCCAAATGTGAGCTTCCCAAAGGGATGGACCTTGTCAACTTTGCTCACATCCAGGCCTTAAAAGAACGCCAGTATATTGCACTCCTAGTAAGCATTTGCGGAATGCATGAGTAAAATAAATGAGTTAAGGGACTTCCCTGGCAGTCCAGTGGTTAAGACTCCATGCTTCCACTACGGGGGGCATGGACGGGTTTGATCCCTGGTCAGGGAACTGAGATCTAACATGCCACGCGACCAAAAAAAAAAAGTGAGCTAAGTCTGACCTTAGTATTCATCACAAAGAGTTTAAATACAAATGATCTCTTGAAAAAGGATTAGAAATAAACACCCTCCCCCCACCCCCGCAAAGAAGAGAACACAATCCCTGAAGCATGGTTGAAGTTCTTAAAAGAATCACCACCAGTTGCCAAAGTACCCAGTGATGTACCAAAAAGAATAATCCTTGACCAATAGAGAATGAGGAGATTCACTTTCAACCAATCAGCACCTGCCCAGGTATCAGAATGACTAAGTTTCTTGGGGCCAACTGTGTCTCAGCCACATCACCTGGGCTCAGCGTGGTAGGAGAGAGAGGACAAACGCGGGGTCCCTGGCAGAGTTGAAGTCTGCTCACCCCCAGTAGGGGCAAACCCCGATTCCCCAGGTCTGGATGCCGGCTGTGTTTCTATAGAAAAACCACCCTTTCCTGCCCACCCCGGCCCCACCAGGGGTGTCCCAGCCCGAAATAGCACCTCTTCTCCCGGAGGCACATAGGGCACCTGCAGCCACCCATCTGGGGATATGTGCTTTTAACCCCAGAAGGCTGTGGGAAGCTAGCGGGGAGGGGGTGGTCCTCTGGTCCAGTTTCCACTGTGTATTCTGGAAGTGTTTGTGTGTGTGTGTGTGAGAGACACAGATGGACAGAGACAGATACAGAAAGAGAGAGACAGAAAAAAAGACAGAGGGAGAGAGACAGACAGAGACAGAGATACAGAAAGAGGGAGACAGACAGGCAGACAGAGACATACAGAGACAGAAAGAGATATAGACAGACAGAGATGGGGGAGGGGGCCGGCCTGTGTGTTTATGTACGCATGTGGTATGTGTTTGTGTCTCTGGGTCTGTGGAGTGTTCCTCTGCGTATCTAGTGGTTGTCTGTTTATTATCTCAGTACCTCTGTGTGTGGCTGTGTCTGTGAGTTTGTGTCTGTCTGTCTGTCTGTCTGCTCGCTGCTTCTGCGTCCATTGCTTAGCTCTGCCACTCCCTGTGTGTACTTGGTGTGATTCTCCTCCTGTGCTGTGTAGGGGTCACCTCTGCAGACACACAGGCGTGAGCTCAGCCTTGTCCTCCCTTGGCTGGGACCCTTTGGGTAACTTGTGCCAGGTTTGGAAGAAGCTGAGAAGATATCCCTGGACATCCAGCCGTGAGGAAGAAAAAAGTGGAGGGGCTCAGAGTCACAGTTGGCAAAAGTGGATGAAGTGAAATATCTAAACCCTTGGCCGGGTCCAATCAGGGACCTGCATGTAAGAATCCAGGCTTCTGAGCACAACCCTGAGGGGCCTCTTGATCGACCCCTGCTGATCCCTTACTACCCTGGCCCATGCTTTCCTTTATTTCCCAAATATCCCCTACTTTTTCTGCCTCGGACCTTGCTCCAGCCTTTCTTTCTTCCTTCAGAACATCTCTGGAACACCTCCTCCGTGAAGCCTTCCCTGACCATCACAGAACAGTTAGCCTCCCTCGCCAGGGTTCCCACGGGGCCTGGACACACCCTCTTTGGAGCACTTCCATCCTCGTGTTATATGCTTGCCTGTCGCCTCCACTCTCACCCCCAGTGAGCCTTGGAGCTCCTTGAGCACAGGGACCTGGCTTATCTGATTTTGTACAGGGAGAGCCCAGCATGGGGCCTAACGTGCAGCAGAAGGAAGCGCCACTGCCAAGTGGGATTAAGCCCTGTGCTATCGCGGGCTGACTTGGCCCATCACGCCCTCCCCCTGCCCCCCCGCCCCGCACCTCCTGTCACCAGGGGAGGAGGAGATAGGAGGAGAGAGTAGTATCGCGCGGCTCGCAGGAGACCTCAGCTAATGTTCCTTGCTATTGGACAGGCTTAAATACATAACACACATCTTCTCCCCTCTTCCAAAGTCACTCCTTAGACCGAGGGAGCTGTTTTTCACATTGAGCTTTTTTACAAAGCGTCTCTCTGGATGGGGAACTCTCTAAATTGCTTTCTTTTCAACAACAAAGAAATGTTTGGGGAAGGTACATTAGCCTAAAACCACCTCAAACAACACGGGTTTACAATTCTTAAAGAGATAATCTGACAGAATCTGTAAGAGAGGGAGTCAGAGACATTTTACACAGATTTAGCAATTCTTCCTCGGGGTATGACCTCCAATTACAAGCGCTGGATGTCATGGCAAATAAGCCTTTTAAAGCTCCGCTTGAAAAAGCAATGCCGAGTGGTTCTTTTGTGCAGACCACGCATTGACACACACCCAGAGAAAGAATCACAATCCCGACAGGACTCCAGTCAGGCAAATGGCAGGCAGACTGTGTTCCCAGCCTGCCGGCCTCAGACGTGCAGCCGTAAGGCGCTGGATCTCAGGGCTGTTAGACCCAAGTGAGGAGAAAGGTCTGGAAAACGGGGCTGGAGGTCGCAAAATAGGGCCCCTGGGAGGCAGACCCTTGTGGAAGAGCGTGGCAAGCATCAGAATCAAGCCGTTTTGGGCAACCTGGATATGGAGAAGAGCAAAGTTCCTCAGTGAATATTATTCATTAGGAAAAACAGTCATGAAACAGCCCATCTGTTACTTCCTACGTGAAAGGGATCCTCTCGGCTGCCATCTATTGGATACTCACCACGAAACAAAAGTGTTTCCCAGCAGATTACCTAAATTATTATTTAAAATGATTATTCTTTTTCCCTCCACCTACATGTAAAGTGGGCATTCTCTCTCTTTTTTTTTTTTCCTAATCACTTGACCGATGAGAGGAGACTGTGGTTTGAAAACTTCATCTAAATCTCACCACAGGACTGGGAGCTGGGATTAAAATCCAGACCTCTTCACACGGCCTTGTCCCAGCTCTTATAAATATTTCCTACTGTTTGTACAAAATGATCTTATCAGAATGGCAGGAGAGTGTTCTAGCAAGGAACTGTAACATCATTCCTCGGGTTACTCCCTGCTTGCTGGGCTCTGTGAGTCCTACTTATCTAATTAATGGAGAGACGGGGTCTCAAAGCCAAATGTATAGAGAGGCCAAGAACGTAAAGGAAAGGAATGAAGGGTCCTGGGGTTAAGCGATAGGGAGAGGTGGGGACTGCGGGAAACCAGAAAACCTATGCTTTTCTAAAGGGGCCAGAACTACTGCACCAGCTCATTGTTGCCCATAAAACCACGGCCCCACTATGACCAAATCTTCAAATATTTTCAGAAACCAGAGAGCCAGATTTTGTGGCGAAGTCTTATTTTTAAGGGTTGATCGCTAGTTCACATTCATTTTCAAAACCCACATAGAGCAAACAAAACACACTTGGGTGCTAGAGTTGTAACCTCTGTGTGTGAACACTATTACAGCTTGGGGCAGCTGGGATAGTGCTGGCTTTGGCCTCCAAAAATACGAATTCACATATTAGTTCTGCCCCTTACTAGCTGGGTAGCCTTCCCAAGCCTCAGTTTTCCTGTCTGTAAAATGGGAAACACTAACAGTCCTTACCTGTGAACCCATTGAGAAGAGCATGAATACATCTGAATGTCTGACTGACATTGAAAATCTAATATATCCAACACCGAACTCTTGTCTCTCAGCCCCTGCCTCTTTGCTGTCCCCACTGTTTCTCATATCAGGGCACCATTATATTCTTGCTGCCCCCTCAAACAGAAATGGTCTTTTTTAACCTCGTTGTAACCAAAGGGCTCTGCTTTCAGAACTTGCCACCGGCTGACTCCCTCGTCACTCAGGTCTCAGATTACGTCACCTCCTTAAGAGACACCCTCCCTGTCCACCCTATCTAGTTTTGCCACGTGCCTCTTGTATCAAGTCAACACCACACTTAGGCCATGTTGCTTTCTCAATAAACTCATTATGACCTCATGTATTTACTTGTTTCAGAGATCACTGCCTGGCTTCCCAAGTACAGCAAGGACTTCACTGGTCTTCGTTCACTCTTGCGTTGTCAGCACCTAGAACAAGGCTTGGCACATTGCAGGCACTCAGTGAATATCCCTTGAATGAATAAATGGATCCAGAGTGCTGGATGAGACTGAGATACAATAGAATTCGATGGATATTAGAACCTGGTCCCCCAGAGAGCAGAATGGAGGGACGCTGATGTCCGGACTGCTCTAGAGAGGCCTTGGGTTTGTTTGGAATCTTCCTATGAACCAGCACTAGGTCCTGCCCATTCCTTGCTCTCTTACCCAGTAAAATGTTATTGCTTGAGAAGCTATTAGAGAGATAGAGATAAAGCCGCCTGGAGCAGAGATAGGATCAAAAATACAAAATTAACTCCTAAGCAGGCTGAACAGCTCAAAGAATCAGGCAGGCTGGGCTGAGAAAGTGGGGAGGCTAATCTAGCTTCTTTACGAAATGCACGTGGACTCAGAATCTGCTGGGGCAAGAGGGGTGGCGAGAATTAAACATTGTTTACTCTGACAATTATGTCTACCTGTGGCAGGTAAATTTCTATTTTCATGAGAGATAAAAATTTCCCTTTAGGATAGATGCCCTTTAGTTTTTGGTTTTTGTTTTTTAAAGGAGAGGTTTATCTTAAAGGAAAATATTAAGTAAATAATTGCATAAGTGGTGGTGTGTGGATGTGAGAGTCTGATATGGGTGATGGAGCCCCAATGGTCAAAGTTCAGCCGTTCCTAATCTGGACAGTTAAATGCACCCCCCTTGGAATGGACCTCAAAGATCTCTGAGATGTGACCCTGGCTCAGTTTGCTAACTCTTTCTTTTTACTCCCTTTCATTTAGGAAATTGCCCCAAACTTAACTGCTTTACCCATGCCCCCGCCTCTGGGCTCAACTCACTCTTTCCCCTCCCAGCATGCCCTTTGTTCACATACCCATCCCCTAAGATGCAACCCACTTCTACCACCAACCTCTTCGCATCCATTGTTTGTCCTTCTGTAATAATAACTGCTAAATGCACTTTCTGTGGGCCAAATCCTACAGATACACCCGTCTTTAAGGCTCCATCAGTTCTGGGAGTTTTGTCCTCATAATCTCCATGTCACTGAAGGGTGAAGTGCTCTGGCCAAGATTCCTCACCTGGAAGGGGCTGGGACACATTCTCACCTGGGGACCCCAGAACCCAGGTGCTTAACATCCCCACTTCCGGTCATCCTGGGCACTTTCTACACAGCTATAGGGGTAACTGCATCTGTGTTTTCTCCCTCTAGGGCTTGTGAGCTGCTGGAGGACATATTCCATATCATTCTCCAACTTTGGGGGGTTTGGCACCTTTTGAAGATTCTGCAAACATCTGCAAACCTCCGTGAACCTTGAGCCAGATTAAGTTGACGTCCTCCTGATGGGGTTTCAGGCTGGGTGGGGCTGCCAGCCTTTACTGGAAATCTGGGCAGAGCAGCTAGAAGAAGGAGGGCAAATCACTAATCACTTCAGGGGAGAAGGCTGTACCTTTTGGTGTTCCTTTGAGCCAGTGTCTTAGAGTCATGGAACAGACACAGCGTGGGTTTGGGTCCATTCATTTCCTGACTGTATGACCCTGGGCAAGCCTCTCATCTCCCTCCTCCAGCCTCAGTTTCCTGATCTGTAAAATACAGCTGGCTGGGAGGTTTATAAGAAATAAAGGAAATACAACGTCTAACACTGGGCCTGGCACATAGTAGGACCTCCTTACTTCACCGTTGGCTTTCTGCCTGCTTTATCTCATCGCCCCTGTCCCCCACTTGCATTAAACAGGCCTGTGTGCAAGAACTGTTGGGGTTTATAATTCCCCCACTAGCAAGAACATCCTTGGGCAATTTACTCTTGAATCCTCAGTTTCCTAATCTGTGAAATGGGAATGATAATCTATTTGCCCCAAGGCTTGGTGTGAGAGTTAATGAGATAATTTGGAGCGCTTAGAAACAAGCATTACCTGGTGTGTAGAAAATGCGGACTTATGAGAGGTGCCTCTTTATGGCCTCATTCCTCAAGCAGATCTGAACCATCTAATCCCCTCTTACTCAATTGCTTCTTTTCCCTTTCTTGTTTGCAGCCACAGAAACATTTCAAATTCCACAGTAAGTACCAGGTAGGGAGATACAGAGATAGAAAAGGAAATACATGTACAAAGTTGAGTACTCCTGACGGAATGCAGCCTGTAATACCAAACTTGGGGCAAAGACATGGAAAATATGTGTACAATTTAGAATCCATCTGAAGATCTCTTCAAAGTCCTTTTTTTTTTTTTTTTCACTTTTCTCTAAATGTCATCAAGATAAATAGATGTTCCTGAACTGGGGAAAAGCCAGATTACAGTGAAATGAAAGAAATATTCAGGTCAGATTCAGCACTCACTCAGAGCCAGTGGACCCAAAGGTGAAGGAAAATCATGCGTGTTTCGAGTCTTAATGGAAAAGACAGACAGGGGAGGAAAGGCATGAGGCTGCCTGGTAGTGAGTCAAGGTGGGAGAGAAAGGGGACAGGTCAGAGTAGCCCCAGAAACGGCAACAACAGCCAAAGCAACTGACGAGGTGAAATGGGCCTTTCCGTCACATCCCCAATGGCTGGCATTGGAAACAATACCCTGGGGCATCATTTAGAATTTGTTCTTTGCAAGTCCAGAAACAGACATTCACTGGCTAATTGAGGCAGAGAAGGAATATATTGGAACCACGCTGAGCAGCTCACAAAATGGACAGGGAGCTAGACTTGGATAAGAATAGAACTGGGGTTGCCCTGGGGGATCCCGAGAGCGGAGCTAGCAGACAGCCTCATCAGCAATGGGAAGGAATGTGCTCCAACTCTCTCTTTGTTTTTTCCCTTGTGTGTGTCACTTGGATTAAGATTCCAAGTCCAAGGAGAGAGAACTTGATTGTACTGACCAGGATTAAATGCCTGAGGATTAAATACCCGAGAGTACAAGGAAGGGGCAGGACAGGCACCTGTGACCACTCCTAGAGGGGGAGCGGGGATTCCCTAAGTAGAAAAAGTGTTGTGATGAAGGACTACGACATCCATGACTTTGTCTGCTACAGTGAGTGATGGAGAGTTACAGAGCACGGTGCTCCAACCCCGTTCAGTCCTGGGTGTATTAGCATTTAGTCTAGGTCAGTCCCTGCGTTAGGTGCTAGAAGAAGAGGCGAGTAAAATGGATTTGGAAGTAATTGAGCCTATGCTGTGAACACAGATTCTTTGATGACAAATCCCTGCCTCTAGGAGTGAAGGGTTTAGAGGGGCAGGAGGCATGAGAGCAGAGGCAGCTGGAGGAACAGAGGGACCACCAGGCGCCTTGAGGGTGAGACAGGGGAGAGAGAATAGATCCTCAGTGATGTTTGCTGAAGGTCAGAACTACAAGGATAAGGAGAGCCTCACTGAGCACCAGAAAACTCAGGAAGTGGGCCCCTCTTCCCCAAGCCATTCTGACACCCACCCCAAGTCAGTCTCAAGGCCTGTTTGGCCAAGACATCCTCAGAACCAGATTATCCAGGCATAGAATGTTGGGCCAAAACCGGGACAGATCAAGCATGGGAGGCATGGCCCAACAGCCCTATGTGGGGTTGATCGTGAATGAGGCGGTCTCCTTTCTCCTTTCCCAGAGGCCACATGGCAGGAGCACCATGTCAGTGGCCAGCCACACAGCAGGTGTTCAACAAATAGTTATGGAAGGGAAGAGGAGACAGGAGGGAGGAAGGGATAGAAAGAATGCATAAAAAGGGAGAAGGGATTTTAAAATGAACAAGTAATGGGGAGATGAAAATTTGAATCAATACATGAATGACTTCTCTAGGGATAGGGAAAAAAAGGAAGAATGAATGCATGAAGTTTAAGATAATCCACACTCTGCCATTTGCTAGCTGTGAGAGTCTAGGCCAATTACCTAACCGTTTGGGGCCTCAGTTTCCTCATCTGTAAAATGCGGCTAATTTGGACAACTCTCCCAGAGAGTCATTGTAAGAACAAAATGAAAGGATGGATGCAAAGCCTTTGGCTTGGAGTGAGAGCTCTATGCATGTCAGCTGTTATAACTGATGGGCTAAAGGTCAGATGTGAATGAACGAATGAGTGAATGAATGAATAAAGGAAATGAAGAGAGAGAAGATGAGAAGACAGTGGAGAGCCTTCATCGGGGCCCCTCTTGATCCTTGGTGGCCAGCGAGGACTGGGGACTGTCTGCCTTACACACAGGGTGGCTCCCTGCCTCTGTGCACAGGCCCAGCCTGTGTGATTTCAGGAGGCAGATAAGATGCCGGGGCTGCTTTTTCATCTTCTCTGGGCCCTCCCCGCCCCCCCTCACTGCCCCCTTGGCAATTGGGGCCTTCAAAGTCCCTGCTGGCTCCAGATCTACAGATAATCGTTTACTGTAATCCTACCCAGGAAAGAAGCTGATAAAGTCCAGATGGAGTGTGAGGTCTTCAAACTCACTTTCTCTGCCCAGATAACACTGGGGCCTCTCAGGAGACCCCTTTCTCTTGGGAAGAGAGGCAAAGAGGCCCATGTTCACGTAGCATACACGTTGTAAGAATGGACTCTCATGCGTCAGGGAAGCTCCTTGCTTTCCTGGGGAGGGTGGGTGGACGGGTGAAGAGGGAGTACTAGATCTGGAGTCAGATCAGCCTGGATTCCAAATCTAGCTCTGCATGTAATTTAAATGGCGGCATGAATCCCCATTTTCCAAGGTGCTGTGAATGTTCAGGGATGCACTGGGTGTGGAAAGACCTGGCTTGGGGGACAGTTCAGGCCCTGCCTTGGTCAGACTTCCCCACACGGCCCAAGAAGGCTCTCCCAGCACCTGAGCCCCAGGATGGCAACCAGTTGGCTTCCTGGACTGGCCCTCAGTGGGTAGCCTCAGGCCCGGGAGTCAAACAGGCCCGAGTTTGAATTTAGCTCTCTAACTTGCTAGCTGTGTAACCTTTGGCAAGTTGCCGAACCTCTCTGGGCTTCTGTTTCCTCATCTGTAGAGTGTGCTAGTAATCCCCACCTCATTGGCTGGTTGCAAAGGGTCAAATGAAATAGCAAACGAGAAAGCGTGTTGTGATTAGAAAAGTAGGCACAGTGAGGGGCTACTTTTCTTCTTGCCAAATTGGGCCCATGATCCCTCACAGTGGAGGGGCCAAATTGTTAGACCTGATCGGGGAATGCTGGGAAGGTCCGCTCCAGTAATGCATTCAGGAGGGATGATGTGGCCCCTCTGACCCATTTTACTCAGGAGTTCGTGCTCCAGGCCTCACTCACCACTATCACTCCCATCCCTGAGTTTGGGGGCCAGAAGAGGTCCTGAGGCCTGACTGCCCAGACTGGGGTGCGACCCAGGTGCATGGGGTGGATACACGGGGCAGCGTCAGCTCTGGACACGCCCCGCAAAAGGTAAGCGATCAGGGATGGGATGGGGGCCCCTCGGGAAGGGCTTCTGACATAGTGCGATCCCCCTTTTGGGCTTACTTTCATATCCCTTTCATCAACCCATTACGTAAATCCAACCATATTTAAGATCTGACCCTACCTACTTCTAAGAGGATTTAGGGTGTTTTAAGATTAAAACCTAGGGCAAAAGAAGACCTTGAAAGAGACTGTCTGCTGCTCAAATCTCATAATGACAAAAATGCAATCGAAACTACAGGAGATGCCCTTTGCACCGATCAGATTGGCAAAGATTTGAAGCCTGATAATACTCTGTGCGGGTGAATTTGTGGGGAAACAGGCATGCTTACCACTGTTTGAGGAAGAAAAACATGTGTACTGACTCTTAGGAAAGGCTTTGGTTTCTAGTTGTTAAAATTAAAACGGGCTTGTCCTTTGACCCAGCAATTCTAGGAATTTATCCCTTACTTAAACTTGCAACCATGAGCAAAGGCATCAATACAAGAATATTGACTGCAGGATTGTATGTTGAGACAAATATGGAAACTCTCTAAATGCCTGTTAATAGGGAACAGGTTAAATAAATTATGCTGTAGCTATTCAAAGACAAAACAATCTAGGGTGAGCGTATATAGTGTGCTCCTCTGGGCGTGTATGTGGAGAACATACACAGATCTGTATATGCACAAACTAGTTTGGAACTGATCCCAGTACCTCTGGGGAGGGGAATTGGATGCTTGGGGCTGAGGTGAGAGAAAAATTGACTCATAAATTTTTAGACTTTAAAACTGTTTGAAGTTTTTATTATATGCCTGTATGAATTGTAAAAAAAAAAAAAATCTAAAGATCTAAAGACCCACTCCAATAGAAAATAAACAAGAAAATATCAACAACCACACACACACACAACCCACAGAGAACCCATCTGAGATTCACTCTAGACCTAGCACAGCAATTTGCTCAGTCAGACACTCAGTAAACATCAAAATAAATAAATAGATCGGGATTATCACAGAAAGGAAGCCGAATAAACGCTTGCTGTACTTGAGCCAAACCGTTGTATGATACTCGTGCAATATATTTTACTGTCAGCTTGTTGACGCAAAGACGAAGCGGCAAGCAGGTTGCGTGACATAGTTTGCATTTTCTAACATCAGAAAGGCCTTAGTTAGTCTACTGAGATAACATTTCTCCCGAACAAACAAGCAATTAGCAGTTTGCCCCTTGCTCTCTGGGACCCTTCCTGAGGACCTGTCTTGGTCTAGCACACCATGTTTACTCCACCCCAGGTGGAAACATGGCCCTGTGTGCACATGCCCGATTGCCCCCTCTGGGTGAATTTGGCAGACGTGGTCTATTGGCACCTTTGAAAAAGGGGAAAGGGACTTTTTGGTGGGATGAAGGGGCACTGGAATAAGAGAGCAGGGTTTGAATCCCTCCTGGATGAACCTGCATCTAGTAGCTGAGTGGTTTTGAACAGGTGACACAACATTGCTGAGCCTCGATCATCCAGGTCTGGGAAATGCAGTTCATGACAGCAGATGGGCTAAGGAACCTGGACGTGATTTCTGAACTTTAATAATCTTTAATTACTCAAGAAGAAGTTTCAGGTTCCCTGGCCATTGGTAGGGTAGAACACTCTCACTCCATCTCAGATCTTGGAAGTGCTTACCAGAGTAAACTAGTTTGGACTAGCCATGTCCCGAAACGGAGCAACAACGTCTTCTGAAAGGAACAAAGAATGTCTAATGAATGACAGTATCCACTGATGTGTGTGACATCACTCTCTGAGCCTCAGTTCCCTCATCAGCAGAATAGACAAAATGACCTTTATGTAGTACTGTCAGGATTAACTGAAAGCACATCTAAGGATCCCAGTACATAGCAGGCACTTTGTGGGCATTCAATAAACATTAGTTCTCTCCCTTCCTCTTAAGGATTGAGAAAAGATGAATTATTCTGGGCACTCAATATAGTAAATTTCCAGTGCAATTACAATGACTATCCAGCCTCTAGACTAATGCAGAATGACCAGCTCCATTCAGACAAGAGAGTGCATTCTCCCTGCAAACAGTTGGCCAAGCCTGATTATATGCAAAGGCTATGAATTATACACCATAGAATACTGACATTATTTTCCAGTCCCTGCCCATAAAATATGCAATAAAAACTCAAGCCAGCTTAACCTATGTCTCACTGATGGAACTGAGGGTTTTCCATTTAAATGGTGCCATGGGTCCCATGTTGTTTTGTCCTGAGGCAGTTGTGTTGTATTAAGATGCATTGGGCTGCAAGTAACAGCAAATCTAACTCAAGGTTTAACAGATATAGGGTGGGCTGTAGGAATGGCTGATTCAGCAGCTAAATGTTGACATCAGAGACTCAGGTTCTTTCCATCTTTCCAGCCTTCCATCCTTAGAGTTAGCTTCACACTCAAGCTGGTAGCAAGATGGTTGCTGTAGATCCAGTGTTCCACCTAAACGCTGAAACTTCCCAAGGAAGAAATGAGAGATCATGACTTTCCCTAATTCCATCTTGGGAGCAAGGAAATTCTCTGCAGAAGTTGCCAGTAGGCTTCTCATATCACAGTAGCAGAAGTTGGGTGATACACTCTCCCAGACCAATCATGGCAAAGGCTTATCTTTGGACACGTCAGGCTCATCCCTGGAGCCGGGGGCTAGGATGCATGCTGGGGAATGACCAATGGTGTCCTGGTTATGTGCAAACAGACATGAGGCTCCCCATGACCCCTTCCTCACTTCCATCTTTGTGTAATTCCCTCTCCTTGAATGTGGGCAGGACCTGAGACTCACTTCTAACCAATGGAATGTGACAAAGGTGAGAGAACACCACTCCTGTGATTATATCACACTACGTAAGACTCTATCTTGTTAGCAGACTCGTTCTAGAGGCCTCCTTGCTGGCTTGATGAGGTAAGCACCATGCTGGAAAGCCCACGTGGCCAGGAACTGCAGGCATCCTCTAGGAGCAGAGGGCAGCCCCCAGCTGACGGCCAAGAGCCGGCAAGGAGTGGGGACCCTCTGTCTTCCAACCACAAGGAAATGAGTTCTGCCAACAACCCAAGTGAGTCTGGAAGTGGATTCTTCCCCAGTGAGTCTGCAGATGAGAACACAGCCTGCCCAACACTTTGATTGCAGTCTTGTGAGACCCTAAGCAGAGGACCCAGCTGAAATACACACTGGCGTTATTTTAAGCTGCTAAGTTTACGGTCCTTTGTTATGCAGCAACGGAAGACCAAAATGGTCAGTTTCTATTTTGTTTTAACAAGATGGAAAAAGATTTAATTTTCTTAATAGTTTGTTCCAATGAGGGAGAGAATAGCTTTGCCTGGAAAAATATATTTAGAAGATCTTGGGAAGAAGAGACATTCCCAAGAACCTGAGCGGCTTCAGGTGCCAAGTTCTCAGACGGTGTGGGAAGCTGCTCTGCAGTACATGTGGAAAAGAATTTGAGGACTTCCAGAGCCCCTCGGGAGCTGAGAGGGTGAAGGAGGAGAGCTCCTGGGAGTGGGAGAGTCTTGGAGAACAAGACTTCCCTCAACCACATCTCCTCCTCATGGAGATGCAGTAGAGTATAGTCGTCTGCTGTGGCTACCATAACAAAGCACCACAAACCAAGTGGCTTAAATGACCAAATGCATCATCTCACGGTTCTGGAGGTAGAATCATGAGACGTCTGAGACCAAGGTGTCAGCAGGGTTGATTCCTTGTGAGGGCTGTGAGGGAGATTCTGTTCCACGCCCCACTCCTGGATCCTGGCGGTTTGCTGGCAATCTTGGGCATTCCTTGGCTTATGGGAGCATCACCCCAACCACTGGCTCCATCACCCCTATCTCTGCCTTAATTTTCACATAGCATCCTTCTACGTGTGTGTATCTGTCTCCAAATTTCTCCTTTTAGTAAGAACACCAGTCATATTGGATTATCATATTGGATTAGGGGTCCACCCTACTCCAGTGTGGGCTAATTACCTTTGCAAATCCCTATTCCCAAGTAAGGTCACTTTCTAAGTTCCTGAGGACTAGAATTTCGACCAATGAATTTGCAGGGGCATAACTCATGGGGGTTAGTAGGAATCTGAGCTAGAAGTAGATTTTCATCAGCCGTGGGATTGGGGTATACAAAGTAATTTTAGCTTTATTTGAGAGAGTTAGTAGGTCTGTAACTGACATACCGCATGAAGAAACTCCTCAGGGTCTGTCTGTAACTGGTGAAGCATGACATGCCATATTCCTAGGAGAGGTTGCTTCTTCCAAAGCATTCTGCAAGATGCCCGATACCCGTTTCCTTGAGAACAGTGTCTCCTGCTATTTCATGGCCCTGCAGTGCCATGATTTAACCCTGACCATCTCTCTCCTATCCAGTGGCAAAGAGAAAGGCAGTTGAACTTTACCCCTTTTGGTGGGGGAAGAATCTTGCAGACTAGGTCAGGGGTGAACACATCAGCTTCCCTGGAGAGAAAGCTGGCTGGTGAGCCATTTCTTGGGTGTCACTGTCAAAGGCTTTCTTTTCAGAGATGAAGAGCCTGCCGGAGTTTCCTCATTCTTTTTCTATCTGGAAATCCAGCCACAAAGCCATCAGATCTAATTGACTGCAATTAATTGTCTACATGTTCTTTTAAAAAGCGCTCTTGTTAAAGTCCTCTAATTGACTCATTTTCTTCTGTGACAACACAGGCTACAAAGTGGTATTTCAATGGGAGAGTGAGTCAGGGCTTATTAAATGATCAACAATTTAATTCAGAGCAGATCCTGATTAGGGAGAAAGGGGAACAGTGGAAAATACACCCATTCTTGTCTCTATGAATGATAACTTCTATATGGATTGATTGATTTCTTCCTCCTTCCCTCCCTGTTTCCATCCTTCCTTCCCTCCCTTCCTTCATTTTTGTGTATACCAAGCCCTGGATTCACAGAATATTTGAGCTATAGAATGGTCTTGCAGAATATTCAGCATGATTTCCAGATAGGGAAACTGAGGCTCAGAGAAGTGAAGCAACCCATCCAAAGAAACACAGCTTTGAGAATAACACAGTTGACTCAATTCCAGGCCTTGGGGTTACTTCACGCTGTCCTATGTCATCCTGCATATTTGGGGATGAGATAACCCATTTTGGTTTTTGCTATCAAGAAGAGCTATGAAAGCTGTTCTCTGCTCACCCTCACCCCACTTCCCCACTAAATGATGATCGGGCTCATGGACTGGCTTCTGTCTCCATTTTTTAAGATTCTAGCTTTGTTTGTTGTTGGTTGCTTGCTTATCTCATTGGAATGAAGACGATTTCCTAAGGGGCGGCAACTTTGCTGGTTCACGTGGTGCAGAACCAGAATAAAGGCAGACAAGGGCCAGTGGCAAGAGGACATTCGTTACACAAGAGTGACAACAGCAAGCGATCAAACAATGACGCAGCAGCAGAACCAACAATGAAGGCTTCTGAGCTTGGTGGCAAAAGCTGTTGGCCCTCATTTTCCGATTGCAGATTCTCTGGACAAGTGGTTCAGGCTCTGTGAACCTGGAGAGGAGCTGCAGAAATCCATCCACGGACCAGAGGGGAGGGATCAGCTATTACAGTCCTACGACAAATTACTTTGCCAAAACTTAATGTCACATGGCGCTGAACAGTAATCCCCAGAGCCATGAGTCCCTGGCTCGCTGCAAGAGACAGGCTTAGTGGAGATGATTCCAGATGCCGATGTGCTCCAGGCTCAGCATTCCGTCCCAGACCTTCTGTTGCACAAATCTACCTATCACACGTCCGTGTAAAGATGGGTCCCCTCCCTTGGTTTGTTCTTGGTCCCAGCTGGAAAGGGGAGATATTAGCAGCTGTGTTCTTACGCAATAACTCTAGAGTCAGGCCCAGGTGTCAATTTTAGCTCTGCCGCCACTAGCTGAGTGACCTAACACACATGTCTTGATCTCCTGGTCTTCAGTTTCCCTACCTGTTGAATAGTGGTAATGATAGTACTCGGCTCACGGGGTCGTTGTGCGAAGGACCTGAGATGATGGATGGAAAGGGCTCAGCTCAGTGTCTGGAAGATGGGGGCGGCTCCTAAATGATTCCCATCCTCGAGGCCCCAGTGAGTACATTGGATGCGTGGTCTCACAGCTGCAAATCACCACAGTCTCTTTTCCACCAGTGCTTCAGAAGCTTTCATGTGGCTAAGAGGTCCCCCCGGGCAGTTTGCTAAAAATGGTGATTTCCGGATTCCACCCCCAGACAGTCTGAGTTAGCAGATTTGGGTCGGGACCCAGGCATTTCTGCATTTTAACCAGCATCCCACGTGATCCTGGGCGGTCGTGAAACACACTTTGAGAAACCTCTTCGTACAGTTAAGGGAGGTGGGAATACGCCATATCTGCCTGCTTCCCCTTTGTCTTCCTGGGGGAGTTTGTGGTACATGCTTAGGGCTCCTGTGTCTCATGTCTCAAAATAAAATGAAATGCTCTAGTCCAGGGGCCCCGAATTCAAATAGTCACATGATATGAGAGCAGCAGGCTGGGGTGGGACCCTCAGCCCCGGAAGTTAGGTTTCCTGCAGAGGCATCAGCTATCACCCATCTGCCAACATCTGACATCTGGGGCTGCGGAGACCCAGCATGGCTGCCTTTCCCAGTTTTTGCAAAGGATTCCCCAAATGTAGGAATTATCATCAAATCGCTTCATTTTTAAAAGTTGGAAATCATTTACTATTATTTTGTTTTATTTTTACATTCATGTGGGCCGAACCAAACATATTGATGAGTCTGAAGCGGCCCATGGGTTGCCAGTGGATCATCTTGGGGCTGCTCCTCTGGTCTTCTCACTTGTCAGATGAAGAAAATGGGGAACAGAGACGGAAGGGGAGACGCCAAAGGCCATGCAGCTTGGGGGCTCTGGGAGCCAGGACCGGACTCTGCTTCTATAGCATGATTGGGGTGATGAGCTCTTTTTTTTCCCAGGAGCAGGGATGCAGGGCCACAGCCCAGAGCATCCACGGGCTTCCTCCCTGCTCCGGCTCCAGCACCGGCTGGGAGGCCAGGAGCGGGCAAACGGAGCCGAGCTTCCTCATCCCTCCGCTGCCACCTTCTGCTTCGATATCTTGATGTTCCAGTTCCAGCAGCCCGAGAGGCAGCGGCAGCAGGCTGCCGGCCCCAGCAGCCACCTCACACCAAAACAGCTCTTGGCAGGGCTGGCTGGGGGCTTCAAAGGTGGAAAAGTGCCCTGGGATAGCTTCTCGAAGGCGCCTTCCCAGTGTGAACAGCATGGGCAGAGAAGGAGATCAAAGTGGGACCAACCTTTGGTTACACGGAAAAGGACGTGCAGGGTCTGCTCTGTGCTGAGTGGACCTTGGGTTGAGCCTGTCCTTAAGGGCTGTCCAAAGTCCAGAATCAGAGGGCGGTCTTCCTCTTCTCACCTGTCCCCGTCTCGGTGGAACCGGGAACCTCTGTGTCTTACTGGCAGGGCTGCTGCTGAGTCAGTGTTTCTCACTGTGTCTCCTGAGCTCTTGGCCTTTTCTTTGGTTTTTCTTGGGCCTCATCAGGCACAGCCCTGCGTCTGAGGAAGAGGAACCACTCGGTTTGATCTGCCCGGAGACTGAGATTGCATGAGGGCAGGGCAGCCAGCCAAGCGCTGATAAATCTCTTCTTCTTGGGAAGCGCCAGGCAGCACCCCAAAAGGGGAAGTGATCTGTGGCCCGATCTGCTAATGATTTATTGCTGGGTTCTTTGGCCTGGCACCCGTGGCACCAGCTGCAGCTGGGCTGTCTGGAGAATCCTCCCAGCAGGCACCAGGGAGCACAAGGTAGGAAATCAAACTCCCAGCTGCCAGCTGCCAGCCACTGCCACAGCCAGCCCCTGCCCTCCCTGCCCAGAAAGGGCTGCTTTTGTTTGTTTGTTTTGTTTTTCAAAGCAGCCACAGGCTGTGAAGCAGTGGCCTGGTGAAGGCGCGGGGAATGGACCGGGACTGGGATGCGTGTGTTGAGTGATGTGTTGGCACTAGACTCTGGGCCTGTGCATTGCTGTCAGTGTGACCTGAAGGCTCAGCCCTGAGCATCTAGACCGAGAGGAGCCCTGCGCTGCCTCTGCTCACTGACTGCTCGCCACCAGGTTTCCAGCATTAAAGAAGTAATTATTTACTAAAGGAATAAGTGCCCATGGTAAACATTTCCAACAGGCTTAAGAAAAAAACTAAATCTCTCTTTATTTCCAATCTCATCCGCAAGAAATAAACAACCTCAAAAGTTTCCTATTCTAGAAAGCAGGTATTTTTTTTTAAATGAGCGCTTACTAGGTATACTCTTCTTCAACTTCATTTCCCTTTAATGTCTCTTTCCCTCGTGAGGAGCTACATTATTTAAAGCAACTTCATAGTACTCTAGTGTATGGGTGTGCTGCGATTTACTAATCAGTTCTCTGTGGATCATCTTTTGACTGTTTCTAATTTTTCACTTTTACAGTCGAGAGACAATAGGCCTTTGTGTACTCTACAGGGGTGTACTTTTGTGAGTATGTCTCTGGATGTCTTTTAAAACTTGAACTGAGTATATGCATTACAGTTTTCTCACCAACACTCTGAGGGAGGCATGATGGTACCCATTTTACAGATGAGGAAAATAAAAGCTCAAACAAGTAACGCTTTACTTTTGCTCTGGATCACATTTCTGGCATTTAGAACAATCATTCATTCAACAGGTGTTTATTAAATATTACCACTGTCCTTTCCAGGCATAGCGCTAGACACTGGAGAAGCAAACGGATACAGTCCTGCCCTCTTGGTGCTTACAATCTAGTGGGGGAGTTATATATATATATACATATATATATATATATATATGTATATGAATTCGGGGGAGGGGGGAATTCTGGCACATAGCATTCACTCTATGACAACATCTCAGATTAAATGTCTTCTCTGACTGCACAATCCATATTCAGTCCACTAGTCATTCTCTTTTTTTTTTTTGCAGTACGCGGGCCTCTCACTGTTGCGGCCTCTCCCGTTGCGGAGCACAGGCTCCGGACGCGCAGGCTCAGCGGCCACGGCTCACAGACCTAGCCGCTCCGCGGCATATGGGATCTTCCCGGACCGGGGCACGAACCCGTGTCCCCTGCATCGGCAGGCGGACTCTCAACCACTGCGCCACCAGGGAAGCCCGTCATTCTCTTTCATAACAACATGGTTTGTGTTTCAAAGCAATTAGCACAATTTGTATACATATATTTATATATTGTGCCAATTGCTTTGAAACACAAACCGTGATGTTATTAAAGAGAATGACTAGTGGACTGAATATGGATTGTGCCGTCAGAGAAGACCACATTTAACCTGAGATGTTGTCATAGAGTGAATGCTATGTGCCCGAATTCCCCTCTCCCCCATATGTTGAAACCTAGTGCTCAATGTGATGGTATTTGGACGTGAGGGCTTTGGGAGGTGATTAGGTCATGAAGGTGGAGCACACATGAATGGGATTAGTGTCCTTTTAAAAGATCCCCCAGAGAGCTCTCTTGTCCCTTTTGCCATTTGAGGATGCCATGTGAACGCGGCCATCTATGGGTCAGGAAGTGAGCCCTCATCAGACATCAAATCTGCCCGTGCTTTGATCTTGGCCTTCCAGCCTCCAGAACTGTATGAAATAAATCGCTGCTGTTTATAAGCCCCTCGGTCTATGGTATTTTGTTATAGCAGCCCAAGTGGACTAAGACAGATGTGAAGGAGGAGCAGGAGTTGGCAATAAGAATGTGAGAGTGAGAAGGTCCCAGGTAAAGGGAGCAGCATGTGCCAAGGCCTAGAGCGGGAACGTTTCTGCTTATGGTGTTCAAGGACTCCATGGAAGATCAATATGGCTGGTGAGTGGTGAGCATGCGGGGGAGTGGAGGAGAGGCTGTCAGTGAGACAGGGAGAAGCAGGAGCGCAGAGACTCATGAACAGGGATTCTGCATTTGTTCAGATGCAGTGGGAAGACACTGGGGCCAGAGGAGCTATTTTACTGGAGAACCCAAAGGACACCCTGGCAGAGCCCAGAATAAAACCAAACCAGCCTTTGGTAGGGTTTTGATCTTTTGAATAAGAACAGTAATATTAGTAATGCGTTAATGTCGAATGTGCTCTATATGCCAGACACTGTGCTTAGTACTTTTCATATATTACCTATTTTAACTCTCATAACAACCATTTGAGGTAAACACTATTGTTATCATCCCACTTTTATAGCTGAGGAAACTGAGGCCAGAGAGATTAAGTAATCATCCAGCTAGTTAAGTACCCATGGTACATTTGTCAAGATTGACCATATCCTGGGCCATAAAACAAGTCTCAATAAATTTAAGAATTGAAATCATAAAAAGTGTGTTTTCTGACCACAATATAATTAAATGACAAACGAATAAGAAGAAGATGTCTGGGAAAACCCCAAATATCTGAAAATTAAATGATACATTCCTAAGTAATTCATGGTCTGAAGACAAAATCACAAGGGAGATTAGAAAATATTTTTAACTAAAAAACAACAAAAATGTGACATGTCAAAATTTGTGGATGAAGCTAAAGCAGTGTTTAGAGGGAAAGGTATAGCTTTAAATTCTTATCTTAGACAAGAGGAAATATCTAAAGTCAATGACTAAAGTTTTCTCCTTAAGAATATAGGAAAGAAGAGCAAGTAGACAAAAAGTAAATATAAAGAAAGAGCTAATGATAATAAGAGCAGAAACTGATGAAATACAAGACATAGAGACAATACAGAAAATTAGTGAAGTCCAAATTTGATTCTTTAAAAATAATCAGCAAAACTGACAAATTTTTAACTAGATTAATCCAAGGGGAAAGAAAAGAATATCAATTAGCAAAATCAGAAATGAAAAAGGGATTGTAACCACATATCCCTTAGATATTAAGAGGATAATAAGAAAATATTATGAATACCTTTATGCCAGCAAACTTGATAAATTAGATGAAATGGATGAACATTTTGAAAAATAGAACTAACCAAAATTGACACAAGAAATATAAAATCTAAATAGTCCTATACCTATTAAAGAAATTAAATTTGTTATTAAATTTTTTTAAAAGGTTTAAAAAGGTAAACGTCAGGCCCAAATGGTTTCACTGGTGAATTCTATTAAACATTCAAGAAAGAAATAACACCAATATTACATAAATATTTTCAAAATATAGAGAAGAAAGAATTACTTCCCAACTGTTTTCTGAGTGCAATATATCTTTAATAACAAAACCTGACACAGGCATTATTAAAAATATAATAAAATTACAGACCAATATTCTCCATAAATACAGGCACAAAAATCCTTGACAAAATAGCAAATTGAATCCAACAATATGTAAAAATGATAATACACCATGACCAAGTAGGGGGTAACCCCCAAATGAAAGTTAGTTTAATATTTGAAAATCAATCTTTAAATATAATTCAACAAAGTAAATGAAAAATCAATTCATTGCATTGAATGAAATCGATTATTTCAACAGCTGCAGGAAAAGCATTTGAAAAACAAAAAATTCTACTCATTCAAAGTAAAAACTCATAGCAAATGAGAAATAGTAGAGAACTTTTTTCAAAATGTTAAAAAGCATCTGTAAAAATAATCTATAGATAACATCATACTTAATGACAAAAGATTGAATTATTTTCCCTTGAGATCTATTACAAGGCAAGGATGCTTGGTTCACCACTTCTATTCAACCTTCTTGTATCTTACTGCTGCATAAGGCAAGAAAAAGAAATAAAAGGCATAAAACTTAAAAAGAAAGTACCAACTCTTTATCTGCTTGCAGGTACAATAATAATTTATGTAGAAATCCAAAGAAGATTAAAAAACAACTATTAGAACAAATAAATGAATTTAGCAGTGTTGCAAGATACAAGGTTAAAATACAAAAACTCACTGTATCCTTATATACTAACAACAAACAATTGATGAAATTAAGGAAACAATCCCATGTATGATAGCACCAAATAACACTGAATACCTAGGAAGAAATCTAACATAAGACATTCCAACAGCACATTAAAAGGATCATACACCATGATCAAGTGGGGTTTATTCCAGGAATGCAAGGATTCTTCAATATACGCAAATCAATCAATGTGATACACCATATTAACAAACTGAAGTAGAAAAAACATATGATCATCTCAATAGATGCAGAGAAATCTTTTGACAAAATTCAACACCATTCATGATAAAAACCCTGCAGAAAGTAGGCATAGAGGGAACTTTCCTCAACATAGTAAAGGCCATATATGACAAACCCACAGCCAACATCATCCTCAATGGTGAAAAACTGAAACCAGTTCCACTAAGATCAGGAACAAGACAAGGCTGCCCACTCTCACCACTATTATTCAACATAGTTTTGGAAGTTTTAGCTACAGCAGTCAGAGAAGAAAAAGAAATAAAAGGAATCCAAATCGGAAAAGAAGAAGTAAAGCTGTCACTGTTTGCAGATAACATGATACTATACATAGAGAATCCTGAAGATGTTACCAGAAAACTACTAGAGCTAATCAATGAATTTCGTAGAGTAGCAGGATACAAAATTAATGCACAGAAATCTCTGGCATTCCTATACACTAATGATGAAAAATCTGAAAGTGAAATTAAGAAAACACTCCCATTTACCATTGTAACAAAAAGCATAAAATGTCTAGGAATAAACCTACCTAAGGAGACAAAAGACCTGTATGCAGAAAATTATAAGACACTGATGAAAGAAATTAAAGATGATACAGATGGAGAGATATACCATGTTCTTGGATTGGAAGAATCAACATTGTGAAAATGACTCTACTACCCAAAGCAATCTACAGATTCAATGCAATCCCTATCAAACTACCACTGGCATTTTTCACAGAACTAGAACAAAAAATTTCACAATTTGTATGGAAACACAAAAGACCCCGAATAGCCAAAGCAATCTTGAGAACGAAAAATGGAGCTAGAGGAATTACGCTCCCAGGGCTCAGACTATATTACAAAGGTACAGTAACCAAGACAGTATGGTACTGGCACAAAAACAGAAATATAGATCAATGGAACAGGATAGAAAGCCCAGAGATAAACCCATGGACGTATGGTCACCTTATCTTTGATAAAGGAGGCAATAATATATAGTGGAGAAAAGACAGCCTCTTCAATAAGTGGTGCTGGGAAAACTGGACAGGTACATGTAAAAGTATGAGATTAGAACACTCCCTAACACCATACACAAAAATAAGCTCAAAGTGGATTAAAGACCTAAATGTAAGGCCAGACACTATCAAACTCTTAGAGGAAAACATAGGCAGAACACTCTATGACATAAATCACAGCAAGATACTTTTTGAGCCGCCTCCTAGAGAAATGGAAATAAAAACGAAAATAAACAAATGGGACCTAATGAAATTTAAAAGCTTTTGCACAGCAAAGGAAACCATAAGCAAGACGAAAAGACAACCCTCAGAATGGCAGAAAATATTTGCAAACGAAGCAACTAACAAAGGATTAATCTCCAAAATATACAAGCAGTTCATGCATCTCAATATCAAAAAAGACAACCCAATCAGAAAATGGGCAGAAGACCTAAATAGACATTTCTCCAAAGAAGATATACAGACTGCCAACAAACACATGAAAGAATGCTCAACATCATTAATCATTAGAGAAATGCAAATTAAAACTACAGTGAGATATCATCTCACACCGGTCAGAATGGCCATCATCAAAAAATCTAGAAGCAATAAATGCTGGAGAGGGTGCAGAGAAAAGGGAACACTCTTGTACTGCCGGTGGGAATGTAAATTGATACAGCCACTATGGAGAACAGTATGGAGGTTCCTTAAAAAACTACAAATAGAACTACCATACGACCCAGCAATCCCACTACTGGGCATATACCCTGAAAAAACCATAATTCAAAAAGATACATGCACCACAATGTTCATTGCAGCTCTATTTACAGTAGCCAGGACATGGAAGCAACCTAAGTGTCTACTGACAGATGAATGGGTAAAGAAGATGCGGCACATATATACAATGGAATATTACTCAGCCATAAAAAGAAACGAAATTGAGTTATTTGTATTGAGGTGGATGGACCTAGAGTCTGTCATACAGAGTGAAGTAAGTCAGAAAGAGAAAAACAAATACCATATGCTAACACATATATATAGAATCTAAGAAAACAAACAAAAAAACAAACAAAAATGGTCATGAAGAACCTAGGGGTAAGATGGGAATAAAGACACAGACCTACTAGAGAATGGACTTGAGGATATGGGGAGGGGGAAGGGTAAGCTAGGACGAAGTGAGAGTGTGGCATGGACATATATACACTACCAAACGTAAAATAGATAGCTAGTGGGAAGCAGCTGCATAGCACAGGGAGATCAGCTGGGTGCTTTGTGACCCCCTGGAGCGGGGGGATAGGGAGGGTGGGAGGGAGGGAGACGCAAGAGGGAAGAGTTTTAGGAACATATGTATATGTATAACTGATTCACTTTGTTATAAAGCAGAAGCTAACACACCATTGTAAAGCAATTATACTCCAATAAAGATGTTACAAAAAAAATAAATAAAAGACATTCAGGATTTCTACAGTGAAAACTACAAAGTATTGATGAGAGAAATTAAGAAAGACTTAAACAAATGGAAAAATGTCATGTTTATGGTTTCCAAGACACAGTATGATTAATATGACTCTTTTCCCTAAATTGAACTATGTTCAATGCAATCCTAATAAAATTCTGAAATTTTTTAGTGGAAACTGACAACTGGATTCTAATATTTATGTGGAAATACAAAGGGTGTAGAATAACAAAAGCAATTTTTAAAAGGGAGTTGGAGAACTTAACCAGCTTGTGTTCAAGACTTACTATAAAGTTACAGTGATCAAGATAGTTTGGGTATTAGTGAAAATATAAACATATAGATCAGTGGAACAGATTAGAGAGTCCATAAATAGACCCACATGTATTTGGTCAATTGTTTTGACACAGGTGCCAAGGCAATTTTGTGAGAAACGAAGAGTCTTTTCAACAAATGGTACAAGATGTTCATGTGAGGAAAAAGTGAATATTGATGGTTAACCCATACCATACACAAAAAATTGATTCTAAATGGATTATAGACCCAAATGTAAAACTTAAAAGAACTGTAAAACTTCTAAAAGAAACCATAAGAGAATATTTTTGCAAATCTGGGGTAGGCAAAGTTTTATTAGATAACACACAGAAAGCACCAACCATAAAAGAAGAAAATAATAAATTAGACTTCAATTAAAATAAGAGCCTTTTGTTCTTTGAAGGACATCATTAAGAAAGTACAAAGGCAAGCCACAGATTGGGAGGAAATGTTTGCAACATATATGTCAGAAAAAGGCTCTGTATTCAGGATAAAAAGAACACTGACAGCTCAATAATAAAAAGACAGTGAGAAAATGGGCAGAAGATTTGAAGAGATACTTCTCAAAAGAAGATATGAGAAAGGTGCTCAACACCATTAGTCATCAATGAAATGCAAATTGAATGACAATGAGATACCACTACATGCCGGCTAGAATGGCTAAAATCAGTGGTGTTCTGGTAAATGTTTAAGAGCTAGGTCTGGGTGGGGTAGGAGTAGAGGAAGCCTGACTAGCAGTGTTTGCTGATTTCTATGGTGTAAATACTCTCACTATGATCAATTTCAAGCTACCAACAAGATGTCAATGAACCCAGAGTTGGGAAGAGATGCATACAATTGGCTCCCACAAACTGGTGCAAACTAGCTCCAGCACACTACTAAAATGTTTAAAACTGACTGGCCCTCTTCCACTGGTAGAGATATGGGGCAGCTGGAACTCTCTTACACTGCTGTTGAGGATGTAAGATGGTAAAACCACTGGGCAAGAAGAGTTTTGCAGTTAAACATCATATGCTATATAACTCAGTCATTGAACATCTGGGCATACTCAAGTTCACAGCAGCTTCATTTGTAATAGCCCCAAATTGGAAACAACCCAAATGTTCACCAGCAGACGACATACTGTGGCATATTCATACAATGGAATATTAATCAGCAATAGAAAGGAATGAGCTGTTGGTACACAAACCATATGGACGAATCTCAAAATTATTATGCTGAGTGAAAGAAGACAGAAAAGAAAAAGAATACATGATGTCTGCTTCAATATACAAGGTTTGGGCTTCCCTGGTGGTACAGTGGTTTAAGAATCTGCCTGCCAATGCCTGGGACACGGGTTCGAGCCCTGGTCTGGGAAGATCTCATGTGCCACGGAGCAACTAAGCCCGTGCGCTCTAGAGCCTGCGAGCCACAACTACTGAGCCCACATGTTACAACTACTGAAGCCCACGCGCCTAGTGCCCATGCTCTGCAACAAGAGAAGCCACTGCAATGAGAAGCCCACACACTGCAACGAAGAGTAGCCCCCACTCGTTGCAACTAGAGAAAGCCCGTGCGCAGCAACGAAGACCCAATGCAGCCAAAAATAAATAAATAAATAATATATATATATATATATATATATATATACACACACAAGGTTTTTTTTTTTTAATGGAATCTATAGTGACAAAAACATATCGGTGTTTGCCTAGTGAGGGGGTGGAAGGATGGATTACAATGGGCACAAGGTAATCTTTGATGGTCGGGAAATGTTTGTAATCCTGATTATGGAGATGGACTCATGGGTGTATACATATGTCAAAACTGATCAAGCTACACATTTTAAATATGTGCCGTTTCATGTACTTCAATTATATCTCGATGAAAGTGAAAAAATATTTTAAAAAGTGCAAACTCCTGGGCTTGACCCCAAGCTCGGAGATGGGAGAACTGAGAGAGGAGCTGGACTTGAAGTTTAATAAACTCCTCAGATGATTCTTAGAAACTGGGAGACCTACTGAAGAGGAACACCCCAAATCTAATCAGGTGTGACAAGTTTGATTTTCAAGGTGGATAAAGGAAGGTGTGTTTATACTTCAAAGTAGAGCCTGTGTTTTGATAGCCCAGCAGTAGCATTTGCATGGTCTAACTGTCGTAGCTTGTGCTAGGTGCGCCCCCATGCATGTAGGTTTGTCTGACTTTGCCCCCACTAGGTGGCGAAGATGGGAGAGTTGACTGTCGGGGCAGCTGAGAATTACAAGGGTAGGTTCAAGTCTCCTTTCTACCACTTCCTAGCTGAGTGACCTCTTGGCCACACCTCTCTGTCTCAATTACCTACTGCTGTGGATCCAAGCCAGTCCAAGACATTGCAGCTTAAAACAGATGCTCATCACCCAGTGATCTGGGTAGGGCTTAGTGGGGCCAGTTAGTCTCTACTTCATGTAGGGAGGGTCAGCTGGGGTGCTTCTCCGAGGCTGAAGGATCCACTTCCAATCCACCTGGGTGCTGGCTACCTCCTGGGCGCTCTGGCACAATTGTAGACTGAGCCTCTGTCCCTCTCCAGATAGATCTTTCCATGAGCTGCTCTTTATAGTTTCCTTTATAGCATCACGGCTGGACTCTAAGAGAGAGTGTTAAAGAGGATGAGGCAGAAGTTGTATCCCCTTGTACGATCTAGCCTCAGAAGTCACACAGTGTCACCTTGCCCGGCTGATCATCCTTTAACACCTTCCCTCTTGTTCATCCTCTTGCAGCCACGCCGGTCTTTCTGTTCCTCTAAAGCTCTAAGTCTGTTCCTGTTCCAGTGTGTTGGCGCCTGCTCTTCCCTCGGCCTGAAGCACTTCCCCTTGCCCCACAGATCTGCACAAGACAGACCCCTTCTCATGGTTTAGGTCTCAGACAAATGTCATCACCTCAGAGAAACTTTCCCTTCTGATCTTCCCTTCCCACCCCCGCAAATCTTGCCAGCACTATTCAATAGAACTTTCTGGCATCATGGAAATATGCTTTACCTGCGCTGTTGCATATGATAGCCACTATCCACAAAATTTTCAGAACTGGAGTTCAACTTTTCCTTGATTTTAATAAGCTTCCAATTAAATTTAAATAGCTGCATAGAGCTAGTTGCTACCACATTGGTGAGCTCAGCTCTATTCCATCATTTCATCCTATTTTCTTCATAGCCGCTATCACCATTCAAAATTATTTACTATTTCTTTTTATGTTTTCAACTTTTTTATTATGACAAATTCAACTCTATAGAAAATTGCAAGAATACTAGAATGAACCCTTCACCTAGATTAATGGAGTGACTGTCTTCCCAAGTGTGCTTTATCTTCTATTGGGTGATATATAATTTTTGGCAGGAGGTGGCTGAACTCTTTGACAGTTAGTTGCAGATATCATAGCATTTCACCCCTAAACACCCCTAAGAACAAGGACATTCATGTTATCATCATGCTGAAGGAATTTAACACGAACACAATACTATTATCTAATATTGATATCATACCATTGTCTGATATGTCACCTGTATTCAGCTTCACAAATTGTCCCTCAAATGTCTTCTGTGGCATTTTTTTCTTCTGATCTGGGATGCAATACAGAATCACGTGTGGTGTTTGTCTTATCTTCTTATTCTCCTTTAATCTGAAACAGTTCTTAGCCTTTCCTGGTCTTTCATGACCTTGGCATTTTTGAAGAGCAGAAGCCAGTTGTATTGAGAAATGCCCTTGGACTTGTTTCCTTGTTTCCTCATAATTGCATCCAGGTTATGCACTTTGGCTGGAGAGCCACTTAGGGACGTGTTCTCAGTGCATCAAATCAGGAGGCACCTGACGTTAATTTGTTCTATTACTGGGGACACTTATTTTGATCACTTGGTAAAGGTGGTATTCACCAGAGCTCTCCATTGTCAAGGAACTGTTTTATTTTTTTCCCTTGGCAGTTTATAACTAGTCTACAGGGAGATCCTTTGGGACTATGTGACTATCCTGTTTCTCGTCAAATTTTCATTCAATGGTTTTGACATTCATTGATAATTAAGCCTGAATCAATTATTGCTATGGAGTTGCAAAATGATTCTTTTCCTCTTTATTTCCTCCTCTATCTATGAGGTGGCCTTCTACTGTAAAGAAGATCTTTCCTTTCCCCTTTTATATTTATGTATTTATATGTTTGTCTGAATCAGAATAAACTCATGGATTTCATTTGATGTACTATAATCCATTACTGTCATTATTCATTTTGATATTAAAATTGATCCAGTCTAGGCCAGTGGGAGCTCCTGTAAGCTGGTGTCTATGTTCTTCTGACATACCCCCTTCAATCCTTGAGATTTCCTTTCTGGCATAATAAGATATTCCAGGTTTACCTTAATTAATTAATTAACTAATTAAAATGTGTATTATGTTTCTCTCCCATCAGAAGATAAGCTCTTCTCTCTCCTAAGATTCTTCACACTTAAATGCTTAGGTATAAATTGGACAAGAGCAGTCTTAGAAATCTATTTCTGGAACTAACAAGGGCCATTCTGCATGAAAAGGAAAGAAGGTTCAAATTCCATGCAGTTCTTAACTGTTTGATCATAACAGCAGCGTGTAGAGTCAGTGAGGCTGCATAAGTGATGAACACCATGGCCCATAGGGCTAGGCCTTCCCAGGTTCCTCTCTGCACTTCATTACTTCTAAACTGTTAACTTTGGATAAGTCACATTGCTCCAAGCCTCAGTTTCACTATCTCATTATCATCAAAATGGGACACCACTAACAGTACCTCGTCACACGGTTGTTATAAGGACTAACGAAGACAATATACATAAAGTGGTTAGCACAGTGCCTGGCACATGTAGATGGTTGATAAATAGTAGGTATTATTATTATTTACATTTTCTCATCTAGTGTTTCCAGGAGCTCTGTGAAATATCTTCATTTGTAGATGAGGAAACTGAGGTTCAGAGTAGTTAACTAAATTACCCAAGGTCACACAGCTAGATGGTGAGGAAGTCCAGGTAGGAACCTGTGGAGAGGCTTTTCCAATTACCCTGGAGGGTGAGAACAGACCTAGGTGAAGCAGAGCCCTTTATACCTGGCCTGGCCATGCACACCTCCCCGCAACGCCCTGAAGAGTGTAGGCAGAGGGGGTCACTGCTCGTGGCGAAGTGACCAGGGCCTGCAAAGGAGTGACAGTTCTTTTTACTACCAGAGGTTTATCAGTGATACTGCAGACCATATGTGGCAGCAGAATAGTGGGTGAGATCATGAACTTGAGTTAGACCTGGGTTTTCATCCTGAATGGGAGATCTCGAGTAGGTTACCTAGCCTCTCTGGGTCTTAGTTTCCTTATCTGTAGAAGGGTGGGAAGGGGGTGAGGAGGGATAAATTAGGAGATTGGGATTGACATATACACACTACATATATAAAATAGATATCCAATAAGGACCTACTGTATAGCACAGGGAACTCTACTCAATACTCTCTAATGGCCTATATGGGAATAGAATCTAAAAAAAAGTGTATACATGTATATGTATAACTGATTTACTTTGCTGTACACCTGAAACTAACACAACATTGTAAATCAACTATACGCCAATAAAAAAAAAACTTCAGGGCTTTTGCACTGGCTATTCTCTCTGCCTACAATGCTCTTCCCCCTACACTCACATAGTTAACCCCTTTATATCCCTTATATCTTTATTAAAATCACTGAGCCCTACCTCGATCACCTTACTTAAAAATAACATTCACTCTCTCCACTCCATCGCCTTCTCCTGGCTCTATTCCTACCCTCCTCCCCACCCCTCCCCCCACCCCCCTCCCCACCCCTCCCCCCCACCCCAGGCACTTCTTACCACTAACGATACATCATTCACTTATTTATTATTTTCTTTGCTCATTGTATTTCTCACCACAGTAGAATGTCATCTCCACCAGAGCAAGGACTTTGGTCTCTCTGGGTCTCTGAGAAAAGTGCCTGGACATAATAATAGTTCAATAAATATTCCTGGTTGTTGTCACCATAAACAAACCACACCACAGTGCTAAATTTTTAGGAAATGCTCAAAACAAGCAACGTTATCAAATCATGTTGATGTTTCAGTCCCTCTGGAATGTGATCGTGGTTTTAATGCCAAATTCCTGTCATTTTTAGTTATGGCCTAAGGCCTCCAAATAAGTCTGGGACTTCCTCTTTCTCTACCTTACATCCCCCTTTCCACTGTGACCTGCAGCGTATCCTTACCTGGAGCTTGCAGAAATGCAGACTCTTGGGTCCCACCTCAGCCTGACTGCAGTCAGAACATGCATTGGAACAAGACTGCCAGGTGACTTGTGTCAGGTCAAGTTGCTAGCGTCCATCACTTTCTTCTTTCCTGGAATCTCTCTTTTCCTGCTCCCCAAATCTTTCATCCATGCTGCCGTAGTTTTCTAATTTGACTTAAAGCTTCTTTCCTATGCACATTAGCTCTCTGGTGCTCCAAGGGGACTTTTCGTGTTCCTCTGCCTACACATCTTGTCTCCTCGAGGTGCCCCTTCATCAGATGGGGAGCTGTTTGAAGCCAGAGGCTCTCCCTACCTACCTCCACCTCCCACTACCTCTACCTGCCTTAACTTACTAGGATCTGTCCCGAGAGCAGATGAATCATTTCACATCTTTTTTTCCTTTGTTTACTCCAAGGATCTAAAGATGTTTAACACAGCATTGCTTTCATGGATTCTTAGGTCTCCATGCTTCCAAAAAGGCAGGACCACTCTGTCTTCCCTGGTATGCAAATTCACTTTTGTTTTAGCCAGTGAACATTGGGAACAGCCTGAGTGCCAGTCCCTAGATAAAGTGGCTGCCAGGGAAATAAATATGCTTGAGACACAATTCCTGGAAATAAGCTCACAGCCTTGTGGATGCCCCACGTGGACATCCCACGTGGACACACTAACAGGAGTCTTCATTGTCATATCATCCGATTCAGTGGCAAACATCTAAATGCACACCTGCAGGAATAAAAAAAAAATCTATGGCACAATCATACTGTAAAATTCTATGTAGCAGTGTATTTATTTATTTATACTTATTTTTGGCTGCATTGGGTCTTCGTTGCTGCGCGCGGGCTTTCTCTAGTTGCGGCAAGCGGGGGCTACTCTTCATTGCAGTGTGCAGGCTTCTCATTGCAGTGGCTTCTCTTGTGGCAGAGCATGAGCTCTAGGCACACAGGCTTCAGCAGTTGTGGCTCACGGGCTCTAGAGCGCAGGCTCAGTAGCTATGGTGCACGGGTTTAGTTGCTCCGCGGCATGTGGGATCCTCCCGGTCCACGGCTCGAACCCACGTCCCCTGCATTGGCAGGCGATTCTTAACTGCTGTGCCACCAGGGGAGTTCCCATGTAGCAGTTTTTAAAGAAAGGGAGATAAATATAGAATTACTGCCAGAGAAAGATCTCCAGGACAGGTTGAGTAAAAGAAAACATCTTGCAGAATATGTGCCTTTTGATGCTGATTAGAGCTTAAATATAAACATTTATATTTAATGTGTACAGAAAGGATTGAATGGACACACAAACTAATGACAGTGATCAAGGGAGACTTTGGCCTTATCTGTCATTTTTTTTTTAACATGGAGAACATTTGTGTGTATTATTTGGGCAATTATAGAATTCATAATAATTTTAAAACATAACACTATTCAATTCAAATTAAAGATATAGGGCAAGAGCAACCAATGTGACCAGAACTGGGGGGTGGAGAGATATCATAGTCTTTGGAAACAACTTTATGTGGCCAAGGTACAATCGTTCCGATTATATGGATGACTTGACTGAGACAAGCAGTGGTTAAGTGACTTGCTTAGAGTCCCATAGCTACTAGATAAGATAGGTCGAATGGAGCACAGGTACTTTGTGCTAAATGCGGAGTGGTCCCTGAGTGAAGGATGAGAAAAGCAAGCACCCTCCTCCACCACTAGGTTAGATGTGGCCATCCCCACCTATCCCAATAGGCCTGAGTCTGATCTGCATTTATCCATTTTTTGGCCTCCATCCCAAGACTCCCTTCCTTAAGATGATGGAGACATGACAGTTTCCTCTTTCCCTGAGGGCATCCACCTCCCCCTCTCCCTTTTATCTGCTTCCTACAAACTTAGATCTTTGGTCCTGACATCTGCTACAACTTTGCAAGAGGAACTTGACAAATTACTGCTCCTCTTGCAATATTCTGAGCTATAGGCCAGAAATCTGGATTCCCAGCTTCTTCTCCCAAGTTCTCAGCTTCACCATCAACCCCAGCCCAGGCACCACACAGGTAGGCAAGACCAATTTCCTGGACACAGGTCTGATCGGGCATTACCTCTGGGGAGCAAGGGTCTTCTATTTTTATGATTCTTGCACACTCTAAAAATAAGTTGCGGAGGCAAGCAGAGCACATAAAATCAAACAACATTAACAATAAAAGACTTGACTTCAAAAGTGTCTATACTCATTTCAGAAAACCATAGAGCTGAAAATTATTTCCCAGGCAAAAAACATCCAGCAGTAATCAAGCTAGAACAAGATCATGAGTAAGACACACCTTGCTAAGTGCTCGGTACACAGTGAATGTTAGGAAGGGGGGTTTGAAACAACTGAAGCATTGTTCTCAAAGGTGCCCTGTATATATGCTGAAATGAACAAAAGGAGGTTTTAGTGTTTCTCAAAACAAAGACAGCTAGCTCTGGAACCAATAGTAAAACACCAGAACATCATAAAAGGCTGAACATGGGAATCAACTCTACCAAGAGTGAGAGCAGTAGGCCTGAAAGAACCAGATTTGGAAACAACATCTCCAATTTTGTTTGCCCAAATTTGCCAAGCACAATAGATTAGGAGCCCTTATGGCTGTACCCAGCTAATTGCACTTAATTATTTGTACACTTCAGATGACCTTTCAGCAATGAGCCCAATTAATTAAATGCAGACACACAAGTCAGATTTGGAAGGAAGGGGGAGGGCTGGGTTCATTTCAAAATCAAACCTGTGTTATTTTATTTTATTTTGAAAAGTCACCGAGAGGACACATGTAAAAACAGTCGTTCATATGGAACACTCCTTCAGGATATGGTAGAGAATATTTACTAGGACTTCCTGGGACCTGTCAAAGCCCTGAGGTTCATAATGCCAGAGAAGGAGGGAAAGGGGAGAAGATTGTCTTAGCAGGAGTAGGGCTGATCTTCATAGCCTAGGAGAGGGAAGGCAGGTAGAAAATAGGCCTAGGGTGATTTGAAAATCAGGTTCAATGCATTGCTAGAGTCTTCAGCTAGTCTTTATCAAGGAAACCTCAAATCCCATTAGGCAGGACAGAAGGAATGGATAATTTCTAGAGACAATGTTTCTCACATTTCCATCACTCATGAACACCTTCACAATTTTTACAATATTCAAGTGATTTGTCCTACTGTTTCCATTTTTCTTATAAATCGGTAAAATGATTTCCCAAAGGGTTGCGCCATCTGTCACTGCCACCACTGTGACTTATCTAGTCTTTTCACCACACCAGCATCATCTACCACATCCACCTGCCCACTCAGTGAGGCCCCTTGGGGACGGGTTCCCTTCATTTTGAACAAACCACAGAAAATGCCCCAATTTCTCATTTGCCAGTTTTAAAACATCCCCTTCCCTCTTCAGCCCATGCAGCCTGACTCCCTTAATGATATTCCAGAATGACTGCTCACGAAGTCCTTCATTCTACCAACATTTCTCCTTTAGAGTCCTCTTCATTCATAGCTGAAATTCAGCTAGCTCTCCCATCAGAGGCAGAGGGGAGATTGCTAACAAGGAAGGGGCCAGAGGTATGTGCTTCAAAAATTTTGGATGCCCCAGCAGGTTTCCAGGTAGATTGATTCAAGCTTTCTTGGTTAAGTCAGGTCAACCATCCTTTGCTGTGAAGGCTTAGCCCTGGAATTCTTTTAGAGGCCACGCTGATTCCCTCTGATCTTTCACTCAGACTGCAGAAGGTCCCTACCCCAGTCCAGCCTCAGAAGTGGTTCTAAAGCTGCTTGACTCAGAGGTCTACCTGTGCATTAGCGATGGGTATGCATGGAGAGCTCGAGAGCTGATGGGGATTTTGATAGCCAGTGAGAGCCATGGAGATTTCTGAGATATGGACTCAATGTCTCTAGTGACAGAAAAAAAGGCAGCCCCCTCAGAGCGGATGGAGGTGAGAAGAAGCTGAAAGGAATGGGAGCAGGGGGTGAAATATTGTCAAGGACCACACAGGGGGGAAAGACCCCTCTTGACACCCATTTCCTCTGCTCCCTCTACACCCAACCCTACAACTTCTCCCCTAGGTCTACAAAGAGTCTAGCCCTAGAGCCTTCTGTCTCAGGCACCAAAGGAAGGGATGGTGAAGCTATGACCAAAATAAAAGGGATTAATTAAGTCTCAGCTCCAGGTACAAAAGGCAGTTTTGCGACTCAAGCCCAAATGATGACACAACAGTATCTGAGAGTTCTTGAAACCTTAATTGCTGCTTAATTGTTTGAACAAGAGTTTCTTTTCAAAACCAGTGTCTCTTGTTTATCCTGGCTGGAATCTGCCTGAGGCAGGGCAGAAGGGCAGCTACTGCTACTTCCCACTCAAGATGGGGGCCAATTATTGAGCACCTGGAATGAGCCAGGCTGTGTATCCATGCCCTCAGATGGCTCTGAATTTAACCTTGCCCAGTCTTTTGGGGGGCTGGTACTACACCCACCATCTTCAGCGTTATGGAGACCTGAAGGTGATCAGCGTTTCCTTTACAAGTTTGTTCCTTTCAAGACCTAGAGGTTAGGTCTATTTGCTCATGGGCAAAGATGACAGTAGCCATGCACTGCTTCTAACCACAGGGCACCTCACGACAAAACACTGTTCTTGGAAGATCCTGGCCATTCAATTCAGTGCGTAAGTATGCGTAGTGCATAATGCATGAACACGTGTAACGTAAAAGGAGAATAAATAGAAGACTTGGAGAAAGTTCTCATTCCGAAACTTTACTTCTGCCACTAACCAGTTTATGGCTTTGAACACATACTACTAATAATAACTATTAAATGTTTTGAGCATTTGCTTTATACGAGATACTCTCTGTGCATTATCTCAGTTTATCCTCACGAGAACCTATGAAGTGGGAACAATTATAAGCCCCAATCAATAAGAAACCTAAGGCAAGAGCCCAAGGTGATATAGCTATAAGTAGTAGAGCCAAAATTACTTTCAACAAGATCAATTATTTTTAGGATAACCAATCATCCTGGTTTGCCTGGGACTGAGGGGTTTCCTTGGACACGGGACTTTTAGTGCTAAAGCCAGGAATGTCCCAAGCAAACTGGGATGAATTGGTCACTTTAATTATTTTCTGAGTGTATTTTACAATAAACACTTGGTTCATCTAAAAGTATTTTGTTTCTATCATTTCATTAACCATAGCTTTGAGTTTTCTTTTTTGAATCCAATTCTTTTCCTTATACAGGCATACCTCAGAGATATGTTCCATCCCAGACCACTGCAGAAAAGCGAAAATTGCAATAAAGTGAGATGTATGGATTTTTTTGGTTCCCAGTGCATATGAAAGTTATGTTTACACTATACTGTGGTCTGTTAAGTGTGCAATCACATTATGTTTTAAAAAAAATGTACATACCTTAATTAAAAAATACTTTATTGTGAAAAAATGTCAAACCAATTTCAATAGTAACAGAAAAGATTGCTGATCACGGATCACCATAATAGATATAATACTAATGAAAAAGTTGGAAATATTGCAAGAATTACCAAAATGTGATACAGAGACGTGAAGTGAGCAAAGGCTGTTGGAAAAATGGTGTCGATAGACTTACTGGATGTGGAATTGCCACAAATCTTTAATTTGTATAAAACGTAGTATCTGAGAAGCACAGTAAAGCGAAGCACAGTAAAATGAGGAATGCCTATATTTTGTAAGTCTCACCTTTGCTGAGTGTAGATTGTGTTAGCTTTAATTTGCATAGATATTTTTCTACTGGTAATATTCATCATAAATTAGATGAAAAAAACGGTTTATAATTACTCCTTGGCTAATGCATGATACAACCATGTGCAATTCTCACCAGTGACTCTGGGATTTTATGGCTCATCACATTACTAACCTGATTGTTCTATAAACTTGTGACTTTGCCTACTAACTGGTCACATACTTGACAGTGCAAAGAGCACGTAGCACAGTCAAAACACTATACACTAGTGAAAAAAATAGTGGGAATAAAGAGTCTGGCTTTGTGGAGAGGAAACTTTCACATATTTAAAATGTTTTAGTTTTATTCGACAAATTGTATGAATTTCCTACTCTGTGCCTTGTACTCTCCAAGATGCTGGGATCCAGTGGTTATCAAGACCCGGTCCTTGCTCTCATAGTCCAAGCAGAGTAGATTTTAACAACTAATTATATAATTAATTATCTGATTTTAGTGATGATCCAGACTACACAGGAGAAGCATGGGGACCACAAGGGCATGTGGATGGGAGCGCTCGGCGTAGCCAGGTGACAACTCCAGGAAACTGCAAAGATGAAATCAGAAATCAAACTGCAAAGATGAAATCAGAGCTCAGAAATGCCTGAGTCAGGGGTGGGATCTTCAACTACAATATTCTGGGGGCCACTGGTCTTGGTCGGGGTGAGGACAGAAGGGGGCACTTCCGGCCTGCATGTATTTCCTCTAAGGATTCTGATAAGGGTGGGAGTAAATCTAGATAGAGTTGGCAGGAAGGGAGTTGTGGCGCCGGGGAGGACTCAGGCACAGCATGGCTGAGAACCCATTGCCACCTGATATTATCACTAATTGGGACAGTGCAGCTTCTCCGGAGGCCCCTGGGAAATGATTCATACGCTACCATCTCTGGGGCAGTAAACCCTCACCCAAGTGAAGATATGTATTTGTGTATATCTAGGCACTGAGCATTCTGATTTTATCTTCACTACTTCCAGTTAGCATGATTACCACCATTTTGCATATGAAGAAACTGAGGTTCAGGGAGCGGAAGCAAGAAAGTCACCCTGCTAGAAAATAATAAAGCCACGTACTAGAAAAGAGCATGGATGTTGGATCATTCATCCTGGACCGCCTCCAACAGTGTGAGCTTCAATCTTTTTAAAATGTGAATAATAATCCCGTTACATTGGGGTCGTTCCAATGGAAACAGAACGGTGTCACATATGTTCATTACCTAATCAGTAGTAAAGCTCATAGTAGATGGCTCAAGATGGAGCAGTTTCCTGTCTCTCCTAACCTCAGTTGCCTCACTAACATGCTCTAATCTTGCAAGTGGCTTGTCTTGGAGTCGCAGATGGATACAAAATAGAAGGGAGACTCTGGATCTTTGATGGAGTGGAAGAAATTGTAACCTGGCTGGGTCGCCCAGGGAGCCATAGAAAGTGAGTATCTCCCAGAAGCTCTTTCTCAGTGCTCATCGATGGACTAAGCCTTAAAGGATTCAGGAATCAGGAGGGAACATCCACTGGGGCTGTGGGATCAGGAAAGGTTTCCCAAGGAGGTGAGAGAGCTCAGGACAATAACATCATTTCCTGATCAACATGCTCTAACAGGAGCTAACAAGGGTTTTAAAGCATGCCAGAAAAACATACACCTATGACATCTTGGATGGGAGAAAAATCTGTCCTTCCTTGGTTCATTTTTTCAGAGCTGAACAGCAACAATGTGAGAGAATAGTTCTTAATATTAAAGCATTGTACACACACACACACACACACAGAGAGAGAGAGAGAGAGAGAGAGAGAGAGAGAGAGAGAGAGAGAGAGAGTGTCACATACCTAAAACCCAATTCAAAACAAAAACTAGCCTTTGGAGTTAGACCAGTCCAGATTTGGATCCTGTCTTCTTCATTTCCAAAGCGTGGGACTTGAAACAAGTCTCCTAGCCTCAGTTTCCTTCTTCATAGAATGAAAATAATAATACCTACTTTGCAGGGCTCCTAGGACTGAGTTAGCTGACACACGTAAAGCACGCAGTTCAGAATGTGGCACGTGGTAAACATTCATTATCTGGGCTTATTGTCCCTGGCACAAGAACACTAGTTCAGGATTCTCTGGGTGAAAGCCCTTCCCAAACTCAAAAGTTCTTTTTTCAGCTTTATTATGGAAATTTTTACACACGTAAAGAATGAGAGAAAATAGTGTAATGAATCCCCCTGTGACCACCTCCCAGCTCCAACATGTATCAACTCATTGGCTAATCTTGCTTCATTTGTGTCACTTCCCTACTCCCTATCCTTGGTATATATATTTTTAATTAATTAAAAAAATTGAGATCAAATTGATATATAACATTATATTAGTTTTAGGAGTACAACATAATGATTTGATACATGTACATATTGCAAACTGACCATCACAATAAGTGTAGTTAACATCCACCACAAACTTGCGATATTCTGAAGCATATTTCAGATGTTTTACCTACAGCTTATTGGAAGTTATTCCAATAAGATGAAGAGATGAATAAATACACAAAGTTTTTTTTTTTTTTTTTTTTTTTGCGGTACGCGGGCCTCTCACTGTCGTGGCCTCTCCCGTTGCGGAGCACAGGCTCTGGACACGCAGGCCCAGCGGCCGTGGCTCCCGGGCCCAGCCGCTCCGCGGCATGTGGGATCTTCCCAGACCGGGGCACGAACCCACGTCCCCTGCATCGGCAGGCGGACTCTCAACCACTGCGCCACCCGGGAAGCCTCACAAAGTTTTTTACTGTCTATATTGACCTTAACATAGAGGAAGAGGAAATAGCCTCTTTCAGTGGTCTCCTTAATCATTGTTTATTATGCCTTGGAAACCTAACATGGTTGATTGGTTAGAATATAACCCAGGAATAGATTTATTAGCATCAAGTATTGTTTAGAGCAACTGAGTTTATATTGATGCATTCGTTCCAAATGGCCATAATAAAAGGTTTCTAAGAAGCTCGATTACATTAATAACAAAACTTCAACATGCCCCTATTGGGACTGTGTTCAACCCAAATAAAAATAACTTTGTTAATTAAAAAGAGATGTTCCTTTGGTAGCTGCTATACGTTCAACAACACAGAAACAAAGGACCAAACGAAAAACAAGTGTAGACGCCAGGAATAATACTACTTCCTTCTTCCTGGATCCTAGCAGACAGTCTGATACTACATACCAGCAAGGCTGCCATCTGTTGTTTCCCAGTTACTTTGCATTCTCTTAGTCTCCAGTTTTGCAAGATGGTACAGTTTCCGGGTCACTAGAACCTCTGTGGGCCACTTCATAGTTTGGGTGAGTATAGGAGTAGTTAAAAGGACAACCTTGTGCTTACAGCAGCATTTGCCTGTAGGAGCGGTCAAAACTGAACGCTGTGTTTCATTACAACTAGCTGTCAACAGCTGAAACTGTTAAAGAACCATGAACTTGGAGTAAGCCAGTACCCTAGACACTTACATGACCTAACCAGAAACTCTTCCCTAACCACTCAACAGAATTTATCTAACCATGTATAGACCTAGATATTAGCCTATCTAGAGGGCTACTTTTCAATGCTTAATTAGCACAGCAATGAATAGCTCCCCTCTTTCAGTGCTTAAAAGACACTGACTTTTTCCTCTTTGGAGAACTACTTCCACGGCATGGGTTCCCTTGTCTGGCAAGTTAACAGACCCAGTTTTGTTTGTTTGTTCATTAGTTATTGTTTTGTTTCATGTTAGTTTGCATCTCTGGTGGTCTTTGTTCTACTCTTGGGCATAAAGAATGGAGGTTTCACCAAGATTGCCTCCACCAGCCTCTCTCCTGTATGTCCCTGATTTCTGAACTTGAACATATGGGCCCTTTTGTGCTTCGGTTTGGTCTTGCAGTGGGTGGCTCCTGCGGTCCTGCAGCAGTGATCGATCTCTGATGCGTAATTTGTTTGCTACATCCTGGCAGAGTTTACTTTGTTTAACTCGGTTGTCATACTCTTGACTCCTTTTATAATTCCGACTAGCAATCTCCTGCAAGACCTGTTTTTTTATTTTTTTATTTTTTTTTGCGGTACGCGGGCCTCTCACTGTTGTGGCCTCTCCCGTTGCGGAGCACAGGCTCCGGACGCACAGGCTCAGCGGCCATGGCTCACGGGCCCAGCCGCTCCGCGGCATGTGGGATCTTCCCGGACCGGGGCACGAACCCGTGTCCCCTGCATCGGCAGGCGGACTCTCAACCACTGCGCCACCAGGGAAGCGCAAGGCCTGGTTTTAACTTGAGGGTTTTTTCAGCAGCACTTCAGTCTTGGTTTGTTGTGTTTATTTGTTTATGGTTTGTCTGGAGAAGGGAAGCAAATACTGTCTTTCCTTGAGCTTACTTAAGTCTGTCTCTTGGCTAAGGAAGGAATCCCTTCTGTGTCTGTTTTTTGTTTGTTTGTTTGTTTTGTTAAACATAGCGACTGCCAAGTTCAAAAACAGCTAATAACACCCTTCTTCACCCCAGTGTAAATGATTTCACTTCTACAATAGTCAGTCTTTTAATTGGCTGTAAACTCTGTTCTTATGCCATGCTCTAGGATATCTGGTCCAGATAGGAGAAAACTAATGAATCAGATTATAAATTCTCAAATTTGATATTATGTATAAAATAGATAACTAATGAGAACCTACTGTATAGCACAGGGAACTCTACTCAATGCTCTGTGGTGACCTAAATGGGAAGGAAATCCAGGAAAGAGGGGATATATGTATTCGTATAGCTGATTCACTTTGCGGTACAGTAGAAACTAATACAACGTTGTTAAGCAACTATACTCCAATAAAAATTAAAAAAAAAAGAAATACAAAAAAAAAGTCTCAAATTCTATGGGAGCCCTTAAGTTAACTGGTTTATAGAGACTTAAAAGCAGTTATATAAATTTAAAATAAAAGAACTCAAGAACTTCCGAATGGCAAAACCACTTAACTACTAATGCTTTAAATATTTAAATTCTTTCAGAAGATATTTTCCTGTTGAGGCTGCAGCTCTGAAAAAGAAAGGTTTAGCTGTGAGCTGGTGGTGTTGGTTACTAGGTTACACACTGAGATGGAATGTAGTTCATCTAGTGCTTTTAAACAGTTTAAAGTGTTCATTGCTGTTACATAATATAAAATAAGAGAAATGTTTATAATCAAGGTGAATCTTTAAAAATTAGCCTATTTTGATAATGGCTTCTCTCTGATTTTACCACAGTATGAAGATGTTAGCGTAACATTCTAGATTAGGCTAGAAAGATTATTTAATCTGAATTTTCTAAATTTTCTATACTTGTCTTAAGCTAACATTACTTTCATAAATGTTTAAAATTACAAACTTGTAAGTATATGTGTTCAATTAGATTGAATTTTAATAGCCGATGTCTTCATAAAAAGGGTTGGTATTTGTAACTTCAGTCACGTCACAAATTCCATGAGTCTACAGTGCCTCTTGACTATAATTGTCAATGTAAATTCTAACATAGTGTTTTCTATGTCTAATATCATTAGTGATTGAGTTATTTTTGAAAGATGACTTAAATTTAATTTCTAAGATCTCCAATGGACTTTGAAACTTTGAGAGTCAGCAATGAATAATTTTTATTTCAAATTCCTAAAGGAGAGAGGAAAATATGTGCAAAGTTATAATTTGTATTAGTTTCATATTGTTGCTGTAACAAATTACCACAGACTTAGTGGCTTGAGAAAACAAATTTATTCTCTTACAGTTCTGGAAGTCCGAAGTCTACAATCGAGGTGTTGGCAAGTCTTCATTCGTTCTGAAGTCTTTAGGGGAGAATATGTTTTGTTGCCTTTTCCAGCTCCCAGAGGCCACCTGCATTTTCAGCCTTCTTCCTTCAGTCTTCAAAGCTAGCATCTTTTCTTCCCTCTGACCTCTTACCTCCCTGTGATTACATCAGATCCACCCGAATAATACAGGATCATCTCAAGATCCTCATCTTCATTACATTTGTAAAATCCCTATTGCCAAGTAAAGTAACATAGTCACAGGCTCTGGGGGGGGTGGTCATCAATCAACCCATCACACATGAAATCATTTCAACTTTAATTCTTGCCTATACATAAACTCATTTGCTCTTTTACAACGTCTGAATCCAAATGGTAAAATCAATGTGACATGTACATTGTTTTATGTTAATAAGACTAATGATGTAAAAGACTGTATACTGTGCTTACTTATGTATGTTTTAATATATAAACACAATGATTCAATAAGGAAAAATCTTAAATCAGATAGAAAGGAGAGGTCCGATAAAGGAAGTACTCTTTACAAGGAAGTATTCTTGTCTGATGTAGAGTCAGTTCTTAAGAGTTTCAGTTTTTAATTTTTACTCCCTCTTACCATGCTTCTAGGTTATTTTAAATGATCAGTAAGAATTCTTCGTTGACATCCTGAATGATTATTACATTAACTTCTGTTCATTTGTTGCTCTGTTTAATGAGGCAGCCAAGACTTTCCTTTGTTCTCATGACCAGCCTATTCTGATGACTTCTTTTGATATTGCTTTCCCCAAAATGAGACCACAAATTTAGAATCATAAAATTCTAAGGATTTTTTTTTTTTTTTTTTTGTGGTACGCGGGCCTCTCACTGTTGTGGCCTCTCCCGTTGCGCAGCACAGGCTCCGGACGCGCAGGCTCAGCGGCCATGGCTCACGGGCCCAGCCGCTCCGCGGCATGTGGGATCTTCCCGGACCGGGGCACAAGCCCGCGTCCCCTGCATCGGCAGGCGGACTCTCAACTGCTGCGCCACCAGGGAAGCCCTAAGGATATTTTTTAAACGTAACATATCTTTGGGTTTTCCTGGATAGCCAGTGAGTAAACACAAAGCTTTTCTCTCTCACCTTATAAAAAGAAAATAAAAATACTTAGATTTGTCTGGCATTCTCCAGATTTTAAGTAACTCAAAAGCAACAGTGAATTAAAGTAAGAGTTTGAGTTTGTTATCCTTCTCATGGCATTTCATGGCAGCCCCTTCTATTAAGGGGCTATGCTGAAAAGGTTATTAGCTGCAATGATAATACATCCATGGCAATTAATTTGTTTCTATTTGGTCTACAATTGATACATTTACCTGAAAGAACCACATCTTCCCAGTTAGCATTCCGCAACGAACGAACTTTTGGGAACAACAGTACTAGTTAAAAATTTTTCTGAGTGGCACACTGTAAACTTTTGCTGATGGTAAATTATTATTTCATAGGAAGTAATTAACGAAGCTCTTTTTACATACTTCTTTTTGAGACATCAGAGAAAATGTCCTGTGCTTGCTGAACTCGCTACACTAATTTTGGTTAAACTTTAGGTATATTTGGTTAAAACGGCACTTTGGTGCCTAAGAGAGGTCTACTTACAATACTTAGCAAAATGTCAGCCCCCTGTCGTTTTGTGTATTTCTACCAAGATAATATCACCACCCAACATGGGCCGTGGAGAGGGAAAGCAGTCTACCATTTGATAGGCTCGGTTGTACCCATGTACAACATGTACCCATGTTGGGGTTCTACCAAAGGACCTGCCTCGCAAAAGCAGATGTCCCAGAGGAGGGAGAGGAGGTGTTCCATCACTTTGTGCATGAACTTCTCCCTCAGCTTGGGGTTTCTGATCAGAACACTGCTTTAGAAACCGTCCTTAGCAATGGCAATCATACCAATGAAATTGTCTAGAAGATGTCTGCTGGTCAGGCTCAACGGTGAGAGTCTCACTCACTTGCTCGCTTGCAATGACGTTGGGCAATCGCATCACTTTAGGTTATTTACTGCCCAAACAAGGTAGCTTTTGTGCACTGGCTAACACCTCCTGTGGCATTTGGAGTAATGTTTCAGAATAAGTCAAGAGGTTCCTATATCAAATTCAAGAACAAGGAATTCCTTGTCCAAGGTGGGACGAACTGACCAATGGAATCTCTCCTCATGACTTGTCTACATAAAGGCCTAATTAAGGGGCATTTTAGTGTTAGTTATACTGTTGTGTTAATTGTAGCTGTTGTCAAGTATATTGTTAACAAGGTCTTAAATGCTCTTGCACTGCTACCCTCTTGTCGGTTCATACGTCAGGTGATTCTATTTCCAAGGAGACTTAAATAAGCACAATGGGATCTGTGAAAAGGACACTGAAACAAGATGGTGGTGTGGCCCTGCACACCTGATAATTTACTTATGCTTTATGCTCTCGTCCGTCGTCTTGAGAAGAAGGAGAACTGATCTGTGGGAAATTTCCACTTACAGCACCATTTGCCTAGGCGATAGCAAACTGAATGTTTTGTGTCATTACAATTGGTTCTAAACAGTTAAAGTGGATGAATTTACAATGGCCTTGGGTCTCAGATTCTCAGTGGACATCACTGAAGACGTTCCTGACCAATAACAATAGGACTTGCTTTAACCAACTGTGTTCAGAGCTGTGGCCTAAGTCTGTCCTATCCAGAGGACCTGTCTTCAGTGCTAAATTAGACCACCCGCCAGGAACTTGCCCCTGCCAGAGCTTTCAAAGCCCTGAGTTTTTCCTGCACACAGGACTACTCAGTGAGTTTCTCCACTGGTGTGTGCTCCCTTGACTGGTAAGTTTATACACCTAGTTTTGTAACTTTCTTTATACCTCTGTTATTCCTGCTTTGTTTTGGACCCAATAATAGCACATATCGTTTGTGAATCCAAAAAGATCAATCTGGATGCAGATTCTGCTTCCTTATGAAAAAAAATATATATATATATTTTTAAAAGCAGGTTAACCTCTGGAAAACTAAGTTTAAAATTCTCCAGAACTTACATACTTGGGTAACTGAGGTTGAATCGGGAAAGTTTCGTTTTCATTTATGCACACTTAAGCTTTTTGCTTAGCTTTGTCCTTAGAGGTCAGGTCCCATTAACTGTATGATGAAGTAATATAACAGTGCTATGCAGTGGCTCAAGCATCCCTTATTTTTTTATGTCATATTTATGGTTTTTGCCATATTTATTTCAGATGTTTTTCTTTAAATTGACTCATTTGTCCTTATAAATAGATAGTAGTATCACAGCATAAATGTAAGTGAAATATAAAAATAAAAACCAAAGTATTTTTTGAATAAAGATTTGCCTTTTTACCACCAGTGGCATGCTTATCACAATTTGTGGACATTTGTTGTGATCTAATAGGCAAGGCCTCGGGAGTGCTTTAAACCATGCCAACCCATTACAACACCACAAGATCAACCGTCAATAAAAACCAAGCATCCAGCAGTCCAGCCTGCTTCCTCCATTGCCCTAAAGCCTCTTTCTCCACTAGCACTTGCCTTTTATACCTTCACAGATTCAAACCCTCTGCCTTGTCCCTCTCACCCTGCCCGCCATCCCCCTTGGTCTTGACTTTAGAATTTGGTTTCTCAGTTTTGATCTTTCATACTCAGTATATTCACCGTAACAGTTAGGAGTCTGTGATTGCAAGCAACAGAAATCCAATTCTGGCTACTTAAACCACAACAAAAAAGAGATTTAGTGGAAGGATTGGGGAAGCTTACACAATTGAATGAGAAGCTGAAAAACCAAATTCTGTATGGGGAGAGAACAGGGTACCTCTAAGGATCAAGGGCACAGCAATTAGGAGGCGATCTCTTTAGGAGATGCTAACTCTCCTCACCTTTTGACTCTTCCTCTGGTTGTTTGGGGTCAACATCAAGGCAGATTCATCTTTGGCTTCTGGAACACCATGCCCAGCCCTTTTGGTGGGAATATTGCAGAATTCCAGCCTCAGCATTCAAGGGCTTGAGTCCCTTTGGGCAACTCTCTTTACTTCCTTTAGTCTCAGTTTCCTCATGTTAAATGGGAAACCTCATGGCATTTGGGGAAAATAGCTATGAAATGCAAAACTACTGTAGTGGAGCGAATACAAGCAAAGCCATTAGAGTTACATAAATCTGGATTCAAATCCTGATTAAAATGTACACTGGCTGTGTGTCTTTGTGAAATTTATTATATTTCCGTCTCCTTATCCGTGAAGTGGAGATAATAATAATATTTACCTTATTGTAATTAACCTTGTATCTAGCACATAATAAATGCACAGTAATGTAAACCATACAAGGAAAAGAGGTAATAGATGTGATAATAACTTTGCGAGGTTATTGTTATCAGTCACTCCTTCTCGAGGGTAAAGAGTGAAGCCACACCTCCTCCCACATATAATTAATAGGACAGTTATGAGAAATTTCTCTTACAGTAAGCTTTTCACATAGGAGAAAGGAAGCCCTTGGAATGAAGGGTGGTATTAGAGCTGGCCTCTGTGTAATCAACAAGGCTTTGCCTGCTCTAGTCTCATGGCTCTTCTGGAGCCTGAGGTGTTCTTGACACATCTTTTATAAAAGTCAGCCTTACTTTCTTCCTGTTGCAAATTGCATGCACATTTCTGCTCCCTGCGACCAGCCTCCATTTCTCAACCAGCCTTCTCCAGCCTCCCCCTCCCCCTCTCCTAATGAGAACGAGTTGATTTATAATTAAGGTCATATTTTATCTGCCGGGAAAGGCAGTGGCTGGCGTGGCTAGGGCTCTAGAGCTCCACTCAGCGTTCCTCTGGCAGATTACCAGTGTCTTGATGACCATTGGTTGTTGTTTCAGGCAAGATATAGAAGAATGGTTTTGATGGCTTGAAACTACCAACCGGATTTATAGCTTGTAAATAGTCCTTGTGGCGAGATTTTCCTTCTCTGCTCTAATCCCCTCTTCCCGTTCGGGCCTCATTTAGGGATCCTTTGCCAGGAGCATGATTCTCAGAATGGAAAAAGAAGAATCTTTATAGCATTCCAAGTTGCTTCTGCTGAGAAGTCCATAAGGGGCCTCCATGGCTCTTCTCACCAAACCTCCCCTTCTGGGATGGGAACAGTTCCACTGGTCCACTGCAGCCTGGCTGCCCAGGTCCTCCTAAGATTGTGATCACTCCCCACTCATTCTTTCTCTTCTTGGTTCAGAGCAAGAGAATGTCTGACACTTTCCTATTATTTTTAACTTATCTCTTAACATAATGGTCTGTGCAGAAAGACAGGTGGTTTTCCCAGACACCCTAGCCGTTACGGTGATGGAGGAGCTGGTTTGGAAAAATGTGAAAACCTCCAAACCGCTAAAGTCAATCTAGCGCTGTTTGAGGGATACTGAGAAGCCTGGCTGGCTTTGCCTGTTTGCAAGTTGCACTTGCTTCTCTGGCTCAGACAACTCTGCAATGAGAACTAAGTAGAAGTCGCCAGAGAGATCCCCTCTGGGAAAGGAAGTTTCCCATTAGAAGCAAAAGAAAGAACAATCCACATCCAAACAGCTTTCTGGTCCGTTGGCTCCGAGACTGGCGGATGGGCCAGTGCTCACAAGCAAACTGGACCAACTTGGAGAGGAGGGACCCTGAGTTGGCTTTGTCTGAGTCACACAGCCGCTGTGCAGTTGGCAGAGTGACTCACCCCTAAACGTCTGCCCTAAGAGTCGAGCATGGGAGACATTCAGTCTCTGCGTACTTGTTATCAACGGGAACATAAGAATCCCCCACCTCCTGCCCTCCCCCCAACCCCAATGTCAAACCGAAATGTTTTAGATTAACATCAGGGTTTTAAATGCGAACAGCATGTCAGCAAGCCCCCTAGACAACATTATTTAGTCTCCCGATGTCAGACGTTTGTAGTGACTGTACATTGTACCAGCACCTTCTTCAGAGTGACATTGACATCACTCTGCTCGAATAAGTTAATTTTCCCATCATGGACTGATCCATTGGGCAGAAACCACGAGTTCACGTGCCGATGCGTGGACTGAACTCTGTGACCCTCTACTGCAGAACCGAAAGTATATCGGGTTTTCATGCACACAGCACTGGGAAGCAGTTTGCTTTCATTTAGTCAGATTTTTATTTTTCCTTTTCGTGGCAACATGACCTTTCACGACACCAGCTGAAAGCTGCCTCTTTTTGTAGCATTCTCATGTTGGAATTTGCCAATTACAGCCAATACTTATTGAGCTCATTAACGTGTTGGACTGTGCCGGGCTTCCGTATGCTATTTTATGTCGTTAGAGCGACTTGTCGGCATCGGTGGCATGGTCCTCGTTGAACCAAAGAAGAAATGGACGTTCAGAGAGATTAGGGAACAGTCCGACTCACAGATGAGCTCAAAAAATATTGGGTATAAAAGACAAATTCTAGCAAATCATTTGATCCATATAAGCGAATAAAATGTTATTTCTACACTTCTATTTCTGCTGTTCTTCGCTGCACCAAGATCCCTCCTCATCTCCTTTCTGGAGAAAAATCTCTGAGCAGGTTGCTCAGGAGAAAGTGCCCCAAGGCTTGAGATATTTGGACAGAACAGAGGCCACACTGATTCTTCAGGGTGGATTCTGCCAGCTGCGACTCAGGCTTCAACCCAGCAGGCTTGCCACTAGCCCTTTATCTTCTGACTTTTGTTCAAAAGACAGAGATGGTTAATTTAAAATAAAAAAGAAAAAGAAAAAATAGAAAGAGATGGTTACGCATACCCAACACCAGGGAAGGCAAATGTGAACCCACCCACCAGGCCCTCCCCTGATCATTTAAGCCCAGCCCAAACCCAATGCTGCTCTTTGAAGCCTGCAAACTTTTTCTCATTACTCATCTCTTCTGATTTCCAGCCAACTTTCCACCATGGAAGTGCCTAAGGCCCAGAAGAAAAGCGCCTTCTTATCCTCGGGGAGGAAGTATCCTGGAGAGCTGTGAAAGCGCCTCTTAGGAGATCCCCCTGCTGGCTTTTCAGATCCACCAGCTTGAATCCTTGGGGAAACATCCAAAAATTCTAGGCTCTCCTCCAAATGGAAACTGAATCCCGAATCTTTGCAACTGTGTCCGTAAGCATTTCAGACCACTCACTGTGAACTGCTGTACCGTGGTGTGAAGTTTTGGTCTGATGGCCCATCATAATACTTTGGTAAAATATGAAATTTCATGCTTTCAGATTACAGTTTCCACATAGCTTCTACTCCCAGATGCCCCTGTCTTTTGACAAGTGTTTGTAAAAATTGTTCTGCAGAATCAGCAACATTAGATCACTGGTTCAACCGCCTGAATCAATCAAGTACCTCTGTGTCCAAAACCCAACTCAAAAATGGCTTTAAAAACAAAGCGGGATTATTGGCTCAGGAAGCTGAAAGGTCCAGAAGTAGTTGGCATCAGGTGAAGCTTGATCCAGGTGCTCACAGAGTATCATCAAGGCTCAGTTTAGCTTGTCTTTCAAGATGTCAGCTTCATCTTTAAGTCCCACATGCTAGCTTCCAGCATTTGAAGACTCCTCCCCAGCTACAAGTTCTGATGTGGAGGGAAGTTTCATACCAAACTATCCAGGAGAAAAAGGAGAGATTCTAGTAGTTCCCATGGAAGAGAGGACCTTATATCCTGGAAGTTCATAGCCAATGTCTCCTCTCACCTCCTTTGACTGTGTTGGTGACCATCATCAAACCAATTCTCATGGTCAAAGGGAGGATATATATTCATTGGTTTAGGACAGTGAGGGACCTCTAGGAAGTTCCTGTATGATCTCCCCCTCCATTCATCCCCCGAATCCCTCTTCTCATCCTCAGGGCTCCAGCCATACTGACCTTCTCAGTTCCTTGAATTTGCCAGTCTCCTGCCTGCCATCCGACCTTCCCAAGGGCTGTTTCCCCGGTCTTCTCTCTCCACTTCATTAGCTCTTGCCCAAGTCTCACCCCCAAGGCCACATCCCCAAGGCCTCGTAACCAAGGCAGCCTCCGCGGGCACTTGAGTTCTCAGCCCTTCCTTCCCTTTTACTGCACCAGGTAAGTCTGTGTCTCCCGTAGGTGAGTCCATTCATTCGTTCCTTCTAGTGAACATTAAGTGAGTGCCTCCTGGCTGTCAGGCCCCATCCTGGGTGCTAGACATGGAGCCATGAAAAGGAAAGTCTTCATGGAGCTCCGAGGGCATATCCTGTATTACGTTGCTCCAACGGGAAAGCGTGGATAACTAGTACACCTTACATCGCAGACGCCAAACAGTGACTGACGGAAGATCACGTTTGATATTCAACCCTCTGATAGGGATTCTGGGCGCTGTTACCAGCCCTAGAAGCTGGCTTGTATTAAAAATGCATGCTTCTGAGGTCAGGCCTTTTGTGTAGTAGAAAAATTAAACTCCTGAATTCATTCCTGTGGGTCTAGCCTGTGCCACCACACTAGCTGAAGCCTCCCCAGCTCTCGCCTGTGAATTTGAAATGGTCTTTGAGATCCGGGAGAGCAAAAATTTAGTCGCATTTATCTTGGAATTTCCAGCACTCTGCACGGAGTCTGCATGTAGGTGCCCCATAAACACAAGTTCAATGAATAGTGGTTTCCTTGCCTCCATCTCCTTCTGCATCTGGTCCAGTCTCCACCTGGACTTGGAGTGATTTTCCTACCCAATGAGGCCACCCGGCCAAGGAGATGTTAGTGCCCATTTTACGGCAAAGGAAGCTCAGACTCCAGGAAGTGAGGTTAAGGTCACGGATGTAAGGTCACGTCGTGGAAGAGCCAGGACACGACTGGGTCTGTCTGGGGTCACAGTCAGCCTCTTTTTACAACATACGCTGGCCTATAGCAGAGGTCCTTAATCCGGGCAGGGGGCTCCTCCGTGGAGTGTCAGGAAGCCAGTGAACATTTGGGATTCTGTGCAAAATGTAGGGAGGTGTGCACACGTCTGCAGAAGGGCGATCACAGCTTTCATCAGATTTTCAAAGCTATCCGGAACCCAAAACCATTAAGAGTAACTAGCCTGGGGATATTTTCTTTCTTTCTTTTTCTTTTGACTGACACAGATGCTGACACACCACTGCCCCGCACCAAATCGTCTTAATAGTGGGTTTCACGCGGAGCTGGGGCCCCTCTCTTCCTGGGGCACCACCCGGCCGACCACCATGGGCATCTCTGCCAGTCCAAACAGCATCTGCTGCCTCCGTCCCATTCCTGAAGAATCTGAATATTAGAAGGAATGGAGGATACAACGAGGTAAATTTCCAGACAAGATAAATACAGACAGTAATATAATCCTTACTTGAAGAATAAGGCTACTGTTGGAATCTCCACGCTACAAAAATGTACTGAATTACAGGGGCACACCCAGTTGGAATTCTGGTTTTCACAGTCTCTTTGCTTGTCAAACTTAATATCAAGGAAAATAAGCTAATTTGATTTGGCAAAGGCTCATGCAATATGGAATTGATATCTGTGGCAGCGACCTTTGATGTTTTGTATAAACAGTGTTTTCCCTGCTGGGGAAGCAAGAGTCGAATAATAAACAGCGCCTTCCCTTCCCCACTCACAGCCTTCCCCCCATCAACAGTACCAAAGGGGGGAAAAAAAGAAAGAAAGAAAGAAAAAAAAGTAAGAAAGTAAGTCTTTCTGTGGCTCACAGAATTTATGGAGGCATTGAATAGCCATTATCAAGTAGCCAACCTTGTTGGCCAATTTCTCAACCTGACATCTGGGGCCAGGTAGGTCTTCCTTGTGAGGGTAGGGGTGCTATCCTCTACTTTGTAGGATGCTCAGTGCACACCTGGCTCCTACCCAGTGGATGCCAGTAGCACCACCCCCTCCTCCAGTTTCTTGTTTATAAATTTATCTATTTACTTTTGGCTGCATTGGGTCTTCGCTGTGGTGCGCAGGCTTCTCATTGTGGTGGCTTCTTTTGTTGCTGAGCGCGGGCTCTAGGTGTATGGGCTTTGGTAGTTGCGGCACGCGGGCTCGGTAGTTGTGACGCACGGGCTTGGTTGCTCCGTGGCATGTGGGATCTTCCCAGACCAGGGCTCGAACCCATGTCCCCTGCATTGGCAGGCGGATTCTTAACCGCTGTGCCACGAGGGAAGCCCCCTTCCTCCAGTTTTGACAACCAGAAATGTCTCCAGACATTGCCAAATGTCCCTGGGAAGCAGGATGGCCCCCAGTTTAGAACCACTGGCATAGAGGTAGGAAAGAAGATTATAAAAGAAAACTTTTTTCTTTTCTCTCAGTTTCAGGCACTAGTTGCCTTAATCAGGGCCTTCTGCCTCAAGGCCCTGAGTCATCACCCAACAGTTCCTTAAGATTCCCCGGGGAGGAACCTTTGGTGTGTCACCTCTTCACCTCCCCTACACTCCCAGGGGCTTCAGGCCTGGCTGCCACGCTTCTTCCTGGAAAGGGGCAGCTCTCACTCTCTCTGCTTAAAACACTTGGTGCATCTGACCTTGTGAGGGCTTGTCTGCCTCAACAGATTTCCAAAGTTCAAGAATTGTGTAGTGGCTGGGCACACACTTGATGCTCCCTTCTCTGTGTCCCGTGGCATTTGGTAAAGTATTGTGGTAAAGATTGCTTACCTGGAGTTGGGTAGAGGTTCAAGTCCATGATGTTCTGGAGCTGGCTAGCCCCAGCTCATGAAAGCTGATTGTTAAATGCTCAGGAAATCTGTGAACAATGTGCCATCACGTTTGTAGCTTGACATGACCCGTGATGAGAGAATTTACACCACAGACATGGGCAAACACCACAGAGCTCTCCTGTCCCCTCACCTACACCCCCAACTGGTTCAATGTTTCCTAGTACACCACTAGTTTGAGTTCAGGCTTGAAAGTGGGATAGCAGACACGGCCTGCTGCTGACCCAATATCCCTTCTCTCCGTTGCTTCCTACTCAAGGAATTCTAGTTTTGTTTAGCCTGGCAGTGAGTCCATTTATATAACTGCATTTCCTGCCTCTCTTGCAGTTAAGAGTACTCAAATGACAAGACTCTGACCAATGGCATGTGGATGGAGTTTAATGGTAGGTCTTCCCAGAAATGCTTTAAAAGGGAGCAGACTAATGGGCCTGTGCCTTTTATTCTCTGTCCTTTCCCTACTCCCTGTTTAGATTGTAGATGCTAGAACAAATGTGGATCCAACATCTCGCAACCACAAGGTGGCAAACCAGAGGATGAAGGTCACACACTAAGAATGGCTGAGCAGAAAGACAGGAGGTGCCTGGTCTCTGATGGCATCAAGGTGTCAATGCACCAGCCCTGGACTCCCTGCCACAGGCTGCTTATTGGTGGGCTTCAGTAATATACCACTGAATGCAATCCCCAGCTAGGACCTTAGACAAGTCAACATAGCTCCCTTATCTATAAAACAGAAATAGGAAGAACTGAATTCATGGGATTTCTCTGAGGGTTGAATGAGGTAATGCATGTGAAGAGCCCAGTGCAGTCCTGGCGCGTGGGAAGCACCTTGTGGTTGGCGGACTGCTGTTACTACTAGTCTTCAGCTGCACTTAGCACCCTGGCAGGCATTACGTGCTTGGGTGTTTGCCTCTCCACCTAGCCTTTGTCTCTTTAAGCACAAGACCTTGTCTCATTCACTCTGCATTCTTAGTTTCCACCCCTGGTTCTATAGGCACAAATTGAATTCCGTTGTTACTAGAGGACAGGCTAGAGATTTGAGTTATACTCAAACAAAGGATAATTAATTTATGTTTTATTGTTTGAGTATAACCCATATCTCTAGGCCACCCTTCAGCAGCAACTGAATTCAAGTAGTGCTCATTGAACACAGGTTGTATTGTTAACACAATGAACAACACAAAAGTCGAATAAAACATTGATATCTCCGCCCTACTCTAAGGAACTTGTACTCAAGTTGGAAACATAAGAAGGGTCCCTACATAGTTGTGACGCACAGGGGGCTTCCCTGGTGGTGCAGTGGTTGAGAGTCCGCCTGCCAATGCAGGGGACACGGGTTCGTGCCCTGGTCCGGGAGGATCCCACATGCCGCGGAGCAGCTGGGCCCGTGAGCCATGGCCGATGAGCCTGCGCGTCCGGAGCCCGTGCTGTGCAACGGGAGAGGCCACAACAGTGAGAGGCCCACGTACTGCAAAAAAAACCAAAAAACAAAAACATAGCTGTGTTACACAGAAGCATGTGGGTTCTCAGACAAGGATGAAGCAAAGTGCTGCAGGTGGCTGATGGAAGTGATGCAGGATAAAGAGAAGGCTTCATGGAGGAGGAGGCATTGGCACAGGCTTTGGGGAATGGTGGGTTGGCGCTTCCATTAAGAAGCCATCACGGGTATCACAGATCATCACAGATAAAGGCAGTGTGGTGGGAAAGCCTGGCTCTTGCCCCCGGGAATGGGGCCAAGCGACAGGTTGGAGGCACCTCAGGGAAGAAAGCTTGCCAGGCTGAGGCATTTACATCATTTACATTTGAAAGCCGGGAGGGACGTCAGAATTGGGATTTAGGTGGATTAATCCAGCAACCATGCGGCGATTGTTTGGAAAGGGAGACAGGGAGGTAGGAAACTAATGAGTAGGCTGTTAAATAGATGAAAGAGGCATACGCTCTACCAGCCCTGTGAGCTGTTCCTTCACAGTACATGAAACCGTTGTAAACGTGTATTTCTTTGGGCAGTCCTTTGATTAATGTCTGTCTTCCCTTCTAGACCGGAAATCCATGATAGCGGGGCCTGGGTCTGTGAATCTCAGCACCTAGATAGCAGGTGCTCCATGAATAGCTGTTGAATGATGAAATCAGAGGGGACTGGGGTCAGACTCGTGTCTTCCAGAGCACTGAGAGTGGTCTGTGAGCCTTGGGACACCTAGCCAGACACCAAGAAGCGTAGTGGGTACCCTGTTCTGGAGGAATGGTGGAGAACTTCTGGTTGGAGCCGGGCACCCAAGCAAAAGTGCCAACTTCGCTGCAACTTGTTGTGAGACCCTGGGAAGTCCCTTAACCCTCTCCAGGCCCCTCGATAAAATGCAGAAGTTGAGGCCATGACTTTGAAAGTCTTCTAAAGTCCTGCACATCTCAGTGCAAAGGAAGGAGAGAATTGATTGAACGCATGCTACACGCCAAGGCACCGAGCCGTGGTCTTTCCCCGCTTTCTCTCATTCAATCTTCAGAAGATCTCCGAGATTGATAAACATATTCCAGTGACTCAGAAGGCAGCCAGGTTATCCTACTTCTTCTCTTTTTTTTTTTAATAATGTGTTTTTTCTTGTTGTTTTTGTTTTTTTAAATTTTATTTACTTATTTATTTTTGGCTGCCTTGGGTCTTCATTGCTGCGCGCGGGCTTTCTCTAGTTGTGGCAAGCGGGGGCTACTCTTCGTTGTGGTGCGCGGGCTTCTCATTGCCGTGGCTTCTCTTGTTGCGGAGCATGGGCTCTAGGCCCACGGGCTTCAGTAGTTGTGGCACGTGGGCTCAGTAGTTGTGCGCAGGGGCTTAGTTGCTCCGCGGCTTGTGGGATCTTCCTGGACCAGGGCTTGAACCTGTGTCCCCTGCATTGGCAGACTGATTCTTAACCACTGTGCCACCAGGGAAGCCCTACCCTACCTCCTATGTTCTGAGTCACTCAGGCCTAGGGAACCATCTGGGCTCTACATTTTCATGTCTGAGTATCCTTGGGCAAATTAGTTAGCTTTTTGTGCCTCAGTTTCCTCATTTGTAAAAAGGGGCTGCCAAAGTATTATTTTGTCACAAAGGAATGGGAAGAACTTAATGAAATAATGCATTTAATTCCCATACGGTTTCTCTGCTTGGTCCTGGGAGATCAATGATGTTAGCCCTTAATATAATGATAGACCCAGTGGAAATTCAAAGGTATTTCCAAGAGTTGCATGAGTTGGTAGGGGCCTCAGCACTTCATGATCACTTCCCTGTAACTAGGTGCTATGATTTCCCGACTATAATTTTTAAAATCACCTCACTTTTAAAAACGTAACTAAATTTATTTCAAAAAACTGTGGACGGCTACTCAATGGGAATGCCACTTGGGATATGAAGAAGGTTAACTAGAAAAATAAATACCATAAAGACAAAACGAAAGCCTGGCATTCTAGCTGGCTCCGGCGGCCCGCAGGAGACTGTGAGCTTGTGTCCCCTTGTTGCTAAAGGGCAACGTCTGCAGGGTTAGGGAGGTTTTAGAGGGTAGTAGCACCAGATTGTGATAGAACTGAGAAGAGAATACGTCTTCATTTGGTGGTCCAGGGTTATTGAATCAGTCCCACCTAAAATCACCCAGCATCACCCCATCCCTGCAGCTTGGGCAATACTAAACCATGCTTTCCGGCTTGTGGCAGCTTCTCCGACGGAAGGCCATTTCCCCAGGTGATATATAAGGACGCTCACAGCCAGGCAAAGATACTGAGGGCAACGCGTCTTTACTCTTCCTCTCTCCTTCTCTTTTACTTGATCTGGTACATTATCGTGGCTGCAAGCAAAGCAGCCTATTCCTTTAATCTGCTGCAGCGTGGAGGAATTTTTTTTTTTAACCCTATAGTTTTCTTTTCATCTCTATTACCCGTGTTAACTGCTTAATTTATCGGGTTCCTGCGAGCCACCTATTGATAATTGATAGATTGTTCCTTCCTTCCCAATTTCCTCTATTAGTCAGCCCAGGAAGTTTATTTGTGCTTTGCATGTAACCCGATAGGGTGGAGAGTGCCCGGCTTGTTTGTAGGGCCTGTGTAAGTTAATACTGTCCAGCCCTCCAACCAGGAAGCTATCCGGTTGCACCCTGGCAGGCTCCTCTTCATTGAAACGACCTGTAGCGGAGACATAAGGACCTCCCTTGCTCTAATTGCTTTGAGTTGGCCATCTGGGGAGATCACTGATGCCAGGCCTGGCTCCTCCCCCCATGCCTCCAACCCCATGCCTCTAACCTGGGGCTTTTACAAGACGGGGGTGGGGATGTCTTGCTAAGAACATCCTGTTCAAAAGAACTCAGTTTCTCAGCCTTGTCCAGTTCCTCCTGGGATTTTTTTTTTTTTCTGTTAATTTTTTTTTTCTCCCCCTTTGAGTTTATTCAGGCAAGAAGCATTAACTACAAAGAAGTCTCTTTAGGTGGGATTTTGACTGGGGGCTAGATTAGTACCCGAAGATGCAAGTGAGTTTTCTACAGACTATTTTTATTTGTCTAGCTGTTTAAAACAACTGTGTAGTGAAAATCTGGAGATTGAATGGAGCCAAAAATTCAGAAAATTTTTGCAAGTTTTTGACTTCTTTTGAGAAATTGGAAAAGACTTAGTTCACATTCCTATAGGAAAAATAAAATAGCTGAGAAGGGGAGCTTCATGTCGCCAGTGTCCACTCTCCTGTTGACCACAGCCTCCGAAACGGGCAGTATAGGACAATGATCTTGTACCTGAAACAAGCCACGTGTACATATGACCTTGTGGGCCCCTGTAAATGACTGAGTTTTAGACCCCTAGTCTATGCAGCCCAAACTGAAGGGGCATCACTCTTCCAGGGAATTTTGGATTTGGTCGGACAATTGTCAGATTTCTACTAGAGTTCATTTCATTCTCTGTGGACATAATCGTCGCCCCTCAATCCCTTGCCTGAGAGAAAGGACATCCCTGGCTCTCTCATTCATTCACTTTATAGATTTCATGAGGAACCACTGTCCATCAGGGCCTCTGCTAAAGTATGGGAATCTGAAGATGAGTTACTTTCCCCTGCCTCCCCCAGTGGAACGAGTGCCGTGAGGACATGACGGGAGCTTGTCTGTAAGGAGCCACTGCAAACCTTAGCATCTAGCACATGCCTGGCTCTTCAAAGAATGAAGAGAGGGAGGAAAGAGTAAATGAATGAAGGGCATGATCTCTGCCCTCAAGGAGCTCACCATCTGCAAGCGCATCACTCTAATGCCCTGCGTGCAATAAGGGCTATGAAAAGGGAAGAACAAGGGACTCTAGACATTAAGGGAAGGGGTGCCAGCTGGTGGGGGAAAGGTCAGAAGATTCTTTGAGAAGGAAGCAGTGATGTATGAGCAGGTACTTAAAGGGTGACTATAGTTCAGCGAAAAACAAGGGATCCAGTACCGGGAGGCGGAGGGAACCATACGTACAGATGGGAGAGCGAGACCTTCATGCGGCTACAATGTGGGTGTGGCTCCCTCACCTGACGGTGGGCTCCAGCTTGATCATCCTGTATCCTCAGAATCTAGAGTGGTGATTGGCACAGGTGAGACATTGAATTCTGTTTGTTGAATGAATTCATGAAGGAATGACGCTTTATCTATGACTGAGACATGGCGTTGAATCAAGCTTGAACGCGTTTGCACACGGAGGCTGAAGGTGGGGAAGAGGGATGCTTCCGAGAGTGGTTTGGAATCAGCAGTGATAGTAAAGAGGGGCTGGCTGGATGAGCATGTGAGGACAGGCTCCAGCATTATCTGGTCTTGAGGATCACATGGACTCTTCATGAGAATCCCAAAGTACCCCAAACCCAGAACCTGGGATCTTCCAGATCCATCGCAGAAATACCCCACCTCCTCAGGCATTCTGTACTTGGGCAATCGGTTCTGGGCCATTTGTAGTCAAAAGATGATCTCGGGGCTTCCCTGGTGGTGCACTGTTGAGAGTCCTAACCGATGCAGGGGACACGGGTTCGTGCCCCGGTCCGGGAAGATCCCACGTGCCGCGGAGCGGCTGGGCCCGTGAGCCATGGCCGCTGAGCCTGCGCGTCCGGAGCCTGTGCTCTGCAACGGGAGAGGCCACAGCAGTGAGAGGCCCGCGTACCGCAAAAAAAAAAAAAAAAAAAAAAAAGGTGATCTCAGACTTTCCCTGATGTGAACACATCAGACCAACTTCAGATGTTGGAGGCAAAAGAGGTCAGTTGGTAACTACCATGTTGTTTTGTCCAACTTAGGGGTAATGTTTTAATGATTCTGCTCAGTGCTTGAGGTTGGGGTAGGAAGAGGAGGGGCAGGAAATACTCTTTCCCTTCCTGAAATCCCTGAATATACTTCCCATTTAAGCAGTGAGTCCTAAGGGGCAGTGTTCCTCCATTATCACATTTACCCCGTCTCTGTGAGGTGAATGTCATGCACAGCAACCTCTCTTTATGCTGAGAGCTGAGATCTGAGCCTCCAGCCTGCCTCTAACCCTGGTGATGGTCCTACTGGACTGCACCCTGTAAACCAACCCTGTGACCACCCATAGGACCCCTACTGCTTCTGAGGCCCCAGCTGGGGCAGAGAGAAGAGGTTCTTCAAGAAAAGTGACCTTCCCATTGCCCTTCACTGTAAACTCGCCACTCCCTGAGAAACTTTGTCTTGGGTCGGTGCCTTAGAAGCAGAGCTGGAGATGGGGCTTCTTGTGCAAGTGATGGATTGAGGAAGCGATCTCTCCTGAAACCTAGGCAGGAGCAAGGGAAGCAGGATGGGGCAGGGAGAGATCAGCAAAGGTGTGATTTCCAGAGAAGTCTAGCTGGGTCCTATGAAAAAGTCTGCTGTAGTGAATTGCACTACAGCAGTTATCCTGCTCCAGGGTTATAAAGTCTCCCTCATCAGTCACGGCAAAAGGCAGAAACAGGACCATGGGGGAGAGGGAGGGTGTGTGTGTGATGAGACTCTGAGGCAGCTCTGATCGGCACAGGGTGCATCTGGGTGGGACACTGACGGTATCTGCCACACACCTGTTTCAATCAACGGGAGCAAATATCTTCAAGGTTACATGTCAGCAAATAGACCCGGCTTTAAAATCCAGCTCCTGCATGCACAGCAGGGGGACATCAGACAAGTCACTTCACCTCACAGAACCTTGCTTTCCTCTTCTGTAAAATGGGGATAATATTCGTTTTCATCTTCTAGGATAATTGTAAGGATTTAACAAGACAATGCAAGTGAAAGGGCTCTGCAGAACCCCTGGTCCTGAGTAGGTCCTAATGTTGACTACTGTTATGGTTGTTGCCGCTGCCACTGCTGTACTAACAGGCCCAAACGCAGAAAAGGTTCTGCCTGACTGGTGCTCTGATCTTCTGGCGAGGAATTGCTTATTCCTCTGAAGCACAAAGGAATGTTTCCTTACAGGTAACACTGAGAAATACATAGGTGTACGCACAGTGTATATTTTATTAAAAGGACTCTAGTTACAAATCCAGTGGGCACATGGCAGATCGTAACTCATCTCTGGGGTCTGAAGGCTCCTGAGAACTGCTTGGAAAAGAAGAGTTTAAACAGTCTTCTCCGAGGGAGCATGTCAACAGTCAACACCTGATTTTTTCCCTGTGAACACCGTGCAGATACATGGCCCTAAATTGCCTGCAAATTACTCTGCTGCCAGTTGCAAGAGTAATTTTAGGATAAGCCTCCCTCCCTAAATTCTTAGTGAGCTTTTGAAGTTAAATGTAAAGGTAATTATTGTTAAATTAAAAATTATTAGATTAAAAACAGACCTAGGAAAGGCCCATTCTAGAAGTGTCCATTCCACCTCATCTTTATTGGTTATTCTTCTAAATGGAGAATCTTCTTTCATTCCTTCAAATCAACCCAGGATCTGAAAATGGGTTAACTTCAGAATTTTCTAAGTAACCTGTGGAGCTGTTTTGCGAAAAGGAGAGTTTAGTAAATCCACTGTCTGGCTTAACTTCTTGGGTCCCTATTTTCCTAGGGATTATTTGCTCACAGACACCAGCACAGTTCCCTTGGTTGGCCGTCCCTGCCCCCCCTTCCCCCAGTGATGCTTACTGGGCTTCAGTACCATTAGGAGAAGCCAATGGGTTACCTTATTGCTGCCCAAAGAAGGAAGACTTCAGGCTACTCTTGCTGCTTTCTATCACATTCTTTGCAACTGAAGAACAGAAAAAGAAGTTCTAGAAAATACTAAAAAAAAATTTGCAATTAAAAAAATGCAAACTGATATATGGAAACAGAAAGCAGAGTTGTGATTGCATGTGGAGGACGGATTATAAAAGAACGTGAGGGGCTTCCCTGGTGGCGCAGTGGTTAAGAATCCGCCTGCCAATGCAGGGGACACGGGTTTGAGCCCTGGTCCGGGAAGATCCCACATGCCGCAGAGCAACTAAGCCCAGGCGCCACAACTACTGAGCCTGTGCTCTAGAGCCCGTGAGCCACAAGTACTGAGCCCGCGCGCCTAGAGCCTGTGCTCCGCAACAAGGAAAGCCAGCCCAATGAGAAGCCTGTGCACCGCAACGAAGAGTAGCCCCCGCTCACCACAACTAGAGAAAGCCTGCGTGCAGCAACAAAGACCCAGTGCAGCCAAAATAAATTAAATTATTTAATGAACTAATTAAAAAAAAAAGAACATGAAGAAACTTTGGGGGGTGGTGGGTGCATTCATTATCTTGATATTGGCGTTTTCACAGGTGTATACCCATGTCAAAACTTGTCAAATTGTACTCTTTAAATATGTAGTTTATTAGCTATCAGTTACGCCTCAATAAAATTGTAAAACCAAGTGGATTACTTCCTTTGTTTTTTAATAGTATATTTTTATTTATTTATTTAATTTTTGTGTGTGTGTGGTATGTGAGCTTCTCACTGTTGCGGCCTCTCCCGTTGTGGAGCACAGGCTCTGGACGCGCAGGCTCAGCGGCCATGGCTCAGGGGCCCATCCGCTCCGCGGCATGTGGGATCTTCCCGGACCGGGGCACGAACCTATGTCCCCTGCATCGGCAGGCGGACTCTCAACCACTGCGCCACCAGGGAAGCCCAATAGTATCTTTTAAAAAGTAAAATGGTTTTAGTGTGCCCAGTTTGAAGGAATGAAGGATGAGATAGGTCTTCAGCCAAGAATAAAAGACAGTTAAACATAATGGTTAAAACCTATGCACTTCTGGAAGCAACCAACATGTCCTTGAGCAGGTGAGTGGAGAAATAAACTGTGGCACATCCAGACAACAGAATATTTTTCAGCTCTAAAACCAGATGAGCTATCAAACCATGCAAAGGTATGGAGGAAACTTAGATGTAAATTACTAAGTGAAAAAAAGCCAATCTGAAAAGGGTACCTACAGTAGGATTCCAACTATGCGACATTCTGGAAAAGGCAAAACTATGGAGGCAGTAAAAAGATCAGGGACTGCCAGGGGTTGATGGGCTGGAGGGAGGGATGAATTGGTGAAGCACAGAGGAATTCTAGGGCAGTGAAGCTACTCTGTATGACACTGTAATGATGGATACATGTCTTTGTACAGTTGTCAAAATCCCATAGAATGTACAACACCAAGAGTGAACCCTAAGGTAAACTATAGACTCTGGGTGATAACAACGTGTCAATGTAGGTTTATTGATTTTAACAAAGGTGTCACCCTGATGGAGATATTGATGACAGAGAGGCATGTGCAGGAGGCGTATAGGACTTCTCTGTACCTTCCTCTCAGTTTTCCTGTGAAACTAAAACTTCTCTAAAAAATAAAGTCTTAATACAAAACCAACCAATTGACCAAACAAAAAATCCTTATGTGCCTCACCATAAACCCAGGGGTTCTTACCTGTCTGCACACCCCTGGACGCTGGGTATGTGAGCAGTGTTCTGGGAAGCTGGTAATTTTCCAGCTTAGCCTGAGTTGAAGGGAAGCACGATGAGGTTCTCCCAAAACCCGTTCAACTCTCACTAGGTGGTTGGTTGGAGGGACTGGGTTAGATGTGGAGTGTCTCAATGCAGATAGGTTCCAGAGCCAAAGCCAGGGACTGAGCTATCCTCTAGAATCCCACCTTCTTCCTGCTGCCACTGGCGTCACCATTCCCACATCCTGGCCCATGTCTCCTGTTCTAGCTTTATGTTACAAACACGGGAGACACACATACACACACATACTCACTGGTACATATGCACAGCCGTGAGGTATTATTAAAAGCAAGATCTTGCTACCATCCATCCATCCATCCATCCATCCATCCATCCATCCATCCATTCATTTATCCAAGAACTCTTTGCTGAGCACCTATTCGAGGTAAAGTGCAAGGAACTGGATGGGTGATCAAAACAGACACAGTGCCTACCCCCCCAGGGACCTTACATTCTAAAGGGTAAACTAAACAACAACAGGGTAAGTGCTATACAACACAGATAAGTGGCTGTAAGAGCAAATAACAGGGACGTCTAGCTTATTCACAGAGATAGGGAAGGAAGGCTTCCCTGGAGAAATGACAAGTGAGGTGATTTGAAAGAAGTATAGGAGTTAACCAGGTAAAGAAGGTCAGTGGGAATATTTAAGACGGAAGGAATGATCTGTGCAAAGCCCCTGTGGTCAGAAGAAGCATGGTATGATCAAAGAACTGACCAAGGGCCTCAGTGGCTGGAGCTCAGAGAGCAACGGGGAGAGAAGCCAGCTAGAGGCTAGAAGGCAGACGACTTTACATTCACCCAGAAAACCACCTCAAAATCCCCAAAGAAAACAGCACTATTTACAAGAGCCAGGACACGGAAGCAACCTAAATGTCCATCGACAGATGAATGGGTAAAGAAGATGTGGTACATGTATACAATGGAATATTACTCAGCCATGAAAAGGAATGAAATTGAGTCATTTGTAGTGATACGGATGAACTTACGGTCTGTCATGCAGAGTGAAGTAAGAAAGAGAAAAACAAATACCATATATTAACGCATATATATGGAATCTAGAAAAATGGTACTGATTAACCTAGTGACAGGGCAGGAATAGAGACACAGACGTAGAGAATGGACTTGTGGACACAGCGGGGGAAGGGGAGGGTGGGACGAATTGAGAGAGTAGTATTGACATATATACACTACCATGTATAAAATAGATAGCCAGTGGGATATGGGGATATATGTATACGTATAGCTGATTCACTTTGTTGTACAGCAGAAACTAACACAACATTGTAAAGCAATTATAATCCAATAAAGATGTAAAAAATAAAAAAGGAAAAGGAAAACAAGAAAATAATAAATTGCATAAAGTAATAAAAGATATTATACATTAAAAAAAGAAAACAAAAAGCACATTGATCAAGCAAAGCTAAGTTTACTAGATCTACTGCAATAAACGAGGACACAACCTTGACAGAGTTTTAGTGATGTCTCAGAAGGTGAAGGTCAAGGGAGGCTATTTATAGAGTTTTAGGGCCTGGGCTTGATGATTTTAAGGCTGGTTTTACCAGGCAGAGCATTAGTTGGGATTAAGCAGAGTCTACGACATGGAATTGTTTATGCCTCAGATCTGTGAACACAGTAAAGAGAGGGTCCTAAAGTGAGTCTTGTGTTCATCTTCATACCTAGTCTATTTCAATTGTTTCACAGATTTCTATTCCAGCACTGGGTCTTTTTTAGAGCATGTAGCTAAGTTATCTTTGCTGATGCTCAGTATTGCTTAAACATGGACAGGAAAGTCTGCTCAGACTTAGTATTTTTTACTACAGGGACAGGGAATTATGTAGCTTTCAGTTCTGAGGTCTGATTTTACCCTAAGTGCAATGGGAACCCATGAGCGCGTTTTACACTTCCTCTGACCTGCTGACCTTGTTGTGGGGTGATGGAAATAGTGGGGGATGAACCACCATCACTATACCACCTGGCCAAGTCACTCTCTAGTTGTGGAATTCAGTGTTCTTATCTGTCCAGTGGGAACACAGGGAAAGATGACTCAGAAGACTGTTGCCAAGGTTGATGTTTTCATGGGCACATGTCCTCTGTGTTAGGAATGGTTGAGAGGAGGCACTTTAGTGCAAACCAGATGTGTCTTCTTTGCCCGGCTCAGCCACTTACCATTTCCGACCCTCTGCCCATTCTATAACCTCTAAGCAGTTTCCTCATCTGCAACGTGACGATAATCACTTTATTAGGGTAATTCTTGGGATTAAACAAGCTGTGTAAGAACATTCTTAGTACTGCCTGGCACGTGACCGGTGACCGAGGGTAAATTACTATCGGTCCTTTCACGTTTAACCACAGAGGCGAGAAGGTCTCCAGAAGCCCCTGTGTTCATTCTGTGACCCTCCAAAGGGTCAATAATGTGCCGAGGGCTCTTGTCATCCAAGTCACTGCTATCGGCCTGCTTTTGTATCTCTCTTACTATGTTTGGCCCATAGCATTGTCTCCTGTTCCCCATAACTAGGACCTGAACTAACTTCATTTTCCATCTGGGGTGTGTGTCTTAACTGTCCACTTGTGCTAGTTTTTCCTCTAGGTCAAGGCTGCAAGCAACCCAAGTGCAGGAAACATGTTTCCGTGATTTCTTTCTCCACCCAGTAAGAGCTTAAGGTCCTAAATCATTCCAATGGCAAGCACTGAGACCCACTCCGGGCCCAGGCTGGCTGCCGCATGTACAGGAATGAGGCAGACACAGAATTCCTGGGGGACCCTGGGATTGTAGGGAAAGAACCCAAATAATAGTCTGGCGGGGGGATAAAACACCACATATGGGTGTATAAGGGATTCATTCTAGCCTAGGACATTAAAGCAAGCTTCTCAGAGAAGCTGATGCCTGTACAAGGTTTATCAGAACATACTTATGCATTATTTTTTTAATAAGTAAAACATGCAAATAGAAGAAAACGGAAACAGTTCCAAAATAGTTTAGAGTGAAAGTAATTCTTCCTCCCAATCCCTGTGTTTCCCTCTCAGAGATCCCCACGTTTTGTAGTGTCTACCTGCAAATATAAGCACAGATACCACATAATAAACATCCCCACAGCACACTATACTCAGTTTTATTAGTTATATATCTTGAGGATTGTGTTATATCAGTATGTGTCTGTCTCCTTTATTATTATTGTTGTGAAAATTGTACATAATCAGTTCCCTATCGATAGAATGGCTATTCTCCCCCCCCTTTTTTGCTGCTATAACAAATAATTCAATGAATATCTTTGAGCACTTGTGTGAGGGGTGCATAGTAAATATAAAACAAATTCCAGTTGCAGAATTGCTGGGTCAAAGTATATGCATGGCCAATTTTGATAGATACTTCCAAGTTGCCTTTCAAAGAGGGTATATCCACAAGCGAGTCTCACCAATGGGCAAGTGGGAGTTGAACAAGGCTTGGGGCGGTGAAGGGGGCACGGCAGTGGGCTTGCCTAGCAGGTTTTCAGGTAGCGCAGGTTTTTTTTTTTCTTTTTACTGACGTATAGTTGATTTACAATATTGTTTTAGTTTCAGGTGTACAGCAAAGTGATTCAGTTATATATATATATTCTTTTTCAGATTCTTTTCCATTATAGATTATTACAAGATATTTAATATAGTTCCCTATGCTATACAGTAGGACCTGTTTTTTTACCTATTTTATATATAGCAGTGTGTATCTGTTAATCCCATACTCTTAATTTGTCCCTCCCCTGTTTTCCCCTTTGGTAACGATAAGTTTGTTCTCTATGTCTGAGTCTGTTTCTGTTTTGTAAATAAGTTCATTTGTATCATTTTTTATATTCCACATATAAGTGATATCATATGATATTTGTCTTTCTCTGCCTGACTTACTTCACTTAGTATGATAATCTCTAGGTCCACCCATGTTGCTGCAAATGGCAATATTTCACTTATTTTTATGGCTGAATAATATTCCATTGTATATATGTACCACATTTTCTTTATCCATTCATCTGTCAGTGGACACTTAGGTTGTTTCCATGTCTTGGCTATTGTAAATAGTGCTGCTATGAACGTTGGGGTGCATGTATCTTTTCTAATTAGAGTTTTCCTCTTTTCCAGATATATGCCCAGGGATGGCAGGATGGGAGGGTAGAGGAGTCCAGGTGTGGATACAGGCTATGCCTGGGGCTGGAGGCTGGGGGTACTGGATAGGTGGAGGGAACAGAGAAGAATGTGATGAGTTTTCAGTGCAAAAAGGCAGGGGCAAGACAAGAGGACTGAGGAAACTGGGCCAGGTCAGAAGAACACTGAACGTGGTGCTGCACTGTTGGAATGTTCCTTGGAGACAATTGGGAGCCTGAGGGAGATTTTAAGAAAAGTAATGTGATCAAATTTACTGCTAAGAAGGATGATTCTAGCAGAGTGGAGAAAGTCTTGGACTGCCAATCTTTTGTAGGTGAGGAGATGTCATCACGGTGCTGAAAGAAAATGGTCAGACTTGAACTAAAGAAGAGACTGAGAGTCCAGAAGAGGTAGTGCTCTTGAGAGCTGTTTAGGAGGTAGATTGGATAGTCTTTAATTTGTCTTAAACTTTGAGATTCATGATCTCATCTGATTTTATTTTTTTTAAATCTTGAAATATCAAAAAGTTATCTTCATGTTTTATATAAGTCTGGTAACTTATTTTGTTCATAGTTAATTTGCATAATTGGCCCAGAGTACTATGGGAGCAGACCAAGATGGAGTCAGGTTGGTGTGGTGGTCTCTGGAGTCCTGGGTGTGGCAATTTAGAAAGAACATCCAGTCCTCTTGGAATGCGCAAAGGCTGGAAGGATGCCGGGACTGGGCTGAAGCGTAAGCCACCACAACTCTCTTAAGGGTTCATCAAAATTCCCTTCCCTCAGTCAGAGGCAGAAGTCATCAAGTAACTTTTCGACAAGCCTTTGAAAACTTCCCCATTGTTTTAAGGTAATGGTGTGAACTGCTTAGAGATCACAAAGAACAACTTGTAATTACATGTAGGCTTCTAGAGTTACTTTATAAGAAGAGGTTTAAAGAGACAAAATGACTACAGACTCTGCAAGATTACCTAGTTCAATAAACCATAAACAAGCACTGGGGAGATCTTGGAGGCTTGGGAGATGAAGTGGGGTCTCTCTCCAAGCAGTTCCTCAGCTAAGATGTTTTGGAGTCAGTTGAAAGAGTTCTCATGAATCTGTTCCCAAAAGTCTCTTGGCAATAACAAGAATGTTTTGGGAAAAGCCATCAACCCCCAGAGGATCTAATCAGGAGGTTCTGCTTTCAAAAATCACTATCCTACAGGCATGTTCTCAGAAAATACTGGGCTCTTAGGGCTGTGTTGAGTGGTGTCTCATTATTGTACAACAGTCACTGGATATTAATTCTGGAACCATTCTTAGAGTCAAGGCAAGAGAAATGAACAAGGAGGCCACCTTATAGCTGGGATTTATGGCATCAAATTTTGGAAGTCAAACAGTCAGCTAATGAGGTCAGCTAATGACTTAGACACACGCAAGAGTTGGATAGGTTTTTCCTGGGAAAACGTTGACTTGGTCTGGGGAGGGGAGTGACACGTTGGGAAGAATGGCCACCAAAGATGGAGGCCAACCAGGTCTTCATTTTCATTTCATTTCAAACAGAATACCTAGTCTTTGCTCCAGTTAGTTCTGGATGCTGGGGACACAGGATGAATCTAATGTCACCTCCAGGAGTTGAAAGAAGCAAGGGAGAGGATGGGGGAGGAGAGAATGAGAGGAAGAGGTGAAGGGAGAGCAGAAGGGAATACGGAAGGAGCAAACATATTGAGTACTTTCTCAGGAAGGTTCTAACCCATGAGTCCCAGTTCCCCAGAGTGAAGCAGCAGACAAAGGATGCTCCAGCCTGTTTTAAATTTCGAGGGAGATGGTGATACTTGTTATCTGTAGGACACCATGCAAACTAATTGCTCGAGGTAGTTCCAAGTTCCAGCCTTAGATTGTGCTATATCCCTTTTGAGGATGTCAGTTTGGGTTTTCAGCAGTTACTGTAATAAAAGACAAGGGCAGCATGAAAATCAACGCGGAATAGGATATGAAGGTGGCAGTGTCCCACGTACTGTCCGAGGTTTGAGAAGATGTGCAGTACCCAAGCACATCCCTTTGGAAGTGATTTTAGCTCTTTAAGAATAAATCGAAAAATATTAGTTTTCTTTTGATTTATGTGTACTATTTTTTTTTCCAGATGAATGCTAAGTTGTTAGGACATAGATACTTCGGAGCTAACTGCTTAATAAATGGAACTGTTAGGTGTTTCTTTTTGTTCGGGCACCATGAAACAATTACTGAGATGCTTGGACACTGTGAACAGAGTAAGTTTGGGAACTTTCGGAGACTCTATTCTTGCAGTATTTCGTTCTTTTTCATCTAATTCTTGCAATAACATATATGTTAGGTACTATTACTCATTCCCATTTACTTTAGAGAAAACTGAAGATCAGTGAAGAACAACATCTCACAGCTAGTTAGTGCTAGAGGAGGAAAGAAATCTGAATCAGTCTGACAGAATGTCTCTGTTCTTTGCCAACATGCTGAGCGCTCGGACACTTAGGATGTCCAATTAGCCAGTGCACCCTAAACATTAGGAAAGTTTAGTTTTACTGTATTACTAACAAGGCCACATTATTCTTTCATCCTATTAAATCACAGCAGTGTCTCACCCTCCAATTTGAAATCCCTTAATGTCTGGGTGGTACAGCCCCATGAGTCAGACTGCTGGCTCCAGTGCTGTGATCATGGACAGGAACAGGGCCCTCGGGACCCGTGGGGGTAATATGTCCTCTAAATGTGGTCCTGACCAGGCCCTCTTCCAGGCACCAGGAGGTATTCTTCCTGAGGCATGAGGAAAACTTGGAGAGAGTTCAGAAAGAAGCAGCCTCTATGATCACAGCGTGGGAATCATAGAATATTACAATGTTCAGAAACAGCTCATCATTCCCCTCGTGACACCAAGGAGAAGACAGGCCCGAGAGGGTTAAGACACTTACCAAAGGCCACACCGTGAGTTGGTGGCAGATACAACACTCTTGACATAAGCCATCACTCTTTTTAAAAAATCTATTGAAGTATAGTTGATTTACAATGTTGTGTTAATTTCTGCTGTATAGCAAAGTGACTCAGTTATACATATATATTCTTTTTCATATTCTTTTCCATTATCATTTATCACAGGATATTGAATATAGGTCCCTGTGCTGTACAGTAGGACCTTGTTCTTTATCCATCCTATATGTAATAGTTTGCATCTGTTAATCCCAAAATCTCAATCTCTTCCTCCCCTAAACCCCTCCCCCTTGACAACCACAAGTCTGTTCTCTATGTCTGTGAGTCTGTTTCTGTTTTGTAAATAAGTTCATTTGTATCATATTTTAGATTCCATGTATAAGTGATATCATATGGTATTTGTCTTTCTGTCTGACTTAAGGCACTCAGTATGATAATCTCTAGGTCCATCCAGGTTGCTGCAAATGGCATTATTTCATTCTTTTTTATGGCTGAGTAATATTCCATTGTATATATGTACCACATCTTCTTTATCCATTCATCTGTTGATGGACATTTAGGTTGCTTCCATGTCTTGGCTATTGTGAATAGTGATAAGCCATCACTCTTGATATAAGCCATTGGGAGAGAATAAAGGCCAAGAAGAAAACCTCAAAAGCTTCAACTGATCACTGAGCTTGGTATGCCCACCTCCAGTGTGGCCCCAAAGGCTGCCCTTTAGGAGCTAACACGGATTGTTAGCACAGACCCTCTGTGCTGTGTCTCACATCTATTACCCTGTACAGTCTCACATAGTAGCCACTTTTTAAAGACCAGGCAACTGAGATTCAAAACAAAGAACGTTTGCAAATTAAGGAGTAATTGAGGTGGGACTCAACACCAGGTCAGACTAACTTTCCATGGCCCATGGTGCTTCTCATGCAGCTCTCTCAAAGTTCTCGGTGGATGGGAGAGTGTTGTAGAAAACCGTTAGCTGCTGTCACCAACACCACCGTCTTGGGACTTTCCATTCCCCATTGGACTTCAACACAACACACAGATTCCAGATGGGAGAGCACCTCAGGTTCTCAGGTGGAAGAAGCTAGCCCTCACCTATCTAGTTCAGGATCTAGCAAATTTTTTCTGGAAATGGCTGTATGTAAACATTCTAGGCTTTGCAGGTACCTGTTGTTGTCACCATTCAACTCTTCCGTTGCAGTAGGAAGGCCGCCATAGATAATATGTAAATAAACAGATGTAGCTGTACTCCAATACAAGTTTATTTGCAAAAACAGGTGACACACATGGTTTGCCGCCTCCTGGCATAGTTAGTCCTATATCTAGCAAACAGCCTTTTTCTGATTTAGCTTTGATATATTCTTCCTATTTACCTGACACTCATCTTAACACTTTGTATTAGTGGTTCTTCCACTTTGTTGAGAGTGAGGGAGGCTGTCCCAGAGCTCACTGAGAACCCCTAAACCCTCTTCTAAGGAAAATGAATGTGTGTGCAGTTTTGCACATGATTCTAGCTGGGTTGTAGATACAGACTCACTTTATCCTTGAGAGATCAATGCATGCATCTTGGCTGTCTAGAAACTGCAGAGATGGGGACAGCTGGTTGGCGTGAGAACATCAGTCTGAGAATGCCATAGCCTGAGGAAGATTTGGTGGTGTGCCAATGTGCTGGTTATTGTGGAGTTTATCTCAGCACAAAGACCCCCGGATAACAAGTATATGTCCCAGCTCTCCTGGTGGTCCATGTGATCTTGTTCTGACCATTGGGATGGGAGAAGTGATAGGTACCACCTCCAGCCCCTGCCATTTAAGACTGGATGTGTGCTTCCCAGACTACTCTCTCCTTCCCACTGACTAAAGAGAGGTAAGAATGACACAGTCTCTTTGGACCCAAAGATGGAAGCCACACGTTGAAGATGGAAAAGCCATCCTACTGTCTGAATGGCCTACCTCTGGGCTGCTATGAAGAGAGAATTAAATTTCAGTCTTATTTAAGTCACTGTCTTTCTGGAACTCTTTGTTACGGCAGCTAAACTGTTCCTAGTACTGGCTACATAATTTGCGGGACCCACTGCAGAATGAAAATGTGGGGTCCTTGTTCAAAAATTGTGAAGAATTTCAAGACAGTGACATCAGAATATTAAATCACATGCAGGGCCCTTCTAAGCATGGGGACCTGTGTGACGGCCCAGGTTGTATGCCCATGAAGCCCATGCCTGAATATACGTGGGAGCTCATGAAGCCCAGGGGGTTGGGTCATCAAAACTGGGTCATGTCTAGTGCCTGGATGACACCATGATTCTGATCATCTTCTGACATACCACATGGTCAGGAAGGAACCAGACCAGGGACCTAGATTGAGGCTCCCTTTCACGATAGGGGCCCTGGGGCCTATGCCCTCTTGGGAAATTTTCAGAGTTCATTCCTTTCCACACTTGGGGCACAGCAAGAGAATGCAACTTCCTGGAGAGCAAATCTGAGGTGACAAATGCCACAGGTCTCAGCGGTTGCCATGGACAGACCTTGGGCCAATCCTTGGTGTGGTTGGATCGTCAGATGTGGCTACAACAAGATTTGGACAAGGGTATTGATTTGGTGGCCCCCTGAAACCTTCCTTCACAACCCAGCAGCTACTCTTTCTTTCTTCTGAGGAAGGTACTATTATTACTGCATTTTGCAAACTGGGAAACTGAGGCCCTACTGGATTAGTAGTGACCCTGGATTCAAGCCCTGACAGTATCCTTTAGGAGTTTAGGCTCTTAACCACTACCCTAAGTTTGACCCGAAAGAAGCTACTTATTTTGCAGGAATGACTGCCCATCTTCCACCAGGGAGGTGGCTTATTCCTCCCATTGTCCAACATCTGTAATGGGAGGGCCTTCGAGTCAAGAGGTTACCAGGGCAGGTTCAGGAAGGCAGCCACCAAGTTTCAACTTTCGGCTCCATTACCTAGTTTCCAGCTCTGTGACCTTGGGCCAACCTCAGTTTCCTCATCTGTAAAATGGCAATAATCATAAAAGCCCCTGCTTCATTAATTTAGTATGAGGATGAAATAAGATAACGCAGGCAAATGACTTGCTATGTAGGGAGCCCTTAATAGATGTTCACTCTGATTACTGATGTGAAACATGCAATACGTTACTTTCCGATCTTCTTCAGACATTGATCTGCATTTGCTCTGCTCTTTCCAGCCCCTCCTGCTTCTGCCCCGGTCTTCGAATCTTCCCTTCTGCCCCCTTCTCTTCTTTTGCTGCCATGTTAAACTAGGCAGGTGTTTTCCGTTTTGTTCTGAAATCAGGACAGAATGGTTACATTTAACTGAATCTAATTTATTAAAATAATTGTCTTAATGAATACTAATTATTAAATGTCCTCTTAGTTACGTGCTTCCCTTTGCTGCTCCATGTACTTCATATGAGTCATTATGAAACAACACAGGCAGCAAACTGTGTAATTACAGACAAAGCATTTAAGACACAAACCAATAAAAATCAAAGGTAAGAGAAAAATGCTTTGAAGAGAGCTGGCAACAAGTTGGGACTTCCTGTGTCCTGCCAAGAACCTGGGGCAGGAGGCGGGGTGGGGGGGGGGGTGTTGGGTGATGGACCCGGGATCCAGTGCCAGGCTTCTCCATCCAAATGGAGAAGTTGTTTATAGCGAAGACCAAAGAGTCACCCTGTCACTGTCACATCTTTTAGCAAGTCGAACGAGATGAAACTCCAGTCCAATACAGCCCTTCTCTCAGGAAAGCATCCGAGAAAGCAGGTGGTGTGAAGAGGCAGTATGAGAAGTCAGGTTTGGGATGGGTTCTTGCCTTCTCCACAATAACAATTTGCTGGGTGACTGTCATGGGTTGAACTTTATCCACCAGATTCAATGTTGAAGTCTTAACCTCACCACCGCCTCAGAGGGTGACCTTATTTGAAGATGGGGTGTTTGTAGAGGTAATGACATAACTGAGGACATTAGGGTGGGCCCTAATCCAATAGGACTACTGTCCTTACAAGAAGTACCACAAACTAACACAACATTGTAAATCAACTATACTTCAATGAAAAAAAAAATGAAAAAGAAAAAAAAAGTACAACTAGGTGTTTTAAACAAGAGAAATGTATTGTCTCACAGTCCTGGAGGGCAGTTGTCCAAGATCAAGGTGTCGGCAGGGTGGGTTCCTTGTGAGTGTTGTGAGAGAGGTCTGTTGCAAGCATCGCCCCTGGCTTCTGGTGGTTTTCTGCCAATTTTTGACATTCTTTGGTACTTAGAAGCATCACTTCAATCTCTGCCTCCATCTTCACTTGGTGTTGTCCCTGTGGGCCTGTCTGTGTCCAAATTTCCCCTTTTTATAAGGACACCAGTCCTGTTGGATTAGACTCCACCTTGATATCCTCATTTTATTTTATTACTTTATTTGATATCCTCATTTTAACCTGATTACCCTATCTTCAACTAAGGTCACATCCTGAGGTCCTGGAATTTAGAACTCCAACATAGGAATTGGAATGGTGGGATGTAGGCGTGCGGGGAACCACAATTCAGCACATCACAGTGACCTTGGGCAAGTATCTTCCTACCTCTGAGCTCAGTTTACCTATCTGCAAGAGGATGTGTAATCATATAACCTCCAAGGGCTTTTCAGCCCTCACGTCCTATGCAGGTCAAATAAATCTCGGCCCTCAGATCCAGCCTTGCCCCAAAGTCTGCAGACATAGAGGCAGAGACGTCAATTTTTTTTTTAAATTTTTTAGAATTATTTATTTATTTATTTATTTTGGGGTGCTTTGGGTCTTTGTTGCTGCGTGCGGGCTTTCTCTAATTGCGGTGAGTGGGGGCTACTCTTCATTGTGGTGCACGGGCTTCTCATTGCAGTGGCTTCCCCTGTCGCAGAGCACAGGCTCTAGGCACGCAGGCCTCAGCACTTGTGGTGCACGGGTTTTGGCACATGGGCTTAGTTGCTCCGCGGCATGTGGGATCCTCCCAGACCAGGGCTCGAGCCTGTGTCCTCTGCACTAGCAGGCAGATTCCCAATCACTGCGTCGCCAGGGAAGTCCCAGAGATGTCAACTTATAGCTAGGCAAATGGGGTTGGAAACTGTCTTCCAGAGAGAACTAGGCAAGGGCGCACCTCCCCAGGGGTGTATCCATGATGTGCTTGGGGTGGAGGTGAGAAACTACTCCCCAAGTCTCTGTGACCAAGCTCTGGGTTGAGTTGGGCAGAGGGGACCCAGGCCCGGACCTGGTCACTTGGGACCAATTACCAGTGTGACCCAAGGCTGGGCAAGAGTCTCAGGGGAAGCAGAATTAGGTCACTAACCCTTTCCACTTAGGTCAGCAGAAAGCAATGGGCCGGGCAATAGCTGTAATAACCTGCCCTCAGCTGTACCTATTTCAAGCCAGAGGCCACGGGGGAATAAAAGCCTCCTATCTCACAATCCTCTGACGCATTCGGTTTAGACTGTGCTGATTCCCATCATATTGTCCTAGAAACGACCCGATTTTATCTCAGGCCCCCTGAATACCGACCATTACAATGGGAGAGAGTGTTCCAGGACCACTGGTGCTGGGGGGTGTTTGCACCCCAAGCTCGCATTTGCACATGAAAAATGGATCAGCTCTGATGGATAGAGATAAGATTTGCTGTTTTGTGTAAGCCTGAGAGATAGGATATGCAGGTAAACGGAGGGTGCATTTTCAAATCTGAGGAATCTGGGATCTTTCGTTTTGAAGATGGAGATGTCTGGGGGGAACAGAGGCTGTGACTTCATGAGGCCACCAGACTCAGACAAGCCCAGTCAAGGTCCCTCCCCCAGACCATTTCCACTGAAATCCACCTGCCCTGCCTCTTTTTCCTGCCTCATCTATACCAGCTGCACCTACCCTAGGGAAACCAACTTTCCCAGTTTTATCCCTGAAATTCCCTCATCCCAGAACCCCCTCAGTCCCCAGCAAAGTGGGACAGACGGTCACACTATCTCTCCAGATGGCTCCCCCGCTCCACACACATGCACACACGACGAGCCTGAAAACACCTGCAGTTTCTGAAACAGCCTGATCCCGTCCCTGAACACCTCCCCGTCTTTAAGCCAATGCTTTGCTCTTTCCTCCAAACTGTCACCAGATCCCGTGCTCTGGGGAGCCTGCCCTGGCACAGAAGCTGTTCAGCCCACCTCCCTGTAATTGTGTCCTCCTTGCTTTGTCTATCTCACCTGCCAAATTAGAAGCTCCTCCCAAGAAGGGGTCTGGAGAAGACAGCACCAACGATTGCCTCATGGAAGAAAGAAGGAAGATGGTTGGATGCCAGGACTAAACAGCCCACTCCCGCAGCTGTCTGCAGAAGTGACCCTGCCACCTGCCTAGACATGGCAGGCAGTAACACCAAGAGCGGCATTGTCCTAAAATGAATAAAGTGTGTATCAAAGATACATAAGCTAAAGTCGTTTCCTGTCCACTTATTACTCCCATGCCTCTTTCCTAGACACAACCACAATGAACCACTTTCTTGTGTACCCTTCTATCGATACATTGTACAAAGGCCAACGTGTCTTTAAAACACACACAGGGGAAACAAACTCACAGACGTAGAAAACAAATTTGTGGTTACCAAAGGGGAAAGGTAGGGGGAGGGATAAATTAGGAAATTGGGATTAGGGCTAGGGTTAGGGTTGGGATTAACATATACACACTACTGTATATAAAATAGATAATTAACAAGGACCTACTGTACAGCACCAGGAACTCTATTCAATACTCTGTAAAAACCTATATGGGAAAAGAATCTGAAAAAGAATAGATACATGTATATGCATAAATGAATCACTTTGCTATATACCTCAAACTAACACAACATTGTAAATCAACTATACTCCGATATAAAATTGAAATTAAGAAAAACAAACACACAAAAACAGGAACATAGTGTTGTGTCCTGCACCTTGCTTTTTTTTCCCATTGTCGACCATATATTTGGTATCAGAACATTCAGAGCTGCGTCTTTATCTGTAATGACTTTCATTTCCTAAGGGGAATCTGTGAGGAAACTCCAGACCAGTTACCATCCTCAGTGACTTGTAGTTTTTCACCACCCTTATTCTTCACATCAGTCCTGATCGGTGTTTTAATAAATTAATCCAAGTGCTGTGCTATTTAATTAGGTACATAATGTCTGAATCCCACACTAGACCAATGGAGTGGGCCTCAGAATGATCTGGAAGGCTTATTAAAATACAGATCACGGGGGCTTCCCTGGTGGCGCAGTGGTTGAGAGTCCGCCTGCCATTGCAGGGGACACAGGTTCGTGCCCTGGTCCGGGAAGATCCCACATGCCGCGGAGCGGCTGGGCCTGTGAGCCATGGCCGCTGAGCCTGTGCGTCCGGAGCCTGTGCTCCGCAACGGGAGAGGCCTGCGTACCGCAAAAAAAAAAAAAAAAAAAAAAAAAGGAAATACAGATCACGGGACCGACCTCAGAGTTCCTGATTCAGTAGGTCTCAGGTGAGGCTAGTGAATTTGCCCTTGTGACAAGTTCTCAGGTAATGCAGATGTTGCTGGCCCAGGAGCCCCACTTTGAGAACTACTCACTAGACTGTGTGCTCCCTTAGATTGTAAGGGAAGCAAAGGGGAGGTTTTATTCACTAAACTATCTTCCGTGCCTGGCACATAATAGATAGGCAGTTGATAAATACCGGTTAAGTGAAAAATAAATTAATGAGGCCTCTCACCCTGGCTGTGAACACTTCTGTGAACCAATGCTGTGTGCATTGGTCTGGGGTGGAGCTCAGGCTGTCTTGCTGAAGGACATTTGACAAAGCTTCAGAGTAGATCAGAGATGGGCCTCTGGTTCAGCTGGTCAGACAGGTTGACCCACCCCAAACTCTCCTTTCCCCAAGGGTCTAATCTTTGATGCCAAGAACTCGTCTTTTCTTCATACCCGGATCCTGATCACTTTCTTCCAGACAGAAGGAGCTTCCAGCATACCCCCTTCTCTTTCCCCCATTATCCTGGGGAGGAAACCGGGGAGCCTGGGAAGTGAAGTGGTTTGTCAGACTCACAGGGCAGTTTTGATGACAAGGCAGAACTTGCCCAGCTAGCCAGAGGATTGGCAGCACGGAGAAAATCCATACCACAGATAAAGCCAGGATGACTTCTTTCTCTGTTGAAACTTTTCAGTCTTGCATGAAATTCATGTTCATCGTTCATTCATTCATTCAAGGAAGATTTATTGAACACCTACATGCCATGCCAGTGACTTGGAGATGCAGTAATGAACAAAACAAAGTTCCTGCCTCCATAGAACTTGCACTTGGGGAGGGGGTGCAAGTGAAAACAAGTAAATAATTTCAGATAATGATGATTGAATGCAAAGAAGGAAGGAAAACAGTGCAAAGTCTGAGGACTCATGCACTATCGTCAACTTGGGGTGGGCAGAGCTGAAGGGTTTTTGCTGTGGTGAGTAGCTTTGCTGGCTTCTGGAAAGTTCCTAAGTAGAGGTGCTTTAGCCGTGGAGTCTGACTAATAGGGCAGAAGACCAACTAGGCAAGGCCATGAGGAAGGAGCTTCCGCTTCACCAGGCACCTTCCATCAGGTGTTGTATAAAGAGCAATGCCGTCATACCCTAAATGTCCACTGACAGATGAATGGATGAAGATGTGGTATATATATATATACAGAGTGGAATACTACTCAGTCACAAAAAATGAAATATTGGCATTTGCAGCAACATGGATGGACCTAGAGAGTATCATACTAAGTGAAGCATGTCAGAGAAAGACAAATATTACATGATATCACTTATATGTGGAATTTAAAAAAATGATACAAAAATCTTATTTACAAAACGGAAATAGACTCACAGACATAGAAAACAAACTTATGGCTACCAAATGGGAAGGGGGGATTGGGATAAATTGAGAATTTGGGATTAACAGATACACACTCCTATATATAAAATAGATAAACAACAAGGTCCTATTATATAGTACAGGGAACTAAATTCAATACCTTGTAATAATCTATAGTGGAAAGGAATCTGAAAAAGAATATGTGTGTGTGTGTGTGTGTGTGTGTGTGTGTGTATGTGTAACTGAATAACGTTACTGTACACCTGAAACATTGTAAATCAACTATACCTCAATTTAAAAAATAAAATAAATAAAAATTAAATGCAGGAAAAAAAAGATCAATGCCTTCAGAGCCAGAGAGTTCTGAGCTTAAATCCTGTCTCTATCACCTTGCAGCTGCATGACCAGGAACCAGTCATATGGCCTTTGGAGACTCAGTTTTTCCATCTGTGAAATGGGACACGATGACAAGAACTACTGCATAGAGTCAGAGGAGAAGGGTTTGAGTCCCAGTTCTGCTAGATTCAAATAGTGAGACTTTGGGCAAATGACTTGACTTGTCTGAGCCTCAGAAAATGTATTCATTCATCCACTCATTCAAACAGAAAAATAGATGCATTTTTTTCTGAGCCTCAGCCAATTTATTCATTCATTCAAACAAGACAAAATGATATTAAAAATAGGCATGATTGACACTACCAAATGTAAAACCGATAGCTAGTGGGAAGCAACTGCATAGCACAGGGAGATCAGCTCAGTGCTTTGTGACCACCTAGAGGGGTGGAATAGGGAGGGTGGGAGGGAGGGAGACGCAAGAGGGAAGAGATATGGGGATATATGTATACGTATAGCTGATTCACTTTGTTATAAAGCAGAAACTAACACACCATTGTAAAGCAATTATACTCCAATAAAGATGTCAAAAAAAAAAAATTCTGCCAACTCAAGCTTTGGTTGAAATAAAATTTTTTAAATAAACTTTTACATTTAAATAAATAAATAAAATAAAATTCAAAAATAAATTAAAGATATATATATATATATTGTGTCACTGAAGAAAAAATAGGCATGATCAAAGGACCTTCAAGATGGTGGAGGAGTAAGACCTGGAGATCACCTTCCTCCCCACAAATACATCAAAAATACATCTACATGTGGAACAACTCCTACAGAACACCTACTGAATGCTGGCAGAAGACCTCAGACTTCCCAAAAGGCAAGAAACTCCCCACGTACCTGGCGGTGTGGCTGACAGGGTCTTGGTGCTCCAGCAGAGTGTCAGGCCTGAGCCTCTGAGGTGGGAGAGCCAAGTTCAGGACACTGGTCCACCAGAGACCTCCCAGCCCCTCGTAATATCAATTGGTGAGAGCTCTCCCAGAGATCTCCATCTCAACGCTAAGACCCAGCTCCACTAAATGACCCGCAAGCTCCAGTGCTGGACACCCCATGCCAAACAACTAGTAAAACAGGAACACAACCTGACCCCTTAGCAGAGAGGCTGCTAAGGGGTGCCCCAAATCACACAACCGGACGTGGCCCTATCCACCAGAAAGAGAAGATCTAGCCCCACCCACCAGAACACAGGCACCAGTCCCTTCCACCAGGAAGCCTACACAAGCCACCGAACCAACCTCACCCACTGGGGACAGACATCAAAAACAATGGGAACTATGAACCTGCAGCCTGTGAAAAGGAGACCCCAAAAACAGTAAGATAAGCAAAATGAGAAGACAGAGAAATACACAGCAGATGAAGGAGCAAGGTAAAAACCCACCAGACCAAACAAATGAAGAGGAAATAGGCAGTTCACCTGAAAAAGAACTCAGACTAATGATAGTCAAGATGATCCAAAATCTTGGAAATAGAATGGAGAAAATACAAGAAACGTTTAACAAGGAGATAGAAGAACGAAAGAGCAAACAAGCAATGATGAAGACACAGTATATGAAATTAAAAATTCTCTAGAAGGAATCAGTAGCAGAATAACTGAGGCAGAAGAATGGATAAGAGACCTGGAAGATAAAGTAGTGGAAATAAACTGCCACAGAGCAGAATAAAGAAAAAAGAATGAAAAGAATTGAGGATAGTCTCAGAGACTTCTGGGACAACATTAAGTGCACCCAGAAGAAGAAGAGAAAAAGAAAGGGACTCAGAAAATATTTGAAGAGATTATAGTTGAAAACTTCCCTAATATGGGAAAGGAAATAGTCAATCAAGTCCAGGAAGGGCCCAGAGATAAACCCACGCACATATGGTCACCTTATCTTTGATAAAGGAGACAAGAATATACAATGGAGAAAAGACAGCCTCTTCAATAAGTGGTGCTGGGAAAACTGGACAGCTACATGTAAAAGGATGAAATCAGAACACTCCCTAACACCATATACAAAAATAAACTCAAAATGGATTAAAGACCAGACACTATCAAACTCTTAGAGGAAAACATAGGCAGAACGCTCTATGACATAAATCACAGCAAGATCCTTTTTGACCCACATCCTAGAGGAATGGAAATAAAAACAAAAATAAACAAATGGGACCTAATGAAACTTAAAAGCATTTGCACAGCAAAGGAAACCATAAACAAGATGAAAAGACAACCCTCAGAATGGGAGAAAATATTTGGAAATGAAGCAACTGACAAAGAATTACTCTCCAAAATATACAAGCAGCTCATGCAGCTCAATATCAAAAAACAAACAACCCAATACAAAAATGGGCAGAAGACCTAAATAGACATTCCTCCAAAGAAGATATACAGACTGCCAGCAAACACATGAAAGGATGCTCAACATCACTAATCATTAGAGAAATGCAAATCAAAACTACAATGAGATATCACCTCACACCAGTCAGAATGGGCATCATCAAAAAATCTACAGGGCTTCCCTGGTGGCACAGTGGTTGAGAATCTGCCTGCTAATGCAGGGGATCTGGGTTCGAGCCCTGGTCTGGAAGGATCCCACATGCCATGGAGCAACTAGGCCCGTGAGCCACAACTACTGAGCCTGTGCGTCTGGAGCCTGTGCTCCGCAGCAAGAGAGGCCGCGATAATGAGAGGCCCGTGCACTGCTATGAAGAGTGGCTCCCGCTTGCCACAACTAGAGAAAGCCCTCGCACAGAAACGAAGACTCAACACAGAAAAAAAAAAAAAAATCTACAAACAATAAATGCTGGAGAGGGTGTGGAGAAAAGGGAACGCTCTTGCACAGTATGGAGGTTCCTTAAAAAATAACTAAAAATAGAACTACCATACAACCCAGCAATCCCACCACCAGGCATATACCCTGAGAAAACCATAATTCAAAAAGAGTCATGTACCACAATGTTCCTTTCAGCGCTATTTCCAATAGCCAGGACATGGAAGCAACCTAAGTGTTCATCGACAGATGAATGGATAAAGAAGATGTGGCACATATATACAATGGAATATTACTCAGCCATAAAAAGAAACGAAATTGAGTTATTTGTAGTGAGGTGGATGGACCTAGAGTCTGTCATACAGAGTGAAGTAAGTCAGAAAGAGAAAAACAAATACTTTATGCTAACACATATATATGGAATCTAAAAAATAAAAAATGTTCTGAAGAACCTAGGGACAGGACAGGAATAAAGACGCTGACATAGAGAATGGACTTGAGGACACGGGGAGGGGGAAGGGTAAGATATGAGAGAGTGGCATGGACATATACACACTACCAAATGTAAAATAGATAGCTAGTGGGAAGCAGCCACATAGCACAGGGAGATCAGCTCGGTGGTTTGTGACCACCTAGAGGGGTGGGATAGGGAGGGTGGGAGGGAGACGCAAGAGGGAGGGGATATGGGGATATATGCATATGTATAGCTGATCCACTTTGTTATAAAGCAGAAACTAACACACCATTGTAAAGCAATTATACTCCAATAGCAATGTTAAAAAAAATAATAAATAAAACACCCAGATCCAAGCTGCCAAAAAAAAAAAAAAAAAGCCATGATCATTTACATTTCACTGGGATGTGGTAAAAGTTACACAAATGCATACATGGAAACTTCATTCATGAAACGGCTGTTCCTGTATTACATATTCCCCAAAGGCGGAAGCAGCCTTCTCTTCCATCTCACCCCACAAAGTTTCCCAAGGTCTTTTACTTCTTTCCATGATCCAGTTTTGGCCTCTACTCAAACCACCCAAGCAGCAGGCCTGCAGAATCTATAAATAAGTCAAGTAAGACTTGAAAGCAAGGGGGACGGGCACCCGGTGAATGAGAAGAGAATGGGGTGTATCAGTACCTGAGCCTGGGGTAGTGGAAATATCACCCTGGCCTTGGAGCCGCACACACCTGGAGGTGAGCCCCATGTCATCCCTCAATGGCTCTGTAACCTTGGAAAAGGCATTTCACTCCTCTGAGCCTCCATTTCCTCATCTGGAAAACAGAAAACCCAATTCCTGAATCCGAGCTAGCATTGTTGTTGTCCTGATTCTAGGGAATAACGAAGGTGTGTATTAGTCACACATTTATTGACTGCTTGCTCTGTACCAGGCACTGTTTTGTGTGATGTATGTGCTGTATGCTATTTAATTCTCAAAATTACCTTATGAGATAGTAACAATTATAAGCCCATTTTACAGGCAAGGAAACAGGCAAGGAGGGTCCAAAAAACCTGCCAAAGTCACCCATCTGGGAGTGGCACAGCCTGGATTCCAGCTCTGGCCGTCAGCTCTAGAGCCCATACTTTGTTTTTTTGCGGTACGCGGGCCTCTCACTGTTGTGGCCTCTCCCGTTGCGGAGCGCAGGCTCCGGACGCGCAGGCTCAGCGGCCATGGCTCACGGGCCCAGCCGCTCCGCGGCATGTGGGATCTTCCCGGACCAGGGCACGAACCCGCGTCCCCTGCATTAGCAGACGGACTCTCAACCACTGCACCACCAGGGAAGCCCTAGAGCCCATATTTTGAAGCACTACTCTGTATTATTTCCAAAAGTGCAGTGGACTTGCAGCCCTGGATATCGGAGGTACTCGAACTGGGTGGCTATCCTTATCCTTATCATCAGCTCACAGACGATGCCACCAAGTGCCTTGTTGCCCCTGCTATTGAGAGTAGCCTAGGACTGATGATGGCCCAGTGGCCAGCAGTGCCCTTGGCTCTATTTGTCAGGAATTAGGGGGACGCCCTCATTCTAATTTTGGAACCTAGATTTTTAAGGCCAAGCCTCTGAGTAACAGGATTTTCTTTGGAATGTAGATTACAGTCTTTAACTAGCTTTTTAAAATGTGGAACTTCCTCCTAGGAATCAGGAAGACACTGATTTCTTTTCTACTAATTGTAAACTCTCAGATGTTTCTCATTTCTGGAAGGATGGAGTGAGTTGGTTTAAAGTGAATGCTTCGGATGTCTATGACTGACATTATATTCCCTACAGTGATGGCAGTTTCCAAATTGTTTGAATCAGATAAAAAGGTTTTAGCACAAACGCACAGAGAATATAACCATATATATATAGTATTTCTAGTTTTTAAAATATATATTTACCAAGAAAATACTTCAGCTTCCTGCACATCAAGGAACCATTAGTCCTCCCTGGGAGGACTCCCTGCATGCATTGAAAATGTTGAAATATGCTATGGTCTCCCTCAACTGCTTTCTCACCCAGGAAGAGGTTATACGGGGAAGAATTTCAGTGGTGTAGAAAGGGAACTTTGGAGCCAGACATGCTTCAGACATCACTCACTTGTTACATGCTTATTCTCTTTCAATCTCAATGTTCTTGTATTAGCTAGCTATTGCTGTGTAACAAATTACTCCAAAACTCGGTGGCTTAAAATGACAATATGTATTATTTCATAGTTTCTGTGGGTCAGGAATCTGGGCACAGTGCAGCTGGACCCCACCCCAGGGTCTGTCACAAGCTGTGATCAAGGTGTTGGTCCGGGCTATAGTCATCTCAAGATCCAACTGGAGAAGAATCTGCTTCCAAGCTCACCTATGTGGTTGTTGTCAGGATTCAGTTTCTTGCAGGCTATTGAACTGAGGGCCCCAGTTTCTTGCTGGCTGTTGGCTGGAGGCCATACTCAATACCTTGCCACATGGGCCTCTCCAACATGGCAGCAGGCTTTCTCAGAGCAAGCAAGGCAGTAAGATTGAAGTCACAGTCTTTTACAATCTACACCTCAGAAGTGACATCCTATCATTTTGTTTTATTTTGTTCTGTTTTTGTTGTTTCTGTGAATCTCTTCTTGTTCTGTTGTCTTTTTTATTTAAACTTAAAAAATTTAAATTGTTGTAAAATACACAAAACATGAAATTTGCCCTCTTAACCATTTTTAAGAGTACAGTTTAGTAGTGTTAAGTATTATATTTTCACATTGTTGTGTAACCCATCTTTAGAACTCTTTTTATCTTGCAAAACAAAAACTATACCCATCACATAATAACTCCTCATTCCCACCTCCCACAGCCCCTGGCAACCATCATCTTACTTTCTGTCTTTGTGAATTTCTCTATTCTAGGTACTTCAGGCAAGTGGAATTATGCAGTATATATCTTTTCATAAATGGCTTAATTCACTCACCATAATGACCTCAAGGTTCATCCATGTTGTAGCATGTATCAGATTTCCTTCCTTTTTAGGCTAATATTGCATTGCATGTATATAGCACATTTTGTTTATCCATTCATTAATCAGTGGACTCTTGGGTTAATTCTACCTTTTGGCTGTTGTGAATAATGCTACCGTGAACGTGGGTGTACAAATATCTCGAGGACCTGCTTTCAATTCTTTTGAGTACATACACAGAAATGGAATGATGGACCATATGATAATTTTATTTTTAATTCTTTTTGAGGAATGGTTTTCCTGTTTCCCACAGTACCTACACTATTTTACATTCTCATCAACAGAGCACAAGAGTTCCAATTTTTCCACATCCTTGCTAAGAACACTTGCTATTTTCTTTTTTTTTCCTTCTTCATCTTCTTCTTCTCTTTTTTAATTTAGCAGCCATCCTAATGGGTGTGAAAAAACTATGCTTTTTATTTGCATTTCCCTAATGATTACTGATGTTGAGCATCTTTTCATGTGTTTATTGGCTATTTGTTTATCTTCTGTAAAGAGATGTTTATTCAAGTTTTTTGCCCATGTTTAAAATTGGGTTACTTCTTTTTTGTTGTTGTTGAATTGTAAGAGTTCTTTATATATTCTGGATATTAACCTCTTACCATATATATAATTTTCAAATATTTTTATCCTATTCCATAGGTTGCCTTTTCACTTTGTTGATTGTGTCTTTTGATGCACCTAAATTTTTAATTTTGACATAGTCCAATTTATCTATTTTTACTTTTGTCATCTGTGATTTTGGTGTCATATCCAAGAAATCATTGCCAAATACAATGCCATGGAGTTTTCCCCTATGTTTTCTTCTAAGAGTTTTATAGTTTTAGGTCTTATGTTTAGTTTTCAATCCATTCTGAGTTAATTTTTGTATGTGATATAAGGAAGGATCCAAATTCATTCTTTTAAAAGTGGTTATCCAATTTTCTCAGCACCATTTGTTAAAAAAAAATGTCCTTTCTCCATTGAATGGTCCTGGCATCCCTGTCAAAATTATTTAACTATATAAGTGAATTTTTATTTCTGGGCTGCCTATTCTAGTTCATTAGTATATTTGTTTGTTTTATGTCAGTACCACACTATATTGATTACCGTAGCTTTGTAATAAGTTTTGAAGTCAGGAAGTGTGAGATCTCTTACTTTGTTCTTCTTTTCAAGATAGCTTTGGCTATTCAGCGTTCCTTGAGTTTCCATATAAATTTTAGGATAGGTTTTTATATTTCTGCAGTTGGGATTTTGATAGGGATTGCATTTAATCTGTGGGTCACTTTGGGTGGTATTGACATCTTAACAATATTGTCTTCCAATCCATGAACATAGGAGTTCTTTCTGTTTATTGTTGTCATCTTTAATTTCCTTCAACAATGCTTTACAGTTTTCAGTGTCTTTGTCAGCTTTTCACCTTTTTGGTTAAGCTTATTCTGAATTATTTCATTCTTTTCAATGATATTATGAATGGAACTGTTTTCTTAATTTCCTTTTTGAATTGTTCATCATTAATGTATATAAACACAACTGATTTTGTGTGTTGATGTTGTATCCTGCAACTGTGTGAATTCATGTATTAGATATAACACGGTTTTTTGGGGGAATCTTTAGGGTTTTCTGTATATTATATCATGCCATCTATGAACAGAGATAATTTTCCTTTTTCCTTTCCAATTTGAATTTTTTTTTTAAATTTCTCTTTCTTGCCTGATTGTTCTGGCTAGGACTTACTGTACTATTTGGAATGGAAGTGGCAAAAGTGATCATCCTTGTCTCAATCCTAATCTCAGAAGAAAAACTTCTAGTTTTTCATCACTGTGTAACATGTTAGCTATGAGGTTATCATCTATGACCTTTATTATGTTGAAGTGATTTCCTTGTATTCCTAGTTTGTTGAACTGGTTTTTTTCATGAAAGAGTGTGGAATATTATTAATAATTTTTTTTGCATCATTTGCAATGATCTTGTGTTTTTCTTTCCATCATTTTGTTAATATGATTGATTTTTTAAATATTGAACCATCCTTGCATTTCAGGAATAAATCCCACTTAGTCATGGTACATAATCTTTTTAATGTGTGTTGAATTCTATTTGCTAGTATTTCTTGAGGATTTTTGCATTACTGTTCATCAGAGGTATTGGCCTGTAGTTTTCTTATAGTGTTTTTGTCTGTGATTGGTATTATTGCGGGCTTTATAGAATGCATTTGGAAGAGTTCCCTACTCTTCAATTTTTTTGGAGAGTTTGAGGAGGATTGGCATTAATTCTTTCTTACATGTTTGGTAGAATTCACCAGTGAAGCCATCTGGTCCTGGACTTTTCTTTGACGGGAGGTTTCTGATTACCAATTTAATCCACTGATATCCCATTACATTTGTCAGATTCTATTTTTTTTCATAAATTTATTTATTTACTTATTTTTGGCTGCATTGGGTCTTTGTTGCTGTGCATGGGCTTTTCTCTAGTTGCCAAGAGCCGGGGCTACTCTTCGTTGCAGTGCGTGGGCTTCTCATTGCAGTGGCTTCTCTTGTTGTGGAGCATGGGCTGTAGGCTCAAGGGCTTCAGTAGTTGTGGTTTGTGGTCTTCAGTAGTTGTGGCTCACGGGATCTAGCGCACAGGCTCAGTAGTTGTGGTACACGGGCTTAGTTGCGCCACGGCATGTGGAATCTTCTGGGACCAGGGATTGAACCCATGTCCCCTGCATTGGCAGGTGGATTCTTAACCACTGCACCAACAGGGAAGTCCTGTCAGATTCTATTTCTTAGAAGCAAGTTACTAGGTCCAGCCCACATTTAAGGGGAGGGGATACCAGGAGGAGGGAATGATTTGGACCATCTTAGAAAACTGCCTACCACAGTCCTCTGTAAAATGTAGCTATTCCCAGTCAACTGATTAGAGAAGATGATGTGTAGAACACTTCCACACCATGCTTGTCGTCCCAGAATTGCTCAGTGAATGGTGATTTGCCCTCCCATTTGACTGATTTTATGATGCAGTCTAGATTGCTGGTAAGAGGGAACTTTTGACATCATTGTGTAAAATCCACACTTTGTCAAAAGTTCCCATTTCCCTCAAATCAATGCAGTTTCAAAGGAGTTTGTGTTTCTGTTCTCAGTCGGAAGCAATTAACAGGATAAGCATCTTGATCACGGTTTCTTGATTGTAATTCTGACACCAGCTGTCATCCCTGACCCCTCAAACCTGGGTACAGCTCTTCCTATATGATCCTGGACACCATGGGTTTCTTCTCACGTGGTACTTCTCCAGGTACTATATTTGTCTGTTTCAAGTATTCCTTTTTTAACTGCATGATGAGCTGAAGCCAGAAATGATGTTTTTTTTTCCCTCTGTATTCCCAGCCATTCTGGGTACAAAATAGGTCCTCAATAGAAATTTGTTACATAAAAGAACACATATAGATCAATGAGTAGATAACTATCGCCATTCTTCTGCTAGCCTTGAAGGTTCTGACTCAGTCTACACACCCAGGGTCCAGTCCACGCCTGACCAGCATGAAGATCAATAGATGCCATGGGTTAAAGAAGAGAATGACAATTTAGCATCTCCTGCCAACTACTGTAACCACTGGATAAAATTGGAAAGATCAGCTTTTATCTGTTCAAAGGAGCCATATACTTGAGATGTCCTCTCTCTAAGTGTCCTTATCATAGGAGCAAAAGTCTCAAGGTCAGAGATTCCTTAAGTCATTTTCGTGTAAGAAAAAAGAAAGTGTTTGTAGTTGGAGTTCCCCAGAAGCTGACCCTGAGGCAGGGATTTGAGTTCAAGCAGTGTATTTGGAAGAGGATCCCCGGAAAGCATGGCTGGGGGTCAGAGAAGAGAGCTAGGGAAAGGACAGGATCCAGCGCAGTTCGCATTGATGGACAGGTAACTGCACTGGGCCCCTGAAATACAGCCTCACAGCGGACCCCTGTGAGATTTTGTAGAACACGCTTCAGAGCCCTGAGTCGCATGGGAGCTGTGACTTTTTTTTTTTTTTTGGTGGTACGCGGGCCTCTCACTGTTGTGGCCTCTCCCGTTGTGGACCACAGGCTCCGGATGCGAAGGCTCAGTGGCCACGGCTCACGGGCCCAGACCACTCTGCGGCATGTGGGATCCTCCCGGACCGGGGCACGAACCCGTGTGCCCCGCATCGGCAGGCGGACTCTCAACCACTGCGCCACCAGGGAAGCCCAGGAGCTGTGATATTTACATCAACTCCTGATCTCATTGTTTGAGGGCTGCACTCTCGACACTTGTGGTCTGGCCTGTGTGCAGAGCAGCATGCTTCTGCAGCCAGAGGGAGCCCTTGAGAAAAGGGTCCCCAGTGCTTGCTGGAAGAAACCATCTGGATGCTGAGTGAGGAGGGTCACTGGGAGGGAGACTTTGCACCTGCTGCAAAGATTCAGAATTGAACTTACAAACTTGGACCTGAGACCTAGTTTTGTCCCTAACTAACAAGGGAAGTCTCTCCCAACTCCCCAGTCGTCAGCATCCCCATCTCTAAAGTTCCGTTCTGCTCAGAAAGTGCTAGGTTTTCATTCTGCCGAGAAGAGGTAGGACTTGAGATGGCTGAGGCCCTTCCTTGTTAGAGCTCAGTTCTAGAGCTGCTGCGTAGTCAGGCTTCCTGCCACCGCTCTGTCCACGTTTCACGCCAGTCCTTGGAACCGAGGCCCAGCGGGATCAGGTTGCTCTTTGCAGCTGATCTGTGCATGTCTAACCACAGCATGATTCACGTTTTGCTCTAACCAAAGTGTTTATATCATTTGATATTTGATGACTTTGTTCAGAGTGATCTCATTTGTTTATGAGCATGTGTGAAGTCCCCAGCCCCCTTGAAATTCCTGCTCTCCTGTCTCCTGGGCAACTCACCCTGCAGACAGAGTTAAGACCTCTGCTACTGGAATAACCCAGGGCGGGCTAAGACAGCCTCATCAATGAGTCACTGCCTTGTTGTAAATTCTTAATCTGACCGGAGTGAAAGAAAGAATCAAAGCAAAAGCAACACAGTCTGGGCCCAGTTCTGTTAGCATTATGGATATAGATTTAGTTGTTGTAGATTCCCCATCACAGAATGCATTTTCCTCTTCTTGCTGTCATCTCTTGCCCCTCCACCCACATATTCATCTCTACATTTTTAGGACCAGATAACTTTCTTCTAAGTGTTCCATGGGAGGTGAGTAAGTATCAGGAAAAAAAAAAAAAAAAGCTTCCAGAGTCACATAAGTTTGAGGAAGGCTAGAATCAACAAACTCAAAAGGTTTCTTTGTGGCTGGACTTCTCAGAGCCTTGAATCTGCTCATGTGCACTCTCAGTGCAGACGGGGGGGCAGCATTTCTGAATCGAACATGACCGCAGAGCACTTTCTGTTCAGTGGAGAAACGCTCTGCAGAACAAAGTTGTGGAAATGCCTTCCTGGATCATGCACTCGCCATGGAGCTAAAAAAAATAAAAGACTGATAATTCAGAAGGCTTCAGGAGTCTGCAAGCGTTCAGTGGACGCACGAGGGTGCTGGCATAGCTACTGTATACCCCGTGTCTCTCTCATTCATTGAATATCTGCTACGTGCTGGGCGCTTTACCCTAGGAAGACACCTTTGCCATGGAAGACGGAAGTGAAGACAGTCTCAAGGAAAAGGCTTCCTGGGAAGGCATCTGGAGAATCAGGGAGGACTGGGGAGAGTTTGGGGGCATCTTCATGGAAACTGAGCAGGGCTCACTCCCCACACCTGCCCTCGGCACCAGGACCTGTTCCATAACAAGTAGGGCCCAGTGCACGATGAAAACTAGGGGCCCTTTGTGAAAAGTGACTAAGAATTTCAGGACGGCAGCAGAGAGTTAAAGCAAGCATGGGGCCCTTCTCATTTCACACTGACCAGAAAGTCTTGGACCCGTGGCAGGAGAAGCCACTCTGGCCCTCTAGGGAACAAATTATGGATAGATTTTGCCTACCTTCACCTCCTCCTCCCTTCCCCCCAGGTACTGCTAGAGACCAGCCTTCTCTCCTTCTGCCTCGGCAGGAAGCTTGTCCTGCCGGCTCTTCATGAGTCAGCAGCCGATGAAGCAATGTGCCTGGAGATGACTCAGAGGTGGCATAAAATGGGGCAAGAGATTGGGGGGTTTGAATCCTGGCTTTTTGCCCCTTCCCTCTCAATGACAGTGAGCAATTTCATGTTCCCTTTCTGCCCCTTAGAAACGTCCTTTGGAAAAGGACAAGAATGGCTGTCCCGGAGAAAGGATGGCGTCAGGGGCCAATGAGGGTGATGACACCTGGGTAAACCCTTTTCCAACGGGCCACTGCTTCACAAGTGTACGGTTTTGCTTTTCCTCCTTTTGGAGACTCTTGGTCGCTCGTCTCATTTCCTTACTTGTCCATTCATTCGGGCAGAATTTGGAAGGTGAATAGGAACAAAATAGGCAAAGAGGAAGGAGAAAGGCACTCTGGGAGGGAAATCGCCTTTGCAGTACCCCATGGCTGGAGGAGTCTGGCCCACAGGCAGGAAGAGTTGGGGTCCAAACCCAGACAGCTTCCCACCACCCCTCACTAGGTTCAGAGAAACTCCGCTGACGGTGAAGACAGAAGCTAGTGGTAAACCAGGGCCACCGTGGACCTTCAGCATCCTCACATCCCCACGACACAAATAGCCCAAATAATTGATGGTTGACCACCAACCAGCTTTAAGAGGCTCCAACCTCCCGGGGCCGTCAAGCACCTCCAGCAATTAGGCTCAGTGTGACAGCTGCTTCTGAAACGAGGGGCCAAATGAATGGAATTAATCTCCCTGATTGAAAGCCATTAGTGCCTGTGATATACTGTTCAGGCATTTAAGAGCCGCTTCACCTCACCCGGTCATGCCCATAGGGTCATAGGCTGAGTCATAGTTAATAGTGGGAAGGCTTTAATGGAGGGGAAGGATTTGAAGAAGGGCAGGGTGTGTTCCGAAGCTTGAAGGTTTAATACATTTTTAATTAAATGCGCTTTAATAGGATTCAGCAGCAACTACCATGTCACTGCAGACAGATTCATTATATTTGTTCAGTTAATTACATGTGTGTTATTGCCCAAGTGTCAACTTTGATGACCTGGAAAGAAACTTGACTTCGAGGGACACCTAAGACTTCTGTTGGCCCTTCGAGGAGGAGATTAAACCATTCCCCACCCTCTAGCCCCCATATTTACTCTTGCGCATCCCATACCCACACCCATACATGTGGGCACATGTGCATAGACTCCGGCAGACACCCAGACACATGTGTGTATTCTCCCTGCCCCGCCCTTCAAAGAGGAAGGGATGGTAGGAGATACTGAAGTTAGGGAAAAAGTGTTTCCAGATTGGACTCCATCCTCTTATCTGCTGCATGTGTTCACACAAGGCGCTGAATGTTTCTGAGCCTCGGTGTTGCTTCTCTGTAAAGTGACATGACAGCAAGGTTAATAGTCATCATACCCACCAGCGTTGCTGTAGGCTCCCAGGAGATAACACCTATAGAGCATTTCACTGTGTGAGATGCCCAGAGCCCTACACATGCTGTTTGCTCCTGGGCGGTGTAACCGATCCCACAAGAAGGCACCCAGTTAGGACTCCGCTCTCTGCACTCAGGGCACGGGGTGCTTGCTTTACCGGGAGCGTTTGCAAGCCAAAGCGTGATCTCATTATTCACTCAACAAACATGCACTGACCACCCTCAGCTACGACTTCCTGAGCATCTACTAAGTGTCCAGCTCAGGGTCCTGGGCTTCCACATGTTTCTCATACATGGTTGCTTCTCCATCAACAACCAGGGGAGTGTTAGCAGATTACAGATGGGAAACCGAAGCTTAGATAATAGATTTATTCAATACTGTGTATTGGCTCTTTATTGTGTGCCAGGCATTATGCCCCAGGGGTTGGGGACAAAGGGGGAAAGGAAACAGATGTGGCTCTTGCTTTTATGTCCTGAACTTCTCACGGGAAGTTTTTGGGGCTCACAAGAAAGTACTTCTGGGCCTTTGGTTTTCTCTGGGGTCCAATCACAATATGTTGGACTGTGTGTCTCACTGTGTGGTGGACTCAGCACCTCACTGCCTCCTTGCACGGTGTTGGTTCCAAGTTCCAGGCAAGGCAGAGGTGGCAGGGGCCTGGGAAGGGGCCCCACTTATCCAGAGGGGGCTCTCGGAGATGTCCAGGATAAACTCAAAGGCGGTACCTCTCAGACCTTCATGTACTTACACTCTCCCAGGGAGCTTGTTAAAATGCAGAAGCTGATTCAGTAGGGTTGAGGGTGGGAGGGTGTGACGGTTAATTTTATGTCTCCACTTTTCTAGGACAAGGTTCCCAGTTGTTTGGTGAAACACCAGCCTAGATGTCTCTGTGAGGGTCTGTGTTAAATGGAATTAACAGGGAAACCAGTGGACTTTGAGTAAAGCAGAGTACACTCCCTCATATGGGTGGGTCTCATCCAATCAACTGAGGGCCTTGAGAGAAGAGACTGAGGTCCCTTGAGGAAGAAGAAATTCTGGCTCCAGACCACCTTTGGACTTGAGCTGCAACATCGATTCTTCCCTGGGTCTCCAGTCCGCCAAGCTGCCCTGAAGATTTTGGACTTGCCAGTGTTCAAAATTACATGAGTCAATTCCTTAAAATCTCTCTCTCTCTCTCTCTCTCTCTAGTTAGATACACAGATAGATGATACCTATAGATAACATATATATTAATTTTAATAATATATTTTAATTTATAAATTTAATAAGATGTAAGAAACAGTTAAATTAATTTTAATAATATATTTTACTTAACAGAAAATATCCTATTATTATTTCCACGTGTCATCCATATAAGCACATAAGGATGAGGTATAAATATAGATATATATGCATAGGTAAATATGTATATATAGATATTTTGTCTATATAAGATATATATACCTTGTATATGTATATATTTATTCTGTTTCTCTGGAGAACCCTGACTAATATAGGGGGATGGGAAATTCTACATCTCCTACAAGCTCCTGGGAGATGCCAATCCCGCTGGTCTGTGAAACAGACTCTGGGTAAAGTCATAGATAAAGATGATGTCTGCAAATAGTAGCACCATCACAGGAAAAGCCAGGGCAAATCTTAAAGTTGCCCAATAGACTTTGAGAGGCTAGGTTTGGCTGGAGCTATTCTGCTTTCTGTGTTCTTTCCAGTAATGAATTTCTGCCCGATCGTCTGAATCCAACAATTTGTCCAAGCCAGTGAGCCACTGGAGTCTCCAAGAACATACCCTGCCTACTTTCAATCTCGGGGTTTGCAGTTGTATAAACACAGCTTTTCCCACACACTCTTAAGTCAAGCAGATGCGGTGGTCCCCACTGCCAAACAGCTGGATGGAAGCTGCAGAAAGGAATCAGAGTCGGTGCAAAAGTTTTCCAGCGGTCCAAATGTCTGGCATCCCACAAACACCAACGCAGGTCCCTGCACCCCCTGCCCTCCTTGACACCTCCCGAATGGCAGTGCAAGCTGGGCGTCAGCAAGAGGGCTCGACAAAAATAATGAGAGAGAATTCACAGCCGTTGCAAATGCAAATGGGGCAAACAGTTGGTCTGAAGTGTGCAGAAGACATGGCAAACCCAGATAGAAAAGGAAGAGGCTGGTGGGGAAGAGGAGAGTCTTCCTCTCCGAGAGTCCGACTGTGTGAAGGCAATGGCAGCCAAGTTCAGGTGGAAGGTGCTACTCCAGACATCACTCCACCAGGGCACAGGGTACAGGAACCTGGGGCCAGTCAGCACTGGCCAGTAAAAATAGAACACAAGTCACATAGGGTAACTTCAATTTTCTAGTAGTCGCATTATAAAAGTCAAAAGAAACAGGTAAACTAATTTTAATGATAAACTCTAGCAGAAAATAACCTAGATATTGCTATTTCAACAGGTCATCGATATAAAGACGGACGAATGGGATATTTTATGTTTACAGGCAGACATTTTATCGCACTTGACTTATTGTGCTTTGCAGATACTGCGTTTTTTACAAATTGAATGTTTGTGGCAACCCTGCGTCAAGCAGGTCTATCAGTGCAATGTTTCCAACACTTCGTGTCTCTGTCCCATTTTGGTAATTCTCACAATATTTCAAAGTTTTTCATTATCGTTATATTTCTTGTGGTGATCTGTGATCAGGGATCTTTGCTGTTACTGTTCCCTCTCACCGAAGGTTTACATGATGTCTAGTACATTTAAGAAATAAAGAATTTTGAAATTAAGGTATGTACATTGTTTTTTTCAGACATAATGCTATTGCACACTTAATAGCCTACAGTATAGTGTAAACATAACATATGTTGTTTTTGTCCTTAAGGGTTTGTCTATTTTATTTATTTATTTTTTATTGAAATATAGGTTTACAATGTTGTGTTAGTTTCTGGTGTATAGCAAAGTGATTCAGTTTTATATATACGTGTATCCATTCTTTTTCAAATTCTTTTCCCATTTAGGTTATTACAGAATATTGAGGAGAGTTCCCTGTGCTATACAGTAGGTCCTTGTTGTTTATCTATTTTATACATAGTAGTGTGCACCTGCTATTCCCAAACTCATGTTTTATCTCTTCACCCCCCAATATCCCCCTTGGTAACCATAAGTTTGCTTTCTATGTCTGTGAGTCTGTTTCTGTTTTATAAATAACTTCATTTGTATCATATTTTAGATTCCACATATAAGTGATATCATATGATATTTGTCTCTGTCTGACTTACTTCACTTAGTATGATAATCTCTAGATCCATCCATGTTGCCACCAATGGCATTATTTCATTCTTTCTTTGTGGCTGAGTAGTATTCCGTTGTATACATGTACCCCACTTTCTTTATCCATTCCTCTCTTGATGGACGTTTAGACTGTTTCCATGTCTTGCCTATTATAAATAGTACTGCAGGGGTGCAGTGTATGTTTTTGAATTAGAATTTTCTCCAGATATATGTCCAGGAGTGGGATTACTGGATCGTACGGTAACTCTATTTTTAGTTTTTTAAGGAACCTCCATACTTAAACATAGCTTTTCTATCCACTGGGAAACCAAAGAATTTGTGTGACTCGCTTTATTGCAAAGGTCTGGAACCAAACCTGCAATATCTCCAAGGTATGCCTGTACTTTTTTTGCACTGACTCTTTGAAACTTGGTACACTGACAGCACATCTCGATGGGGACAAGCCACCTTTCAAGTGTTCCTTGGGCACATGTGGCTGGGGGCTACCATACTGGACAGTGTAGTCTGGACCTTCAATGACCAGCACCAAGCGAGTTCAAGTTGGTATTAGCTGCCTGTCCTGCACCCTCCCCCCAACGTAGAAAAACAAATAAGAAGAAAAATGAGAAAATACAATATCTGGATAATTAAAGATGCCAGGCAAATCGTGTCAGGTTAACGCTCACAGAGAAGTGAATAAAAACACTGGTTCCACTCAAGCAAGCACCAAATAAGCAAACATTCTTTAAATAAACAGAAATGGAGTGTATTTCAGGAATGGATTTACTCTGTGGGTCACAGAGGAGGTTAAACAAAAATTTGTTTTAAAAACATCTCCCAAAGGATGCCCTGTGCTGTCCTCCCAACACACATTGTTGGGAGAAGGGGAGGCTCCTGAGGGTGGGAGCCGGGGCAGCTGGAGGGCTGAGAAATCGAGTTTGGGTAGACAGCAGGGCCTCTAGACACCGGTCTGCCATGGCCATTCCCAGCTCTCGGAGTCAAGTGCTAACTTCACGTGCAGATCTGCGGGGAGAGTGAAACTCCCACTTGGGAGAAACTTAAGGCGACATTTTCGGGCGGGGACTTTCAGCAGATGCTGTGCAAATCTGCAGGGTGCAAATTGGAAGGGGGCGGAATCCCACACATTTGAGTTGTTTATTCATTCACTTAGCTCCTCACTTTCTTTCTTTCTTTCTTCCTTCCTTCCTTCCTTCCTGTCTTTCTTCGTTTCTTTCTTTCTTTCTCCTTTCTTTCTTTCTTTCTTTCTTTCTTTCTTTCTTTCTTTCTTTCTTTCTTTCTTTCTTTCTTTCTTTCTTTCTTTCTTCCTTCCTTCCTTCCTTTCTCTCTTTCTTTCTTTTCTTTCTTCTTTCTCTCTCTCTCACATTGCCTCAGGATAGGTCCCCTGGGAAGCAGACAGCAGCTTTCATATGGAGTATCTTACAATCAACTGTGATGCAGTCTAGTAGAGCCCTCAGCCCTCCCTGGGGAAGTTCTGAACGTGGGATGAGCCTTCAGAGCTGTCCTGAGCCAGGTGAAGGGGGCCAGGCCTCATACCCCCAGGCTGACCAATCATCAGATGTGGGCTGCCCTGGGAAGGGGGTATGATGGAGGTAAGGTGGCTTTCTTCCGCTGAGAGCTGAGCACTGTCTGCTGGCAGCACTACCAGTGTCTGGAATGAAAAGTCCTTCCTTATTCCTGAAGGGTCATGTGAATGGTGCATCTCAGTACCTACCCCACACTCCCTTAACCACAGTCACTCATTTATGCACTCGTGTCTCTGACACTTAATGACTCACTCATTCATTCACCCATTCAGTCATTTTTTCATTCATTTATGTAATGTATACATGTCTGTTCTCTGCTTAGAACCTTCCGGGGGCTTCCCTTGGCACTTCAAGACTTTCCTGACCTGAGCCCTGGCCCCTCTGAGCCTTGTTTGAGTAAGATCCTCACCCTTGCTCACTGTGCTGTGACCAAGATTTTGAACACCAAGCTCTTTCCTGGTTCAGTTACCATTGCACCTATTTTTGTCTCTGTTTTAGACCCCGCTTCCCGGGACCTCTGCAAACTGGCTCCCTTTCATCCTCCAGGTCTCAGCTTGGAGCTGCCCTCCTCAGAGGAGCATTTGCAAATCATCTTGTCCAGAGTTGTTCACCCCCTGCCTCTCCTCTCCCTCTCTAGCCCTCTTCTCTGGTTATTTTTTTTTTAAGATGATCTATCACTGTCTGAAATTACCTTGTTTGTTTACTTATTTGCTCATGCTTTCTTCTCCACTGGAATGTAAGTTTCATGAGGGTGGGTTCTGGTCTGAGTATTTGTCCTTGGTTGCTCAAATACTTGTAGAAGGAACAAGTGAATGACTCAGCAATTTGCTTACTGATTAAATTCATTCATTCATTCTACATATGTTGACTCTCTTCTTCATGTACTAATTTGCCCATTCCTTCATTTACTCAGTAAGCATTTTTTTTTTTTTTTTTTTGTGGTACACGGGCCTCTCACTGTTGTGGCCTCTCCCGTTGCGGAGCACAGGCTCCGGACGCGCAGGCTCAGTGGCCATGGCTCATGGGCCCAGCCGCCCCGCGGCATGTGGGATCTTCCCGGACCGGGGCACGAACCCATGTCCCCTGCATCGGCAGGCGGACTCTCAACCACCGCGCCACCAGGGAAGCCCCTCAGTAAGCATTTTTATATCTATAAATATGCATTATAATTTTATTTGTTTAAATATTTATATAAATATATAATATACATATAATGTATACATCTATTATACACATATATACTATAATAAATATGCATTATATAAATATGTAATATATACATTTATATAAATATGTAATATCTCACTTTTACTATGAACTCAATAAAGATACTCTTAGCAAGTTTATTGAAAACAGTAAAAACAAAATTATATGAAACAGCAAATAGACTAGAGTAACCTTGATCTTGTCCGACTCTAGGGGACGGCAGATGAAGTTACAGTGCGTGGTGATAGAGCCCTTTGCAAACGACACTTTGTTATGACTTTGTGACAGTGTAACAAGGAGCAAGGCCAATAGGTCCATGAGAAGCAGTGAAGAAGCAAGTCTGATAAAAAGGCATGTACAGGGGCTTCCCTGGTGGCGCAGTGGTTGAGAGTCCGCCTGCCGATGCAGGGGACGCAGGTTCGTGCCCCGGTCTGGGAAGATCCCACATGCCGCGGAGCGGCTGGGCCCGTGAGCCATGGCCGCTGAGCCTGCGCGTCCGGATCCTGTGCTCCGCAACGGGAGAGGCCACAACAGAGAGAGGCCTGCGTATAGCAAAAAAAAAAACAAAAAAAATCATGTACAGTGTGAGTGTAGCTATGTCAAATATATCTGCTCTCTGGGGGAGACTAGAAGGATAAGACTAAATGGAATTAGTCTCGGGTAGTGAGATGGGGGAATTTTTATTTTGTCCAAGTATTCCTTTGATAGTATATCACATGTCTCAGCATGGAAAAGATGTTTAGAATTGTATGGTCCTCAAGGCAGGACACAATGCAGAATCCTGAGACCTGGTAAGAAGTAGAGTCAGCTGTTTGTATCTGGGGGTTCTGAATCCATAGATTCAACTGACTGTGGATGGAAAATATTCCAAAAAATACAATTCAGAAAATCCCCAAAAGCAAAACTTGAGTTGGCTGCATTGGCAATTGTTTACACAGCATTTATGTTGGACTTCCAATTACTTACATAGCATTTACATTGTATTAGGTATTATGAGTAATCTAGAGTTGATTAAAGTATACTGAAAGTAATATCTTGTGTGTGTGTGTGTGTGTGTGTGTGTGTGTGTGTGTTAGAATAATGGCTCCAGAACGTGTGACTATATTACCTTATATGGCAGAGGGGACATTGCTGATGTGATTAACTCAAGGTTCTTGAGATGGATTGATTACCCTGGATCATCTGGGTTGGTCCAATGTAATCACAAAGGTCCTTACAGGATGGAGGCAGGAGGGTCAGAGTTAAAGATGTGACAACAGAAGCAGAGGTTGGAGAGATGAAGGGCTACCCATCAGGGAATGCAGGCAGCCTCTAGAAGCTGGAAAAGGCAAGAGAACAGATTCTCCCCTAAAGCCGCCAGAAGGACACCAACCCATCTCAGACTTCTGATCTTCAGAACCGTAAGCAAATAAATGTGTGTTGTTTTAAATCTCTAAGTTTGGGTAATTTTTTTCAGTGACAGTAGAAAAACTAATACAGTGGATACGTTGAAGCTGAGAAGATAAAAAAAAAAAACTTGTCCAAGGTCAGTGGCACAGTTAGGACTGATTCAGAGTTCATAAAATGTTACCTGTTGCTCCCTACTGCCACCTATCTATGGAGTATAACTGAAGCTGGAATTCTTTGCTATGATTATCCACAGTGTTCTAGATATTTGCAGGTAGCTGGCTGCTGCCTTAATTTTTGGAGTTTAATTCTAAGGATTGGGCATCCCCACTTAAATGTCCCTTCCTCCTTCCTTTCTTATCCCTTTTCTTCTTCTTCCCTCCTTTCTTTCCTTTTTTCTCCCTTATATTTATTGAGCACCTACTATGTGCCAAGCTCTCTCCCAGACTCTGAGAATACACTGGAAATGAGATAAACCAGGTGCCTGTCCTTGGGGACCTCATGCTGAAATTTTGCCCAGATTCTGCAAATATGTCGAATTTGGTGGCTAATTTGTGCTACAGAAGTCCGTCTTCTGCTTTAGTCCCATGACAGAGGTGGGGAGGCACTAAAGGGTTAAAATTATGGTCTTTTCTTCATCCAAGTCCTACTCCTCCAGGGGGATCTCAGAGAATAATGAAACTGTGCTTCAAGGCCACAAGAGGGGAAAGATCTGGATTTTCCCCTTCTGAGCCCCTCGGCCTCCCAGTGTCTCTGGGGAAGGGGAGGGTTCTGTCTCCCTGGAGTTTAGGGAGGATCCCAGGCTCATGTGCTCAGAATGTCTGAAGGGACACAAACCAGGAAGGAACAGAAGTAGGTCCTGTGTGTCGGGAAGTGAAACAACACAAACACCGGTGGCATTTGAGTTCTACCTCCGCCTCTCACTCACTCCCCATGTGACCTTGGGCTGGTCAGTGCACCACCCTGGGCCTCAGTCTCCTGATCTGGTCAATGGGAATAATGATATTACTTGTCTCCTCTGTCCCAGGGTCAGGGATACAAATGAGAAAATATGTGTAAGGGAACCCCACGCAGTGATAGATAACAGATGCTTGTGCAACCTGGGGTGAAAAGAGAGCAACCACATGTAAACATTTACAGCATGTGGCAGTTATACTGATGATGTGGGAAAAGATCATTCTCTACCATAAATAGCTGTAGATATTGGTATGTGGAGCTCTGGTTCTTTATCAGATTGTGCCCACCTGTACACTCACACAGACACACACACACATACACATGATGCAGTGGAAAAAAATGATACAGTACAAGGAAGTGTAAGATCCCAGTTCAGGCTCTGATTCTCTCCTGACCCCGTGTCCCCCTCAATAAGACCAGCCGTGGTCACAAATAGGGCTATGTGCCCTTCTGACTGCAGATGTGTTGCTGGGGTCAGAGTGTTGAAAAAATGTTTTAAATAGTTGCCTACATTTTTAAAAAGTAGAGATTGTGCCTTAAGGAAAAAGTAGGTTTCTGGAGTCTCTTGAGACTCCTGAGGTCTGGCAACCCTGGGCCTGCATCCCCCATGGCCACACCTGTCTGGTGTTGAGTGGCAGCTGCCCCCTTCAGCTGCAGAGCGTTCTTGCTACGAACCACAGTCCCCACCACTCCCATATGTCCACACCCTGCCAGCTGCTCTGCTTCACCAGCAGCCACCCGCCTGGCTCTGTGGTGACTGTGCCTGCCAGCCCCATGTTAGGAATGTTTTGTTTCCCAGCAGCAGGCTTCAGGCACAGGGCAAACAGAGATCTACTGGGAGAGATAAAACGGTTATAACTCGTGGCAAGTAATGCCAGAAAAATTCCACTCTCTTCCATGAGTAGGAAACAGATCTCTTAGAAGACGGATCTTCTATGTGACGGCCCTTCCTTCACTTAGGCCTCAGTTTCCCTATCTGTAAAAGAAGGTGCTGTAACTAGATGATCTCCAAGGCTTTTCCAATTCTTTTGTTCTTTCTCTCTCTGTCTCTGTCCTCTCTCATACAAATATACGTTACTGAATGCAAGTTCGTGTGCCCGATGCACAGCGAGGCCAAACACCCTGAAACGGCAGAGTCTGGAGCAGAGAAAGGTTTATCGCAGGGCCGTGCAAGGAGACAGGTAGCTCATGCCCCCAAACCCGGAACTCCCCAAAGCGGTGCAGCAAAGCATTTTTAAAGGCAAGGTGAGGGAGGGGTGTGGTTTGTTGTTGCAGATTTCTTGGTGTTGGAATCCTTTGTTCTTGCAGCTGTCCACACAGGTCAGGTCACCATGTTCCTGTAAACCTCCAACAAGGCAAGTGTTATTCTCTGTTCTGCAACTTTTTTATCTCTATGTGAATGGAAAAGCGTTACACCCTTAAAGGTCAGAGCCTTGAGGATGGGCTATCCTGTATATTTCAGGCTATAGGCAACATTCTTACCCTGAAGCAGAAGTAATGGAATACAAAGGTTAAAGTAAAAGAAACAGATTTCATATGGAGTCAGATTTGTTCTTCCCTAGTACATACACATGTGAGTGCACACAATATGTTGTATTCTTACACACAGACACATTTACACATCTTACTGAACATGTTTTTCCATCTACCAGTTGGACTGCGCTCCTGACATCACTCCTTCTGCCGGTCTCCTTCATGACTAAATCCTGCCATTAAGCGTCAATGAGTTACGTGCTGGCATTGTGCAGGGAGTAGGGTTAGTCACTTAACCTCCTCTCTTATCGGTGTTCTCTCCAGACAGCAGAAAACAACACAGACTGTTAGGCAGGTACCCAGAGCTCAGCCGGAGAGGGCTCAGATCCCGTCCACTGATAGCAGGAAGGCAGCAACCCAAGCTTAGTTCTCACCTCTGGCTGAGCTCAAGAACTGCAGGAGAGAGATCTCAGGGATCCTTGTAATGGTTAAATCAAGGTCAGGCTCTAGTCCTGGTCCCTTGTGGGGCTCCTGACCTAGGACAAGCCCTTTCCATTAGGCAGTCACTTACCTCCTGTAAAGAATGACCCCTCATCTCCAACTCAGAATGCTCTAGGACTCCTCACGAAGAACGGAAGTTGGCATTCCAAATAATTTCATGTTCTGCTTTGCCACTTTCTTTTTGGGCCTCTTAGAGTTGAGTGATTTCTTTGTGAGAGTCTGGGCATTATTAAAAAAGGCAGAAACGACAAATCAGAGTTACCATGTAATTATGTTATTCATAAAATAACGAGTAGTTTGTTTCAAAAATATTAAGTGTGGTCCCAAAATGGGGCACAGATTTGAAGCTGTAAAGTGAACATGTTTTTCTTACAGGCCAATGTGACGGATGTATATTGCCTTGTTTACTGATAGATCTGAATTGAGGCCCTCAGTGAATGAGCGGCCTGGGTGTAAAGACCACCTAAGCCTGGCCTGAGACAGGCCAGGACTTCACCACCTTGACCTGGGAACCGATTTGAGGAAATTCCCTGTGAAACGCCTTCCAGGTGATAATGACCTTCATTCTGAAGTGGTTTCATTCAGACTTAGAGCCGGTGGTCTCAGGCCAGGACCCATGTGCTTATGTTGAGGTCAGGCTGCTCCTCTCACTGCTTTATGAAAATCCAAGTCCTCCTGGGAAGGGCTGCAGAAAATCAGTGACCTTCTACAGTGAGTTAGTTCATCAGACTTGTTGAAATGCGGCTATCACTCGAGAGAGGTTCTTCATGAAACCAACCCAGGGCACGAGACACTGAACAGTGAGGCTTGGCTCGGTTGGGTGGGGAAAAAAACACAGACTCAGGGGCTAAAATCTGGAATCTCATTCTCCCTCTAACTAACTGTCAGCCCCGGAATGGTGGGCAGACCACATCACCTCTCTTTCTTCATGAGCAAAAGAGGAAATAAGGTACTTCTCGAAGGGTGGCAAGCCAGTGAACCATTCCAGGCGCTGGGTTTACAAGAGAAATAGGTCTCCACTCTCACAGGATGGGGAGGCAGATGACAGAGAAGTAAATTATTTACACTAAACGGTGGCACTCGCAATCAGATACTAATATCAAGTATCTGGATATGACGGGAAGTGGAGTAGCGACTTAACCCAGCAGCAAGGAAATTTCTCTTTGAAGAAAGGATGCTTGAGCCAAAGGAGGAAAGGAAGGGCCTTCCTATAAATATATATGGAATGAATGTTCTAGCAGAAGGAGCTGCACGTGCAAAGGCTCTGAGTGGAAGTGTGGGTGGCGTGAGAAATTGCAAGGAACTATGTGAGTGAGGGGGCAGATGGGGTTGGTGGGCGGGGCTGGCATCTTACAGGGCCTCATCAGCCATGCTAAGGAATTTGCATTTTATTCTGGGAAGCTGCTGGAGTGTTTCTAATATACATAAAAGCATGTTTAATACGAAGAAAGTGTTTTGTAAACTCAACAGTACAAAGGCAAAGTATTATTAGTATCACATGTGTGAATAACAACTTTCCGTTGTAGTTAAAACTATTACATTGGCAGCTTGATCCTTTGGTTCCCTCAGTGAGAACTGGTAGTGCCAGGATCCTGAGGCATTGGGTGTGAGAGGGCTCCAGGGTCACGTCTCTGGTCACCTCTTAGGCCACGGGGCTGCTCAAAGAGAGGGGCCTGTCCAGAGCCTAGGCACCAGCTCCAGGCTGAACATGGCCCTTCCTGCTGCCCTGGTTTCCTCACCTGGGGGTGGGGAAGGGCAGAGGTGTGCAGTGACTGGTCTTCATGCCTCACAGGGACACTGCCAGCTTCAGTGAACACCTAGCAGGACCTCTGAGCTCCTGGGTCATCACACTCGTGTTACCCCAGAAGGAGAAACTGAATCTCGTTTGGAGAGTTTTTGCTAACATCTTATTTTTCTGTGACTCCCCTCAACAAGCTTCAGGGCCTTCCAGGTATATTCTGAACTCACCATACATTTATCGTAGTTTGCGATTCTCCGTTTTTTCTTTTAACGGGCTGGAGAACTCCTGACTTCCTACCTCACCGCCAGCTTCTTGAGTCTAAGGACCACGCTTGAGCACGCTTATCTTTGCAGTCCGTTGGGACAGGCTAGATTAGCCTGCAATAACATACATCTCCCAGTTCCAGTGATTTAAAGCAATAAAGGTTTCTCTATTGCTTGAGCTGCACGGCCACCACCGGTGGGCATGGGATCTGCTCAGGGTAGTCATTCAGGCACCCAGGATGATGGATGTTTCTTCATCTTAGGGGGCTTCTCAGCTCAGGCTTCAGGGCTCCCTGCAGGAGGGGTGGAGTCCTGAGACTGGCAGTAATGCTGTAGACTAGAAGTGACACGTCTGCTCACTTCTTACGAGCCAGGACCAGTTACCTGTCCATGCCAAACTTCAGGGGCTGGTGACGGTAATGTCTCCCACACCCTGATATCCAGCACCCATATATGGCCAGGCCATTCAGCATGGCTGCTCTCTTGCTCTTTGTACATCCCCTGCCCAACCAGATCCTGCTTCACTCACATGACTATCCAGTCCTCTAAATTATAAGGTTTAATTAGTCCCCCATCACTGATGAGCCCACCTGATATCCATCTCCCCTATAAATGGTAACCTCCTTTCCCCGAGTAGCAAGTACCGCTGCCATGTCCTGGGGTGTTGCTCCAGGACCCTTTGTGTAAGATCCCCTGTCCGATAAACCACTGATGTCTCTGTCACTGCCTCCAGGCTATTTCTTTGGTCTCGAGGCCGGGCAACTACAAAACTTGCCAGCCTGTGGGGTACAGCCCAACAGCCCCATACCCAGGCACTCAGTAAATAAACTTGGAAGTGTGGCAAAATGGTCTAAGCTCATATGACTGACAGTTTCTTTTGGGGGGCAGGTGGGGAGGTGAGAGCTGTGGATTCTCCCCTCCATCCTCACAGCTTCACCACTGGATTGTATGGTATCATGGAAGGAAGTCTCAGGTTGAGTTTTGTTACACGAACATCATTTCTTAGCAAGTAAGGGAAAAAATGTCACCTAACAACAGATGCACATGAGAATCAGTTCCTATAAAGATAGTGAGGTGTTGATTCTCTGTCCTTAGGGTCCTGACAGGTACACTTCAGGACAGGCTCCCTCCATCCTGGGTGCTGCACACCCTCCTGGCGTATTCAGCCAGTCATCCAGTGGAGCTAGGAAACAGAGACCACACTTAAAAGAAGCAGCATTGGACAGAGAGGACTGCTGTGCCTGTGAGTCCGCCAGACCACCACATTTCTCGAGCAGTGTTTCGCTAAAGGAAAATGACCCTTAATATCGCGTATCCTATACAACCAGCCATGTGGTGCAGATTTCCATCAGAATATTTGAGGTGCCTGTGGAGCCTTGACTCCTGATGAAGGTCCTTTGAATGTTAACTCTCTTCCCCTGGCTGTAGACACAATGAACTCATATATAATGAGAGACAAAAATGTAGTCCATCCGTACAATGGAACGCTATTCAGGAATCAGAAAATCGTCTGTGGCTGCATGCAACGGCATGGCTGAATCTCAGAAACGTTACTCTCAGTGAAAAAAGCCAGATACAAGAGACCACTCCATTACTATGGGCGTCCAGCAAAAAACAGACCTATAGAGATAGAAGGCAAAATTGGGGTTGCCCGGGGTGGGCATGAGGGCCTAACAGTAAATATGCATGAGGGATATTATTGGGGTGAGGAAAGTGTCCTAAAAACTGATTTATGTGGTAGGGCACAAGGGTGGAGATATACGAGAACATCATGGGATTGTACACTTGGGATGAGTGAATGACATGGTAGGTAAAATGTGCTTCAGTAAATTTATTTAAAAAGGAAAAATGATCACCTCACATATAAACTCATCATACTGCTTATACTGCATTTAAAATCAAGGTAGAGATGATATAACACAAAGAAATGAGGTTTCTTTCCTAAGGAGTTTTCAACACCTCCAACTACCTACTGGAGCTTTTGAAAGAATGAGTTCATTCCATCGATACCAAAGGGGCTTAGGGTTCTCCTTGAAAAGCCTCCAAACACATCTCTGGAAAACACAGTAGTTTACAGTGAGAATTCGCGTGAGCCGCCCCCTCCTATACACACACGGGCAATACGGAAGGGGTTAGAAGGACAAAAAAAAAAAAAAAAAAAAATTACCTTGGAAGACCAGCTTCACTTCCCTCATCTGTGAAATGGGGATAATCTAAACTCCCTGCGGGGCCCGGCATCTGGGCCGGAGCTGTTCACGGCCGATGTTGTTATGACCCAGAAACGGCCTTGTTTCTCTATGATGATGGGGTCTGATCTTCAGCCCATACTCTGGGCTGCACAGAGGGGATACAGCAGTGCTTCTCAAACTGGAGGAGGTCGTGCTAAAATGCAGAGTCTGATCCCAGATGTCCCAAGTGATGCTGCAGGGACGTGGCTGCACCTGCAGTTGCAAGAGCTAGCCATCTTCACTTGGCAAGGACTTCAAATCTCCTGTCACCTCTGAATCGCCCTCCCCCCACCCCCACATCTGGCCAAACTTCAGAATTACTGGGGAAGCACAGACACCTGGCTTTACCAATAGACCTCCCAGATCAGTTATCTCAGGGATAGGACCCTGCTTCTGAGTAGTGTAGGACAGAATCTCAAAGCTTCTGTGGGGCTGGGGAATCACTGGTTAAGAGAACCCTGCAGGAGCTGAGGAAACACATTGGATTAGGAGACGGGAAATCTGTCTTCTAATCCCTTCTCTGCCACCCTGTGAACTTGGTGGGGTCATTTCCTCTCTCCGGGCCTCAGTTTCTCCACCTGCACAGAAGGAGGTGATGGAAGACGCCCACCTCCTACCCTGCACTCCTGTTCTCTGGCTCCGTGAGCCCCAGTTTTCCTGGCCCGTTCCCCATTTCCAATTGGCCTTGGCATTTCTGCGACTCAGGGGGCAGGCCCAGTGGGCGGGAGGTGGGGAATGGAGGGCGGAGTGCCAGCTTTTCCGTCCCGATGCTGCCACCGGAGCCGGGCGCCCAGCTCGAGCGATCGTACTCATGGGAGGTCTTAGCTGGTGAGGCTGCCAGCCCGACTGCTCAGGCGCCAGGGCTGTTTCATTATTTCATCAAAGTTCATTATGCTGGGAAGGAGACCAGTAATAAAACATGATTACAAGAGTCTCCGATGAGCACTTAAAGACATAATTCGGGGTGTACATTCTGCTGCATCCCTGTTTGTGGTCACATAACGCTCGGAGATTTGCACCTCTGATAGACGCCAGTCTTCGTGTTAATCGAAGTGAAACGAACACGAGAAGAACTCGATTCACTTTGTCTCGGGACTGAGTTGGTGGTTTCCTACGGAGGCATCATGTGCCATGTTTGAAAACACACAGTTAACTGTGTGTGTAAAAGGCAGGTACAGTGACACAGGTGACACGGAGAGACCGAGTTGTAGCCGAGCGTATCAGATGTTACTGGCAAGACGCTTGGGGAGAAGTGGCTTTTCTTTCTTTCTTTCTTTCCCCTCGCTGCCCCTCCCCACTCCCACCTCTCTTCTTCATGAAATAGCAGCTGGTGATGAGTGCTGGGAAGGTAATAGATGATACTTTATGTGCCAGAGCTAACAAAAAGGGATCTGTCTTGTGCCCTGCCCCATGTCATCTGGTCCAGCATTGTCATCTGAGAATAACATCCTGATTAACATCGACCGGTGGGTTTGAGCCCGGTTGTTCAGGATGTGGGTTGGAGAACAAGAAGACAGGACAGTGTGTGGTGCACTCTCGTGTATGTTGGGTAGAATTCTCCTGGGCTGTGGCCGTGAGGGCCCAGACACATCACGTCTCTCCCTGGATCTCAGTCTTGGCCTCTGAGGGCTGCCCCTGGGCTAGGGGTGCTCTGCCTTCACCCCTGACTCCCTGGGTGCCCTGAGGCGAGGCCCTTCTCTGTGGCCTATGGCTTCCAGTCCCCGTAAAATGGAAAGGTTGGGCTAGGCAGTGCCACACGTATTTGCCTACTCTTTGGAATCATCTGAGAAACTTGTTACAAACCAATGTCCTCAACCCTACACAAAGGATACCTGATTAGACTCTTCCCCAGAGAGTCCAGGGAATAAGTGTCAGTAAATCTTCCTGGTGACCTGTGACATTTTTAACATAAATGTTTTGGATACGTAAGACACTCCCATCATTGAGTCACCGATAATTGACATGGTATAAATGGGTGGCCATAAACGGCTTCCATCCACTGTGTCCCCCAGTCACTTGGCCCCTGTTCCCATCACCACCAAAGTTAATGGTTCTCTGTGTGTATGTGTGTGTGTTCTTCCAGAGAAATCTGTGATGTACAAGCCAGTACGTGTATATGTATATGTTATATTCTTTATCCTCTCCTCTCTATTTTTTATATAAATAATCCTCTTTTTTTACATAGATGATAGCATACTATATGCTGTTCTGTATCTTACTTTTTTTTCATGGAATACATCTTGGAGATCTTTTTATATCAGTGTTGGAGCCAACAGGGATGGATCTCTTCTCAAGCCCAATTTCAATAACCCCATGTCAGCAGAAGCTTGAAACTGGCCATGGTGATATTTACCCCATGGACTAATGCTACAATCTGGCTACCCCCCAGTCTCCACTCCCAGTTGGAGAACTGGTTGTTATACATTTACCAGCACACCGCTGGATAAAGTCCACCCTCCTTTTTTTTTTAATGGCTGCATAGTAATCTACTGTATAGATGAACTGTAGCCTATTTAATCAGTCCCCTGTTGATGGACATTTAGGTTGCTTCTAATCCGCCAATGTAACCAATGCTGAAGTAAGTAACTTCGTACATACACGATTAGGAAACATTTCTAGAAGTGGCCTGAGTCAAAAGTTTGCACCTTTGTCATTTGAATGGGCATTGTCATATTGCCTCTGGGAGGCTGTAGCAGTGTGCACACCACCGGCTGTAGATGAGAACAGTGCTTTCTTCACATCCTCCACGTCATCACCTTTAAATATCTCCACGTCAGGTTAATGCACATTTCTTTAGGATGAATGAAGGCTGAGCACCTGTTCACATATTTAAGAGCCATCTGTGCCTCCTTTTCTGTGCCCCTTTGAGCATTTTGATCAGGGAAATTTGGAAAGACCAGCCTAGTCTAATCTTTTTTTACACATGGGGACCCAAAGGCATAGAGCTGACCAAGACTCCACAATGAATATTGGCAACAAAGACATTAAAATTAGGAGTTGTGGTCCCTTAAAGTCTAATGGGGCGCTCACAATAAGCGAGGCAACATTCCGGTGGACATGTAATTACAAATTGTATCAAGTTTACAAAATAAACAGAGATGCACACTGGCGGCCCACAGGCTGTGCCTATCCTACGGACATTGTCCATTTTGGCTTGCAGTGTTGTTGCTGTTGTTTTAATTTTAATTTAAAATAGTTGCCAAACTTTAAAACGAAAAGGATTTGACATATGAATTCTTGTTCATGGCTTCATAATGTTGGGAAGAAGAGTGAATTAGGAAGCTAGGGCTAAGACAGCAGGGAGTATCGGGGACTGTGCTGCGGGTCTCTCTTACTTGGTTGTTATTTTCGTGGGTGATTATAGGTTCCCTGGTGCCAGATCCTCCCATCTGTATGTGCAGTCTTCTGATTTTTGTGTCAACAATCCATAACAAATTGTCAAGGAAATCATATGTGTAAATGATTTGGCATGAGGACCACCAGTGTCCTACTTCCGCCATGAAAAAAAAAGAGCCGATTTAGAGAACGTGCTTTGTGCCCAGGACACTTTCCCCAGCAGTGAGGCTTTGGGAAGGCACCTCACCTCCTGGAGTCTCTTTTTGCTCATCTGTAAAAGGGGGCTAAAAATAAAGCCTAGATCAGCAGGCTGAAGTGAAGCTTAGCATACAGTGAGTGCTTAACAAATGGCAGCTATCGCTGTTATTGGCCTTCTGGAAAGTGCTGCAGAAGGGGCTAAAGCAGTCTCGAGCTCCCGTGGCCACAGTGGGCCGTGATGTCTGCCACCTCAGTGTGAGAGAAAGCAGCCTGCCATGGCCTGAGAGTCCCCGATCCTCCCAGCCTTCTTCTCCACCTTCTTACAGCCCCACAGAGGGCACCTCATGAGTTTGATTCCAATATTTTGGGTGGTACCACTTGTTTGCACGGTGCAAATGCCTTAACCCACTCTCCCTATTGCTAGCATCATCCAGCTGCCCTTTGAGACACTGTCCATCCAAGTCCTTTCTGTGCAGGGGCAGGAAGGAGGGTCCTGGATGCTTGCTTCCACAGCCATGCCCATGGTCAGCCCTGGAAGGCCTGGCTGAGCCCCATGGAGTTAGGGTTTATCTCCATTAGGGGATGAGCTGAGCTGACGTCTCATATGTCACCTCTAAACACTTCAATGTGCATATCATTAACTAGAGTCCAATATTTGTTTATGGTTCCTTTTGTTGAGATAAGGTTTATGTATAGAGTGAAATGCACAGATCTCAGGTATACTATGCTGTAAGTGTTGACGAATGCATACAGCCATGAACTCAAAGCCCTACAAGATACAGAACGTTTATCATCTCCCCTCATGGCCTTTCCCAACCAATCTCATCCCCACCTCCTGCTTCACCTTTGGATATCACCAGCTAACTGCGTTTCAGTTTGGAGGTCGTGGCATAGAGCAAAGAGAAAATAGCCTCAAGGTTGAATCGGGGAAAGCAATCCAGACCAACCTTTCTTGCCTCCTGGACCAACCCTTCCCCAGAGGAGCCGACCTCTGCCCTCTGACTATGTTCTGCACTGCTTCCCGATACCTGCAGACACCATCACACCACTTTATGCAACACCTTCTCATGTGCTCTGTCCTCTGTCTGGATGCCCCTCGACCTGGCCAACTCCCACCCCTTTCGAAAGTTTAATTCGAATGACATCCTGGCACGGTGAGGGTGAGTAAGTGATAACTCTGGCCTGCAGATGACACATAATCGATGTTTATCTTTTAAAGAGCTAATGGATGATCGGATAGAGATGTTTTATGCCTAGGAACTTAACTCAGTGCTTGGCACATGGTAGGTAGTCGATAAATGTGTATTGGATACATATATACTTGTGACCCCGTTAAGCTTATAGTGGCAGATTTATCACAGCGAAAGAAATGTGAGTTTTGTAAATGTATCCATCTTTTCTTTCTTTTTTTTTTTTTTTACTTTCTTTACTGTCAAATTCTTTTTTTTTTTTTTTTTTTTTTGTGGTACACGGGCCTCTCACTGTTGTGGCCTCTCCCGCTGCGGAGCACAGGCTCCGGACGCGCAGGCTCAGCGGCCATGGCTCACGGGCGCAGCTGCTCCGCGGCATGTGGGATCCTCCCGGACCGGGGCACAAACCCGTGTCCCCTGCATCGGCAGGCGGACTCTCAACCACTGCACCACCATGGAAGCCCCTGTCAAATTCTTGATTCCTAGAATCATATAAAGACACAGACTTGAACTTGGAGTCAAAAGATCTTGGTTTGAGTCCCAGGTCTGACTCCCTTGCTCTCTGTGAGCTCGGGCAAGCTACTTAACTTCTCTGAGCACTTAGGTTTTTCATCTGAAAGGTGGGGACAATAAAACCTCAAGGAATCATCGTGATGACCAGCAAAAGAGAAGAATGGAAAGGCTGATGAACTCGCTTTCCCAAGATATGATTTCCCTCCTTCACAGGCAGATCACTTATGGAGGTACCACTTTGTCACAGCAATCGCTTCACCATTGAGTTACATGAACTTCAAATGGGAGTAAAATGATGTGGACCTGAAACCTGACTCAGCTCTGAACCCTGGGACTTAACCCTCTGAGCCCTGACTTCCTTGTTAGCAGATGGGGCACAGTGGCCCTTTCTTTATAGAGTTAACACAGAAATAAAATTGTTTGTTTGAAAGCACAGTGCAAACTGAATGGAGTATAAGTTGCTATAAGGGGTCATTACAATAGCTACGAGCCTCCCTGCATTACTCTGCCCTAGTTCAAGCTGTCCTCTCTTACCTGGATTCCCACCCATTCGTCTACCTCCACACTTGTCCCCTTCCAATCCAACCTCCCCATTTCAGCTAACAGGATCTGATTGTGTCACCTCCAGCTTAAACCTTCAGAAGCTCTGGAAAGCATCTAACTCTGGAAAGCTCAGGAAAGCATCTAACTCCACACTGTGTCTTGAAAAGCTGTCACACTTGGACCTGCCCTCAGTTGCCTCTGGGCCTTTGCACATGTGCTTCTGTGTGTCTCCAAACTCTCCCTCCCTCTCTGAGCACAGGGAATGTGTCTTGTGACTGCTGTCTCTCTCAGAGCCTTGCACTGAGTCTGCTGTGTAGTAAACACTCAATAAACATCCATTCAGGGCATGAATCTCTCACTGAACATTCATAGGGTGTCAGGCACAGCACATAAGGTGTTCATATACATTATCTCAATGCATAGATATTCTAACTGTCCTACTGTCCTAACTCTCTCCCTCTCTCTCTTGTTTTGATTCACAACATCACAATAAAATAAGTACATAAATAAACAGATAAATTATTTTGCTTCCAAGGGAACAAAGCCTTTTGCATTTCATTTTGCAGAAGTTCTACGTGCCTGCAATATTTCCCTTGTTCCTAGGTAGAAAATTATGTTGTTGTTGTTTTTTTTATAGTTCTGTTGCCTTTTTACAACCATAGGCATAAATACATGTACCTTCTTTTATTTTCCCTTTGGAAGCAGAGATGGGCTACACCTCAGATCTAATATAGCTCCATCCATCCAGCACCACAGGCCTAGAAGCAATCTATCAGGGACCCTGGTAAAGCTTTTGATCGGGGGAGAGCGTTAAAACCCCGCTGACTGATTCAGTTGAAGGTGGTTCCCAATCTCATGGCTTTTCTCCCTTGCCAGGTAACTTATAAGGCCATTTGTACCTAGATGATGAATATGTACATGAACTACATTCATCACATGGGTGTTTTAGTGGGTCAATGAGCATAATTTTCAAAATATTTCTTTCTCTTCCTTCCTAATAGAGAGTTGATCATCCCGCAGCAGCCACTCTGACTCAAGCTGGTCCAAGCCACCTGGGGGTACCTTGAGAACGGAAACCAACGTCAGACTTGCACTCAAATTCCAGCTCCATCACTTACTTACTGCCTGTGTGACCTTGAGCAAGTTATTGTACCTCTTTGTGCTTCAGTTTCCTCACCTACAGAACAGGGTCGATCTTGACCTCAGGGATCGTGTGGGTGGTGGATAGAACAAAGATGCCAAGTGTCTGACACGGTGCCAGGAGCATGTACCAGGTACCAGAGAGGCATCTGATGACTTCCAGCAGGGGTGGGTTTTTCTCAAGGGCCAACTCTGATGGGTCAATGTGGCAGCTGGGGGGATTCTGTCCAATCTTCCTGGACCACATTTGGGCTCATGAGGAAGGAGGGCTGTGGTCTCCCTGTCAAGGTAGATGGGGAGGATGAACAAAATGGGAAGTTCATATAGTCCCAGATAAGGTATTCACGGGTGGGTGCTCACGTATGGGATTGGGGTGGTTCAGCATGAATCTCGCGGATGCTGACTCATTTGTCACTGGTATTCTGTGTCCCACCAGGGGCAGGGTGGGCCTGGGGGTGCGGACCATTGCTTGGTGAGCACTTCCTGGGTTGAGGACATGAGGAACATTTTGAGGAAGATGGTGAAAAAGTATAGGTCAACGAAACACTTCTCATAACTGTCTTCCCACCTTGAGTTCCGCAAACACTTGGGTGCTTTTCTCCTACTATTTTCCTCTGTGATTATGAACCACCAGTTCAGAGGGATGGCATCTAAATGTTTCTGATTCATTTACAGTTGGGTCAGCAAATGTGCATTGGTAGGGGGAGACCTCCCAGGAAGTTATATAAGCTTCCTCATGGAACCGAGAATCCTTGTTCCGGCCAAGTTTAACTAAATCAGCTGGGGTTGCGCTTTGATTCTAAAGATAGAGCAGGCATGGGGGTTGGGGGATTCCGTTCCCACCCCAGTCATCCTTTCTGGTCTTAATTACACAAATCCCACCCTCCGGAAACAGAAATCCTAATGAACAGTAACCTAAGGAGGACCATGGTCTATATACCGATGTGTCTTATCTCAGTAATTTCAGAAGAGAAGTGAAAAAAAAAGATGGATCCTGAACAATTATTTGTCTAATAAACAGCCCCTCGCCCGCCTCCTTCATTTCCTGCAAAGAAAGCTCTGTTGCAGCTAATCCGTCTCGGCTCCGCTCAGGTATATCACCATTTTTATCAGCCTCATAAATCCCCTTTCCAGATTACACCAAAATATACATCGCCCCCCTCTAATTATTCCAGATCCCCACCTTCTCCTTTTTCATTTTGATCCCAGGTAAACCCCATTATTACCCGAATCACTGTGGCTTCCCCAAACGTCAAGATTAAAACGGACCGTGGAAACTTATGCAACACTGAGTCAGCCGAGCAATTTGAACCAATAAATATCAAAGTCGTGTCTAAGCAGAGAACAATTCATTTGATACCACATCTGTCAACAGGCCTGTGGAGGATTTTCCTTCCCAGGGCTCCACCCTGGCGGCCCCGCTGGCTCTTCTCGCTGATACAGTGAAGAGGCTGGATTTGGCCTCACACGAGAATGAGGCCCCGGGCCCAGGAAGGCACACGGTGCCTGGACCGGGCTGGGTGGGTATGAGGGAGTCCAGCAGCTGAACTGCCTGCCCTCCGCCTCCTATCTAAACGGCTGCTCTAATGCCTTAGCTGGGTAAGCGCGCTCTGCAATTAGCAATTCTTGTTTATTGGTTGATGTGGGCCTCTGGCCAAGAGGAGCCGGGATTGAATCAATATTCCTTTTATTATGTCATCGTAGGCAAATGAATTATGAAAACAAAAGCTCAATATGAAGCTGCCAATGCTAATTACTGGGTAGGATGCGAAGGCACAATACACAAAGGGTGCTCTGTCCAGGCGGGAGTTTGGGACCTGCCCTCTCGCTGGGTCTGGGGGCTGCAGGGCCCACCTGTCTCTCTTCCCACAAGCCCTGGTCTCCCAGAGGGAAGTCGGAAAGGTCTGGCCCAGTCCCCCTAACTCAGCCATCTCAGATGCCAGTTTAAAACCAACTTAATACAATTCAATTCAAGGCATTTATTGAGCACCTACTGGGTACAAGGTACTGTGCTTTTCACACACCACCACAGTCTCCATTTAGTGCTGTCTCTGGAGGCTTGTGGTGAAGAGGGCATATCTTTAGAAGCAGACACCCCTGGCTTCAAACCTCAAGTCTGATGATATTTACTGCAGAAACTTGGCTTCTCTGACCCTCAGTTTCCTCATCTGTAAAATGAAGATAATAATATGCGTGATACAGAGTTCAAGGAGGATTGACTGGGAAAAAATGTGCCAAATATTACGTGAAGTAGGCAATAAATATTAACTATAAATTAATCAATAAATGTTAACTATTCTTCTCCCCCTCCTCTTCTGCCCCCCCATCTTTTCCTTCTCCACCTCTTCCATCTTTTTTTTTTTTTTTTTTTTTTTTGCGGTACGCGGGCCTCTCACTGTTGTGGCCTCTCCCGTTGCGGAGCACGGGCTCCGGATGCGCAGGCTCAGCGTCCATGGCTCACGGGCCCAGCTGCTCCGCGGCATGTGGGATCTTCCTGGACCGGGGCACGAATCCGTGTCCCCTGCATCGGCAGGTGGACTCTCAACCACTGCGCCACCAGGGAAGTCCCCATCTTCATCTTATTATGATTTATACTCCTTCATCATCATCATCATCATTCCATGAGCACCCCTAGTGTCCAGAGCAGGGTTGTTAGTCGATCGCATGAGTGGATGGGAAGCAAGAAGGAAGGAAACTGGTCTTGGAATACGGAGGGGATAAAAGATAATTCACATCGAGGTCTTGAAACCCAGAGTTGACAGCCTAACGGAGGGACAGGCTTATATCAAGTTAATTTAAGTAGAAAGTGGAGAGAAAGCAACCGTGTTGTCATGGAGAACGCCCACCTCTACCCGACTTCTCCTTGCATGGAGGCTGGGGTGACGTCTGCAAAGCCAGCTTGTGCGCTTTCTGTCAAGTCACAGGTGGTCGGAGGCGGGGTCATCAGGGAGGGGTGGCGTCGGCTGGGAATAAACAGTCACAAGCCTGCCCTGTGCAAAGAGTGACACTCACACCTCCTCATGTGACCTTCTCAATAGTTCCTGCAGGCTCCTCTCTGCATCCCAGAGATAGAGCGACTCCCCGAGATCACACTCCCAAGATAAACCCTGTGAGTTCTCACTTGGCCGTTTGATTTTAGGAAACTCACTTCCCTTCTCGAAGCTCCAGCTTCCTGTCTGGGTGGTAGGGATGGCACACGTGTGTCCTGTACATCCGATGATGAGCTGGGTTTTGCTTCTAGAGCCCAAGCTCACTCTGTGTCTCCCCAGGGCCTCCAGGACATTGCGGGTGTGAGGACCTCGCGACATCCGATTCCTCTGTGTTCTCCCTCTCGACTGCTGTGCCTAGAGCTGTGCTGGTTCCGTCTTTGCTGGATGAAGTAGAATAATCATGACAACAAACGTGTATGTCATAAGTAACAGCTTCTAAACACTTTTCCTTTCAGAACGTCACAGGAAACCTCCGTGGTGAAGATTGTCAGCCCATTTTCTTTTTTTTGGCTGTGCCGGGTGGCTTGCGGGATCTTAGTTCCCTGACTAGGGCTTGAACCTGGGCCACAGCAGTGAAAGTGCCGAGTCCTCACCACTAGCCCACCAGGGAATTCCCTGTCCGCCCATTTTCTAAGGAAAAACTAAGACTCCAAGGGGGGAAGGAGGGAGCGAAGTGTACACAGCTAGCTGGGGCTTCCAACGTGGGTCTGGAGCCCTCCCCACTACTACGTGTTTTCTGGGAGAGAGAAAAAGTCAGTACTCCAGCTCCTGGCCACAGGCTGATGCCGCACGTCTGCTGGATCCCCAGCCCCCTGATTGTTTAGGGAGATGAAGTTTCCACAGCTGATTTTGGTTAGGGGGCTCTTATCCCCAAAAGCAGATAACCAGGGTCTTAATTTTTAGTTAACTGGAAGAAAACAGCTTTGATTTTCCATTTACATCCTGGTCTTGTGTGGCTCCTGGACGTGGGATGCACTAAGTATCTTTGGATCCCAAGTTGGAAGTATTCCCACATAATAGTTCCTACGGAGCCCTCAGGAACTATAGAGAAGGTCATGTGAGGAGGTGTGAGTGTCACTCTTTGCACAGGGCAGGCTTGTGACTGTTTATTCCCAGCCCGTGGCACCCCTCCCTGTTGACCCCATGGCTTCTGGAGGTGGTGGGGTCAGAGCAGGGGAGAATCAGTCTTCCATGGAACATGGAGGGGAGAGAAATGGATGAATCTCACTTTCCATTTTTCTACTAAAGAAACAGACTCCGTGTTTATGGGACTCAGGGTCAGCTTTGTGGGTGTGTAACCAGCCCAGTCACACAGGGCCCTGTCCTGAAGGTTTAATGCTCTGTGGCCACCGCCTCGCAATTCTCAATAATTTTATCTTTGTTTTTTGTAGGTGAAATCTGATGAGACAATGGAGCATGCGCTGGAGACGTGGAGTCTCAGCTCAGACCTGGTCCCACCTCTCCCGTTGCCCCTTGTGGACAGATTCTCAGTCGGTCACTTCTCTACTCCACGCAGTGACTCAGGCCACCCTCTGTGTCTGGCAGGGGCCTGGGAACAGAAGTAGAGGGGGCTGGGATTGGGTGCATGTACCCCATTGGATGAGCTGTGGGGCAGAGCTCCTGGCATCTCTGAGGGTCTGCCCTCACCCTGCGAGTATCCCCATGACCAAGGGAACACGGCATTAAATAGCAAATGAAAATCATCATGATAACTTAACAGAGAGATCTTAGAAGAAAGGGAAAAGCTCTTTCTCTCCTTTTTGAACAAGGCACCTGCATTTTTATTTTGCGCTGGACCCTGCAAATTATGCAGCTGGTCCTGCTGAGACTTCAGTGGCTTTGGACATAAATGGAAACTGTGGTGTTCTGATTTATCACCGTTATGTGGCCCAACACTGGCTGGGAGCAGGGAAGTGTAAGTCCAAGACAGGACAGCCCAGTTGATACTAGGGTGAGCTTTGAAATCAGCTTCTGCTCCTACCTGTGGTGTGACCTTGGACAAGTTGCTTTGTTTCTCTGAGAGTTGTTTTCTTATCTGTAACATGAAGATGATAATAGGGTTGTCAGGAAGATTCAGTGAGAACATGCAAGTAAGAGCTCTTGGCAGTAAATCTGGCACAGCGCCGGTGCCTAATGGCTGTTAGTTTTTATTGTTTCATCATTGTCATTTTTATCTGAGTTCTGGTCCTGCCTCTTGTGTGACCTTGGACACATTAACACCTACGAAAACACCTAGCACCGTGCCTGTTACGGTCTAGTGTCTCAAAAATCAGTAGTACCCTCACATGGATGGTCAACAAATTTTCAACAAGGGTGCCAAATACACACAATGGGGAAAAACAGTCTCTCAACAAAGGGTGTTGGGAAAACTGAATAACCACATCCAAAAGACTGAAGTTAGACCTTACCTCACACTGGATGTAAAATTTAATTCAAATGGATCAGAGATCTAAACGTAGGAGCTAGTACTCTTGGAAGAAGACACAGGGAAAATCTTCATAACATTGGATTTGGCAATGATTTCTTGGATATGACACTGAAAGTAAAGGCAACGAGAGGAAAAAAATAGATAAACTGGACTTCATTCAAAATGTAAAAAAAAAAATTTGTACATCAATGGACACTATCAAGAATATGAAAAGACAACAATTGGAAGAATGGAAGAAACAATTGCAAATTATATCTGATAAAGAATTAATATCCAGAGTTTGTAAAGACCTCCTACAACTCAACAAAAACAAAAAACCCAAACAACCCAACTCAAATATGGGCAAAGGAATAGAATAGACATTTCTCCAAAAAAGATACTACAGATGGCCAATAAGTCCATGAAAAGATACTCAACCACTAACCAACAGGGAATTGCAAATCAAAATTACAACGAGATACCACTTCATACCCATTAAATGGATATAATTAAAAAAAATAAACTTTCATTTCCTAGAACAACATTTCTGAAATTGTTTACCCTGGAACACTTGTCAGAGTAAGTTATTCCTCAGTCAATAGAGTGAAAGGAGTTTGGAAAATCATTAGCATTTAAAGGTTCTGAGAAGTCCTGCAATTTAAAAAGTACATTTTCAAAAAAGCTAAGCCCAAGATTTTCAACACTTCTTTGAGCATGAGTCCCTTTTTTCTGCATAACATTCTCAAACCACTTTTAGGAAAATGCTCGTCTAGAGGCCTTCAAAGGTGTAACACCAAGCAGGCTGGTTAGCAAAGACATGTGGCCACGGAAACAGACACAGCCACTATTCTGTGATTTCTTGCCCTTCATCCACTGCATTAATCTAAGTTCAGTTAAGTCCCCCTTAAGTAACTCATGTATTCTCTTTCTTCATTTCCTCATGAATTCAGCAGAACTTCACTATATACCCACTGACCCAGTGCAGGTGCCAGGAAACTGAGATAAGCCCCCAGGGCCCAGCCGTCAGGGCACGCGCAGCGCAGGAGGGCAAACAGAGAGCAGGCCAGTTCTACTCTGAATTCCAGGCTGAAAGCCGTTATTCTGGAGCCTGGCAAACCTGGAACTGTAAGGGCCCAGAGGAGGGGGTATCTGAAGTAGGTGCTGAGACTCCCCTACCCCCGCCCCACTATCTGCCGGAGCAGAAAAGTCCATGGAGTGATGGTGCCATGTCTCTTCACTTCCCCAGGGACCCAAGGAAGTGAAGCCTCTGGATGGATTTTCTAGGTATTAGAGCAGAGACTTCAATCTGGCAGCTCTCTGTTCAGTTTGTTTAACCTACATAGAATCTTTAAGAAATAAGCTACCAATAAGAGAAGTGTTCCATGTTAACATTTGGATTTCCATTTTTTTCTTTTAATGATTGGACCATACGACATCTCTGGATCCACACTTGCTGTTGCAGTTGTCTGGGGTCCACCAGTCCCCCTTACTTCCCCCAGTTCCTATCTGTCTGCTTCATTTATTTGTGCTTTATTAAGTACATTTCTATCTGGACCTCATAAACATTGGAATTTATAATCCCTATTAAAGATACTGCATCACTCCCTCCCCCTCCCCTTGCATCAGTATATGACATTGATTTAAAATATAAAATATATATATCTTTGTTGGTTTTCCCCCCGTCAGATTACAAAACATAATACATGCGTCTGATGAACATATAGAGAGTCATCCCAATTCCTCTGGCATTTCCTGATGGGTGTTATCTGTTTTCTGTATATATTTCTCCTGACTTCTTTTTCCCTCTGCCTACAACACAGCCAATTATTTTAAAAACAACCAGTTACTGTTACCAAGTGCTTTTAGAAAACCGGTGGTAACATTTACCAGATGTTTTCTGTGGGCGACACACCTCTCTTGCTTTCCAAACAATCAGCTATAACAGGGACAAGATATTTTTCAAAATAGTGGCTGTTTCACTGACTCTGCACTTGGTTTTTCACTTGTTCGTGTTTGTAGTTCTTCCATCAGTGGGAAATGCAGTCAGGGTTATTTCTGGCAAGATTGGGGTGGGGGAGGGAGAGAGGAAAGGGAGGTGGGGCCAGCTTGTGCCCCACCTACTATGTGCCAGGCCTAGTGCTGGCATTCTGGCCACCCTGAGTGCCTCTCACCTTTTCTGAGCCTCGGTTTCCTCACCTCAACTGTGGGGATAGAAAGGATTGTAACATGGCCTGTTGGTCTCTGAGAGAGCATTTTTTCCAACTGGCATTGTGTTGGACTGTCCAGTTGGAAACTGAGGCACAGAGAGGTTATGAGACTTGCCCAAGGTCACACAGCAATGGAACAGCACCTAAGAATCTATTCTCCTAATCCCTCCAGGCAGCGTTCCTTCCCTTACACTGGTATTTTTCAGACATTGGTTATTCAAGTATCAATTTCATTATGCTGTATGATCATTTATAAAATTATATACTTGATCATTTTAAAAATCAATTTGCTATTTTTATAACTTTGCAACATTACCATGGATGGAAAACCATGATCATTTGACATTAACAGAAGGTAATTGTACAAATAGATACATTAAAACACAGAAAACTTCTTAGTAAATTCTAGTTTGATATGGTTGCCTGCCAGGCTTCTGTTAAAAAGAGGGTTAGCCATTGCTAAGAGAGAAATTAAAGACAGACTAGCACCTTGCCGAACTCTTTCCCTTGATCTAATTTGAAGAATTGGAAGAAAATTGAACTGGAAATAGCTTTCCCTGGGTAAGCCGGTGTTCTTGAATGTCACCCGCATGTACTACGGCGCCCACATGTCACCTCTTCCAATCAGGGTGAGCCCACTGCCTCCACGTATCCCCAGGCTGGCTCTGTGGCCCACTCGAGACTGCAACCCCCAGGGCATGAGAAAGAGCTTGCGCTCTTTGCAGATGGGATGTATTATGATTACCATCGTCAGTACAAAAAGCAGCAGGCTCTGGGGCTTTGTGAGTTAACTACGTCCAACAAGTCTGTAGTACCCTCTGCATCAAGTCCACCAACGTGTCCAGCACTGCGAAGGCTCAGACCAGGAAGAAAATTAAAAGCCAAAACCCAAGACAACAAGACAAATGAAATCACCCTTCACGATCCAACCTCTTGATTTGAAGCAAAACCAGAGCTTTTCACCCTGAATCCGGAGGTGGAGCTGTGGAAGCCACAGTCTCGTCTAGAGACACCCGTGGATCAAGCTGGTCGCACTCTCGTGCTTCTAGGATCGTTCTTCCCTCCTTCGTTGTGAACTTTCTGTCCTACCCGGTAATTAGTCCTGGCAGCCTCAGATTGGCTCTTTTGTTTTCATAATTCATTTACTTTTGATGATATCATAAAGACTGTATAAATTTCATCCCCCTCCCCTAACATCCTGGCCCCATGCCCACATCCACTAATACAAAGACACTAATTGCGTCTCGCTCTAGTGCCAGGTGCTTTGAAAGCATCTTTGCCTAATGGATGGAATTAACCTTGTTTAACGTACAAATCAGCAGCCTAATTTGCCATGAATCCTGACTCTGTGGCTCCACGCACTGTGGCTGGGAGGAAACGGCTTCCCACTCTGTCCTAGCCACGCTGGGAAAAAACCCCAGTGATGCTGGCATTAGCCACTCCTCCCTCTGAGTTCCTCTCTCCTCCTGGGATGGAAGGAAGTGACATCTGAGCTGAGATCTCTCCATGGGAGACCCCCCTTGATCAAATAGTAGCCGCCAGGTATGTTGCTGGGCAGGCTGTCCCAGAGACCACCAAACAGAAAGGCTCACAGACCAAATGAAGATGTTTGAAGCACATGGTTTATTAAATTCATTTAAAACATACAGTGAGAAGCCAGAGGAAAGAGCTGGGGTTGGTTAATGCACTTAGGACGGGCTGCGGTGGGTCACAGGAATACACCCCCTGAATGGGCTATGCGACGCTTCTGTGTTCTCTCTTTCTGCCTTGTCAGCCTACCCCACTGACAGTAAGGTTACAGAGACCAGAACTGAGGGAGAGCAAGGGGGCTCAGAAGACGGAAGATGCCCGGAGCCAGCACACGTGTGTTCCGCCAGAGAGCTGCGGGGCTAATCCCCCCAGCCCGAACCGTGACTTACCATGCAGCCTGCCGGGCATTGTGGTTTCTGTCCGAGTGTCTTGGGCACAGACACATTTGGCCAGAATGGGTGTCGTTCATGGTGGACAAGTTAAGACCCCGTGAACATTGAGTGCCCAGGGATACTTACAATTTGACGCTTCTTGGCCCCTTCACTCCATCCCACCCATGTTCACACACAGATGCTCAGCTCACTTCATCTGTGTCAAAGCAGCTCCCAAGCTACTTACTATTCTGACTTAGTTTCAGCCAGCCGCCTTATTTCTTTGTTTCTCTTGCTCTCAGTAAAGCAGAATCAAATGTTCTTAAGTACTGCAGGAAACACACAAAGCAGATCTGAATGTGGAGCTAGAGCTGGCCATGGGAAAACCTGGAGAGAACATTCCAGAAGAGAGAGACGCTCTCTATTTGATCCAGCCTTTCTGCTGCCTGATCCACAACCCATCACGTGTCAGGCCTCCAGCAGCTCTGACCAGTATGGAATGGTGGTGGTAAAGAGCAAGTTTCGGGGCTCAGATATACCTGGGTTAGAATCCTGGTTCTATTCATTACCAGCTGTGTGACCTGCAGCAGGTGACTTAGGCTCTCTGAGCTTCTGTTTCTGGAGCAGTAAAAGGGAAATGAGAACCGTTATGTTGGGATTTGAGAAAATGCATGTACAGAGGTCCTCATATTTTAAACTGTCTTTGGCACCTTCGTCAAGAATGTTTGGTTTTGGATCCTGGCTCTGGGTGCCTTTAAGTCATCTGCTCAGTTCATTCATTCGCTGAACAAAGGCTTACCGAGCGTCACAGGTGTCAGGCCCTGTTCTTGGCACTGAGGATACACCAAAAGGATGCAAGTGATCAAAGCAAAGTCCTGGCCCCTGGAGCTTCCATTCCAAGGGGTGGAGGCAGATACATATCTGAGGAACAAGTAAATCTATAGTATGTTGCGTGGTGATAAGGTTACAACGAAGCCGGGAAGAGTAAGGGGAAGATTGTGCAGGGGCGTGGGGTGGCTATTTCATCTGGGAAAGCCCACACTGATAAGATATTATGGGAATTGGTGAAATCGAAGGAGGCACCCAGTGCCTGACTTGAGAAGAAGCGTTTCAGACAGAAACAAAACCATATGCAAAGTTCCCAGGTGAGTGGGGAAAAGCTTGGTAGGGTTTGAGTGTCAGCAAGGAGGCCAGTGTGTCTGGAGTGGAGGGAGGGGAGAGTTAGACCCTTGAAGGTTCCTGGAGGGTCATAATTTGACGTACAGTTTAGAAAGATTCTTTGGCTGCTGTGCGGAGAATGGACGGGAGAAAGGAGGGCAGCTGGGAGGCTACAGAGAAACCTAGGCACAAGGCAGCGCTGACCAGAGCAGCAGCACTGAGCCCAGTTATATTTATCCCTTAGGGTCTTTGGGAAGATTAAGAGGAACATATATGTAAGGGGTATAACCCTGGGCCAGCAAGAAAACTGTCTGTTAAATATAATCACAACCGGGCCATCTTTTCTTTCTTTTCTTTTCTTTTTTTTTTTTTTCTGTGGTACGCGGGTCTCTCACTGTTGTGGCCTCTCCCGTTGTGGAGCACAAGCTCCGGAGGCGCAGGCTCCGGACGCGCAGGCTCAGCGGCCATGGCTCATGGGCCCAGCCGCTCCGCGGCATGTGGGATCTTCCCGGACCGGGGCACGAACCCGTGTCCCCTGCATCGGCAGGCGGACTCTCAACCGCTGCGCCACCAGGGAAGCCCTCTTTTTTTTAAGTTGAAGTGTAGTTGATTTACAAGATTGTGTTAGTTTCAAGTGTACAGCAAAGTAATTCAGTTATTTTTTTTCAGATTCTTTTCCATTATAGGTTATTACAAAATATTGGATATAATTCCCAGTGCTATATAGTAAATCCTTGTTGTTTATCTATTTTATGTACGGTACCTTGAATCCGTTAATCCCACACTCCTAATTTGTCCCTCTACTCCTCCCTCCCCACTTTGGTAACCATAAATTTGTTTTCTAAGACTATGAGTCTGCTTCTGTTTTGTATATAGATTCAGTTGTATTATTTATGATTCTCCATATAAGTGATATGGTATTTGTCTTTCTCTGACTTAACTTCACTATGCATAACACTCACTAGGTCCATCCATGTTGCTGCACATGGTAGTATTTCATTCTTTTTGTAGCTGAGTAATAGTCCGTTGTATATATGTACCACATCTTATTAAACCAGTCATCTGTTGATGGGCACTTGAGTTGTTTCCATGGCTTGACTATTGTAAATAGTGCTGCTGTGAACATTGGGGTGCATGTATCTTTTAGAATTAGAGTTTTCATTTTTCCAGATATACACCCAGGAGTGGGATTGCTGGATCATAGGATAACTCTTTTTTTAGTTTTTAAAGGAACCTCCATACTGTTCTCCATAGTGGCTGCACCAATTTACATTCCCATCAACAGTGTAGAAATGTTCCCTTTTCTCCACACCCTCTCCAGCATTTATTATTTGTAGACACTTTGATGATGGCCTTTCTGACCAGTGTGAGGTGATACCTCATTGTGGCAACCGGGCTGTCTTGATATGACAGAAATAAAGTCTCATGACTGCACATCACACAGCTTCTTGTGGAAAAAAACCCCTTAAATGTGGGTCTTACTGATTGAAGGGCAGGGTGGCCTTGTGTTTTGTTTCCATGTAAAGAGGACAAAGTGAATCACACGTTGACATCCTAAACGGTCATTGGTTGAATAGATTTACGGGTGCCACGGCCCCTGCAGACACTGCCATTCAGCTAGTGGAACCGGTCGCTTTCCACATGTATGGGACTCCCAGGCTGGTTCCAATGTACAGAGAGGCCCACGCTGGGGCCAGGACGCCATGATCCCAAGAGCTCGTGGACCCCTCCTTTTACTCTCCTGCTGAGAATGACCCTGCTGCCTTCTCACCCCAGCCTGGTCATCCCCAGGTTCCCCTTGGTTGCCTCTTTACATCAGGGAAGAAATAGGGTGACTATGTCAGGATCCTATCATTTAGGCTTTAGACCTTACCTACGACTCAAAGCTATGTGCCTCACATCTGCTATTTCTAGCCTGACATCATCTTATTTTGAGGATGAAATGAAACAAAACAGCACAGGAGAAAGCACACCAGGCAGTGTCTGGCTCACGGTCGCTGCTTGATCAGTGGTGGCTGTCATCTACCGAAGGCTTAGTTTTAACACACCCTGTCACAGAGACTCCATACCTGTTTTTTTCTGTTTTTCTTTTTTTTTTTTTCGGTACGCGGGCCTCTCACTGTTGTGGCCTCTCCCGTTGCGGAGCACAGGCTCCGGACGTGCAGGCTCAGCGGCCATGGCTCACGGGCCCAGCCGCTCCGCGGCATGTGGGATCTTCCCGGACCGGGGCACGAACCCGTGTCCCCTGCATCAGCAGGCAGACTCTCAACCACTGCACCACCAGGGAAGCCCTCCATACCTGTTTTGACGGTGACGTTCTACAGAATTAGAAATGGAGGAGGAAGATGGGAAGGGTCATTTGCCAAACTGGAAAGTTGTGGAAAGATATTTGCAACTGGATGGCCTTGTCCCTATGCTCAAGTTTAGGTCAGCCTCCGGATGCTACGAGATTGTTTGAGTCCTGGTGGTCACACCCCTCTTTGTAATACTTCTCTATAGCTGAGGGATAGCATTCAACAACCTGGGACTTTGGAACTGCAGCCCAAAGTGACATGGAAAGCAGTGTCTGGGGCATTTCCCCTGAGTCCTGGGATATACTCACTCAATAGCCACTTAATTCCTGGACTCACTGGCCTACCCACTCAGGCCTGATAGGAACACAGCTTGCTGGCCTCAGGCATCCCTGAGCTCCTGCGGCTGCAGGGCGACCTCGACAGCCTCAGGACATATGAGAGGCATTCAGTAACTATTCATTGACTAGACCAATAAAGGCTCTCAAAGAGCTTGTAGATAAGTGGGTGATGGGGAAGCATCAAAGTGTAGGCTCCCATCACTGATCACATACTATATAGAAAATTTCTAAATCTAAAATTGCGGCATGTCCCCCATGCTGGGGTGTATGTATTACACTGAGGGAGAGGGTTTTCTCCAACCACTGCTATGGGCTTAAAGCACCTTCATCCATGAACACTGCCCTTTAATAGCAGCCCAAACCCCTCCTCCACCCTCCTCCTTCTAACCACCTCCTCCTCCAATGATGGTTCAAAGTTTCGCAAAGGACAGCAAGGTTGTAGACAGAGGCCTCAGGGCACCTTAGCAGCACACACAAGAGCCTGGGGAGCCTGGGAAATGGTGGTGCAGCCTGGGAATCGTCAAAGAAGAGGCAGACTGGAAAAGGAAGGGGAGCCAATGCAAATCCCGAGGTCAGAGGCAGCTTGAAAGTGATTTGCAAGGCTGGCTGGGCTGGGGCTGAAGAAGGCTTGGGAGTGTGTGTGTGTGTGCGCGTGTGTGTGTGTGTGCGTGTGTGTGTAAGAGTCCTGCCTATACTAACTTGGTGGCCAGCCAGTCTGGTGTGTGCTGCCAGGCGGCGGGGAAAGAGCGTGGGAATTAGTGGCTGCCATGGCTGGGTTTCCATCCCAGCTCTGCCCCTTGTCAGTTGTGTGGCCTTTGGTAATCTGCTGTCTCTCTCAGACCTCGGTTTTCACATCTGAATAGTAGGGTTCAAGTCTCTACCTTGATGTCATGGAGATAACCTGTCTATTTTAGACACTAGTTCCTGCGCAGCCTTCCCGAGTCTGAAGATGCAACTACCTTTATTATTTTTAAGAACTTTTTAAAGAAAATAAGTGTTTTGGAATAGATTTAGATTAACAGAACAGTTGCAGAGACAATACAGAGTGTTCTCTTTTTTTTTTTTTGTGGTACACGGGCCTCTCACTGTTGTGACCTCTCCTGTTGCGGAGCACAGGCTCCGGATGCGCAGGCTCAGCGGCCATGGCTCACAGGTCCAGCTGCTCCGCGGCATGTGGGATCCCCATGGACCGGGGCACAAACCCGTGTCCCCTGCATCGGCAGGCGGACCCTCAACTACTGCACCACCAGGGAAGCCCGACACATAATTATTAACCAAAACCCACACTTTATTAGATTTCCTTAGTTTTTACCTAATGTCCTTTTTCTGTGTCAGGATCCCATCCAGGACAGCACATTACATTTGGTCACCATGTCACCTTAGGCTCCTCTTCATGGTGACAGTTTCTCAGACTTTCTTTATTTATGTAACCTTGACAGTTCTGAGGAGCACTGGGCAGATGTTTTGTGGAATGTCCTTCAATTGAGATTTATCGGACGTTTTTCTCATGATTACAATGGAATTATAGGCTTTAGGGAGGAAGACCACAGAGGTAAAGTGCCATTCTTATCACACCCTATCAAGGGTGCATGCTGTCGACATGACTTAGCACTGTCGATGTTGACCTTGATCACGTGGCTGAGGTAGTGATTGCCAGGTTCCTCCACTATGAGGTCTCTTCCCCTCCCCCGTTTCTGTGCCATCCTAGATGGAAGGCAGATGTTATGCACAGCTCACACGTGAGGGGTGAGGGGTCACATCCCACCTCCCTGAGGATGGAGTAACTATGTAAATATTTTGGAATCCTTTTGTATGTTGTCTCTTCTCCCCATGTATTTATTTATTCAATACTTTATTTGTGTCAGTATTAATTCATGGATATTTATTTTATACTTTAGAGTATAAGATAATACTGCTTTATTTTGTTCCTCAAATTATTCCAGCTTTAGCCATCGGGAGTTCTTTCCTTTAACAGATTATCGATATTTTTTAGCAATTCCTTAATTTTTGGCACTATAAAATGTTGCAGGTCCAGATCAGTCGTTTCTCCAAGGAGCCCTCATTCTCTTTAGTGGAGAATGGTGTTAGAAACCAAGATCTGGGCGTTAGGTGTGCTCACTGCTGCTGAGGGCTCATTGCTTCCAGGCCCTCTCAGCTGACAGAAAAAGGAAATATATGTGTATATACTAACCCATGTATATTTACACCTATAAATATATCTACATATATGCATCTGTATCTATATTAAACTAAACATAAGCTCTTACTGATGTTTCCGGCTCCAATCCATTACTCCATGGGTTATTCTAGCCTTTTCCCTCTGTTTGCCTGTTATCTTCCACTCCAACAGTGAGAAACTTTGCTAACACCACCGACCTCCCATTTACTTAATTGTTCAATTTAAGTTTACACATACAGTGGTTTCAGAATTGTTAACCTGTACTCACATAGGAAAACTTTATCAGCTAGTGGACAGTGCTTGTGTGTAATTCCTTTTGCCTTTAGTCTTACAGACTCCAGGCATTTCCAGTTACTTAGGTGAGGACCTTTTCCCCCATCCCCTTCTGTGAGGTTATTTTTATACAATTATAATACAGTTGGATTATTTAGTCACAGTCTGCATTTCAGCCTAGGATCCCCCAATTCCTAATTTTTTAAAATTTGCATGCATTGTTTCACTGTTTCTGTTATAAAGTTCTATAGATTTTGACAAGCAAACTGTGTCATGTATTAATCCTTAAAGTATTATACAGAATAGTTTCACCACCCTAAAAATATCCCCTCAAACTCCAGGGCCCCTGGGAACCACCGATCTGTTTATTGTTTATATAGCTTGCATTTTCTAGAGTGCCATATAAATGGAATCATACAGTACATAGAATTTTTAGACTAGTTTCTTTCACTAAGCAATATACTTTTAGGATTCATCCTTGTCTTTGCATGACTTAACAGCTAATTCCCTTTTATCACTGAATAATATTCCATTGTATGTATGGATGTACCGCAGTTTGCTTGTCCATTCATCTACTGAAGGATATTTTAGCTGCTTCCAACTTTTGAAACCAGATGCCCCTGCCTAGGACTTTGCATTTTAAGGGAGTGACCCAAAGATGCCAGGTCAATTTAGATGAATTCTGACAGCGTTATCAGCACCATCCAGTGCCCACCAGCAGTGGTATCGTAACAAATTCTACAAAAACCTTGGACTCCTGCCACCACTAGTTTCCTTGGCTCACCCATTTTCCATGCCATGGTTCCTCAGTTTTGCCATTAATTGTGTGGAGTTCCAAGAGCTCTTCATTTCCTTGTCTGTTTGAGTTCACAAGTATAGTTTATACCCATCCTTTCCCCACTGATAACGACTAGTTTGTTTTCTATATCTGTGAGTCCAATTCTTTTTTGTTATATTCACTTGTTTGTTGTATTTTTTAGATTCCACATATAAATGGTATATCACTGTATCTGTCTTTCTCTTTCTGACTTATTTCACTCAGCATAATGCCTTCCAAGTCCATCCATGTTGCTGCAAGTGGCAAAATTTCGTTCTTTTTATGGCTAAGTAGAATTCCATTGTGTGTATGTACCACATCTTCTTTATCCATTCATGTGTTGATGGACACTTAGGTCGCTTCCATATCTTGGCAACTGTAAACAATGTTGCTGTGAACACTGGCGTGCATGTATCTTTTTGAATTAGTGTTTTTGCGTTCTTCCGCTATATACCCAGGGGTGGAATTGCTGAGTCATATGGTAGTTCTTTTTTCAGTTCTTTGAGAAACCTCCACACTGTTTTCCACTGTGGCTGCACCAATTTACGTTCCCGCCAACAGTGTACAAGGGTTCCCGTTTCTCTGCATCCTTGCCAACATTTGTTATTTGTGTTCTTTTTGATAATAGCCATTCTGACAGGTGTGAGGTGATCTCTCATTGTGGTTTTGATTTGCATTTCCCTGATGATGAGTGATGTTGAAGATCTTTTCATGTGCCTGTTGGCCATCTGCATTTCCTCTTTGGAAAAATGTCTATTTAGTTCTTCTGCCCATTCTTGAATTGGGTCATTTGATTTTTTGATGTTGAGTTGTATGAGTGTTTATATATGTTGAATATTAATCCCTTATTAGTCATATCATTTACAAATATGTTCTCCCATTCAGTAGGTTTTCTTTTTGGTTTTGTACATGGTTTCCTTTGTTGTATGATGTATAATTAGTTGCTTGGGTTCTTTGAGCCTCAGTTTCCCCCTCTGTAAAATGGGACTGCTGATCTCCACGAGCCTATGTGGGGATTCAGTGAGATAACAAAGGCAGGGAACCCATGAGACGGTGGCTGGCACAAAACCTGCACTGGGAAAATGCCAGCTGCCCAGGCCCCTTCAATTGCAGTGCCGCAGGGAGGGGGCCTCACGAGAGGCCAGGCCATGGTCCATCCAGCCTTAATCCCGGGCCTGGCAATTGTGAGGAAGCTCAGCTCGCTCTTTGACACACCTCAACCCACAGCTTGGCCTTTCTCCTCTGGAGGAACCACACCCAGAGTGGGGGAGAAGTGGGGTCACCATGACCCAGGACAGAGCACATTGTAAAGTCAACATGAGCTGTGTGTCCCTCCTCACCAGGACAAGGAATTACAAAGACAAAGCCAGCAGTCTTTTAACCAGGACCTAACCAAGGACAAAGAGTGGGGGGCCCAAGAGTTCTGGAGGTGATCAACCTTCTGATGTGTTCTGTCTGAACCCTCTGGGAGCTCTTCTCCCATTTGGGGGAGGCAGATTGTATCAGAGGAAAAAGCAGGGAACAGACCTGTGTTCGAATCCTGACCTCTCTAACTACTGGTTGTGTTGTCTTGGATGAGCTTCTTAACTTCTCTGAGCCTCAATTTCCTTATCTGTAAAATGGGTATATGAATCTCTGCCTCCCAATATTCCACGAGGATCAAAAGGGTTAATGCAGGAGTAGATGCTTGTAAATATCAATTCCCTTCATTGTGCATAACTCTTCCCCCAAGTCCAGGTCTGAGCCTGCCTTCAGTGTTCACTGCCCCCCAACCCCGCCCACCTCCCTGCCCCCCGCCAAGACTCTGCAGCTAGTTCCAGCAGCAAGTACAATGCTCACTGGGAAGGGTGATCATCCTGGGCAGGCAGAGTGCTGTCCCAGGAGATAGCACTTGGGTCTGACAAGTCTGGGTCCCCAGAGCTTCACTCCCAGCTCTCTCTGTGGACCCAGGAGGGGAAGGGAGTCAGGATGGAGCCTGGTAAACCTGGTCTCCAGCGGAGGAAATGTAAACTGCATCTTCTAAGGAGAAATTACCATCATTAGTCAAAATATCCCTTTCTATTTTGGTGTCAACAAGTCAGGAACAGCAGGGTCTTGGTCTAAGAAAAATATGCTTGTGCTTTTCCTTTATCACGATTCATCTTTCAGCAAATAATTACTCTCCCTCCAGGCACCTTCATCTCAACCTTCTAATTATACTATTGTTGGGTTTGATGTCAACTGAACAATAAATCAAACTTGGGGCAGAATGTCTGATGGAAAATGTACTGAGGAGTAAGTTGTGGGGGGCACAGGGCATTAGCGACAGGCACGGAGTGGGGGCTTATTCTCTTAAGTTTTGCCTCAGAACATTGAAAAAGCTTTCCTTTTTTCTGTTAATTCTGTTAACTTTGGGATCCTGATCTGGGCCATGTAGGGAACTGTACTTGCAATCATTCCCCTCCAAGGTGCCTTGAGAGAATTCAATTAATCAATGAGCTTAAAACACTAGCAAATTTATGACTTAGCAGCACTTTCTCATAAGCTTTTTCCTTACTGGTAATTGGCCGCCTTCTCTGCGAGAATTTTTGTTGCGTTCAAAAGCCAAGGCTTCCATTAGAGAAAGGAAGAGGGCAGTGTTTATTTTAATATTTTATTTTATTTCATTCCATTCTGTTTTATTTTATTGTATGTTACTGAAGGAGGGGAGATGAGTGGTTGTGGAAGGAGAAGGGCAGGGCCTGGACTCTCGGGGCATAGAGAGAAAACTCTCATTTCAATGCCATCCAGTATGCTCATTTCCATGCTCCGCCATCTTGGCCATGGCGCTCACATCCTAGCAGGAAAGACAGGAGCTTGCTCTGATCCGTCACAGCACAAGAGTCCATGGCAGGAGGCTTGGGAGGTGAAGAGGGTATGCAGGGCAGAGGGTGACCAGCGCTGCATACTCCACAGTGTGCTTACTTCGACTAATTTTTTTCTAAATCCAATCTATGTATGGACAGGACCAAAGTCCAGTATGAGTCAGTTTAGTCAGTATTTTCAATTTAGTTTAAAAAATATGACCTGGCACCCGCTGGGTACCATGCCCTGTGCTAGGTGAAGGGGGTGAACTTAGAAGGAAGATACAGCCCTGGCCTCAAGGAGCTTCCCTAAAATGGGAGAGACAGCTATGAAAATAGATAATCATGATGTTAGCTGGTGAGTGCTGTGACTTGGGTATGTAAAGGGTATTTAACAAGAGTCGTAACTGACTGGGAAGCAGCCATGGGCACCAAATGGACCCTGTGTCCTTTAGCCCCAGAAAACAAGGTGACTCGGTGTACCAGTAATAGCACTTTCCTTTTTAAGCCTACAGTTTATTGAACAATTATTATGGACCGGAGACCATGCTAATCCCTTTTCTGTTAGCTTATTTAGTCCTTCCAGAAACCCTATGGGGTAATAAAAAAAAAAAAAGAAAATGACTCAACATCATGTCACTAGGGGTGGCAAATTAAAACAATGATAAGATATCACTATACACCCATTAGAATAGCCAAACTCCAGGACACTGACAACACCAAATGCTGATGAGGATTTGGAGCAACTGGAACTCTTATTCATTGCTGGTGGGAATGCAAAATGGCACAGCCACTTTGGAAGGCAGTTTGGTGGTTTTTTACAAGAGTAAACGTACTCTTACCCTATGATCCAGCAATTGCATTCCTCGGTATTTACCCAAATGAGTTGAAAAATTCTGTCCCCACAAAAATCTACACATGGTGGTTTATAGCAGCTTTATTCATAATTGTCCAAACGTGGAAGTGCCCAAGATGTCCTTCAGTAGGTAAATAAACTGTGGTACATTCAGACAATGAAATATTATGCAGCACTGAAAAGAAATAAGCTTTCAAGCCATGAAAAGACATGAGGATCTTAAAATGTTTTTTATAAAGTGAAAGAAGCTAATCTGAAAAGGCTACACACTGTAGGATTCCAACGATATGACATTCTGGAAAAGGCAAAACTCTGAAGACGTAAAAGGATCAGTGGTCGTTGGCAGGGATTGGGGGAAGAGGAATAGGTAGAGCACAGAGGATTTTTAGGGCAGTGAAAATACTCTGTATGATACTGTAATGGTGGATACATTATTTGGCCAGACGCTTGCAATGTACAACACCAAGAGTGAACCATAATGTAAACTATGGACTCTGGGTGATGATGATGTGTCAGTGCAGGTTCATGGATTGTAACAAATGTCCCACCCTGGTAGGTGATGTCCATAGTTGGGGGAGGCTGTGCATGTGGAGGGGCAGGAGGTATAAGTATGGAAAATCTCTGTACTTTTTGTTCAGTTTTGCTGTGAGCCTAAAACTACTCTAAAAATAAAGTTTATTAAAAATAAGAAAATGACAAATGATTGCCTTTCATGTGTACTGAGGCTGACTGTGTCCTGGGCAATGGGTTATGGGCTTTGGACTTGCTGGAGGTACTGTGGTCACCGTCTCCTTATACCACAGAGCAATCAAGGCTTTCAAGGATTAAGGAAGGAATTTGTCCAAGTTCTCTAGGAGGAGACAAATCCAATCTTCTGACTCAGAACACAGGCCATTTAACCACGGTGCCAGACTCTTACTTTGAAGGCCAGACATGACCATAATCTCACATTTGGTACAGTCTGTGGCTGGTCCGTACAACACCGGCAGAACTACGTATTTCATTTGTCCGTTCATTCGTTCATTTGTTGCTTTGCTGGACGGGTGTCTGGCTCCCCTCTGCGGGGACCTGATGTTGTGCACTGTTATGTTCCTTTTCACTGTCTTGAGAAAAGAAGCTTGAAATACCTGTTCTACTCCCCCTGGCTCTGGCCTCAAGGATTAGATATAAAGCACTGGCATTCTAACCAGCCAGCACAAATGACTGACCCATTACACAGGCCTTATTGGATGATTTGAAAGTGTGGCAAAGTCCCCTTGATGAAATGGCCCGGTGCCAAAGAATACCAGGAAATTTATATATATCTACATATATCATAGGAAGCCGCACCTGGCACAGTTGCCAACCAATGAACCATCGATTCTAAATGAAGTTGCACATTTGCCCCAAAGGCCTGGTCCCAGGCTAAGCCTGGGGGAGGAAGCAGGGTAGAGGAAATTTGTCCCCTCTGCCCCCCAGTAGCCAATCTTTTGGTCAGAATTTGGCAGATCAAGGCTTTAATCCTCACTTCATTTTGGCTGCAACCAACTGACTGGCACTAGGCTTGTATTTGTAAAATCAGCATCCCCTGTAAAGAGGGTTTAATACATAAACGAGGCCAAGAAGTCAACTCTGAAGCCCACATAGGGCTCTAGTATGCCTTGGATAGCTGTTTGCAGTTACTCGGAGTGTTATCATCTCTCCCCCTTTCCATATCATGTAATATTTGCTTCCCAGCGTCAATATACCCAGACTGCCCAAGTTCGAATCGGCTCCCTCACCTCCTAGCTGTGTGACCTGGGGAAAATGACTTAACCTCTCAGGACCTCCATTTCCTCATCTGTATAATTGAGAGAGTAATGATCCTCCTAGGGTCATGGTAAGGATTCAAAAATGTAATAAAGGGCCTAAATTATTATCATTACTATGATACTGGGAAGAAACAGATGAAGTGTCTACATGTTTGCTCCTGAGGGCCCCAGAAGAGAAGATGGAAGGCCAGACTTGAAGTAACTGTGTAGAAGCTATGAAATAGCTAGCCTGCTGTCCTGCTTGTACACCTGGGCTAACTGGGAGCTCAGTGGAAAGAATTCACAGGGTCTGGATGTAATGGTGTTTTGCATGCAACTCTAATGAGCTCCAGAAGGAAGAACCATGGCTGTTCATCTTCCTTTCCCCAAATCCTAGAGCAGTTTCCTGTGCAGAGTAGATGCTCAATAGATACCTGCGATCAAATCGAATTCAATTCTAAGCTTTAGTTTTCTTGTGGCATGGACCACATTGGACCCATCATTACAAACTTGCAGGATTTTGTATGCAGTAGAGATGAGACCAGCACGTGCTGGCTTGCTGGCTTGCTGAATGAATGAATGAATCAATCAGTCAATCAGTCCATAAGGCAATACAGCTCACCTTCTGTGAGATGGATGTTATGACCTTCAGGGACACAACAGGTAAAGAATCCAAGTTAATAGCACATTGCACCCTAGAGAGAAATCGTTTATGTTGGTATTTAACTCATTTACGTGAGCATGTATTTCCCATAATCTAGTGGCGTTCTGTCCAACAGCAGGAAGAGGAGAGAGTGTTGAGACATTGGACAAGTATGGGTCCAAATTCAGTCTCTCCCCTTCACAGGATCCCTAACTTTCAGGTGAGTCAGTTTCTTCACCTGCAAAACAGGATAATAATAGATATTTCACAGGATTTATCCAAGGATTAAATAAGAACTTTCTCTTAGTGGCACATAAAAGCATTTTTACTAAGTGCAATTACTCAGAGGCCCTGGGCTGGCGTTGGGACACAAAGATGGCCACACACGGGGCATTGACAAGAAGCTCAACCTGTGGGGAGGGAGACGGATGAAGGACGAATTCTCACACCAGCCAGCATGAAGGGCTGTTTGTGTTCCATTCTCTGACCCATGAGCTTAATAGGAACTTTTAATGAAAACATTTATGGAAAATATATTACTATATTATATATTCATTTTCTGATATCAGAGAAGATAAAATAGGGAAAGTGTTTCTCTTAGCAATTAAAAAAATAGTAATATACCTTCCAAAAGATCCACACAGGGCTGGGGAAATAGGAAATACTAGCGACCTTGAGATTGGGACATCTCAGGTAAACAGGACATCTACACTGGACCTTAACAGGTGGAGAATGGGGCAGTGTGTGTGTGGGGGAGGGGACCGTGTGAACCTAGTCTGGGAAGTGAGAACTGGCAAGAAATGCAGGGAGGCGACAGTGGGTCATTGGGGGAGGATGTTCTGTGCACCTTTGGTCACACAACTGCCAAGCTCTTTGGAAAGAACCAGAAATCTCTGGGTTCAAATCATGGCTCTGCCACTCACAGGCAAAGCTGGACTAACCTTTTCACGTTCTCTGAGCTTCTGGCTTTCTGTGTACAACAGGAAAGGAAGTACTTTTGGTTGTGACAGGGATTACATAAGAAAAACGTGTGGCTGCACCCAGGATAGGGTCTGAGACACAGGAAGTGGGGACTTGGTGTTAGATCCTCTTCCCATTTTTTGCCTCTGTCTGCTCCCATTCTGCAGCAAACAGAAATCTTCGAAATTCCCGAGCAGGAGACTGAGCTGTGGGAGGTGGATAGCCACCCCGGCAGGAAGGCAGGAGGGGACATTTTATCGTTCTCCATACACGGGGAATGAAAACCAGGGCTAGGGAATGAGGAACGATGTGGGTTCATCCTTTACGGGGTGCAGTCCTCATTTCCATGCCCCAGCACAAAGTGGGGTGCTGTCCCTCATGCGTGAAATAAAGGGATGTCATTGACATCAAGATATCTATGCCCCTTGTATGCTTCATTTTCAGGATTCTCATGGTCCCCTCCCTTCCCCCATTCTTCATCTCCTAGATCCCAGGCACCTTTCCACCCCACCTCCCTTGCCAAAACCATCAGACATCACTGTCATGTGAAGTAGGCAGGCCGCCAGCCGGTCAGCGCTTACACAATCCATGGCGCCTGCTTAAAGTGTCTGAGAGACTCACCACTCCATCAGGACCTGAGGGCAGAGAGTCATTATCACTCCCTCTTTCTTCTCTTTCAGTTTTTTTTTTTTTTTGGTCTTGTAAAGATACAGTATGAATTGATATTTTCCTCTGAGTTCCCTCTTCCTCATTCCTTAAAGGGATAAATGAATCTAAAAGTTTAGTATCATTCAGACCACAGTGGATCCCTGACACGACCAAAGGGCCCCGTGGAAAGGATCCATCCAGGGGGGTTCCAAGGAGGCTACGTTTCGGGTTGTATTCCCTGAACTAGTGCTGGGTAATATATTTTGTGTAACTGACTGTTTATGCCATCAAAGATTCTTGACAACCACGTGTCCGCCCAGGTTACAAACTGAGGTTGTTTTCCAGACGCAAATTTATTCCATCCCATGTTGTCTTTGGCAAAGGTGAACAGGATACTATTTGCCCTTCAACCATTTACATTCCAATAACTTCTAAGAATATGATTTCCTGAGTTTCACACACATTAATGGGTGTGCAGGGGGAGGTGGAGGGAGGTGAGTCAAGCTGGGGAGGGGGTGGGGTTATTAGGAAGCTCCCCGACTCAGGTTTCTCAGGGTGATGAACATGGATTGATCTGAGAGAGTGAGAAAAACCCACTCACCATTCAGAATTTAGAAGGTTAGAACGTATTTTCCATTTCTCCTTTTTTTTTTTTTTTTTTAATGATGGCGACATGCAGTAAGGAAGGCAAGGTAACATCATCAAAGATGACTCACTGTAGTTGACTCCTTGTGAAACCAGGACACGTTGAGAGTGATAAGCAGGTAATATGAATAATTATGTCGGGACAATAGGTGTAAACCTGGGCTGTGCCAGGCAAACAAGGATACAAGATTACCCTGCTGAGATGGCATCTTTATACAGCTGGAATAAGGAGTGGAGTCTTGCATGCAGCTGGACCAGCTGTCGCTCACGCTCTAATGTCCAAGCATCCTCTTCAGAGATGAACCGTCATTTCCTCCTTACGTACAACTTGCTTGTTCTTCGTTTTCTCCAGCAGCGAATCAGAAAGATGATGAAAGGTGTCGAGCCCAAGCAGATAGCCGTGACAAACGGCAGCATGAGGATGCCTCACCCCAAAAAGCAAAGTCTAGAGGGGACTTTTAGTGCTAAGCTCTATTCAGCTCAGTAGCTCCTTATATTTAAAATGATGACTTTGCCTCATCAAGAAAACAAATTTATTCAACAGCCAGCGGTGATCACCTTCACTGGGCTAGAAACTGGGAAGTAAAGACTAATAAAGCGCGGTATCAGACTGCAAGGAGCTTATAGCCTGGAGCAGGGAAGGGATGTGAGAAAAACGACTAAATGCAGTGAAATTGTTACTGAAGGCAAATTTGTGTGCCCAATGCACAGTGAGGCCAAACAAACTGAAACTTCGGAGTTTGGAGCAGAAAAAGGTTTATTGCAGGGACGTGCAAGGGTGGCTCATGCCCGCAAACCCCCAGACTCCCCAGAGGGTTTCAGCAAAGCCTTTTTAAACGCCAGGTGAGGGAGAAGGATCGCAGGGTGTGTGATCAGCTGGTGCACAATTCTTTGATTGTTTGATGTTGAGGGTGGTGTCACGGGGTGAACATTATCAATCCTTAGGCTCCAGGAGGCCTGGGGGCTATGTGTTCATGGTCATCAAGTAGTTAACATCTTCCACGTGGTGGGGGTTTTTCACATCTGTAAAGCAACTCAAGAAATGTGCATCAGATACTATTATCTAGGTACTTGAGAGAGGAGCTAAAGCAGAGGATATGGGGGAAGGGTCTGCCCTGGGAAGGCCCCATAGGGTCCTGATGGGTTACAGAAAGTGTGTAGTCAGTGAGGGGTGGGTGTGACAATGCAGGGAATGGACAGGGACACATTTATTCTGCCTGACATGACTGAGGGCTTCCCAGAAGAGGTGACATTGGAGCTGGGCTTTGAGGTATAGTTAGGCATTCAGGAGGTAGAGAATGAACAGAAGGGTTTCCTGGGCAGTGTGAACAGCAAGAAAACCAAGGTGCTTGGGGAGCAGCAGGGCACACAGGGAGGACCCATCATCACCAGCAGAAGGTCCTGCTTTTGAGACAAATTGAGCACACCTTATCTTGTGTCTGAAGGTTTAAAAATAATTAATCAAGCTAACCGCCTATTAAGTAAACATAGTTCTATTCAAAATATACAAAAGGTGAATATATTTGATCTGAAATGTAAAACAAATGGAAAAAATTAAGCAATAAAAATTATTTTTCTATATATATATTATCTGAAATAAATTTTCTTCTAAAAAAGTCAGTTATCTATTCAAGTTAAAAGGACAAATATAAATTATAATTGATAAATATCAAACAAAGAGAAATTATTTTTAAAGCAGATTAAAAATATGATTTATTTATTTGTAAGTTTATGCAAGTTTAAAATTGTTTTTTAATTTTATTGAAGTATAGTTGATTTACAATTTTGTGTATTACAAGTTTTAAAAGTTGTGGTAATACACACGTAATATAAAATTTAACCTGTTCAGTGGTATTAAGTACGTTCATATTGTGTAACCATTACCAAGATCAATCCCCATAATTTCCTTCATTTCGCAAAACAGAAACTCTGTCCCCATTAAACAACTCCCCATCCCCCCTTCCCCCCAGCCCCTGGCAACCACTACTATTCTACTTTCTGTCTCTGTGAATTTGACTCTTCTAGGGAACTCATATAAGTGGAACGATACAGTATTTGTCCCTTTGTGACTGATGTTTCAGTTACTGTAATGTCAAGCTTCATCATGTGTCAGAATTTCCTTCCATAAAAGGCAGACGTTTAAAATATTCTAAACATTTTCACATCTAAACATTTTTCAAAAACGTTTCAATGTCCATCCAACTGCTAAAATAAAGAGGCAGTAGCAGGTTTCGTGCATGTTACACCTAGACCTCTATCTGTACAAATTAGAGTGTCAAATCCATTGCTTAATATTGCAAAGTTCTCAGCCTCCAAGTGCAGCTGATGCAAACTCAATGTCAACTCATGAGTTTGTATAGAACCCTGATTTGGAAAGTGAAGAGAGGTCATCAAATGGGAAACCTGGCATTTTGTAAAACCATCCATTCATACTATCTGAGGAGAAAGATTGAGCGAGTTAATGAACTTGTGTTTTCTCTTACCCAAGCCCTCCCATGGTTCACACGCTCTGCTCTCTGAAGCAGCATCACGCCAATGTCGATCATGGTACGGCACGCAAATCTTCCCAGCATCTGAATGCACCTGCATTCTGTGTCAAGGACAGAAAGCAGAAGATGTGGAAGCATTTTCCAGGGGCCTGAACGGTGTTAGCAGAGAAGTGGCGGTTTAGGGGCATGGACTGTGCGGTGTGCCCAGTCCACAGATACTAAAACACTGGGTCATATTTAGCTAATGCCTTTTTGCGTGTGATTTCGACATGTCGCATCCTCTGAAGTGCGGGGCCCACAGCAGGGCACCACTGGCCTGCGTCTGAGGGCATCGCTGTCCAGAATAAGCAAGTTCTGTCTTGAGGCATTAGTAGGAGATTCCCTCCTATCTTCATCAGACCCCCATCAGGCACACCAGAGAAGTTTACAGTCTAAGGGAAGTTCCTAGACTATGCGTGGATAATAAAATGTTTTGAGGACAGGCAACCTAGAAGTCAGCTAGGTCTTGCTCCCTAAAAGCCAGATCAATTTTATTCCAATTTCTCCCCTCCCAGGGCCTGTAGAAGTCCAAAGTTTTCTCTCCGGGGGCTTACATTATCACCCCCTTCACCTCCTGGGCATTCATTTCCTTGGGTTTTTCTCTTTGGGTGCTGTCTCCATTTGGCACCTCCAAGCCAAAACTTCTGAGTTTCTCCAAAAAAACAAAACAAACAAACAAAAAGTACAGACTTTTTTTTGACTTTTCCAAGAATCGTGAAACAGTAGAATTTATGAAAAATTCTGTTTGTTTATGGAGCAGGGAGAGAATGCAGAGGAAAGGTTTATATTATAAAAGTGCAAACAACTTTAAATGCAACAGTAGATTTCACAGCCCTTAAAATGTCCTTTGGCCACTTTATTCTGTGGGGGTCTTTCCGTGACCACTGACCAGGAACTCAGTGAGTCCCTGGTGTCCTCAATGGGATTGACTTGGACTGTCCTTTCCCATTTCTTTCTTCTCTCATCCCTCCACCTCCCCCACTGGAGCAACAAATTCTTTCCTTGTCTTACGTATAACAACTTTCTTCCCTTCCCACACCAACACACACACACACACACACACACACACACACACACACACACACATGCCTTTAGAACTTTGAACCAGCTAACATTCTGATTTTTTCCAACAAACAACTTATGAAGGTGTTGTTCCCAAACAAAGGCAGTTCCCTCCCTTAGAAGAATTATAATGTCAATGATAGAAATATAATATTTCAAATTGAAGTATAGTTGTCTTACAAAATTTCAGATGTACAGCAACGTGATTCTGTTATACATATATATATATATATATATATATATATATATACACATATATTCTTTTTCAGATTCTTTTCTATTATAGGTTATCACAAGACATTGAATATAGTTCCCTGTGCTATACAGTAGGTCCTTGTTGCTTATCTATTTTATATGCAGTATTGTGTATATGTTAATCCCAAATTCCAAATTTATCCCTCCCCCCATTTTCCCCTTTGGTAACCATAAGTTTGTTTTCTATTTCTGTGAGTCTATTTCTGTTTTGTAAGTAAGTTCATTTGTATCATATCTTAGATTCCACATATAAGTGATATCATATTATATTTGTTTTTGTCTGACCTACTTCACTTAGTATGATAATCTCTAGGTCCATCCATGTTGTTGCAAATGGCATTATTTCATTCCTTTTTATGGCTGAGTAGTATTCCATTGTATATATGTACCACATCTCCTTTATCAATTCATCTGTCGATAGCCATTTAGCTTGCTTCCATGTCTTGGCTATTGTGAATAGTGCTGCTATGAACACAGGGGTGCATGTATCTTTTCAAATTAGAGTTTTCTCTGGATATAAACCCAGGAGTGGGATTGCAGGCTTGTATGGTGACTCTATTTTTAGTTTTTTTAAGAACCTCCATACTTTTCTCCATAGCGGCTGCACCAATTTACAGCATATAACTTTTTTTTTCTATCGCATCACAGAAAAAGATGGACAGAGATTTTTTTTTATTGCCTGAACGCTAGTGCTAGAGAAGGCAATAATTATAAGGCACTGGCTATGAACAGCAAGCTTTGCTCACTGTTAACTGCTGCTGCCACCGCCGCCATGAGCCAAACGACAACCTCTTTGGAGATGCCTCTACTCCAAGCACACAGATTCCAAGTTTAGACACCCAAGAAGTGACTGAAAATCAAATGCACTTAGCTTTTGTCATTTATTTGGAATAACTTGAGAGTTGTGAATGAATATCACAAGAGAATACAAATAACAAATTTCCATGAACCTATCCTCGGGGATCCTCCACCTCCCCTAATGGGACCGGGTGTTAATTTGCTGATTGTCAGAGCTGGAAGGGAGCAGAGGCATTATCTAGTCTGGTGATTGATTGCCAAACTTGTTTGGTAGCACAGCTCTTTTCTCAAGAAGACTCATTAGGATGCCTGATACGTTATACAGACAAAAATGGAAATTCTCTAGCTGAAGTAAGAGTTAGAGATGTGAGACCTTATGCTTATGAATATGACCCCATATTCAGCCCTCATCTTCCGCCCCTGCCCCTGCCATGACCCCAAGCCAGCTCAACAGAGTCTAAGCTTATGCAAAAGAAAGGGATACTCGGTGTGCCAGGCTCTGGGGTAGAACCTAGAGCAACAAGTAGGCAACAGCTAAAGGCAGATACAGCTCCAGCTTTCATGGAGCAATCAATCCAGTGACAAAGACCATTTCCCACCTCTGCTACGAGATCTGCAAGGTCTTTTTTTTTTTTTTTTTTTTTTTTTTTTGCGGTACGCGGGCCTCTTACTGTTGTGGCCTCTCCCATTGTGGAGCACAGGCTCTGGACGCGCAGGCTCAGTGGCCATGGCTCACGGGCCCAGCCGCTCCGCGGCATGTGGGATTTTCCCGGACCGGGGCACGAACCCGTGTCCCCTGCATCGGCAGGTGGACTCTCAACCACTGCCCCACCAGGGAAGCCCTCAAATGCTATATTCTAAAGATGACAAATACTGTAGGAACTTGAACTTCTTCAACTCTGAATATTTCCACCAAATTATTTAATCAAACTGGGAAGGATGGTGATTGATAAAAGCAATACCTGTACCCTGCACCCCTAAACATTGCCAAATGCGAGGAGGTGGGTATCTACTGTTTCACCTGCCCAGCCCCCTCCTCTCTATGGGGGTAAGCACAGCCTGTTAATTCACAGCCTGACTATAGCCACTACGTCTAGTGAAGGCAACCAGTGCAACTTCTACTTTGTTGCCTCCCGGTACAAGTGGGACCCTGACCCAAGCCTGACCAATCAGAATCTCTCTTGGAAGTTTTTTTAATGAATGTCAAGGGGAGGAGGGAAGTGCACTCTTATAAAAATGTGAGCCTGAAGCTGTAGGAAACTTTGAAGCCTCCCTTGGCTGAGAAAGTTACTCTGCAGTGAGAAATAATGCCTTCTGCTCTCAGAGAGAGGCTGTGAGAGAGTTCTGAAGGTATTAGAGTTTCTGGTTTTATTTATTTTATTTAAAAAAACATGTTGTAGAGCAGTTTTAAGCTCACAGCAAAATTGAGAGGAAGGTACAAAGATTTCTTATATACCCCCTGCTGTGACAACTGTCTAGCCTCCTCCATCATGAACATCCCCCATCCATGTGGTACCTATGTGACAGTTGATGAGCCTACATTGATAACGTCGTCATCACCCAAAGTCCATAGTTTACATTATGGTTCACTCTTGGTGTTGTACGTTCTATGGGTTTGGACAAATGTGTAATGACCTGTATCCGTTGTTAGAAGTTACAGGGTATTTCACTGCCCTAAAATTCCCCTGTGCTCTGGCTAGTCATCCCTTCTCCATACCCAACCTCTAGTAACCACTGATCATTTTATTGTCTCCATAGTTTTGCCTTTTCCAGAATGACATGGTCGGAATCATACAATATGTATCCTTTACAGATTGGCTTGTTTTCCTTAGTATTATGCATTGGAGTTTCTTCCATGCCTTTGATGGCTTGATAGCTCATTTCTTTTTAGTGCTGAATAATATTCCATCGCCTGCATGTACCACAGTTTATTTATCCATCCACTTACTGAAGGCATCTTGGTTGCTTCCAAGTTTTGGCAATTATGAATAAAGCCACTGTAAACATCTGTATGCAGGTTTTTTTGTGGGTATAATTTTTCAACTCATTTGAGTAAATACCAAGAAGTGTGATTGCTAGATCATATGGTAAAAGTATGTTTAGGTTTTTTTTGTTTGTTTGATCAATTTTAAATTTTGTTTATTTAAAAAAATTTTTAAACATCTTTATTGGAGTATAATTGCTTTACAATGGCGTGTTAGTTTCTGCTTTATAACAAAGTGAATCAGCTATATGTATACATATATCCCCATATCCCCTCACTCTTGCGTCTCCCTCCCACCCTCCCTATGCCACCCCTCTAGGTCATCACAAAGCCCCGAGCTGATCTCCCTGTGCTATGCGGCTGCTTCCCACTAGCTATCTATTTTACATTTCTTAGTGTATATATGTCCATGCCACTCTCTCATATCTTACCCTTCCCCCTCCCCGTGTCCTCAAGTACATTCTCTACGTCTGTGTCTTTATTCCTGTCCTGCCCCTAGGTTCTTCAGAACCATTTTTTTTTTTTTTAGATTCCATATATATGTGTTAGCATATGGTATTTGTTTTTCTCTTTCTGACTTACTTCACTCTGTATGACAGACTCTAGGTCCATCCACCTCACTACAAATAACTCAATTCCGTTTCTTTTTATGGCTGAGTAATATTCCATTGTGTATATGTGCCACATCTTCTTTATCCATTCATCCAATGATGGACACTTAGGTTGCTCCCATGTCCTGGCTATTGTAAATAGAGCTGCAATGAATATTGTGATACATGAATCTTTTTGAATTATGGTTTTCTCAGGGTATATGCCCAGTAGTGGGATTGCTGGATCGTATGGTAGTTCTATTTGTAGTTTTTAAAAGAACCTCCGTACTGTTCTCCATAGTGGCTGTACCAATTCACATTCCCACCAACAGTGCAAGAGGGTTCCCTTTTCTCCACACCCTCTCCAGCATTTATTGTTTCTAGATTTTTTTGATGATGGCCATTCTGACCGGTGTGAGGTGATACCTCATTGCACTTTTGATTTACATTTCTCTAATGATTAATGATGTTGAGCATCCTTTCATGGATTTGTTGGCAATCTGTATATCTTCTTTGGAGAAATGTCTATTTAGTCTTCTGCCCATTTTTGGATTAGGTTGTTTGTTCTTTTGATATTGAGCTGCGTGAGCTGCTTGTAAATTTGGAAGATTAATCCTTTGTCAGTATGTTTAGTTTGGAATGAAAATCACAAACTCTCTTCCAGAGTGGCTGTACCATTTTGCAATCTCACCAACAATGAATAAGAGTTCCCATTGCTCCATATCCTTGTCAGCACTTGGTGTTGTCAGTGTTCTGGATTTTGGCTGTACTAATGGGTATGTAGTGGCATCTCATTGTTGTCTTAATTTGCATTTCCCAGATGACATATGATGTGGAGCATCTTTTCACATGTGTATTTGCCATCTGTATGTCTTCTTTGATGAGGTGTCTGTGAAGATCCTTGGACCATTCTTATATCAGGTTGTTTGTTTTCTTATTGTTGAGTTTTAAGGGTTTTTTTTTTTGTATATTTTGGAAAACAGTCCTTTTTCAGATGTGTCTTTTGCAAGTATTTTCTCTCAGTCTGTGGTTTGTCTTCTCATTGACATTGTCTTTTGTAGAACAAAAGTTTTTAATTTTAATGAAGTCCAGCTTATCAAGTATTTCTTTCATGGACTGTGCCTTTAGTATTATATCTAAAAGGTCATTGTCATATCCAAGGTCATCTAGGCTTTCTCCTATGTTATCTTCGAGGAGTTTTATAGTTTTGCATTTTACGTTTGGGTCTATGATCCGTTTTGAGTTAACTTTTGTGCAGGGTGTCAGGTCTGTGTCTAGATTCCTTTTTTTTTCTTTTTGTGTGTGGATGTCTAGTTGTTCCAGCATCATTTGTTGAAAAGACTATCATATTGCCTTTGCTCCTTTGTCAAAGACCTGTTGACTATAGTATGTGGGTCTATTTCTGGGCCTCTATTCTGTTCTATTGATCTGTTTTTCTATTCTTTCACCAGTACCATACTGTCTTGATTATAGTGGCTCTATAGTAAGTCTTTAAGTCAAGTAGTGTCAGCCCTCTGACTTTGTTCTTCTCCTTTAGTATTGTGATGACTATTCTGGGTCTTTTGTCTCTCTACAGAACTTTAGAATCAGTTTGTCAATATCCACAAAACAGTTGCTGGGATTGTGATTGGAATTGTGATGAATCTATAGATCAAGTTGGGAAGAACTGCCATCTTGACAATATTGATTCTTCCTATTCGTGAACGTGAGATATCTTTCCATTTATTTAGTTCTTCCTTGACTTTATTCATCAGAGTTTTGTAGTTTTCCTCATATGGATCTTGTATATGTTTTATTAGATTTATATCTAAGTATTTTTTTGGTGCTAATATAAATAGTATTGTGTTTTAAATTTCAAATTCCACTTGTTCCTGATGGTATATAGGAAAGTGATTGACTCTTGTATGTTAACCTTGTATTCTGCAACCTTGCTATAATTGCATTATTAGTTCCAAGAGTCTTTTTGTCAATTCTTTCAGATTTTCTGCAAAGGTGATTATGTCATCTGTGAAGAAAGACAGTTTTATTTCTTCCTTCCCAATCTGTATACCTTTTCTTTCCTTTTCTTGTCCTATTGCATTCACTAGAACTTCCAGTACAATGTTGAAAAGGAGTGGTGAGAAGGGACATTCTTGCTTTGTTCTTAATCTTAGCAGGTAAGCTTCTAGTTTCTCACCATTACGTATAATGTTAAATATAGGGTTTTTTGCAGATGTTTTAAAATCAAGTTGAGGAACTTTCCCTCTATTCCTAGTTTACTTGATCTTATTTTCTCTGGGGCTCTGTTGTAAGCCTGGTCTTCTATAGTTACAGGAAATCTCCCATAAATTCTCAACCAAACCTAAGCTAGTAACTCTGTGGCTCCATCCTGTGCAAAAAAAGCATCCTGACTAGCACACATTCCAGTAAATGCTAACGCTACCTCTTTCTCCTTTCAACTACATGTGCTGAGCACCTACGGTGCACCAGGCACAGCACTGGACATTTTCTTATGTGGAATTTTCTCTTAGAAATAGCTTTGCAAGGTTGGAATTATTTATTTGTCCTCTACAGGGAGAAACAGAGATTCCAAGTGGTTACATACTTCTCACACTCGCTGTATTAGCGTCCTGTGGCTGCTATAACAATTACCACAAGTTGATGACTATAAAACATCAGACATTTGTTCTTTCACAGTTCTGGGGGGCAGATGTCTGAAATCAAGACATTGGTGGGGCCATGCTCCCTCTGGAGGCTCTATGGGAGATTCTTTTCCTTGCCTCTACCAGCTTCTGGTGGTCGCCCACATTCCTTGGCTTGAGGCCACATCACTCCAATATCTGTCTCCTCATCTTCTGTCTGTGTCAAATCTCTCTCTGCTTCTCTCTTATAAGAACACTCGTCACTGGGTTTAGGATTCACCCAGATAATCCCAATGATCTCGGCATCTCAAAATTCTTAACTTAATTATATCTGTACCCACCCTTTTCACAAATAAGGTCACATTAACAGGTTCCAGGATTAGGATGTAGACACATCTTTTAGGGGGCCACTGTTCAACCAGTTACACTCAGAGTTAGCAGTCAACTGCGTTAGTAGTTAGCAGAGCAGGCCCTAAACCCAGGCTGCTCAATTCCCTGACCACGGCCCTTTCCAGTTAGTCACCACAGATTCCAACAGGAAAGAGGGACTTAGAATCACAGAATTGGGGTTACCCGGACCTCTTTTTAGAATCTCTTCTCCTTTAATTTACAATTGGTGAAACTGAGACCCAGACACAGTGAGCAATTTGCACTAAATCTCATGGTCCATTCTTTGCCAGAACCGTCTATCATCTCAGCATGCCATCTGAAAAAAGTCAATACAACTTCCAGAAGTTTCTGAAATCTCTTTCTTCAAGGGACTAGCTTATTAGCTCCTTCTAGAGGCTCCCAGGATTTCATCATTATCATTTATTTTTGGTGGTGGGAGAAGAGTCCTTCTGCAGAGAACCGTAGTGAAGTATCCACCTCTGTGCTTGATGGATTCCCGGCTACACTTTATTAAAGGCCATGACAATTTCCAGTATTTGTCACAAGAAAATATCTTCCAACAAACACCAGCTCATTAGAGACTGACTGTTAGGATTATGGGTTGGTCTTGATTTGCTCCTACCTCGTCATCTCCAACCCTAGCACCCGATCAAACTGTGGCAATCAAAACCCCATACAAGTTTCCTAATAGATTCGAAGCAGGTGGGGACAGCACGCTCCACTGCAGTAGCACCCAGAGGACACGAAATATATCAAAACCCACTCCCACAGTGCAGACTTGCTTCCCCACTTAGAAGACTGGACAAGAAGCAGAGCTCAATGAACCATCTCTTTCTGTGCAAACCATTACCAGCTAAATGATATATTTTTTTTAATGTGTTGAGATCATACAATAATGAAAAGCAGTCTGGTTGAAGTGTTGGTGGTTATACAGGGCCTGGTGCAGAAATCTTGATCAAAGCCTCTTGGCATCTGAAGTCATCAGTAATTCGACAGTCTATTTGGGTAAAAAGAACTCCTTTCTGGCTGTCTGGCTTCAGACCCACCCGGGAGAGGGGACACAACTCAAGGCTGCTGGCAAATCAAGACACCTCTTCTGAAGAGGTGATACGGAACATGCGTTGGTGGCGGCAGCTGGGTGGCGCGATCAGGTTTCACTGGGGGAGCTGTGTGTACGTTACACATGCGATTTGCTTGTATGTCGTCTGTTCTGAGCACGCCGGCGCATCCTTTACAGAACCCTGAGCAGTGGCCTTTTACTTGGATGAAACTGCAAAAAGTTCTCACAAGGAGCCATTACCCCTGCAGGAGAGGAGGGGTGAGAGCTTAAGCAATGGGAGGGTCTGAGGCTAAGGGTCAGTCTGGTTAATTAAGATTTCATAAAATATATCCTGATACCCACTTGTGCCAGGCCTAGGTTGGTTCCTGGGGCCAGAAAGGTGAATATTCACAACCTTGCCCTTTAAGGGTTCACGGTCTGAAAAGATGGAATATCAAAGTACAATTACATTCAGTATAGTCCGTATTGTGAAAGGGAAGACCCAGGGCTATGGGGACACCGTGAGGGCCCTGACCTGGTGTTGGGAAGACAGAGGAAACTGTCAGAAAACTGACAATGTCCAAGCAGAAGCGTAGCTGGGAAGACAGGGAGAGGAACATTGAAGCATGTGCTCTTCCCAAGCATCGCCTCCAAAGTGGCCTCTTTTATAATGTTTAAAGGTAATATTTATGGACAAAATTATTATTAAGACTAAGATGAAAAGATATTAGCAGAAGAGTGTAACATGTGATTGACATGCCAGTGGTCAAACTGTGATATGCACATAAAAGGTAGTAGAAGGGTGAAACATGTTTTTTCTTTACTTTTTCACCAATCAATGGTACAGCCATACCCCCTCAGCTCTGTCCCCAGAAATGTACCCTCTGAATTCAGAATCTGGTCATGGGTTTGTTACCCAAATGAAGATGTCAGTAGGTGAAGAGGAGTGGAGGCAGGGAATAAAAGAAGAGAGAATGGATTGAGCTGAGGGAATCGCATGTGCAAAGGCACTGGGGTGGGAAGGCACAAGACAGGCTTGGTGAATTCTTAACACATCGGTTTGACTGGAATGAAGATGTTGTTTAAGGGAATCCTGAGAAAAAAATGTTTGAAAGAGAGATTGGGGTCAGTTGTAGTGGTCCTTCAGTATCAAGCCAAAGAATTTATTTAGGTTGCATTTTCTTTAGCGAGAAATGAGAAGCCTGAGCAAGGGGGTGATGGACTTCAAGTTGCACTTTATGAACTTGATAGTGAATTCAACCCTGTTCTAGATTCTGGGAGAGGCACAAAATTTAAACAGATGATTATATTCCTGAAGGAGATAATAATTCGGCTTGGGAGTCATAAGGCATATATACATCAGCAACTAAACAGTGATTATAAGTTTATATTAACATGCATGTCCTAGTCCGTCTTGTAGTAGCAGTAGGTCCCAAGTCTTCAAGACAGTTTCCCTTCCTGAGCTTCAGTTTCCAGATCTTTAAAATGGGCATTTTCCCCCCTACCTCACAGAGTCATTGTAGGAAATACAAGGGATAATCCATGTAAAAGCATTTGATAGTGCCTGCCAAATTATAGATTCAGAAAGAATGGACCTTCTGTACTAGAAGGAAATGTTATCATCTCTGATTGGTCAAACAATTATTTCCCAGGCATAGGATAGATATCTTCTTAAAAAGAGCTTTAAGTAAGGTTTTAGATAGCTTTTTTCCTCTCCAAATGTAAGATATTAGGGTACACAAAGAGAGGAAATACTATGTAAAATGGAAGAATTTTGGAGATGGAGATGGAAGACTGTGACCCTCTTTGATCCTGAAAACGGGGCTCCAATTAAGCTTATAATTCTTGCCTTCTAGGCTGTCTTGGATTCTGTAGCTAGAAAACATCCCTTCAGCTGTTAGTCCAAATTGAATTCTGGTACATGCAGGAGATCCAGTGGGCTGAGAGATAGAAACTGGAGACCCCTCAGCTCTTCAAGGACAGATCCCAATGTGAACCACCTGGAAAGAAAGCCTTGCCTAAGCCATCCAAACCCACTGGTTTTCAGAGTCTGATCTCTGTTTATTTTCTCATCGCACCAGAAAGGAACCAACTCCTGAGATGGATAAAAACAAACATTTGTCCGGCTCATTGTTGACACAGTCTGTGTAACTTTGTATGTATTAATGACAGTGTTGCTATTTATGGGGACCCACCTGAGAAGATCTGTGAACACTCTGAGGATCCAAGGGCATCCTAGTCAATTAAATGTGTAGGCATTTGTTGGAGGCTAACATTGTCTTAGGCATCATGCTGGGGCTAGGGCCTGGGGAGATGGAGATGAAGTGTCTAAAATTGAATAATTTTGTCTTTGCCTTAAATAAATGAACAACCAATGGAGGGTAAAGGTGGACATATAAATATAAACAAGTCATTATAATGCAAGGCAGAAGGTTGAGAAAGGAGCTAAAATTCTACAAATTTAATTTAATTTTACTTTATTTTATTATTTTATTTGTGTGAAGTGTGCTAAGAATAATTTTAGAACCCAAATCAGAGCACACAGTTGATAGCTATACTCACTTTGGTTCGATGAAGCAGTGTGAATGACAAATTATTGTTGGAATTTCTAGGCACATACCTTGGGTAGGTGGGCACAATTGAACAAAATATTTTAAATGGAGACAGTCCCATAGACGTATTATAAATAAAATGGAGATAGGTAAGGTAAGGCAGATATAGAGAAATGTATTCAACAAAAGTTTTCTTTCGGAAAGTACTGCATTCATTTGGAAGAAATACCTTGATATCTTGTGGGAGTGAACATTATACCTTATCGGAATCTCGCAGAAAACTCTGCAGGAATGGAAGAAATGCGTGATGGGCAATGCTTTTTCTGTGGAAACTGGCCAAGATGTACCTGCAGTTGAGGGAGGACACACAGGAATCTAGAAAATTCAGAAAGACATGATAATGGGGATTTGATCTATTTGGACCTCAAGAGCTGCAGCGAGCCTGGCTGGCATCTGACCTGTGGATGTAAGCATGAATGATGTGAACATTAGAAAAAGAAAGAGACTGAGTCCAACTGAGAAATAGCATTTCCTCTTCAGGAGGCAAAATAAACACTAATTATTCAACTTTATCCTCTAGAATGCAGTTGGCTAACCAACCCCACGTTACATGAGCTCTTCCTGAAAACCTTTGCATTTGAGTGTCCCAGAGTAGAGTTCTTATTTAAGCCCATGACTTTCTAATTCTCAGAATTAATTTTAAGGAAATAACTAAGGATGCTCAAAAACTCAGCCATATGGCTATTCGTCACAACACTGTTTGTAAAAAGAAAAAGTTAGAAGCAATCTAGGTGACCAACAGTGGGAGAATGGTTAAATTATGACGCATGCATAAGATGAAATATTGTGTGGTCATTGGCAATCATGATGTGGGCTATATTTATTGACATGGGGAAATACCCACAATATAATATTACAGAAAAAAATAACCATTCAAAAATGTAACCATGCTTGCAGTTTTTTGAATGGTTATTTTTTCTGTAATATTATATTGTGGGCATTTTCCCATGTCAGTAAATTTGTACAAAAACAAATGTAGTGTACATACATTATCCTACATAGAGAAAGGCTGGGGAGGACCTACGTGGTGAAGTGAACAGTGATCACTTCAGGCTGGGGGTGTGGGAGTGATTTTTTACCTCATCATTTCCTGCATCATCTACAGGAAATGTATATTAGATAGACAATGTATATCTATAATCATATAAATTCATAAAGCTATATCCACCTTAGGACTAAAAATCAAAGCAAAAGCTTATGTATCATAATGCTATTTTTTGTTAGATATTTAAAAGCACGTATTTATATACATAGAAAGGTGTCTGGAGTAAAGCTCTAGGAGTTAAAAGTCGTTATCTTGCAGTGGGTGGGATTATGGATGGTTTATAATTTATTATTTTGGCTTAACTCTATTTTGAAAATGTTCTACAAAGGAAAAGGGTTGTGGGGGAGAAAACTGACAGTGGAGAACCTCCATGGTTCTCCTGTGGGTAGGTCAGTCCTCTCTCAGCCCTCCTATGGCCAAGATTCTCCTAGGCAGAGAGACGATATTGAATAGTGACCAAATTCAGGTTAAGCGATGGGAAGAGAAGGGGAAGAAAATGAGTATTTTGAGCAGAGGGCCTGGGTTTTGAATCCTGATTCTGCCACTTTCTAGTTCTATGACTTAGGACAAATTACTTAACCTCTCTGTGCCTCAGTTTTCTCATCTGTAAAATGGGCACAACGATCATTTCCACAGAGATCTGGGAGGCTCAGGGAAGGGTGAACCAGCCCCTGTCTGTATTCTTTCATTTCACAGAGGAGGCTGCAGGCACTCAGTGAGGTTAAGACACTTGCCCGAGGTCACACAGGAATGGATAGCAGAGCTGAGATTCCAAATGACCCTGAGTACGGTGCTCCCTCACCCTCCTCAGAGATGAGGGGCCCACCAGTCATTCTTTTTTTTTTTTTTTTTAAATTTATTTATTTATTTTTGGCTGCATTGGGTCTTTGTTGCTGCATGCGGACTTTCTCTAGTTGCGGCGAGTGGGGGATACTCTTCGTTGTGGTGCACGGGCTTCTCATTGTGGTAGCTTCTCTTGTTGCAGAGCATGGGCTCTAGAGCACAGGCTCAGTAGTTGTGGCACACGGGCTTAGCTGCTCCGTGGCATATGGGATCTTCCTGGACCAGGGCTTGAACCCGTGTCCCCTGCATTGGCAGGCGGATTCTTAACCACTGCGCCACCAGGGAAGCCCCCACCAGTCATTCTTGACTATATTTTTATTATGAGAAACAGATTCCACCGAGGTAAGCAGAAAATAATGGGAAAACCTCTCTCCCAGTGGCATTTAGCACAGCGTATAGATTTGCTCTCTGATGGTTTTCTGCTCCTTCAGCCTCCTGTCCTCTCTCATTCTCTCTCTGCTTCGTTTCCTAGGGGAGAGGTGGAGAATGAGCTCTCTTAAATTGGTGTGAATTTGGCTACAATAAAAGAAGAGAAAAAAAGGGAAAAATAAACAAACAAACAAAAAACATGAGATGCTGTTTGGGAGGAGATGCATGCTATAAAGTGTCTGGTCCAGGCATGGAGCAGCGGGTGCAGTGAGAAATAGCAAAGCTGGCAGTTCCCAGAGGAGCTGGTCCCTCTCAGCCCGCTGGTACGCAGAGGCAGAACAAAAACATCTGGTGTGATGTTTACCCAGCACCTTTCTCCCCAGCCCTCCCCGGACACGGAGTAATGCCTCACTCACCCCTGGGGCTGCACCTTTGTTGGGGGGAGAGAAGAAGCTTGAGGGAGGCCAAAGGGTGGTTTTTAGTTTCATTCTAATTTTCTAAATTGATATCTAGAAATGGATGAGACCCAGTGGTCTCATCGAGTGGACCCAGAAACAATGGATAAACCTGAACCCACACAGCGCTGGCGTTGGCGGTTGAATCTTAGCCCCAGGTGATGTTATTCCACGTACAGAGGGCGAAAATCTCCACTCTGAGTGGGAGAAGATGGTAGCCGCCACAGTGGTGGGGAACGGAAGAACACAGCCCCTCAGAGACAAACCCGGCTGGTTGCAGCCCCGTCTCCACCTCCCAGCCCTGGGCCCTTTGCCAGGCATGGTTAAGAGCTTGGATTCTGGAGTGATAACAGGGCTGACACGCTTGTTCCACCACTTAGCAGCTAAGATCTGTCTAAGCTTCAGAGTCTTCAGCTGTAAAATGAGGCTGTTAATAATAGGACCTCCTTTACCCTGGTGCAGCGACTGGGGAATGGGTTCATGCATGTGAAACTACTGCACTGTCCTAGGTGCTCAACACTCATCCTGGTTACCATTATTCACTTAACTTCTCTGTGGCTCATTTTTCTTATCTCTGAAAAGGCACTTACCAACTGCCCCTCAAGCCATCCTAAGGCTTTAATGAGACAACAGCCGTGCAGCTGCTTCGTCAACACATTGCTCCTCTGTCCACCAGACTTATCTCCAGAAATCTCTCACAAACAACTGTGGGTGGTATTCTGGGAAAGCCCCTGGCACACAGTAGGTATTTCATTAAAAAAGCAACAGTAAGTTCTTGGCTTGCGTCTGTTCAGGCCAAATGGCAGAGACTTGAATAGCTTTCTATAAACAGGCAAACTGGTGATTTCATGCAGAACAAACAAGCAAATGTCTCTGATTGTTTCCTCAGCAATAGCATTTAGGGCCTAAAAATTATCTAGATGATCAACCTGACTACCCAGCACAGGGTACCCAGCACAGGAAGGAAAGGTAGTCTCCGGGCCAGGTCTCTGGGCAGCCATGATGGGGTCACATGGCATCCTGTGGACCCTGGGAAACTGACAGCAGCTTCTGTGGGCTGCGAGGACACCACCTGGTGTGATCACTCTTTCAAAGGGACTCAAACAGAGTTCCCCTAGGTGTTGACCTCTTATGCTCTCCAGATCGCCACCTGAGGAAAGCCACTTCTGGCAGTAGGTAGATCTTTTCCAGAGGCCTTCCCAGCTCTGCCTGGGGGCCATCTGACCATGACAGTCCAGCATAAATAACAAACCTTCATTCATCTCCTGTCATTCCCAGGCAGCGAGCAGGGCTCTCAGAATAATAAAAACAATGATAACGAAACCATTTTTACTGTCTGCCAGGTAGTCCTTTTAATCGCTATAATCATCCCAAGCGATGGGCTGGGCTGAGTGAGCTCTGTTTTCAAGATGGGGAAACAAGCCCAGACAGTCCTCCCCTGGAGCAGAGGGACCCACCTCCAGGATCAAGGCGAAGTTTCTGAGCATGACATTCAAGGCCCCTGCCTACTCTTCCAGCCTCATTTGTCCTTTCAGGGATTCTGTGTCTGCAGAACAACTGGCTCTTTCTATGAACCCCTGGCTCTCTCCCTGTCTGCCTTTGTGCATTAGCTCTCCCAGTCTGTCTGGAACGGCCCCCATCCTCCCCCACCTCCCCTTGGGCTCCAACTTGTCTTTCAATAAGAATTAACACGTGAGAGCATCTCTAGAGGCCAGATACGTCATCTACAAAGCAAACCTGGGAGTTAGGCATTATCATGCCCACTTTAAGGAACAGGAAACTGAGGCATAGAATAACCAAGCAACTAGCAACAAGGTCACAGAGCCAGGAAGAGGCAGACTTGAGATTCAAATCCCTGGAGTTGGACTTTGGATGGAGCCCAATATCTTCTCCACACTATGGTGCTTCTCAGCTCAGGGATCTCCTTCTCTGGGAAGCCCTCCTTGATCTCTCTGTTGGGTTAGGCCCAGGAATGGGCCGGAGCCTGCCCTTACCAATCTATGAAAGCCAATTATTAAATTATCAGGAACTTTGCAAGCCGGCTGTTAAACACAGCAATTATTAAAGATTCAATTATAAACACATAATTAAGTAAATTATATTAAAAACAAAGGTCATAAATACTCAAAACTTGTCACTTCCTAATTATTTTATTACATTTTACTAATATTTATACTCTGAAGATTATTTACATCCAGTGCATCTGTATGGTGGCGATGCTACGTAATGCGGCACTGCTGTGCAACTCTCAGTGACATCACAGTCGTAGCTTTGAGATCAGCCACAGTTGGAATATTTACACCATGGAAATTGGCAAATGCTACCTATCAGGGCTTAGTTTATTGCTGTGTTGATTGACTAGATTTAACAAAGTGATGGAGAAAATCTCAACAGTGCAGCTTCTACTTGCTGCATTGCATTGTGAATAGCCCCCCAAAACGGAAGAAAACATTCTTTCGATATTTGAAAACTAGTATTCAACTTCGCAAAGAAGTTGCTAACAACATTGATAAACAAGTGGGGCTCCAACATAGTCCTTGTTCTTTGACTTTCATCTTCATCGTTAATGTCAATGAAAATATCATGTCAGAATTACACTCAAAGAATCGCTGTTCAGCACTCAGCAAGCACCCCAGCTGTGTTTGTCTCCATAGTAGCCCTAAGTCCAGGGCTCTGAAACTTTCCCACCTATGTTTGCCTCTTCCGGACTCCTACTGAGAGCAGGGGTTGAGTCTTTCTCTTTATAGAACTCTCAGTTCTTGGGGTAGGCACTTAATTATTGTTGAGTAGATAAATTCATGCATTCACGGCTGCATGAATAAAGAATTAACCCTATCCCCAACGAAATCCCCTATCCCCCACAAAACGAATTCTTAAGATATCCATTTCTGCATATTTTATTCCTCTACTTATCATATATTGCTGAGTACCTACTAGGTGTCAGTCATGTTAATACTAACTTTCATGGGCTGGGCACATCGCAATGAAGAATACTACAATGGAAAAGATTAAACATTTCTAGACTCAAGGACCTTTTGTGTCTCGTGTTCAAAACAGCCCCCAGATTCATGAATTACTTAAAGGAAAGCGAAGTCATCAACCTCACCATCTTCCCTCATCTCCAAGGATCCCAAATGAGCCTGGGGAAGAGCTGATTGAACTTCCATTCAATGATGATGTCGTGCCCGGGGCTGAGGCACTGGAAGTCATGGAGAACCGCAGTTGTGTTTTGATTCCCCATAGATGTCTTTGAATTCGATCTTCCCCAATGACAAGAGGGAGGCAATTTTGCTGTGAGTGAAGAGCTGGTCTCTCGTGTCTAAACCATCACTATCACCACGTACCTGGGAGTGTCGCCTTACGTCTGCCGAGACAGAAAGAAGAAACGGCTCAAAATAACGTACAAAACCAGGCTTAGAGGATCAGAAGATGCCAACCCGTGTTCCTTTCAACAGAGGCCCATGGTAAGCCCCTACTTCTCTTTTCCCTTTGCTACTCTCATGCAACTCAAACTTCAAGACCATCTTAGCAGATAAACAATATAGTGTGTATCCCATTAGAGTATTAATACAAAGATAGGTGGTCTAAAACTCACTAGGCAAATAATTAGCCACCAAATGAATAAGAGAAAAGAACAGCTATTAACTCACTACGTCACCTGTCAGAGGCGGCTGTATTTATATTTGGTTTGTGGTGGGAGAAGCACTTTCCCATAGCCAAGCAGGCATGATATTGGTTGCAGCAGCCCTGAGACGTCCCCCAATATATGTCTCTTTTCCTTAAAAAGAAGAGATGAGGAGGGGAAAAAAAAAATCAGTTGCTTCAACTTGAAAGTCAGAGCTGAAGGAGGCGTTAGCAAGACTTTCCTGTGGCTCAGAGCCCTGATCACCACAATTAAAGTTCAAGGTGTGGTGCTATTTGCTCAGCGTGCTCTGACACATGAAAGAAAATGATTCAGGCAAGGAAAATAATTGCACGTTAATTTGTGTTTGGCAACTGTGTTTTACCCCTTTGGCCCACAGAGCAAGATAAAAGGTGATATTGTTGAAAATGTTTTATCTGCCTTCAATGGGGTTGTCATGGGCTGCATTTGGAGACGGGCCTCTTTGGTTGGGCATTTTCCTGGCATCGTGGGGCTGCCTTTTGTGCTCCATGGCCGGGGCCGGCCAGGAGGAGCAGAGGAAAGGTAGGTTATTAGCTGTTTACTGCCCTGGATCCTTTGTATTGGAGGGTTTCCCATGGGTTTGGCCAAGTGGCAGGAAAAGTGACCCTGCCCAGGGCATAAAGCCCCAGTCCCCACCCTGGGGGCACTCACCCCGTATCATGCTCTCTGTTGCATTTTGCCGTGGAACGAAGAGGCAGACCAGCCAGGACCACAAACCTGGCTGTCTATGGAGAGAGGCGGCAGACAGCCATGGGCAAGTCGCATGGCAGGCAGCTGTGCCAGGAAGAAGCGCACGCCTCGTGTAGCCAAGTCTTCTAGACCTTCAAAAGGAAAGTAAGGAAATCTGGATTTTTACAAATGAAATCTCCCAGTTTTTGCACGTTGGCTTGGTTAAAAACATATAAAGCACGTGTATGGGCAGCACCTGGCCTACTGGTGGCCAGTTTGGGCCTCTGAAATGCAGCCCAGGGCTTAAACACTAGCTTCTGGAGTCAGAAGGATCTAGGCTCTGAGCTCAGTTTCGTTGCTTCCCAGCTGGGTGATGGTGGACAAGTTACTTAAGCTAAGTCTCGATTTCCTATCTGTAAACTGGAGACAGTAACAATTATACCTCCCTCCGAGAGTTATTGTGGGGATTGAATGAGATAATGCAGGCAAGAGGCAAGTTCCTCGCACAGTCCCTGGCAAACAGTAAGCACTGAATAGATGTCAGTGATTATCACTATTTATAACTGAACCATGGAAGAATGAAAAAATACATCATTGCCCCAGGCTTTCTGTCGATTAGGACGTCTGGGACACCTTGGCTTCTCCATAGATAATTAGATAATTGCTGAATGAATGAATGAAGGATGGATGGATTAAGATGCCAGCTAGAGGCCAGAATGAACGATCCATCTGCCATCTTCTCTTCCTGGTGCTGTCCCTAGTTGTGTTTGTGCCAATCGTTGCCCTTTTTGGACCTCAACTTCTGCATCTGTAAAATGGACTGGATGTCCTTCTCTCACCAGCTCCGAGGGATGCTTTCCTGCCTCCTGACAAGATCTTTCAAGAACTCTCAGAACAAGTTAGGACGGGCCAGCAGGGACTTTACCGCCCGGCTCTGGGAGGGGAGGCAGCCTGCCACTGGGACTCTTCATAATTGAAGGAAGACTGGTCCTCCATCATCCCACCCCACATCTGCTCTTTACTCGTCTCTCTTCTGCTTTTTGTCCTAGGAGGCTGACTTGGAAAACTAGCTCCTTCGCCCTCTGCTTTTCAGGATAATTTGGGCAGTAGGGAGCCCATCTGGAGATCAGGGGAAGTAGAGGAAGGAGGTGGGGTATGTAGCCTCCACACCCGAACCCCACCCTGGGGAAGGGGCTCCTCTACATAACTGTCTCTGTTCAGATTCCTGGAACTGCTACCTCCTTTCATCCCTTTGGGTCTGGGGGAGTAGCTCCCCAGGCATCTCACCTTGCCCACAGCCTTGACTTTCACTTACCATCAGGGCCTGGGGTGAGTGTGCTTGCTGTTTCCTGCCCAGACCCTGATGGATACAAGCAGATACCTCTCCACCATCCAATCCGTGAAAAATGTCTTCTAAGGAAGAAGACTTCCAAGTACCCAACAGAGCACACATGCTCGGGGATCAGACAGGCGGGAGCTCAAATCCCTGTTAGCCGCTTATTGGCTCTGTGAACCTGGACAGGTTCTGTCATGACGTGGAACCTGCTTCCTCATCTGTGCAGCGAGTTGCACGATGCATCTTCCAGGGCTGAGGGGCTGAGAAGGACCGTCAGGACAGCCCCGCACGGTACTAGCCAATCACGTTCGCTCAGGGCAGCTCTTTCTCTTCTTCTGCCTCTTCTTCTTTCTTCTTCCGTCTCCTTTTTTCCTTCCTAGAGGCAAGAGTTTTTGTTTTAATTTTTTTTCAGCTTCGTACTTTCGTTAGACTGTGCCTGATAGAAACCCTTCCCAGTGGTGGAGTGCCCACGGGCTCTAATCTCCCAACAAGCACGAATGGTTATTATGGTGGAAGGACATTATAGCCCCAGATCAGAGCGCAAAGACAAACATTGAATATTGTTAAAATTCTTCTCGAAAATCCTTTAAAAATATTTACCCATAAATTTTGATATATTTGGTGTGGAATGTATCCTCTGCACCCTGGGTATATACACGTTCTATAATGTATAAGGCAATGTACAGTACATTCAGGACTATATATGCAAAATATCATTTTACGCTGTTTCAATTAAAGAAAGAGAGAGCACAAGTAGCTGATTTTGTTGAGTCAAAGGTACCTAAGGTAACAGCCATACTGATTTTACGAATGAAGACATTGAGGCTCTGGGGTTGAGGGGAAGAAAAGACACTGAGGCTCAGAGAAGCCAAGCAATTTGTTTAAGCTAATAAGTGGCAGAGTCAAAATTCAAATCCAAGTGTATCTGACTCCAAAACCTGTTTTTACCTCGTGCCATAATGTCTGGATTTATGTGAGCTGGAATAAACACACCCTCAAAACCGGCATCATCAAAATGACTTTCAGTCTTTTATATTGGAAATGGCTTCACATACTGGGCTGGCTGCCTGTTTCACTCCCAGTCTCTCTTTTTTTTTTAAACATCTTTTTGGAGTATAATTACTTTACAATGGTGTGTTAGTTTCTGCTTTATAACAAAGTGAATCAGCTATACATATACATATATCCCCATATCTCCTCTCTCTTGCGTCTCCCTCCCACCCTCCCTATCCCACCCCTCTAGGTGGTCACAAAGCCCCGAGCTGATCTCCCTGTGCTATGCGGCTGCTTCCCACTAGCTGTCTATTTTACATTTGGGACTGTGTATCTGTCCATACCACTCTCTCACTTTGTCACACACTCCCAGTCTCTTGACTTCGTGGGGCCTCAGCCCCCACTGAGTGGTGAGACCAGGACCCTGGGCCCCGCCTGGGCGTGGGGGAGGAGCAGGGGAATGGGGGATGGTAGCGGGGCATGGCACTCACTCTTCCCTGTCGGTCAGAAGAGGCAGCATAGGATGGAGACCTCCACTGATGGGCAAGCCAGGTAGAGATTTTTTTTTTTCTTTTGGCCACTGATGACCGGTGATCATTGTTGGGAGATTAAGATTCTCAGATGAAAGATAACTACCAATGTGCCAGGTACAGAGAGGGATGGAGGGAGAGAGCCTGGCCTTCTCCCCGTGGCTCCTGGGCTGATTCGGCCCTGACCTTGGGCAAGTCATTTGATTTTTCTCATCTGTAAAATCAGCCTAATGATGGCTTCTCTTCCAAACCACTTGGATTCTCAGATGAAAGCATCCATAAAAGTGTACAGGATTGCTATTAATTGCACCCTTATTATTTTTATTATTAAGGGATGAAGTCCACTAAACTTTAACTATGTTTTGACTCTCCCCTGACTAGCAGGATGAGCTGTTGACTATCAGAGGACAAGCCTCTCTGACATCGCCCTTTGTAGGGAGGCGGGCAGACGGGCGCTCCCCACAGCAAGGCCGTCGCCCGGGCAGGTGCAGTCTGAGCTGGGTGTGCCCAGCTACCTCTGCTTCCACCCTTAGATATAACTGCATCCAACCAGCTGTGGGCAACGTGCTCAGCAATTGCAAAGAGCCAGGAGCCAGAAGTGGCTGGGTTCCAGGCCTCAGCTGTGTGATTTTATGGGCACGTCATGGACACCCTTTGCCCGTGAGCTTCTGCAGTTTGGATAATGGGAACCAGCATCATCCCGCCCACCTCCAGGCCAGATTCAGAGGAGGCAGCGCTGTGCAGGCTTTAATGCCATTATCAGGTCAAGTGTGACTGTCATCCCAACTCTAAAACATCAGTGTTGGGGAACTCCCTGGCAGTCCAGTGGTTAGGAGTCCGCGCTTTCACTGCAGAGGGCGCAGGTTCCATCCCTGGCTGGGGAACTAAGATCCTACTACAAGCTATGTAATGCACTCCCCCCCCCAAAAAAAACAACAACAACACAAAGAAAAAAACCCCAAAAACAAACAAAGAACAACAAAAAAATCAGCCTGCTGCTTTCACAAGAAATCAGTATAGGAGAGATACTTGAGCTCAGACCCCGTTTCTACCCCTTACTGCTGCTGGAAGACACAGATAATACTATCTACCTTCTAAGCTGGTAAGAAGGAAATAATTTGGATAAATCCTTAAGCCAGCGCCTGGTGCAAAGCACATGTTCAACCACTGACAGGTATGATTATCAGAGAGGAAGAACTTGACAGAGAGCAAAAATGAATTTTCCCCATAATTTAAAGGGCAATGCACATCTTTCTGGATTTATGAAGGATGCATATTATAAAAATATTAAAATAACTTTGCTTTCCTTTTTTTTACACAGAAACCGAGATCACAGAAGTGATACACAGCCTGGGAGAAGATGGTGATTGGCACGAAGGAGAGCCTCAACTCGCCCACAGCCCTACCCACCAGGGCCCCCCTGGGAAGACTTTGATGGGCGTATATATCTCCTACCTCCTGACACTGTTGTCCCACACAACTTTAGAGAGCTAATGCTGCAGATCTTAAGGTCAAAAGGGGATATTTCGTCGCAAAGAGCCCTAGATTCGAAGACTTGAGTCTATTATCTGTGCCATATTTTCTTCTTTCATGCTGCCTTTTCTGCTTTAGACAAATAAGGCATGTGACTGGATCAGAGCTTCCGAAAGCGTGGAACATGGACACATTGTAATTTTCTAATCACTACGTGTTTATTAGAAATACATGAACTGGAACAGACGAACATATTAGAAGAATCTACCTCCAGCAAATCAAATCCACAATTTCATGAATAAATATTAATTATATATATATATAAAATGTATTTCAATACATTCATGTAACTTAAAAAATGAGTCGATTTCCAGCAAACTATAAATAAACAGCAGTGCAGGTGGCATTCAGATATGGCAGCCTCTCTCAGGATGCTACAGTGCCTGAGAGCTGGAAAATACTGGACCAGACCATCTCTAGATTATTTCCTGCTCTAAGGTTCTCTGAAGGGACTGGTAGAATCAGTCACCTGGCTTCTTGCAGGCCTTTCCACCCAACTCTGACAGTGTTCAAAACAACCCCAAGTTTTTCACTGAATGGTCCATGTGATCCAAACATTTCTCTCCACACCGTAGCTGAAACGTGCCACACAGTGGGAGATCCATGACTGGGGCAAGAGGGAATGAGTATGGTCTAGGAAGCCTTTTCAAACCCTTTCAGATCCTACAAGCATTTACTGAGCACTTGCTATATGCCAGTTGACATGCCAAGTCCTCACTCATGATCTGACTCTTTTAATCCTGCTGCCACCCTGTGAAATTTTACCTGCACCTGTGTCATTAGTGGGGCCTTTGGCAAGTCACTTAGTTACTAGGACCCATTTTATCTTCAGTAAAATGGAGATAATGAAATCTGTCCTGTGCATCTCATTGGATTAGCATCAGGATCAAAAGAGATTGTGTATGGGAAGTGTCTTGGAAAATACAAAGTCCTGTCCAAAGAGAAGAAAAAAAAAGAACATCAGAAAACCTCTTTCCTCTCCCTTTGCTTATCTTTTTTTTTTTTTGCAGGACGTGGGCCTCTCACTGTTGCGGCCTCTCCCGTTGCGGAGCACAGGCTCCGGACGCGCAGGCTCAGCGGCCATGGCTCACGGGCCCAGCCGTTCTGCGGCATGTGGGATCTTCCCGGACCGGGGCATGAACCCGTGTCCCCTGCACAGGCAGGCGGACTCTCAACCACTGCGCCACCAGGGAAGCCCGCTTCTCTCTCTTTAACAAAATTCACTCTGTGCCATTAGATTATCTGTGAGGACCTATGACGTCATTTAAGTTGTCAGAGGTCTTGTTTCTCCAGGCCCTTTCAGATTTAATCAGTGGCTCCTATGACCAATCAGTGGGTGTTTTAAGTTCTAAGCCCTAAATTTTGCTAAACTCCAGTGTGAATTCCACTCTGTAACTTATGAACACTGCCCCTCTGGGACTCTCCTCCTAAGGGTAAATCGGGGGGTAGTGACAGTTGTTGCCCAGCGGTCTGTTGGGAAGATGCGACGGGCTGAAATGAAAGCAGTGGGCAGTGTTTGGCTCATAGCAGGTGATAAATGTGTGCTGTCATTGTTACCATCTACTCTGTGAGGTCTGATTGTTATTATTCCCATTTAAGAGACGAAGAAACTGAAGCTCCGAGAGGTGGAGCTGCGTGTTCAAGGCTGCACAACGAGGAAGCAGCAGGGCAGAGATTTGAACCCACTTGTGATTCAGGTCGTGCTTGTTTGCGGGCTGTCGTGAGGCTTCTCCATGGGAAGGGAGAAGGTGTTCTCATGAGAGAGAGGAAGAGAGAAAGAGAGAGAGGGAGGTGCTCTTGGTCTGGTTCACATACAATTCTCTTTCTTTTATATGGTGCTTCCTGATTTCAATAGCCTTTTCATTCATCTTCTCATAAAACGTGGCTGATGTGATCACTGCCAAGCCTGGATTACACTTGAGGCTCCTATCTCTAGAGGCTCAATTCTGCCTAAAATGCCTTCAGTTTCATAATCCGCAGACTGAAAATCAGGAGGAACCATCACTCTACCCATCATTTATGCACCCCCGACAGCAGATGTTACAGAATATCTGAAATGAGCCTGTCCGAGAAAACTTATTTTATTTGGTTTCTGCACAGAAGTATTTCACCTGCTTGTAAATCATACCTTCCCCTCTCCAGTCCCCCATGAGTTCTAAGCTAACCGTCTGTGCTGGTCTGTGATCCCCACTGCCTTTAAGAGTGTCAGGGTTGACTGGGGCCCAGGTCACTGCTGCTGGGCACGGCTGAGAGCTGGCCTGGAGAGGACAGTCAGTGAGACATGTGAGCCTGGGCTCCCTTCTTGGAGACATGCGTTTGAATCCTGTATCACTGCTCACCAGCTGATTAGCTGCACTCAGCTTTTCTCAGCCGAAGTTTCTTTATCCGTGAAATCGTCTTCATCTCGGAAGGTTTTGGTGAAGATGAAATGAGATAATCCGTGTAAAACATATACTCACTTAGCTAACAGTAAGTGCTCAGTAAGTACTAAAAGTTATCCCTCGAGCTTCCCCTCAAGTGGAGAGATTGAACTCCTTTGCTGATACCCAGCGAAATCCAGTCCAGTCATGTCTGTGGCTATTTCCTGGACAATTGGAATTTTCCTGACCACCTCATGAGTCCCTACGGTGGCCGCAACCTGCAAACGGGCCTCTGCATAGATCCCTGTAGAATTTTCCCCGACAGTTACTACCTCATTTTCTTGCTTTCAAGGTATGTGTTTCTTTATTTCAAATTCTGAACTTGTCTGAAATCAGAACAGGTCTTAAAATCTCTACGCACAGTTAGCATAGTGGTAACTTTTTATTTCCTTTCCTCCAGAAAAACTGTTGAACCATCAGTGACAACTTGAAGTGAGCAAAAACACAACGTTCCCATTTCCTGGATCACTTCCAACCTTGTGTCTGTTGGATGTGGTTGTCTGGCATTCAAAACTCGGTTGCCCTGGAGCCTGGAATCTTTGGCGGAAGGAGACTTTGGGGAATGAGCTGGTGCCACAGCGCCCTCTGGTGTCCAAGTGGCTTCTGCCAGGACGTGCAAGGGGCTGCATGAAGGCAGCAAAGGAGGGTTTGAGAACATCTGCCCAACTTCTCTGCCTCCCCAAGGAGGAGGGGCCAGGCAGTGTGAGAGGTCTCATGTCTGCCTCATATGGAACAGTGGGGAAGTGGGGATGAGATTGACCTTCCATGAGCCAATAAATTAGCATCCACAACCCACATGGTGAATGCTGACTTGGCGTAACTGCTCTGGAGAAGGGCCCAGGGAACCCCCAGTTTCTCTTAGCTCTTTCTTTGCTAAAGCAAAACCTGATTCTGCTTTCCAGAGGAGGCTTGAATTCCAGGTTCTCTGCTCTGCCCTGAGCCTGCCAGGGACTGGGAAAGAAGGGATGCCATGGGTCCAGAGAAGGGTCCCTTTGAGACAAGAGAAGGGGGACTGGTATACATTTCCAGGCTCCCCTGCACCCATTCCTGCTCTTTGATCTCTTGATGCTAGGGTTCACCCTGCGTCAGACTGGGCAGCTTCAGCTGTTTGACTCTGCTGCTGACCCCAGTCACTGGGGCTCCGCTTTTAGTCCAAGGGCCAGAGTCCAGCATCCAGCCCTGGACATCAGTTGGACTTCCATTCCTGAGTTTGCTAGTCAGGTCTCATCACAGATGTCTGCAAGGAAGTAGCATTGCATGACCACCCAGCCCGATCCAGGACAGAATGAGGGTCGAAGGTTCAAAAGTAAATGAGATGGGACCTCCAGCCTCAGCCACTCCCACAGAGCCAAACCCACACTGTGCCCGGGCAGATCTTGCCATCAAGATGTGGACAGTTAACACTTAGAATATTTCATTGAGTGCTCTGATAATTTACCTGCTGTTTCTTTGGGTTTAACGTACAAGAAAGACCCCTGAACCTGAATAGCATCTCTAGAGTATTATACATGTTTTCAGGCAATGTTTCTCAAACTGTAGTCTCCTAACAATATTAGCATCAGCTGGGCGCTTTCTGGGACTTTCTAGGGATGCAAGTTCTTGCCCCCTGCCCCCACCCAAATGAATCAGGAATTCTGGGGATGGAGCCCAGCAATCCCTGTTTCATCAAGCCTCCCAGGTGGGCCTGATACATCTGGAGTCTGAGAACCATTATTTTAAGGGAAAATGGAGAGAGGACCCATTATGAGCCATGTCTCTTGCTTGACACTTTTTTGTATACATTTATGTTTGTCTAGTCATTTTGGGTAGTTTGTTTGGAATAGTCTGAGATGATGCTGAGCCTGGAAGTGGAAGGTTTATCAAATAGCTTTAGTGCTCCAGGATTAAAAGCCACCATGTCGTTTGAAATGAGTTTCTAGGACTTGCGACACACATAATATTTAAACATAAAGACACGTTACCAAATAAAATATAAAGGACGCTCTCGGAGTTGCTGCCATTTGAATTACGTGCACTTGCTTCCATTCATTTTTGGACCATAAAAATTGCACCATACCTGTTTGAGAAATATTGTTCTGAGTTTGCAGCCCAATTTCTCCTTTTCCACCACGTTTGCCACCTTCAGAGAATCCCCTCTGTATAATTTCGACACAGTGCGGACTGGCAAAATATCGACAGGGCTTCCCTGGGGGTGCAGTGGTTAAGAATCTGCCTGCCAATGCAGGAGACACGGGTTCGAGCCCTGGTCCAGGAGGATCCCACGTGCCGCGGAGCAACTCAGCCCGTGCATCACAACTACTGAGCCTGCTCTCTAGATCCCGCGTGCCACAGCTACTGAAGCCTGTGTGCCTAGAGCTCCGCAACAAGAGAAGCCACCGCGATGAGAAGCCCAGGCACCCCAACGAAGAGGAGCTCCCACTCTCCACAACTAGAGAAAGCCCACGTGCAGCAACGAAGACCCAGTGCAACCAAAAATAAATAAGATAAATTTATAAAAAATTTATGTATCAACAGTCATATCTCTAGAAGAGGAGCTGATTGAGGCAGTTTCCTGCTGGAAACATCAGTGGCTCCTCTCTGCTGGGAGGAGAGGTCTATGTACTGTAGTCTGGCTTTCAGGGTCTTCACAAATTGGCCCTTGACCTGTCTGCCTAGCCCTGAGTCCTGCATTCTCCCTCACAGGTTTCTCTAAGTTCAGTCAAACGATCCACTCTTCCCTAAATGCTCTGCCTCTGCTCCACGCCCTTTCTCCACTGCCCCTCAATTCATGGTTCCCTCCCCAACTCGGTGAGCTCCTCTGTAACCACCAAGGGCCCAGCTCAGGAGCCAGTTCCTCTAGGAGATCTACTTAATTCCCCCAGGCAAAGCTAGCCCCATCTTTATCCCCATTCAAGGCATCAAACTCACCTGCATGCACTGACATTTCAGGAAGTATCATGTTGGAATATAATTCTGTATCTGTATCTCTGTCTCTCCCGTAACACTGTGTTTTTGCTGTTCAATAGCTGGGGCTTCTGTTATTCACCATGGTCAGTGACTGGCACATAATAAATGCTCAATAAAATGTTTTGAATAACTGAATGAGCCAAAAGTAAGGAAATGACTCAGAAAGCATTTAATGGCAGAGTTGACCATTGATATACCTAACCAGGCAGGTTATCTGCCACTACGACCACCAGGACCAGCCCTCAATTGATTACACAGTAGAAGTTCCAGCTGGTGGGGGGGCCCTCCAAACTGTGCTCTCATCGCCACCCCCATCCTGATGCAACTTTCAAAGAGGGGCCTCCCCAACTTCCTCACTTTGAGAATCACTCTGAGTTAAGAGAGATATTACTGATGAGACCCCACTGACCTATGAATAGTGTGGAGGCCAAAAAAAAACGTCGAAGGCTATTGTTTTCAAGTTTCTCTTTAGAAAAAAAAAGCATAAGAAAGTAAAAGGATATTGATATGTCTAACAGTCACGAGATGCTTACTCATGACAAGATTCTGATGCAAGCTGGTACATTTCTCCTGCTAACTCCCCTGGGCTCTTTTCTTCTCTTGGCATAAGGCTCACTTGGCAGCATGATCATTAAAGGATATCTACTCCAAGAAAATGAAATTAGTCAAAATGTGATGGACACAGTAGTCCAGTGAAAGGAAAACTTCTGTCTTTAGGGAGTTGTATCTCTTTGAGGTTTGTTGAATTTTCCTTTTTGCTTTTTTTTAAAAAAAAGAAAAAAAAAAGAAAAAAGATGTATGTATTATTTATTTATTATTTTTGGCTGCGTCGGGTCTTAGTTGCGGCACATGGGATCTCCGTTGCAGCGGGCGGGCTTCTCTCTAATTGTGGGGTGTGGGTTTTCTCTCTCTAGTTGTGGGGCGCAGGCTCAGTAGTTGTGGCACGCAGGCTTAGTTGCCCAATGGCATGTGGGATCTTAGTTCCCTGAACAGGGATGGAACCTGCGTCCCCTGCGTTGGAAGGCGGATTCTTAACCGCTGGACCACCACGGAATTTTCTTTTTTCTTTAAAGGCAAGATATACAATTTCTTTTTGTTTTCATCTTACTTACATAGGTAGTTGATGACATACCCAGAGGGTTGACTTAATTTATAGAATGGATTCACATCTGTAGTTACGATTTCCATAAAATGAAAGGCTTATCAGTTTGCATCTGTAAAATACAGAACAGAAGCCTTCATGGGGTTGTAAAGCTCAAGAGCCAGCTACTTCTTATATTTTCCAGGAGTAAATGAAAATCCAAAGAGGATTCAGAGACAATTTGAATCAGTGAAGCATAAATAGGCGCCTTTTATTACATACTCACTTTGTGCCAAGAACTTTCAAAAGATGATCTTATTTAATCCTCACAGCAGCCCTGTGGGGTAGGTATTTTAAATCCTCACTTTATAGACATAAGGGGAAACTGAAGCTCAGAGAGGTTAAGTAACTTGCCTAAGGTCACACAGCTACTGTTTCAGACTTGCATTTCTTTGTGGAGTCATTTGATTCAAAAGCCATGTTTCCTAATTATTATGAATTTGGCCAGGTACAGCCTGCAGTAACTGAAGCCATAAGCATTATTTAAAGGCACAGCTGGGCTCCAGCTCCAGCCAATCGTTGCCATATCTTCAAATTCCTCCATAGAAACTGGGAAGCCTGAGTTTCATGGAACAATTCTAAAATGTTGGTAATTACTTAAAAACAGTTTACAGTTCCATGCAGGCTCATATGACGCATCTGGCCTATAGTATTCCCGTAGGATTGGCTGAGGTCTTTGTTGCAACTGTTTCTCTGTTCAACTTCTCTCTCCCGGATCTTCCTCCCCTCCCTGACAGTATTGATTTTGAGAGCACTTCCAAATGAACTTCTGTAATTGAGTCTCTATCTTTGAGTCTGTTTCTCTGGAACTTAACCTATTACACATAGGAAGGGGGGCAAAAACTCTGAATATCTGAGCATTTTACCCCAAAGAGATTGAAATAGCTGAGGATCTAAATTATTGACTCGCACTGAGTTTTCCGGATTGAACTAAATTGACGGCCCATCTCTCTCTTCTTGTGCCCAGTGATATGCAGCAAAGCGGAGGTGCATGAGGAAGGTTCAGTCAGTGTGGGTAGAGAAGCTCTACACATACATGCTCCCAAGCATGTGTAAATTGGCAACTCTGCTCTCTGTGCTTTTAAAACAGTCTTAACCTAAAATGGCTGTGAACAGCGGGTGTATTGGTAAATGTTTGACGATGGACAATCTGGAGGGGATAAAAAGCACTCTGATTTAGAGCATGGCCAATTTCCATGGAGCAAATACTCCCACCATGGTTGATTCCAAGTGAGCTCTGTGAGGTCCCTAAATGCTGGTTGGGAAGAAATCCGCACAGTCAGATCTTGTGAGCAGGTGTGAGCCTGCTCCAACACCTCACTGGCTGTGGGTTTCTTACAAGTCGGCAGCGGTCTCACTGCTTGTCTGTGTAATGCACGTCAATTCCACAGGCGTTCCGTGAGCACCTGCTACATTCCAAGATGGTGTGCTCCCTCCTGAGAGATGCTTAGAGAAGAAGAGATTAGCTCTAATACACAGCTGCATGGAAACATCACAGGGATTCTGCAGAGTAAATGCCTGCCCTGGGGGAAAGATGGATAAGACCATTGACTTTTATCTCCTTTTATCCTGGGACTTACATTCCAGACACAGTCACATCTATGGTTCTTGGTCCTCTGGTCCTCCATCTACTCATTTGTTACCTTTACTCATCATAAGCCAATCCGGGTTTTATAAGCACAAATACCTATGGGACCCGGATAAAACACTGTAGCATCTCTGGATGATGTTATCTCCCTGCAGAGAGGATTTTTAGTGATTCTAGAAGGCAGTCAGAGTACGAGCAAATCACCTTTTTCCAGTCAGGGAGTGAGCTTTTGGAAGGTGGGTTTCAATGTTTCTTTGGTACCATCTATTTCTGTTTGCCCTTATTCCTAGGATCTCACCCTTGCAGAATCCCAACTGAAAGACCTAAGTATTCTCCAAAGCCCCTCCTCCTAAAAAGGTCCTGAATTCTATTTTAATTTTAATCCCGCCACATCTGTGACACTCCTAGAAGCACCGTCCTATTCCCCCTTGCAGAGAAGGGCACCACCAAACGTTGGGCTCCCTTCTGTGTCTTTTCTTTGGCCCCTGAAGTCCTGGCTGCCTTGACAGCCCTGGACTCTACCTTTTGGTTCTCTGGCCTGTGAAACTTGTGAAAGCTCTGCTCAGCCCCTCTGCCTTCTAGCTGCTCCAAGACTCCTCAGCCTCCATCTGCACAGCTTAGGAACTGGCACACGCCTTGACCTTGTCGGCTTCATTCTGAAGCATTTTCTTTCCCTCTGGAACCGTAGCTCCTCAAGCCCTGGCACCCTTAGCCTCTCTTCAGTGTTATCCCACAGCTAGATTTTTAAGTCCAGATTTCTAGTCATTCGTTCTAGGGTTGGTCTGAATCAAGCCAGTCCATCACGGCTAGAAGTGAACGATGTAACCCCTGAATTTTGTGTTGGCAACGGAGCTAATTTTTGAAATATATTGTGTGATCCAACTCTTAAGAGCCAAGCAAAACATATCTTTAGGCCAGTGTGGGCCCACAGGCTGCCAATTTGTGACCTCTGGTGTTTTGGAATGCAAGTGAGTGAAAGTTATGCTCTACGAGGAAGACTCGGCTCTGATTTGGGTTTGTAGAGTTCAGGGAAACAAAGCAAATTGAACTCTCCTTTGGTCAGCGACCAGAGTACAGACATCGGAATCCAGCCTTTTCTTTTTCTTTTTCTTTTCTTCCCCCCAAGTCGGTTTCCCATTCTTGGCTTCTCGAAAGGGAAAGGTGTTGTGTGAGGTCTATGGAGTCAGATACACATGGGCTCGCCTCCTGACTCTGCTACCTATTTGCCGTGTGACTCTGCCTAAGTCACTTAACCTGTTTTGTAAGTGATTAATATTCCCCTCACAGGATTCAAATTGTGGGGATTAAATGAGATGATGATGTGATCGTGCCAGGTAAGTGGTACATGTTCGATATGCGTCCTTTTAAAGCCAGGTCCCACCTCCCACAGATCCTTTTCTCTTTGGCCTCTCTTTCTCTCGTCCCTGTTCAGACCTGCAGATCCTTTTATCTGTCGTGTTTTCAACGCTGGGCCCTTTGGTCTTTCCAAAAGGAGACAAGAGACGCAGTCCTGTCTACTCCCCACACTTTTTCACTGTGATATGTCCACCATAGGAGTCAGCCAGCTCCAGCCCACGGACCGTCAGAGTGGCGTAACTCCACGCTGGGCTGGTGAGACTTATTTCTGAGGAAAATTTGGGCTTAGGGGGAGGGAGGGGTTAAGAATTAATCCCCCATAAAACGTAAAAAAAACGAAGAAGGGAAAACAAAAAAGTCATCCAGTGTCATTCTAGACTGATCGGTTGTCCAACTTTCCCCAGCTTTGGAGAAAAGAGAATGTACTGATAATTAATGAAGGCTTCTAGATGTCACAAGTGCAAGAAAATATTGGGTGTCAGGTTGCTTCCAATGAATGACACAATGCTAGCCATCTATTTTATTGTTGTTGCTCTAGTTGTTTGAAACCAACAAAACACTGTGAGGTAGGTGATAAAGTGCTGGGAAATGCCCTCTCCCCATTTCTTCTGGGACTCAGCAAAGCAAAGAGCTACAAAATATTTTAGAAACACTTTCCATCAAACACCAGCCATTAACCAATTTTGCAAAGGACCCTGAAAGTGAATTCTCCACACGCATCAGGCCCTTACAAAGCAAGAGTGAACAGAGGAGCAAAGAGGAAGGAGCACATTTAAGACCAGCAGACTACACAGTTCAAGAGCCTTGGGCAATGGCTGAGGTCTTCACTTGACCCATGTAGCCATAATCCAAAGTTCTAGATTTTTATTCAAAATGGTGCTCAGAGATAAGAATACAAGGAGAAAATATAATAGATTCTTTTGAAAGCCTGCCTGTTAATTTTTATTAACTCTGGAGAAGAGATTGTTAATTTGGTAGAAGGTGAAACTACTCTTTGCCAAGTATTGTTAAAAACTCGTGGAATGCTCGCAAAAGTTCTGGGAGGTCAGTGTGACTTATCTCATCTGGTGGAAGTAACGACAGAATTCAGACCCGATTCTTTCTTTTGCTCCCACCCCAGTCCCTGCCCAGCTAGAAGAAAACACTCCTTCAAGAAGCCACTTCGTGTGAGTGTGTCTAGATCCAAAAGCTCACATGTAGCTATGTGTGCAAATTCTCTTTGAGCTTTCATCGGGAGGAATTATATAATAATATCACATGATTTTGCAAGAAGTTCACCAGGGCTGTTTCGGAGGCTGTCAGCCAAGACACTGTTCAGACAGGGAGGCGTCAGAGCTGCCACTACAAAGTGGATGTTAATTACCTAAAACAATGTGTGTAATAGGCAAAGAAAAAAACAGGACCTGCTCTCTCAGCCCAAACCACTCATCTATTACAGCGCCAACTGCACAGTTATTTTGCCCGGAGGAGTTGTAATTAGCTGGTTTGCAAATTAATAAGACCTTAAAAAAGACTACAAGGAGGAAAAGAATGGTGGGAAACTTTATATCTCTGATTCTCCAGGAATACATTCAGCCTGCAATTACCTCATTAAATGTCCAAAATTCACTTAATATACACTGTGTACATTCTGCCCGATTGGAGTAGTTGGGCACAGCCCAGACCCATAAAGGCGGGCTGTCAGTGAAGGAAATCTGGGGGAACAGCCTATCAGCCTGTTTCTATCTTAAACCCAGATTGCTTGTCTGGTTTGAGTTTGCAGATGCTAATAACCGTGCTTGATTATGCCAGGGAAATGAAAACATATGCAGGTGAACCAAATGCTCTGTCATGCTGGTGCTTAAAAAGCCAGAGACCAGGCATGACTCAGTCCTGGTAACAATGGATAATACCAAACCTAGGACACTGTAATTAGCTCTTTAATCCTATCGGCCTTTAATAACAAAATGGACTTGATGAATGGTTGGTCGGTTTTGCTTGGTTGAAGGATGCTTTCTCTCCCAACAATGAAAACCCTTTTTTTCCCCCTTCTTCTTTCTGTTTTTCCCGTTGGCAAAGGAAGTTTCAAGATGAAAGGAGTCCTTAACTAGCTAGAGGACTGATGTTAGAGCATGCTTAATCAATCAGTGGAGTCACCCCAAATCCCCTCAATTCCAGTTTCAAGGCTTCCACACACAGGGTACGTCCATGACTACCATTATAGTAAACAAATTGTAATGATCATTAATTCAGTATTCACTCTGTTTTGGCCATACAAATTATTTTAATCTCCATTTCAACTTTGCAAAGGGAGTATGATGCGTCTCATAAAAAAACGAGGCATCTGAAGTTCAGGTTTGGAGGTTTTCTCAGGATCCCAAGTGAGAGAGGATTTGAATCTAGGTGCCCTGTCCTCAGCGTTCTTTGTCCCATGTTCCCTGACCACAGGAATCTCTCATGAGTATTAAGGTTAGTCCTACACAAGGGCCAAGGAGTCACGATCAAATTCTCTGAGCTAGTTTGCTTTCCTCCATTTTCCCAGTGAAGATCCGTCTGGTAGACATCAGCCAATAGAGCGCAGCGTCGGCTGACCTACCTACAGAGTCTCCAGTTTTCCAGAAAATAGTACCTCCGTTTACTGGCTGACTTATGACAATACACCAATAGAACTTCATTCATTTAGCTTATAACCTTCAACCTGGGTAAAATGAAAACCCCAGTGAATGGACCAAATGTGACGTAAGAATCACTGATAAGAATGGAAGAGGGATGGGAAGAAGCCAAGTGGGCCATGGAAAGGAAACGGCTGGAAACAGGAAGATGGAGGTGCTTCAGACCAGTATTGTCCACTTGACAATTTTTAGAGCGTCAGCCTTGTGCAGCAAGGGAGAACATGCCCCAATACCTAGTTATAGATGAGCATGCGAGATGGGAGGGAGTGGGGTGGGGGGAAGAGGTAAGTGCTGTTTCTTTGTAAGCTCCATGAGCGTAGGTCACTGTCTGTTTTTCTCAGTGCTCTAACTCCAGCACCTAAAACGGTACCTGGCACATGACGGATGCTCAAAATAGGTGTCCAGTGAATGAATGAATGCCCCCCTCTCTTCTCCCAGTGAAATCTTGCTACTCCATGAAAAACAGCAAGTGTGTGGGTGATTGTCAGATTAAAGCACTTCGTGCTTCTGTACATGCTCACTTTTCTGTTAGGAATGCCTTTCTCACTTTTTCCCCTGATAAATTCTTATTCAGCCTTCAGACCTCAGCCCAGCATGGCTCCATAGCCCGTGATCATCCCCTAGGAGAAGGAACTGCTCCCTCTCGGTGTTCTCACAGCTCTTTGCTCATGTATCCCTTGTCCATGGATAGCACTCTTTTTTTAAATGACCTTCTGTTGAACTTCTACTTCTCTCATAAGAAATGGATGCAAGAAAATAGATTCAATGATTATTTAGCTCAATTTAATGGAACTATCAAACCTAGTACCTACAAACTAGACTCCGAGCTCCTGGAGGAAAGGGCTGTGACAGAATTCAATAAAGTTGTCCAGGTCTTTCAGTTAGAATGCCGTCAGCTGCAAGTAACAATGATCTTGAACCCACACTGCCATAAGCAATGAGGATAATTACTGTTTTTCAGAAACAAAAGTCCTGCCTGTCAGAGGACAGGCTTCAGGGCTGGTTGATTCAGTGACTTAGTGATGTCATCGAGTTCCCAGGTTCTTTCTGTTCTTCCATCCTAAGACCAATAGTAAGATGGCTACGGCATTTCTAAGCCTCATAGGATGTAACAGTATTCACAGGAAGACAGAAGACTGCTTTCTTCCACGACTCTCTCTTATGAATAAAGAACTTTTCCGAGTAGTGCCTTAACTGACATTTACTCACATCTCATGAACTCGAACTAGGTCTGAAGACCTTTCCTTATCCAATCACCAGTAAGGGAAGTGGAATCATTCTTGTATCTATCAGCTCCATCCCCAACAACTGGAGTGAAATCAGCTCTCCCTGATGAACAAGGCTGCATGGGGTTGCACAGATACTTGGGCATAATCTGGGCTCTAGGAAGAAAGGAAAGGGAACTGGACACTGGGGAGACAGCCTTAGACATGCAAAACGTTTATAGAGTGTCTGCCAAAGGGAATATTTAAGGGAGTGAAGGAATAGTCAGTAAAACTTTAGTGCTCAATGTAGACAAATTTCTGACATAAAACTTGGAGGCAATTTTGTCTCTGTTTCAGGTAATGCCAGAGTGGCGCTGGTTAAGAGAGTATGTTTTCAAGTCAACCACTGATTAGACTAACTGGTGAGGTAGGTAACTGATTCAGTAATTGCTAAGGTCTCATGACTTGTACTTTCTTAGATTCCGTCCCAATCCAATGACACTGGGTTGGACCTGTCAGGTTAAAAGACAGAGGTCCAAAGAGATCAAATGACGTGCCCAAGGCCGCATCACTCCAATGCATTTATTGTCAGCATTGCATTTTCTTCAACCTTTTATTACAGGGAATAGTTTTTCAAAATTTTTTTTTTACATAATCATAGGTACACTTATGGTATTACTCATATTTTTTATGGGATAAAAAAAATATTAACAGTTGACATCAGAAATACTCTTAAAGAAATAACATGCTTTTCTTAAGAAAAAATACACTTAGTTAAAAGTAAAAGACAAGGTGTATACACACACACACACACACACACACACACACACACACACACAAATCCTGACTTCTTTTCATTTGGTGTAAGGAATTTGGGAGCAACAGGCGGGTGGGGAGAGGGGAAGGGATGATCAGCAGTGGAGGTAGAATTTTTAAGAACAGAGGTGTAGAGTATTCATCTTTAGGATATGGTAGGTGCTTAACTGGAATCGCTGTTTCTATATTGAAATCTTCTATTGGGTTGGCCAAAAAGTTTGTTCGGGTTTTTCCGTAGCATCTTATGGAAAAACCCGAACAAACATTTTGGCCAATGGCCAATCCAATATATACACAGAGGTGTTGTGTGTATAGAAGGGAATATATTTTAAGACCTGGGACAAACGTTTTCAGAACAGAAGATGCAGAAAAAGTATATACCGTTTTACCTATACACTGATCAATGGTGTCAAAGTATAGTTTTTTTTTTTGCGGTACGTGGGCCTCTCACTGTTGTGGCCTCTCCCGTTGCGGAGCACAGGCTCCGGACGCGCAGGCTCAGTGGCCATGGCTCACGGGCCCAGCCGCTCCGCGGCATGTGGGATCTTCCCGGACCGGGGCACGAATCCGTGTCCCCTGCATCGGCAGGCGGACTCTCAACCACTGCGCCACCAAGGAAGCCCAGTTCCTAATTATACTTTTAGGTCTGTGACTCCACAAGATAAAAGGAGTTCCCTCTTTCCTTGAGTTGCCCCTGGAACATCCTGAAGGATCAGAGGAGGGAGGTGACATGGGACCATTGCTTGTAAATAGGGGCTGAGAAACTTAATCCAACAGGCAGAGAAGTTCAAGGTTGATCAAGGAGAGGAGACCAAGACTTTTGCCGCTCACCTAACATCTTCTCATCACACTATTTTGAGAATACAAACAAAGCATAATATTTGACTATAGAAAGATTTAAAGTGTCTGTATATTAAATATTAACAGAATTTTTTAAACCAAGAATTTGGGAAAATATTTGCAACACAGATGGCAGGGAGTTAGTATATTTAATATAGAAAAAGCTCTTTCAGGTCAATAAGAAGGTAAAACACCCCAACAGAGAAACTGGGAAAAGACATGACTAGGAGCTCTCCAACAAAAAATTACTTATATGGACTAATGTATCATCAATGACATTCCCAAACTCATAGACTCAAAACACATAAAGAAAGGCAGGAAGAAACTAACAGGAACCCCAAGAGAAAGGAGAGCATTAACCAAGCTTTCTCTCTTTGAGAGTTAAACAAGCATCAAAAAAAAAAAAAAAATGGAAAAAAAGAAAAAGGATCATTTAGCTCAACTTAGTGGGTATGTATTATACTCAGTACCTACAAAGAATATGCATTCTTCTCAAGTTTTGCAACGACAGTTGCAGAAAATGACCAATCTAAGTCATAAAGAAAAATCTCCAAAAGAAACCCTCTTTCAAAGTTAAAAAGTTTACAGAAATATCCTTTGACCCCAATAATAGAGATTGGAAACAAAATAATTATCCTAAAATCACAATATAAGTGTATTTATGAGAAATGAAAAACAATCTAAACAACTCTTAAAAATGGAGAAAATTAAAAGTGTAATTATGGACCATTTAGACGATAGTAATGAAAACCTATCAAATCTTAAGAGATGTAGTCAAACTTTAACTTAAAGAAAAGACAGCCTTGGCTTCTTGAATGAATGCAAGTAAATGAGCTGAATACCCTGCCCCCCAAAAAAAAATACTTAAAAAAAAATAAAGTCTTACAAAAGAAGCCATTGCTAAAAACAAAAGTATAAATTAATCAATTAGATATAAAGGAAACAAATACCCAGTAGAACTGGTAAATCTGAGAACCAATTCTTTGAAAGACCAGATAAAGAGACAAAGTTTTGGAAATTCTAATTATTTTTTAAAAGGAATATGTGCACTTAAAAAAATTAAAATAGTTTATTAACTGGTGGAGCAGTAAATAATCAGATCAATGGAATGTAATAGAAGGTCCAGAAATAGAGCTAAGTATTACAAAAGTTAAGGATAAAAAAATTAAGGGAGCATCTTAAATCAGCAAAGAAATAACAGATATTGGAAAACAGACAAACCATGGTTAAAAAAAAGAAAACTATTTCCCTACCTCACACCATACAATAAATAAATTCCAAAATAGATGAAAATTCTAAATGTACAAAATACAGCCATAATCTGGAAGGATATATGTGTGGTCAGGAAAGGCTATTTCCTTCTACTGTTCTCAATATGTGAGTTGAGAAGGGCTTTCTGGGCATGACCACAAAAGCAGAAAGTTAAAGTAAAAGACTGATGGATTTGGCTATAGGTTTAAATGTATTTGATTATTTATCTAGTAAATAAATAATATCTCCAATGTCCAAGTACTGTTAAAGGCGCTCAGGGAGCCACAGTGAACAAAACCCAACAGAGATCACCACCCTCGATTGGGGGCAATAGATAATAAGCATAATAGATTAATACATAAGTAAACGCTACAGTTTTTTAGACAGTGATAAACTGTATAGTTTGTAGAAGATTGAAAAGATAAATATGCATAAAGCATTTTTCTTTAGTTGTTAAGGGGGTTGGGAATGCAGAAGGGGGATTGCTATTGTCAATACTCTGGTCAGTATAGATTTCATTGAGTAGGTGACAGTGGTGACAATCTTGAAAGAGGTGAGGGAGTGGCCATGTGGCTATCCCAGAGAAGGATGTTCTGTGCAGAAGGAGCAGATGTGCAAAGCCCCTAAGGCAGGAACACACCTGGACCATTCAAGGACTAGCATACGGGACCCTATGACTGGAGATGAGCTAGCCAAGGACAGAGCCCTGGGAGGTGAGGCCAGAGAGGTCATGGAGCAAGAAAGATCATGGCAAGGTCATTGGCTTTACTCCAAAAGAGGTGGGAATCATGGGTTTGAGCAGAGGAAGGACACGATCTGCTTTGTCTGAACTGGCTCACTCTGCTGCTAGGCTGAGAATAGACTGTAGGAGGTCAAGAGCCGAGGCAGGGAGAGCAGTTAGGAGACTGCTGCAGCCTCCAGGCAACCATGAGGACAGCTTGTGTCAGGTGGACCCAGTGAACAGAGTTGGAGCCTAGATACAGTTTGAAGGCAGCAGCGTCAAGAGGATTCCCTATGGGGTGGCTGGGGAGTGATTGGGGAAAAGCCAGGTCAAGGATGCCTTCAGGATGTGTTTTCTTGCACAGCTGGAGCCCCTGGAAAAATGAGCAAGGCCGAGAGTGGAGCAGTTGTGAAGAGAGAAGGTCAGGATCCCATTTTGGACAGGTTGAGTTGGAAATGTGCCTTAGACATCAAGGGGTCAGGAGACATTTAGATGGAGGAGTATGAAGTTCAGGAGAAAGGTCTGGGCTGGAGCTAGATTTGGGGGCAGGCTCAGAGCATGTTTTAGTCAGTTTGGGGTGCCCTAACAAAATATCATAGGCTGGGCCGCTTAAAGAAAATAAAATTATTTGTCCTAGAGGCTGGAAGTCTGAGATCAGGGTGCCAGTGTGATTGGCTTCTGATGAGAGCTCTCTTTTTGGCTTGTAGGTGGTCACCTTCTCACTTTACCTTCATGTGGGGGGGAGAGAGAGAGAGAGAGAGATCTTCCTCTTCTTTTAAGGCTATATATATATATATATATATATATATATATATATATATATACACACACACATATATCTCTCTCTTTTTTGGATTTCCTGCTGATTCATTTTGCTGTGCAGTAGAAACTAACACAACATTGTAAAGCAACTATATTCCAATAAAATATAAAAAAGAATTAATATTAAGGTAAGGCCACAATTCTATTGGATTAGGGCCCCACCCTTATGTCCTCATGTAACCCTAATTACTTCCTAAAGCTCCTATCTCCAAATACAGTCCCATAGGGGGTTAGATTCTCAACGTATAAGTTTTGGGAGGGCACAATTTAGTCCGTAGCAGCATGAGAATGGTATTGAAAACCATGAGACTGGATAAGATAACCAAGAGAGTGAGGGTAAATGAAGAGAAGAGAAACAGTCAAAGCACCATAGAAAGCTACCTACAAAGCACATGACACACTGGGGAAAATAGCAAGCAAAGGAGTATATGCTTGCTGTAACAGGATAGTTTAACTGAGTAGGATATTCCCAAGGAAAATTGGACAAAGAACATGAACAAGCAATTGTCACAAGAAAGCCAAATGGCCATTAAACATATTACACATTATTTCATCTCATTCATCATTAGACAAAAGCCAACCAAAAGAATCAGAATCAGGAGAGCATATTGTCATCAGTCAGATTGATCAAAATTAAAAAGGATGATGACGACTTGGTTTGTGGTGTTTGGGGAAAGAGGCATTTCACGCACCATCAGTGAGAACATAAACAAGTCGAGCTTTACTAGACGCAAGTTGGGCCTGGGATGCAAAGCTTTAAAAATATGCCAATTGCAAGACAAATTTATGGTGTCAAAAGTGGTTATCTTGGGGGGAAAGGAGCTGTTAGCAGCAGGGATGGGTGTGGGGTATCTAGGGTGCTAATAATATTCTCTTTCTTGATCTGGTACATGAGGGTATTCACTTCGTGAAAATTCATTGAGAAACTTTTTTGCCAGTAGTTTATACTTCAATATAAAATATTAAAAATAATAACGCCTTCCACTGGATACAGAGATCTCCTTCTACAGGCAGCAGAAGTAGGTACTGATAGCCGTTGGCAGCGGTGCTCCAGACCCCAGCAGGTATATTTGCATCTCAGCTCTCAGTTTCCGGTGCCTCCAATTGAATCTCCATATAAATTCAGAGTTGGGCTTTACTCGGGGAGCCTCTGAAACGTGAGCCACATTTTATGAGAAATGGGCTCAGCACTAGGAAATTGGTTCTACTGTGAAGGCAACACAAGCCGTTGATAAAGAGAGGTTGACTAGCTGGCTTTTTCGGCGTCTTCAGAACCTGTGCGAAATGTCACCTCCCCAGAGAATATTCACTGACCACCACCCTCACCTCTGTCTATTCTTCTCATTCAGAGCACCCTGTTTGTCCCACAGCCCTGATCACGGTGGATAGATGATTCTGTTCTGTATTGGTTTCATACTCCATGGGCATAAGGATGATTTTCTCACTGCCATATCACCAGTGTTTAGAAAAGTGTTTAGAAAAGCAACTGACACTTAGTAGGTGCTCAGTAAATGGGCATTTTATTCTCACTCTCTCCCATTCCCCTCTTCTTAAAAGAAACAATAGAGAAATTCCATTTTTAAATTCTTTTTAAAAAATTTAATCATTCCAAATGCCCTTGAAGATGGATTTTTTTGGACCTGGCTCCTGGGTAGGCAGATGGTCACAGGGCAGAGAGGACAGGCTTTGGAAATTGAGAAACCCAGGTCACGTCCCAGTTTTACTTCTGTGTGACCTTGGATAAGTTTCCATATTTCTCTTGGGTTTGGCTTCCTCAGACTTAGAATGGAGAATGATACTATCCAACTCACAGGCATGGGCTCGTATCATTCATCACCTAAATTTCTTTCTTTCATTTTTTTTTTTTCGGTACGCGGGCCTCTCACTGTTGTGGCCTCTCCCGTTGCGGAGCACAGGCTCCGGACGTGCTCAGCGGCCATGGCTCACCGGCCCAGCCGCTCCACGGCATGTGGGATCTTCCCGGACCGGGGCACGAACCCGTGTCCCCTGCATCAGCAGGCGGACTCTCAACCACTGCGCCACCAGGGAAGCCCCATCACCTAAATTTCTAAATTGGGACATCTGTGAGAGTGAAAGGGGGCTCCATTAATAATGCTACTGGGACAAGTATAAATGGGGACTGTCCTGGGCCGGGGGACCTAGGATGTACACTTGACATACTACCAAGCCTGTTGGGTGTTTGGAATGAGCTAGGGAGCTGGGCTTGGAGTAGGGGCTCAGTCAGTGGTAGTTTTCTTCCCAGCGCATCTCTGCTGGCTGTACTTTGGTAGCAAGACTCTAGAGCAGTGGTTCTAGGGGAGCCTATGAAACGTGAGCCACATTTTTATGAGAAATGGACTTAGCACTAGAAAATCAGTTCTATTGTGAAGGCAACACGAGCTGTCAGTAACGAGAGGTTGCCTAGCTGGCTGTTTCTGCTCCTTTGGGGACCTGTGCAAGATGTCACCTCCCCTGAATATTCCCCGACCACCACCCTCAGCTTCTGTCTATTCTCATTCAGAGCACCTGTTTTTCCCAGAGGTTCTCCACCTTGGCTGCCCTTTGGAATCACACAGAAGCTAAAAAGAAACACAGATGCTGATGTACTTCGTCTCAGGAGCAGCCTGAGCATCAAGGTTTTTCAAACGCTCTGGGTGATTGCAGTGAGAAGCTAGGTGGGAATCCTGCTCCAGTGCAAGTGGTTCTGGTCCCCCTACACTCCTCAGCCACCCCTCCCTTTTTTATTGTGGTAAAATATACATAACATAAAATTTACCATGTTAACCATTATTAAGCGTACAGTTCAGTGGCATCCTATACGTTCACATTGTCGTGCAGCAATCACCACCATCCATCTCCAGAACTTTCTCATCTTCTCAAACTGAAACTCCGTACCCATTAAAGACTACCTCCTCCTTTCCCACTTCCCTCAGCCCCTGATAGCCTCTATTCCACTCTGCTTCTATTCCGCTCTGCCTCTATTCCGCTCTGCCTCTATTCCACTCTGCCTCTATGAATTTGACTATTCTAGGTACCTTAAATAAGTAGAATCATGTAGTCTTTGTCATTCTGTGTCTGGCTTAGCATGCTGTCTTTGATATTCATCCGTGTCATGGCATGTGTCAGAATTTCCTTCCTTTTTACAACCAAATAATATTCCATTTTAGGTATCTAGCACGCTTGTGTATCCATTCATCTGTCGATGGACACTTGGGTTGTCTCCACCTTTTGGCTCTTTCGAATAATGCAAGGATTCTTTCATGTCCCTGCTTTTAATTCTTTTGGGTAAATACTCAGAAGTGGAAGTGCTGATTCTTTGTCCTTCTTTTTTTAATTACCATCTCTCTTCTCCCACACCAGACGTAGTTTTCTTTAGCAAAAATCATTTACTCCCAACCTGGATCATTCGAAATCTACATAAAGACTGGGCTGAAGAAAACTTGCAGAAAAGAAAGGACTAATATTTAAGTTAATGGCCTCTGAGCGGAGCAAAAATCGATCACAGTTTCACAACATCCCTGAGCCTGGAGTGTGGAGTGTTCGGTGCCTACAGGGAAGGCTTTGGCTGCTAAAGCACAGGTGCTGCAATGTCAAAAACCTTGGGCTCATTTTCAGCTGATTCTGACATGAGATCATGGTTTCCTGTCCGAGCTCATAGCTGGGAGGTCTCCAAGCTATTGCTCCCCTGGAGCCCAGCCCTCCTGAGGCTGGGAGCTTGTGACAGGACTGGAAGGAAGTGGCTCGGACTTTGCCTTCTCCATGACATAAGTAATAAACTGTGGATGTTGCAGGGGGCCTCCTGGGACCCTCTCTACCTCTTGATGATTCTTGGATCTCCAGACTCAGGAGGGGCCTTCTTCTCCATTTATAGGAGCAGTACCTCCCATCAGGGGCCTGGAGGCTGTGGGAGTGACACGCACTGTCTTCTTGGAGTTCACTGCCGATATTTGCTCCCAAGAGGGATGTCATTCCCCGAGCACAGAGACTGAGTTTATTACTGCACTAGGCAAGGATGATCTTCAAGTATGGTAAAAATTAGTCAACCTTGACATTGGAAGCCATGATTAAACCGATTCCAAACTTTCTATGACAGCACCAGTCATCCTTGAAACGCAAGAGGAAAGCACCAGGAAGTGAAACAAGACCCAGGGGAGAACTGCTTCTAAACAGGGTTATTCATTTCAGGAACTCCCAGCCCGTATCGAGTAAATGGTCATGTCCTTCTTACAAGGAGAGTTTCCTGAGAACCAACCACAGAACGGGCTCTGTCCTGAGAGGCAGGATAGCTCCAGCGTTCAGAGCATAGGTCTGGATTGCATGCCTTGAGTTGGTAGCAGACATCTCCTTCCTCAGAGCCTTGCAAGGGACGGCAGTTGGCTGAGAAGAAGAGTCCACTCGATGTTAGCTGCAATAACGTCTCTACTACTGGCTGCACAAACGTGAGCTCTGCTCCCCACAACAGCCTGTGAAGTCCTGGAACCATCCCATTTTACAGATGAGCAAACAGGGGCTCAGGGAAGTGAAGTAACTTGCTGAATCAGTTCCCTACCACTGCCATAACAAACTATCACACACTTAGTGGTGCAAACACAGTGTGCATATATTCTCCCGCAGTTCTACAGGCCAGAAGTCTGAAAAGCACTTCACTTGATGCAAATCAAGGCCAATGATGGCCAGGCCATCATCCCACTGGAGGCTCTAAAGAATAATCCATTTATTTGCCCTTTCTTGCCCCTGGAGGCTGTCCTCATTCCTTAGCTCACGCCTCCCCCGTCACATCATCTTTTCTGCCTCTGCTTCTCTTGTCCCCTTCTTCCTCTCCTGTAGTCTAGATTCCTTCTGTCTCCCTCTTACAAGGACCCTTGTGATTACATTTAGGCCCATCTGATAATCTAGGGTAATCTCCCCATCCCAAGATCTTGTACTTAACCACAACTCCAAAGTCCCCTTTGCTATGTAAGTTAGCATTCACAGGTTCCAGGGAATAGGACATGGACATCTTGGGGACCATTATTCAGCTACCACAGTGCCCAGAGCCACATAGTCAGTGAATGACAGAGCTGGGACTCACACACTGGTGTGTCTGATTGCAAAACCCATAATCTTTCTCTTAAAAAAATCTTTTAATTACATAAGACATCAAAACATTTTTCTTTTAAAACTCAAAATGTTACAGGTAAAGCTAGTGCCTCTTTTGACAACCCTTCCCCCAATGCAATCTTGGCTCCTTCCCATCTCCAGAGATGTATTTGCTCCACTGGTTACCAGTTTAAGAGGCTGCCCACCAGAACATCTCTCATTCGTTTGCATACATAGCTATCTACCCAAAACAAACAAATTTTTATGTGTGTGTATATTATATGGTATCCTGCCATTCTGTTCTTTCTACAGCTTGGTCTTCCATCTAATAATATGTCTTGGGGTTCCATATGGTGCTACGGGTCCTATGGATGGCCCTCATCCTTTTTAACAGCTGCGTAATATTCCATTTAACAGTCATACCATTATTTTTATATCCCTATTTCCATTTTTCCCAATTTTCCACTGTACAAACATTCTTGTTTATGCCTCCTGGACCACATGTGGGGATGCTTCTCTAGGGTGGATACGGAGAATTGGAATTGGTGGGTGTTGGATTTTAAACTTTATTAATGCTTCAAAATTGCCCTCCAGTAAAACTCAGGCTTTCCCTCTTACATTAGATTCTTGTGAAAGTGAAAAGCATCCTAGGAAAACATTCTCCTGCCCAGATTTATGTATCCATCATGGTGTCTCACCTGGTAAGCTTCTGAAGGAGCCTCCCTCACCTACTGGTATAGCTCCCACCTTGCCATTCCAAACCAGATTGGTCCGGGGAAACTTAGTGGAAAGGAATGAATGCTTGGGGGTGCTTTCTTCAATTAACCACCTTCTTGTCTTCAAATTGTGCCTCATTAGAATGGGAGCCAGGAGACTGGGATTCTAGAATCCCCTCTGTCAGGGTTTCTTTGTGTCTCATACATATAAAACATTTTTCTATATTTAGCTTTTTTTCAATACGTTATAAAAATCCAACAGAATTATTTTTCAAATTTAACTGGGTGTCCTGCATTTCTATTTGCTCAATCTGCCAACTCTAAATTCAGTTGGCTTTCTTATTTGGAAGGCAAATAAGTCTAGAGGCTTCAAACACAACTGAATTCAGATAACAGCTCTATTAGTTTACTAGGGCTACTGTAACAAATACCACAGAATGGGTGACTTAAACACCAGAAATCTATTTTCTCACAATTCTGGAGACTAGAAGTTTGAGATCAAGGTGTTGGCAGGGCTGGTTTCTTCTGAGGCCTCTCTCCTTAGCTTGTAGACAGCCACCTTCTCCCTGTGTCCTCACATGGTCTTCCCTCTATACCTGTCACTGTCTTAATATCCTCTTCTTATAAGGACACCAGTTTTATTGGACTAGGGCCAACTCATACTCATTTTAACTTAATTTCCTCTTGAAAGACCCTGTCTCCAAATAAGTCACATTCTGAGGGTTAGGACTTCAGCATATGAATTCAGCCCTAACACCAGCTCTGACACTTTTCTGCTGAATTCATTCATTCTACAGCAGTTGATACTGAAGAAAACCTATGCAGCATCAGACAGTGGCCAGGTGGTGGGGAGAAACAAGTGAATGAGACAGACACATCCCCACTATTATGGACCTTACATTTTTGATGAAGACAGACAATCACCAAATATTACATAAACAGGAAAACAAGATATAAAAATAAGTGCTATGCTGAGAATTGAAATGTCCAGATGAAATAGAGAATGCCTGGAGGCTACTTTGGCTAAGTTGGTCAGAGGAGGCCTTAGGAGGTGACATGTAAGCTGAGTCCTGAACATTCCAAGATCAGGGAATAGAGCGTTTCCGGCAGAGGGAATAGCTGCGCAAAGGCCCTGAGATGGGAATGAGCTTAAGGTGTTGAAACAGCAGCATTTCCTGCTCTGAAATCCTATGAGACTGTAAAAACACTTTTTATTATGTGATTTTTCAAACACATACAGAGTAAACTGAATAATACAATGAACCCATATATGCCCATCATCCACCTTCAACAAGGATCAACATTCTGTCATTCTTTTTGCACCTTTGCTTCCCCAGTCCCCCAAATCCCTACTCAATTATTGCTTGCATAGTTTTTTTTAAGGTAAAATTTCGATACATTGAAATACATGACTATTAAATGTAGGATTTTGACAAAATGACACAATCGTGTGACTCACATCTCCATACAACATAGAATCTTGCCATTCACCCCAGAAAGTTCCCTCCTAGACATTCCCAATCAATTCCTCTCCCCCCAGAGCTGGGGGGAGAGGAATATTCTGAATTTTTCCGACATGCATTAGATTTACCTCTTCTTGAACCTCATATAAATGGAATCACGCAGCATGTGCTCTTTTGTCTCTGAGTTTCTGTTCTCAACACATCTGTAAGATTCATCCATGTAGTTGTTCATATTAGTATTTGTTCCTTTTAATTGCTGAGTCTTAGTCCTTTATGTAAATATGCTGCAGTTGATTTATTCATTCCCCTAGTGATGGACAGTTGGATTGCTTCCAGTTTGGGACTATTATGAATAAAGCTGCTATAAACTTTCGTGTCCAAATCATTTCATGGATATATGTGTTCATTTCTCTTGGGTAAATGCTGGTTTATATGACTGATGTAAGTTTAACTTTATGAGATACTGTTAAATTTTGTTCTGCAGTGGTTGTACTTTTTACCCTCCCACCAGGAATGGGTCTTGGTAAGTCCATGTCCTCACGAACACTTGGTATTCTCACTCTTTTAAACTTTCAGCCATTCTAGTAAGTATGTGGTAGTATCTCAATGTGATTTTATTTCACACTTTCTTAATAAACAGTGACGTTGATTATTTTTGTATGCTTATTGGCCATTGAGATATCTTCTTTTTTATTTTTATTTATGTATTTATTTATTTTTTGCGGTACGCGGGTTTCTCACTGTTGTGGCCTCTCCCATTGCGGAGCAACAGGCTCCGGACACGCAGGCTCAGCGGCCATGGCTCACGGGCCCAGCCGCTCCGCGGTATGTGAGATCTTCCCGGACCGGGGCACGAACCTGCGTCTCCTGCATCGGCAGGCAGACTCTCAACCACTACGCCACAAGGGAAGCCCAGATATCTTCTTTTTTGAAGTGTATTTTGTCTGTTTTAAACTTGGCTATTGTGTCTCATTATTAGCAAGTTTTAGGAGTTCTTCATGTATTTTGGACAGAAGTTCCGTGTCAGGTATATGTTTCGCAAATATTTCCCCCTGTCTGTATCTCGCCTTTTCATTTCAGAAATATGTACACTTAAAAATTATTTTGAAGACACTTTATTATTATTATTTTACATCTTTATTGGAGTATAATTGCTTTACAATGGTGTGTTAGTTTCTGCTTTATAACAAAGTGAATCAGTTATACATATGTCCCCATATCTCTTCTCTCTTGCGTCTCCCTCCCACCCTCCCTATCCCACCCCTCCAGGCGGTCACAAAGCACCGAGCTGATCTCCCTGTGCTATGCGGCTGCTTCCCACTAGCTATCTACCTTACGTTTGGTAGTGTATATATGTCCATGCCTCTCTCTCACTTTGTCACAGCTTACCCTTCCCCCTCCCCATATCCTCAAGTCCATTCTCTAGTAGGTCTGTGAAAGACACTTTATTTTTATAGCAGTTTTAGATCCATAACAAAATTGAGCAGAAGGTACAGAGATTTCCCATATATCCTCTGCCTCATCGTATGCACATCCTCTATCTTTATCAACATCTTGCGTCAAAGGATACCTTTGTTTCAAGGACGAACCTACATTGACACATCATTACCCCCCAACCTCCATAGTTTACATTAGGGTCCCCTCTCAGTGTTGTACATCCTATGGATTTGGACAAATGTATAATGACATCTTTGTTCTTTTTAATGATGTCTCTGAGGAGTGGAAGTTAATTCTGATGAAGTTTAATTTATCAATTTTTTCTTATATGTTTATTGCTATCTATATCCCATCTAAGAATCCTTCACAGTAAATCTTCTTCTGCTTCAGACACAGGCTGTTACCTGGTGAAGTAAACCATTTCATTCTAGATAGTTCTGTACCCTCTATGTGTCTGAACAGGGTAAGTCAAGACTCATCCCCCCTCTCCTAGAATTTATCTGAATTGTCAGTACTGGACAAATATCCCATAATAGGGAGCAAATAGGAAAAACATCGTTGTTCACCCAGAAGATTCAGTGTTTAGAAGACTCCAATCTGAGGAGTCAGGAATACATATCCATTTAAGGAAGAAGCAGGAAAAAATATATGTATACATGCATACGTACGTATGTATTTGGAAATCAATATAGATTTTCATGTAGTTGAAAGGGAACATTCTGAGATCGAAATGCCTGTTTTGAGACATTCAATAGGAAGAGTCAAATTTCTAAAAATCCAGCAGAAGTAAACAGTCATTTGGTGCATTAGAAAACATAGCCAATAAATAGAGGACTTGTGATGGATATGATCCCAACAAACAAACAAATAACATGGGGCAAAAGGTCATTCTGTCACCAAAAGAAACTCTGTGAGTATTTTGATCTATTTATGTTCATTGACGTAAATACAAACATATCCCCACGTTTCTTCATTGGCTTGTGTGTACAAACGAAGCCACATTAACTCAAATATAGCCGCCTTTTGCCACCACCTGCCAGTCTCCCCCCTGCAAGGCTTTGCTGGGTTATCTCTGGGGTCCCCCATGGAGGGTCTCACGCAGGCTCTCACGTGGTGCTTTTTCGTGCCCACGGCACTGTGCCCTGTCTAGGGGCCATCTCAAAGACAGTGCCCACTCCAGGCATTCATGTCATTTATCAAACGCTGACTCAGCAGTAGCTTACCGTGAACAGCTGTGACAGTGCCCTCTCTACTGTGTTGTAACGCCCTGGGATATAAAGAATATCCTGGCCCTATCAACCAATGGATTTGCCAGCCGCAGTTGGTCGAATTTGCCAATGCAGAACCCGCGGATACAGAGAGCCGACTGTACAATGCCATTTAATATAAGGGACTTGAGCATCCAAGGATTTGGGTATCCACGGGGCTTGGGGGAAGCAGTCTTGGAACCAATCCCCCTTGGATACCGAGGGATGACTGTACTCGCTGTTCCCTATGCCTGGTAAACTCCTAACCCAATGAGACCCGGTTCATATGTCACATTTACGGGAAATCTTCTCTTCATCTCTCATTCACACAATTAGGAGAAAAATCAAGTTGCCCAGACTGTAGAGACAAACAGATCCGGCCTTACTCTTCTCTCCTGTTCAGCAGCTTGTGACCGGGACCATCTCCCTTGTCTGGAAACAGAGCCCACTGAGGGACGTTCCTCAGAGGCAGGTTCGCAGGTTAATGAGATGCTGTGGGAAGAGGGTAACAGCACGTTGGGCCAGAGTAAGCAGCTATCAGAGAGTATTGAAAAGGACGTTCGAGCAGTTTAAGGACCTTAAACTGATGACGTATGGACCAGATGCAGCGCCTGGATAGGTTTTGTTGGGACCACACGGTGTTTACTTTAAAAGATGGAATTAGTTAACGTCCTAAAACCGGGGAGGTTTAAACCTTCAAGCGATGTGGCGCCCCAGGCAACACCACTAGCACCACCAAAAGTGGATTCTGGCTCCTCCTGAGAACTCCTCTTAAAGCGATGGCACCCTGAGCCTGTACCCTTTTAAGACCCTGATCAGTTACAGTCCCCTTTCAATGGGGTCTGGGTACCACGCTCCACCTACATAGTAGGTAGCTTCCCTTCTTCCTGACACGTGTGGTCCCCTGACCCACTCGGTGCCCAGTCCTAAGATACAGCTCTGCACAGACCCTGTTCCCGCCCTGGGGAGGTTCATTCGATGGACCTTCAGTCTCCCGTCTTCTGCCCTCCCACTGCACCCTGTATTCCTCCCCCTGTCTGCATCCCCTCTTCCAGGCCCTGAGTGCCTCCAAGACAGAGATGATAAGCCTCTGTTTGTGAACTGACTGAAGTCTTCAAATTTTAAAAAATTCATCTCTCCCCCAGTGATCAGTCTCAGGAAAGACCAAAACACACAAGAATTGCATGAGCATGAAAATGATTCTTAAAAACAGATGATAAAACAGGGTCAAGGTCGAAAAGATGATGCCTTTCCCCCAATGCCATCTTCTGCCCAGGCCACCCCACACTCCTGGTTGGCCAGGCCCTTCATTTACAGTGGCCATGGCTTCTCATCTAAATATTCACTACTTCCTCTAACCAGTGTAATTATTACTCATGGAGACAATAGGACATTCTATTTGGATTAGAACAGCCCTGGTAATTCTAGAGGTGCAGATCCTGTTACTTTTTTTTTTTTTTTTTAGGACAATTAACAGCACCCATCAGAGACTGGCACAAGTCTAAAAGCCTAGTGAAATCCATTGTTTGTGTGAAACAATAAAACTTCTCATTTACAGAACATGCTACCTAGGGATATTGGGAAAAATGGTTATCTTAGCAATTCTCATGATAATGATAACTTAGAAACAGGCTGAAACCTGGTCAGTAGGAGAATTGATAATTCAACTGTAATATTTATGTAGTGGTTTACTACCATCCATGACGATGAATTAACTAGAGCTACCAAAAACCATGTTCAATGTGAAAGGCAAACAGCATCAAGATGTAAATACTATGGTGTCATTTATATAAAGTTTAAAAACAGAAAAACTCAAAGCTGTATAGTTTTAGGGACCTAGCTGTCTATGGTACACAAGCCTGGGGATGATAGATAGCATGGCCACCTTGAGAAGGTGGGAATTCGTCCAGTCTGGGCGGGGTACACAGGGAGAGCCAATCATGTCTGAAGTGGTTTATTTCTCTAAAAGAATACCTGAAGCAAATTAAAGCAAAATGTTGGATTTGACAGCGCTAGATGGTGGCTAATAAATGTTTATTATATTATTGCCTACACCATAATGCATGCTTTAAATTCTTCAAAATAAATAAAAAGAAACTTTAATTCATCACCTGCTATGTATCAGATTATGTTATATGTATCACTCACCTTTAATTAAAATAACTTGTGTGGAAGTTATTTCTATCCCTATTTTACAGATGAAGAAACTGAGGTTTTGAGGCATTCTGTGACTTGCCAAGGCCAACACGGCTGGTAGCTGGGTTTCCAGACTGCGTTTAATTCTAAAATGCACATTCTTTTCACTACAGCTACAAACCTTCAAGAAGAACTGCTTTCTTGAGCATGTTTCCCATGGTAAACTCTCCTCCTCTTCCTTCTTCATCCCCACCCCCCGCCGTAACCCCCTGCCTCCCAGAAACAGGTGCTGCCTTTCCTTCAATATCCCTATCATTTGCCTGGCAGGGCCAGCCCCAGTTTAGCCCCACAGTGACCAGTGTGCCTCTGGCTTAAGATCAAAGAGTCTCAATACATCTGGGCTGTTTCCAGATCCTCTGGGGCAGGCTGTCAGGATTCTCTGCCTCTTGGGCACTGGGAGGCTTTGTGTGAAACCCATGGGTTATTGGTAAGGCCATTGACCTTACTCAACCTTGGTCATGGATTCTCTCTTTTTTCTCAAATCCTCTTGGGAACAGGGCAACAGACTCCTCTGTCCTTGTCCCATCTGTCGCAGTCCTAGTTTAGATCGCATCCTCACTCACCAGGCTACGTCCTTACCCATCTTGTCTCTGGTCTTACCGTCTCCAGTCCAAAACCCAGACTGGTGACCAGAATGATCATTCAGTCACTCAACAAACTTTTACTGAGGACACATTTTGTGTCTTGAGTTTCACAGGTTGGGAAGATATACAGTCAGTCCCTGCGAATAACTTAAAGCATAATAGATCTAAAATGTATCTTGGAAGGTCATGACACTTTCTTGCTTAAAAGTGCTCAGTGACTTCCCGGGCCCACTGACCAGACCCTCTGTTGGAGGTTCCTGGGAATAGGTATTTGGTAAGCTCCCTAGATGACTCAAACACTACAGTTTGAGAATGCTGGCCTAGGAATAAAGCCCAAGGCTCTTGGATTGGATTTGACAAAAAACAAAGCAAAGCCCGTTTAGGGGCTTTTCCAGCAGGACAGCTGTGACGTTACCATGACTATCATTTACATTCCACACCACCTGATTTGCGTCACGCTGAGGTGGCTGCTGTGGCAATGATGACCTGTGACCCCCAACCTGCTGGGTCACTCCAGCACCACGTGCTGTGCACTAATGAAATGGAATTCTTTTAAGATAAAATGCCACAAAAATCATTCTAGGTCAATACTCTGATTTGGCTGACTCCAGTGTCAAGATGTCTGAATGAATGACCCACTTGAGATCCCTCTGAATGGGCTCTGCTCACTCACACCTCTGAGCCCCCGCAGACACTTATCCTTCTGCCTAAAATGCTTATCCTCTTCCTTTGTTTTCCTGGGAGCCTTCTACTCATTATCAAAGTTGTCTCCTCTGAGCAGCATTCCTTGCTCTCCCCTCCCTTCTTTTTACCCCCATAACATATTAGGGCTTTCTTTTTTGTCATCTGAATTACAGGCTGCGGTAAGAAAGACACTGCGTTCATCTTTATCCTGGAATTTCACTGGTTCCAGCCCCATCTGCTCATTCAAGCATTTGAATCCCTGCAGGGGATCATGGAATATTTGGGCATATTCTATTCTACTAGACTCTTGGTCAAACTCTTCTTTACAGTTTCAAAGCTCCCCTGAACAATATTCAGACAACTTGTCCCTCCTTATTTGAGAAAAAGATGGCAGCAAACACTTGTAAGACGATTGATAATTATTCTCAAGTAAGCCACAGTGAGATACATGTACACATTTTCCGGAAAAATAAATTCACATGTGTGCAATAAGCATAATGTCTGATGCTTGCAAAGTCCTCATGAGAAATGTTTATTTAAAAGCATGCAGTTAACCCAAATGCCCCTCCATTAATAAATAGATAAGCAAAAGCAGGTCTACCCCTACCATGGACTATTATTCAGCCATAAAAAGGAATGAAGTCCTGACTCATGCTGCAACATGGATGGACCTTGAATACATGATGCTGTGTGAAAGAAGCCAGTCACAAAAGGTCATATATTGTATGATTCCTCCATGAAGACAGAAAGCAGATTCACGGTTGCCAGGGTCTGGTGGGGAGGGGGAATGGGGAGTGACCATCTAATAGGTACAGGATTTCCGTTTGCAGTGATGAAAATGTTCTCAAATTAGGTAGTGGGGCTGTTTGCACAACCCTGTGAATATATGAAATACCACTAAATTGTATATTGTACAAGGGTGAATTTTATGGTATGTGAAATATAGCTCAGTTTAAAAAATCATTCAGCTCCTAAATTGCTACTAAAGTATAGAGAGACAGCTGCTGATTAAGTGTGCCTGAAATGTAGGAATGGCCCCCAAATTAGATGTCTTTCTTTCCAACCATGCCTGTCCCAGGAGAGGGTACAAGAAGGTGCAGAACACCTCCCTGTTTTGAAGAAGACTCCTGGTTGTGGGAAAAAAGACCAGGTTCAGACTCCGCCCCGTCTCCCCCCTCCGCCCTGCCCCGGGCCAAAGTGGAAGGGGCTCAGACAAGTTCAGCAATATGAAAAAGAAGAAATCTCAAAAGCAGAGGAATAGAATTAGAGTGACCACATGTCCCATTGGCCCGGGACAGACTCATTTTACACCTGCTTTCCCAGTGTAACTGCTAAGATTGTCCCCAACTGTTCTCTAAATTATAGGCTTGGATGATAAATTATTTGGTCACCCCACCTAAACCTGTGGGGGAAACAGTTGTGTGTTAGGTAATGTCTCATCGAGTATAAAATAAAGGGCAATGGAGTTATTCGTTGACTATCTCTGAGTCTCTCTTTGTTTTGAAACTTCTGTTGTCAGTGCTTATATCATAAGAACCAAAAGTAGGCAGAGCCTATAAAGGGAGCCTCCTTCATCTTAGCAAGTACCTGATACAAGTCTCCAAGGAGTGGGAGTGGGGGAGTAGTCTTACCTGCACAGCAAACTAATGCTGCTTCTATATTCCGTCGACTACTGCCTCTATGAGAAAGGCTGCTTCGCTGGTGTCCCTCGATGTGCACCAACTTCTGTCCTGTTGGGATGACAATTCCCATTACCTCCTCCACCCACTCATGCTCTCAGCCCTCACAGCGCCATAAGGGTGCAGCAGCCCTCTGTTCAGAGGCTTCCTGGAGCCATCCATGCTGTGGTGTTTAGAAAGATGATTCTCTGTATTCCTACACTATTCCTTGGATTGGGACCAGTTCAGCTACCGGCTGCCTCTCACCAGCCAAAACAATGAAGATTGTCTGTTCTTCAAGCCCTGTAGTAAAATCTGCTTTCTCCCCAGGGCTTCCTCCTCCCTTACAAGAATGTTCTCTTGGGACCCAACATCCCTCCCTGAAATCTGGCTTCCACAGCTCCCTGGGATACCACCTTCATCAGCAACATCCATGTGGGTCTGAACCCATTGTGGCCGTGGTTCAGGTTTCATTCCCAGAAGACGAGAAAAGATACAAACAGATGCATGATGGAGAGGGTCATTGCTGAACTCCTGACCAGATGTGCTTGCCTCTTGGCTCTGGCTGAGGAGCCTTGGAATATATTTTCATTTCGTTTTATGTGTCAATGCACCTGTCCACTCTGCTCAACCATGAGCCCCTTGACCATATATTTCCTGCACCCACAACGTAGTGGAGTGCCTGGCATAAAAAGATGTTAAGGAATGTTTTTTGAATGAATGCACTTGTTGAAACTGACCTAATAATCTCAGCCTCCTCCACCAAAAACACACAACTCTGGATTTAACTAACCAACAGCTTCAACTTCAGTGGAAGTTCTGTTAACTGTTGAGAGAGAAGGGTTGAGTTTTATGATTGATTTTAATTCACAGAAGTTAGTAAATCTCTTCTATAATCTTTGGTTGAAAATAAGGAGAACCCAAAATGTGGTATGCTTGGTCTGAAGACGTGAGCTCTAAATCCTACTCATGGGTTGAATGAGTAGGATTCATGAGAGATGGAGTTTTAACCCCATTTATCACTGAACACCAAAATTCAAAAACCATGACTTATGAGTGATATATTCCATTTCTCCTGCTTGACCTGGAAATGCCTAAAGAGAATATTAAAGGTTAAGAAAGGATGAACTGCTGACCACTGAGAGCCAACTGGTAAAAATAGGTCATTCACCTCTTCCCTCTTCTGGGAGAAACAGCTATCTATTTAGTTTTGCTTTATTTTGATTTTTTGGGTGGGGAGCTGGCTAATGCCCATAGAGAGAGGAGTGAGATCCATATTGTAGTTGATGCCTATTGTTTCAATCATCAAACATGATTTATAAAAGTTATAAAGATAGTCTATCATATATACCCATTTCTACTCTTTCCATTGTTTCTTCTTCCTTCCTGATGTTCTGATTCCTCCTGTTATCAGCTCCTTTCTGTTTAAAGAATTTCCTTTAGCTAATCTTTAAGCTAATAAATTTTTTTTTTAGTTTTACTTCATGTCAGAATGTTATTTTTCTTCATTCCTGAAAGATAGTTTTACCAGATATAGAGTTTGCAGTTGACAGTTCTTTTCTTTCAGCACTTGAAAAACATTGCACCACTTCCTTCTGGCATCCAGAGGAGTAATCTGCTGTCATTCAATTTGATGTGTTCCTATAAAGGTGTTGTTTTTCTCTGATTGCTTTCAAGAGCCTTCTTTTCTTTCTATGTTTTCTTTCTTTCTTTCTTTCTTTCTTTCTTTCTTTCTTTCATTTTCAAAAGTTTAGTTATTACATATCATAGTGTGGATTTACTTGGATTTATTTTTGGGGGGATTTTCTTGGCTTCTTGGATCTGTAGATTTGTGTCTTTCCCCCAATTTGGGAAATTTCAGCTATTATTTCTCTGAATATTTTTTCAATCCCATTTTCTCTGTTTTGGGATTCTATTGATGCTAATGTTGATTATTTGTTATTGTCCCATAAGTTCCTAAGTCTCTGATTATTTTTTTAGTCTATTTCCTCTTTGTTCTTTAGATTGGGTGAATTTTATTTTTCTTTTCTCACATTTACTGATTCTATCCTTTGTTATCTCCACTCTTCTATTGAGCTCACCCAGCAAGTTTTTAATTCTGTGATTGTATTTTTCTTTTCCTTAATTTCCATTTGGTTCTTTTTCATAACTTCTCTTTTTTTGCTGAAATTTTCTGGGGTTTTTTTCCATGTGTTTCAAGAGAGTTTGTGGCTGATTGTTTAAATATTTTTATGACCGCTAACTACTTTAAAATCCTTGACAGAGAATGCCAACATCTGACTCATGTCAGTTATGGGTGTCTATTGATTGTCTTTTCTCATTCAATTTGTGATTTTTGTGGTTCTTTGTATAACAGGTGGGGTTTTTAAAAATTGAATTCTGCACACTTTTGTCTATTTTCCTTGGAGACTCCGGATCCTACATAATTCTTTTATTTTAGCAGGAAGTCACTGTGTTTAGGTTCAGCACATGTGTTTATCCTACTTTTGTGTGCTGTGGTTCCAACGGCAGTTTAATTTTCAGAGCATTTGTAGTATCATTTTAGTCTTCTTGATTTACCTGGTACCACTGGGGCTTACGCTAGTCCCTGCTGGGGCTGTCTGAAGGAACAGAAAGGATATCCCAAGACCTGGCCAGTAGCATGCCTCATGATGGGGAAACTGCGATGGGATTCCCCCTACTACTGTCTCCTGGCTGCCCAGTGCCTCTTGGCAAAGGAGGAGATTCCTGTACTTACAAGGACAAAGACGTTTCCTGGGCCAGGCTGCCTGCTGTAGCTGGGTCTTTCTTGCCAGCTCCTCCCACCTTCCTCTGGATCTTTCAGTGGAAAAGGGTGTCCCAGGCCTGGCAGGGAAGGAGAGTTCTCCCTTATCCTCTTGCGTCTGGCAAGGGTCCCAATCAGTCTCTGTACTGGTGGTGTCAGGCTCACTTGATGTTGTTAGAGGGACTCCCCTTTTGATCCAGGATGGAATGAACCTAGCCTGGATGCCTTCTGTTGCTATGTTGGAGGTTGGGAAATGCCAGGTCCAGGTGACCTTCCTCTGTTGGGTGGTGGAGACACAAGATGCCCTGCCCCTGTGCTGTTCCTCCACTCCTGGGATCCCAAACCAGCTCATCTTCTTTTTTATCACCTTTCAGAGTTCTCCTTTGGTGGCTATAATAGTAGTCTAGTCAGGGTTCTTGAGAGAAACAGAACAGGATGGATGGATGGATGGATGAATAGATAGATAGATAGATAGACATCCTAAAGATATCCTCTCTCTATATATATAGATAGATATATTTATTTATTTTTGTAGAGAGAGAGATGTATATATGTGGATAGATAGATAGGTACAGAGATAAAGATAAAAGTACAGATATCTCTAGCCCTGTGTGTATGGAGAGAGAGAGAAAGAGATCTTGAGAAATTGACTCAGATGATTGTGGAGGCTTGAAAAGTCCAAAATCTACGGGGTAGGCTGGCAGGCTGGAGACTCAGGGAAAAACTGCCATTCAAATCCAAAGGCTGCCTGCTAGAAGTATTCCTTCTTGATCAGGGGAAGTCCACCTTTGTTCTACTAAGGCCTTCAACTGATTGTATGAGGCCTATACATAGTGGAAGACAATCTGTTTTACTCAAAGTCCACCAATTTGTATGCAAATTCAAAAAACATTCAAAAAACAACGTCACTGAAACATCTAGAATAATGGTTGACCAAATATTTGGACACCATGACCCAGCCAAGGTGACACGTAAAATCAACCATCACAGTTGTCTCTTGGGCCATTTTCAAGGTTTATAGTTATACTTAGCAGGAAAGAGCAGGGGAAAATATGTCTATACTCTCGGCTGGACTGAAAGTTAAGAAACACTGGAAAGGCAATTTGTAGGGAGGGGGAATGAAGCTGACCCACAGAGGGAAACAGGGATGAGCACTAGTGAGGAAGTGAGTTCTTTCCCGGGAACATCTGTGTCCCCAGCCCAGCTGCCCCTGCCTTTACTGAAACTTGGTCCTCCAATCACTACTTAGATGCTGGTAGCCTGTAAAGTGTCCCCCACTTTTTTGTTTAGTTAGTTTCACTTGGGTTTCTGTCTCTTCCAATCAATTATAGAGCCTGGGAGGATCAATTAAAAAGAAGTTACTGGCTGGCTCAAAGGCTCAGCTATCCCAGCAGCTGGTCACCTTCTCCTGTTGTTAACTGTTGCTCCCTGCAGAAAATAATGTTGAGGTGGAGAATGAGCCCTCTGCTGTGCTGGGGGTGGATTCCCCACAATCAGGCTGAATCAGGGACTTTCTCAAAGGAGGGAAGATCAATCTAGGAGAGCAGTCATTGGGGCCCTGTCTGCTGACTAAATTAGGGCTGTTCTAGGGTGCAGGATCAGGAGACGAGGACCCAAAATAGGCCAAGGTGTCACCATAAAGTGACAATGCAGAGTTCAAATTTCTTGAGCATGGCGATTTATGGGTAGAACATCTGTCCAGACTATAAATCTGCAAGTTTATTGACAGATTCATATTATCCTCAGTGCCCCAATCCACAGCTTCAATTGCTGTGAGGCCACACTGAATGCATCATAAGAATTTTTCAAATATCTTCAACTTTGAACCCAGGGCTATTGGATTTCCTTTGACTGCAAAGCCAATATCAATCGCTTTGCCCAGGAAAAACTGTGCATGAGAATATATCCCCAAACCAGCTGAGTCCTTGTAACCAGACTTGCTTCTGATGAGGTGAAAACCATTTGGAAATGGAGCCTTTCAGACTGTGCTTGACAATTGAACATTTACGTTTCAGCTGAAAACACCGAAGGGAAAAGGGGGGAAAAAAACCAGATATCCTTCTCCAGAAGAAAAAAAAAAAGGAGAGAGAGAGAGAAAAAGAAGAAACACACCACTCTAACCTCAACTTTATTTGCATATTATACATTTTCTATATTTCATTTTATAAAAACAGTCAAGCCCCAACCGCAAGATTTCATAGATAAGAGGAAAAAGCCGGACTTTGCTTAATTCAATATTTTAGAGAAATGCTCTTATGGGCAGTGAGCAAATGGCATCCCAGCCAGACCAAGACTGCTGACGACTCTGAAAAATGTGACCGTGATTCACACTGGGACACCACATCTCATAACACACCGCGTGTGCGAGAGGCTGTAATTACGAAATGTTTGTATTAAGCAACGTGGGTGCCGAAATACAGATGTTCCTCATTGACTGTAATTGGACCTGACGTGGCTTTGGCCTGCTTTATAACAGCTGCCGGAACATGCAGCCCGCTTCAGCCTGGTCCTCTGAAGGCCTCTGTTTCATATCACCTTTATGGGGGGTGGGGGCGGGCTGGGGTCGGGAGAGGACTGTACATTAGCGCTGGGCCCTCCTCTGTCCCAGAGCTTGGTGAAAATGCCTTTCAGCCTGCTTTGAGGGGCACTCCTCTCAGGGGCTGACTGTGCAATTTTATTCAGCAATTTCTCTTTTTATTTAAAAGGGAAGGTCTTTTTGGATATCCCCTCCTCCCCACGAAGACTGAGTGAAGGTGCCATTTGTTTTCATGCTCCTTCATAATGTGTCCAAGATGTGCTGTCTCTTAAAACACATCAATGAAGAAAGCCCTTCTCTGAAGCTTTGTGCTCTCTCTACCCACTGGCCTCCACTCCACTGCACACCCTTGGAGTCCTCAGATGCAAAAGGCCATCCTCCTAGAAGCGTTAATAATTGACACACACATACTGCACACCTACTGTGTGTAAACTCCGCCGTGAATGGAAAACTAAGATAAACACACGCAGACCAGCTGTGGCTTAGTGTGTAGGAACCTATTTCCCATTATTTAGAAAGAAAGGGATGGGGGCATTGGTTGAACATCTCTTCTGCCCCAAGCAATGTTCAGAAGGTCACAAAGGCCCACCTAGGCTCAAGGGGAGGAAACATCAACCCCACCACTCAGTGACGGGAGTGACATGGGCACACGGGAAGAAGAGCCTTCTAGGTGGAGGTAGTGAGGACAGGGGTTCAAAGGTTGGGCTTTGGAATCACATTGCCTGGAGTCACCCAGCTTAACCACTGGGATACATGACCTGGGCAATATTGACCTCAGTGTCCTTATCTGTAAAAGGAACTCGAATTGCATAAAGCTCACAAGGATTTGGGTGAGACAGGGTATAAATGAGTTGCATATAAAGACTTTACTGCAGTGTTTGCCATATAGAAAAATTGCAAGTGCTCAATAAGGCTATCTCCAACCTTAAAACTATATTCCTAAAAATATTGTGAAACATCCTTAGAGGCATGGATCTATCTACCTACCTCTCTATATGTATGTATGTATATATGTATGTATGTATACATGTATGTTAGATACATGTATGTATCTAACTACCTATTTGTTGAGCCTCAAGGAAAGATCTAGTTATTCTGGTAAAAGAAGAAGCCATCACCTATATATTGATTTAAAATTAATGGACCTTTAAATTAAAATGAGATTTTTCTTTTTTTTTTTTTTGCGGTACACGGGCCTCTCACTGTTGTGGCCTCTCCCGTTGCGGAGCACAGGCTCCAGACGCACAGGCTCAGCGGCCATGGCTCGCGGGCCCAGCCACTCCGCGGCATGTGGGATCTTCCCGGACCGGGGCACGAACCCGTGTCCCCTGCATCAGCAGGTGGACTCTCAACCACTGCGCCACCAGGGAAGCCCTGCAAACACATTTTTACAAAACAAATGAACCAAGACTTTAGAGGCATACAAGAGAGATACAAAGGTTAGAGTGAAAGCAGGAATCATACAACCTAGGCTATATGGAAAGATGCAGTCAGACCTTCCTGGGTCTGGTGATTTTTTTTTTCCCGAGACCTGCCATCCATCCACTGAATCTCCCTGCATTCCTGCTTTTCTTACAGCTCTGCCCTTTGACCCTTCTCTTCCACTTATCTATTGTTGGGTAAAAACCCACCAAAACTTAATGAAAAATGATACCAACAGTCATTTATTTTGCTCACAGTCTGAAATTTGGGCAGGGCTCAGTGGGGTCAGCTCTATTCTGCTCCTCCTGATGTCAGCTGGGGCAGCTCAAAGGCTGGAGTGATTTGGAGACTAGGGGCTGGGGTCATCTGAAGACTCACTGGCTCACTTACTCTCCCGTCGTGTGGTTGGTGCTGGCCTGTGTGTGTGGCTGCCTAACTTCCTTGCATGATGGTGACTAGTTTCCTAGAGCAAGTATCACAGGAGGACAAGGAGGAAGAGCATTGCATTTTAATACCTTGCCTTGAAAGCCACAGTGTCTTGTCCACCATATTCCATTGGTTAAGATGGTCACATAGGTTCAAAGGGAGGAAACACAGAGCCCACTACTCAGTGGTAGTAGTGACAATGGCACATTGGAAGAAGAGCCTATGGGATGGGTTCTTTTGAAAATACAATTTATCATATACTCTTCTTTTAGACACACTTTTAAAAAACTTTCAATCCCAAAGCTCTAGACCTGAAGCTGCCCGTATTTCCAGGGCATTCTTATTTTGTTTGCTTTTCAATAAGCATTTATTAGAAATCCTTGCCCTTGAGGAACTGACAGTCTAGCGGGAGAAGCAGGTAAGTAAACAGATGACAAAACAGTAGGCAGCAAGTGCTTTATTGGGGGGAATCAGAGGAAAAAGATACAGTTCTGCACACATCTTTCTAGAAGTACCAACTGAGTAAGTGCCCCCAAGGTTACACGTATAGGAAATGGCAGAACTAAGGTTCACAGCCAGGTCTGTTTGATGTCAAAAGCCAAGGTCATTAACCCCAGAAAGTCAAGCAGGTTCCTCACCTCCATCAGCAGCTTCCAGGTTCTTTCAACCCTAATGAAGTGACACAGCAAGACCACCTATGTGAAGACAGGTGAGTGCCCATCCCTCTGTCTCCTGCCCATTTCTACCTTCTACCCCCACTTATACATAAGGAAACCAAGCTGTAGAAGCAGTTGGCATCTGAAGATCCAAGGAAGCTTAGGCATGGAACTTTGGTTACCACGTTGCTTGAGGATAGGGAATGGTGTGTGGATTCTGTTGCTTTGCTGAAGACAAATGCTGAAAAATGACTTTGCTCATTAGGGAAAAAGCATGTTTGCAATTAAGACTCTGCCCAAACAAATGAAAAGAGACCAGACATTGAAGCAATGAGTTGAATTATCATTGTTATTAATTCAGGGAAGGTGGGCAAATCCCTTTAACCAGTTATTACAGGCAGAAGGACTTTTGGACTCAGTGATCTAGACACTTGACTCAATTCTCCATTTTGTTTGAAATACACAGATGGTCTCTTTCTATACCCACAAGGATAAAGTGGTGGATTGAGGGAATTTTCAAGTAATTTCAGCAACAAAAAGTTTTATCCATTAGTGTATGTGTTTGACAAATATTTACTAAGTGTCCAATATATGCTAAGGACAGTCAGTGATTGATGCTGAAGATGGAACAGTAGAAAAGGCATAGACCCTTTCTTCAAATTTTCACAATTTATTGCAGATAATTATGGAAGAGGCTGGTTATCTGTTCACTAGACCTGTTTTATTTTTCTCCTGGGTGCACAGCTGGACTCTGTTTCCCATTCTGCCTTGCAGCTGGGTGAGGCCACGTGACCAGGTTCTGCCAATGCAATGTGAATGAAAGAGATTTGTACCACTTCAAATCTCACTCCATGAAATTTCCTACATGCTTCTCTATCCCACCTCTTTCACTGACTGCTGATTGGGTGTCTACACCCAAGAAGGTCCTGGAAGCCATCAGTTGCAGAGGCAGGGCTTTTGTAATTTGGGTCCTTGAATGGTTGACAGCATGGAGCAAATCACCCTCCTAGCCCTGGCTGATGATTAGATTTTACAAGAGTGAGGAATAAATTTCTATTGTGTTAAGCCACTGAGATTGGGTATACATCTGTTGAAGCAGTTAGCACTACCTTAGTTAATAATCCAGACAGTTGCAATGCAGTTAGGAGAGTGTTGTAATGTGGGTCTATGCAAGACCTTGTAGAATAATGAGTAGAATTACCTCCTTTCGAGACCGAAAGATTTGAACAATTTTCCATCAAATTGAATGAGTTGTTGGGTGTTGGTGGAAGGGTTGTGTCAGAGAAGACTCCTCAAAAGAAAAGATGACATTTGAAGTGTATCTTGAGGAGGGAATTGTATAGTTACAAGGAGGGAGTGAGGGAAGGGCACCGTAAGCAGAGGGAACAGCCTATGAACAGACTTTGGATCTGAAAGTGCATGGCATGTTCAGGAAATGGCAAGCTTTCCTGAAGGACTAGAATTAAATCTGCCCAGTTGAGACAGGAGGGAAAGAGGTCAGGAAAAGAGGTTGAGACTCTGAAATACAGAGTCATGAATGCCATGGTAGAATCTACCTGAAGATAATGAGAAAGTAGTGAGAATTTAAAATAACAAAGAAGGGGATAAATAAGATTGGTTCTTTGTCTTATTCAGATAACACTCTGTATCTGGGTAGTGTGAATTAAAGTAGAAAGAGGTATTTAAAGGAATTGAATTATCTTAATTCAGCACTTTATTTTTTCCATGCTTATGTGTCCATAAGACAGAAAATGATTTTACAATTCAGTTAAATTGAGGAGTGGGTGGGAATGGTCAATTCAATATTTAAACCAACTACAAAAAATCGTTTGGCATAAAGTTAGCAAGACGTTTGGATTTGCGGGTGGTTAAACTTAACCCTGGTGGAGTCGGTATTTTATTGACTCTTTGGCAAAGCATGCTTTTGAGAAAAATGGGCCTCGCGACTTTCACATGAAATTGGAGGATTTCTTGGCCATCTAATCGTTTCTGCTAACTTGAGTTTCAATACTTTTATGTAAAGGAATCGAAAACATTTAAATCAAATTTCCTTTTAAGGAGACATCAACTTGAAAATGATGGGAAAAGTGGATTGGCAAAATGTGTTAAGGGACTTGGTGGGCTAAAATTATTTGGGGGAAAAACAGATATTTTGAAAGGTTCATGGTGAAAGCAAAACATAAGAGAGTTCACCTAAGCCCCGATCCAAATGCCAAGAAATCCAATCCTGAGACCACTACCTTTCCTTGAATTTCAATATCATCATCTGAATCCCAAAGGTAACTCTAATGATTTTGTTCAGTTGGAACTGATTTTTCTCACCTACTCTTCACTGTGTGAGGATTAGCAGCCAAGCAAGAATCCCATTTTTTGAGACTCTCTCTGTAGTAAGCAGCGTCCAAGGTAGTCCCCAATGGTCCCCGTCTTCTGGTTCACACTCTTGTGCAGTGACCCCTCCTATTGTACCAAGGTTAGTCTGTGTGACCAAGAGTAGATGGTGAGGACAGATTAGGTCATAAATGACAGTGGCTTCCATCTTGGGAACTGGCTGGCTGTCTTTGACTACTTACTCTGGGGGAAGCAAAAGGTCATGTTGTAGACATGCCTATGGAGAGGCCCATGTGGCAAGGAATCCAACAGCCGGTGAGGAGCACCCAGTGAAGAACATGACTACCTGCAATAAATCATGTCAGTGAACTTGGAAGCTTCCAAGTTCAGAGCCTACAGCCCCAGTTGAGTCTTCAGATGACTGTAGCCCCAGCTAACAGCTTCATTACAACTCATGAGAAATCCTGAATCAGAGCCACTTTGCTAAGATGCTCCTGGATTCCTGACTCTCAAACACTGTGAGATAATAAATGTTGGTTGCTTTATGCTGTTAAATTCTGAGGTAATTTGTTATATGACAATAGCTAACTAATATACTCTCTATAATGAGAGTTTTTTTTTTTAACATTAGCATGGTCTAATCTCCTTTAGAGCTGTTCTAATTTTCCATCAGACCCATCCCTCTTTTCTTTGCATAAGTCTGTTGAATGTGGGACTGCCTACCAGTGAGTCTGTGTGAAATAATATATGTTCCAGGTGTGTTCCATGCTTAAATCAATAGGCATTAATTTTCTAACTTTTGAATCAAAAGATTATTTCATTAACTTTCCTATCTGTTTTCTAACATCTATGTTTAAGGCTATAGATTTTCCTCTAAGTGCCACTTTAGCTACAATCTGTATCTTTCAGTAATAATATCTTCATATTCATTATAAGTATTTAGTAATGTTCATTATCATTTCCTCTTTGACAAATTATTTACAAGGGCTCTTTTTTAGTTTCTAAATGTGTATTTTATTGGTTTGAAATTTTATTGTATTGTGGTCAGAGGAGTATCTCTGTAATATTAATTCTTTAGTATTTGTTGTGGCTTCTTTTGGGCTTAATATCTGCTAAATGTCTGCAAATAGTCCATGTGAGTATGAAATACATACATATTCTGTTTGTTGGATGCAAGGTTCTCTATGTGTTCATCAACTCAAGCTTGCATGTGTCTTTACTTGTCAAACCTTCCATATGTTCTTAATTTTTTTTTCTTTTTTGGTCTTTCCATTTCTAATAGGTATATTAAAATCTCCATTATGATCATAAGCTTGCCAATTTCCAACTAAATCTCTAAGGTTTTTTTTTTCCCCCTTGGTTGAGCAAATGCATATTCATTTATTTAAATTTGACTCTGTTAAAAATCATTACTGACGGACACATGGTTAAGCATTATGTTAAACAGAAGCCCAGAAAAAAATTGAGATTTGTTATGGTGGGGAAACCTCACTCCCCAAATCTTCTGGGATGAGTACACATCATTTCAGTCCTCTAAATCTCCTTATTCAGAGATCAACTTCTTCACCTGCTTCTCACCCCAGCCCCTATCTCACAGAAGTAAATGCTCATTGACTGAAATTACATAATCATTAATATTTGGAACAATGATCTAGAGGCCAAAAAAGATGATGGATAATCATTGTGTTATTGATAGTGATTTTTACACAAAACAACAGGAAAATTTAGTTAATGAAAAACCCCATTGCCCAGGTGCTCTGGTTTCCCATGAATGTACCATACAACAGTGAAGAACAAATTTGTTTAACAAAAATAATGCTAGGTCCCAGATATTGGTCACTTACTTTTAGCAAGATTCTATATAACAAACTCCAGTCTAATAATGAATAGATTTGGCAAAGTCATTTAATGCTTACTTAAGTAAAACCAGACTCAATATTATTACTACGGTGATTTTATTATTATTACTCCTACTGTTATACCCAACAATAATAATGATCAATTCTTAGGGTTTCATTTACTGAACATACTTTATGGCTAAAATTACTTTCAGTTCTAGGTGAGTCAAGCCCCTCATGTCCTTTCTCTACTCCAAGACTACAATATAAGCTCTATGAGGCAGGTGTTGGTCTTCGTTTTCTATTACTGGATCCCCAACATCTAGAGCTGTGAGTGCTGAACACGTGTCAGTCAAAGACCTGAATGGTTGAAGGTTTAAACATGCATCGTACCTGGACCACTTGTACCCAATTTTCAAGGCTGTGTATGTGGCAGTTGTTTTGACAGCTCTTGGTAAAGGAATGAACTGGCATGCATTCCCCTATGTCACGTGTCTCACTGCAGCATCTGTGAGAGTCCAGGGCTGGAGAGGACAAGAGAAAACAGCAAAGGCTCTTTCAAGTAAAGAAAGTGAAGCTCTAATTATCTTGAAACAAGTCGTCCAACAGTGAACAAATGGTGATTATCCCCAAATAAGAGGCCTCCTCTCCAGGTCTCTAATTTACAGGACCCATAACATAATCCAGTTTCTTCAGGGTCCTTGAAAAGAGGATGTGTTCACCTGGGTGACCTAACCCTAAGGGAAGGGAACAGAGGAATGAGGCAAACCGTTATGAATCAAAGAACCAAAGCAGGAGAGGAAAACTAGACGGTGTCTGGAATTAACCACAGGCGTCATTCTCCCTGAATCACTAGCATCCTTAGAGCCTGGCTGTCAGCCTCAGGGGCAAACCTCCTCTTCCCTTGGAGCCCACCGACTGGCTTCCTTGCTCATTCAATATACCTGTCAGGCAACTGGTCTGATGCTGGTGGCCCCCAGCTAGCTCACAGTCTGCTCAAGTGGGAGAATGAACACAAGGATGAATTTTATTTTTATTTATTTACTTATTTTTTTTCAAAGATTGATTTTAAAAAGTAATTTCAACTCTTCAGTCTATAAGCACTTCTTGAGCATATAAAATCATGATAAGGGGCCTGGATTCCAGACTCAGACAGAACTAGGCTCCTCCAATCTTGTCTCTGCTGGCCTGACACCTTGGAAAAGTAATTCACCTCTCTGTGCCTCCGTTTCTGAGTTGTAATACAGGGAGAATCATAGAAGCAATCTCATGGTGATGGTGTAAAGATTTAAGAGTTTGTGCTTGTAACCCCCTTAGCATAGTGCCCAGCACATAATTGTAAATGGTGGGTCCAGGCTGAGTTATCCAGCCAACTGTCTCTGTCTAGATACCAGTTCAATACTTCCTGGGCTCTTTAAGGGGCCCATGTGGAAGGAAAGTGGAGGAAAAGAGGATCCCCACTCCTTCTCCTGTAGAATTTTCATGGAACCTACGAACCCTTTTGATCATTCAATGAAGTTTCTGAGCTCCCACCAACTGAATGCCAAGTAATATCCACTGTAGAGGCTGTTACCCAAGGATGTAAAGATCAGCTGGCCAGAGACAAAGGGTTGGAATGAATAGCAAAGGCTTTGAAGACAGGCAGATGAAGGATCTAATCCCTACTCTGTACTTTACCATATACGCCACCTTGCTCTACATAATATGCCTTCCAGAGCCTCAATTTTCTCACCTGTAGAATGGGATGACGATATTTATCTCTTGATTTGGTAAGACTTGAACAAGCTAATGGTTGCAAGATGTCCAGGATGATCTCTGATACAGAATAAGTGGTCAATGAATGGATTTCTTACCGTAAGATATGAAGAGATACAAACGTAATTCCAAATCAAGTTTTGTTTAACAAGAAGTAGGAGCATACAGGATTCCTAGCCTATAGGAAAGTGGTCTTTTACTTGTCATTTGTAGCCCAGGTGCCCTAGCACATAATAAGAGTTAGTAAGCATTTACCCAGTCAACAGTTGGCTCACCTAGTAACTTGGGCCTACCCAACTCCTCCCTGGGCCTCAGTTTCCCAACTTGCAGCAAGGTGGTGACCGCTATAAGGACTCTTCAGTTCCAAGTGACTTTGCTCTAGTGACTTGACTGATCTGTAGCTGTGTGGATGCACGTAACCATGGTGTGACTATTAGAAAATCCAACACCAGAGCCCTCTCTCACAGCTACAAAACAGAGAGCAGTTCATATTCTCCTGAAATGCAGATCTTATTGCTGATAACAACTAGATTCTAAATGGAGCCTTCTAGACCCAAATTCTTTATAGAATGCTCCAGGGGAAATGGATGTGATGTACCTGAACAGGGGGTGGAGTGGGCATGTGAGGATCTGTTAGAATTTTGTAAAATGCAAATCAGACTGTCAGTGTCTAAGCTCCCAAATCAAGTTGCGACAGCTTCCAACACTCCCTTTCTGGCTCTCATCTGCCGGGCTCCCTAACTATGACTGTGACACGATAATTCAGTGGCAACTGCCACCAAACTTACCGGAGAGCTTAGCAACAGGGAGCCTTTCCGAAAGATAGATGATGATGGTCCTTCTCTCCTACCTCTTGCGGCACACACAGTGCCATGCATCCTACACGCTGACAGAGCCCGTGCTGCACTCTGTTTCTTTAAGTCCTCCTGGAATCTCCTACGACTGGGCCATGGGATTCATGAGGCACCTGTTAAATGCTTGGCACTAATGAGTAGTGCCAATATGAAGAAGTGGGGAAATAAGCCTAACTCCCCCAAATCTAGAAAGTGGCATACTATGGTGAAAAATAGATGAGGGATGTTAGAGGCGAATGTGAGTTCCATCTTGGCTCCTGTCTCAGCTCCGGCTGCTATTAACAAAATACCATAGACTGGGTGGCTGAAACAGCAGAATTTATTTCTCACAGTTCTGGAGGCTGGAAGTCTAAGATCAAGATGCTGGCTGATTTCATTCCTGGTGAGAGCTCTGTTCCGGGCTTGCAGACAGCTGTCTTCTTGCTGTGTCATCACTTGATGGCAAGAGAGAGAACACATTCTTCAGTCTCTTCTTCTAAGGGCACTAATCCCATCATAAGAACCCCACCTTCATGGCTTAATTAACCCCCTACAGTCCTCAGTTGCAAACACCATCATCTTGGGAGTTAGGGCTTTGGTGTATGAATTGGGGGGGGGGGGTGCACAATTCAGTCCATAGCAGCTCCTAATTTAATCCCTGCCCACATTCTCCCCACTTTCATTTCATTCTCCTGGGCATCCAGAGAAATTTTTTAAACTCATTCCCCAGTTTAAAACCCATCAGTGACCCTACTACCTTTAGGATCAAGTGCAAGTTCCTTAGCCTGGCCTGTAAGGCCCTCCATAATCTGCCCACCCTGACTCCCCAACCTCCTCTCTGAATACCACCCTCCCGAGCTCACAGTGCAGACCCTCTTTCAACTTCCACGTCTGTGTGACCTGCTTACGTTGCCTGTTCTCCCCATCCCACCTCTTATCACATGTTCCTACGGTGACTTACTTCATTGCCTGCTTTCTCCACCGGACAAGGAGCTCCTTAAGGCCAAGGGACTGGTCTCATTCATTACCAGAGCCTCAGCATCGAGTAAAGTGCCGAGTTCATGGTGATGCTCAATAAATCATTGTTGAATGAATGAATAAAATGAGGTCCTGGGCTTCCCTGGTGGCGCAGTGGTTGAGAGTCCGCCTGCCGATGCAGGGGACACGGGTTCGTGCCCCGGTCCGGGAGGATCCCACATGCCGCGGAGCGGCTGGGCCCGTGAGCCATGGCCGCTGAGCCTGCGCGTCCGGAGCCTGTGCTCCGCAACAGGAGAGGCCACAACAGTGAGAGGCTCGCGTACCGCAAAAAAAAAAAAAATGTGGTCCTGAGCAGGCTACTTAACCTCTCTCTGGGCCCCAGATTCTTCTTCTGTAAAATGAGAACTGTGGTGAGGATGAAATGAGGGGATGGATTCAAGCCACCAGCCCCATGCCTGACACACGACATCCTTTTTGCCCTAAGTTCTCATTGGAAAGCCCAGACTCACACATGTGACATGAACGCAAGATAGCATAAAGCTGGAGATCATATAGTCTAGTCACGAAGAGGTTTAGGGAAGGTTTCCAGGGGTTGGTTGAACCTGTAGGAGGCAAACTGATTACTGGTGTCTATTGGATTACTACCCCACGTCATTTCTCATATTTAATTTTTTTTTTTTTTTTTTTTTTTTTTTTGCGGTACGCGGACCTCTCACTGTTGTGGCCTCTCCCGTTGCGGAGCACAGGCTCCGGAAGCGCAGGCTCAGCGGCCATGGCTCACGGACCCAGCCGCTCCATGGCATGTGGGATCCTCCCAGCTCGGGGCACGAACCCGTGTCCCCTGCATCGGCAGGAGGACTCTCAACCACTGCGCCACCAGGGAAGCCCCAATATTTTTTTTATTATGGCAAATTATACAGAAAGTTTACCATTTTAGCCCTTGGTATAGTTCAGTGGCACTAAGTACATTCACATTGTTGTGCAACCATCACCACCATCCATCTCCAGAACTTTTTCATCTTCTCAAATGGAAACTCTGTCCTCATTCAACAATAACTCCCCATCCCCCTCTCCCCCAGCCCCTGGTAACCACCATGCCACTGTCTGTCTCTATGAATTTCACTACTCTAGGGACCTCATGTAAGTGAAATCATACAATATTTGTCTGTTTATGATTAGCTTATTTCACTTCGAATGATGTCCTCGAAGTTTATCCATATTGTAGCATGTGGCAGAACGTCTGTCCTTTTTAAAAACTGAATAATATTCCATTGTATGTATAGACCACGTTTTGTTTATCCATTTATCCATCAATGGACATTTGGGTTGCTTCGAGTTTTGGCTCTTGTGCATAATGCTGTCATGAACATGGGTGTACAAGTATCTTTCTGAGAACATGCTTTCAGTTCTTTTGGGAGTATACCCAAGAGTGGAATTACTGGATCATACGGCAAGCCTACGTTTAATTTTTTGAGGAACCATTATACTGTTTTCCACAGCAGCTACACCATTTTACATCCCCACCAGCAATGCACAAGGGTTCCAATTTCCCCACAAGCTCACAAACATTTGTTATTTTCGTTTTTTGGTTTTAGAAGAGCCATCCTCATTGCATCTCCCAAATGTTAAAGCATTACTTTAGCAGTCCTCAAAACCACTGTCTAAATTCACCCAGCAAGTATTCCTTTAGAACTTCCAATGCATGGACACCATTGTAGTTGGGATAAAGTAGTGAACAAAACAAATTCCCTTTGCTTGGGAAGCTGACATTCTCACTGAGAGAGAGAACATTAGCAAATCTGAACAAATAACATGTCAGATGCTGATATGTTCTTTGAAGAACAATAAATCCCAGGGCAAGGGGACAGCATGACCACAGGATGGGGGAGGAGGGGAGGGCATAGGATTTCAGATTTGTTTGTAATGAAAGCCTGACTCTCTGAGAGACTGGTTTTTAACTCCATTTGAGAATTAATGAAACTGAAGCTTGGAGGGGGTATGTGACTTGGCAAGTTTGGGCAGCGAGGGTGGGAATTCAACGTCAGATGTGCCTTCGAGACAACTCAGTGAACCGCACACCTATGATTTGTGGACTTCTATGTATGTGTGTTATTCTTCCAAAAACAGTTGAAAAATTACCGTGTGCTCGACTTCAGAATTCGTTATCTTCAAGGACACCACCCTGTCGTTAATCGAGAGGAATTGAGGAAGTGATGTTTGGGGTTCAATAGGCAGAAAGATTGAAATCAAAATGGTTTGGAATCACTGGGTGACTCAGTGAACGGCTTCCTGGAAGGGAGCCATGGGTGGGGCTGCAGTGAACTTGGCTATTCCCTTTGACTGCCTGCTGGGCTGTGTCCAGGGTCCAGCTCCTTGCCATAACTGCTGAGTCCAGCAAAAGCAATCTTGTTCTCACAGACCACTCAGGAGGCTGCAAACGGCGAAGGGCTTTCCCCCTCTCTCTTCAATCCCACTCCCAGCTGGCATATCTGGCCCCATATCACTGGGCAAACCCAGGGGAGACACGGTTTCCTGAAGAGATGAATCATTGTTAGGGCTGTGAGGTTACCAGTGGGGTCAAGGCAGTCGCTCAGAAGTTGCAATAAAGTTTGGAATCTGAAATAAAGACCTCCTCGGGCTCAGGAAATCGAATGGCTGCCCACAAAGGTGTCTGCAGACAAACTCTCTGTGGGTCACCAGCCCGTGCAGGGGATGACCAAATGACTGGTTCTCTAAAGCACTTCTGGCTGCTGCAAATGATTTACCGGGGGGGTCCCCAAGGTTCATGTCCCACTGAAAGATTGACACAGCGACAGAGGCCGATGTCTAGATAAGATCTCGTGGTTGGGACTGGCGCAGGAGCAGGGACAAAATATTTAGGAGCCTTTCCTCATGGTAGAGCCAAGTGGAGTGTCAGACTCTATACTCGTTCATTCATTCAGGAAGGCTTATTTGTACCAGCTATGTGCCAGACACAGAATACAATATTGCAGAAGATACTGTCCTCAAGCTCAGGGGCCCACACCTTCCAGGAGGGGGTGGTCAATGTGTTCACGGGCCCCTGTAACAGTGGGACAAGTATTGCACTGGAGGGGAGCATTTGAGGCTGGGTACACAAGAGATGTCTTGGGTGTATGTGAGGCGTGGAAGCAAGGTGTCCCAGCAGAGGTGAGGTCTGGGGTAAGTTTGGAGGAAACATTACTTTCAAGACACCGTGACATGAGCTCCTGGTGCGTTTGGTAGAGAGGATGGAGAGGGGTGGAGAAAAACAGGGCCCCCCAACGGAAAGCTGCGACGCCAGCCTGAAGATGAGACGGGAGAGCACTGTGAGTGTGGAAGTGACACGGTGAGATTAATGTTTCAGGGTGATTGATGCCAAGGGTGGATGGAGGGGGAGAGACTGGAGTCAGGGAGACCAGACAGGAGTCTGGTCCAGGAGGGGTCCAGGGGCTTGAATGGTGGGAACAGAGATGGATGAAGAGATAATGAATTTGAAGAGCTAGAGTTGACATTCCTCGATAATGACTGAGAGGGTCCAGGATGTGTGTGGAGTTGGCAATGCCACCTTTGGAACCCGGAGGAGGAGTGGGTTTGGGGAAAGCGGATGATGAACCTGGGTGTGGACACCTGGATGACAGGTGAGGCCTGTTTACAGCAGCGGGATGATATTGTGTGCCATGGAGCTGACATTCAGGGGCCTGTGACAGTCATACGATGGGACACCGGTGGGGACCCAGCACCTGTGCTTGAAATGACCACATCCTTACGGCATGGTGATGAACGAGAAACTACAAAGCCAAGTGCGATTAAGGAGAGATCTGATTTGTGTTTCTTCTCCCTTGATCTGGGCCATGTTTTCATGGCCTAGAGAGAGAGAGGACCATCCTGAGGGTACAGACTTCCTGCTTTCCTTGGGCATGGAAAGGAGAGGGTGGCTGTAACTGCCTGTTCCCATGGCTGGCTCCCTCACTGAACTCTTTGCCGGTCAAGAAGCATGTCCGTTTCACCGTTGAATCCAGAGCACATGACAATACCTGCACTGGTAAGCACACCATAAATACCTGCTGAATGAACTGATGGCTGAGGGTGGAGCTTCCAGAAGGGAGGATGGTGGATACGTGGACCTACTCCCGACATCAGGAGAAAACCCTGGAGTTATGAGTGCAGGGGTCATCAGCACACAGTGGTCAGCACCCAGTACGTGTATATGAAATCAAATCTGCTCTGAATTCTTCCTGCAGATTTCTGGTCATGAGGGTGTCTGCCTGTTCCCAGCATCCCCTCCTCTCCCTACAAGGCCATGCCTTCCCTCTGGCATTGGCCAGCACTGGACTTCTAAAGGTAAAATCTGATTCCAGTTCCCTTGAGACAACAGATGAGTTTTTATGTCTCTTGTTTCTCCCCAGAAAGGCAACGTCAGGTGGAGAAAAGGACATAGATGTTGGAGGTGAGCAGATGTGGGATGGGACCTGGCTCCACCTCCACCAGCTAAGTCTTTGAATAGGTGTATTTACCACTCTGAGCCTTGGGTCTTCTCCTTGTAGAATGGGGATATGAACGATCACCTGTAGGCTTGGTAGCAAAGTGGGGAAGCATGCAGGGTCTGGAGTAGATGGTCCTTCCTCGACCTCAGGCAAGTGACTCCTAGCTCTGAGTTGGTTTCCTCAGTGGGAATGTTAACAGCAGCACCTTCATTGGTTATTTTGAGATTTTGATGAGTCTGTGCCCCACTGCTAGTCAATATCACTACGTGTCAGCTACTGTTACCATTTAGACCATTTAATGGGATTAGATGTGTAGATTCCATGGTACTTAGTAAGTGCCCAATAAATCATAGAATTCCCTCCTTATTATTAATGGTGAACGTTATCTTCTGATACAATTTACTGTCCACTCCCTTCACCAACACACCTAACCATACAAGGATTTATCAGTGCATGCCAAGGCTGTTGGAAAATTTAGAAGCCAAATTACTGCAGAATGTGGAAGGCTGCTGGGGACAGTGGAATATGCAGTAAACTTGGGGTGGGAGGAGCTGAATTCAAATCCCAATTCCACAACATCCTCCCTTCAAGATGCTTATCCTCTCACTTAAGGAGTTTTGCTCCTCTGAGGTGTCAGTCTCCTCACCTGTTAAATGGGGATAGTAATTCTTACCCCATAAAATGGTACAGGATGGTATAGACCTGGTTCTCCTGAAACAGACAGAGATGGAGGAGTCTTAGAGCACAAGGCATTTGTGCTGTAAAGATCAATGCCTTTGAACGGAAGAGGATGCAGCAGTCTAGGGTACAGGGAGAAGACACATTGTGATTCAGGTCCGGCAGAGCCTTGGTTAACATAGCAGGGGCCTGAGAGGAGGACGGTCCAGTGTTCTGAGTCAGCACGCCTAGGTCTTCACTCCCCTGCCCTGGTCAGTCACCATGGACACAGAGGGGAAGGGTGTGACCTCGGGTCAGACCCTGAACAAGCCGACAGCAGGGGATCTGCTGACCACCATCCCCACAACCCGGCAGCAAGTCCTGCCTTGAAGGGGGATCTGGGTGGCGCCTCTCCTTGTACACCACCCGAGGAGAGCTCTTGGCACAGGGTAGGTATCAGGTAAGGTCAGTGAATCTTAATCTACATGGATTGTGTTTTGGGAATATTAGCAACTGATATCGCCCTTTAGAGCCCCAAAGCTATTAAAACCATTGTCTGTTTATTCCCTACTGAGCGTCAGCCCAAGACCTATTAACGATCTCCATTCCCACGTCCAAGTACTGCTTCTCCCCCCCGGAAGACGTGGTTTTATGCCCTGGCTTATGTGCCAGAGAAGCTGTGTTCCACCCACTGCTCATCTCTGTTGGGCCCTGACGGTTTCAGTGGTCAAACCCTTCTTGGTAACAAACAACCTGGAATAAACCATGGAAGAGGGCAATGTGCAGTATTCCTTCACCCTAATCTCCACCACCACCACCACTACACACTCACCACACCACAAACTCCACAACATCCCACCGCAAATGAACCAGTGCCCCCAAGTCAAAAAACACAGCATTCGAAACTCACACCTCAAGCACGCCCACCCAACCTATAATCCCCCAAACAGACCCGGTTTGGGGTTCATCAAAAATACTAACTTTTTTCAAGAACAGTTCGGGTTTGAGAAAACCCCAAGCCAGTTTTGCCAAACCATTCGAATTATTTGGTTCATGCATAATTTAAAGGAAATTCAATCCATGTGTTACAGATTTGTTTGCCATTAGATCATCAGAGTAGTGCCATTCAAGGAACATTTTCTATCTTCAATGCTGTATCTGATGCAGATGCTTTCCAGACAACACAAAGTAGCAGTTCTTCTATTTTGGAGGGGGTGGTAGGACTGGGAATCATCCTTTTAGAAAAAGCACATGCATGTCAAGCTCTGGATCTAATTCCAAAAGGCTTACAGGCTTTCCCAAAGCCAGGTGAAGAGGCCAAACTCTAGAAGCCAGGGTTTGGAGAACAATATTTGTCTCAGAAAATCAAGGGGGAAATCACAGGAAAACAAGGTTTGAATTGTCATCCCACTGCTGACGAGGTGCATTACTCCAATCACAAAACACCTCTGCACCCACCTGTTCCCCCAGGGTCTCTGAGGTTGTTTCCTCATTTTTTTAATTATGGCTAATAATACCCTGTACAGCTGCTGTGAGGATTAAATACAGTAATGACAACCGTAAAGTGGTGTATGTCCATCAGTCAGGATTGGGAACATCCAACTCACATCAAAACATTTATGACTCTTCAGTGATGTCCTGGGACATCACCTGGTCAGCTCTCCTGGATCTGAACATCCTCCAGACTCCTCGGTCGCACTTTTGGAAGTCAGTTCCCCAGGTCACTCCTGAAAATGTCTGACCTCATCAATCATGTATTTTTAAAATAATATAACTTAGATTTTCTTATTATGAATGTAAAATCTGTTCCTTTTAGAAACAAAAATGACAAAAGATAAAAATTATCCAGCAGAAATTGAAAGTCTTCTACCGTTCTACCACCCAAAGAAACTGTTCATATTTTGATATATTTATAACGGGTGATATCAAGGCAAATATATCCTCCAAGATTCCCTGCTAAGCTCTGTGTCCAAATGAGGTCACAATCACTAAATTAACTGTCAGTTCCTCCATCTGCCAGTCTCCCTCAGTTATCCTAGGGAGCCCCTCAACATTAGAGCCCTCATGTTCTGTTATCCTGTGCCCACCACTCTGTGCCCTATTGAAAAACATCTCTAAGGCAGTGCCCACCTTTGTCACTGCTCTCCATATCAATGTCCACTGAGACAATGGTGACATCTGGGCCAAAAGCCCACCTCCTGATGCCCTTGAGAAAACCAAAGGGATCCTGAGTTTCCAGGTCCTTCTCTAGACCTGGGCCAGGGTACTGAGCAAAGAAGTGGGAAATGTTCTCTCCTCCACTCCTTGTCCCAACTTGCCATCTGGGGCTGCCACTGACCTGCCGAAGGTCACACAGAGTCCTTGAGCACAGCTTTATCAGCTTCTGCCTGAGGCCCCCTGTCTCACGAGAGCCCATGGGGCTGGCCAGGGGGCCGGCCAGGGGGCCGCAGGTACCTTGCTGCCTGCCCCATGCCCCTCCCCCCATTTCTTTCCCAAATCTCCCCTTTGATGTTTCCTTTCCTCCACTGAGATAAACTCATGCCATTAGACACTTGTTTAATGAGTTCGTTGAACACACAGAGACATGTCTAGGGGTTCGGGCTCAGCTGGGACACAGGGGCTTTTTATGAAATTGGAATCGTATTTCATATGCACATTTCTGCCTGTTATCAAAAATTCTTCTAAAACACGATTTTTTAATTTGTCGCTTAGTATAGTTGTATCTAGTTCCTTTACCACAATTTATTTACAAAAATACAATCGTATTTTTGGATTTTCAGGGCTTTTTTTGTGTGTTTATAAAAAGGGTTGCAATAAATGCTTTTTGTATATCTATGTTTTCATGTGGGCATTCAAGAGTCCAGTAATTCTATCAGTTCTCTCTGGGACTGGCAAGACATGGATCTTCCACATGGGTTGGCTTTCTAATTCAAAAGTGGGTTTTTTCAAAGGTCTATTCCACTTTTCCAGCTCTTAAAATGAAAATCAGAATTTTTTTAAATCTCTTATAACAAAATTTTATCTAAGAAGGAAAGACATGCCCTCAATGAATTGTCTGGTCAAGCCCTCATAACAAAGATTGCAAACTAGTGGCCCTTTGGCTGAATCTGGCTCAGAAATTGGTTTTGTTTGGACAAGATTACCCTTTGAAGTTAGATTTGAATCCTTTAGCCATGCACGCTCCAGTCTGCCCCATCACCACCACACCCCCATGTTTTACATTGTCTTTCCATTATGTTACAGGACTTGGCTCTCAAAGTCTTTTGAGTTGCCTGCCCCTACTTTATATCTCATCCAATTACTCTTGTCTTTCTCATTTAGACATCTAATTAATTAATCAGTTAATCAAGCTTTTCAGGTGTTTATTGAACCCTCCTGTGTGCTGACTTCTGTGTGTGGTACTTAGGACGCAGCTGTGAACAGCAGATCTGGGATTTCATGGAGTTTATATACAGGAGGGAAAGCCAGACAGTTAACACACAGACACACATATGCCTCGACAAACAAGAAAACATTGGGTAATGATAAGGGTTGTGATGAAAATAAAGCAGGGTGACATGCTAGAAAGACATGGAGAGGGGTGTGTGCCTTTAGAAAGGGAGCTTAGGGAGGGCTTCTCTAAGGATGTGACATGTAAACTGGGACCTGAATGATGAGAAGGAACCAGCTAGTGAAAACCTACAGCAGTGATTCTCAAACTTTGGTGACCATCACACTCACCTGAGGGCTGGTTGAAACAGAGACTCTGGGTCCCACCTTCAGAGTTTCCGAGTCAGAAGGTCTGGGGTGGGACCTGAAAATGTGTATTTCTAACAAGGTCCCAAGTGATGCTGATGTTGATGGTCCAGGGACCACACTTTGAGAACTATTGGACTAGAGAAGGTGTGTTCTCAGTAAAAGGAGCAAGTGGTACACAAGGTCTAAGGTACAAATGGGCTCAGTGAGTTGAAAGAATAGATGGAAGGTCGGTGTGACTGGGATGTGGTAGGCAGCAGGGAAAGAGGCGTGGTCAGAACACTGGGCAGTGGGCAGAGCAAAGAGGTCACTGGAGGCCGGGGTAAGGTAATGAGTTTGGATTTTATTCTAAGTGCAAAAAATAACCCTTTGGAGAAGTTTAAACAGTGAGTGCTATGTTCTGTAGAATGGGGAGAATAGTAGTACCAGCTTCATAATGTTGTTCTGAGGATTAAAAGAGTCAATGCATGTAGAGTGTTTATAATAATGCCTAGGACATAGAGAGTACTCAGTAAAAGTTAGGTATGATCACCACTATCATCCCCATCACCACCACTGTCATCACCACCATCTCCATCGCTGTCATCATTATTATCACCACTACCATCATCATCATCACCAGCATCTCCATCACCACCACCATCATCATCACCACCATTAACATCACCACTACCATCATCATCACTAACACCATCACTACCATCATTATCACCACCATCATCATCATCACCACCATCTCCACCACCATCATTATCATCACCATCATCATCATCACCACCATCTCCATCACCACCAGACGGTGACCCATCTGAAGCATGATTCAGGAAGGATACCTTTGTCACTGTGTAGATAATAGATGAGGTGAGGGTGGAATCAGGGAGACAAGTCAGAACTATTCCAGTTTTTCAGGTGAGAGATGATGGTGGCTAGGAAGGTGGCAGTGGAGACAGAAAACTGGACACATTCAGGATGTTTTGGAGGTAGAGCCGAGTGGACTTGCTAAGGAATTAGGTGTTCTGGTTGGGGACAAGTGATGGAAATCAGACTGAAGGATGACCCCTTCTCACCTAGGAATGTGGCAGGCTCTTGGGATATACAAAAATAACATAGATAGGTGAAGCTTCAAGCTCCACCGTCCTCCATTCCCTTCCCTCCTCTCCCTGTAATCCATCTCTTTTCCCCATGGGCCTTAGTCTCTAAATGATAGATTATACCAAAAAAAAAAAAAAAAACCCACCCAGAATGGCTGGAGATGAGGAAGACTGGGCCCAAAGCCTCACTTTCCCAAACCAGCACATTACCTTTCCCTGGGGCCACACACCCTGTCAAAGGCACGCGTAGAAACTCTGTTCTTGTTCCTCTCTTGTTTTCAAGCAGCACAGAGTCAGGCTCCTAGGGATGTGAGCAGGAGAAAGGTTTACCAGGCCCACCACCGGGTTCCCTAGGTGGTACAGGACAGAATGGCAGGAGCCCTTGCTCATGCGGGGACCATTACCAGCCTGTCTGAAAAACAGAGACAAACTTGGGGGGTTCTCTTTGCTCTTGCCAGCGATGCCCCAGAGAACATCCTTGTACCTGTTTCCTTAAGCATGCAGACTGGTGCTTCTCTATGGTAGGTGCTTAAAAGAGGAATTACTAGGCTACAGGGTGTGCCTATTTTTTATTTTCTACCTCTGAATGTTTTCCCGCAATTCCTGGCCATTGTCACCTTAGCAACAGCCCAGATTCCATCAGCACTAGGAGAATTCTGGGAGATAGCAACCCGGGTGATGGCTTCTCCGGCAAAGGATGCACACTCTCGTTTCAAAGGCTCTCTGATGGGATGCTGGGTTCCTGATCATTCCCTAGAGAGACTCTGACTTTGGCATCACTTAGGCCCAGTCCCTCTTCTACCTGGCTGGGTGATCCTAGATTGCTCCTTAACCCCCAAGAGCTTGGTTCTCTCCCCTGTAAAATGGAGATGGGAATCACTAGATCTGAGCCCAAGAGGGGCTAGAATGAGATCATGTGTGTAAAGAAATCATCAAAAGGTCAGGCACAGAGGAGACAATAGATTCTTCCTGCAAACTCTTAGAGAGGGCCTCCAGGGTACCAGGCCCAATGCTAGGCACTGGGACCACAGCAGTTGCCAGGACTCCAAGGCCCCTCCTTTTGTGGTCTTTATACTCGGGGCAGCTGCCTTTTCTTGCCTGCTAACAAGGTCAGTTAAGCATCATTTTCATGGGTTTTGATACCATCTTGCCTCCTCCCAGCTTGCACTCCCGATGAATGAGTGTGGGACTTCATATGAGCTTTGAAGAATATCTCTACGGAAAACTCTCATTGTAAATTAAATTTTATTGTCCACATTTATTGTTTCCTAATTCATTCACTTTTTATAACTCTTATGATGGCCAACCTAAAAATAATTTTTCTGATCTGTCTTTTCTTTCTTTATGATCCACCTGGAACTCTTCTTAGAGGGGTGTCACTCTTCTAATCTGTCAATTGCCTGTGATAATAGCTCACACTTACTGAGCGGGTACTAGAAGCCAGGCATGGTACTCAACCCTTTTTATTCATTCTCTCCTCCCCCGCCCCCTCTTTTACAGACAAGGAAATTGAAGCTGCAAGAGGTTATGTGAAAGACACAGATGTAGAGAATGGACTTGAGGACACGGGGCGGGGGGGAGGGTAAGCTGGGACGAAGTGAGAGAGTGGCATGGACATAAAGACACTACCAAACCTAAAATAGATAGCTAGTGGGAAGCAGCCACATAGCACAGGGAGATCAGCACAGTGCTTTGTGACCACCTAGAAGGGTGGGATAGGGAGGGTGGGAGGGAGACGCAAAAAGGAGGGGATATGGGGATATATGTATATGTATAGCTGATTCACTTTGTTATACAGCAGAAACTAACACACCATTGTAAAGCAATTATACTCCAATAAAGATGTTAAAAACAAAAGAGGTCATGTGACTGATCCAGGGTCACAGGAATTCAAATCCCAGCAGGCTGCTTTTAGAATAGGCACTCTTAACCATGATTGGCCACAGCCTACTGGATGGAGTGCAAGTTATAAGTAATTCTTTTCTTTTGTAGCAGCTCCGTCGACATACCCCCTTTAAACTGTACTGTGCAATTCGATGGCTTTTGGTATATTCACCATGCTTTTAGTGCGTCCACCAGCACAGCCAATTTGACAACACTTTCATTTCCCCAAGACAGAAACTTTGCGCTTCGTAGGTATCACTCTCCCAATCTCCTCATCACTCGCTGCCCCTGATAATCACTACTTTACTCTCTGTCTGCATGGATTTTTCTGTTGTGGCCTTTCCCATAAATGGAATTGTGCAATATGTGATCCTTTGTTGGTTGCTTTCACGTAGCGTAATGCTTTCAAGGTGCATCCGTGTTGTTGCCGGTATCAGTATTTCACCCCTTTTTAGGCTGAATAATATTTCACTATATGGCCATACCACACTGTGTTGATTCATTTGTTTGTTGGTAGACATTGGGGTTGTTTTCACTTTTTGTCTCTTATGAATAAAGCTGCTATGAACATTCCTGTACAAGTTTTCATTGGGACATATGTTTTCATTTCTATTGGGTAGATACCTAGGAGCAGAATTGCCAGGTCATGTGTTAACTCTATATTTAACTTTCTTTTTAGAAATGACCAGACGGTGTTTCCAAAGTGGCTGCACCATTTTTCAATCTCACCAGCAGTATATAAAGGTTCCAGTTTCTGCACAACCTCACCAACATTTTGTTATTATCTATCTTTTGATTATAGCCGTACTAGTAGATAGACAGTGGTATCTTGTGGTCTCCTGGGTACCTAGCATGGGGCCTGGTACCTGGGAGGCCTTCCCTAAGAGTGGTATTTTTGATGATTAATGATGTTGACCATCTTTTCATGTGCTATTGACCATTTGTGCATCTTCTTTGAGAAATGTCTATTCAGATCTTTTGTCCATTTTAAGTTATTTGTTATTTTTCTTTTTATCATTGAGTTATAATAGTTCTTTATAGTCTAGATAATAATCCCTTATCAGATACATGATTTGCAAAAATTTTCTCCCATTCCATGGGTTGTCTTTTCACTTTCTTGATGGTGTCCTTTGAAGCACAATTTTTAAAATTTTGACCATATCCAGTTTATCTATTTTTTCTTCTGTTGCTTGTGCTTTTGATGTCATTTCTATCTTTTCATTTTTTTCCCTTTGTTTTTAGGCACATTTTCCCCTTCCTGCTTTCACCTCCTACTCATCCTTTGGGAACTCAGTGTCAAAATCCCTCCTCCAAGCAACCCTGTCTGGTCTCCAAGACAGAGCTAGGGCTCTCCTCATGACCGCACAACCCCCTGCACCACCCCTGTTGTACTTTCCTGTCCACTTGCCTGTCTCTCCCGATAGACTGGAGTTCCTCGAGGAAAGGACTGTGTTTTCTTTTCTGCTGAGTCCCAGGCCTGGGACAGAGTAGCTCTCAATAGTATTGAAAGAAAGAAGGAAGAAAAAATATAAAGAACAGCCTGAGCAGAGTGTGGGAACCAGACAGGACAGAATGTGCCTGGGGATGAGAGAGGAGCAGAGCCCTTTAGCTAGATGGTCATATTGGTCCAGATCCCTGAATTGAGTTAAAAATTAGGCACATGGGGCTTCCCTGGTGGCGCAGTGGTTGGGAATCTGCCTGCTAATGCAGGGGACACGGGTTCGAGCCCTGGTCTGGGAAGATCCCACATGCCGGGGAGCAACTAGGCCTGTGAGCCACAACTACTGAGCCTGCGCGTCTGGAGCCTGTGCTCCGCAACAAGAGAGGGCACGACAGTGAGAGGCCTGTGCACCGCGATGAAGAGCGGCCCCCGCTCGCCGCAACTAGAGAAAGCCCTCGCACAGAAACGAAAACCCAACACAGCCAAAAATTGATTAATTAATTAAAGTACCCTTAATTTAAAAAAAAATTAGGTACATGATGGTTATTAATTCCCTTTGTTCTATTCTCTCTTCATTTCCGCACTCCATAAACATTTTAAACTCTATAAGCTGTTAATGAAGAACAAATAACATGGGTAACTGCATAATCTCAGCCTCCGAGTCACCTCTGGCCCGGCCCCAAGGTCCTGTGAACTAGTCATTTTCAGGCCATTTGGAAGCTGGAGCCCCAGGAAAGACATTAGATAAAATGGGGCATTTTGCTAGGGAACAGTTTTGGGTTGCTCATTTTTTACAACACAGTTTTGGAAATACTCTGGCCTGCTTTGATATCTGTATTTTTCTAAATCTTTGTGCCCCAAAACAGTTGGCTGAAAACAAACCAGCTACTATTTGCACACCTCCTGCCTATGATTTGCCAAAACTACCTCCGTATGTCACACTATATTTAACAATCTTACAAAAGAGTGAAAAACTGAATCCGAGCATTCTTTAAACAAATTAAACTTTCATGACATCAAGACGCTCCCCTAGATCAGATCAATAGTCCAGGGTGTTGGACAGACACAAGCATCTTGCGACAAACTACTTCAAAGAAAGCCATGAGTGTCCTTATAAAACTGAAATCCCACGGAATTCATCCAAGCCTGCTGCTTCTTTCACGGATCTGAGTCATTTCAGTTGACAATTGAGTATGTTTGTGCTAATTAACTAAATATTAGCTATTTCTTAATTGCATTTACTATTTTTTTTTAAGAACAAGTGTATCTAGGGGAAAATACTTAACAAAATATGTTTGCTCTGGTCAAATCTGATCTGCACAGACTGTTAATCCTGGACAGAGACACAAACATCCGTGGCCAGATCTCTGTAGAAATCAGCACAACTCTCTCTATAGAGATGGGGCTGTTGAAATTGCATACAGGGTCCACTAGTATTTTTTCTCCAACGGCAATATAATCACCATCAATCCTTTCTTTTCATAAAGACTCTTCACTGACCTCGTTTCACAGAATGGCCTTTTAAAACTAGAAGGAATTGTTTGAGGCATTGAACTCCAGTGCCCACCAATGACCTTGTTCTCCCCTTTTCAGTGCCCACATCTGAGCCCTGTCTTGGAGCCAGGCTTCTCGTCTATGGTATGATGTGCCCCCTTTCTGGATAATCCTTGCTCTCTTTCCCATCTGCCAGTCCAAGGGATAGAAATCTGAGGACCCAGAGGAAGATGCACCAGGATGGAAGGAGCCTGGGTCCCTGAGAGACTCTGTGGAGGAGGTGATTGTGAGCGGCTGAGTCCAGGTTGAATCGTTACGGTAGATGACACTATTCACTCCGCCTAAAAGCCTGTCGTGCCTGTGAGTGACTTACGTGTACGGATTTATCCATCCTTACGAGCCTTTTCATCCTCACGTTACAGATGAGGAAGTTGAAGCACAGGGAGGTTAAGTGACATGCCCAGGTTCTCACAGCTGGGACAGGGCAGAGTTCAGCCCCAGGTGGTCTGGCCTCAGAGCGTGCCCTTCACAGCACTCTGGAGATTGGCAATAAAGAACTGCACCCTTTCTCTATTTCTTTGGGAGGATCCACCCCTCCCCCTTCTGCCTTCACTCTCTCTTCCTTACTGACTTGTTTTTCCATATTTACTAAATGTCTACTGTGTGCAAGGAACTGGACCATGTCGTAGCCTGAGGCTGTTATGATGAATAGGACGTGGTCCCTGCCTCATAACAGTCACGGCCTTGTGGGGAGAGAGACACGAGGATGGATAATTACCATGTTGTGTGATGAGTGCTCTGATAGGATAAGCAAAGATGGCTGTGAGGGCACAGGTAAGGGATGCAGTGACTCACATCCGGCTGGGGCCATGCAGAGGTGCTAGGTCTGGGAAGGGGTAAGACTTAAACTGGATCTTGCGGGCAAAGGGAAGATGGCAAGGCCAAGGAGGTGGGGAAAGGCATTCCGGGTGGAGGGTACACCTTAAGCAAGGGTGTGGAGGCATAAAATGCTATGTAAAACTTGCAGGCCTGGAGAGGATTCAGAGGAGGAGAGGGCAAGGAGGATGGAGAGGTAGGAAGGAGCTGGGGCATGATGTGGTGAGATTAACTTCTCAGAGAGCTGCTCCTGGAGTGGCCCGGCATCCAGGGGACTGGACCGGTGATCAGGAGACGGGTGCTGATGTAGAACCAGCAGTGCCTCCAAGATCCCAGCTCCCCCTGTCACCTGATCCAGGCAGCTAGGCAACTTCCCATCCTGTTATCATGAACCGGGCACCAAGCAGTTTATCTCTTCTCTTCAAGAGCCTTCTAAAAACAGACTGAGGGGATGTAACAACTTCAGAGGGCGACGACCCCATCAAGCTTCAGACAGCCTCTCCAAGGTGGCTCATCTCCCTTGGCAGAACGGGGCCAGGAAGCTGGCAGTATCCTAGTAACTGCTATCAGGGAACATTTAAAAATAAAGCCTTCTCCAAGAAAAGAGAGCTGTCTCCACACTCCAAGAGCCCAGTCCTCGGGATCCAAGCCACCTCGAGTAGCTCCTACTTCAATTTAGAATCTGAAGGCCAAGGTTACGTGTTTGGAGATCGGCTTCTAAGTCCACAGAATGGATAGGGGTTGTGTGATCACCTTCAAGGAGTTCCACCAAAGGATAGGGAGCCTGGTGGCTTCAAGAAGCAGTGTTCCCTGATCAACTCAGAAATGATTCATTTTCTGTAAGCCTCAGAATCCATGAATATCAGATCTGGAAGGGAGGTCAGAAAACAGTTGTATTCTACCGGAGGTGAATTCAGGCTGCTCAGGGCTTGCCCATCCTGGAATCTTCTATGGAGAACCTCCTTGCCAGGTTTTTTATGCCTGAAATTGCGGGGTTTTCTGCCCTGCGCAGTGGAATCCACCCTGGGTGTCTCCGATTAGTTTTGGGTAACTGGATATTGAGTAGATGTGGAAGGGCCCCTGGAGCTGGGCCAGCAGAGTTTACCTCTCAGCTCAGACTCTGAGTGTCTTCTTGTGCCGTGTAACTGGGCAGGTTAGCTCCTCTCCCTGCACCTCTCTTTCTTCCTCTGTGCCAAAGAGAAAATAACATTGCCTCATCCTACTGTCATTCGGAGAATGAAATGCGATATGGTCTGTGAAATGACCCAGCTGAATGCCTGCATGTAAATGTAAGGTTTTTCCTCTCATTCGTGGAACGCAATTGTATCTTGCGGGCCTCACGTTTAAGTCGATCTGTAATTCTTTTTAAACTCAGCACTGACAGGGTACTGAACTATATTCAGAATACATTTTCATCCCACGTGGGTCTCATGCACACCTCCCTGCAGCTGTGTGATGTTGGCAGGGCAGTGTGTGGTCTTTATTTTAGGGAGCAAGAGATTGAGGTTCTCACAGGGTGCTTTCTTTGCCTAAGTCAATGGCTTGGGCCGGGTCTGCTGTTACTATTGTTGTTGGGTTTTTTCCCCTTCTTATTTGTAATGGATTCAGAAGAGCTGTTTGTCAGAGAACATTCCCTCCTAAGTGGATGCTGGGTGCTGTCTACTGAATTCACACACATCATCACGTCTAGGGGATCTGGGGGAATCCAGGCCCACAGGTCCAGGACTCCACAGGTTCGTCACTGCTTCCCTCTCTGTCTTGGGTTCAGTTTCAATTGTCAGCAAAGCTCTCTTATCTCCCCAGTGTGTCTGGAAGAAGAGGGTCATCCCATCTGTCCCTACAGACAGAAACCAAGGCCAGGAATAGAATCCGGTGTTTCCCGGAATGGCCAGCTCGAATCAAATTTAGCACATGGGAAGAGTCAGTCAGAGGGTATAAAACAGGCTCTTTTCCTATTCCTCACACAATTGTGCCTCGAGGGGCACAATTTGAAAGTGGGTTGAGGGTAGATGCATGCAATCAGGTAATCAATTGCTACTCAAGAGAATAACAGAAAGTACCGACTTCATGGAGAAAGAGGCATTGTACAAATTATTTGGTGATTAGGAGACATTTTCTCTTCCTCTTTATGACTTGAGACTCCATTTTCTCTGAGGATCCATGTTTGCTCACGGGGTTCACGTGTATGCATGTGGATGGGTGCATTTGCGTGTGGATATGTACACACATATACTAGTAGCTCATGCTCAAGACAACTTAGGTCCATCCATGCTGTCTACTAAGTGAGGTAAGGCAGACAGAGAAAGACAAATATCATATGATATTGCTTATATGTGGAATCTAAAAAAAAAGATGCAAATGAACTTATGTACAAAACAGAAATAGACCCACAGGCGTGGAAAACAAACTCATGGTTACCAAAGGGGAAAGGAGGGGGGAAGGATAAATTGGGAGTTTGGGATTAATATATACACACTACTATATATAAAATATAATACATAAACAACAAGGACCTACTGTATAACACAGGGAAATATACTCAATATTTTGTAATAACCTACAAGGGAAAAGAATCTGAAAAAATACATATATATGTATGTATAACTGAATCACTTTGCTGTACACCTGAAAGTAACACAACATTGTAAATCAACTATACTTCAATAAAAAATAAATCAATTAACAACAACAAAAAGAAGACAAGTTACCCTCTGAACAATGGGCAAGTAGAAGGGAGGCCCGAAACCCATGGGGAGGAAGACCAGAAGGGCTTTGAATGGTGACCTCAGGCCCAACTTGACCCATGCCTTGCCACATTGAGGATCAGAGACCTGCTCTTCCTAAGAAGCCCTGCATTTACTTATCTTTGGAAGCCATGGAGAGGGAGATTTTCCTAAAGAGGAGACCATATTCAGGGGTGGCAACAGGTCATCAGAGGTAAATGAGAAGTGTCGGGGAAACACATAGATGGCGTGCTGGAGAACAGATAGAAAAAGGATCCTTCCCAAGATCAATTAGGACACTGGTTTTCAAACCATAGAACAAAACTGCTAAGGTAGTGAAATCAGTTCCGTGGCTCATGACAGCTTTAAATTAAAGGAAAAATAGTAATGAAAGAAAGAAACAATAAATTAGAATGTATTGAATGAAATAAGGGTGACTTCTCTCCTTGAAACTTTTGTTTGACACAAACTATATTTTGAAAACCCGTAACTAAAAGAAGCTGACCCTTGAAAGAGAATAAGGTAGATGTATGAGTGATATCAAGGCAATGAGTCCAATGATATTGTTATTTTGGAAAGTGACTGGCCGTTTAAGCATTTACATATGTGTTTCTCTTTAAAAGTCTTTGATTCAATAATTGAGAGTCTACATGTTCTGGAACCTGTGGTAGGATGCGAGCTAAATAAAATACAGCCCATGACCTAGAGGAGCTCACTATTTGCTGAGGAAGACTGACTTGGAAACAGATGTAACAGGAAGAGCAATAATTATTGCATGAGTATTCATGAAGTTTCACTTTTTCCCATGACTGTCATGGGAAAGATCTTTGCTTGTTGAGTCAGCATGCAGAGACTGGCTAAGGGAGAGTGTAGAGAAAATAAAATAAGCCAGAGATACTAAGTTGATCTATATAAAATAGAGCTGAGAGAAAGATAAGGAGCATATTCACTTACTACAAAACTGCCCGGAGCACCATTCACATCATATTCTATGAAAGTAGCATCCTTAGACACACTACTCTGAAGACTAGAGCAGGAATGGTGCCCTTGATGTGTGCAACTTGGGGGCCCTGACGAAGAGGCAGAAATAAACATATAAGTTAGAGGTCGGGGTTGGCTTCAGGGAGTTAGAATTTGAGAGGGAGAAAGAATGAGTGAGTTAGTTTTAAAACAACTGTTGACAGGAGGATATTGAGAGAGCCAACAACTGGGAGAGAATTTCTAAGGTGTGTGCTAGTAAGAATCCCTCCTCCTCTTTGCTATTTCCATAGGGGAGCTCAACAAAGACTTTTAATACTTTTCATCACTTGCAGATTGCAAGACTCTGCCTTTTGAGGACCTGAACCTATGTTGAAATTGGACCAGTGTATCCCCCGAGAGAGGTTTTCTTGAGTTGTACAAGCCATCATGGAATCACAGTTTAGTATGTTGAGGGTTGGAGACAGAACAATGGCGTTTGAAAACACCGATGGAGAACCAATTATTTTATCCTACCTGGATGGGAGGGATGTGTTGGGGTAGAGAAAGCAGAAGCTCCTTGAGCTAAGTCCTAAAAAAGTAAGAGGAAATTAACCTGGTTACACAGGTGAAAAAAAATTCCGGGCAGAAAGAACAGGATGGAAAATATGAAAGCTCTGATGTGTTTAGGAATTGGGATGGCTTGCCAAAGCTGGGTGATTGGGAAAGTAAAGGAAAGTGGAGATTATTCTATAAAGTTAATTTATTAACAAATCTTTTAAACGATTTGTTAAATGCTTAAACTGGAGGAAAATGGGAACCAGTGAACAACTCTACAACAAGTGGTAGAGTCAGATTTTCATTTCTGAATGACCAGCAATTGCAGTGTGGGGAATGGATAAAACGAAGCATGATAAAGACAAGACGACAAGTCTAGAGTTTGCTACAACACCTCCATGAAAGGTGAGGGAGTGTAAACTAAGAGGGCTGCAATTGGAATGTCAATAAGATATTGGACTGGAGAGTCATCGAGGATGCTTTTAAATGCGGCTTTGAGGGAGAGGGAAGAATCAGGATGATCAAAGTTTCTCACTGGCATGGTGGAGAGCGTACTGAACCATTATGACAACACTTGACACGAGCAAGCTTCGGAGAGAAGATGGTAAGTTTCATTCTGGACATGTTTTGAATCTGGTTTGGTGGCTAGGAAGGAATTAGCTGGGCTGGCTTTTCTGATTTTCCAGCAAAAGTGCCTCCACTTCACACCATACTCCACACTATCACACCCCTGTGGTCTCAGAAACTGTCCAATCTCCCTGCCACCTCTGTGCTTTCACTCACTGTTCTCTCTTCCTGGAGGGCTCTTCTCACCTTTGTCCACCTGGCAAACTCCTACTAATCTTGCACACTCCACATGATGGAGTTCCTTAACTAACCACTATCCACTCCCCCAGTCAAGGTTGGCTTCACTCTCTTTCCAGAAAAAACCTTGGTTGCCCAATTTTTTGTGTTTAACATTAGCCCAACACTTACCACATATGTTGTGTTGGCTGATCTCCCTGTCTGTCTCATCCATAAGACTGTTTAGTCTCTGAAAGCAGGAATCAGACATTCCTTGAATCCAGAAAAAGACCTGGGGCAGAATAGATGCTGAACCCTTGTGGAATGAATGAATGAGTGAATAAATGAATGAGTAATAGAATTTTGGGCTGTCTTTGCTGGGGTTCAGACTAACTAATTAATTTTTCTTTCCACAGCTGCTCTGCTCCTGACCTTTTCCCAAGTAACTATTTACACTTATTCATGTGGGGGGGGGAGCTTTGGGGACACTAAGAAATGAACATTTTTGTTAGGAGACGGGCCAGGAGAATAAGGTGGATAAGGGTAAAGCAGTGTTTGCTTTCCCCCGGGCTTCTCTGTACTGGCTTAGAGACCTTTGGGAGGAAGGTCATAAAAGAAACTGAAAGATGTATTCCAGAAATATTCTGTGCAACTCTGGGTTCAAGCAGAACTGCTTTGGAGTCCAGCTGACCAAATGTGTTGGGGTGTTGACGAAGGGTGCCCCACACCTCTGCACAGAAACCACCAGCACTCCAGCACCCCATGGACTGGAAACCCTGGGAGTTTCCATAGATGACCTCCTTGGAGTGAACGTTCATGTTCTCCTGACGCACGAGAGCCATGGGGAGACTCTACCAGGTAGTTTTAGGTGGTGGATAGGAACTGGTGGGAACAGAGAAAAGAGAGGAAGAAGGGAGGGCCTGTTATTTAGTGACTGTCACTGACACCACATGAGTGTCAGTGACAGTCACTGGGAACTCCCAGAAATAACAGCCAACCACTTCCAAGATTCCCATGACGCCATAATATCACAGTAACTAGGAACTTTGTAGACAAAGGTTGATGACGTGTGGGATATTAAAATTAATTTAACCTGTTTCTTTTTACTTTGTGGCTACAAGAAAATTAAAAATTATAAATGTGACCAGTATTATATTTCTATTGCATTGTTCTACTATAGACTATTATGTAACCATTAAATGAGTGAAGTCCATCTATAGGTACTGTCAAGGATGATCTCTAATATAAATGTACTGTTAAGTGAAGAAAGCAAGTTGTATCGCTAAATGCATAATCCAATTTATAAAAATATTTTTTAAACTACGTATACATTGCAAAGAGAAATATAAGGAGAAGTATCTGAAAAGGTCCCTGGAGGATGGGACCAAATGTTGTACCCAAATGGAACAACTGAGCTGAGACTCTTGAAAGACATGAACAGGGTTAGAAGAAACCAGTGGAATGGTAAACCATCCTGGGAAGGGGTATGGCCTTGGGGAAAGGAGGATGTCGAAATTTGATATTTTTCTGTACTTATTTCTGCAGATTTTAAGAAAATAAGCACTATGCATTCTGTAACTTCTTAAATAGAAATTGATTATGGGACAGATCATCATTGCTGATGGGCTGACACGGGTTCTGGAATCTTCAACAGGACCATGTCAACTGTTGGCCCATCTCACTGGACTCCCAAGCTCTGCCTTCTCTAGAGCATTATTCCATGGAGGCAGCTCCCTGCCCTGTTTGATAAATGCATTGTCAATAGCTCAAGCCAACTGAAATAATAATGGGAGAAACGTCTGCTTCTGCCAAGAACTGAGAACTGGAATGACGCTGGTGAGTATTTCCTGAAGCCAAAGGAAGGTTTCCTATAATTAGAAGCAATTTGCTAGAAAGTTTACCAGGCTCTTCCAAAGCATACAATATGGCAAATTGTTAAAGCTTTCTTTATTTTTCCTTTCCTTTCATGACACACTGCAGATGGAGAGCATGGAATACTCCCTTTTCCTGGGCTGGGGCTGTTATTTTAGAGGATCATGTCTTTGCCGAGTCAGTGGAGTAAGAAGAAGAAAACCGACTTTTGTATCATTGTGGGAAATGGGAGTGAATTCAGAATCATATTCTAAACATTTTGAAGCCTTTTCCAACTGTCTCCACTGAGAGACTTCAGGTTTAGTCAAGCAGGATCTAGCAAGTGAAATATACACCAAGACCAAACTCACTGAATTCCCATTGCAGTGTGTAAGAAAATAGGAAACTCAGAATGCAGTTACACAAAGACCAGAGGTGCAGAGATGGGTATACTAACATCTACTGAGCACCTACCTAGTATTTCCCCAGCATTGCACCAGGCAACTTGCCCGTTCCCTGCAGTGCAGCCCTCATCATCGCCCACAGCCGACCCCCAAGCCCAACAGTCCTGTTGTAGGTACTATCACTAGCCTCTATTTATAGATGAAACTGAGACCCAGCAAGGCTAAGAAATTTTCCCAGGATTTTTTTCCCAGGATCAGAGGTAAAGCTAGGTCACAATGCAAGTCTTGTCTGACTCCTAAACCAGTGTTCTTTCCTCTACACCCATCTATCCTACTTTTGGAGCCAGTCTTAAACCGATGGAAGGCTGGCTCTTAATACCCGGGCTGCCTCTATAGGATTCACAGGTCCTCCTAACCTGTGACTCTATAGGATTCACAGGTCTCTAACAGAGGGAGTAGGAACAGGCTTCCCTCTTCCCTGGTCCAGGAGCAGTAGCTCTACAGCACTTGGAACAGCCGTCTACCTTATCCAGCTTTAGCTGTCCACTTTATTCTATGACACAAGAAGTTATGCAGCCAAGCAGTTCTGAGTGGGCTCTGACTCAGGACGCAGCTGTCCTCAGCCCTCCTTTCTAACCTCAGGCACGTTGTGTTCCAGAACACTGGCAAGATTGCCTCCTCAATCCTGATTTACTCTAGTCTCTTGGAGGGAGAATGGAGGTGGGCGCTGGGGGACAGGCAGCGTGTGTGTAAATTATGGCTCGAATGAGAGGTGGATTAGATCAGAAGAAGTCCTGGATGCAAAGGAAATAAAATTAATTAATTAGCACATCCATCCATCCATCCATCACCCATTGATCCATCCATACGTCACTCATCCATCCATCCATTCAACCATCTACCCATCCATTCATCTGTCCATCCATCCATCCATCTACCCATCCATTCATCTGTCCATCCATCCATCCATCCATCCATCCATCTACCCATCCATTCATCTGTCCATCCATCCCCCATCCATCCATCCATCCATCCATCTACCCATCTATTCATCCATCCATCCATCCATCCATCCATCCCCCATCCATCCATCACCCTTCCATTCAATTATTCAACTAGTGCTATATCTGAGACAGAACAAATGAAAAGAGATTGTGTTAGGGTGGTGGGATCTTTACTTTCACATTTTAATCAAAATTTTTAATGTTTTTAAAAATTTGGCTGAAGCTTTAAAGAAACTGAGGGAGATCAGTAGAAAAAGCATGGAGACAGAGAAAGACAAATATTGCACCATCTCACTTATATGTCGAATCTAAAAAAGTCAAACTCCTAGATGTAGAGAGCAGAATGGTGATTGCCAGGAGCTGGGGCGGGGGTGTGGAGGTGTTGGTCAAAGAGTATAAACTTTCCATTGTAAGCTGAATAAGTTCTGGAGGTCTGAGGTACAGCATGGTGACGATAGATAATAATAAACTATTGTATATTTGAAATTTGCTTAGAGAGTAGATCTTAAATGTTCTTAGCACCCACCAAAAAAATGTAACTACGTGAGGTGATGGAAAGGTTAATTAGCTGGATTGGGGGCATCATTTCACAATGGATTCATATATCAAAACATCATGTTGGGCTTCCCTGGTGGCGCAGTGGTTGAGAGTCCGCCTGCCGATGCAGGGGACACGGGTTCGTGCCCCGGTCTGGGAGGATCCCACGTGCCGCGGAGCGGCTGGGCCCGTGAGCCATGGCCACTGAGCCTGCGCATCCGGAGCCTGTGCTCCGCAACGGGAGAGGCCACAACAGTGAGAGGCCCGCGTACCGCAAAAACAAAAAACAAACAAAAAAACGCATCATGTTGTACATCTTAAATATATATAATATTATCTATAAATCATACCTCAGTAAAGCTGAAGAAAAAAGGCAAAAGCTTGGGCTTTGGCAATAGAGAGGCATGAAGTCTAACTCTGTCTCTGCCCTTTACCAGGTTACCAGCAAACCTTGACCATCGTTCTCAGCTTGGTTCCTGGTCTGCCTTATGAAGGAACCAATCTTCATTTCCTTGGTTATGGTGAGGAATGAATGGTGTACCTGGACCAGAAAGTGCTTGGCCAGGGCTACACATAGGAGGATTTAGGGCACATTGGCTGAATAGATGAAGAAGCAGGGGCCTGCATTATGGTTTATGGGGCCTCTGTTACCCTGAGTGACAAATCCTAATTGGTTCTGTAACCAAAAGATGCCTTTTCTGGGGGTGGATTAGGTAACAAGTGGATTACGCACTGGATGGAGATTGTTAGAAGCTGGCCTTTTGGAGCGCAAGAGGGGAAGGGGAAGGATGGTATTCCAACGCCTTGCCTTAAACCTCTTTATCAAAGTGGGCACATTTTCAGCCTGATTTGCCTTTGAAACTCAGCAAGTTCACTTGACCCGGGGGTTAAGTGCTTCTGAGGCCCCAGCTGAACACTTTGTCCTGCGAATGGAAAAGTTGAGCAGGCTTTGCCTTCCTGCCAGAGGCTTCATTTGCTTATAAGATCTCCTACCCTTTGACAGGCTGGAGAGTGGCCTCTTCGGGTGCACGGGCAAGGACACCTCTCCAGGATTTTGCCGAGCCTCTCGGCCAGGAGGGTAGGATCCATATCTCCCCTTTGTTCATACCCCTCCAACTGACAGGCACTTAGTAGGTCCCCAGCACAGCCTTTCAGAGGCAGAGTGATGGTGTCAAAAGGCCTTGGCATTCGATTTCAGGTAAGAAGGCCTTGGGGTGACCTGGGGTCACATGGAGGCCTTGATGATTTCTAAGGGTTATTTCACCTCTCAGAGTCTCATTTTCTCAGCTGTGAAATGAGCCCATAATTCCTCCTTCTCATGATTGTTGGGAGGACTTAAATTAGATCTCGCATTTGAAAAGTACCTTCGAAAGTAAGGGCTTATTAAGTCTTCCTTTCTCTTTGCCCTTCTTCCTTCTCTTCTTTCTTCCTCACTTTCTGGACTTCAGACTCCACACCTATAAAAGAGGGTGGATCACACGGCCCATTTCCCTGGGTCATCGTAAATGACGATGAAAGCGTTACTTAGCACTGGACACATCTATCAAATCTGAATTGAAAGAAAACATTTCAAAGCACAAAAATCATTTGATTCTCCTGCCAGAGAGGATTGAGTCCATTCCCCACCTACCTCAGCTCAGAGAGGCCAGAGGCCCAGGGATGTAGTGCTTTCTTGGCAAGAAAAGGACAAAGCCCCTGCAGAATGAAGAAAATTTGAACACACCTTTCCAGATTATTATATCAAGTGAGAAATGGTTTCAGCTGAAGCTGTCTGAATAAATTACTGGCAGTCAGAGGGGGAGGAAATTGAGCTGTGAATGCATTTATTTAATATATTTATATGTCAAACTTAGCTCCTGCTCTGTATATTTTTGTGGCTTTTAGACATAAGATATTTTACCAGATTCTCCTTCCCTCAGGAGGCAGTTGTGCAGGTTAGGAAAAGGTCCCAGACAAATCTCCAAGTGAGATATAAATTCTTCCCTCTTCCACAATTTTTTGTAAGGAAAAAAAAAAAGACCCTTTACAGTGAGGTACACATTTGGGGACATAATTCTTGAACTTGAATTGGAAAATATTCGAATGCAGCCTTAGGACGCTCTTCTTCTCTCTCTACTTGGTACACTCATACATATACGTCAAAGCCTGGATCAAAGTTGTTGTGTTTTATGAACCCTCCTGACCTGCTGCTAATGGTAGTGGACCCTTCAGCTGTGCTTGGCCCACCCTTTATAGATCTCTCTGTCAAAGCACATGATACCCTGTATATTTCCTTGTCTATGTCTCACTAGAGGTTATGAGCTCCTAGAGGTCAGGAGCCACTTCTGATCTACGTTGGGGCCATGGAAGCCAGTACAGGTCTGCCATGTAGCAGGTGCTTAGCTGATGGCTTAACGAGCGATGTACCTGCTTTCACTGTAATAGACAAGCGAACACAAGTTTATGGAGAAACGTGGGCAGGAGATTGTGCTGAAGAAGAGTATATGGGCCAAGAGGTAGCTCACAGTATTTCCTGAAAGGTCACCAGTGACTAGTTTTACTGGCCAAACAATATTAAGAAACAACTTATTAGTTAGTGCGGAGGTTGATCCTATTGGGTGTGAAGTCAGCAAGTAAGTTAAGAGCAGGGAAGGTCAACACTGCCCTCAAAGATCCCTTAAATCCCCATAAATAACAATAAAAAATGTCTTTGTATATCCAACCTCATAGATGATTTTCTCCATCCATCTGCTTTTGTGTTCATGGCCCTCACTTTACCCTTTAGTTTTCTGTTTGAAGAAGTAGGATTCCATCACCTCTCAAGAACGTTGTCTTCAGAAAACTGGATTCCACTTGATTGTGGCAGCTGAGAAAATCTGATGTCACCCCACATTCTTTCCATTAGTTTTGGGCACATACATAGACCATGTCAGGTGAGAGAACTTATTCATGGAGGGGAAGGCGTGCGCTAAGTACTCTATGATCTTATGCCACTGGGTCAGGTTTTGAGCAGCATTTCATAGTTATTTATTTATCTTTTTATATAAAAGTACTGTTTAACACTCTAATTCATTAAAATGTATACATATCCCATAATGTATATGTACATATCACTAGCATTTGCAAGTGACAGAACCTCTCAAAAAGTAGCCTAAGAGTAAGAGGGGAATTTGTCTCATTTCATCAAACGTCAAAAAGTGCAAGGGTTCAGTGAACCTTGGGATGGCTGGATGTCCTCTCTCTCTCTCTTTTTCTCTTTCTCTCTCTTTCTTTTTCTCTTTCTCTCCACATCCCCTCTCCTGCAGGAGACGGGCCTTCCACATGTGCTGGGAAACACAGTTGCTGCCCATCATAGATTCACAATTTTCCAGCTCTGTGACTGGAAGAACAAAGAAAACTCTTCTTCCACATGATTCCAGGAGAAAATTCCCAGGGAATAACTTCGATTGCGTCAGCTTAGGTGACACTCCTCCCTAAGAGGGTGGATGATTGGGTCCTGGACAGACACAATATTAGCCATGACAGTGTGTTATCTGGTAGGCTTCCTGTGAATGGAAAAGCTGAGCGGGAGGATCTGTATTTTTAAAAATTTCCCATGTGACTCTAATGTTCACACTCAATTTGGAAACACTGATCTATATTTATTAAATATGTTATATGGGTACAAAACACCCAGTGATATATTTGAAGATCCCAAGATGGCTGAAATAAATGAGCTGCTGTCTACCCTCCACTACTACTTAGCTGTCTACATTGTGCCAAGTTGAAGGATATGCGGACAAATGAGATTTGGACTCCATAATTAAGGAGCTACTATTTAGTGAGAGATACAGATACAAACAAAAAGTGACAATTGGGGATACAGACTTTGTTATCTAAGTGCACGTGGAAGGAAGCACTAATATACTTGGAATAATTTGGGATGTCTTTCTTGAGGAGGGGACATTTGGACTGGGCCTTGAGGGATGAATAGAAGCTTGCTGCTTAGGTTGGGCAAAGGGCATTTAGCCTCAAGGGAATGATGTTCAAGGATCCGGTGGGGCTTTAGAGCCTAGTCCTTGAGTACATCACTTTCAAGTTAGGCTTCCTGAGTTCAAATCCCATCCTTCCCACTCAGCAGACATATGACCTCAGGAGAGATGCCAAGTTACATACAATTTTTTGCCTAATCTTCTCATTTATCAAATGGAATTAGCAACTTGATCCTCACGGGTTGTTATGAAGATCACATTAGTTGATATTGAAAAGTTGGTTAGGATTTTGAGTCATACGTAGCTGGGTGTGCATGTCTGCCTCATTGCTTGTTAACTGGGATCCCAGGAAATTTATTCTCTCTGTATCTTCACCTAAAACATTGTGGGCAGCAATAGTATAGATCTCAGGTAATTCTGAACCTTGAATGAGATATAATGCATGGAAAATATTTGCCTCAAGATCTGGTCCATGGTATGTGCTAAATAGGCATTGCCTATCATTATGTAATCATCACTCTGCAAAGGGCTTAGTGCAGTGCTCAACACACGGTAGGTGTTCAGTTTCTTCCTCCCATTACAGAGAAGACTGCCCCATGGCTAGGAATTGTCCTTGAACATCTCACCAACCTGCAAGTCTTTGCCGAGATGCTGAGAAGGGGTGGAGAAGGTGGCCCGGAATCCACCCAGGTCAGGGCTGCGTGTCAGGCAGGGAGGATGTCTCCATTCAGTCCAGCTGAACTTTCCTAGGCAGAGGCCCACAGCCTAGTGAAATAGAAAGCTGACACACCAGGGAGTTCATTCTGGAAGAGAATGAAAGCCCATTTGAAGAAAATACTTCCATCAGCTTGCCCGTACCACGGAGTGGCCTTCTGGCATGTGTAACGGAATTACTGAATGGTGGGGACTGCAGTCTTCCTTTCCTCTGGGTGTTTGGGAACCAGCAAGAATGTTCACATGGCCTGTACAAATAGGCCGCTGAATTATGCTAATGAGCCACCAGGCCTGCTGGGAGGGAGCAAGCATGAAGTCAGGATGGGATCAGAGTCTGGGCATCTCTATGCCCACAGGCCTGAACAATTTGTTCTATTTTCCAAGGCAGGATGCAGACCCAGGGGAGGGAAGGGAACATCACAGGGCCCAGGCAAGGCCTGGAGGACCCAAGAACGGATAAGCTTTGCCCCTGAGCCAAACCTCATCAAGGAGAGGGCAGGGGTACCTTCACTTTACCAGGCTCCTGATTACCGCGGCCCCTCCAAACCCCGAGATGGGCAGGAAAGTGACTTGTCCAAGGTCAGACTCGGTGTCCAGCCAGAGTCTGCTGGGTGTCGAGGCCTGGGGTGTTTCATTGGCGACCTTGTGAAGCTGGTTGTGGTGGGGAGACTTTGAGTCATTCAGACGTGAGCCCTGCAATTTACTAGCCCTGTGTCCTGGGGAGGCCTCTTCCTCCCTCAGAGCCCTGATTATCCCCATCTGTAAAATGGGAACAGTAATGCCTATTTCAAGGGATCACGGTGGGAATTCTGTTGCAACGTGGGCTATGACAATACTCTGAAAACTATGAATGCTCTGCACACATGTGCAGATTCTTTTATTCTGAGTTCCAGAGGGACTCTGAAACCAAGAAAGAGGGTAGCAAGGAGGGTGGGGAATGAACCCTTAAAGGTGGCAGGCTAGAAACCCAACAGGGCATAACTGGTCCTTATCGGGCACCTCTGGGAGGCTTGGAAGAGTCTTGGCACATGGGGATGGGAAAGAAATTCAAGACAGGGAGCTTCTAAGGTACCTTGGGAGCCCTTCCAACATGGTGCCCGGCAGACCAGGACCTCTCTGTGTTCCCAGCTCCTGGACCTACATGGGGTTGCTTTAACACGTAAATGACCGCGTGAATGACCAATCGGGCTAAAGCTTCCCCCCAAAGCCACAGACCTTCACGTAGCGTGGAGCATGGCTGATGAGACTTCCCTCAACTTCGACGTGGCTTTGAGACATCACATGTGTTGTTTTTGTTTGGTTTTGGTGAATTATTCTCTTAAGGTTTCCTTAAATGTGTCCCATTTCCTGAGAGTCCCAGGCAGGTTTTTCGTCCCCTCTCTGCTCAGGATATTTCATTCTCACGTATGCCTTTATCGTCTTTGTAAACCAGAGAGGAAAGCAATGTGCAAGGGTGGGGTGTATGTATTTCTAAACAGAAAACCTTTTTTTGTGCCGTCAGGTGAAGAGAAAGTTCCAAAGCTGTGGGGCCTGAGAGCAGGCAGAGGCTGGAGTCCCGGACAGCCTCACCCAGGACAACCTCTGCACTGGGCTCCAGGAAAACTGGGAGACGTGGGTGGGGAAGCCTGCGGGGTTGCAGACCAGTCAGGACACAATCGCCCATCACAGGCTGGAGGTGGGAGAGTTTAATCTTCTTCAGGAAATCCTCAGGGTGTAAAAAGTCAGGCCTGATATTATAAAAAACACTGCAGAGAGGTTTTAATGGGAGCGGACATATCAGGAGCGCTCTCTAGCTCCAATTTTCTCATTATAAAACTGACCGAAGTGTAAAAAACACGCAATGCCATTGAATATCTCTAATACGTGGCTGCCTTTTAGCCTCCGGAGAAGGACGGGTATTCATTTTCATAAATTACTTTTTAACTATTTTTTTTTTTTCAAAGGACAGGGGGTGGTGAAAGAAAACAGAGACAAAACAGATGCCTTCAGCCCTTTGATCAGCCTCACTGCAGACAAGCAGGCTGCCTGCTAGCACCTCTTTAACTAGAGCTTGCCAGGAGGAAAATGGGTGGTTTTAACTGCAATTACAGTGCCTGCTGAAGGCCTGTCATCACAGCCAGAGGGACCTGATCCCAGGCAGCTCGGGTGCTTCCAGAATTACAACCAGTGGGGCAGAAAGCTAAACACCCCCTGTGGCCAGTGTCTTCCACAGGCCCAGAAGCTCTGGGCCAGTCCCCCATCCCCCTGCCATGTCCCCCACCCCCATTGCTAGAAATATAGAAAACCAAGATCATACATGCTAGCTTGGCTGGGCCAGACAGAAGAGAAAGGGGCAGGAGACGGCAGCCTTATCTCACACCCAGGAGCCGGGGAATGTGGCTAGAAGGGAGGGGAGGATGGAAGAGGCAGAGGTCAGATTTCTGGAGCATCCTGAGTAGAACAGGAGCAGCCTACCCGGACTAGAGCCACTGGCCACAGAGGCTGAGAGCGTTCAGGGCTGGCCTATGGGATACTAAGCATTAAATAACTACCGACTCGGAAGAGGAGATGATAATATTGTCTCAGGCCCCCATCCTCAGGCTCTGCCCTAAGCAATTTATGTGTTTTGTCTCTGATATTCAGCTGGCCTCTGCGCATGCCCAGGGCTGGGCACAGAGCCAGGCACATGGTAGACCCTTGAAAAAAATCAATTGGGTCTAAATGAGGGACTGCCAATCTTTCAGAAAGAGAAAATTGAAGCTCAGAGAAGTTCAGTGGCCAGCCCATGGTCACCCAAGTAGGGTTTGGGGGTGATGCTAGAGGTGGGATTGGGGTCCAGGTGGACCCACCCACAAAGCCAGTTCCTCCCAGAAGTCTGAGCTGCCCGTCTGAGACAGGGTGGTGTGCTTCCCCACAGGGAATACGGGTCCAAGATGCTACCCTGACTCTCTACCCTGACTCCCTCGCTGGGGTGACGCACTTGCCTCTGGAGAGGAATTTAAAGGGATGTCCAAAAAACTCAGTAATCAAGATAAGTCATGTTATGATGCAATGTTTTCCAATATCAAAGTTAATGCAAAAATCATGATGAACAAAACACCAAATTTTAAAATTTTACAATACAAGCAGCATAGGTTTTACAGATGTCTCCTTTTGCCTTAGACTCCACTGTGACTTGGCATGACACGGCTGACTTAAATTGGTGACTTAAATTGGGCATCCAGTTTCCCTCTTTGGGCCTCAGTTTTCCAGTCTGCTTAAAGGGGGCGTATTGTAGGTTCCTTTCCAACTCTGACATGCTGGAGCAGGGTTCAAGTCCCAGCCTGGCCCATTGGTGGCTTCGACTGTGTGTGCGGGCCCTGCAGAGGCCTGCTGGTCTGCAGCTGTGACATTGGGGAAGGTATGTGGGGGAGCACCCACCCTCTGGTCCTTTTGCAGCATCTGGGTTGAGTTTCAAAAGTGCATCCCCAAGAATGCACAGGAAGGTACTGGGAACCGAAGTCAACTATAGACATGACGTTGGTGCGTTTTTGGCTCCGTGGGACAGGGATGGCTTGAGGGGAGCTCTGTCTGCTTTTTGTGGTACTGGAGGCATGGACAGCCCATACAGCCCCGATGGACAACCATCACGGATGGTTCTGGCCTGTCTTCCTGGGAGGCCAGCTCTTGGGGTCACTGCTCTTCATTTATGTGGCTTTTAAAATTTATCCCCAACCCTCACCAGCAGAAATTCCTTTATTTTAAGAACAATGAGAAGAACAGCTGGGGAACTGTTGCAGTGATTTGCTTAAGTTGTTTTGACATTTGCTCATTGCTTTGTAATTTCATTTCTGATTCTGTCTTCTCCCACAAATGAGTGTAATAGATTAGTTCCAGCCATTCACTAGCTCATCCATTCATTCATTCATTTAAATAAACAGTTACTAATACTGACTGAGAGGACTGACAGTCCTTGAATGCCCTCCTGGCACATAGCACCACGCCGGGCAATCATCAATGGACCCACCCCTTGATTCAGTAGGTATCATATACTTACTACATGCCAGGTGCTGGGCTAAGCTCTGAATTTACACTATGGAACAAACCAGCCTCATCGCTAGTCTTGCAAAACTGAGGACGGTCTGGGGAGCCTGACAGTAACCAAACAGTAATAAGTAAACTGTAGCTCCCACCTCTGTGATGGTTAATGTTATGTGCCCACTTGACCTGGCCACAGGGAGCCCAGATATTTGGTTAACCATTATTTCTAGGTGTGTCTGTGTGGTTGCTTCTGGATGGTATTAGCATTTGAACCAGTAGACTGAGTAAAGCAGATTGCCCTCCCTCTTGAGGGTGGGCCTCATCCAATCAGTTGAGGGTCTAAATAAAACACAAAGTCAGAGGAAGGAGAATTTGCTCTCTCTGCCTGACTGCTGAGTGGGGACAGCAATCTTCTCTTGTCCTCTGACTGGGACTTACACCATTGGTTCTCAGGACTCAGGATTCAGACTGGAATTATACCACTGGCTTTCCTGTGTCTCCAGCTTGCAGATGACAGATTATAGGACTTCTCAGCCTCCATAACCGTGTGAGGCAATTCCTTATAATGTATCTCTCTCTCAATCTCTCTTGAGATAAGTAATGTTTTAATGCAATATTTTCCAACGTGGTGTGTGTGTGTGTGTGTGTGTGTGTGTGTGTGCACGTATGTGTGTGTATTCTGTTTCTGCTAGTTCTGTTCTCTGGAGAACCCTGACTAATAACACCTCTGAGAAGAGCTGAAAAGAAAAGGCACACAGTGCTCCGAAAGCATGCCAGAGGATCCAGCCTGGTCCAGAGGGTCAGGACAGGCTTATCCCAGGAAGTGCTAAGGGGACTGGAATCTGAGAAAGAGCTAGCAGTTAACTAAGTTAGGAGGGAGAGAGAAGTACATCTGGCACAGAGGATAGTATATGCAAAGGTCCTGAGGTAAGGAGACAGGTGACTCTGAGAACTTGGAATAGGGCTTAGGTGGCTGGAGTGCAGAGAGCCACGGGACTTGGTATGGAATGAGGCTGCAGAGTACATGACGTCCAGATCGTGCAGAGCCTCATGGGCTGCGAAGAAGAGTTGTGTTTTGACATTACCACTCCGAATGCACTAGCTGTTACTGTTACTATTGTTACCACAATTTTGCAGATGAAGAAAATAAGGCTCAGAGAGGTTTACTCATTGATCCAGCAAACGTTTATTGAACACCTACTATGTGTCAGGTGCTATACTGGGTGCTGGAGAAATAGCTGTGAGCAGGGAGCTTTCACCCGTACAAGTGAGAAAGGTAGAATGGGGACTTGGGTCTGCATGTCCCAAAGGCTTTGCTGCTTGCATATGTCCCAGCTTCCTGGGCCCAGCACTGGGATGAAAGGTGACCACTGTCCTCCCCTTCAAGTGCTCAGAGTCTGGGGGCCAAATGCTTTGCTTCTGTGGTTTGTTCACCTGTGCCAGACCCAGCAGCTCAGCCCCCTCAAGATGTCACAGCCACACCCCAAATCTCCAAAGGAAAAGGCTGAAACTGAGGAGCAGGGTTGCGGACCTGGCCCGGAAAGTGGCACAGGAAATCTCCACAGACTTTCAGCTGTTAAGGCAAATCTAGACACCGCCTCCCCAGGCCAATCGCATTTTCATTTTTGTGGATTAAAAATAGATTCTCTGCTGCTCCTTTTTTTCAAGAGGTGGAAGCTGTTTCCTCTCCTCCTCGCTCTGGACTGTCCTTGTGACCTACTTGGACCAATGCCATCCATGTGGTACAAGTGACAGCCTTGTCCTCCCTGCTGGGGGAAGATCACCTGAGGTGAAGTGGCTGAAGGTAGCTGCTGAAGGATGGGAGAGTGCGTGGGTGGGGGGGAGAGGGCAGGTGGATGACGCTGAGGATAAGAGGAGACAGCTAATACAGTCCCGTGAGCAACCCCGGGTGAGACCAGCAGAGACTGTGGGACTCTGGGACCCACAGTCCCAGAGTCCAGACTCCCAGACTCTGGGACTGTGGGACCTGCAGTCTGGGACTGCCCAAAGGCCCCACAGACTCATGAGAAGTTATAGATCACTGTATTTTAAGCCACTAAGTTTTGGGGTGGTTTGTTGTCCATCAGGAGATAGCTGAAAGACCCCTGGGTGTGCTTCCAGGAATAATGTAAAGAATGATCTACGGAGGGAGGACGCCTGTTGTTTTTACTCAGCGTCCCTTTCCCTTCCTTCCACTAAATGCACCCCAGTTTTTCCCAGGGTTCCTCAGGGAACCACCCCTTCCCCCCAGTCTCAGGTGTGATAGAGGAAACTGATTCGCCTTCAGCTCCAGGGGTGGCAGTTAACCCCGGCAGAGGACCGGCCAGTCAGAGCATGGCTCTCCCCCTCGGCCACAGTGATTGGTTCAGAGACGGGCACACGATCCAGTCAGAGCCAATCAGAGCTATTATTTCTGGGACATTTGCTCAGGAAAGAAACAGGTAGGTTCTTTCTGGCTGGAGTTGAAACTGAGAAGAGGTGAGCCTGGAGTCGCTCATGGTGATTTGACCACCACATGGAGAGAACCTGTTGGAAGATTGAGCTCATACTGAGGAAGCAGGACCACGAAGTGAAGAAATATTGTGGAGTTGTCATTTGGACGCCTAGCTATAGCCACGCCTGAAGCAATGCTGATTCTGGACTTTTGGGTTGTGTGACCCCTGTGGGACCATGTAAATGTGCCACCCAAACCTGCCACTGTGCAAGCATCGTTGACTGACAGACCCTCTGCATCTTCCACTGCCTTTGCTCCTAGGCTGGCTTCCCTCCTTTCCCTGCAACACTGGGCTGCTTGTAGCCAAAGGCTGAGCATCTGGGAGCACTGTCCCTGGTGACTTTGGTTCTAAGATTCCCCACTGGGAAACTTTGTTAGAAATTGCACTGAAGTCTGAAACTCTACCTAGCCTGCCTTCCTTCCTTCTCTCCTTCACAGGATCAGAGCTGAATCAGGCTGTTCCCTCCCCTTGAACCTTCCCAAGTGTATCCGCCATTAACTCTCTCGCATGTCTGTTTCCATCCTGGCATCTGCTGCCTTGGAAGACCTGAACAGACTCCCCTATCCCTTTTCATTACTTTCTTATTCCAGTTTGACCTGGGTTTCTGACACTTTCAATTGGACCACTTCTGACAAACACAATTCTCCGCTAAGGCACTGGGTCTTGACAGAAGGTGGCAGAGACCGCTGGAGGGTGTGGTTGGATCTCTGTGGTGGAGCCCCACGCCCTCCAGGTGCACGGTGAGGGGTAGACTGGAAGGGGAGACTGGAGGAGGGAGACCAGTCAGGGCCCCCGAATAGTCCAGGGGACATTATGTGTGAACCAAGCCAAGCAGTTTAAGTGTGGATGGAAGCGAGAGGATGGATTTGGAAGGTATTTTCAAGGAAATCTTAATAGGATTTGAGGACTGGTTGGAAAGAACTGTCCTAGGAGGCATGACATTACTACCATTAGCATTTTATCCCATTTTGCAGATGAGAAAACTGAGACTTATTGAAGTTTAAAAAACTTTCCCTATGTCTGACAGCTAGCAGGTGATGTTGCTAGGATTTAAACCCAGGTCCATCTGGCTGTAAAAATCAGTGTTCTCAGCTGCTACCCTATGCTTCACCATCTGAGCTGCCACTTACCAGGACAACCTCAGATTCACTCTCTCTGAATGGACAGAGAGATAGCCCAGATTTCCTCACCACCGTTCATCTTTGTTCTTTCTTCTGTGTCATCAGTTGGATTCTTTATATAGCTGGTTCATTGACTGGAGGGAGAAACGGAGTAAAAAAAAGACCTTGACAAAATGTTCTTTACTTCCCTGTGATACTATTATTGTGTTTACATGTTGCACACATTGTATCTTAACAAGTATTAGCAACATTGAAATGAATACCAGCCCCTCCATTCCAGTGCCCTCACTTGCCCTTGTGTCCACCAGGTCTCATCCTTATGCGGATGTACCATCACCTGGCACAGGCAGCTGACTTTTTAAAATGAACTACTATGCAACTTTACTGCCTTCTTGGGAAGGAAAGGGATTTTGCAGAGAAAGCCGTCCCTCTCTCATCCTTTGGCAGCGAGGGATATAAACATCTCTGGTCACACCTTTTGACAGACATGGAAGCTCACTTCTTTCTACCTGTCCCATCTTTCCCAGGTAGATCCCTCGTGGATCATATTCCGTCTTCTTTCTTCCTCGTCTCCCACCAACAAACACACACCACGCTGCATCCCTTTTCGGCGGGAAACGCTGATTTCTCTTCTGTTCAGATATTCGCTGGCCTCTCCTTGAAACGGGGATGTGAAAACCAGAGACGAGAAAGCAAATTATCATGGTCAGCAGTGATCAAATATAAATGGGGCAAAACTGTCTCATGGAGAACTGATGAAAACCAGCTGTGTCCAGGGAGATGTCTGGCCTATCTTGTTTTTGTAAGGGAACAGTGGGTTGCATTGGAACTTCATCCCCCAGATGCACTGGGATCATCAGTTCTCAAGTGCCCATTGGATGGTCATCGTCACAGTGGCTATGAATTGGTTTAACCGAGAGTAAGGGCACTTGGACCCTGAGTAGAGCCAAAATGACTACAGAGGGCATCACGGGTGATTATTTTTTAAATTTATTTTATTGAAGTATAGTTGATTTACAATGTTGTGTTAATTTCTATGGTACAGCAAAGTGATTCAGTTATGCGTATATATACACATTCCTTTTCATGCTCTTTTCCATTATGGTTTATCACAGGATATTGAATAGAGTTCCCTGTGCTATACAGGGAACCTTTGTTGTTTATTCTCCTTATATATACTAGTTTGCATCAGCTAATCCCAAACTCCCAATCCATCCCTCCCTCACCGCCTCTCCCCCTTGGCAAACACAGTCTGTTCTCTTCGTCCATTACAGTTTATTCTGAATGAATGAAGAAAGGAAAGAAATGGAAAGAGAGGGAGAGGGAAGGAAAGAGGGAGGAAGGGAAGGAGAAAGAAAATGGAGGAAAGAAAAGAAGAGTGAGTGCCACCTGATAAGTCAGGCACATCACCCCGTGTGTCACTAAGTAGCCCCAGTGCCCTAGGAAGGAGTGGTCTTTACCTGCATTTTGCAGGTGAGGGGAGCTGCCTTGAGAGGTGAGACCATCTTGTTTGTAAAGGTGGAGCAAAGGGTTCAATTCAGAACTGGGCGACAGGCAAAGACTTTCATTTAATTAGTGATGTGCGACAGTCTAAAGACCTGGCCAGAAAATCACCTCCCATTTCTGAATTAACTCCTGGAAATGACACATAGGTCAACCCGTCACTACAGACCTTTAAAGGTGAACCTCAGATTTCCCCAGCCTGACCGTGACAGTGACTGGCTGTGCCTTGGCTGTGGTGCCTCTGGGGTACAGGCCTGCCCACGCCAGGCACAGGCATGTAGGAGCCCTGGAGGGTCCCCCAGGAGCTCAGGCACGGTCTTCTCATCTTCTGCCTCAGCTGCCTCTCCAGGGCCACTGTCACTAAGTCACTTTGTGCCCTGGTCCCACGTTGGCTCTGTGAGGGCTCCGGGGGGGGGGGTGCTCAGGGACCCCTGGCAAAGCAGGCCCTCAGCTCTGTCGCCAGTCCCTCGGTGTGCGGGGCTCAGACTGGGGAGCCCCCAAGCTGAGCGTGCAAGGACGATATTCAAGACAGGCCCAAGGCGCCCTGGCCACCGCCTTCCCCGGGCTCGGCGTGCAAAGCCACTTCCTCATTCTCCTTCAGTCGCAAACCACCCCAAGTCTCACTAAATTGACTCCTGGGGGGTGTCTGGCCCAGCCTTTCCCAAACAGGCCCAGGCTTGTCTGAATTCCAGAGTGGGCTCAGCTTGAACCCTCACCCTCTGATTCAGTTTAGGAAACAATTGCCTACCTACTCTCTCAAATAAGCTTCGGAGTAATCCCATGAACCTGGCAGCAAATGGGGAGGCCAGAGCTCAGAAGGTCACATGGATTGGGGGGGGGTCAGGATCAGACCCCTGTCTTCTGAGGGCAGAGTTCCCCTCCTATTCTGCAGGGCCTCCGACCCCGAGACCCACACCCCTGCCCTTCCCTTCTTGGGGGCTGATGGCCACAGGCGTGAGTCTGGAGTCAGGGAATCTGCATTCCATCCTCGGCCTCCGTCTCTTTTTCTGTAAAACAAAGGTAGAAACCATGCCTATCCCTTAAGGCTGCTGTGAGGATCGAATAGAAGAATTCCTACAAAGAACCGTGCCGAGCTCCTGACACAGAGAAACCACTCGCCGGCCATCGATGGGTCCCAGACAATGATGTCCTGACTGAAACATCCAGCTTTTAACAGGCCATTCACCCTTCATTGGAGGAAATGCCCCATTCATGACCTCAACTGGATACGTTTGCTATAATGTGGGTATAAAAATACATCTTCTTCCCCAGCGTTCTTGTAAAGATTAAACAACAACAAATGTGATGACTTCTTTGGAAACTATGACAGGCAAATCAATTCTTATTTTCATCACCGGCCTAGAGCCTTCTTTGCATGGACTCTTAGGGAAGATTCTCCTGAGTCTGAAGAAGAAACAAAGACATGCCCCGTGGACTGAGCCCCCCGGTGTTAGCAATGTGGGGCGAGTGCATTGCTAACGCCAGCTCCTCCCGGCCTTGGGTGCAACCTTTCCCTTTTCACAGATGAGGCAACTGAGGCTCGGAGGGGTGGCCCAACATGCCCAAGGTCCCATGACAAGTGAGTGGAGCGCCAGGGATTCAAACCCAGCTCCATCCATCTCTCCCATGCCTAAACATCCTGGAGAAAGATCAACGGAGCCTCCTCTGATTAGTTTCCATGGAGCTTTTTATCAAAAACCGAGACATGGATTGGTAAGAGGTGAAAGAAATAAATGGTCCAGAGGTGGCCTTTTTAGAAAAATTCCCCAAATGGGATGCCAGACAGGGGCTCCTTGGATGGGACTGCGCTGGCGAGGGGGCAGTGACAGGTCTGAGGCAGTACAAGCTGAGTTATAACCTGGGGCCCAGAGGCTGCCACCCCTCCCTCCCCAGTGCGCCGCAGGCCAAGTGGAGCGGCCTGATCCCAGACGTGTCTTTAAAGTGGCTACAGGCCGGCTGGTGGCCTCTGTGTCAGACAATGGCGCCCTCTGCTGGCAGCACAAAGAGAAGTGGCTTTAAGGAGAGGCCTTCCTCCAGCAGGCCTCAAGGCCTTTAATGTTAATAATAAACAAGGCACTTAATGCTAATAATAGAAACAATAACAGTGATGATAACACACACAGTAATACCTCAAAATGACATTACAAGGAGGAGGGGGAAGAATAGAGGCTTTTATGGAGCACTTAGTGCCAGGTACGGAGCTAAGCACTTTACGGATCTGATCTCATTTGGTCTTAAGTACCAGTATTTTTTGTCAGCTTGCAGAAAAATAAACGCAATCCAGAGAGGTTAATGAACTTGCCCCAGGTAAAGCTGGAGCATAAGTTCATACGCCTGCCACTGCCCTACACTGTCTAGTCGGGCCCAGTTCATTTGCATCCCAGTTAGAACATTGATCACACCGTCCAATTTGGTCCCTTGCTTATTTAGGTGGCTGGCATGCTGGGTGAACTCAGCACAGCAACTTTGCAGTGGGACACAAAATCAAGGTCCCCAGATCTATAGGGTTGCCTATAAATAAATAATAAGCAAATAAACATAAAGGATACCTGAGTTTCAGGTAAATAACACATTTTTTTTAGTATAAATAGATCCCAAATATTGAATGGGACATAGTTATACTTTTTAAAAAATGTTGTTTATCTGAAAATCAAGCTTACATAGGTGTCCTGTATTTCATCTAGCCCCTCTCCCCAGCTTTGAAGACCTGGGTTGGAATCTCTGTCCCATCACTTTCTAGCTGTGTGATCTTCAGCAAATTATATAACCTCTGAGTTTCAGCTGCTGCATCCTAGAAATAGAAATAATATCTGCTTCCCAGAGTAATCGCGATGACCGTGATCTCCTCCTACTAGCCCTGATTCCCTGGACGCATCACGTAATCTCTTGTAGCCTTGGGGTCCTCAGGAGGCAAGCGGGAACAGGCTTGGTTAATTCAGCAGATCAGGGCTTCCCTGGTGGTGCAGTTGTTGAGAGACCACCTGGCGATGCAGGGGACACGGGTTCGTGCCCCAGTCCGGGAAGATCCCACATGCCGCGGAGCGGCTGGGCCCGTGAGCCATGGCCGCTGAGCCTGCGCGTTCGGAGCCTGCGCTCCGCAACGGGAGAGGCCACAACAGTGAGAGGCCCGCGTAAAAAAATTCAGCAGATCGATGTCAGGCTCTGGGTCAGCTACTGCATGATTCTTTTCATGCTTCCCCCGATGTTCACCCCTGCTCCCAACACCATGTGCTCCCAACACTATGTCCAAGAGCAAGAAAAAATGGAATTTCCATGCCAGCCAACTTTCCCTCAGATCTCATTGTCTAGAATTGAGCCAAGAGAGGCTGGGGAAAATGAAAAGCTGGCATTTTCAGCCTTAGGAGTGGCAGACAGGATCTGCCTGCAAAGAAAAGGAAAGAAAAACAGTCGTTGGTCAAGAGTACACACATCACGCTCATTCTATGCCAGGCATTGTCCTAATAGGGCTATAGATGTTCATGCATTTAACCCTCACCAGAGAAGTATCATTATCCCATTTTACAGATGACAAAACTGAGGTCCAGAGAAGTTAAGGTTGCTACTTGGATAGATTGTCAGAATAGCAAGTGGCAGAATGGGGATCTGAACCAGGGCATCCAGCAGCAACATCTAGGAACCTGACCACTCAGCCCTCCTGTCTCTATGGAGGCAGCCAGCAGGGGCTGCCCCACCCGCTCTGACTCACCTCTCCATTCTTGGTACTACACGAGGCCTGGCACTCTGTGTCCCTAACTCAGCTGCTGAGTCCAAGGGCTGGCTTCACAGTAGCCACCTGGTAAGTGTCAACAGTTATTGTGACTTCATACTTCCTTTCCACCCTCTCTCTCTCCGTTCCTTGTGTGTGATGACATCGCTAGTTACCTGTGCAAACACCTAACTCCCGTGGAGGGAGATGGGGGCCGGGCTGTGCCTGTGGAATGAGTTCTCCCTTGTGATCTGGACCTTGCCCCTGCCTGCTTTGTTCTCATCAGTTACTGGGACATGCGTTTCTGATGAGACAATGCGATAGCAATCACAATTAGAATGCAGAAGTGTGGTCCGGAGAATACCAGATGTAGTACATTAATCGTTCTTAGACTTTGGGGTCTCATTCCTGAAAATTATTTATTATTTTACTAATTATTTATACATGTTTATTATTCACTAGCACTTATTAAATGTATAGTTTTAATTATCATTGTTGTTTATATGGGTTAAATTTATCAATGTTTATTGGATTCAAAATTAAAATGGAGACATTTATAAAACACTTATTTTAACTCATTTGTAAGCCCATTACATTGAACATACCTATTTTTATAAAAAAATAGTTGTGTTTTTCAAAATAAAAAATTTAGTGGAAGAGTGGCATCAATTTTTGTGCAAATCTCTTTAATGTCTGGCTTAATAAAAGACAGCTGGATTCTCACATCTGCTCAGCACTCAATCTGTTGAGATATATTGGCCGAAGAATAGAGAGAAGATCTGGTCTCACACAAACACGCAGTTGGAAAAAAGAAGAGTATTTTAATAGCCTTTCTAGAAAATTGCAAATATTCTTCTTTGACATTATACCCCATATTGACAAATGGTGCTTTCTCCAAGGTTAGCTGCAACCTGAAATCTGAAGCCATATCATTGAATTTCTTTCTCCTCTGCTACATTAAAATCCATTGTTCTTTCTTGGATGGCTCTTCCCTCGTGCCCAATTTTGTAACATCCTGCATTCATCATTTGGGAATCATTGGTTCACTGAGTCATACAGATCTTCCAAATCTAGGTGCATTTCCATTTAAAATATCAAAAGATCACATTTGGGCTTCCCTGGTGGCGCAGTGGTTGAGAATCTGCCTGCCAATGCAGGGGACACGGGTTCGAGCCCTGGTCTGGGAAGATCCCACATGCCACGGAGCAACTGGGCCCGTGAGCCACAATTACTGAGCCTGCGCGTCTGGAGCCTGTGCTCCGCAACGGGAGAGGCCGCGATAGTGAGAGGCCCGCGCACTGCTATGAAGAGTGGCCCCTGCTTTCCACAACTAGAGAAAGCCCTCGCACAGAAACGAAGACCCAACACAGCCAAAAATAAATAAATTAATTAATTTTTTTAATAAAAGATCACATTCACTAACATTACCACGTCTTATCAGAAGAGTGTTTAATTATTGGAAAACTGTCCAGCTCACGGTGGTGGACATGGATTTTCCCAAATTCAAATTTTCACTTGCAAGTTCAAATTTCATCATTGGTAACAAATATTGTCCTTTTTTTCCCCCTTGACAGGACAAGCTCACTTCATTTACTTTCAAGAAAACGTCTACCAAATACTTCAGTCTGGTTAGTTTGTCAGCTGTGCTTTCAAGCGAAATGGTTGTCCATGAAAAAGTGGCTAGTTTAGCTCAAAAAACTTAACAAAGTGCTTTACTTCAAGGCAACTATCATACTTGAGTCTGCAACAAAAGTGCTTCATCCATACTTCCTATTTTGTCAGGCAGAATAGTAAAAAGTTGTATATGCAAGGGTTGAGATTTAATAAAATTAATGATTTATACAGCTTCAACCAGACATTCTTCAGTGAAACCGGCTTTTCTTTGTTTTTTCGTTTTTCGTTTTTTTTTTTACCATGAGTGCCTGGTGGTGGCGAATACAATGATGGTGACAACAGTTTGGGCCACTCCCTTTGATTTCTGCAAAAGCTCCAGGAGTTGTACCTCTATTGCTTTTGCATCCTTGGTACAAATATCAACACGGTGGAACAGGCAAACAACATCTCCGTATTCCCATGAAAAGAGTTTTAATCTTGCAGCCCGCCTGAAAGGAAGTTGGGGTGCCTCATGGCCTGCAGATCACACTCTCAGAACTGCTATCATGGTAGTAGCCTGGGCAGGAGGTGATGTGTCCTGCCCAGCAGAAGAATAGAAAGAAAGGAGGGATAAGGAAGGAGACTGGACAGGAGTTGGTGGCTGGTGTGGTATCTGGATGGAGGAGAGGGAGGGGATGGGTCAGGGATGGCACACAGGTACCTGGCTGGGGATGGGGAGGTTGGCCCCAGATTGTTGGCAAAAGGCCAGGCTGTGGCAGGATGGTGGTAGATAATGACTTCATTTCTTACTTATTTACAGAGGGATGTCACTGAGACATCAATGGGGAGGGAGCTGGAGGCTGGCACTGGCTTTCAGAATCATCTGTGCAGAGGGTATGCATTGGTTCCTAAGAACACTGAGATTTTGCCAAGAAGGAAAACCCATTTGTCTTCTTATTAATAGAACGCTGAACAAGATTAAATGGCCTTAATTCAAGGCAAGGAATACTGTGGTTCGCGTTAACTTCTTGCCCACCAGGCAAAATGCTTAGAGCTTTGCAAATCATAGTGTTAGTAATGGCTGGCGTTCACTGGGTACTCACAGGGAAGCTTGCTGTGGCCTCAGTCGTGCAGTCCTCTCTCCAGCACCCTAAGACTGGCTTGTGGGGAGCAGTCAGAGAGGGGATGAAGGCAGAGCACACAGCATGGTGCCAGGGCGAGTTCTCAGTGAGCCTCCCAAGCTTTGTTTTAACGTGGTCCATTCAGCATCTGCTCCATGACAGGCACCCAGGAAATGATCGTGGAACGAATGGGCAGGTGATTGCGGGGCTGGGCTCAGGCTTGAGCTGTGCAAACCCACAGAGAGACACAGGAGCAGGAAAATAAGGGGAGACTGGACGAATCATTTCCAAGCTGCACCCAGAAAAGGCTGTGATTTGGGGGGAGCGTGGAACATCCCTGCCAGCCACGTCACTACAGATGTTCTCTTTCTCTCTCCAGCTGCTTTTCTGGGGAGCAGCCACCTTGCATGAGGAAGAGCCAAACCAACAGCCAAAATACGTGACAGGAAGGGTTCATTTAATCAGTAAACATATGTGTGTGTGTGTGTGTATATATATGTATGTATGTATGTATATATATTTCAAGTCCCATCGATTTCTCCAAACTGGTTGCTCTCGTGGTCAAGTCTGTAATATGTCCCTTTGTCCCAGGTCTCAGTCCTTTTTCCAAAGAGCTGGTTGCTGATGAGTCCAGAAGTCACCCAATCTGGGCTCCCGAAGCTTGATGAGACTCTGAGCACACACTTGTCAGCAGGCTGCCCAGTGCAATGCCTTCCCGTAAATAACTCAAGGCCTCTGTCCTCATTGTTACATGCAGGCAGCCTGCGGGCTATTCCTTTGTCTTTCTTTGACCCAATTGGAAAAAAAAAAAAAAAAGAAAATTACATAAACATCTTCCCCATCACCAGAAGACTGCTCAAATAATTATGCCCCCATCATTCAATGGAAAACTATGCAGTTGGTAAAATGAATGTATCTGATCTAGCTGCAAGTTTGGAATGATCTGCAAGACATATTGTTCAGTGGAAACAAAGCCTATATATAGCACGATATCACTGCTGTTTAAAAAAGATATGCTGGGTTTCCCTGGTGGCGCAGTGGTTGAGAGTCCGCCTGCCGATGCAGGGGATGCGGGTTCGTGCCCCGGTCCGGGAGGATCCCACATACCGCGGAGAGGCTAGGCCCGTGAGCCATGGCCGCTGAGTCTGCGTGTCTGGAGCCTGTGCTCCGCAACGGGAGAGGCCACAACAGTGAGAGGCCCGCGTACCGCAAAAAAAAAAAAAAAATATATGTATTTGTACTTTTACACGTATGAGTGCATATACACATATTATATGTATAATGGAAGAATGTACTAGAAACTGAGGACACTGGTTTTCTTAGCAAAGGGACCGGAGGATGGGAGGGAAAATTAACCTTTATTGTAAACCTTTGTGTTCTATTTTAATTTTTTGAGTAATGTGTGGGTGTTGGTTAAATAATATAATGGTAACATTTATTAAGCGCTCATTATGTGCCAGGCATGGTCCTAAGTGCTCTACACGTGTTATCCTCCCCACACGGAGAGTTACAGGGGTGGTATTGTTTCTGGGGAGGCCCCTACCCAGCCAGGGACTACATTTCCCAGTCTGCCTTGCATCCACTGGTGGCTGTATGACTCATTCGCATCAGTGAAATGTGGGCGGAAGTGAGGTGTGACATCACTGGGATAGAGCTCTTCAAAATCTTTGCACCCTCTTCCAGCTCCACCATCAGAGGCAGAGGATTTTGAGGCACCGGACGAGGGTGGAGACACAAGATAAAGGCACCTAGTCTCCTCGGGGACGGAAGTCTCCTGCCAACCAGGGTCGCCCACATTGGACAGTGACTTAAGACAAAAATAGAATTCTATGGAATTAATTCCATAGGTGAAGACATAGAATTAGAGTTTATTTCTTACTGCAGCTAGTGTTGCTGTAACTTGTCTCCCAAAGCTTAAAGGGTTGTATTGGCTGCCAGGAGCAGAGTGAACTAGCTGGGAGCAACAGTGGGTGTGGGGAAGCCCAGTTAAAAGATTCCCTGGATATAAATGGTGGTGTCAGATTTGGAAAGAAGTAGACAGACTTTAGACATCAATAGGCAGAGAAGTGAAAGGAGTACAGAGGTGTGAAGAAGAGGGAGAAGATGCTCAGATCTCTTCCCTTCCCAACCGCGTGGGCCATGATGCTGGTACTGGCCCAAAGGGCACCAAGGGAGAACCAGTGTACCTGTTAACATCCAAGCAGAAAGCCGGGACCGCTTATTCAGTATGAGTTTCTGTCACTTAAGGACTTTTGAATAGTACATCCAACAAAATAAGTAGTATTTACTAAATACCATCTATGTTCATTTTTCCCCACTTGTCTTCATAATGTCATTCTACAGTTGGTTTACTAGAATCCATATCTAAATAAAGGATCCAACACTGCATTTTTTGATATGTCTCTTAATTCTCTTAGTCTTCAGTGATGCTCTCCCCCTGCTACCTGCCTGCCATTCATTTCTTGAAGAAACAGGGTCATTTTTCCTGGAATTTCGCACATTATGGTTTTAGCAGATTGATTGATGATGCTTGTAAGTTCCCCTCTCCCACATATATTCTAAAAACTTAGTTCCAGAAGCTTGATGAAATTCCAGGTGAGAAATTTGGGCAAGAATACCTTACAGGTGGTGCTGTGTACTTCCTACCGTGTCAGGGGACACCTCGTGTCTGGGGGTCCCCACTCTGGTGATGTTAAATTGCCCGGTGAGTTAAGGCAGTGTCAGCCTGATTGCTCCATCCAGTGTCAGTAACCACATGAATCTGTCCCTTGAGAATTTTAGCAGAAATTAATGAACATTGCTGAGATGGAGCGTTTTATTTGCAAAAAGTTGGTTTTCTATCATTCCTCCTGCATTTCTTAGCTTTGATTCTTCTCAAAAACAGAATATTGCTTCCTCAACCACCTGCTTATCCTGAAATATAGTCTATAGAGGAAAGGCAAGATAAATGTTTTATTCTTTCCCTTTATTTGTCAATTTTCAAAATAATAAACTGGTACCCTAGAAACCCTAGCAACCTAGTAAGAGGTGGTATTGTTATCAATGTAAAGATTTTATGCATTTGCTGTATTTCAATCCACTGAAGCCATTATTCTTTCTGAAGCTAATATGATCCCATCCTTATACAGGGGAGGAACCCTTCAAATCAGCTCCTCTCCTGTTCTAAAAGTCTTTGATAGCTTCTTACTTTTAGGCTGACAAGATATGCCAGATCCTTCTTGTACATTTCCTGCTCCAGGCTTGGACAAACACACATGCACACAGCGCACAGTCCCGAGCCAGATCTTTTCCACACAATACTTTATAGATAAGAAAACAGTGAGGGGCTGACGGAGCCTGAGGCCACAGCTCTTACTCCCAAACCCATGCCATTGTTAAAAAAGAAAAAGAAAAGAAAATTATTCGTGACACTTGTTGAAATGGGTAAGGAAGATTTTATTCAAGGGGGGCCATCGTGAAGGGTATGGGGCGCAGCACTGGGGTCTTGCAGCTGGGGAGAGAGATTGGGCTCAACTCCGAACTCAGCGCGGGCAGGTGGGAATTTATAGCCAAGGGGCGGGGTGGGGTCAGTGCATGGAAAATTACCAAGAGGAAACTTCAGGGCAAGGAGGGTATTAGGATGCTATTAAATGAACACTTGTTAACACCTGAACAGGGTGCCAGAAGGTGAGCCGAGGTTCAATCACAGACCACAAGAGAAATTAAAAGAGAAGTTGATCGCTCACAGGTCCTGGAGGACGTACACAGCATACCTTGAGGGGCCACACGGGGAGGTGAAGGCAGAGTGCAGACAGAGAGAGGAAGGACCTGGGGCACATGCTTTATGGGGGTCTGTGAGGAGGGTCCTGGGGCCAAGGCCAGATCGGTCCATTTAAACCGAAATAGCAAGGTTTCGGCAAGCCCCACAGGGTCACGTCTAAGGGGTGTTTAAGATACACAGGCACTGGGAGGCAGGGAAGACGGCTGACCTCAAAGGCTGACGGGTGTCACCCCAGGATTTCCATTGGCTGTGACCCTGGAGTCTAGGACACATGCTCCAAGTCCACCCAGCTGCCCAGAGCTGGCACAGAGGGAAGGCATCCGCCCTCCAGACACAGGGGGCTCTGAATACACCCCGAGGACTCCAACTGATGGAGACGGCAAACTGTAGAAGGTCAGATACGCGTGTCAATGAACAATCAGGTGTAGTCGGATTCTAAGAGACGAGAGAGAAAGAGAACATTGTTAGGCCCTTCAATGTGTGAAGCTCTGTGAGCCAAGGCTTGTTATTTCTAGTTTATAGATGAGAAAACAGAGGCCCAGTGAGGTGATGACCTTGGCCAAGGGCACCCAGCTCATAGGCAAAAGTGAGGATGTGGACCCTGCTCTGTCTGATGCCTGAGACCTCGCCATTCCCTTGGCCACAGCTGCCTCCTGCACAGGCCCTGCTGGGCTTCTGGCCGGGGAGGCCTGCCTGTCGCAGCAAAGCCCGGGAGCCAGCCTTGACCTCCACTCCCCGAGCCTGCTGGACCCAGTGGAAGCCCGGCCCTCCTTTTATTAACTTGAACTAGGATCTGGGAAACAGCAGTGTCCCCATTTATGCTCTCCTTTAAAGGTATTGATGAGTTCATTATCTTCTCTCTGCATTCCCACTAACCAGTTAGAAGTAAAATGGAAAAAAAAAATTATTTACATCAAAGGCAAATTATAAACTACCTAGAAAGCGAGTTAACACAAAAGATACAGCACCTATATGAATGAAGCTGTACAGTCTTATTGAAGACACAAAATATGTCTTAAATGAGCAGAAAGAAATTTTAGGTTCCTGAAAAGGAAAGTGACATACCATAAATTCCTACCATTCCAGTTAGGATCTCAATAGTTTTTGAAAAGGACAAAGTTATTTTAAAGTTCTTATGAAAGAACAAATGTCAGGGGTTTCCCTGGTGGCGCTGTGGTTGAGAGTCCGCCTGCCGATGCAGGGGACGCGGGTTCGTGCCCCGGTCCGGGAAGATCCCACATGCCGCGGAGCGGCTGGGCCCGTGAGCCATGGCCGCTGAGCCTGCGCGTCGGAGCCTGTGCTCCGCAACGGGAGAGGCCACAACAGTGAGAGGCCCGCGTACCGCAAAAACAAAAACAAAAACAAATAAGAACAAATGTCAAGAAAATGCAAAATATTCTTGAAAAGGGAAAATATTTAATCTGACTATAAAGCTAGCATAATAAACACAGTGTAGCATTACCACAGAAACCAAAAAACAAACAAACAAAAAACTAATTTAAGAGACTGCAAAGGTACAATAAGGCAATGACCAGCAAGACGACAATGATACAGGACAAAGTATTTAGAAACACACCCAAGTTCACAGAGAAATTTAATATTTAAAATGGTGGCCTTTCATTTCAATGAGAAATATATGGTAACCTACACCTGGTGGACACCAATATCTGGGCCATATTGATCGTACATTAAAAAAAATGATTCAAGGTGAATTAAGAATCTAAATGTAAAAAATAAAATGAAAATAATAGAAGACATCTTAGGAAAATATCTTTGAATGGAGGTGATGTAAAACAAGTCAGGATAATATACACACAACTGTATATACAATATATAATCAACAAGGACCTACTGTATAGCACAGGGAACTGTACACAATATCTTATAATAATCTATAATAGAAAATAATTCTAAAAATATACATATATATATATCTGAATCACTTTGCTGTACACCTAAAACTAATACAACATTGTAAATCAAATATATTTCAATAAAATTTTTTAAAAAAATGAAAATAAAACAAGTCAGGAAACCCAGGTGCTGCAACAGGTAGGAGAAACAAAGTTGACTACACAATATGCTTAAATTTTTGAAAAGCAAAAGATAGCATACTCAAAATCAAAAGGTTTGGGAAAAGCATTATGTATGTGACAAGCAGTCGATTTTTCCAAGTATAAGAAGAACCCCTACATAAATGAGGCAAACAATGAATCTAAAAATAAGCAAAGAATATGAAAAAGCAAATCCACTTTTTTGTCATCAGGGAAACGCAAAACAAAATAAAATGCAATATTGTTCTCACCCATTAGATTTGCAACATTCAAAAAGAGTGGTCAGTCTGATTCTGATGTGGGGAGATAGTCTCATACAATGGTATGGGAGCATTAACTGCTACAGTCACTTTGAAAGAATTCTGGAAAAAAATATTGTAGGTTCATAAACACTTACCTTTTGGCCCAGGAACCCCACTCTTGAAAATCTATCCACTAGATGTAAAAACACACCTATGAAGATGCACTGAACGTGGAGACAGAAGAGGAGGAAGCCCCCTGGACGTTCTTGGGGCCGGTGCGAGGGTAGTGGCAAAATAGATCAAGGTAATCCCTCCAGGGCATGGCTGTGCCCCTGCTACACAGCAGATGACCTAGGGAGATGGCCAAGCTCCTTAAGCAAAAATAACAAATAATCGAAGAGAAATGTAGGAGGTACCATCTCATCTGTAGTCAAACAAAAAGCCCCCAAAGACATGAATGTACGTATGAGCACAGAGGAATATTAGGAAGCAAAACCTCAAGCCTGCTCAGACCTGAAAACTCCACAGCCCCAAGCACAAGGGATGCGTCTGCACCACGGAAACTGGCAAATGCTGCACATTCTGGTTTTATGCCCTGGAAGCCAGTCGTTAAACCTTTACCAGCGTGTCACTGCCACAAAGGGTTGAAAAGGAGAACAGAAAAGGGGCACTGTCTCCAGAAGCTCCCACTCAAAGACCTGCCTACGCCTCACACCGGGAAATGCGTGAACACGGATTAATATTATAGCACACAGGCAACGTATCCAGGCTCCGTCCAAGGAACATCTTTCTTTCCGGAGGATTCTGTGGTCTGTGCAGCTTGAGCTACTGCACCAGGGGCTATGCTGCGTTCTCACCACTAGGGGGCAGTGTAGCCACAGCCAGTTCGCTTGCACAGCCTGGTTGGGGCTCCCAGCCCCTGCTTGAAGCCAGCGCTCCTCAGCCCTTCAGGGCCCTGGGACCCTCCCCTGGAGGTGGAGGAGGGAAGAGGGGAGAGGACTCAAACCTTAGTTACCATTTAAACCACGTGGTTCCACTTACAAGCAGGGTGGCAGCCAGAGCACTGCCGTGAGCCTCAGTTTCCGTATCTGTAAACCACAGAGGATGATAGCATTGACTTCAGAGGACTTTGTGATGATTAAATGATGTGATACATAACGAGTTTACGATGATGCCTGGCACACGGCGAGCCCTCAGTGACATCAGCCACTATCATTATCACAGTTTACATGGAGCACTGATGGTCTCATCCCGTTCTCCAGCCCATCCTCTGAGGTATGTACTATTACCTTCCATTTTACAGAGTAAAACCCTGAGTGACATAGAAGGGAAGTGACTGACCAAGGCTGCACCGTGAGTAGGGATTAGCAGGGATTTGATCTGGTCTGGATGATGCCCAAGTCTCTCCTCCCCAACTCAGCACAGCAGAGGTGATGGAGAGAGAAGAGGGTCTGCAGGCTGCTCTGGGACCTGAGTTACCCCCTCCTTCTCCCACCCCCATCCCTGCCTCCACCGGGGTGGGCCACTCAGCATTCCCCTCTCAGAGTGCAACTCCTTCCTTGTAAAATGAGTCATTGCAATTACAGAGTCACTGTAAGATCCAAGGACATGAGCGAAGGGCGCTTCATAACAAAGAAGCTATCCCTTCATCTCTTCATTCATCTCACATGTGCTCCAAATGCACATAAGGCCCGAAACAGTGTGGGGTGAACCCCCTGGGCTTTGCCCTAATGGGCTCCCAGTCTGGGGAGGGAGAAGCGATCGAGTCTGTTTCCTCCTCTGGGCACGAGCGTTGCCACATGGCAGGGTCTGGCATTTAGGGAGTAGGCAAGGCACCTGTCAGCACCCTCCTCCTCCGTCCTCCCCACCAAATGCTCATATGTATACACGCACACACATGCACGCACACGTACGTGCACACACGCACACCCACACAGGAGGGGTTAGGTCTTCATTTGTGGAGCAATGTCTTTCCCTGTTACTGAGCAACAGAGGGGGTGCTTGGCAACCTGGAGCAGCTCAGCACGACAAGCACTGTACCACGCCCGGCTCTAGCAGGGGCATGGAGAGGAGGGCTCGTCCAAGCCTCACCCAGACTTAGGAGGTTGTAATGCCTGTGCCCAGCCCTGGATATCCCATGCTGCCCACCCAGAGAGGCCACCCAGCTCAGAGGTTCACAGTCACGTGGCCACATCCAGTTTCTGAGCTCGGCTGTCTGATCCGCAAGCTGGGGGCAGCGGCAGCCCCTGCACCACAGTGCAAGGCCTGACAGGGCTCTGCAGGGAGAACACTGAACAGGGAGCCTGGGCCAGTGAGCACTGGTGGGAGGGCCAATGCTGACGTTCTCACGGCAGATCCTCACACCTCAGCTCTAGGTTCCCCCGCCAAGCTGAGGATTGCCTCTCCCCTGCAGTGTCTCACCATAATGAGTGTCAGGGACCTCCCCGCCACCGGGTGCTGTCCTGAGAGCTGACTGGGACAGAGACACACTGACTGGCAGCACATAGCCTGGACCAGACCCTCCTCCCACGTGCTCCTCCCCCACCATCTCCATCCTTTCAGGTGCTACGGCCCAAACCTTGCCTCACCCTTGACTCTCTCTGCTGCCCCCCATCCAGTCAGTCAGCAAATGCAGCTGCTCAAACCCCAGCCTGCTCACCTCGCATTACAGACAACAGCCTGGTGCAAGCGGGTGTCATTTCAGCTGCTTCTAGCTTCCCGGGGACCAGAGTGTCCCTTTTAAAATAAATGTCAGCTCCTGCATTTCCCCTGCGAGGAGCTTTCCAGTGGCTGCCATCTCACTCGGAATAAAACCCAAAGTCCTTCCCTGGCTTCACCATTTGCCCCTGATATCCCCCACTCCAATCTCCCCCTCCCCCTGCCTCAGCTACTGGCTTCTCATCCCCTCCTCAAACACTTTGCACCTTCTGTTCCCTCTGCCTAGCATGCACTTTCCCTGAGAGCCACTTCCGGTTTCTGCTGACTCTCCAGTGACAGAGCTGCCCCTTCCTTCCACGTTACAAGGATACCATCCTCCCTGCCTCCTGGAGACCCGCCATCCCTTTACCCTTCCGTCTTGTTCTTTGTCCTTCTCACTGCCACACGGCGGTTTAACACTTTATGTTTGTGACTGACTGCGTCCCTGTCACGTGTGCAAGCTCCGCGAAGGCGGGGACCTGGCTGTCCGCTCAGCCCCCAGTCGGTAGCCCTCAGCCATGGCAACAAGTAGGCACTCAACAAATAGATCCTGAACAAATGAATGAAGAGGAAATGGAAGGAGGGCTGAATGAATGAGTGAGTGAGTGAAAGTTTCCCCATTAACTCTGGTGTACACTCTAAGGGGTTGGTTCAGAATCAAAGGATGTGTCAAAGGCTCGTACGCACTGGCTTCCTCTCTGCACCCAAATTCCTCCAAAATCCCACAAAACTTTTCTCATGGACACACGTAGAATCCTTATTCCTGAACTCATTCCAAAAATACTGGTAATTGGAGTTGAGTCAAAGAAATGTCGACCTAGAAGAATCCAATTGACCACCCAGAAATGGCACCCCGGGCTACTTCTCTTTCCCCTCCAAAGACAGCCTGGTCAAAGGGAAATTAAAGACCCTGCAGGGACAATCCTGGGCTCAAATTCTGAATCTTCTTCAATCTATAAGACTTGGGCATGACCATTCACCTGTCTGTGCCTCAGTTTCCACCTATGTATAATGGGCACAATCCCCCCCCCCACAAAGATGGATTGCTCTGATGGTTAGGCAAGGGCAGAGCCCTTTGGGGGGCAACTCGGTAGATGCTGGGTGTACACAGAGCACCCAGCACTTAGGGGACACACAGTTCCTTTTCCCTACTGCTGGCCCCCAACTCTGGTGCCCCTGCCGCCTTCCATTCCTCTGCGGAGCTCTTGAGAGCAGGAGAATAAAACAACTTGCGAAGCTGGCGCTGGATGAATCTCAAATCCTCAACTCCCAGCCTAGGGCTCACCCACTGCCACTCACGGAAAATGTTCATTTTAAAGGCTGTCTGAAAATACGATTCCCCAGGTAGCACTGGGGGTGATGGTGAAGAAAGGGACCCAAGTGAGCCCCACCCTCGAAATCTTCTGAGCTGTGTGTTTATTGAAGGCCTTCTATGTGCCAGACCCTTTGGCAGAAATTAATTCTTTTCATTTAATCAAGTCCTAACACAGCCCTGGGGAGTAGGACATTACTATACTCATTTCACAGAGAGGGAAACTGAGGTTCCAAAAGAGGCAGCCACTTGTCCAAAGTCTCAAGCAGCTTACAGGTAACAGAACTTGGATTCAGACCCAGGTCTGTCTAATCGCAACTTTCCCCACTGTGCCCATCTGCCTTCCCGAGTCCCCTGAAGGCCTAGCCTCTCCAGCCACACCCACCAGGGCTGTGAGCTGCTTTCCCCACAGCAAGGACCTCCAGCCCAGCCCCCTGCAGAACTTGAGCAGGTAACATGGGTGAGGTGGGCAGGTGGGCAGCGTGGGGAACCACAAAGCTAAAACCCTTCCGGATATGGGCTCCCCTCACTCCTTCAGAATGCGGGGCAGGGCACATCCTTCAAGAGGAAATGAAATCCAGGTTCTCACGGGAAATCGCCTGACTTTTAAATGTTGTCAGTCACAGCTGCAGGTTGTGTTTGGTCCTCATCTGTGAGCCACCGTCACTGCATCACGTAAACTCCAGTGACCGCAAGAAAGCAAAAGGCAATATGGACAAACTGTCTCCTTTCATTCTTTTCCCTTCCTTCCCTCCCTCCCTCCCTTCCTTCCTTCCTTCCTTCCTTCCTTCCTTCCTTCCTTTCCTTCCTCCCTCCCTCCCTTCTCCTCCTTTTTCTTACTTTCTCTCTGTTATGGTATGAGTCGTATGCCCCCAAAATTTATAGATTGAAGCCGTAGCCCCCAGTACCAAAGAATGGGATTGTAGTTGGAAATAGGGTCTTTAAAGAGGGGATTAAATTAAAACAAGGCCATTAAGGTGGGCCCTAATCTAATATGATGTGTGTCCTTATAAGAAGAGGAGATTAGGACACAGACCCACAGAAGGAAGACACAGGGAGAAGGTGGCCATCTGTAAGGCAAGGAGCGAGGCTTCAGAAGAAATCAAACCTGCTGGCACCTTGATATTGAACTTCCCTGCTCCAGAACTGTGAGAGAATAGATCTCTGTTGTTTAACGCCCCCAGTGTGTGCTACTTGTGTGGCAGCCTCAGCAAACTGACTCTCTCTCCCTCTCTCTCTCTCTCTCTCTCTCTCTCTCTCTCTCTCTCTCTCTCTCTCTCGCGCTCTCTCTCTCTCTCTCTCTCTCTCTCTCTCGCTCTCTCTCTCTCTCTCTCTAAGGAAGCTGAGGCTCCAGGATGTATCGATGGCAGATCTGCTCCAGAAAGAACGTAATGGGCATGGATTCACCTCCACTCACTTCCCACAGACCAAAGTGGAGGAAATACCTCTCAGGAATTCCTGAACTTCCTCTCAGGGACAGTGAGGAATTTGCTTAGGAACAATGTTTGGGGGCGTAGGGTGAGAGCACTTCGCACCAGTAACAAAAGCTCTTCTCCAAGAAGAGGGGGAAGGTGTGATGGAGGCCAAGAAGAATGAGGGTGGGGACAGGAGAGGAAAGGATACTTCGAGGCCCTGTTTGAGGAAACCCCATGCATGCCTCCCACTACAAAATTGCCTGTAAAATGCTATGAAGGCTCACAAAATGGTGCATATGTGTAGATTTCTTTTAATTAAAAAAAATTTTTTTAATGGAAATATAGTCAATTTATAGTTTTGCTGTATAGCAAAGTGATTCCATTATATATACATTCTTTTTCATATTTTTTTCCATTATGGTTTATCACAGGATATTGAATACAATTCCCTGTGCTGTACAGTAGGACCTTGTTGTTTATCCATTCTATATATAATAGCTTTCATCTGCTAATCCCAAACTCCCACTCCATCCTCTCCCCACGCCCCCTCTCCCTTGGCAACCACAAGTCTGTTCCATATGAGTAGATTTCTTTTTTTTTTTTTTTTTTTTTGCGATACCTGGGCCTCTCACTGTTGTGGCCTCTCCCGTTGCGGAGCACAGGCTCTGGACGCGCAGGCTCAGCGGCCATGGCTCACGGGCCCAGCCGCTCAGCAGCATGTGGGATCTTCCCGGACCGGGGCACGAACCGGCGTCCCCTGCATCGGCAGGCGGACTCTCAACCACTGCGCCACCAGGGAAACCCCATATGAATAGATTTCTTAATAAAACTTGTAAAGGAGCTGTAACCTGGGTCAGGATGAGACCAATACCCCATTAGCTGATGCATAAGCTAGTGTGTGTGCGTGCGTGTGTGTGTGTGTGTGTGTGTGTGTGTGTGTGTGTTGGGGGGAAGGAGAGGTGAGGGGCAAGAGGACCTCAATCAGTATCTCGTGCCACTTGTGCAGAAGAGCCATCAATCCCCCCAGCCAATCTCATGAGTCAGGGTCCTCCTCGTCCCCATTTTACACAGGGGGAAACTGAGGCTCTGAGCGGGCTTGCAGTCCACGAGCTGCAGTGCCGGGAATCGCACGGCCCTGGCATCCTGGCCTGGAGCTGGGGCTTCCAGAATCTCCAGGAATCTGGAGCAGGCGCCGGCAAACAAAGGCAGCCGGCTCGCTGGCTGCGCGGGGAGCAGCTCACCGCCAGGAGGCAGCGCGAGCCCGCGGACGCCTCCCGGGCCGCCTTTGTCCGGGTGAGGCCCCTTCCTGCACCCCTCGGGGAGGACCCAGCCAACCCCGCAGGCCCCGCGCTGCAACCCCGCACACCGTCCTCCGCATCGTCCTGCCCTCCCTCCTCTTTTACAGCCGAATTGGATTCCTTTTTATCTGTCAGGGCCTGGCTCAAAGATCTTTGCAGTCGTTTCCGTTTCAGGGAGACTTCCTTCATCTTCTGGGCACACGGATTGATGCTCCGCAGCCCAGCCCTCCCTCCATCAGCCCCACTCGGCCGGGAAGGCACTTTCCTGTGCGCAGTGCTGTGCAAATGTGGATTCCAGCAACCCCACTTCGGCCTGTCCTGGTAGAAATGTGGGGGCTTCTGGGGCCTTCCGAGCTGCAAGAGCAGCCAGGGTCTGTGTCCCCGCCCTGTGCTGATCACACGGGGCGGGTCTGTTGATGGACGGAGACCTTGGTCCGGGACCACTTCTGAGTCACTCCGGTTCCCCCAGGCCCAGCTTGGTGCGTGCTGGGCAACCCCTGTGTGGGTTCCTGGGGTGCCTCAGTGCCTGGAGCCTCCCCCCTCGCCTGCTCCCGCAGGTGTCCCCATCCTCCTGAAGCTGGCATTTCTCGTGGTGTGTGGGTGCCTGAGCTGGGAGCCTTTTACAAACCCAAAGAGAGCCCCACACTGGGGAAGATTACTTGGCAATCAACAGAGCCAGCTTCCCAACCCAGGCAGGCTGTCTCCAATGCTGCCCCACATCGGAGCCCACGCCCACACTATCCCTCCCCACACACAGACACAAAGAACCCTCTGATGTGATCTCCACTGAACACTTATCTTCTGCTGGATAATGTTCTTCGTGTGCATCTCCTCATTTCCCCCTCAATCAGCTTTGCAGAGTAGAAATGCCTCCCCCATGGCACAGATGAGGAAACAGGGATCCTAAGCAGGGGAAGGACCTGCAAGCCCCACCTCCACCTGGGAGCCCTCCCAGAGTTGTTCCTCCTGGAACCTGCCCACCCCCATTCCTCCTGCCTTGGACTTCAATTCTCAAGTATCCCCCCTGCTCTCTCTTACGGCTCCCCTTCCTGATTCTTTGGAGGGTCCAACACACGTCTACTTTCTCCCGGGACTGTTTCTGCCTGTCCCCAGTTTTCAGCTCTGAGCTCCACTGGGCTGGGACTGTGTGAATTTTGTTCAGCATGCTGTTCCCCACACAGAGCACTCTGCCTGACACATAGTAGGTATTCAATCAAACGTGTTAAATGAATGAATGAGATGTAAAAACAGCCTTAGGGAGTATGTGACATCAGCCCTACTGTCCCCGTCATCCCCGTGCCGTGAATGAGGACATCCAGGATCAGAATACCAGCTGGGATGGAAAAGAAGGAACATTTCTGATCTATGTGAATCAAGACTTCTATTAAAGTGTATTTGGTTAAAGGGTTTATAAACATGAAATTACATGTCTGTGTATTGAAAATACCTCGCGTGTTTTTTTAATTGATCAATGGTTATTTATTTTCTTTATTTTATTTTTTATTTACTTTTTATTGAAGTATAAGTGGTTTACAGTGTTTCAGGTGTACAGCAAAGTGATGTGGTTATACATACACATACATATATTTATTTTTTCAGGTTCTTTTCCACTTTGCATGTTTTAATAACAGAAATAGAAATAGAAGGTATTAAAAACAGTCAACTTACTAAAATGCATCTCAGCGAACCACGTGAAAACAAAGGTGATGGAACAAGGGGGCTTTCGAGTGACTGTGTTGCTGTAGGTGGGGTGAGCTGAGAGCACAGCTGGGGTTTGACCAAGTGAGGCAGAGGGCCAGGCTGAGGCTGCAGTGTCCAGGTACCATGAGGACCGCCCTAGTCACAGGCCCCCCTCCTCCTGCTAATGAAGTGATGAAAATAATAATACTAGCCACTGGCAAATAAAGTAAACAGTGGGGTCAGGCAGCTGTGGCCTTGCTAGCTGTACCCAGTGCAGGGCTCCCGGGGGAGATGGGAGTTTTGCAGGGAACTTGCAATTGCTGATGCATTGCTAATGAAATGACCGCACTGACTGGTGGGTTTGGAGCCCTAGGGTGTTGTCCTGGTGGGGTGAACCTGGGTTACCCTTTCTGTATCGCCCCCATCTACAATATGAATGAGAAGACACTGTGGAGAGAGAGGAGGGGGTCAGCCCAGAGAGGGGGTGGCTTGCCTCGGTTCGCAGTGGTGGTGGCGGAGGGAGGATTGCCAGCCAGCTCTCTCCGTCTCCACAGCAGATGCCAGGGCTGTGAACTGCATCCCCGGAGCAGGGCAGGGCAGGGCGCCCTGTGGAGCCCAATTCTGGCAGGCTTTTCTCTTAAGTCCCAGTCATATGCCAGGAATTACTCCTCCAGAATGAAGGATCCCCGTCTGGGGCTGTCCACCTCACTGCTTTCAATTTACGATGCTTACCGACTGGTGGCTGTTAGAATCACAGCTGGAAGATGCTCACGAAAAACCACAGTGGCCTTCTCTCCTGAACACTTCTGTCAGACCCACAGTACGTGCCAGGCCTTGGGCTCAAAGCCTCAAAAGCCGGCCCTCAGGGAGTCGAAAGAGCTGGGTTCAAACCTCAGGTCTACCTCTTCCTAGCTGTGTGACCTTGGGAAAACCACTCAACCTCTCTGGGCACTTTTCCTCATTTATAAAATGGGGCCAACCACGCACAGCATTTTGTGCTGAGTAGCTGAGGAATAATATACCAAATGTGAATGTGACTGATGGAATCAGGACAAGAGGGGCACTGGGTTCCTGGCCCCCAGTATAGCCCTTTCTCCAGATCAGAAGGGTGGAGATGGCAGACGGACCAAGTCACGGGCCTTTGAATGCCGGGCACTGAATGTGGATTTTTTTCCTGGGGGCCATGGCAGGCGTGGAGGGAAGTGCTCAGATTTGCATTTCAGGAAAGGAGTGTTGGTGGGAGGGGAGAGGCTGGAGACTGGAGGCCAGGTGGAGATGGGTAGAGCTGGTGAACGCAGGGGCCTGGCCGAGGACAAGAATACTGCCCTGTTCCCATTTTTGTTTCTATTACAGATCACCACTGGTATCTGCCATTGAAGACACACAGCCCCAGGATCCCTGCAATCTGGGGGCTCCTTCACTCCGCTTTTCCCCAAATCCTTGCTCCTGCCCCTTTCTCCCCATTCCATATGAAACATCAGGATATTTATTTTTTAAATTAATTAGTTAATTTATTTATTTTTGGCTGAGTCTGGTCTTAGTTGAGGCTTGTGGGCTCTTCATTGCCACGCACGGGTTTCTCTCTAGTTGTGGCATGCGGGTTTTCTCTTCTCTCGTTGAGGCGGGTGAGCCCAGTGGTCGTGGTTCGTGGGCTTAGTTGCCCCACGGCATGTGGCATCTTAGTTCCCTGACCAGGGATAGAACCCACGTCCTCTGCATTGGAAGGCGGATTCTTTTCCACTGGACCACCAGGGAAGTCCCAATACAACAGGATTTAAACATTTTCTTGTGAAGGAGGCTGCATGTTGTTGGAAGAGGGCACTGAGAAAAATGCAGACCTGAGTTTCGCACTCTGTTCCTTGCACTCACACAGTACCTTCAACCAGTCCCGTGTGGGAGCCTGAATAACGGTCCCAAAGATGTCCACATCTTAATCCCCAGAAGCTATGAATATGCACTTTACATGGTAAAAGGGAGTTTGCAGATGTGATTGAGTCAAGGATCTTGAGATGGGGGGATGATCCTGGTGGCCCAGTGTAATCACAGGGTCTTTATAAAAGGGAAGCAGGAGAGAGATTTGAAGACATGGTACTGCTGGCTTTGAAGGTAGAGAAAGAAGCTACAAGCCAAGGAATACAGGCAGCCTCTAGAGACTGAGAAAAGCAAGAAAACAGATTCTCTCTGCTATGGTCTGAATGTGTGACTCCAAAATTTCTATGTTGAAATCTTAACTCCCAGTGGGATGGTATTAGGAGGCAGGTCCTTAGGGAAGTGAATAGGTCATTCCACCCACATGAATGGGATTAGTGCTCTTATAAAAGAAGCCCCACAGAACTCCCTTGCCTCTCCCACTCTGTGAGGACACAACGAGAAATGAGTGACCTGGAAAAGGGTCTCACCCTACCAGGCTGGTCCCCTGACCTTGGACCTCCAGCCTCCAGAACTATGAGACATAAATTTCCGTTTTTATAAGCCACCCAGCCTGTGGTACTTTGTTATGGCAGCTTGAACAAACTAAGACACTCTCCTAGGACCTCAAGAAGGAACACAGCCCTACTGATACCTTGATTTTAGCCAGTGAGATGAATTTTGGACTTCTGACCTCCAGAGCTGCAGGAGAAGATATATGTGTTGGTTTAAGGCAGTAAATGCATGATAAGTTGTTACAGCAGCAATAGGAAACCAATGCACGCCTTCCCCCCTCTGGGCCTCTGTTTCCCCGTTGAGGCTGTGGACATGCAGAAGCTTCAGGCACAGGCTGCCGTGAGTGGAGGTCAAGGCTAAGTGGGGATAGAGCAGATCTTTCCGGGAGACCTGGGCTCTCCCCGTGCCCATGGTGGACAAGGCAGAGTGGATGTTCAGAACTTGATTCCTGCCTCTAAGAGTCCTGGAAATGAGTGAAGTAGGCAGGTGAGAGGGGTGATAGGGACTGGTGGGGTCTGGAGAAAAGCCCGGAGCAGAGACCTTGGCCACAGGGGCAGCCCTCCCCACGTTGCCAGGTGCACAAGTGGGCCCAGCTTAGGCAGATCACCCCACTCTGCTTAGAGAATCAGGACAATGGATGTTCCTGTGAAATCTCGCAGTCCTTCGATGTTGCCAACCAATTAGAAAAGAATTAAACAGGGAGCGAGCCAAACCAAACACATCTGCAGCCCAACCTCGCCTCCAGGCTGCAGTATCGCTGCCTCCGGCTTGATCATGCAAACTCCAGGCTTTGGCATTAGCCAGAGCTGGAATCCTGGCTCAGCCACAGCCAGGTCACCTGGGCAGCTCACCCCACCTCTCTGAGCCTCAGTTTCCTCATCGGTAAAAAAGAGATATGAATACCAACCTCACGGGTTGGGGGAGGAATAGATGATGACGTGCGTGTAAAGGGCCCAGAGCAGGGCCTAGCATGGAAGAACCTAGTTATCAAATGTTCCTTGTGGAGGGCCTCTGTGTCAACCAGTGATGGAACTCAGAGCCCGAGCTCCAGAGAAAAGATCCCCGCAGAAAAGAGGCTGCTGTCTCTGAGTTCACACCCTGGGGCATGTGAAGTATTGTGAGCACAGAGCCTGGTGAAGGGATGCAAGCAGGAAGGTGCTACAAAGAGCAAGTTCACGTACACTGCATCCCAATCACAGCCTTACTCTGTCAGTGTCCCATCCCATCCCTTTATAAAGCTGTACTTGCAAACCTCAGATTGCCGTGTCCCACACACCAGACTGAGGTCCAGCTTGCAGCCACACATCCCCTGCATTCCCCACCCCCAAACTGAGTGAGCTCGGTGTTCAATGATGTTCAGGTCCTTTGCAGTCAGTATCTCTTCTACTATCCTTTGCATAATTTTTTCTTTAAATTGACCCTTTTTTATATAAATCTAGCTCCCACTTAGGAACATTATATGTAAAACAATGGCCTTGATGAGCTAATTAATTTTTTTCTCACCCATGTTAAGAAAAAAAGTGTCTCTGTTAAAAATTTAAAAACTTGTCAGTGTGATGATGGCAAATCCTCCTGCCAGCTCTCACGGTGATTGGGGCGCCCCCTTCAGGTTGGGCTGAGGTTAAAGGGCAGCGTGATCTCGCATTCTTGCTGCTTCTCCCCGAGGAGGTTTCTCCCAGTTTTGGTTCCTCTGCCACTGGGATTTGCAGATGGTGAAGAGAGAAGTCAGGAGGAGCTGGGAACGTGCCTTCAAGTGTCATTATCAGCTCTTGATTTTTTAAAACGGATTTTACCATGCATTTGAGTAATTTATTCATGCCTTCTGCCTGGCAAATGGTTTCCAGTCCTTTCACTGGAACTCAGGGTGTAAACTAAGCATGTGGCTTCTGCAGCTCCCTATTTCTCTAGGACCAAGTCCGAATTCGACATGGCATTCAAGGCTCTTCCAGGCCCTGACTTGTGGGCACTCTCCCATCTTGCCGTGCATCTCTCCATTCTTTGTATCCCAGCAGTGTCCAACCACTGAGGGTTTTCCTTCTGTGATGTTGTGCATGCTGGCCTCACTGTTGGGATGAACCCCATGGGCTTCACTTGATGAGCAAACTCCTATCCAATCTTCAAAACCCTACTCACCATCATTGTTTTGGTGGTGTTTTCCCTGATGCACCCTCTAAGCTCAGTCTCCCCAGAAGAAGTGCTTATTCCTTCTCCTCTATCAAATGTCCCAAATCCTTCTTGGCATCTCTTTTGCCTGTACTGTGGGCTGAGCCCACAATGCCCATCACCCAGCTGATGACCACATCTGCCGAACAGGTCTCCCCACTTTCCCTCCACCCCTCCTACTTCCTCTAATCTCATGTCCAAGGAAGCCAGAGTTACCATAGAAAAACCTCCATCAGAGTACAGTCACTCGCCTGAGTACAGTCACTCCCCTGTAAAACCTTCCAGCAGCTTCTACTGTATACAGAATAAAATTCAAGCTCTTTTAAATGCCTCTAAGCCTTGATGTGATCTGGTCCCATCCACCTTGCTGGCCTTTTTCGTGTCTTCTCTGCCTCAGCTCACTGGCCCAGTCTTCTTGCCCAGAGTCTACAGCTGCTGGTCCCTACCTGGAACGTTCTGTGCTGCCTACCTGCCTTCCATACGTGTGCTCCCACCTACCCCGTCCTGCACCACATGTACTCTCTTCACCTGCCCGTCACTGAGGACTCAGCCAGACCATCAGTGCCTGGGGAAGCCCTCGGTGCCTCCCCCATGTGACTGGGTGCTCCCAGAGGCAAGGAGTGCATTGCATCCATCCCTGTGTCCCCAGGTTGGGGACAGGGTGAGGTCCAGTCCATGAGTGGGGGTAGACCCGCTGGGGCCCGCAGGAAGCTCCTCCCATGATCTGGGCCCTCGGCCAGCCTCCCCCGGGCTCCCACCGCTGGCCTCATGAGGGGCGCTCTTCCCACAGGGAGGTTCTCGGGGCTCAGCAAGGACACTGCCTGCCTGTAGATCAGGTAGTGGGTTTACAGAGGAAGCATCCCATGTGTCTTTTTGGGTTATGGAGACAGGGACCTTCCAGGCAAAACAAGCGTGAGTGCAATGGGCACAAGATCTGGAGTGAGGAGAACCCAGGCTGGAGACTTAGTTCTGTCCTAGTTCAGTGCAGCCCTGGGTGCCCTGCCCTAGCTGGGCCACTTCCTCGGGGCCAGATTAGAGGTCTCCAAAGCCACTCCCAGCTTGGGTTTAGAACAGATCAACTTCCCATAACCCTAGTTTCTTCACCCCCTAAAATAGGGATAATGATTTCTACCAGGCTGTTAGGATGCCATGAGACAACACAGCAAAGCACCTCACAGGTCGCCGCCCACAGGAGTTAGGACCCCACTGGGACTTTCATGGACCCCCCCAACTTTCTTGCTTTCGTGGGCTCCTTCCTCATAAAATAAGCTTGAAACTTTATGCAACTGGTATCAAGATAAGTATAATTCAGGCTGAATAATATTCATTTTTTCTTATTATTTTAAAATAAATTGAAATATTTTTGTGGACCCCTAGGAATATTTGCTTCCTACCTCACCACCCTACATTTCATCTCCCACCCTGATCCCCACTTGCACAGGGTCCTGGGCTCTGTCAGGGGCTCTGATGTCAGCACAGGGGATGAGGGTTAACCATGCCAGCAGTGCCTGGTGTATAAGTCAATCTGTTAACTCACTCAGTGTTTGTTGAGCATCTCCCATCACTAGTAGTGATAGATCTGTTGGTGCTAATAACTTCCCTTGTGTTATCATGGTATAGTGAGTTCAATACTGTCCTCCAAAAACTCATGTCCCCTCAGAACCTCAGAGTGTGGTCTTACTTGGAAATAGGATCCTTGCAGATGTAATTAGTTAAAGTCCTCAAGATGAAATCATTCTGGTTCAACTCCGTGATTGGTGTCCTTCTAAGAAGAAGCAAGGACGCAGAGAGACACAGAGAAGAAGATGATAGGAAGACGGGGGTAGAAATTGGAATGATGTGTCTGTAAGGAACGCCAAGGATTGCCAGCTGCGCTTACCTGGCAGTCGCCAGAAGCCAGGAGAGAAGCACACCTGTAGAACATCTGGCCTCCCGACCTGGCTGAGAATACATTTCCGTTGTGTGAAGCCACCCAGTTTGCGGTAATTTGCTATGGTGTCCTTAGCACAGGAAAACACTCTGCTTATCTTCATTGCCGCCCCGCCCATAAGAATGACACATTTATTGCCCTCCAGTTTAGACATCAGGACAGGGAGGCTCAGAAAGGTCCGGCAGCTTGCCCAGAGTTACCCGGGTCCCCCTGACTCTGGCCGTAACAGGCCCAGCATGCCAGGACTTGGCGTGTGGGGGGCATGGGGAGGAGCTTGAATTTTATTCTGTATACAGTAGAAGCTGCTGGAAGGTTTTACAGGGGAGTGACTGTACTCAGGGGAGTGACTGTACTCTGATGGAGGTTTTTCTGTGGTAACTCTGGCTTCTGTGGACATGAGATTAGAGGAAGTAGGAGGGGTGGAGGGAAAGTGGGGAGACCTGTTCGGCGGATGTTTTCATCAGCTGGGTGATGGGCATTGTGGGCTCAGCCCACAGTACAGGGAGGCTGGGGGTGGGTGGGAGGTGAGGCTGGAAGGGGAGCCAGGGCACTGCCACCAAGCGGGAAGCTGCATTCTGCTGCCATTGACACTGATAATTAGAAGCACCATGGAGCCACCTGGGAAATGCTTACACGTGACCTCAGACGAAGAAACAATGTGAAAGCAAAACTGCTTCTGCGCAAGCTATGCAACAGCAGAACTGCCTGTGGACGAAGCCTACAAACGATGCAGAATTGCACCCTCGGGCCTCTAGATTTGTGGGAGATTTTTTTCCCCATCTATTTTCCAAAATTTCTCTGATGTTATTTATTTATGTATTCATTCATTCATTATTTATTTATTTTGATAGGGAAAAATGCAGAGAGACCCTTATCCCTGCTCCAAAAAGCCACAAAAACTGGAAAGCCCAGAAAACCGGAGCCCCGGCACATAGGTCCCTCCACCTGCTCTGTGGATTCTGCGGCCCAAATTCCATTTCCCTTGGGCGTCTGCACTGCAGGAGCCATAGCCCTGCTGGAAGCACCTCCCTAGGCAAGCAGGATCCGCTGGGGCTGGCTTGTCAGAGGAAGGACAAAAGGAAAATGCTTTATCCCCGTGCTGAGATCAGAGGCCCTGCCGGAGTCCAGGGCCCTGAGCAGGAGGGGTGGGGGTGGGGAGAGGCACTGCAGGGTGGGGTAAAAGGAGCAGAAACCGCCCCAGGCTCCACTGCGGAGGTGCTGCATTTGCATGATAAGCTATATTTTTCCAGAGCACCTATTGCTTATTCATTAGTTATTCCTAGGACTTGCCAGGTAAGCGCATCTGCAAGGTGCTGGGACAGGTGACAGTGGCCCTGAGCCATCTAATGGGGGGGGTGCAGCTGACTCTTTGGTGTCAGAGGCCCCGGCTGAGGGATGGGGTCTTCAAGGCCATGCCGATTTCCTTCCAGGGCCTGAAGACACTTTCATTATTCCAGTCCATCATCCATCTCTATATAGTGACAACTCTATATAGAGCCCCTCCCACCACCACCCCCAAATACATTCTAGGCCCGGACATCAAATGGTGGACAAGGTAGGGGAGACCTCTGCTCCTGCAGCGCTCGCAGGCTGATGTGAGTGACAGAGTCATCATTAGCCCACAGAGAGTATTTCATTACGATGTCAAGAGCTAGGAGACACGAGAAGTACCTCTGGGGCCCTGTAAGGCCGGCTTCTCCTTGAAAGGGAAGTTTGAGCCTAGAGTTGAGAAGTGAGGAGGTGTTGGGTGAAGAGTGGAAGAAGGGCAGGGGCTGTACCGGAATAGCATCCAGGCAGAGGGAGGCATGTGCAAAGGCCCTGAGGGAACATGGCGTGTTCAAGGAAAAGAAAACCAATGGAGCTGGAGCAGAGAAATTGATAAAAGAGGGAAGTGGGAGATGGGGCTTCAGGGAAGAGGGTCGGGGGGAGGAGTCAAGTCACACAGGGTTGATAGGATGAGAAATGGCTTTGGTCTCTGGCCCTAAAACAACAGGAAACACTGAAGAAGTTTAAACAGCTGAGTGACATGATCAGATTTTCACCTGCAATCCTGGTTGGAATCCTTAGCACACACACCATGTGGCTGGGGTCATTTCCCCCGTTGTAAAGTGGGAGTCAACAGGACCACCTCCCTGGACCTTTACCATTTAACTGGGTGTCTACTTAATGCCGTGTGGACATACTCTTCCCTGCTATGGATGAGGAAACTAAGGCTCAAAGAGGTGAAGCGACTTGCCCAGGGACACACAGCAGGAAAGTAGCAAAGGTTGGTATGAACCTGAGTAATTCATCACTATCCAAAACTCTACCATTCCATGGCCCTGGAATGTGGCTGGGTTAAGATAAGGGATGGAAAGTGGGATGAATGAGGCATAGAACTGACACTCTCTGCACCAACTCCCTCTCCTTCAAATCCAGCCTCATTAGACGCACAGCGAAAAAGACCAGGGGAGCCTCTGTGTGTGTGTGTGCGCACGCGTGTGTGTGTCTTTAGTTATTTTTGGCACCAGGGGAACTTAATTAAGAATTGAGTTCACAGTTTTCCCACTGAGAGCGAGCCGGGGGGTGAGGGACAGAGAAAGGGAGTAGAAGTCAGAGCAGACTGCAGACAGTGACGCTAAAATAATGAAATGGAGCCGTGGAGCCTTCCACTGGGGCAAGGTAAGGGGCGCAGATGCTATTTTGGGCTAATGTTCTGTGTTCGCAGGCAGAATTCTTTCTGGGTCTGAGTTGGAGCAGAGTCTGGGAGGCCGTTGCCCTTGGTGATGGCAGCGACTGTCCTTGGCCCCCTGTTGAGGCAGGGGCCATCCAGAAAAGAGACTTAGACGTGGAGCCCTCCCCCTTCCCCAGCACCTCTCTTTATCTCCGCCTGCCACCTTCTCTCCTCATCCGGGCCTTTCTCTGCTGCCTGCATCCTGAGCTCCGGATGCCATCGGTCTTTGCCCCCTCTATAGTATTTCAGAAAGTTTCCTAGGGCATCCATCCAAGACAGGCAGCTGTGCAATGAACCTAGTTTAGAGAGGAGTCTTGTTTGGCTGCAGTGCTTAAAAAAAAAAGAAAAGAAAAGTGAACCGATACTGTGGTAAGATAAAATTTTATGCAGAGAGACAGCATCGTGCTGAGCCCTGAGTTAAGCGCTTGGGGGTACAGTGGGAAGAGGACAGAGGTCCAGGGAGATGAGTGGGGAGCCAGTATGTATGCACGGCAATGACATTGGCTGGCGATAAGGGCCTTGCAGGGGTATCAGCAAGATGGGGTAGGTGGCTATGGTACCTTGGATGGTCAGGGTGCCTTCAAGGTTGAGGAGGAGGCAGCCAGGTGAGGCAGAGGAGGAGCTGGTCCTGAGGGAGACTGTCATAGACTTTGTCATGAGAGCCAGTGGTCCACAGGTAGGGAGAAGGCGCTGGTGTCAGCAGAGGCATTGCTGTTATTTCTTTTTTTTTACGTTTTTTTGGCTGCGTTGGGTCTTCATTGCGGTGCGTGGGCTTCTCATTGCAGTGGCTTCTCTTGTTGCAGAGCACGGGCTCTAGACACACCAGCTTCAGTAGTTGTGGCACGTGGGCTCAGTAGTTGTGGCTCATGGGCTTAGTTGCCCCACCACATATGGGATCTTCCCGGACCAGGGCTCGAACCTGTGTCCCCTGCATTGGCAGGCGGATTCTCAACTACTGCGCCACCAGGAAAGCCCGGAGACGTCGTTGTTATTCATCGATTGGCTGTTGTTGCCGTAACTGCTACATTGAAACAGAATGCCGTGGAGCAGTTGTCCGGCATTAGAGAGGGGGTCCCCGTGCCTCTCCTGCTCTTCCCTCCTGGGTAATAGAAATAGGTCTAAGACGCTTATGTCTCCTGCCACCACCTCAATTCAGAAACTAACAATGACCCCCCCGTCCATGTCCGCACCAGCTGCTCTTTCACATCGCACTGTGAGTTGAATGGGGACAGGAAAGGGGAAGCAGTAGTTTGCACTGGACAAGATGGACTTCTAATGACCTACAGCAACCAGCAACCTCTGAGCATCGGCCAAGCACTTCATAGACGGTGTCCCATTCTAACCTCACCACAGGCATCTGTGATTCAGGACTAATTTGGTGGCTAGTTAAGGAAGACTGACCCAAACTAGATTAAGCAGAAAAAGGATTTATTACTCACATAGCTGGGGAGTAAAAACAGGTTAGCTCTTGAAGGATGGGCTGCAGGAGCCCAGGCCCTACCTCCAGTTGTCTAGCTCTCTCTGTCTCTTCCTCTCCATCTTTCATCTCTCCCTCTATTTCTCACTGCCTGATTATTTTGTATTATTTATGTATTTATCCACCAGCGTCTCAGGCAGCCACTGAGATGTCTGTATTAGTTTCCATCTGATGCTGTAACAAGTTGCCCCAAACTCGGTAGCTTAAAACAATACAAATGTATTCTCTTCCAGTTCTGGAGGCCAGACGTCCAGAAGGGATTTCACTGGGCTAAAATGACAGAGCTACAGCCCTCCGGAGACTCTAGAGGAGAATCCTTGACCTTGCCTCTTCCAGCTTCTAGGGGGCCTCCTGCTCTGCTCAGCTTGTGGCCCTTCTTCCATCATCAATGGCTAGTTGAGTCCTCACATGGCATCACTCTGACACTGACTCTTCTTCCTCCTTCTTCTGCTTTTAAGGACACTTATGATGACATAGGGTCCACCTGGATAATCCAGGTCAATCTTCCAACTTTAAAGTCAGCTGCTTGGTAAATTTATTTCCCATCTGTAACCTTAATTCCACTTAGCCATGCAAGGTATTCACAGGTTCTGGGGTTTAGGATGTGGACATCTTTAGGGGCATTATTCTGCCTGCCACAATGTCTAACAGGCATCTCAAACTTGACAAGTCCATATCTGAACTCCTTCTCTTGCCCCCACAGACTGGCTCCACCTGTGACCACCCCTGTCTGAGCTGATGGTGAGTCCATCCTTCAGTTGTACAAGTTACAGGGACCTGGCTTCCCTCTTTCTCACATCCTGCCCCCAATCTTTCAGCTACTCGTGTCCACTCTACCCTCAGCATCTACTCACAATTTCCTCACTTCTCACCAGCCTGGACCAGCCACCACCCTCTCTCACTTGGATGTTGACAAAAGCCTCCCCTCAAGCTTCCCTGATTCTACCCTTGCCCCCGGTAGCCTGTTCCCAACCAGGCAGACAAGGGGCCCTTTGAAAACCTCGATCAGATTGTGTCGCTTTTGGTAGGTAGCTCCATCTGCTTCTGCACTTCCTGAGAGGGAAACAGGAATCAGAGAAATGGAGGTCAAAGTGCTGCTTTATTACTGAAAAAGCTACACTAGAGGACGTGGCTCAGGTGTGACAGAGGGTTTGTTAAAAGTCTTTTGAGTTGAATGGACTCACCCAAACTTTAGGCAGAGCTCTGTTAAGGTGGCTAAGCAAGGAGACCAAGATACTCTCTTCCTGAAGGCAGACAGATGTGAAGGAGAGAGATGAGACAGGTCTGAGCCAGCATCATCTCCCTAACCTCCCACCTGGAGGAGAGAGTAAAAGGTAAGGAGAGGGGCCAAGAGGGTGCTGGGAATGTTCCTCCGCAGGGAAACAGTACGAGTGGGAAATAATTGTTCCTTTTCAATTTCTACTGATGTGTTGGAATGATGGCATTAGTTTTCATGGTCGAGAGAGGTTCATGTCTACATCCAGATCTGTCTAGGGAGGGGATGGATATGGACTGTGGGAGCATGGGTACTAGAGGATGCTAGTAATAAAACTGAAACTGAAGTGAACTGGGCTTTCTCCCCTACCGTGATTTTGCTGGTCCTGGGTTTCCTCCTCAACCCATGAATTTAGTTGAGACCCAAATTCAACCCCAGCTGAATAGCTCTAAAGTGGTACCAGATAAAAACAGCACAGCCCACATAGAAACAAGCCTCCTATTTTCACAGTTGCCATAGAAATAAGGAAAAGGTGACTAATAAAAAAGCTTTGCCTGGATCTTGGTAAACAGACCCAGCCATGGTGCCTGGTAGATTGCTCACATCCAAAAATCCTCTAGGGCTCTATTCAAGTGAATATTTCCAAGAAAGCTGGCTCCACTGGATTCCCAGCAATGTTGTGCATGAACTCATAAGACAGATAATGCTCTAAAGGTATCTAATGAGGTCATGTATTATGTCTGATAATAATTGTCCTTGGGGAGCCAACCCATTCCTCCCTAGGCATATCAGTGATTTTCTCCAGGTGGAACCATGCCCAAGCCATGTAATGAGGTTTTGTCATAGGATCCTGCTGTACCTACTGGAAAAGAGAAAAAAGTAATTAAATAGCAGTAATAGAATGGAAATATGGGGTTGCTTGGAGCCACCAGATCAAGATAAACTCCCTAAAAGAAAGGGGAGACACAGAGAGAAACAGACTAGAAAGGAAGAGAGGGAGAAGGAAAGGAAGGCAGAGTCCACATAATACCACTTGAACATTTATACCCATGTATTTCTGACCTGATTTCAACCTTAGACTTGAGCCAACCAATTTTATTTTTGGTTAGGTGGATCTGGGTTGTATTTCTGTCCTCTGCGAAGGAAAGAGACCTGTTAGAGATTGAATTGTGTCCCCCCCCAAAATATGTTGAGATCCTAACTTGGACTGTGACCTTATTTGGAAATAGGGCCATTGTAGATATCATCAGTTAAGATGAAGTCATACTAGAGTAGGGTGGCCCCTAATCCAATACAACTGGTGTCCTGGTAAGATGATGTGAAGACCCAGAAAAGGACACCATGTAATGACAGAGGCAGAAATTACAGTGATGCAGCTGGAAGTCAAGGCATGCCAGAGATTCCCAGCCACCACCAGAAGCCAGGAAGAGGCAAGAAAGGATTCTACCCAGAGTCTCACGGGGAACATGACCCTGTTGACACCCTCATTTCAGTCTTCTGGCCTCCAGAACTGAAGGGAATGAATTTCTGTTGTTCTAAGTCACCCCGTGTGTGGTGCTCTGTTAATACAGCAACCCTGGGAAACTAATCCAACACCTGACTGGTAGGAATGTCATGAAAGGCAGGCAAAATCTGGCACCAGAGACTGAGATGCCACTCCTTGCCCTCTATCTCTCTCCAGCTGTGTGGCTCTGGGTAAGCTTCCTCACCTTGGTCACCTGGTCTGCAGTGCTGTGGGCATGTTTGACAAGGGACCTGGCTATGCCTATTCCTCAAAGACCCTTTACTGAAATAAAATAGGACCATTAGGGGCACATGCTAGAGGTTCTCAGTCTTAAACATGAAGACTCACTCCCGGCTGTTGTCTTCTTTTTCTTTTCATTTTGGTATAAATTGAGATTTCTTTAGACCTCTTTTTCTTGACTTCGTTTCAGTCTCAGAGGGTCTCCTTGCTGGGACTTTTATATCATGTCCCTGTTTAGTGTCCCAGCAAAGATAGTTTCCTTCATTCCCCCCACCTCAGACTTCTGCATGGGGTGGATGTGTGACAAATAACAACAGCTGTCAGACTGAGAGACTTTCAGGAAGGGGATCCAGCTCCCAGCTCCAGGCCTTCATCTGTCTGGGAAGTTACTTATAAAGGACATGGAAAGGAAGATGAAGGCACAACTTTTGGCATTTCTTCACCTTGGGATTCTTAATGGAAATTGGTGGGGCCTTCAGACTACTGAAATTCCTTGTTTTATGTCTTGGAGGGAGTCTGGGAAGTATTATCTTCTTCAGGAGTTGGTGGAATGGGACAGCCCACAATGGGAGGATAAGAGGGAAAAGGGAAGAAAGGGCCCTGCACAAATAAAACCTCTAGATTACAGTGGTTCTAGAGTCATGGAGCTCTGAGCAAAATTCTTACAAGGATCTAGTCACATGCTTCCAAGGTGAATCACTTTTGAAAAAAAATTATTACACTCAATCATATTTTTCTGCCCTTGCCATCTTGAAGTCAAAATGACCCATACAGACTTCCCCTCACTCCCTTCAAGCTAGGCACAAAGTCCTGAGATCAAGTCTGTTTGTGCACCCAAACGATGGGGCACTGCTGTGGCCTGATGGGTTGGAACACCAGCTTGTAGACTATGGAAGCCACTTGACAGCAGCTACATTTGTGCGTGCTTTATATTTCACCTGCTTTGCTTTTGGGTGTTATTATTGTTCTCAGTATAACTCAGATCAGCTGGGCATTCTCAGTTCTATAGACCAGACTATCCATCCCATGGCTTTGAGAAAACTAGACTCTTCCGTTATATTTCTGCCAGTTTGGAGAGGCATATATACCCATGACGCCTTCTGCCTCAGGTCCTACAACAACCTAAGCACAAAACTCAGTCCCAGCACTGGTGCCTAGAGGATACCCACCGAGGCAAAACAGTTTGAGAATCTCTTTAGTTCTCAGTGAAGACGTGTGGGTCATGGACTGTGGGAGAGAGCTAACATTTGCCCCCACTCTCTCAGCCAACATTCTCTTCTATTTCCATTTAAGATCAAAACAAATTTCTCCATTTTTTTCGTTCCTGGCAATTAAGGAACGATCTTAATTTTAAGGTGGTTTAAATATGCTGGGGGGGCGTGGGTAGGAGGGCCTCTCCTTCTACTCTAAGTGTCTCAGCCAAATACAATTAGATGCTTTCTCCCAGAGAAATACCAGCAGATAAAAAATGTCTGCATTTTTATTGTTACATTAGTAAATATGTCCCTGTATTAGATCGCCAGAGCTGCTGTAACAAATAACAGGTGATTTAAACAAAAGAAATTTATTGCCTCAAAATTTGGGGGTCTGGAAATCTGAGATCATAGTGTTGGCAGGTTCAGTTCCTCCTGAAGATTGTAAGGAAGGATCTGTTCCTGGCCTCTCCTTGGCTTGCAGATGACCGTCTTCGTGTTCATACGGTTTTCTCCCCACGTGTGAGTCTGTCTCCAAATTTCCCTTTTGTATAGGACCTAGTTACATTGGATTAGGGCCCACCCTAATGACCTTATTTTAACTTGATTACCTCTGTAAAGACCCCATCTTCAAATAAGGTTATGTTCTGAGGCACTGGACATTAGGACTTCAACATATGAACTTGGGACAGAACACAATGCAACCCATAACAGTCCCATTATCCAATTCAAGAAATTCTGCACATGAACTGCCCCAAATTTCAATGAAGAAAAGTTGCAAGCATATGCACATGTCTGGTGATTTTTATGCAAGTAGGTAATTACATTCTGAAGCCAAGCCCCCTCTTGGCATCTCTGTACTGTGGTCTGTGAAGTCCTTTCTCATATGAGATCCCAACCACAAGTGCGGCTACCTTGCCAAAGTTTATTTGGGAAAAGCCAGAATGACAACGTTCACCTTCTGAGTTATGATTGTTGCACACATGATTAAAACCCAGCTCTTCAAAGTAATTTACACCTTTGGTGATTCTCTCCAAAGGGATATCAGCTTGACTGAACGTGATGAACTTTTAATTAACTCTTATTGTTGGCAACACAGGATTTCCCCATGACTGTGAGCTTACGGAGAGGTGTTCCATTATGTTGCTAAATATGCTGTCACCTTGCTGAACTGTGGTGAATCTGCACCCTTGCCCTGCCATACAGAGAAGGGAAATAACTCCAGATGACTCAGAGGAGTGATCCCAATGTAGACTGAGTTTGTACCATAGAGACAATGAGGTTGGTGAGTGTGCTGGCTCCTCTAACACCACCTGGCTCGGCTAGTGTCATTCTTGGGTGGAAGTTATGCTAAAACTGCAGAATTTATAATTGGTGTATGGGGGTCAAGGATGAACCCAATTATGAGAACAATGAGGGAAACATTGTTAACTACCTTTAACAGAAAGAAAAACTCAGCCTTAGGGAAGTGACAAGACTTTCCCCAGGACACATGACTTTAAGTAACTGAGCAAGAATTTGAACTTATATTTGATGCCCCAGAGTCCTTTAGACTGTATAACAGGTCCAGCCCTGTGGTGCTTATGCTATATGTCCATCTTCTCCACTTGCCTTGGGTTTCCTTTGAGAATCACCATTCCTTCACTCTCAGGCCACTTGGCTCGAGTGAGGCTGACCTCATCTATTCCACTTCAATTAGGCTTGGACACATGACCCAGCTTGGCCAATCAGAATCATGATATTGATTCAGGAGTGGGCATGTGACTCAATCCACACCAGTGAAATCTGCCAGAGGGACTCTGTTCCTGTGCTGAATTTGGAGGTGCTGGCGGTCATCCTCACCTACACTTGGAAAGAGCCTGCCTGAGAATGAAAGATCAGGAAAGGTATAGTCATGGCTAAAGTCAGAGTTACCCCTAGACTTTTCAGTTGAATGAGTTAATAAAATTTCTTTTTTTTGTTGTTAAGTTTGTTTGAATTGAGTTGTTTATATTTGTGCTCAAAACAGTAGAGATTAATCCAATCTTTATAGTTCAAAGTGTCCAAAGCACATGATTGGATGGTGCCAGAAGGAACCAGTCTTGTGGACATGGAACACCAGGGGCAAAGGATATTTAAAGTCAAGTAGGCATTGGGAAGGGTGTGAAGTCTTGGGGTCCTGTCTTGTTGTTGGAAAACTGAGAAAGTCCTAGGCAAAATGGGACAAGCTGGCCACCTTAGACTCAGAAGTGTTCTTACAATAAGAACCCTTTATAGACTTTCTTCCCTTATAGGTTCTGACACTAAGGGACTCTACCATCTTGCAAGGTGCCTTCCTCTCTCTTCCCCCAAACCAGTGCATTCCCATGACTGACCCTCTGGTCCTCTTTCCTTCCAAGCCCCTCCTATTTGCTCACCCACCACATTTCAAACCTGCTGTCAGTGATTCCCCACTGACGGAGAGTCTCCCTCCTTCTGAGTGGACCTTGTCAATGTGTTCTGGGTTCTGTCACTGCCAGTGTCCTTCTTCACACTCTGTCCTTCCACGCAGCCCCCATGGCCCTCCCTGCACTAGGTTTGGCTCCAGGTCTTATGAACTCAAATATGTATTTCGTGACTCATGTGTAAGTTGGAATTTGAGGTCTTCACTTCTTCCTAGTTAAGCTGCAGCTGTCATTGTAGGCTAGGGTGTTTTGTTTTGGTCTGTGGATTTTTAGAAGATCTGGGAACATTAAAATCTAAGGTGGTCATCTTTATTCCTCAGGAACCCAGATATCCAGATATCCAGAAATCTGAGAAATTTGATCACTCTACCGATAGGTCCCACACTCTACTGCCATCGTGGCCATTTCTGCCACACCACTGCCGTTGAGCTTTGGGAACCCAAGCTTCTTGTCTCCCCAGTCCATCCAGCAATTACTCGCAGGTAGGTGGGCTCAGGAAGAACCATGTACCAGACATCTTGTCATTCCCCCAGAAACTGTGTTAAGCACTTTCATGCCTCCATGCCTTTGCTTATGCTGTTACTTCTGCCTCAAATACCCTTTGCCTAGTTCTCCATCTGGAAAAATTCTCTGCATCTTTCAAATTCATCTCAAATGTCAGCCTTCTTTATGAAGCTTCCCCACCTCCTTCCCCCACCCCCATCACCACCAACTTATTCTGTTGTGTCAACGCATCTCTCCTTCTGCTGAATCCCCCATATTGTAGCACTTATTCCATTGAACCTAACCCACATTCTCTCTCTTACTAGCCCTGAGGTCTTCAAGGTCAGAGAATGTGCCTGCTTCATCTTTGTGTCCTAAACACCCAGCACAGCGCTTGGCATAGAGTAATTGATCTCAAATCTTTATTGAATGAATGAGTAAGTAAATAAAATAGCTTATGCTAGGCTTGCATCTAAGACAGCTTCATGGTGTCGGGGTAATTGGCACCAGGCACTTCTCACCATTCACAAAGGCACAGCTGACACTGCAGACTCCGGCCTCCAGTTAGGAAGCACTGGACTCTTTGATTCCGCTTCATTATTATTTTTTTTATAAAGAAAACAATATGATGCTTCCTTAGTGCCTCCCAAAGCGCCCCAATCAGCACACTAATCACTCTGAAGTGTCATCTGAATCTGCCAATTTCATACATTTGCATATTTTCCAATCAGTTCCTCATCCCCCTCCCCCCTTTCATTAGCTATTCTTGGAAGAGCCGTGCTCCTTCCATATTGCTCAAACCGACTTGATTTTTATTTCACTTTGTAAAGACAGATTTGTGCGATGATGAATTAGTCATTGCCAATTTCATGCGTTTATGCTCTGTGCATTTACACCTTATATTTATTCAGCCCCATTCTCCCCTTCTGGCTCCAGATGGTGTGGCGATACAGCCTTGGGTATGGTAGGGAGAAAACTCGCTCTCTCTCCCTCCCTCCCCCCACGATTTCAGCTCCGGCTCAGCCGTGCCAGGTTTGAACGGCGCAGCACCCTCCTGCAAATGTGGCTGCTTCTGCGGATTTCACAGGCGCTTAGGAACCAGGAAACGTGAGTGAGATGATAGGAACCACCGAGTACACTCTTTTCACTCCAGCCACTCTCCCTCAAATAAAACTGTAGTGGGGTGATATTTTGATAGATTTGCAGATATGTATTTTTCCAAAGATTTCATCATGCAGGCTGTGAGCCACAGGTGCCTCAAGAGAAGGCTGACACAATGGAACCATGGAACAGAAGAGTAACATCCTTAGATTTTCAAAAGCCAGAAGTCTTGGTGACAGAGGAACATGTGATCAGGCAAACCCAGGACTTCTTGCCTTCTGGAGCCTCAAACAGGGGTCTAGATAAGAATGTGAAACAAGGACCAGGATGGGTGGAGGAAGGGTCAGAGACAAAGCTGTGGTGATCCTTGAGGAAGGCACCCAGCACCTGTCCATCCCCCAACACTGAACCCCAAGGAAGGGAATGGACCACAGGGCATGGAAATCCCAGGTGAATCTGGGGGTTAACCGGGAGTGGACAAGATCAGTTCCTTGCTTTCTAGATGGGGCCGAGGGTGGTGGCAAATTTGTTTAACTCCTTGTGCCCCAGGCTCAGTAGAGTAAAGATGGTGACATTTCACATCTAGAAAAAGAAACACAGAGGATGGAAACAAGCACTCAGCATCTCCTGCGACCAGAAATGTTCCTATTCCCATGAAGGGGGCAGAAGCAGACAATGGGATGGGACCTGGAGAGAATGAGGAGTCAGAAGTGAGTGAGGGCACAAGACACGTGGTGAGGAGAACAACCAGGTTGGTATGGAGTGGTGGATGCTCAGACCACACGAGCATGGACACAGGACCACCCAGGAACAGAGGACACACCCCCATGATGCCGTGGTCCTATGTAGCCTCTGAGAACTCAGACAGAGGAGGGTGATGGGGGACTGAGAAATCCCCTGGCTTGGTGGAAGAAACCCTAAATTGATTGAGATCATCTGGAATCAGCTGAGATTACCCAGAATGGACTGGGGAATGAAGGTGAATTTCAGGGCAAAGAGAAGAGGTTTACGTCTTGTGCGTCTGTGTTGGGGCCTGGGATAGATGAGCACTATTTGTCCTATTGAGCAAACGTACACAAGTTGACTTCAAAGTTTCAGTGAATCTGAGACTCTTGGAGGAAAATGTAAAGATCATTCAGAGAAACCACATATTCTAGGGATCTGGACATTTTATGTACTGACTTGGCCAGAGTCCCAGAGCCCCTAAGGAGAGCTGGGTCTTCTAGGCCTGCAAGTTTACCAACACCTACAGAAGCTATTGATCACATCAGAAAAGCTAATCATATTTCTCAACACAGGTGCCCACACAAAAACATTTTACAGAGATATTTTTAAACATCTGCAGTGTGTGTATGTGTGTGTGTGTGTGTGTGTGTGTGTGTGTGTGTGAGAGAGAGAGAGAGAGAGAGAGAGAGAGAGAGAGAGAGAGAGAGATTATGCAGAAAGTGAAAGGATGAACGCAAAAAGCTTCTGGGAGCAGTGGGTCTTAAACTTGTCTGGATGGTGGATTCCCTGATGGTCTTAGGCTCTTTACAAATCACGGTGAAGGGGGGACATCTGGACCAGGAATGATTTTATAGGCCGAAATAGAACCAGGAATTTTATGTTGCACATAAAGCTTAAATATAGTTCATTTTCAGGCTATGAAATATAATGAATTATAAGAGAAATGGCCAGAATAAGCCCAAATGGACTTTTCCAAGTTTTCTCAGGCTCTGTTTGCATCCCGTATGTCACTTGTCCACAATCTCAGTGAAAACTGGCACAAAGGTAAGAGGAAAATCTATGGAAGAAGAATCAGCCATTGTTTTCACTTGTTTGGCAAAATGGAGATGGGGGTAGGGGAGGGAAAATGAGATGATTTGATTTTAGAAGCAATTTGATTGAATTTTGTAAGTGCTCATTGAGCACAAATGCTAAGTCAAGAACTCCTGTTGGCACGGGGGGAATCAAGGTGACCAAATGTGGTCTCCATCCCAAGGAGCTGTGGGACCATGGTGGCAATGACTTGAGATGCCAGAGCTCTGCTACCCTACGTTTGATACAGTCTGGCCTGTCTGGGGAACTCTATGGCAGCTGTGAGTGGAAGAAGATGAATTAAAGGAAGAGAGAGAGTAGTCATTGTGGGCAGTGAGGCTGGAGTCAGTCATGGACGGAGCATCATTTGAGGTCCACTGCTCCAACAGCTTACGCAGAGGGCAGACTACTTCCCTGTATATACATAAATAAAATCCTGGGACATGGCTGCTCCTGCAAGGTCTAGATGTCATGTGGCCACCCTACTTTGTTCAGAAGATCTCAGCTCCAAGCTGGAGGAGAGAGAGAACCGTGCAATGTTAGCAAGCAAACAACCCAAAAGAGAGTTTCATAAAAACAATTATATAGGACATATATAGGAGTTCTTTACACCTTACCATACATTTTTATCATTTTATCTCTACTTGCTAAATCAAGAATTATTGCTTGAGCTGCTACCAGAGCTGGCACCATGCAGGACTCAACAGACACGTGGTGGACAGAGGCAGGACCAGCCTTGATAGTGTGAGCGGTACATGCCCAAGTCCTCGATGGGCAGATCAGGTTGCCTTCCAATTCTGGCCGCCCCGGAGCTCTCCTCCTTGGGTCTGATGTGGCCTTTAGAGACAGCAAACTCACAGATTTACGCTTTAAAAGCATAGGTCAATTTGCAGCAACATGGATGGACCTAGAGATTATCATACTAAGTGAAGTAAGTCAGACAGAGAAAGACAAATATCATGTGATAGCACTTATATGTGGAATCTAAAAAATGATACAAATGAACTTATTTACAAAACAGAAACAAAGTCACAGACATAGAAAATAAAGTTATAGCTACCATTTAAAAAATGTAGCTGCCAATAATTTTTAAAAGGAGCTGTCAAAGAAAAATGCAGATTTCAGATCCCTCTTGAAATATCAAAAAGATCTAGCCACATGGTCCACGTGTTTTCCCAGAGCTGTGTAGGTAGCAGGGGTCCCATTCAGATGGGGCGTGTTCTCACCAGTCCACATCATCTGGCTGGCTTCATTCAATCTCTTTGGCAGTGTGGCCCCTGCAGTCACCTAACCTTGAGATCCCCGATTCATACAAACACCAGCCCAGTGCTTGACATATAACAGTCCCTTCACCAATGGGGACTCAAGGTAATAATAACTGCAATAACTATTATTATCCCCTGGTTCATTTCACTGCCCGTCTCCTGTGCTAGCCCCCAATAGTTCTGAGTAGCTTCTTGTGCTCCTGAGAACTTGATGAGTTCTCAGCCTTTCATTCCAGCATCACAGACACAAGTGAAATAGCCGAGCAGCCCCAGGCTGCAGTGACAAGATGCCACAAAGGGAGGGACTATGGGGACGGCTTCATATGGAACAATGACCACTTGTCCCACACAGACCCTAGCAGGTGAGTCACAGCAGGGAGGCAATCCCTGCAAAGACAACAGGGCAGCAGCAAAGACCCACAAGTCACTTTGCAGCAGACGGGGCACAGCCCCAGCCTGGCTGGCATCTAATTCATAGCAAACGAGTACATTTCTAGGACAGCCAAATATGGCTCCTGGGTTGCGTCCCATCTATTCAGACACCTGTTTTGCTCCATCTTCTCTGGCTAATCAGTGTCCCTGGGGAGCAACTCAGCAGCTAGGAATTTGCTACCACACTGGGGACTCTTATTCCTCCTTACCCCAACTCCCTCCCTCTATCTGGGCTTATGTCTATAAGCACCAAGTACTTCCAACAGCTGCTTCACTGCTGTTTTATGAGTGTCAGCATTGGGGAGTGCAGTGTTCCCTTTAGCATTGTGTTGATGGTGTGCAGAATGAACATTTACAGACTTGTACTTATTTTACTGTGTGTTACCGACTGAATCACCTCTCCTTACCCACCACCCCCCATAAGTCATATGTTGAAGCCCTAAACTTCACCGTGACTGTATTTGGAGATGAGGCCTTTAAGGAGGCAATTAAGGTTAAATGGGGCCCCTCATCCAATAGGACTGCTGTTCTTTTTTTTTTCCTGCCCCTGTTGATGAAAAAATTAATCAGTTGATCTAAGAAAGAAATTGAAAATTTTATTTGAGCCAAATTGAGGATTATAACCCAGGGGGGCACGTGCACAGAGAAAGGCCATGTGAGGGCATGATGAGAAGGGGGCCGTCTGCAAGCCAGAAAAAGAGGCCTCACCAGAAACCAATCCTGGTGGCACCTTGATCTTGGACTTTCAGCCTCCAGACCCATGAGAATATCCATTTCTGTTATTTAAGCAACCTAGCCTGAGGTACTTTTGTCGTGGCAGCCCTAGTCGACTGCAATGTGTACCAGGAAAGAATAGATAATTGGCACATCAAAATGCAAGCTCACAGATGATATTGCTCAGGGTGAGGCTTAAGCTTTTGAGTTGAAGAAAAATGTTAAATAAATAATAGAACTTGAAGGTATAAGAAATGGGAAAAAGTTGTAAAGTTCCAACTAATTGAAGATTAGGAAACACTGGCTGAGTGGAATGGTAGCTTTGGGATAAGGCAGCCCTGAGTTTGAATTTCAGCTTTGCCCCTTCTTATTTTTGTGAGTTGGGGAAAGTCAACCTCTCTGAAGTCAGGTCCCCATTGGTCAAAAATAGGCAGTAGAACTTTGTTTTTTAATTTTCTCTTAATGTGTCTGCCAGCTCCACGGGCTATGAGCATCTCAAGGACTGTATTCTCGTTTGTGCCAAACTCATGTTCCCAGGACCCAGCCCAGGACCTGACACCAGCAGGATAGCAAATGGGGAGGAAGGACATGGGCCCTGCCACTTCCCAGCTGTGTGCCCTTGAGAAAATTACTCAATGTCTCTGAAACTCAGATTCCTCATCTCTAAAATGGAGATGATAGAGACTTCCCTGGTGGTGCAGTGGTTAAGACTCCACACTCCCAATGCAGGGGACCCGGGTTTGATCCCTGGTCAGGGAACTAGATCCCACATGCATGCTACAACTAAGACCCAGTGCAACCAAATAAATAAATATTTAAAAAGATAAAATAGAATGGAGATGATAGTAACATCTACATTAGTGTCTTGTTTTGAGAATTAAATGAAGCAGTCCCTGTAAAGTACTTAGCACACTGATAAGAGCTAAACAAAGGTTTGTCATTATTATTAGTCCTGAGTAAATGCTAGTTGAATGAAAGAGTGAATGAATGTTTAGTCAAATGAATAGATGAGTAGCTGGTGAATGAGTAAATGGGTGGGTGGAGGGTGGATAGACGGTTGGATGGATAGATGGATGAATCTTTCAATCAGTGAGTGTATTATATATTATAGGTGAATAAGATGATTGATTGATGAGTAGGTGGATGGATGACGGATGGATAAATTTTCTGAATGAGGAGTGGTTAAGTAACATGGGGGGTGGCGGGTGGATGGATAAATTGATGGACTGTGGCTGATCATTTGAAGCATCATTTGCTTCTTTGCATAGCTGAGGGCTCCAGCCTTTGGAGGGTAATGGCCGGAACATTAAAGATAGACAGTCAAAGTGGCCTTGAGAAGAAGAGTTTTAGGTAACTCTGAAGTGGCAGTTTGAGACAGTTCTCCTTTTTCAGGAGAAAGCCTGAATATGGGTTCACTGACAGCCCTCCTCTTAAAGATACAGGAATGAGAGGGTCATTTTGTGTTGGGCAGTTTCAGTGTTCCTGGCCATTTCACTTCCCCCTCTCAGAAGCCCATTTGCTTCTAATCTGATAAGCAAAAACTCCTTGAACAGCAATCAGACCTGGCCCCCCCAGGTACAGCGTTATTTGTAGACAGGCCCTGGGTAATCTATCATACCTTTTTAATTTTCCACTACCCTGGAGATAATGAGACTTTCTGTGGAGTCTGGGCAGGTTTCAAGTCAGACTGGCAAACTGCCAAGAGGGCATTTGCCGCAGGAATTTCATCAGAGGCTCTAGTTTCTTTCAAATAATCCAGCGATTGTCTCAGCGTCTCCAGAAGGGCCAGGTTCTCTGGCAGCCAGATGTTTGTGGCTTCATCCAAATAGCCTCACTGGAGTGTCAGGGTGTCCAGTGGGGACAGGGCTGCATGTCAGCTCTCATGGGCCCACAGAGTAAGAAAAAAATGTGGTCCATTAAACACAGTTGTTCTCTCTGTCCTCTTCCTCCTTTTTCTCTTTTATTTTTTCCTGCCCCTGTTGATGAAAAAAATGAATCAGTTGATCTAAGAAAGAAATTGAAAATTTTATTTGAGCCAAATTGAGGATTATAACCTAGGAACAGCCTCGGAGAGCTCTGAGAACTGTTCCACCTGTTAGAGGTCAAAACACAGTTATATAAGTTTTTGAGACAAAGGGTCATACCTTAAATATTGCATTATTGACAGTTTACACAATTCAGATCTACACACACGAGGTGAGTAGTGGGTAATGGGTCATCTTGGCCCCTCCCAAGATTAAGAAGGAAGATTAGCTCCCAAGGTGTTGTCTTGTCGATGCTAGGAGAATGTTGTTCTTGACAGTTGAGCAGGTATTTCTGCTGATGCGGAGAGTCGGTCAACGCATAATGCAGATACACGAAGAGGAGCAAGGAAGCCAAAAGGCAGAGAAAAATTTTTGTGTTCAAGTTTCCCTTGACTTGCTTTAGAATACAAATTTTTATTTCACCACTCCCATTTCAGTAATTATTTATAGCCACAATTCAAGAATTCCATGGAAGCATTACTGCTCTGCAGAATACAGCTTCTACCCACACCCACACAGCCAAAGCTTTGGATCTTTCTTTGGGGACTCCCATTTCTCAGTCTGAAACTGAGCAAGACCCCGCGGGGCTTTCCTAGGTACAAAAGCCTTTCTGTGTCCCCCCATTTCTTGTTTGTAGGAAAAAGGTTTCAGCCACCCAGACCTTCCCTGAGTTCCAAAGGGCAGATTCAAACAGTTACTAATTAGGGGAGCGAGGGAACGCAGAAACGAAAGAAAAGCAGTCCAGAAACAATACGACAGTGATGGGGCAGGTTCCTGGTTCCTCCTCAGGGAATGTACACAGCAATCTGAGTTATTCCATAGGAACTAAGGCCCCCATCCTTAGGATGGTAACTTCAGGCTGAGCACAAGTACACTGGACCCCAGACTGCTTGGAACCAGAAGGCTGATGATTGAGGTTCCTGGAACGTCACCCTCTTACCTCACCACCAGCCAATCAGAAGAAAGTCACACACCCTGCAGCCTCTCCACACCAAATTTGCCTTTAAAAACTCTTCCCTGAAACGCATCAAGGGGGTCCGGCTTTTTGAGCATGAGCTACTCATACTCCTTGCTTGGCCCTGCAATAAACCTTTCTCTGCTCCAAACTCCAACGTTGAGGTTCACTTGGCCTCACTATGTGTCGGGCACAGGAGCTTGGGTTTGACAACAAATCCTCTCCATTTCCCCCTCGACATCAGAGGTTACAGCAGACTCCACCCAGGGACTGGGCATGGAGGCAGGCTGACCAGGCTTCCAGTTCTTGGGGGTTACTGATGGTTGTTATCGCAATACTGGCTCCTGCTAACACCACAGAGATTACTGCTGTTATTATACTGCTGATTCTTTTTTTTTTAATTAAAGTTTTTATTTTGAGATAATTGTAGATTCATGTACAGTTCTAAGACATAATACGGAGAGAGCTCATGTATGCTTTACCCATGTTTCCCCCATGGGGAACATCTTGCAAAATGCTAGTACAACATCGCAGCCAGGATACTGGCATGGATGCAGTTGAGATGCAGAACATACCCATCGTCACAAGCATCCCTCCTGTTGTGCTTTAATAGATACACCTGCTTCCTTCCCTCCTCCATCCCCTCCTTCACCCTGGTCAGCCATGAATCTGTTCTCCATTTCTAGAACATTATTTCAAAAATCTTATATACATGGAATCACACATACACTGCTGATTCTTATGCAGAGCAATGGGTCAGGGGAGTGAGAAGTGTGGATAGTGGGATGTAAATCTATCTCCCTGTGACTCGACAGTCATTGCCTGCCTCATTCTCCCTTGTTCCTTTCAAGTACAATACAAAAGTTAAATAAGCTAAATGTTCCCACTTCTCTTGCTGTTCAGGGCTGCATGTGACAGATCTCTGGTCAATGAGACATGAGCATTAATCTGCTGGTTAGTTTCAGGGAAAGTCCTTGCTTCCCACATCAAAGGGACACACATCCATGGTGCTGCCCCTTTCCCGTCCCCTTCCTTCTTTGAACCTGGACATGACACTTGGACAAGTGGCTACTACGCTCCTATGATGTGATGAGCCAACAAGCTATGACAGAAAATGGAAAGACAGAGGTGTTTGGACTTTCCTGACACTGTCAAGCCACTGCCCCCAGGCTGTGCTGCCCACCTTCAGGCTCTTGTTTGAGATCAGCCCCAGATATGCTTAAGCGCCTGCTAGCCAGGTCCTCTGTTACTCGCATCTCACAGCTTTCTTAACTCATAATCCACTAATGTCAATACTAAGTGATGCTTTTAAGACACAGGGGGACAATACCACCTGAGACTGGGCCAATAAAAGCAGTCCCAGCCAAGACAGAAGAAACACATGGGCAGAATTGATCAGGTGTTCTGGGCTTGCTCTCTCACTTCTGTCTCCTGATGAATGTGCATCCAATTCCCACATTTGCCTCCTTCTTTGCTTAATATTTAAGACTACTGGGCCCTTCATTGGATTACCAATTAGTAAGGGTCCCGGCAGGCTACGATGACCAACTCAAGAGTTTACCTGGGGTCGAGGGTGGGGGCTCTAATGGAGAAGCTATTTACAGAGGTGTGGGCAGGCTTAATGAAAACCTATAGGGGCTGGTCTCACTCCTCTGACCTGCACCGTCCTAGGCTCAAGGGCAAGGGAAGGGAACGGTGTTCGCAGGGCCTGGAGACAGCTGTGGACACAAAGCAGGACGTCGGACAGGACGTAGCTGTGGAAACAGTCCAACAGCAGTGAGGCGGGAAGCAAGTGAGGAGAGCAGTGAATGCCTGACTTGTCTTTCCTCTGGCTAGAGCCTCACATCGGCTGACGCCTCAGGAAACCCAAAGACCAGGGAGCCAGATGTGATATGGGCTCAGACCAGGGAGGGGAGAGCTTCCAAGGGTAGAGACAAGCAAAGGATGACTAGTACTATGGCCTTCGATGGTTTCATCTTACAGAGCCTCCTAGTGGTGCAACAGTAAAACACCTCACGATACAAATATAATAATGAGGACTTCCTGCGTGCCAGGCTGAAAACCAAGTACATGACATTTCCTATCGCACAGGGTCCTTACCACAACCCTATGAGGTAGGTGCTATTAATGTTCCTATTGTATAGATAAGAAACGTGTACTGACCATCGCGTCTCATGGTTCCCATTTCTGGTCCTCACCCCAAAAAGAATGCATGAGGGGGGACTCAGGGTGTTCCCTGACACACTTGCCTACAGATGGTCCAAGGCATTGTAAGCCTTCATGCAGATATACCCAATGAGAGTGGCCCGAACCCCTTAGGCTAGCAAAATATCTTGGGATTTCAAGCCACTATTGATTTAAAGTCTTGCCAAGTGCCTGCATTTCACAAAAACGTCGACATTTTGGCCACGTGAATGATTGCTGAACGGCATCCGCTGTGTCTGACCCTGAAAGCTTTCTTCTCCGTGAGTGGCTGCAGCCCTGGGAAGCTCCCAGAGGTAGCCAGGCCCCCGGGAAGATGCCCCCTTTAGGCTTTTGGGGGTTCTGTTTATCGTTTTATTATCTATTCATTTGTAACAAATGAGTATACAACTTCCTTTTACCTCACTTTAAAGAGCTCTTTTCTGTTCCTTAAATAGCCTGTGTGTGCTAATTAGTCACTCATAAAGAAAATGAAATAGTGTGAAATTAGGCGGCGTGAATTATTCATGACTGTGGGTTCTGCTGTCACCTTCCAATGGCATCTCCATTTGAGGGAAGGAAGAAAAAAAAAACTTAATAATGAGAAAATGAAAAATTCCCCCTTTGTCTCTTTCACCCATTTACTCTAGTGGGTGAATTATGCAATGGTGGCTGAGCAAAATAATGATTATGATAATTACGGTTGTCATCATCTTAGCCAGTGGGGTTTGCTTTGGTTTTGTTTCTGTTGCTAAAAAGAAAAAAAGATGGTAATACATTTCTCAATGTTTCATCCTCTATTTATTTGACAATTGCTGATTGTGTAGTAACTCCTGATGCTTTAAAAAGACTTAACCCAGGCAACGTCACCTCCAGGAAGCCTCTGGATCATGTTCCCCTCCCAGCCCCAAACCCAGTTGGGAGGGATCTCAGGACTTATCACACAGCCTTGTGTTCCCAGATCTGGCCCTCTTACAGGCACAGGGAAGTGCTATCAGGCATCTGAGTGTGAGAACACAGACTCCTTAAATGATCCTGCCCAGCTCTGGCTTCACCAACCTTCTGATGACCTTTGCGTTTCCTCCAAAGATTTTCCCAGAGCAAGAAAAGATGTTGCGTGGTTGGCGAAGGAACTTGGTCTATTTATTTATGGCTACATGGGTCTTCGTTGCTGCGCGTGGGCTTTCTCTAGTTGCGGTGAGCAGGGGCTACTCTTCATTGCGGTGCGCTGGCTTCTCATTGCGGTGGTTTCTTTTGTTGCAGAGCTCTAGGCACACGGGCTTCAGTAGTTGTGGCTTGTGGGCTCTAGAGATCAGGCTCAGTAGTTGTGGTGCATGGGCTTAGTTGTTCGGCGGCATGTGAGATCTTCCCAGACCAGGGATGGAGCTCCTGTCCCCTGCATTGGCAGGCAGATTCTTAACCACTGCGCCACCAGGGAAGCCCCAGAGAACTTGGTCTATTTAGAATTCCACCCTATAAATAAATATCCTGAACTGGTTTCTGACTGAAATCTTATTCTTTTAGGGGTTTGGGTATTTTAAATTAGTCCCTGAGGCCAATTAGCTCTAAGTAACTCCCAAGGTCCATTCATTCATTTGTCCATCCAACACACTTTATTGAATACTTTCTCTGTGCCAGCACTGATCTGCAGATTCAGTGGAGAACCAAACAGGCACACTTCCTTCCTTGGATGACTCACATTACTGTGGGGAACACAGACAATAAACAGAGAACCAGTAGACTTTATAATAAAATGTTGAGTGGTGATAAAGTACTCTGAAGGAGATTAAAAGGCAGGAGAGTGATGGGGCCGCCATTTCTGGACCTAACCAGATGAAGCTCAGTTTGGGGCATCTTCCAAGAGGCCCTCTGGGTGCCTCCTTCTGCGGCACATGGGGTGCAGCCAGCGAGCAGAGCAGGCCGTCAGCACGGTGAGAGCCCAGACCAACAGGGTCAGGGAGCAAGCCCTGGATACAGGGGCTTCATCAGTTTAGAGAATGCTTTAGCGCTATGGGAATGAAGCACTTGTCTCCCAGCTCTTGGGAGTCCAAGACATCTTTTCTCATGCAATGTTACCTACTCAGCCCCAATTTTGCCTTTCCCCAAATTCTTGTTTATAGGTATTTTCACTTGTACATCTTTCCAGAAATGGAGACTTTATGATCCTAGGGCAGTGGTTCTCAGCTGAGCAAATTTGGTCCCCATGGATATTTGAGAATGTCTAGAGACACCTTTGGTGATTACAACTGGGGAAAAGGATGCCACTGACATCTGGTGGGTAGGGACCAAGAATACTGAAAAATACCCTACAATGCACAAGATATCCCCGACAACAAAGGATCTTCTAGCCCACAGTGTCAAAATGTCAAAAGCTGAGGCTGAGAAAACCTGTTCTAGAGACATTTGACATCATGACCTAGACCTGAATCAGAACATCAAGAAGGCATAGAGAGATTGGATGGAGAAGCAGGCCTGGAACTAAAAGGCTCTTAGTTTGTATATTGTGTACAGTCTGGGATCACAGAACCAGATCAAGATTGGGATGAAACCAAGTGAGATTCAAATCCTAGCTCTATGATCAAATCACCTGACCTCTGTGCCTCACATTTCTCATCTGTAAAATGGGGCTAATAGTGCCTACATTGCAGAGATTTCTGTAGAATAGATAATAGAGCAGACACCCAATAAATGGAAGATGAAACTTTTTAAAATCGTGGCCAAAAAAGAAAACCACCACTTAACATATAACTCACCCTCCTGACAGTTTCCAAGTGCACGGTACAAGATTGCCAACCACATGTGCATTGCTGTGTAGTAGTAGATTCCAGAACCCACCAGCCTGCCACTACATCCACCAAACAACTCCCCATCTCTCCTTCCCCCAGTCCCTGGCAACCTCCATTCTACTTCTTGTGTCTATGAGTTTGACTACCTTAGATTCCACATAGAAGTGGAATCATGTAGTAGTTGCCTTTTTGTGACCAGCTTATTTGACTTAGTATAATGCCCTCAAGGTTCATCCATGTTGTAGTATGCAGCAGAATTTCCTCCTTTCTTGCAGCTGAATAATATTCTATTACATATAAATACCACATTTTCTTTATCCATTCATCCATCAATGGACATTTAGGCTTTTTCCACCTCTTGGCTATTGTGAATAATACTGCTATGAACATGGGTGTGCAGATATTTCTTTGAGATCCTGTTTTCAATTCTTTGGAGTACCTAGAGATGAGGTTGCTAGATTATATGGGAGTTCTATTTTTAATTTTTTGAGGAACGTACATACAGTTTTTCATAGCAGCTGCACCATTTACATTCCCACCAACAGCATGTGGGTCTCCAAGTTCTCCACATTCTCTCCAACACTTATTTTTCTCTGTATTCTTGATAGTGATCATCCTAATGAGTGTGAAGTGATATCTCATTGTGGTTTTGAGTTGCATTTCTCTGATAATGGGTGATGTTGAGCATCTGCTTATATGTTTATTGGTATTTTCTTTGGAAAATGTCTATTCAAGTCCTTTGCCCATTTTTTAATAGAGTTATCTGGGGGTTTTTTGTTTGCATTTTGTTCTATTTTATTTTTTTTGCTATTGAATTGTAGGAGTTCTTTATGTATTCTGGATATTAAACCCTTCTCTGATACATGGTTTGTAAACATTTTCTTCCATTCTATAGGTTGTCTTTTCACTCTGTTGATTGTTTCCTTTGCTGTGCTGAAATTTTTAAGCTTGATGTAGTCCCAGTTGTCTATTTTTGCTTTTGTTGCAGGTGCTTTTCATGTCATATCCAAGAAATCATTGCCAAGTCGAGTATCATAAGCCTTACCCCATGTTTTCTTCTAGTGGTTTTATAGTTTCAGGTCTTACATTTAGTTCTTTAATTCAGTTTGAGTTAATTTTTGTATGTGGTGTAAGATAAGGGTCCATTTTCTTTCTTTTGCATGTGGATATCCAGCTTTTCCAACACAATTTGTTGAATAGATTATCCTTCTCCCACTGTATAGTCTGGGCACCCTTGTCAAAGGAAGATCATTTGACTATACATGTGAGAGTTTATTTCTGGCTTCTCTATTCTGTTTTGTTAGTCTGTATGTTTGTCTTTATGCTAGTATCATACTGTTTTGATCACTGTAGCTCTGTAATATGTTTTGAAATGAGAAAATGTGAGGCTGCCAACTTAGTTCTTTCTCAGTAATGTTTTGGCTATTTGAGGTCTTTTGAGATTCCATATGAATTTTAGAATCTTTTTTATATTTCTGGGAAAAAATGCCACTGAGGTTTTGATATGCTATTGAATCCATAGATTAGTTTGGGTAGTATGAACATTTTAACAATATTAAGTCTTCCAATGCATGAATACAGGATGCCTTTCCATTTATTGGTGCTGTTTTTAATTTCTTTCAGCGATGTTTTATAGTTTTCAGTGTACAAGTCTTTTACCTCCTTGATTAAGTTTATTTCTAAGTATTTTACTCTTTTTGATGCTATTGTAAGTGCAATTATTTTCCTAATTTCATTTCAGACTGTTCGTTTTTAGTGTATAGAAACATAACTGGTTTTTGTGTGGTGGTTGCATCCTGCAACTTTGCTGAATTCACTTATTAGTTCTAACAGTTTTGTGTGTGTGTGTGTGTAATCTTTAGGGTTTTCTACATATAAGATCATCTGTGAATAAAGATAATTTTACTTCTTCCTTTCTAATTGGGATACCTTTTATTTATTTTTCTTGACTAATTTCTCTGGTAGAACTTCCAGTACTATATTGAACAAAATAGTGAGAATGGGCATCGGCACCCTTGCCTTGTTTCTGAGCCTAGAGGAAAATCTTTCACTTTTCCACCATTGAGTATAATGTTAGCTGTGGGCTTTTCATGTATGACCTTTATTATGTTGAAGTAATTTCCTTTTATTCCTAGTTTATTCCATTTTTTTAATCATAAAAGAGTGTTAAATTTTTCCAAATGTTTTTTCTGCCTCATTTGAGATGTTCATGTGATTTTTATCCTTTATTCTGTTAGTGTGATGTATTACATTAATTTTTATATGTTGAACTATCCTTGCATCCCATGGATAAATCCCACTTAGTGGTCATGGTATATAATTCTTTTAATGTGATATTGAGTTCAGTTTGCTTGTATTTTGTTGAGGATTTTTGCATCAAGGGTATTGGTCTGTACTATCATTGTCTGGCTTTGGTATCAGGGTAATGCTAGCCTCATAAAATGAGTTTGGAAGTGTTCCCACCCTTTCCTTTTTGGAAGATTTTGAAAAGAATTGGTGGTAATTCTTCTTTAAGTGCTTGGTAGAATTCACCAATGAAGCCATCAGGTACTGGACTTTTCTTTCTTGGGACGTTTTTGATGTTGACTCAGTCTCTTTACTAGTTATAGGTTGGTTCCAATGTTCCATTTAATCATGATTCAGTCTTGGTAGTTTTTATGTTTCTAGGAATTTAGTCATTTCTTACAGATTATCCAATTTCTTGGTTATAATTTCTCATCATAGCCGCTTATTAAATTTTTTATTTCTGTGGCATCAGTTGTAATGTCTCCTTTTTCATTTCTGATTTTAGTTATTTGAATCTTCTGTTATTTTCTTAGTCTTGTTAAGGATTTGTTGATTTTTGTTTACGTTTTCAGAAAAACCAACTTTTGTTTTCATTGACTATTTTTCTGTTGTCTTTCTATTTAATTTATTTTTGCTCTAATCTTCATTGTTTTCTTTCTTCTGCTAACTTTGGGTTTAGTTTTCTTCTTCTCTTAGTTCCTTGAGGTATAAAGTTAGGTTGTTGACATGAGATCTGTCTTTTTTAATGTAAACATTGCTATAAACTTCCTGCTAGTACTGACTTTGTTGCATCCCATAAGTTTTTTGTTTGTTTGTTTGTTTGTTTTTTGGGCTGTGCCACCCAGCATGCAGGATTTTAGTTACCAGACCAGGGATTGAACCCATGCCCCCTGCAGTGGAAGCTTGGAGTCTTAACCGCTGGCCCACCAGGGAAGTCTCTCCCATAAGTTTTGGTATATTACTTTTTTGTTTTCATTTGTCTCAAGATATTTTCTAATTTTCCTTGTGGTTTCTCCTTTGACCCACTGGTTGTTCAAGCGTGTTTTGTTTAATGTCTACATATTTTTGATTTTTCCAGTTTTCATTCTGCTATTGATTTCTACTTTCATTCCATTGTGGTTGAAAGATGGAATTATTATTAACAAGTCAAAACTTATTAGAAGTCATTCATGGAAACTTCAGGGTTTAGAGTTACTAAAATCATTCCTAGGGAACAAAGAGTGGTAACTAGAAATGACTCGGAGAGTATTTATTATAAGTAAATTTAGATGTGTGCCATGTTTTTAATATACTCTTTTATATGTCCTGTATAATTTTTTATTATGTAAGTATTTTTTGCTTTTTATTGTGTATTTATTTTTATTCATGTAAGGGTAAAAGGGCTATTAAGTTTTTTCGTAAACTTACCTTAAGTCTGCTTTACAGGGCTGAGTGTCTCCCTTCTGGATTCTCATTCCATAGGGCATTCCGTTCCCACTCTGTGTCAGGCGTGGTACCGCGCACTGCAACTACAAAGATGGACTATCATTATACCTAAACTTAAAAGGCTTTCAATGTTTACAAATAATGTGGAAATGGAAAAAGTGGAACATTCAGAAAGGGAATCTACTATGTTGTACATATTTTTTAAATGTCAGCTCATTTAATATCATGATATCCTATAAAATGGGGGATTCTCTCTAATGAGTAGATGAGAAAACAAGGTCAGAGAGGATAAGTGACTTGAATAGGGTCACTTACCCAGGCAGTAGCAGAACCAAGACTTGACCAGGTCTGTCTGATACCAAAGCCAACACTTTTACAACTGTATTGCCTTCCATTCTGGAATGACTCCAGAAAAAAAAAGTTCACATACAAATTCACTGACAAAATTATATCTTTATGAATCTCAGATAAGGCTAAATGATGATGGCAACAACAACAAAAACGGCCTCCCCCCCCACACACACACACACAAGCACAAATTAATTTTTCTCATCTCTGGAGAACAGAGTAACTCTTTTTCCATGGTCTTTATTTAAAATGTGATGGAATCACTATTAACATCTGCCTAGAACCTCTCTGAAATTAGTAAATTCCCTATTGAGATCTGGAGGCAACATATTTTAGAAGTCAGAACAGCTAAGCTAAAAAAATATGTATGAATCCATTTCATTGCACAACTGGTATGCTCTTGCTAGGTATATTTCTACAAGAGGTTTCAAGAGACTTAAGAGCACATCACATACTGTGTTGCATGCAGGACCAGAAATCCTGTAGACAATTCATCCTTGAGAAAACTTTAGATTTTTGCAGTTGGAAATGAGCTCAGGACAGTTCATCCAGCCTCCTGTCCACTGTAAGAAGCCTTTCTGTGGCATTCTTAGTGAATGGCCTTTTAGCCTCTGCTTGAATACCTCCAGGACAGGGAACTCACAACCTATTGAAGCACCCACCTCCACTGTTGAATAATTTATTTTCTAGAGAGTCTCCCTGAAAAGGCATGAGACTAGAAATCAGATGAACTATGGCGCTAGTCCCAGTTCTTCTGCCACTTAGTAGCATAATGACCTTGCGTGAGACAAGAAAACTCAATTAACTAGAATCCTTTCACCATTATGGCCCTATGGGCATGCCAAAATAGCTTATTCATCTCCCCCATTCACATTTTCAACTTCCTTTTATGCAACCCCATTATAAACTGAATATTTGTTCCTTCAAAATTCATATGTTGAAGACCTAACCCCCATGTAAATGTATTTGGAGGTGTGGCCTTTGGGAGATAATTAGGTTTAGATGAGATCATGAGGATGGGGCCCTTATGATGAGATTAGTGTCCTTATAAGAAGAGACACCAGGGAGCTTACTCTCTCTCTTTCTCTCTGCCATGTGAGGACACAGCTAGAAGGTAGTTGTCTGCAATCCAGGAAGAAGTTTCTCACCAGGAACCAAATCTGTCACCACCTTGATCTTAGACATCTGTTCTCCAGAACTGTAAAAATAAATGTCTGTTGTTTAAGCTACTCAGTCTATGGTATTTTGTTATAGCAGCCTGAGATGACTAAGAAAGGTGCCTTCAGATCTCTAAAGAAACACACCAATGGAAGATGTTCCCCTTAAAAACAGATTCCTCCAGTTTCCAAGAGATATGATTTCCCCAAGCCAATAAGTAACCCTTCCCAAACAATTAGTACAAGCAGATTTATTCCTTCATCCCAGCCTCTTGGATGTACTCAAAGCCACTTTCGATCCATTTACACATACCTCAACCATAGTCTGCTTTTCTCCTGTAATAATAATTACAAGCTTTAGTTTATCACCTATTCACACAGACTAGATGCTGTTCATTGAGATTCTCAACTAATCATCACGACAATTCAGCAAGGTGGTAAAATAGGCATTGTTTGCTTGATGAACACCCTCTTCATTTGATGAACTAACTTATGCCCACTCTGTGTGGTGTTGATGTGTCTGTTACAGTGCCTTGTCCCTCCCTGATCTAGGTCACAGGAGAGGACCTATGACCCATGTGGCAGCAATTAGTTTTGTCCTCCCTTTGATACATAAATGCTTCAAGCAGATTTAGCCTCCTATCAGAAAGAACTAAAAACCTGGACAAAATAAATGAAACAATGATTTTCAGCCATTAGAATCAGGTAGGACTTTTTAAGCTTGGTTTCCTTTGTTGTAAGATGATTGCCGACATCTCCTAGGACTACCTGTGTTTTTATCCATGAGAGAGGAAACCTCTGTTTTAGCATTCCAAACAAGAGTAACAGGGAAATAAGTCTAATTGGACCAACTGAAGTGACAAGGCAACCACAAAGGGCTTTGATTCAGGGAATAGAATGTGCTGATTGGTGCCTAACCCTGGAATTGGAGGTTTGGTCAGTTTCCCTACAGCCCCTCAGCTACAAGGAAAAGATACGGTCTCCTGAATGAAAATTAGACAACTGTTGGAAAACTGCTTACGTGGGTAAACAACCAACAAGTGTCCATTACAATATGCAACAATAGTAGACCAGTTAAATAAAGTATGGTGTATCCACAAGATGGAATGTCTTACAGCCATTGTAAAGTAATTATTATATAGATCTATTTCTGTGGCAAAATGTTCATTTTAAATAAAAAGATATGAAATGGCTTACATGGAAGCATCCCTTGTTTTTTTTTTTTTTTCAAAGGATGGGTGGATGGATGGTTGGATGGAGGGGTAGAAGGATAGATAGCAAAAATATCTGGAAGGATTATACCAAAATAGTAACGATTGTTATTTCTGAGTGATTGGAATACATATGTTTTAATTTTTTCCTCTTTCTCCTTAATTTTTAATTTATTTTTCTGTAATGAATATTTGTTACCTGTTTAATAATAATACTAAAATAAAAAACTTCCAAAGAAAAATATCTTCTTCCAGATATTATTTATTTTTTCTTTAACCAGATGTTTCATTTTAACAAAGCAAATACAACCAAAATTTCCTCTCTCCCCTCAAAGGCACAGACACAACACAAAGTAGCATTTTGCTAGGAGAAGACAGATGGTGGAATAATGTGAAGGTTTGAGAAGAATCAGGTCAGCCATCTCCCCTCCCTCCAAATCATTAGTCTTAGACAAATGAAGATGAAATAGCTCAGAGCACTCTCTGATCAATGGGAACATGGAGTCTATAAACCAGTTCCTCTTGGAAGAATAAAACCAGCAAGTTGGTCAGCACGAACCCCACCACCTGGACTCATCTTGGAAGAAAGGACACTTACCCTTAGTCATCAGACAATCCATGGTGTACCATTGGTCAGAGCATCAATTCAGTTTTTACATTTTGGGTTCCAATAACAACAGTGAAATTAATAGCATCCAAAAAGGAGTACCAAATAAACTCCTTCCTTGACTTATTTCATTTAATATACCCAACAACATTTGGAGGTATGTTCTGTCATTTTTCCTACTTACCACGTAATAAAACTGAGGTCAGAAAGGTGAAGTGAATTAACTATGGTCTCTCAGGCAGAAGCAGAGTCCAAGTTTGAACTCAGAGCTGTCTGGGTTTAACACTGCTCTTTCTACCCTACCATACCACCTCCTTGATCCTTGTACTAAACGGCAACCGGAACGTGGAGCTCTTTCTCTCTGGATATAATTTGGAATAGTCTGTATTTACTGTGAGGGGTTCAGATTGAGGTTGATGGTAATCCACTCAATTATCCAGGGGTGACTGGATAGGACCTGGACCACTTCTCCACCTCCCACAGATTGCATATGTGGTCATTCCCATGAGGACCAAAGAAGAACCAAAGTTCTACTACATCATTGCTTGGACTACTGGTAAAGCTGGTTGGGGTACGTGGCTTAGCCACAAGGCCTAATAAGGGGCTTGTACTTCTCCCAGTATTGTAAAATAAATTTTACAATATTGTTGTTACCTTGTGAACCACTTGGTACAGGACCATGGTGATGGCCATCATGCTCAGGTGTGTATACAAACCTATAGAGAGTGAGCAAGCTGGTCCGTTGATCACGTGAAGGGGAAAACAGCAAGAGGCTGAACCAGCAGAGCAGGGCAGCTTGAGTGAAAGAGTTTGCATGACCTCTCCTACCTTCTATTTCGGGCACCCTGGCTCTAGACAATTCTATTAGCCCTCCTCCTTGCACAGGGGCAAGGAGGAAGGTGGGAAAAAAGGATCAGGAGCCTCCTACTTGTCCTGGAATGTTTGCATTCAGCATCACACTGAGAACTTAAGTTACTCAGGAAAAGCACAAGTTTGGGCATCTCAGCACATATTAAGGAATCATACTTGGCTTTCAATCCATTTTTTTTTTTAAGCCATTCTGAAGAGAAGTCATTCCTAAGTGTAATCAGATGGGCTGTTTTGTGGGAATTCTCTCCCCATCTTCCTCCAAGCACGAGAGCAAATGGGGTCAAGCGGGCATGACCTCTGAGAGGTTTTGGAGCCAGAAATAAACAGGGCTTTGAACATACTGAGCCATGGTAACAGATGAAAACATCAGATCCATTTCCCTTCAAAGCATTTTCAATTAATTTTTAATTCACTCTCCATCTTGTCAATTATGAGGAGATGCCATCACCAGCATAACAGCTGGGGTGTGGCAAGCCCTAAAACGGCCTTCAGAAAAGGCAGGAACGATGTTCCAGGCTCAGCCTGTGATGGAGCAGCAGCCACGGGCCTTTGGGAGAAACGTTTTAGCATCATTTGATATAATTGCCACTGTTTACATTGTAACCACCAGCAGAGGAGTTAGGTCATCTGCTAATGGCACTTGTAAAGTAAAAATGACCATATGGTCTTCATGATAGAGTGGATTCCAGTTCATAACATGAAAGGGAAGTCAGCTGCTAAGGACAACAACAAGAAAAATAGAATTATAGATTGTAATGAATTCTTACTATGTGCTAAACACTGTGACAATATGCGTATGTATGTAAGTATTTTTAAAATTGTGGTAAAATTCACATAACATGAAATTTACCATCTTACCGTCTTTAATATATGTAGTTGAGTAGTGTTAAGTACATTTGCATTCACATTGTTGTGCAACCAATCTCCAGAAATCTTATCATCTTGCAAAACTGAAATTCACCCATTAAAAAACAATTCCCGGGACTTCCCTGGTGGTCCAGTGGTTAAGAATCTGCCTTCCAATGCAGGGGACGCGGGTTCGATCCCTGGTCGGGAAACTAAGATCCTGCATGCCGTGGGACAACTAAGCCCAAGTGCCGCAACTACTGAGCCTAAGCTCTCTGAAGCCCACATGCCATAACTAGAGAGCCTGCATGCCACAACAACAGATCCTGCGCTCTCTGGAGCCCTTACACTACAACTAGAGAGAAGCCTGGACACCACAACAATAAATCCTGCATGCTGCAACGAAGATCCCCTCGTGTCACAACTGAGACCTTATGCAGCTAAATGAAATAAAATAAAATAAAATAAAATATACAAATGAATGAGTGTGACTGTGTTAAGAAAAAAAAAAAATTCTCCTTTCTCCTTCCCCCAGACCCTGGTAACCACCATTGTAACTTTCCGTCTCTATGAGTTTGACTACTCTAGGTACATTATGTAAGTGAAATCATACAATATTTGTGTTTTTGAGACTGGCTTATTTCACTTAGCATAATATCCTCAAGATTCCTCCATGTTGTAATATGTGTCAGGATTTCTTTCCCCTTAAAGGCTGAATAATACTCCACTGGATGTAAATACCACATTTTGTTTACACATTCACCTATCAATGGACACTTGTGTTGCTTCTACCTATTACTATTGAATGATGCTACTATGAACATGGGTGGACAGCATCTCTTCCAGACTCTGCTTTCAATTCTTTGGGGTATATGGCCAGAAGTGGAAATGCTGGATCACGTGGTAATTCTATTTTTAATTTTTTGAGGAACGGCCATATTGTTTGACATATGCACATTTTCTCATTGATTCTCACAATGACTCTGTGAGATAGAGATAATGATGAGGAAATAGACTTGGAGAGATGAAGTACCATTTTACAGATGAAGAAACTGAGACTCAGAATGGTAGCCAACTTAAGGAATTATGGAGCAGTGCTTAAGAGCTTAGGTTTGGAAGTCAGACACGTCAGGAGCCATGGTGGAACTGGATCCCACATCTCTCTGGCTCAAGTCTACTGCTCTCCACAAATAAATCCTATCTGAGCTTTTTTTTTTTTTTTCACTTTCCAAAATTTTATATCTCTACTTCAAATCATTCTGAATGTTGACCCTTTTAGTTTGTTTCTAAACAAATTACTCAGCAAACAAGAAAGAAACTTTTATAAATAACCCTGCTGGAAGAAGATGCACTTTTATTTCTATATATATAACAATGGTGTTTGTACAGAAAATATATTTCTGGGTCTGGTCTGGGCATCAAAGAGAGAGAAATGAAGGACAGGACAGGAAAATCCAGTAGTTTTCTTGGGACATAAAGTTAAAAAAATAACCACTTATATTGAACCAGAATTGAAATTGGTGGCTGGTGTGTCAAGTGGGTCAGTGGAGAGGAAAGGATGGAAAATTACTACGTATGGTACTCTCCACACACACTCACACTAATCCTGAAATTATGAGCTATATCTCATACATATATATCATTTATATTACAAAATAGAGCACTTATAGTTTAACACCTCCCAGTTTAAACAAAGAGAACATTACCGGAACATTCGAGATTTCTGTCGGCACATAATCAATCAGCATCTATGTATGCATCCCAAGTCAATATTCTACGTATTGATTTGTATTTGCCAGTTTTTGACCTTTACACAGTTGGACCCCTACTCTCTGAATAGATGGAATCATACTGTGACATTTTTAATATTTGATGGACCTTTTGGTTTTGAGATTCATCAGTGTAGCTGTGGTTCATTTTCACTGTTACATAGTATTTCATAACTTGCTTATCCATTCTCTTACTAATGCACATTTGGGTGGTTTGCTTTAATTTGTTATTGTAAACAACGTGACAATGCACACGTGTTCCAGGGTGTATACACAAATGCAATTGTTGGCTCGGGGAGTAAGCCCATAGGAAGGCTTACTAGATCATGTCAACTTTTCAGAGCAAAAGATTTTTCTATCATTCACAATAGCCAAGATATGGAAACAACCTAAACGTCTATCAACAGATAACTCGATAAGATATGTGGTATCTATACACAGTGGAATATTATTCAAGCAGGAGGAAGAAGGAAATCCTGACATTTGTGAAGACATGGATGGACCTGGAAGGCATCAGGCTGAGTGAGATAAGCCAGACAGAGACAAAGGCTGCACTGTGATCACTTATATATGGCCAAACATAGATATAGTAGAAAAGGGATTGTCAAGGGCTGGGGGTGGGGGGTTGTGCAGTGGGAGAAATAGGGAGAGGTTGGTTAAAAAAAAAATTCTTCAAAGAATTCATACCAATTTATACACTTACTAGGAACATAATTTTTCCTGTTGTCTACATGCTCTCCAATATTTAATACCTTAAAAAATTTTTTTGCAAATGTTTGGGTATTGAATGGTATCTCATTGTCGTGTTATTTTGCATTTCACTGATCACTTAAAAGATTAATCAGCTTTTCATATGCTTTTTGACCATTTGTATTTCCTCACCTCTGAGTTGCACGTTCAGATTTTTTTGTCTGTTTCTTGTTCTACTAGGCTGCTTGCGTGTGGTGGTCCTGGTGGTGTTTTCTACTTTGTGTCTCCAAGTTCTTTATATATTCTGCACACTAAATCTTTTTAGGTTTCAAGTACGTTTTCCCCTGTTTTGATTTGTCTCCACTCATGGCATTTTAATTTAATAAAGTTAAATTTATAGAAATTCTTTATGGCTTGCGTTTTTGTTTTACATTTAAGAACGATTTTCCTACTCTTATGTTCCTACATTTATTTTAAAAGTTTTAAACTTTTTCTTTCACATTTAAATCTTCAATCCATCCCAACCTGACTTTTAGGGAATTCCCTGGCACTCCAGCAGTTAAGATGCGGCACACTCACTGCCAAAAGCCCGTGTTTGATCCCTGGTCAGGGAACTAAGATCCGCAAACCACAAGGCATGGCCAAAAGCAAAGCAAAACAAAAACTGATTTTTCTATGAGGCAGGTATCTGACTTTATTTCTCCCATACAGATAACAAATTGTCCCACCACTAATTATTGAATTATTCTGCAACGCCGTCTCTGTCGTATAGCAAGTTGTCATGTGTGTAGAATCCCTCTGGGTACCCTCTGTATTTGTCTACCCTTTTGTAACGTTAAACTGTTTTGCAATCTGACTGGGTGTATCCCTTCATCTTGTTATTCTTCTTGGGAAGTTACTTAGCTATTCGAGCCCTTGGCATTTTCATTTTAGAATCAACCTGTTCATGTCCATGAAAATGTCCATTTTTTTCCCCATCTCAGTTTCTTCTTTTCTAATACAATCATTTAAGGCTATAAAATTCCTTCTAAAAAAAGCAATTTAATTGCATCCCACATTTGGAAACATAGCATTTTTATTATCACTCAGTTCTAAGTATTTTTAAAATTTTCTTCACAAATTTAAGTCTTGAGTTATTAAGAAGTTTGTTTTTCAATTCTAAATGTTCATGGGCTGTAGGCCAAGGATGTCAAATTGTAGTACATGTGCTGTCGCTTTCCCCTGCCTACGCCTGACAACAAGAACTGACCCCAGCAGCATCCCTAGGAAACCCAGAACCCTTCTCCACACAGTCCTCCAGGCAGCCACAGGGAATCAATCAGGAATGAAACATTAAGATGGAAACTATTGCACATCCCTGCTGCAGGCTGGGGAGACATTCCCACCTGTGTGCAGAAACTGCTAGGCTCACATTTGTGACTAAGGAAAGTTACTCCGACCTAGAGATAGTAAAAAATACCAGCTTTCCCCAGCCCTAGAACATTTTATTTTCAATCAATAAGGATACAGATGTATCCATTTAACTCAAAAGGCATTTACTGAGCACTTACTATGTTTAACAGAGTGGACTGTAAATACTGAACAAGACCATTGCTGCCCTCAAGCAGTTTACAATTGACCTGATAATATGAAGCCTTTTACTCAAAAAACCTTGACAGGGGCATTCCTTGAGCCTGGCACTGATTCGCATGGGCCATCTCACTTCCGAAAAACTCTGGGAGCAAGCTGGTGCTATCGCCACTTCACAAATAATGAAACAAGACTTGGAGAAATGAAATCGCTCACCCAAGGTTGCCCAGCCAGTATTTGAACTGAAATCCATAGTCATATCGATGTGTCGGCACTGCACCGTGCTGCCTCCTTGCAAAAGATTACAAGGTTTTATTTATTTATTTATTTTCTCTCCCATTTTGTCCACATGCTCAGCAATTGAAGAGTGGAATGAGAATTGATGGATATGCGGGCAATTCGTTTCTCTGCTACGGAAAGTACATCCAATCTTCAAGCTTCCCTAAATTATATAATGGTTAGTTAGTTGCCTCAAAAAGTCTTGCTTTAGGGGTCTTTTGTCTGTTTTTCTTATCTCTCCAGGATGCTTTGGCCAACCAAGCAGAATGCTTATCTTACAGCTTTAGGGCTTTGAAAAAAATGGTTTCTGCTGTGCTGAATGCCCTTCCTTGGGGGCCTGTGTGACACTGAGTAAATAGGTCTTCCTGACCTTGTTTCTCTCTAATTCATACTGCCCAAGGCAGAGAAGTAGCTAGAAGTCTGGTCTGTGCTATGGGTAAGACAACAAGGGCTGTATACATACATATGTTACCCCACAGTTCACACGACCCAGACACAAGTTACGTGATGGGCACATAGGGAATTTACACCTATTATCCCATTTCATCTTTAATTATTATAAAAGAGTTTTTTTATTACCATTTTACCAATAAAGATGGAAGACGTAGGGAATATACATGAGTTACCCAAGGTCACACAGCCATTAGCTGGCGGAACTGAGATTTGGTCTGCTGGACTCTGCCTTCTTTTAAAGCAAAGACACTTATTCATACAGCATAGGCTACTTCTGTTTCTGCAGGTGTAGGAGGAAATAGAGTGGGGAGATAAAGGTACCCCATAGATGTATGTTCATACACTGATGGGTTTTCCTAGATGGAAAAAACATTAGGCTATACAATCATTGCAAAAGTTATGATAAGATTTGTCCTGAATTTGGCTAATTTGGCCCCCAGACCAGTAGCTTTCACTTTACCTGAGAGAGAGCTCCTTAGAAACACAAACTCTTGGGCCCTACCACACACCTACTGTAGTTTAATAAGAGCCCCAGGTGATTTGTGTGTACGCTAAATTTTAACATCTTTACAAGCACCAGAAATGCCTTAAATGTATTTTTTTTCCATTTACAAAGGGCTCTTTACTTGTGTATAGACACAACCTGTAGGTCTAGGCATGATACTTGTGTATCCATCTCTACATGGCCTCAAAAATACCAGCCTGTGTCTTGGGAACAAAATCCCAATTCAAGAGGAAGACACTCCCAATTAGCTAGTTAGGCTTATGTTTTTATTTTCTCTTTCTCTCTTGTGCTTTCTATGCACTGATTCATGGTTTGATTCATAGGCTGACCTGCCTCTTGTCACTTCCTTCGATTCATCCATTTAAGTGATGCTTCCTACGTTCAAACACAAGCATGCCCGATGCCTGCTTAAGAATCATCAGGTACTCCTTGTTGTTTCCCCACTCAAGTCCCCACTTCCTTGGGTCCACATTCAGTGACCTCCAAGGTCAAGTGCTGTCTTCTCTTTCAAATTCATTTGTCTCCAGTTTGATAGCTTAGACCGATAATGGGTCACCATGGTTACTCACGGATCCCAAAATCCTGCCTATCCTTTACGGCACAGCGATGCAGTCCATCCTCTGCCTCCGTTGCCCAGAAGATGCTTTTTGCCCCTGTGCTGTCTTTCAGATCCTGGTCAAACAACCGAAAAGCCTTCCCCGTCTTCTGGAAGGGTCAGTTGCTCCCTGCCACATCATCCCACGTAACATAAAAGTGGTTCTCAAACTTTAGTGAGCATCAGAGTCACCTGGAGGTGACTGGTTAAAACACAAGCTACCAGGCCCACCCTAGGATTTCAGCTTTAGTAGGTCTGCATGGGGGGCTAGGTATATGCATTTCTAACAAGATCCAAGCCGACCTGATGCTGCTGGTCTGGGGTCATCACTTTGAAAACCGACTGTAACACAGAGACAGCAACCACATCGTGTGGTCACGAGCAATCTTCCCATTCTGCCTCTAGCACAGGACTCTGAGTTCCTGAGGCGCAGCTGTGCCCATTCAGTGACTGAATGAGAGAACAGGCCAACACAGTGCAGCATGTTTTGAAAGAGTCCTGGCTGGAAACTTGTCTTCCCCACTTATTATCATGAAAAGGATTTCTTCATCTAAGAAGAAAATGTATCTTAATGGGCTATTGTGAGGCTTCAAGAAGAAGAGGCACAAAGCTCCTATCACATCCCTGTCACATAATATGTGATCAATCAATGTTAATAAAAAAAAGGAAAGGAGGGAGGGAGGGAAACCAGGTAATGTTTTGGCATCCTGGGCTAAGAGCTCAGTGTACAGGAAGCATTTTGTGGGGACATGTAGTACCAAGCAAAGCCCGAGTGGAATTTTATAATCGGAGCCCAGAGCAGCTGTGTGATTTGGAAACATTCAAGCACTCTAAGCTTGTAGTGTCAGAGACTGCAGGGAGCGTCTTCCACTCTGATGAACAACCAAGAAGACACTCAGAGCTTCCTAGGTAGAAATATTTACCTGGGGAACACTTTCCAGGGGGGACTGGCAATCCCAGGTGCAAGGTGGGTTTCAGGAGTGGACAAACTAGCAACTGCTAGAGGCAGAGACCAGTGCTCGAAGACTCCAGAGTCTGTGCTGGGGAACCTGGCAGCTCTGGCTGAGTTTGAGAGCTGGGGCTCGGAGCACTCAGGGACTTGGCCAGAAAGGAATGAGCTGAACATGGAGAGCACCCTGGACCTTGCAGCAGGCTAGGCAAACACGAGATGCTCTGGCCATTCCTCTTCTATCCACGCCCGGGGCAGATTTTATTACTGTATTCCAGTTGTCCTTCCCGCCCAGCCCAGACTCCAACTCAAAACCCTTCTCAGCAGAGCCCACCAGCAGCAACTGTCAAAAACTCCAAGTCAGCACTCTGAAAAACAACAAAGCTATAATACCTGTGATGCGTTTTCTATTGGACAGAGATGTCTGATAGAACCATCAGGGGTGATGGGACTGCTCTGTGATGAGCGCTGTCCAACTTGGTACCCGTGTGGCTGCCGGGCCCTTGAAATGCAGCTAGTATAACTGAGGGAGAGTTTTGTTTCATTTTAATCGATTAAAGTGAAATTTAAATAGCCACTTTTTTTTTTTTTTTGGACAGATTGATGTCTACCTGGTTTTGGGGAAAAAAATTCTCCTTTCCACAATGATTTACCCAGGCACACCTTTGTGATTTTTCTCACTCTTGATCTGCCTTAAAATATTGCCATTTAAATTTTTTAATTAATTTTTATTGGACTCTAGTTGCTTAACAACGTTGTGTTAGTTTCTGTTGTACAGCAAAGTGAATCAGCTATACATATACACATATCCCCTCTTTTATGGATTTCCTTCCCATTTAAGTCACAACAGAGCATTGAGTAGAGTTCCCTGAGCACAGCTCAATATCAAAAAAACAAACAACCCAATCCACAAATGTGCAGAAGATCTGAATAGACATTTCTCCAAAGAAGACATACAGATGGCCAACAATCACATGAAAAGATGCTCAACATCGCTAATTATTAGAGAAATGCAAATCAAAACTACAGTGAGGTATGACCTCAAACCGATCAGAATGGCCATCATAAAAACTCTAAACAACAAATGCTGGAGAGTGTGGAGAAAAGGGAGCCCCCCTACACTGTTGGTGGGAATGTAAATTGGTGCAGCCACTATGGAGAACAGTATGGAAGGTCCTTAAAAAACTAAAAATAGAACTACCACATGACCCAGCAATCCCACTCCTGGGCATATACCCAGAGAAAGCCATTTGCATTTAAATTGATTAAAATTAAAGTAAGAATTCAGTTTCTCAGTTGCACTTGCTATGCTCCAAATGCTCAGTGCCTTCATGAGGTTCTATCTGTGCTAGAGTTTTGGGCATTTCCCTCATTGAGAAGTTTTTCCTGGAGAGTACTGGCCTAGATCTATAGTCCCATCTGTGACCCCTGACTTCAAGCTATGAGAGAAGAAGGCATAGTCACAGCGATCAAGTGTAGGATCCTCCAGAGCAGGATCTGTAAGACCTGACCATGCACAGCAGACACTGCAGCACATGGGGATGCTGGAGGAAGGGCCTGATGTCTACCTACGCTGAGCCCCTCTGTGCCCACAGCCAGAGATCCACTCTGTGGAAACCATCGTACTCCCCTGAGACGTGAGAGTCACTCCCCACAAGGGACAGAGGAGGAAGCTGAGGCTCGGAGAAATTAAGTAACTTACCCAGGCTGTGATGGTGGAGGAGGAATCAGACCTGGGTCTGACTCCCACATCTATACTCTTTTTATTCTGTCACGTGGCCCCCAGGATTACTTAAGACATCTACTACCAATGCAGTCCACCCTTGAATCATTTATACCACTGCAGGCCATTTCCAAGCCCCACTCACAGTCCATCTATACCTAGATACCCATAGATTTTTATGATGATCTACAAGTTCAAAGTACAAAGCCCAGGGCATGAGAGATTTAAAACAAAAAAGTGGTCTTTGAAGACAAATGGCCATGCGATATTCCAAGGCCGAGAGAACACTATAGAATTGTTACTTACAGAAGTGGGTTTGTAACTTCTTGGCTAACTATTAATAATAATGATAATAATATTAGTTTTCTATTGCTGTTATAACAAATTACCACAAATTTACTGACTTAAAACAAGGCAAAGTTATTTTCTTAAAGTTCTGAAGGTCAGAAATCCTAAAAATCAAGCTGTCAGTGGAGCTGCATTCTTTCTGAAGGTTCTGAGGAAGGATCTATTTCCTTGATTTTTCCAGCTTCTAGAAGCTGCCTGTATTCCTTGGCTTATGGTCCCATCCTCCAGCTTCAAACTAGTAGTGTTGCACCTTCCAGGCTCTCTCTGCTTTCATCGTCATATCACCTTTTCTTTTTTTCTTTTTTTTTCTTTTTCCTGCGGTACGAGGCCTCTCACTGTTGTGGCCTCTCCCGTTGCGGAGCACAGGCTCCGGACGCTCAGGCTCAGCGGCTATGGCTCATGGGCCCAGCCGCTCCGCGGCATGTGGGATCTTCCCAGACTGGGACACGTATCACCTTTTCTGGTCCTGACCCTCCTGCCTCCCTTTTATAGGGACCCCTGTGATTATATATAGACCCTACCCAGATAATCCAGGACAGTCTCCTCATCAAGATTCTTAACATAATCATATCTTGCAAAGTCCCTTTTGCCATGTAAGCTAATCTATTCATAGGTTCCAAGGATTAAGATGTGGACATTTGAGGGGGCGTCATTCAGCCTAAGACAAATAATAATAACAAAATAGTACTTCCCTTAATCAAGCCCTTCCACTGCTGAAAACACTGGCCTGGGATTCTTTCTCATCCACTCAGCAACCCTACAGAGTAGACCTTAGAGAGTCACCCATTTTCACACACCTAGTAAGTCTCCTCGCAAACGTTGGTCCCTCTCTCCCGAGTCTACCCAATTTTTTTTCTTACCAGGTTATCATCATGGAGAATTTCCCGAGTGCCAAGCACTAGACTAGTGCTTGTGTATCATTTGTATCACCTCCTATCTTCACCCGGACACATGGGTACTTCTCTCCCAGTCTAGAGGTGAGGAAACTAAATGAGGTTTGCAAAGGGCAGCTGATTTACGAAGGCCAGAGAATGCATACGTGACAGACAAGGATGACTCTTAAGCTCCCTGCTTTTCCCTTGGACAATGAGGGCCCCAAGGCCACAGCTAATGGTGGCCCCACTGGTCCAGGACCCAGGACAAACGGCCGCCAAGGGCTCATGTATCCCGGGTGCTCCCCCTTCCTCTCAGCCAGTCTGCAGGTGCCAAAGCAGAGGGGCTCCCCGTGCCTTGTCACCAGCACGTATTTATCAGCTGGAATGGCTTTATATTCTACTTGCTAAATTGGATTGCTTTCAGAAAAGGCTGGGGTGGCAATAAAAACAGATTTTATGGCCATCCAATCAGAGGAAGCTGAATTTCATTTGAGCAAGTGAGAATGGACGTCTTTCAGCTTTCTCTTTTAAAACCTGGGGGAAGCACTTAGATGTTGGGGCTACTTCATCAGGATTTAGGAGGCTTTTTTTTTTTATTAGTCACTTACAGCAGACATTTTCACCTTTACAGATGGTTACTTTTTGCAACAAAAATCTCCCTCTAGGCTTAATGCCAGGCTGAGACTTGGAAAGTGAGGGGGATAGAAATGGCAGCATCTCATTCCAAGTCAAGAATGAGAGAATTCACAAAGGCACCAGGGAAAGTCAAAGGAGAAGGAGGAGACTTCCCAACAAATGGTGCTGGAACAATTGGATGTCCACATGCAAAAAATGAATTTCAACACTCAGCTTGCACTATATACAAAAATCAACTCAAAATTGGTCATAGATTTCAATTTAAAGCCTGAAACTATAAAACATCTAGAAGAAAACTGGAGAAAATGTCTGTGACCTTGAGTTAGGCAAAGATTTTTACAGATAAGACACAAAAAACCAAAGCCAAGAAAGAAAAAAATGGATAAAATGGATTTCATTCAAGTTAAAAACTTCTGCTCCTCAGAAAACACAGTTAAGAAAATGAAAAAACAAGCCACAGACTGGGAGAAAGTATCTGTGAAACACTTATCTGAGAAAGGACCTGTATCCAGAATCTATAAAGACCTCTTACAACTCAATGATGAGAAGAGAAACACCATTCAAAAATGGGCATAAGATGTGAACAGATATTTATTCAAAGTAAAGATACAGATGGCAAATAAGCACATGAAAAAATGCTTGCCATCATTAGCAATTAGGTAAATGCAAATTTAAACCACAGTGAGATACTTCTTCACACTTATTAAAATGGTAAAAGCAAACAAACAAAAACCATCTACATTGCTATGTTCTGAATGTTTGTGTCCCTTCCAAATTCATATGTTGAAATCTTAACTTCTAAAGGTGATGATATTAGGAGGTGGGTCTTTGGGAGTTGATTAGGTCATGACGGTGGAGCCCTCATGAATGGAATTAGTGCCCTTGAAAAGAGACCCCAGAGAGTTCCCTCATCCCTTTCACCATGGGAGACACAATGAGAAATCTGCAAACTGGAAGAGGGACCTCACTGACCATGCTGGCACCCTGATCACAGACTTCCAGCCTCCAGAATTGTGAGCAACAAATTTTTGTTGTCTATGAGCTACCCAGTTTGTTGTACTTTGTTATAATAGCCTGAATAGACTAAGACATATACCAAGTGCTGTAGGGGTGCAGAGCTTCTGGAACTCTCATATAGCATTGGCAGAAATGCAAAATGGTACATTTAGCCACTTTGGAAGAACAGTTTGGTGATTTTTTATATGGTTACACATGCATTATGTGATTTAGCAGTCTTATTCTAGATATTTACCCAAAAGAAATAAAAATATATGTCCACTAAAGACCAGTAGGCAAATGTTCACAGCAGCTTTATTTATAATTGTCAAAAACTAGAAACAACCCAAATATTCTTCAACTGATATATAAATGATATATTTATACAATGGAATGCTACTAAAAAGGAATCTACTGCTTATATATGCAACAACATGGATGATTCTCAAAAAGCATCATGCTAATTGAAAAAAACAGACTCAAAGGGCTATATGCAGTATGATTTTATTTATGTGATAATCTGGAGAAGAAGACAAAACTATAGGGACAGAAATCAGCTGAGTGGGCTGGAGGCAGGGGAGGGGAGGGCATTGACTTCATGAGAAAACTTTCTAGGGTGATGGAAAGTTCTAAATCTGGACTGTGGTTATGATTACACAATTCTAAACTTTATCAAAGTGCATTGAATTGTATACCTAAGAAGGATACATTTTACTCTTTGTAAATGATATCTCAATAAGCATAACTTTGAACAGAAGGAGTGAAAGGATTCAAATCCTACTCTTTCCCCAAATAATAATACACAAAAGTGGTCATGGAGATGAAAATGACACCAACACAATTATTCCAATTGTAGAAATTTATACTATAGCCCATGCATTTAATGTCAAGCATCATAGTCCTGTATTCTCCAGAGCACAGAGCCTGTGAAATTAGATAATCTTTTTCTCATATTCTATTTCTAACATCCAAAACAGAAAAGGACTTTCACTTTCCAAAACATCTTTTTTTCTGGAAAAAGATAAGACGATATCTTTATACCAGGTTTCAACTCACAATGGAATAGAGGAAGTTTACAAGAATGCTTTCAATAAAGTACAGGCTATCAATAACAAATCAGGGCCAAAGAAAATATACATCACATGAAAAAGTCAAGAATAGGGAGAAAGTTGGCATGTGGATATACAGTTCATGAGCCTCCACACACTTATTCATTTAGCTGTGAGTTTCCTGATGGCCAGAGGAGGTGGGAAAATTAATTACTCAAATAATTTATACATCACATCATCAGAAACCCTCTAGCTCCTCAGTGGGAGTAAATGATATCAAGGCAGGACAAACCACTAATGGTATCTCAGCAACTTGCCTCATTTCTAACTGGTTTTGATTTGGGAGAGAGTTAGTTCAGCTGGGAAACCCAGGAGCAAACATAGAGTCTCAGCTTCTCCAGCTCTGGTGCCTGTCCCTGGACCACCACATGGCTGTTTAGGTGGCCTCCTTCCTTCCAGTCAGATTTTTCCTAGGAGAAAAGCAACAAGGATGCCAGAAGAGGTCCTAGACAAGATAGATTGGGTTCCAGGTTTCAGTCTTGACCTGAACACAGTCTTGACCTGAACACTTGCTGCATGGCCTTATGCAAGCTACTTAGTTTTCTGGGCCTCAGTGTTCTCATCTGTAAAATGGGCACACCCAACTCGGGAAGATTGCCGTGAGAATTTGGTTAACAGATGTAAACACTGTGCAAGAAAGGAGAGTGAGCCAAAGGATAGAGACCTTCTCCCAGGAGGGGTCCAACAGAAGAACAAAGTTCACTTACTAAAGATGGCAAAGTGGAGGGTGGAAAAATATGGGTCTTTAATTAGATAACTGAGCTACTGAATTAGCCAACCCAGAGAGAGACGTATTATTTCCAGAGTTTTTAGGATGTGAGATAGCAAATTTCCTTATCGCTTAAATTGGAGCCAAAAATATCCTAAGTCACCTCCTGTCTGAGACCTGATAATGCTTAGCTAAGTCCGCTTTTCATTCCAGCAACAGTAAAAAATGAATGCTCATATACGTAGAAGCTTATATTAGATTTTGGATCAGGGTCCGTCTTTATGTAGTAAGTAGGAGAAAATTGAATTCACTACAATTCCTCTTAGAAAGTGATAGTTGTCTTAGTAGGAAAAATAGTTTGATAAGTGTTCAGGGTCAGAGAGAATGTGAGGCATTTGAACTTGAGCAGAATAGAGGAGAGGCCATTATTTGTTGCTTGGAATGACATGAAGTGGTGGAATTAGAGGGGGAAAGAGAGGGAAGGGAGCCAGGAGATGACAGAAAGCTAGGAATCACATGGCGTCACACCTTCTGCTGGACACTCCCCCTCACTCCCCACATGTCTCCAGTCTAGTGCCTTGTACAAAAATCCCAAAATGCTAATAAAAGTGGGCCACTTGTAGCAACCAGTGACAGAGCTGATTTCACCCTCTAACCTAGGAGGTTAGAGGGTGAAATAATAGCCCGTAAGAAAGCAAGTGTATGAAGACAAACAAACAAAAAAAAGCACAAGCAATTCCCCATGAATTTCCCCCCAGATCAAGAAGAGATATTTGGTTCTCATTAGACTTTAATATTGGTGCCTGAATATTAGGGAGCCCCAGGCTATATCTGGGTTACATGTCTAGTTATGTTACTATTGGTATTTCCAATGCCTGTTTCTGAACCACAAGTTACACCGGGCTATCTGACCCAAAGTCTTCCAGAATTTGGACCTACAGCCCAATCAGTGGTCTTTGCTTTGAGCACTGTCACTTTTTGTTAGTCAGCCTCAATCTATGGCCAATGCAACCCATGTTCGCAGCCCCTTTTGGAGAAGCATAAGCTCCAATATTCTCAACCTCCCAATAGGACTTTTCTCTTCCCACCTTGCTTATAGTTCTTTCTCTTATGCATCCATGGCATGGTTGCTCCTAGACTGTTCAGCATTTTGAGGGTTTGAGTATAGCCTTTCCTAAGGAAATGCCTTCCTAGCAGAATTTCCCAACATGGGCATTCAGACCTGCCATTTGCATAAGTAAGCAGTCATTTGTACAGATGAAATGAGCAGTTACATATGTGCAGATAGGTCCTAATAGGTACCATATGCTCCAATTACCCATTTTCCCAGCCCCCCGGACTGATTGGTTATTAATGCAACAGATGGAGCAATTTAGCACTAGCAAACTCCCCAAATGCCACCCTTCCCCTCCTCTCCCCAGACCCACAAGCTTCTCCTGGCAACCTCCTCATCTTTGTCATTGCAGAATAAATGCTATGGAGCAACACATGCCCTTAGTTCCGCCGAGAGATAAATTGCGTTTCCTTAACGAGAGTGCCACTTGGGAAACCCAACGGGCCTTCACTGTCGATGGAAAAACACTGGGTTTCTAAATTGCATCCTCTGTGAAAAGCTGTTCTGTTTGGAGTTCTGACAGCTGGAAGTCTTCAAAGTGTCTGAAGCTCAGGGATAATTGAGGTTTGCTAAGATGACCCAGAGTTCTGATGAGATCCTGGGTCTCTTGTGTACCATCATGGACATACCTGATAATGTTTGGCACTCCCATGAGATCATCAGAGACTTGGAAACCTTTAGAAATGAAAGCAGACAGGGAATTGTGGAGGCCAGCAAGCTGACTTCCTTGGAACCCTGGGGGGGTCCACAGAGGTCCCTACAGGTGGGAGAAGTCTGAGTGTCAGGGATGCTGCCCTTCACGGCCTGCTTTAACCAGACCTGTTCCATTTTTACTCTGTGAGCTTTATTGTTTATTTGGCTTATGAATATGAATAAAAGTTCCCACAGCCAAAGTAAGATGGAAAACCAAATGGGTTATTGGCTTTGGACCTGGCCTGCCAGGATCTTTTAAGCTCCTGAAGGGATGTATGTAAAAGAGGCGGCAGAACAGGAGCTATTTTTAAGTATTTTACGAAGCTTAACAGAGCTCCTGCATTGATTGAATGCTCCCTGAAAGGTCACGCAGTGATCTCATCCATCCCCCAGCCTCATCAGCCACCTTCACGGCGATGATTCACGGGATCCAGCACAGACCCCTTTCCCAGAATCCAGACCTGAATCAACACTTGTCCAAACCACATCCGCTCTTGCAATTCTCAAGGCATATCCACCTCAGCACGTCCAAACGCAAAGATATAATCTCCCTGTCCTCCAGTGCCCCCACAAACCAATTCCTTTTCTGGCATTCCCATCTCAACACAAGGCAGCTTCCTCTACTGAGCTGCCTACAACAGAACCCTACAAGTCACCCTTGACAATGCCCTCTCCCTTTCTTGGTATGTCTAGACCATCACCAGGTCCTGTCAATTCTCCCTTCTTAACATCTTCCTAAACCATTGACTCTTTCCATCTCCTCTGATAATCATCTACTCCAAGAATCACTTGAAGAGGCAAGTGTGAACTTTCCTGCTTTCGTTCTCCCCTATCTGCTCCAAACTCCTCCCCACGCTGCAACTGAAGTAGACTTTTGGCAAGACGATTCTGACCATGTCACTCTTCCCCTAAAATCACATCAATGTTTTCAGGTCGTATGATGAAGAACCCAATGCTCAACAGGGCCCAAGGCCTCACAAGGCCTGGCTCCAGCCTCATGACTCACCGCCTGGCCCCTTACTCCCTGTGTTCCAGCCATTCTGGCTTTTTATCAATTCCCTTTGTGCATCAGGGTCCCTTCCACCTTCGCCTATGCTGTTCCCTCTGCCTGGAATGCTTTTCCTTCCCTTTTTGTCTAGTCAGCTCCCACTCATCTTTCAGGCCCAGCTCAAGCTCTGTTACCTCTGGCATCCTTGCCCAGGTCTCGGGCTTCAAGTCCCTCTTGATTCCTATGCCCCTTCTCCATAGCATTTGTGACAATCCGGTTTATGGATTATTTGATTAGCTCTAGATGGTAAACTCCATGAGAACGGGGAGCACGTCTGCCTTTGTTCATCCTTGTATCCTGAGCGTCCAGCATGGGGCCAGCACACAGCGGGTGCCCAATAATATCTGTGAGTCATAGGGAGGGAGAGATTTGTGCCGTGGCCTAGAAACAGCCTACATTCTCTGTGATGTCACGTTGATTATCTTCTGCTAATGAGAAGCTCCGAAGAGCATCTTTGTTTAAAACTGAAGAAAAGAAGACATGATGAGTCCTGTTAAGCAGTTCTCTTCTGCAGGCAGAATCTTTCAAAATAAGTTGGAAAAAAAAAGAAATAGAAGGGATCCTTGATGAAGAATTCAAAAATGCTTGTGCCACCTAATCCCTTTATTTCTCCAAATTGTTCGTTCAGGCTTTTTCATGCACTGTCTCATATACAGTAATCCTCTGAGCAACCTCAGAGGTTGGTTTACTATCTTTTTTTTTTTAATAAAAGGGGAAACTGAGGATCAAAGTAATTAAGTAACCTGCTTAACATCCACTGCTACAGGGTGACAATGCCAGGTTTCTTTTTTTTTTAACACATTTCTTTTTTTTTAATATTTATTTATGTATTTTTGGCTGCATTGGGTCTTCGTTGCTGTGTGTGGGCTTTTCTCTAGTTGCGGCGAGCTGGGGGCTACTCTTCATTGCGGTGCACAGGCTTCTCATTGTGGTGGCTTCTCTCGTTGCGGAGCACTGGCTCCGGGCACACGGGCTTCAGTAGTTGTGGCACACAGGCTCAGTAGTTGTGGCGCACAGGCTTAGTTGCTCTGCGACATGTGGGATCTTCCCGGACCAGGGATCATACCCGTGTCCCCTGCATTGGCAGGTGGATTCTTAACCACTGTGCCACCAGGGAAGTTCCCAAAGCCAGGATTCTAACCCATGTCTGTCTCACCCAAAGCCAAGCTCTTTCTACACTTCGTACTGACAGTTCCTCCACCGCCCTATAGTTGAGGAAACCAAAAGGGACAGAAGTTTCTTGTCCAAAGTCATGCAGTCAGTAAATGATAGAGAAGGGCAGGATAGATTCCCAACTCTCGTACCACTTTGTTCTTTCCATAATCATGCATGTTTTACTATATTTGAATATCACAAAAGTATGTAAAGCATCAATCATCTAGAGGAGACGTGAACCAGCCTGAGAACATGAGTTAGAAAAAAAAAAAAAAAGTTCAATTTTCGGTAGTGAACTAGGTCCCCTAAAACACTGAGCCTGAGGAAAAGCTATGTCTTAACACTTGGGGGTGGAGTGGTGGGGAGGCTGCAATATCAGAGCAGCACAACGAGGGGTAAATGGAAGGGAGACGGGGAAGGACGGAAAGTCAAGGGTAGCTGGTTAACTTGTTTTACTACCCAGACAGCCACAGCTTCACGAGAGAACAAGCCCATTGCTTGGTCACTTGGAACAATCCAGAAAGGCTGTATGTGACCACTGTGTCTCAGAAGGTTCCATCAGCGTTAGGAGAGTGACCCAATTCAGCTGCCCATCTCTATCCTTCACTGGGCTCTAACTCTCCACTTCTAGATGACGTCACCTGGTCTTGGCGCCCTCTGTGAGCCTGGACCGCTTGCACCTGGGTGCTCCCCCCATAATGGCAACATGGAGGGTGTGATGGAGGGAGACGTTTAAAACACTAGCTTTATTCAAATACTTATTTGTGGTCTTATTCAAATAAGAGCACAGCCAGCTTAGATGTTGAGTCATCAGTCATTGTGGCCCCGGGGCTTTATGAATAGAGAAACAGTATGAGAAGTTGCTGGGTCCACGCCAGCTGAAGTATAAGCCAAGTGATCCAGGCCCAGACATAGGTGGGGCCTCGATCAGGAATGCTCCCTGTGAAGGTTAATTTATGTTTCAACTTGACTGGGCTAAAAGATGCCCAGATAGCTGATACGCATTATTTCTGGGTGTCTGTGACAGTGTTTCTAGAAGAGACTAGCATTTGAATTGGTAGCCTGAGTAAGATGTCCTCAACAGTGTGGGTGGACATCATTCAACCCATTGAGGACCTGAATAGAATATAAGGGTGGAGGAAGGGTGAGTTTGCTCTCTGCTTGAGCTGGGGCATCCATCTTCTCCTGCCCTCAGACATCAGCAGCCCTGGCTCTCAGGCCTTTGCACTTGGACACCATGGGCTTTCCTGGGTCTCCAGTTTGCAGACAGCAGGTGGTGGGATTTCTCATCCCCTGTAATTACATAATAAATCTTTCTATCTCCATATATCCCATTGGTTGTGTTTCTCTGGAGAACCCTGACTAATACACCTCATGTTTAATTATTCTCTTTCTCACCTCTGATGTAATGGTAAACAGAGGAAAGAGCATGGGCTTCATCGTGAAAACGATCTGGGTTTGAATCCTGACTCCTACCTCATCAAATTTGAGACTCTTCCTTCACCTGCCGAATGGGGATAGTTGTGGTATCTGCAGCATTCAGATTGGGGTAAGACCATTTTTCAAGCTTTTCTGGGAGCAGTAGACAGAGAAGGACGCATGTGCAATTCTGAAAGTTTGGGGGTGCAGTTTAAAGCAGCTACTGCTTGTATGAAATATCCTTGAAACCCAAGCTATAATTAAAATTCAACATAAAAGGTGCAGTCTAGGGCTTCCCTGGTGGCGCAGTAGTTGAGAGTCCGCCTGCCGATGCAGGGGACGCGGGTTCGTGTCCCGGTCCGGGAAGATCCCACATGCCGCGGAGCGGCTGGGCCCGTGAGCCATGGCCGCTGAGCCTGCGCGTCCGGAGCCTGTACTCCGCAACGGGAGAGGCCACAGCAGTAAGAGGCCCGCGTACCGCAAAAAAAAAAAAAAAAAATGTGCAGTCTAGTCTATAACACATCATGTTTGTTTTAATCATTGAAAATTTCCCTCAACATAATTTTAAACAGAAGCCAAAACTCCAGAAAGAGTTTATCCTACAAATGTACGTATTCTTTAAGACATCATCAGAATCCTGTTGCGGGTGCCTGAGCAACCCAGTTTGAAGAGTCTTACAATTAAGGCACAGAAACAACTTCTATTTCCTGAATACATGTTAGGTGGTTAACTTGTCTTTTCTTATTTGATCATCTCAAAAACACTATGAGGTAGGAGTTATTTCCACAGTTTTGCAGATGAGAATGCCAAGATTCAGGGAGATTAAGAGCCTGGCCGGAGCTCAAACAGCATGGGGCAGTTCAAGGGAGAATTTGAATCCAGTTCAGCATATCTGAAGGTCAGATTTTTATCCACCAGCCTTCGTGGCTTCCTGATGCATGCTGAGTGCCTGGCCCACTGCCTGGTCATAGCAGGAGCTGTGAGCAGATCTCAGTTACCACCCCTTGGCATGTGCCGGTCAGCTCACATCTCCAGGAACAGATACTGGAGAGCTATTCCCTTCTGACCCAGTGTGGGCCGGGCTGTCAGTCGCCAGAGAGATGAGTAGGATAATTCTGTCTCTTGCTCATCATTTGAACCTAAATCTCTTTCTCTCTCTCTGCCTCCCTCCAGATCGGGTAGACTGCAAATCTGCCAGGTGTTCCCCAATGATACCAAGCTGTTACTATTTAGTGGGCAGTCTGGGGAGGGCTGTGGCTGATGTCTACTCTCCATTACCAAGATCAAAAGCTCTGAAGAGGGAGACGGCTGCAGCTGAGTCAGGTGCCATTTTGCAGCTCAAGGTAGGACTCGTGATGTGGGGAATTGAAATAGCCCCTTGAAAGGGAAACGTTAGAGAAGCTTTTCCTCCAGGTGAAAAAATAAAGACTATTGAGCTTCTGAGTGGAAAAATACTAAACCAAAAGGTCATGGCTATGATTCTGTTAAGTTGTTTTTGAGTACAGGCTCCGGACGCGCAGGCTCAGCGGCCATGGCTCACGGGCCCAGCCGCTCCGCGGCATGTGGGATCTTCCCGGACCGGGGCACGAACCCGTGTCCCCTGCATCGGCAGGCGGACTCTCAACCACTGCGCCACCAGGGAAGCCCTGCTAAGTTGTTTTAAACAGCATTAGAGTTTGACTATGGTGATAACCCCTTTTTCAGTCACGCTCTCCCTTAGGCAATCTGTAGTTTATAACCACCTGTGAAAGATAGCGATCCCCAGTTATATCCATCCATCCGCCCACCCCACCCCTTGTCAATAGAAGGTACTGCTCTGGACCAGGCAATGCCCCTTCCTTGACTTCTACCAACCGGAGACTGAGAAAGTAGCTCCAGTCTCATCACCTTTCCCTCCCCGTCCTCACTTTGCTCCGCGCATAATGTGTGTAGTGGCCTCACCGTCCAGAGTGATTAGATTTGATACAGACACGAATAAAAATCTTAAGTTCTGCGCATACTGCACCTCAGCTGATGAGGGGATGTTCCTCTTTCTGTCTTGTCAAAGGAGGAAGGTATAATTAGATGATCTCCATTTTGCAACCCCTAATGAAATAATGAATTTTGATGAAAGGATGAAAGCGACAGGAGAAAAGAGACAGTCACATCTGAGCTGCTTCCTGGCCATAGCACCACACACACAGTGGGGCTGCCACAGCAGCCAACCCAGACAGGGGAGCTTCTAGATCCAACCACCAATTTACAGGAAATACAGAAGACAAGGGAACATGTTAAATTCTACTATGGGAATGCAATTAGCAAAGCCCAGACTGTGGAAAACTTAGAGGATCAACGACTCATTTTCTTCAATACCAACAACCAATTGCAAGACAATGGAGAAAGAATTTATAGATTAAAAATAAAAGTCTTAGGGGACACGTTCACTGATCACAGGGTGGCTTTTATCTGGATCCCAATTCAAACGAGTAATCTTAAAAAATAAAAACACGTTTAATGATATGAAGAAATTTTTAGTGATTGTTTTGAGCTGTGACGATGGTATTGCGATTATATATTTATATTTTTTAAGTTGCTGCATTTTGATTTATAATGTTACTTCTTTTTAAAAAAATTTTATTAAAGTATAGTTGATTTACAGTGTTGTGTTAGTTTCTGCTCTACAGCAAAGTGACTCGGTTATACATATATGTGTTCTTTTTCATATTCTTTTCCATTATGGTTTATCACAGGCTACTGAATATAGTTCCCTGTGCCATATAGTAGGACCTTGCTGTTTATGTGATTATAATTTAAAAGAGGAGCTTTTTTTTTTTCATAGAAAGGAGAGACAGGGAAATGGGTGATGTTGGTCAAAGGGTACAAAGTTTCAGTTAAGCAAGGTGAATAAGTTCTGGGGATGTAATGTACAGCTTGGTGACTATAGTTATTCATACTGTATTGTACACTGGAAATTTGCTAAGAGATCTTAAATTTCAACACACACACACAAACGGAGAATACATAGAGGTGGTAGATAGGTTAATTAACTTGATTGTGATGCTCATTCACTACGTACATGAAAACATCAAGTTGGACATCTTAAATATATACAAGTATTTCATGATATCTCAATAAAGCTGTTAAATAATAAAATAAAATAGGAGTTTTTGCTTTTAGAGATACATACTGGAATATTTGAAGATGCAATGATAGGTTCTTTGGGATTTGCTTCAGAGTCATCTTGGGTACAGATGGAGGAGGGTCTAGAGGACCAAAGTTTGTCCACAGTTGACAGCTGTCAAAGTTGGGTAATGGGTATGCTGGAGTATGATATACTATTCTCTCTACTTATTGGCATAAATTTGAAATACACTATGGTTTTTTAAAGCTTTGAAAAATAATGTCTTCAACAAGATTCAATAACAAATATGTTTTTCAGCAGCTACTAGGTACTGTGCACTATTCTAAGTGTTTGAAATACATTAGCAACAAAACAAAGATTCTTGCCCTCCTGGAGCTCACTTTCAGGTGGAGGGGAGACATTCTAAATAATAAACATAATAAATAAGCAAATTGTATAGCTTGTTAAAAGTGCTCTAGGAAAAACTGTGACCAGTTTATAAGAGTCTGGGAGCTGGGGAGGAAGTAGGTTGTAATTTCAAACCGGGAGGTAAGGACATTTGTGTGGAAGACTTGACATAGATGAGGGAGTTGGCCACGTGAATATCTGCGGGAAGGGCATTCCTGGGAGAGGGAATGAGTGTGTCTGCTAAATTTGACCAACAGCGAGGAGACCAGTATGGCTGGAATGGAGTGTGTTTGGAGAAGTGAGTTCAGAAGAGGAATCAGAGAAGCAAGGGGACCAGGACAAGATCATGTAAGGCTTGCAGATCTTTTAAGGACTTTGGCTTTTACCCTGAACAGGATGGGGAGTCACACAGAGTTCTAAGCAGAGGAGGGACAGGATCTGACTCTGTTAAAAAAGAACCACTTTGGCTGCTCTGATGAGAATAAACTGTAGGGATCAGAAGTGGTAACAGAAAGCCCACTTAGGAGTCTCCTATGGTAAGAGTGATGTGGCCTCAGGCCAGATGGCAGTGGAGATGGACAGAAGTGGTTGGATTCTGGATGTATTTTGAAAATAGAGCCACCGGATTGCATATGGCATGTGAGAGAAAGAGAGGCGTCAAGGATGACTCCCAAGTTTAGAGCCAGAGCAGTTAGAAAGATGGAGTTCCGTATCATGCCATCCCAGCAGAGGGAGTTGGGAGTTGACCTTGAACTTGTATTTCTCTCTCAGGTACAGAATAAGCCATCCAGGGCTAGTGTGGTGGTTGCATCTGAGTCTTGACCACAGACTATTTTCAGCTTTCTCCTCCACCATCTCCCCAGGAATCGTGCTCTTCCTCCTGATCCAACATGGAGTGCCAGCCATCACATCCACAGTGCAAACAGCAGGATGTGAAAGGAGGAAAAGGAGACAAATGGACCAGCTATACTTTAAGTATATTTTCCAGAAGCTGCCACACAATACTTGTGCTTACATCCCCCTGTCCAAAACTCAGCCACATTCTGTACTTACCTCCTGGCATGCCAGGAAATACAGCCTCTATTCTAGATACCTAACAAAAAACCAGGAGGTTTTATCACTAAAGAAAAGGACAGAAATGGATATTAAGGTAACTACGTACAGTCCCTTCCATACCATCCATCCTGTTGCCCAAAGTGGACTCTCAGTCCTTCTCAGCTGTTCACCCTTAAGCATGATGCTTATCAGTCTGGGCTTTGGAGTCAAATAGACCTGAATTTAAATCCCTGTCTGTTCCTTAAAAGCCACGTGACCTTACACTTCTTCTCTGTGATCCTTTGCCTAGGCCTCCCCAATGCTTGGAACGCCCCTTATCCTCACTCTTCATATAATACACTCCTAGGCATGCCTCAATACCCAATCCAAATGGCCCCACTTTGGGGAAATATTCCTTGACCTTGTCGGGGGGCAATGTATCCACCTTCCTTTCTGACCTGTTCTTCCCTAGATACTATGTCTAATCACTTCTGTATGCTTGCCATAAAATCAACATTCAGGGAATGTTCCTCATGTTTCAACTGCTTCCAAATATTTAAATGTTTGCACGCAGTAAGAATTAAATAAATGGTAGCTGTGGTTATCATTGTGGCTACTATTATTATTACAATTATTTTTCTGTCATGTGTACAAAATTTATGTGGTTGACTGGCTCATGATTCATATATCTGTACAGCCAACCAACAGAGTGAAAATTCAGCAAAGAAAACCCAAACGGGGAAAAGTCTTTGGAACGTGGCCAGGATAGGAAGTGCTGTTTTTATGGGGCTGGCCACCCTGTCACAGCTAAATGGGCCTTCATTTGCTCAGTGTGTGGAGCCCAGAACACAATCAAGGCACGTTTGATAAAACTTCTGTCTTCTTTCCAAAGCCTTAAATCAAAGAGGAATTTGCTTGCAGCATCAATTCTGAGTCTTAAAAAAGGAGCGCATTAGCATCAACAATGGGATTAATTAGGCTTCCCTGGAAACTGTTCAAACAAAGGATTGCACAGTTCTCCAGGAAGGTCGGACTTCTTCATTCTCTTCTGCAGCAGTTCAACAGCTATCACCTCTGTGCAGGCCCTTGTGCAGCTCCTGGCACAGCTCAGGTGTCCAATGCTATCCCAGATCTCTAGCTCCTAGGGGAGGGTTCTGAGCGGCCAGGCTTCTCACTGGGGTAGCAGATAGATGTCCCGTGTCCTAGGGCTGGGTGGCTAATGGAAAGATCAAGGGCTTTGAAGTCCAGTAGAAGCTCTGCCACTCACCATTCTGGCCTTCATTGTCCTTCTCTGTAAAATGGGTGTGATATTCTCCACAGAAGAGTAAGATTGGCATAAAGGTTGAAAGAAGTAATGTCAGTGGCAAACTTCAATCACTGGCATATAACTATCTCAATCTCACCAAAGTGGTATACCTCTTTTGCTATTAATTACTTAATATTTTCTTTTAATCAATATATTTTAGGAGGAAAGGCTATATACAGTCTTACTTTAAGTAGAAAAAAACAAGATTTTTAAATTACACAACCAAAAAATTTTTTTTCTTTTAGTTTTTGTTTGTTTGTTTGTTTTTTAGTTCCTGTCCCACCAAATATTACCCCATTAACCAGCAAAGTATTACATGAACCAGCCTTTGGGAAAACTGTGATGTTATCTGTGTGAGAGACGATTCCTCTGGGACACAGATGGCTGGGTCAGTGTAGAGTTTGGCAATGCTGCTTCCTGTGCCCCTCCTCAGCCTACTTCCTCCCACCCAGAGTCTCCCCACTGTCTCTGGGCTGAGCGATCTCCTCACCATCTTAAAAGTCCCATACCACCTGGTAAGCTGATGCTTGTGTACACTGAAAGGGTGATCTGGAGGAAGACACATCCTCTCGTACCTGAGTCCCAGTGCATCATGGGAGGCCCTGGAAACCACACCACAGCTGTGGTTCAGACATTTGCAGCTGTCTCACAACTCAGGTGCCCTGAAGGAGACCACGCTGGTCTATTTTTCCCAGTGTTATTCCACGTGGACCACAGTATTTTTCCCTTTGGAATTCCTATATTTGGCTTACTGAAACACTAGCTATTTTGTTTTCAAACTAGTGTATTGAAGGGGAGCAGAATATACCACCCCAAGGTATGCACATTTGGCATATTGATTATTTTAAATTAAAGTTACTTCAGAAAAAAACTGGTATAAGAAGGACACTCTGACCCTCCTTTTTCCCCTGAAAGCAGGAGATAAATCTCCCATGTGAAAGGTGCTCTCCCTGTACCAGGAGAGTAGAAGGTATCCCTATCCCAGAGATAGGGAATTTAGGGCCAAGAAAGCTATATAAACCTATAAGCCAACTTTGTTACTTCTTTTTTGACTTCACCACGCAGCCTGCAGGTCTTAGTTCCCAGACCAGGGATCGAACCTGTGCCCCCTGCAGTGGAAACATGGAGTCTTAACCACTGGGCCGCCAGGGAATTCCCAACTTTGTCACTTCTTTACCAATTTACTACCAAACCCAAACCCCTTTGTTCTATCAATTCTTCACACATTTATTGTTTCTTTGTCTAAAAGGTATAGAAGTTTCCTGCTCTGGTCACTTCTTTCAGTCTCAAATTTTTATGGGATTCCTATACATATGAAATTAAATTTGTTTTTCTCCTGTTAATATTTTATGTCAATTTAAGTCATAGACCAGTCAAAGAAATTAAAAGAGAAGAAGGGAAAAAATTTTCCACCCCTACAGTATTATCAGTTGAAGATTTTTTGGTTATAAGTGACAGAAAAATTCTTCTTGGATGCACTTAAGTAAACATTGAAATTTATCAGCTCACATAACTAAATAATCTAGAGGCTTCAGGCAAGGTTTGGTCCAGGACTAAAATCATGTGACTAGGATGGGCTTCTCTCTTCATTTATTAGCCCTGTTTTCTGCAATGTAGCTTCTTTCTCTGAAGGTTCTCCCGCTATGGTCACAAATAAGTAATTTGAGCTCTCGTGTGCCCAGGTTCAAAGCCAGCAGAATTATGTGAGCCTCACTGAGTAGTCTTCTTAGCAAATCCTGGAATCTGTTCTGACTCGCACCGGAATCAATCAATCACTGTCACCAGGGGATATGGCACTATGATTACTCAGTCCTGTGTCAGTCAGCTCCACCAGAAACACACAGACCGAACGTGGAACAGGAGGTGACCCCATAGAGGGAAACTGCAGGGTGGTTACAAGAAGAGTGAATGGATGTTGGGGGCAGAAGCCACACATATTCAGGCTACCTGTGAGTATTATGTTCAGCTGCTGTAACAGAAAAGCAAAAAATGGCTTTAGCGATAGAGGTATGGTTCTCTCTCACAGAAAACGAATATGGGATGGGTATGCAAACCTGGTGTGATGTCATTAAGAACTTGCATGTAGCTTCTATTCTCAAAGTTACATCTTGGTCCTAGGTGGATGCTGTAGGTATAACCTGTTATCCTGAGTTGGCAGTAGGAGGAAGCAGACACGTGGGGGGGCAACAGGAGGCAAAAAGGCTCCCTTCTCATGTCTCATGACCATACCTACTTCCGAGATAAGGAAGGCTTGATAAACGTCATCATTCTTCCAAGTAACTAAAAATCAGGATTCTATAACTTACTGAAATCCTTTTAAATATGTTACTTCTGGCTGGAGCTTAGCATCTGAGACACATGTCAGGTAGGTTTCACTTGCCTTTCCCTTGAAAGCAATAGCCGTGACCTTCTGCATGCCACCTGCGCCCTTTGTCTTATTTGATGTTTGATGCCCACAGAGCTCAGGGGGCAGGCATCACTGCTGCCACATGGGACAGGTGAGAAAACCAGGTTCAGAGAGGTGAAGTAACTTGTGCCCCATCACACCATCACAGTGAGGGAGGGTAAGGACGGGATCCGGGATCCGAACTCCCATTTCCTCATTCCACTAGTCCTATTTGGCCATCCCCGAAGGCACCCCCTCTGAGAAGCGGGATCAATTAGAGCCCTCCCTAACCAACCCCACTCCCCGCGCCTAGCATCCAGCCTTGAGCTGAGCTCCATAAACGTGCTGATGACTAACCAGGCAATGGCAGGTTTGCGGGGTAGGGAGTAGGTGGTGGTGGTGGTGATTTGAATGTGAATGAAAGCACACACTAATAGATTCTCCTGAGCAATTAATTCTTACATCAGACATTGTGTATCAGAATGGATCCGTTCGTTTAATACAGAGCTCAGAGCTCTCCGGCAGCAAAATCACGTTGCAGCCAGCATCTCTGAAGCTCAGCGTGATGATTTCCTGTGAAGCAAACAGCTCCCCACTTTCACCTACAGCATATGCTAAATGTGCCTTTAAACTGAGGTGGTACTGGGGGCCCGGTCCCTCACATTTGCCCCCCATGTGTTTATTTGCATGACTGACTGTTTGTAAGCATTTTTACTTTGAAGGCTTTTAGATACGCACTGCGCCCCCAGGCTGTTCCCAGGGCCTTCCCAGGGGCTGTCAGGTCCTGCACAGCCTACGTGCCTGGCGTCTGAAGGCCCTGGCTTTCAGAAGTTTTCAGATTTGATACGGCTTTTAAAGCCTGGCTGGGGATTTTATCCTTTTCCATTTTTCCAGGATGGCAAACAGCTGAGTCAGTATGTGGACCCACACACAAACCGTCCTTTGAAGCGTATTTCTCCAGATCCTGTATCTTCACCCTTCCTGTCTTTGGTCCTTTGTCTCCCCTCTCCTTGTCCACAAAATGAACTCCTGTGTTCAAATCCAGACCTTTACATTCAGCACCCCTCCCCCATGTAATCCTGGCTTCTGATCCACTCCTCTCTCCTCCAGAGCAAAACCCAGCTAGCTGCTTCCTCCAGTTCTGGGATTGTTTTCCTCCAGGCTCTGCCATCCTTGACCTTGAAGCTTCTTTCTCTCCTCCAGCTTCTGCCCTGTGGCTTTCGCTCAAATGCTCACCTCTGCCTGGCCCCCTGGCCCCATTGCTGCCCCAGGCCCTGCTTCCCTGGGGTAGGGGAGGGTGGGCCACCAGCTCCCCCCGGGGGGATATCGTCTGGATGGTGGAGAAGGAGGCCTGCCTAAGAATTTGAACTGGTAGAAATAAAAGACAAATGTGCTCTCAAAGTAACTTGTAGTTCCCACAATTCACAGGCAAAGGCCCAAGGCAGTGACTGTGTTATTTTGGAGTTTAAGTCAAAGCAAGCCCAGAACCTTGTCTGAGGGTCTAGTTTCTCTACATCATTGAGTCACAGAACCAGGAGTCTGCTGTGGGCAGCCAGGAGGTAGGGGTGAGGAGTCTGGGGAGAGAGAAGGTTCCAGCCACATGGGGGCAGGCTGGGTTTTAGGGAGAAAATGGCCCCAGGAGACACGGGACGGCTGGAGGGACGTTTAAGAGCATCGACTGGATTACTGGTTCCTGATCTTTTATCCAAGGCCTTCCTTTGTGACACGCTCCAACCTTCAGGACAAGTCTGTGAGCACCCCAGTCAGTATTAGAGGGCTGGGGGCTGGAGGAGGGACAACAGCCTCGGGCAGGGAAGCTAATGGGGGTCACTAAGCCTGCTGGGAGTCCGAATGGCATAAGGGACATAGGAGAATGTAAGATGTCCTCCGGAATTCTCAGCAGGAGTCCCCAAAGCGTGTGATGGGGGCTCAAACCAATTTACTGGCCATTAAGTGTGGCCCTCAACGAGGAGGGCCAGCTGGGTTCCTCGTTTTTAGTGGGAAATCTGCCAAAACGGGGGCTGCGCTCAGCTCTGCCTCTCCAGAGTCCTTCTGGTGCTGTTTCCAGGAGCCTCGGAGGTTCCGATGCGCTGCTGTCTTGGGAAGGCACATCCAGGAGGCGAAGGTAACTAGACATTGCTGCCAGGGCATCTCCGGAATCCAGGGACTGGTGTCTGTCCTTGTCTCCGGCACTGCCAGGGTGTGTACCCAAAGCAACACAGTTCTCAGCTGTTCAGTTTGACCTAAGAAGGCGGAGGAAAGGAGTCCATCTCAGCGTGGGTGTGGGGCGGTGAACACAGCCCGGTCGCTGTCTGCCTCCGGTGAGAAAGTCTTCAGGGACTGGAGAGGAGACGGGGAGATTGTGAGTCAGGCTGGGTGTAGACGCTGCCCCCTCTTCTGTCAGTCAGGCTGTAGCCCGAGCAGCCACATCCCCTGCCTGTCACGGTTTCCTCAGCCGGAAGAGGAGGCGGTGATACCTGCCCCATAGGCAGGCAGGAGGGGATGCAGGTGAAGAGCTGATACAGGGGTGAGCACCTTAGGTATTGCTGTTGTCGCTGGGGCTCCAGTGCCATCAGCAGGACCCCAGCCAGTGACGGGCATGAAGCCCTGTGCCCAGCCCCGAGGAGCGGAAGCTGCTAGAGTTGAGGATGATGTCAGAGCCTGGCCAGCTGACCCCACTTCAAGGCAGGCCCTGGAGCCAGGAATCCAGTGCCATTAGCAAACCAGGCAATCCTCCAGGGAGAGGGGAGGCTGTAAAGGAAAGGTTCTGAGAACACAGAACCCACCCTCAGCCCAGGCCCAGGCCTCCAGCTGTCCTGCCTGCCTCAGTGGCTAGTGAGCAGTGAGGCCGAGCTCCAGAAGGTCTGCAGGGATGCCATAGACAGTCTGCAGTTGGGAAGGGGTGGACACGTCCTGGGCTGCCCCACTGCTCCCAGCTCCTGCCCTTGTGGCCTTGCTGTTTCCACCAGGAGCCACTAGCCCACCCCACCCAGGAGGCATCAGAGGATAAGCATGGACTTGGGAGTGAGATGGGTCTGGGACAAACCCTGACTCTGCCACCCCCTGCCAGCTGGCTATGGGACCTTAAACCTTCACCTCGCCTTTTGAGTATCCCTTCAGTCATCTGCAAGTTGAAGGAGATGTTGCCTAAAAAGGCATGTGAACTGGTATGGCAACAGGCAACAGGTAGCCTCTCTGGGTTCCCATGGCAACAGGTAGCCTCTCTGGGTTCCAAGCTTATCTAGTCCCTGCCAGCAGCACCTGCCCTAACAAATACTGTGATGGTCTCACTTACTTCCAAGAGAAGGGTTAACCCAGGAGGAGCTCTGTCCTCTGACCTCTCCTTGAGAGCAGAGGATGGAGAGGAGAGTTGGGTCCTTCCTGAGTGCCCAGGAGGGGGCCTCAGGCCCTGAGGTGAGAGAGGCTTGGTACCCCATTCATCACTGCAGAAGGCTCAGTTCTCTCAACCAGGTTTGGAAAGACGTGGGGTCCTGGCAGGGCAGACAGGACAGTGGATGAGGAGGCAGGAGCTGAGGTTAGAATCTAGGGCCGATTCTGTCTACATAGCAGTTAAGAAGATGATGGTGTTAGAGCCGGGCCAACCTGGCTCAGATCTGCCCCTCATTGGCTGTGTGGCCCTGAGCCTCACCCAAACTGGTGACCTTGTAATGGCAGTGAAAATCTGCCATGGATCCCAGACTCTGAGACAGTGACTGGTACCTGGTAAGTCCTAAGGATAGAAAGCCACCCCACACTGACTTGACAAAAACCAAAATGACTTATTAGGCCTATAATTTAAAAATCTGGAGTTAACATCTTCAAGCACTGCTTGATCCAGGGTTTGCCCTGACCCAATTTGATGGCTTTGGTCCAAGACTCAAGGACGGGTCCCCAAATTAGAATCAGGAACTGTTACCTCCAGTAGGGTCCATGGCTACGGGACAGGCGTATGATGACCCATTATTCCACAATGATGAGAGTCAATTAAAAGTATTTGTCTCCCAGAGCCTGATCCCTATGTGGCCTTGACGTCCAAGAAGTTTCCCCTATCCCCCTAGAGGCTTAGCCTCACTCTGGGAGTGCATGAGGTCTTTGTCCCTGTACCTCAAGTCCCCTGGCAGTCTTCACCCCAATTATAAACCAAGTACCCCATCGTGCAGTGGAATCACAACTAATGAAACAGGAAGAAATCTGCTGTGTTCAGCGTGGAAACGGCCCCATTCTTGGGAGAGGCTGAATGGGAGTTGTCTTCTTAACCACAGAAATCCAATTATCTTCTCTCCAGAAAGTGCGTGTACAGAGACCGCTTTCTCTAATTAATTGGTTCTCTTGCCTGTACTGGGCCTTTCAGGGGGCCTGAGATGAGAGCTCTGTCTGAGAGCTCTGTCTGTCTCTCTGGTGGCTGATCGGAGACACCAGCTGAAGGCCGCCCAAGGCCTTCCACGAGCTGAGCTCAGCGAAGCAGCAGTCCCAGGTCATCTTTGTGGAGACGGCCTTCCGCTCTGCGCTCCGAAACGCGTGTAGCCAGCACTCGCGGGAGAAGGCCCTGTCTTCTCCTTTTTTCTTACATTATCCTAAGACCTGGAAAAACGTCTGTACCCTGGAGTTGATGGGCTGGTTGTAAAGGTGAAGTTACTGGCTTATTGCCATTGCGTGGCTCGTGGGTGCACTCACTCATCTGTCCCTTCTGCCCCTCCCAGCCCCTCCCCAGCCCTTCCCTAATTTCAGCTAAGCCTTCTTCAGAGTTCTTTGGAAAGGACTTCATGTCTGCTCTTGGAGTCGCCCAGGGTAGATGTTACAGTTACCCTGGTGCTAGGGGCACCCCGGCTGACCAGCTTGGCATGGGCACCAGCGTGGCTATAGTGGGTTGCATACCGGCTCCCAAAGTTATCCACGTCCTTCGAATCTGTATGTTGCCTTACATGGCGAAAGGGACTTTGCAGATGTGGTTAAGTTAAGGATCTTGAGTTGGGGAGATTACCTGGATAATCCCGGGGGTCCTGCTGTAATCACAGGGGCCTTATAAGAGGGAGGCAGGATCAGCATCGCTAATCATCAGCGAAACGTAAATCAAAACCACAGTGTGGGCTTCCCTGGTGGCGCAGTGGTTGGGAGTCCGCCTGCCGATGCAGGGGACACGGGTTTGTGCCCCGGTCTGGGAAGATCCCACATGCCGCGGAGCAACTAGGTCCATGAGCCATGGCCGCTGAGCCTGTGCGTCCAGAGCCTGTGCTCCGCAACGGGAGAGGCCACAACAGTGAGAGGCCCGCGTACGCAAAAAAAAAAAAACAAGAAACATTCTTGATGGGCTTCCCTGGTGGCGCAGTGGTTGAGAGTCTGCCTGCCGATGCAGAGGGGACACGGATTTGTGCCACATGCCGCGAGGTGGCTGGGCCCATGAGCCATGGCCGCTGAGCCTGCGCGTCCGGAGCCTGTGCTCCGCAACGGGAGAGGCCACGACAGTGAGAGGCCCGCGTACAGCAAAAAAAAAAAAAAAAAAAAAAAAACCACTGTGAGATATCATCTCATATCTGTCAGAATGGCTCTCATCTAAAAACACAAATAACAAATGTTGGCAAGGATGTGAAGAAAAGAGAACCCTTGTACTGGTGTGAATGTAAATTGGGGCAGCCACTGTGGAAAACAGTATGAAGGTTCCTCAATAAACTAAAAATAGAACTACCATATGACCCAGCAATTTCACTCCTGGGTATATATCCAAAAAAACCCCCAAAACACTAATTCAAAAAGATACATGCACCCCAACGTTCAGAGCAACGTTATTTACAATTGCCAAGATAGGGAAGCAATCTAAAAGTCCATCGACCGATGAATGGATCAAGAAGATGTGGTATATATAAACAGTGGAATACTACTCAGCTATAAAAAAGAATGAAATTTTGCCATTTGCAGCAACAAGAATGGACTTGGAGGGCATTACGCTACGTGAAATAAGTCAGGCAGAGAAAGACAAATACTGTATGATATCACTTGCATGTGGAACCTAAAAATTACAACAAACTAGGGAGTATAACAAAAAAGAAGCAGACTCACAGATACAGAGAACAGTGGTTACCAGTGGGGGTGGGAGGGGCACTGTAGGGCTCGGGGAATGGGAGGCACAAACTAGTAAGACCTGCTCAAGGGGGATATAGCCAATATTTTGTAATAACTCTAAATGGAAAGGAACCTTTAAAAATTGTATAAAAACATTTTAAAATTTTATAAATAAATAAGAGGGAGGCAGGAGATGAGAGTGGGGAGAAGATGATGAAAAAATGGAAGCAGAGATTAGAGTAACGTGATTATGAGTCACAGCCTCTAGAAGCCGGAAGAGGCAAGGAGAATGGACTGTCGCCTGAGGCCTCCAGAAGGAACAGCTCAGCCAGCACCTTGATGTTAGCCGGTAAGACTGATCTGGGGCTTCTGACCTCCAGAACTGTAAGAGGATACATTCATGCTGTTTTAAGCCACTACGTTTGTGGTCGCCTGTTACAGCAGTGTTAGGAAACTAATAGCCTGACTGGCTCTGCCTGTTTTGGAAAGTGGTGATGGCGGGGAGGGGATACTGGGAGAACGGCTTGCATCCCTTTGAGTAGCACCTGATGATGGGGGGCTCCCAAAGCAGTGTTTCGAAACTTAGGTGGAGCAGTGTTTTCAATTTTTATGTTTGAAGTCAGAGAGGGTGTGGCCAGGAATTGGGCTGAGCTGCCCTCCTGGGACATGGCGTTCTCTTCCACGACGACTGTGTCCCCCTATGTCAGTGAGTGCCACCTGGTACTGTCTGGTATATTGTCTCTAAGGGGTTCTTCTGCCCCTGTCCTGGACAAGGATCTCAAAATAACCACAGGAGCAAGGTTTGTCATATCAAGGAAACACTGCTCTCGGATGTAAAGAGAGTGTATTCCACGGATATCAGGGAGACTGGGTTCAGCTCCCTGCACTTGGCAGAGAGGGGCACATAGCAACAGAAGATAAGAAACAAGGCCCATTATATGTGATCGAGACTCCCAGAACCTCCTCTACTCAGCCAAACATTCTTGATCAGATTTGAATCATGATTCGAACATTTACTGAGCACCCGGTCAATGCCAGGTGCCACGTGCTTCACGTGCAAGACCTCGGTTAATCCTCACAATAAGCATAAAAGGAAAGCACTATTATTCTTCTCATTTTGTAGATGAGGACATAATAGTTAAAGTTCGCCTTGCTAGAAAGTGGCAGGACCAGGATACAGATGCAGTTCTTTCGAATTCCAAACCTTCTGTGGAATGTGCTGTCTTGCCCTGTCCTAGAGTAGATTCTTTGTCCTTGCCTGCCAGCCCTCTTTTGCTGCTACTTGAAAGTCAGGGGATAATGGACTTCACGACCACATCCTCACATGCTCGTAGTTGAAGAGGGGATCGTCATGCCTGGAGAAACCCATGGGTGAAGGCAGTACACCATTTCACTAAGAACTCACAGACTCTCTAAGACTGGGCTTGCTAATCATGGCTTCCAAACCTCCAGCTGCTGGGCAATTTGGCCCAGAGATGTATTATTTCCTTCCATGCAATGTCGGTGCTTCCCTTGCTCGCTTGTTTGTTTTTTAATTGGAATTACTGTATTTCTTTTTTGTTTGTTTTTCTGTTTTCTCATTTTAGCATCCCTGAAATCAAGGTGCATCTTAAGGTCACTGTTGGGACACATAAGCCGTGACACATCATGGCCTGTTATTGCTTCATCAAAACTTGCAGAACGGGTGTTAGCGGCTTGCAAAAGATCCTGGAGGCAACAGTAGAGCAGGCACAGAGGATGATATTGTGTGGAAGAAAGCAGATTCCGATGATGCTGGTGTAGAAGCAACACAAAGCAGTCAGATTTTAAGTGGGAAGATGTTTTAGGGGAACTTTAACCGATTAATTTTGCATGAGATTTCCTTCTCAGATCTGCACAAACTGGATGTGTGATAAAGATTCTGTGTCTATATAAGTCTAAAATAGCTCTTTCTATATGTATAAAATAAATCTTTAAGTGATAAGAAAGGCCCGTGTCATAGTTTAACTAGCAAATTTTGTTTTCTTAGTGGTACATAAAATAATGGTGCAACTTACAAGGAATGATGTCTTAATTTTGATGAGATATGGTCTTTGCCCCCACCCCCAAAACAAATCTGTCTCTTGAGCTTTCATCCAAAAAAATCAGAAAGTCTAATAATACAGGGCCTTTATGTCTGCATAGCAGTCATTAGCTAGAGAGCTGAGAGGCAGTTCCTCCTTTTGAATGGGGTATATTACACTCCAGTTTGCCCCAGTCTCCACCACTCCCTACTACACTACCCTAGACCCTCTTCAATCATTCTAGCTATTATCTGGCCTCTGTGAGCATTTAGGTCTGTCAGCCCTGAAAAGATAGGTTCAGTGTTGTCTGGCTGGGGAGCTATGATCCATATATGGTCCCAGCAGCAAAGATTAGCTTCTGATTATTTCTTTAGATGTACTTCGGGGAAGGGGAGAAAAATTCAGGCCCACGAGCGGCTATAGACCAACAGCACTCAAGAGGGTTCCTTGGAAGTCACCTTTCCGTGGCAGCATCTCAGAATCCCATCCTGTTTCATTGTTAGCCCACTAGCGGGCTTCCCAGCCAAATGGGCAGACAGCGATCTCCAACCACTAAATGCCTGTCACAGGTGTCCTGTGAGTGTCAGACAGACATCCAGGCATGGCTGAGCCTGCGCAGAGGACGCATCCTAGCCTCTGGCTGAAACCTCTGTTTCCCAGCATCTACTCATCCACATGCAAATTTCTGCTGAGCGCCGCTAGTGTCAGGCAGCAGGCAGGGCAATGGGATGTGAAAATGAAACACATTGTCTACGGAGGAGATGCAGGCAAAGAAAATGATATTTCATGGGGGAAGTGTCCAAAGACAAGGAGACAAGTGACAGGAAAAGTAAGTGTGATTATTTCTATTTTAGGGCATCAGAGAAAAGCTACCAGGAAATGCTTTCTAAATAGGTTTTTAAAATATGCATACCTGTCTAGGGACAAAAAGGAAACGGGCTTCCAGACTACGGAGGGAGGCAGGAGGTAATTTAGTGTGATGGAGGAGGGGTGCCCGGAGACCATGCTGGAGAGGTTGCTGGGTCTGCCATGTGGAAAACATTTGAAGCAAGCCTGGAGCTTGGGCCTTGTCCTGCCTGCCAGAGTCCTTGAAGGGTTTTAATAGCTGGGGTGGAGGAGCACAGTGAGAATCAAATTCAGAGGCAGGGTGCAGGGTGGATTTGGAGAAAGAATAGAGGCAGAAAACAGTTTGGAGGCTGATAAAAGAGTTCCAGTGAGAAGGGTGGGAGCCTGAGGTGAGGCGGTGACAGGAAGGGTCCCAAGGAAAGAACATATTCAAGAATATTAATCTCTACCTTAATTCAAGACTTAAGATCAGATTATTCTGGGAGAGTGTTTAAGATATGATAACATTTGCTGTGCTGTTAGATCCCTCAATCTCAGTGTCTTACATTTATCTCTAATTTATAAGAAATCCAGTTGGTGACTGTACTGCATGTAGTCATTCAGGGACTCAGACTCTTTCCTTCCTTTCTTTCTTTCTTCCTTTCTTCCTCCCTCCCTTCCTTCCTTCCTTCCTTTCTTTTTCTTTCTTTTTTTTTTTTTTTTTTTGAGGCTCTTCCATCCCCAAGGCCCTCAGAGTCCTTCTATTCCAACTGGTGAATGGGAAAAAAGGAGAAAGGGTTCCCACGTCTGAGGTGTTTCCTGCTGGACCAGGCCTAGCAGTGATGACATCACTCTGACCACATCCCATTGGCTACGAGTCAATCACATGACCATACCTAGCTGCAAAGGAGCCTGGGAAGTGTGTTTAAGCTGTGTGCCCAGGAGGAATGGGGACTCAGAACACTGCCACTGCCTCAGAAGATGAGGAAGAAGAATCTCTAATAACTCCCCAGTCTCTAAATTGAACAACCACATAAATAGTGACTCCATTAACCCACAAGAGGATGACCAAAGGGAAGACGGACGGTCAGATCTGCACATTGTGAGTTCAAAGAGCAAGTGGATATTTGGGTAGGACTGGATGTACAGGTTCTTAGTTCAAGATCACTCTGAGTCAGAGTGAGACCTCGTGAGCCTGCAAAAGGAGTTAAGTCTTACTGGTCTCTGCTCTCAACCCTGAGAGGCACCCACCCAAGGGTGCTCACTGGGCAAATGGAGCACATCCAATCTGCTTCTGTCATCCCTGAACTCTTCCCAATGTTCCCAGCCAAACAGAAGTTTCCATAATAAATGACAAATAATAAACTGTTACAATAGTGTGGATCATGTCTCATTTATCTCAGAATTCTCCAAGAAGAGAGAACAAGGAGGGCCAAAAGTCCAGAAGCACTCCAGCCATCCTTCCCTCTTCTATCCATTTTCTCATTTTCCTCCTTCATAAAACTACAGTACACACGGGAATCACTGGGCTCACCGGTTCCCTCAGTTCATTAAACTCACAATGAACATCAGAGGTGCCAAGAGCTGCAGTCTGATAAAGAAGAAAAGGGGTTTGATTTCATCCTGGGAGACAAAGGGAAGCCCAGGGCTTCTGGCAGTCGGAGCCTATGAGGTTCTGGTCCAGCCCTGCTCCGAGGAGACACAATCCAATCTAAGACACAGATGTCACACCTCCAGGTCCTCCTTCCTTAATGACTTGTATGGCAATCCCGTCCTCTGCAACAGTGCAATAGGGTCACATTCCGGGACAGGGTCCCCTTTGTCCTCTGTCCCTCACTAGAATAGTGACTCTGCCCCAATCCTGTGCTTCAAGTCCTCCAGCATGGGGAGCACCTCCTCTGCTCTGGGCCTTGTGTAGACAGTGATGCACAAGACACACACCTCGTCAAGGAACCCACAGTCTACAGAGGGAGGCCCAGATGAAGAGGATGAAGATGAGATGGTGGCAATAATGATGCAGTTCCTGTTGGAGGTGAGAGAAGATGCTTTTTGGTACCCGGGTTGGTACCCAGGTAGCATAAGAACAGGGGTCCAGGAACACCTCAGTCCAGTCCTGCTGTCACCTCCCCACCTGCAGGTTTCTAAAGCAAGAGAGCCATGTGCATGGAGCGAGAACTAAGCGGGAAGCTAGAAACACTTAATGAACTGGGCAACCATCTGATACCAAGCTCCCATGACCCACTTCCCTGAGAACAGAGCTTTCTGGTAAAACCTGGGCTGAAACATGCAGCTTAGGTTGGAGAACTTAATAAGCCTCTTCTTCCCCAACAGACCACCCGCTTCCAAATCTAAGTCCTGGGCCAGCATGAGCTGGGGATGCTTCGAAGAGGAAATGCCTGAGCACGTTCACCCACACAGTCTCCTTGGGGACAGGGGCAGTGGGAGGTGGGGAGAGAAGCGTCAGGCCCTGGGAGCCAGGCTCACCTGTCTGACAGCTGAAAGCTACAAAGTGCAGTGTTCTCTGTGCTGATCTGGGGGGCAAAGTGCCCCTCAGCTCCAGGGAGGGCTCTGGCTCTCAGGGACCAGCAGGTCTGCCTCTCTTCCAGGAGCTGGAAAGTGGCTCGGGGCAGGAGTGGTGCCTGGGAGGGCAACTGGGAAGAGTTCCTTAGCTTTTGCCCTGCGTCTTCTGATGTGTGCTGTGTGCTGGTACTCAGACCAGAGCTCTCAGAGATGCTGTGACCTCACCAGCGTTACACAGTGCCTAAAATGTGAAGTAGAATTCAGCCTCCAGCAAATCAAAGCCCCTCCTCTGCGTGCGTCATAGCAGCACAGCAAGGTGGTGCTGGACAAGGTGCTTTGGAGGAAAACGTAGCGTGCAGTCAGTTCAGCTCAGAAGGGGAGATGCAGGCAGAGCCATTTGAACCAGATCTCCTAAATGGGAACAAAAGCAAGAGTATTCCTGGGGGAGGAACCCCAGACAAGGGCGGGGAGTCAGGGCATGACCTCCAACAGCGAGCCTCCCTGAGTGGGGACACACGCGGTGTCTGGGACCCACCCCTGAGCCTGGAGGGGGACCCCAAAGGCAAGCCAGACCCTCGTTGCTGTGCTAGGGTGTTTCCACTCCATTCTGCAGGTGCTGGGGAACTATGTCAGAGACTGACCAGGAGCCAAGCTAAGTTGTCCCACCTGTGAGAGTAGCAGTGCAGAGGATGGGGGAGGCTGCAGGAGCGCTGACAGACCAGGAAGGGTCCAAAGCAAGGGCCATGGCAGTGGGGACGGAGAGGCTGGCCAGTGTGAGGAGCCCTTTAGAGGACTAGCCAGACGAGGTGACTGATTAGATAGCAGGTTGGCAAGTAGAGGGAAAGAGGGGGAGAAAGGAGGACTCTGGGACCATAGCTCGGAGTCCCTGGATGGTAACACGTGAAGACAAGACTCAAAGAGAAGGAAGGAGGACTGGGTAGAGGGGGAGACAATGAGTGGGTGTGTTCAGGCTCGCCCAATACTTGCTGAAAGGGGACTGGATTTCATCAACTCTAGGACACGTGTTCTCTTACATTTCAGCATCTCTGAAACTGGAAGGCATCTTAACATTGCTGTGTCCAGAAAGCCATACGTGTCCATCACTCAGTTGGCTGCATTTTCTCTTTCCTAGTGTGGCCTCCAAAACGTGTTTCCACAGCTGATGTCATCTGAGGCTGTACGAAGTGGAGTGATGAGCTGGGGTGAGGGAGGTGGCCGTGGGAGGCAATGAGCCTAGAACACTTCCCTGGACACTCCGCTGCTTTGTGGCCCTTCTGTCACCTTGAGCAGCAATTCTCTGTCCTCCTAGGACTCAGCGCCCTTATCTCTAAAGGGGGGCCAGTAACTGGTGCGAGAGCTTTGCTCACAGTGCCAGGAGCTGTCCTGGGCTCCCTGGTTAAGCTCAGGTGGTTTGGGGTTAAAGCTACTCTACGATTAAACTGTTTTACAGTCGGTCCTGCCTCGGCCAGATGTATGTATTCTCTTATCCAGAAAAAATCCACCTGACAACGCAAATGTCCATCAACTGATGCTGGATTAAAACCAAGTGCATCCATACAATGGAAAATTATTTGGCCGTAAAAAGGAATGGAGTCCTGGGCTTCCCTTGTGGCGCAGTGGTTGAGAGTCCGCCTGCTGATGCAGGGGACGCGGGTTCGTGCCCCGGTCTGGGAAGATCCCACATGCCGCGGAGCGGCTGGGCCCGCGAGCAATGGCCGCTGAGCCTGCGCGTCCGGAGCCCTGCCACCTGTGACAACATGGATGAACCTTAAAAACATTGTGCTAAGTGAAAGAAGCCAGGCACAAAAGAATGCATATAACATAATTCCATTTACATAAGATGTCCAGAATAGGCAACTCGAGAGAGACAGAGAGTACGTGAGCAGAAGAGCGGTTGCCAGGGGCTGGGAGGTTTGGTGAGTGGTAGCTAATGGATGAAGGGTTTCTTTTGAAGGTGACAAAAACGTTCGAAAATCGATAGTGGTGAATATAGTAAAAGCCATTGAATTTTACACTTTCAATGGGTGAACTGTATTTCAATAAACTGTTTCTAAAAAGCCACTCTGCCTGTGTTTTAGAGCATTTCCCTTTCTTTCCAAGTGGCAATTAAGTCTTATGAAATTCTAAGTGTTTACCTGATCCTCGGACTTGGGACCTGGGAAAGGGGCCCCTGAGCCAGGGTGGACCTGAAGGCCTCAGTGTGGGGCTGGTGAGGTGACATGGGGACGCGTCCAAGCCATCACCTACAGGATAAAGGCTCTGTCTCTCCTGACCACGCCCTTGCCCTGTACCCACTCCACACTTCCCATCCCCTTGGGGAGCTGTGACTGGGCCGAAGTGGAGACCTAGCTGCGGACTGTCACAGAGGGACAAGAAATGTTTTGGGAACATTTCTAGTTCAGAAGGTCTGGCCTCGGGCAGGGCGTTCTGGCTATATTGAGGCATGAGTGTGGGTCTGGCTTTGAAGCTTGGATCTCCACTTTCTGTGTGACCTTGGATCACTTACTCAAGCTCTCTGTGTCTCAGCCTTCCCTCTGTAGCAGGGGACAGGAATCCTGTCTTTCTCCAAGGTTTTTACAAACTGTGATAAGCCTGGAAGGAGAGAATGCGTCTTGGACACAAAATGTAAGGAAGCATTTGCTCTCACCATGTGCACACAGTGAGCGCTCCTTAAATTTGGTACCCGGGGCCCCTCACTGGCCTCTCCCTGGTCTTGGTCATGTTTCCAAAGGTTGACTGAAAGAAGAGCTTTGCCCAGTGCCTGCCAACACTGAAGGTCGCATAGCAATTGTCATAAATGGACTCTCTTAAGATTCTGAGAGACGGACTTGTTTTTTCACTGTGTTTTCTCCTAAGCTACTCCATGATTCCAAAGTGTTATTAGAAAAGTGGGTCCTGGCCAAGGTTACCATGACACCTGCCTTACCCTATATGATGTACCCTGCAGGGTCAGTGAGGAGGGGTGGGGACTGGGTGGCTGTGGAGCTGGCCACAGGGGCGATGCCCACCCACCTGCCTTTCCTCTCATCGTCTCTCTTCTTCCCTCCCTTTCCCTCTTTCCCATCTGAAGTCCTCTGATATTGGACCAACAGTATCTCTTTGCCTACCAAGCCCCTCCCATCACTTCCCTCTGACCCCTCCCTCCTATAGGGATATACTATTCTCTGAGATATTTACACTTTTGCAACTTTCTAAACAGAGTGGGGAACAATGCTCAAAGTGGAGCCAAAATGCCCTGGGGAACAGAAGCAAACGCTCCAGCAACGAACAGCCTGGGAATCACAGCATTGCCGGCAGTCCACACACCCCTCGGAAGTTTGAAGACTCCAGTGGGGAGGTAGGGGTTCCCTTTGAGTGCCGTCATGAACGCCAAGGGACATCACTCTGGTTCTTTCCTCCACTCTCCACTTCTCTTCGCCTCATCCTTCCTTGATACCATCTTAGTATCATTTCATGTGTTTTATTTATTTGTTCACTCATTCTTTTTCAATAAGCTCATCGCATGCATTATGTCATTCAACTCTTCCAATCGTCTTCCAAGGTTGAAGTTATCCTCACTTTACAGGCAAGGAAACTGAGGTTTAGAGATGAAAGAGATGCAATTCGTGACTTCAAGGAATCCAAACATTAATAGAGGAGGTGAACACACCAGTATCCTCATATGGATGTAGCAGAAGAAATGACATTTTCCCAGCGTGTTAATTTGGGCTATCTCATAGCCAGATCTTTTTTTTTTTTTTAAATCTTTTGGCCATGCTGCATGGCATGTGGGATCTTAGTTCCCCGACCAGGGATCAAACCTGCCCTCCCTGCATTGGCAGCACGGAGTCTTAACGACTGGACCACCAGGGAATTCCCCTCATAGCCAGCTCTTTACTAGCATCCCTATTTTATGGATAGGGACATAAAGCCCCAGGAAGATTTTAAGAGACATATATTTGGTTACCAGGCAAGTTAGTGTATACTTGCAGTAGAACCAGAGTCTGGTGAGTTTTCCTGAAGTTGTCAGAGGTGAAGACAGCATTTTATCTACAGGAAATATTGACTGCACTTTGGACACAGTGTTGTCATGACTACTCCAAGCATGCGAGAAGTAATGTGGTCCCTCTTTCCTGGCACTCATTGACCACGAGAGCACAGAGCAGGCATCGTGTTTTGCTCTGCCTGTATATTCAGGGCCCCCTCTGCTTTTCAAAAATTCCTTCCCCCTTTCTCAGTCCTTGGGCATTGGGAGAATTTGACTTCTTTCCTGAATCAAGGAGCGGGTGTATGATCAGGTGTGGCTAAACAGAGCATCCTATCTCCTGGCCCCATGATTGGCTCAGGGATGGGCATGCAAACTGCCAGAATCCATGAAATGCAATTTCATGATCCTTTCAGTGCAGTTCTCACCACCACAAAAGGAAACCTGCTGAAATTGGACTTACCGTACAAGGCAGTGGCACCAGGAGAAGAAGCTGGACGCTGAAGACATCATTCAAACCCTGGAAATGCCCCTTACAGGAGCCAAGAAGCCCCTTTTTCTGCCTATGCCAGTTGTGGTCGGGTGCCTGTCCTTTGAAAAGCAAAGACTCCAGGCACGTGCAGAAGGATTAGGTACACAGAGTTAGGACAGATATTAGATCTGAGCAGGACAGATCAAGAGATGTGTGGGAACTCAGGGAAGGGGGAAGTGGAGAGCTATCCAGGATGGGAAGATCTGAGGGGGACATTGAAAGGAGAAGGATGCTTCTGTGTGCCGTCACCAGAGTCATCACCAAAAGCAAAATCACCTGCCATAGTGTGGGCCCTGTGGGGATCTCCTGCCTCATCTCGCCCCCTCCACCTCCCCAGGCTCCATCATTAAGGTCCATGGCACAGGCTGCCTCTGTGGTGGAGAGACCCCCTTGCCCAACTCTTATAATCTCAACTCAAAGCCATTCCCAGGCTGGCGTATCCATTATGCACAGAAGGCATGGAGCCTTAAAAGTATCACGCACCCACAAAATGTTTTCATTTCACAAAACATGATCTACATATTAAAATAGTATTCAGCCATAAAAAAGAAGGAAATCCTGGGACCTCCCTGGCGATCCCAACGCAGGGGGCAGAGGTTCGATCCCCGCGCGGCATGGCAAAAAAAGAGAAAAAGAAGGAAATCCTGCCGTTTGCAACATTGATGGACCTGGAGGGCATTATGCAAAGTGAAATAAGTCAGACAAAGACAAAGAAAAATTCACAGAAACAGAAAATAGAAAGATGGTTGTCAGGGCCTGAGGGGAGGGGGAAATGGATAGATGTCAGTTCAAAGGGTACAAGCTTTCAGTTATAAGAAGCCTAAGTTCTGAGGATCTCATGTACCACATGGTGATTATAGTTAATAATACAGTATTGTACACTTGAAAGTTGCTGAGAGTAGATCTTAAACTTTCTCACCACCAAAAAAACCCCCCCAAAACCTGAGTTAACTATATTAAGTATGTGAGGTGGTGGATGTGCTAATTTTCTTCATCTTGGTAGTCATTCCACAGTGCATATCAAATAATCACGTTGCACACTTTAAATAAATGCAATTATATTTATCAATTATTCCACAAGAAAGTTGGGAGGAAAAAAAGGCTTCATTTTAATTTATTTTAAAATAAGAACAGAGTTGATATGATAATGGATATATAATTATGAATCCATTCTGAATTATATTGATTTTTATACCAACATACCAATGCAGTCCAAAATAATTATTTATATATATATATATATATATACATTTTTTTTTTTTTTTAATGGAGGAAGGAGCCCTGGAAGGTAAATATGCCTAGGGCCATGAAAGTCAGGATGTGGGCCTGTCCATTTCCCACAAGGAAACCTTTCCTGGTGCCCTTGACTGCAGAAATTTTTTCCATTCTTCTTCAGATGTTTATGATTGTTTTAATAAATTTTTAAATGTTTACATTTATTTTTATAATTTTTATCTCCCCTGCCAGTCTACACACTCTGTGAGTATAGGAATCGTCAGCATCTTATACACTGCTGTGGTTGAATGAATGAATGAATTTTATTAATTTTTGTCCTGAAACATGTCTGTCCTTCTGCAGCTTTGCATCCCTTAAGCATCAAGACCTCCCCTAGCCTCCAGCCTGGGGGATTGCAGTTTCCCATACAGTCACCTAGGGAGGAACTGATCTGTTAGGTAAAGCCAGCTGTTGGTGGTTCTCTATGGAAAGAGACTCAGTGTCAGTTTCAATTCCACTTCTCTCATTCTATCTTCATATTATAAGCCTTCTGTGCTTATACTGAGGCATAAGGGGTTAGGGTGTAACTTTAGGCAGATTTATCTACATTTGGGAATAGCATCTGCATGGGTTTCACCCTCACTCACTTATTGAAAATGACACCTTCAAGGTTTATCACCTGGAGATTTGCCTAACCGTCAAGTTATTTTTCTTGATGTGCATTTGTGAAGTCCTTGTAACTTTGGTTGGTTTGTTCATCCATTCAGTTATTTAATAAATATTTATTAACACCTATTCCGTGGGGGCAGTAGACCTTATTCAAGATGGGGAGTGCTGATTGGAACAGAGCAAGGGCCTTACAGATATCTTTTTCTCCCCACCCCTTCCATCTTACCGCCCATGGAGAATTTCTGCTGACACCTCTTCCTCATACCATCTGCATCCTCACAGACTTCCCCTTTCCTCCTGAACCTCTCTGAAAACTCAAAACTCTTCTCCCTCCGTTTAGCAGAATAATTCACTTCTCTCCAACTCCTGCTTCATCTAACAGCATCCGTTTCACTTCTATCCAGTTCTTGCTTCATTTAACAGAATCCATTCTTTTTCTTTCTTTTTCTTTTCCTTTGAAAGCAGTTTGGAATATAAACAACAAAAGTTTTGTTACATAATTATTTTGAGCCTCAGGACTTCCTTTTAATATCCTCTTTGTGCATTTTTGCTTTCAAGAGAAATGCTATAGGAAAGAAAAATTTCTCAGCGATTTTATCTGCATACATTCCAGGAACCTAAAACCAAAAGACTGGAGTGATTATCAAAGGCAAGAGGAGTCTGTCCTTTCTGGAGGTTTTGGACCATTGGATTTGGGAGAGTGTTGGTGGGCAAGAGTATAGCCATTAACAATAAAGAGAACTGAGTGCCTTGCCTAACTGAATTGTTTATGTCAGCTTCAGGAGAGGCATGTAACCTAGCATCTTACATCCCTACCCCTCAGAATAGTTTCAATCTCACAAGCTCAGCGTTGCAAGTTGTCTGCCAGCAATATTCTGGGTCATGTGCTTCTATATTCAAATCTAGTAGTAAAAAAAGAAAACCTGCCTTACTAATTAATGTGAACATATGATCTAAACTTGAACCATGTTGGGTTATGTGCCCATCCTTGAACCTATCACTGTGGCCAGGCTTCAGCTAATAGGGCCTCAACCTCAGAGCCATGGGTGGAGTCCATCCCACATAACTTCAACAGCCGGAAAGTTCACGTACACTTGGGAAGGGGGATTGGCATAGCATGCAATCTACAGATATCCACTGAAGGTCTCTTCTGTTAGCAAGATCTGAGGTCATTTCATAGGAAGGCCACACCAGGACTTACACTTTGAAGTGTATGTAGGATTTCGAAAGATAGAAAATGGAGGGACGAGGGAGGAAGAGGGTTAGGAAAGCATTCCACGTGGAGGGAATGACAAATCCGGAGGTACAGAGAAAGCCAAAATCCTTGGGGTGAAGGAAAGAGAAGATCCAACAAGTCTGATCAAAACTGATGGGGACGTAAGATCCCAAGGAAGAGGAATGGGAGGGGCTGCAGATATCTTAATGAGAGCCCCGAACAGCTGGCTAAGGAGCTGGACTTTCTCTTGAGGGCAAGGGGGGATCAAAGAGACATTTTGTGCAGGGCAGCAGCAAAGTCAGATCTGTGTTTAGGAAGACCACCTGGATGGGGCTGTGTGGAGGATGGACAGTAGCGGGAGAGACCAGAGGCAGTGAGGAGATTACTGACCTGGGTGGTAAAGTCCACCCTTGGGGTGATAAACCCAATGTTTTCTTGTTCCAGCTGTTGGTCAGAGGTGCTGCACTGGGTACAGGAAGCTTCCAACAAGTGTCAAATCCTTCCCAGAGTCACAAGCATCAAAGTTCCTGGCATCGAAACTGGTTACACCCTTTAAGCTCTCTGAGCCTCAGTTTACTCATTTGCAAAGTGGGGACAATATTCTCCACCTTGCGGCTTTAGGGTTCTTCATGTTGGTCCTCAAGAAAGGTTAGGCCTGATCGATAGGACTTCCCTTAACCTCCTCTCACCAAAGCCAAGCTACTCATTTTGTATAACATAAGGAAGCAAACCCTCACTGGGTCAGATAAAGAAAAATGACTCATCAGCGTCCAGGATTTTGTACAAAGTGCAATTAAGTATCCAATCTACCCTCCCAGTAGTCTGTGAGGAAGGTTTTATCATTGATATCTGCGTCTTTTAGGCGAGGAGATTGAGATCTAGAGAGAAGTACTTGCCCCAGTTCCCCCAGCATAGAAAGCAGCAGAGCCAGGATGGGGGTCCCACCCCTGACCGAGGATTCACCAGCACGGGCCTCAGATCCTGTAGCAACAAGTTACATTGATCTGTAGAGATGAGCGAATCCAGCCAGACCAGACCAGACGCTGCTCACCAAGACCTGCTGGGGAGAAAAGATCTTAGCTGAGTCACACCACACAGTGCCCCCTCCTGGGTGTCAGAGAGATTGCAGTCGACCTTCTAATGGTTCCTAACAATCCCTATGCTGTCTTCCATCCCTAGACCCCAGCAGGCTGATCTCCCGGGGCAATCGTCCTTCCTAGGTAGGCTTGGGGTAGGGTGTGTATCTTTCCCTTCCAGTTTGTATGTGGTTTTAATGCTTTCTGCTTGTTTTTCCCAGTGTGATGTGTTTAAGAAACAAGAACCCGGCTTCCGGTGGCAGCCTCTACCACTTAGTAGTTCTGAGATTTTGGACAATCACATTCCCTCCCCCCAACCTGTTTTCTCATCTATAAAATAGAAATATCGATCCTCCGTCACAGAGTTGGTAGGTATTGCATGAGACAATATCTGTAAAACGGCCAGCACGTGGCCTAGCTCATCCTGCTGGTACTGGGGAGAGCAATGCACTACTGTAAAAAAAAAGATGCTGAAACATTCACTGTCTTAAAGAACACAGGAGTCTGTTTCTTTTTGCAGAATAGTCCTGAAATGACTGAGCAGCTCCGCTTCTGTAACATAATCCAGGGACGAGGTCACTGGCGCTCTGGGCGGTTAACTGCATAGCTGGAGCTAAGACCCCACCTTCTCTGGGTACCAGCCAAATGGATGGTAAAGGACAACATGCGGCAGGCATCCTCAATGTCTTAAGACCCCCCAAATACAAACACCCAGCAGGGCTGGGCACAGAGATTCTGGGGCAGCCATGTACCCAGTTCCAACTCTATTACTCGAGAAGAAGAGAATGAATTTTGATCAATAGTAATCTAGACCTTCCATATTAGTTTTCAATAGTTGCTATTATTTTCAAGATGTTCCCCTCCAAGACAAATCAGTAAAGTTCCACGGGCCAGCAGAAGGATCACAAAGATACTCTTTCTTTAGACAAGCAAAAACTTTAGTCTGTAGTCATTGGCTGTGTTCAGCTATTAACATTTTCTGTTCCCTAACTGATGGCCCTGTAAGCTTCTTGTAGCTTCTGTTGGGCGGTTATATCCAATCATCTTCGTGAAAGGACGAAAATGAGAAATCTCAACAGTAGATCCTTTGAAAATAAACATTAGGGTCCAACTCTCAGGTGAAAGTTAATATACCAGCTAAGTTAATACACAGCCTGAGATAAAAACTAAAGTTAGTTCACCGGGGAGCTGGTGCAATGGGAGGAAGGCCTAGGGTTTGGGGTCGGGCAGGACTCAGTTCCCAGAGGGAGCTCTTAGCAGGGGTCAGCATGGTCCGCTCCCTGGGGGTCTCTCTCTTCCGCAGGATCCACGTCCAGAGCTGATGTTAAGAGTCCCAGGAATCTCCCTACCCCGGCAAGATTCCACCTGTCCTCAGTGCTGACAGCCTCCATCTGCCAACTTTGGGACCGTCAGGGACTAATGTCATCACACCTCTAGCCCTGACCAGGTTAGGCGCCTGTGGTCCTTGCCAGTGCAGGCTGTTCTCACTCACACCCCTCAAGCCTCTGCATCTGGAGGCTGGGAGATGTCCTCCTTGTTCCTCATGACCTTAGGTCCTCTTGCCCAGGAACCGCCCAGCTTTCCCACCTCGTCACTAGACTACAGCACCCAGTACCCATCTCCCAGTGTTGCACCATCTACATCTCTTACCGCCTGTATCACTTGCTGTCCCTTTGCACAACATCTCTTCTGTCATAACCTTTAGCGATTTCAAAGCCCATGTAGGCGATCCTAGGACACCCTGGTCTCGCGTCCTTGACCTGAGATCCCCTCCGCTAGCTCGTGCTTTACCCTCTCTCAGCAACTTGCTCCCAGGCCCACACCTCGTCCACAGCATCAGCAGTCACTGTAACCACCCCTCCGAAATTTCAGCTGCAAGCATTTCATCTTCCTCTCCCACCCCTGACCTCTCCACTCACTCCCTCCAGGACCCCAGACCCAACAATCCTCCAGCCCAGGGGGTCTATAGCCTTAGAAACTTTCCATTGTCCCTGACCCCTGGATGTCTCCTCTTCCCTCTGCCTCAATGTCATGGTCAATCCTTATAGTTCGTCTTTGACAACATTCTCACCTTCCTTGATCTGCGATCTGCGGCTATTTCCAGGCGGTAGCATCTTCAAAATGAATCGGAAGGCAAAGAAACTGTCTGGATTTCATCATCGGGTTGACTCCATAATAAAGGTGTTTGTTCTTTGGGGAACTGTACCAGTTTCCTACAGCTGCTGGATGAAGGACCACAAACTGAGTGGCTCAAAACAACATAAATATGTTCTCTTCCAGCGACAGAAGTCTGAAATCGGTCACACTCCGCTGAAGTCCAAGTGTCAGCAGGACTGGTTCCTTCTGGAGAGTCTGAGGGGAGAGTGCGTTGTTTCTTTGCCTTTTCCAGCTTCTAGTGGCTGCCTGCATTCCTTGGCTGGTGGCTCCTCCCTCCATCTTCACGTTGCATCTTCCAACCTTTGCTTCCAGCATCACCGGGTCTTCTCCTCTGACTCTGACTCTCCAGCCTCCCTTTTATAAGAGGCATGGAGAGTACATCAGAATCATCGAGATCATCTCTCTCATCGAGATCATCTCTCCATCTCAAGATCCTTAACTGAAGCATATCTGCAAAACCCTCTTGCCAGATAAGATAACATTCATAGGTTTCAGAGATTAGAATGTGGACCTCTTTAGAGGGGCCGTCTGGCAGGCCTACCAGGAGGACCAAAAAATTGCGAATATTTCTCTGGGTCAGGAAGTTGTCTTCTAACCCTTCTCGTGCATTAGCTGGGAAGCAAGAGGCTCTGGCTAGCCCCCAGGCTGAGATCTGTATGGCTGGGACTAGACTTCGGGCTCTAAGTGAAGCCCGGCAGCCTAGCACTCAGGGAAAATTGGGGAAACCTTGCTTTGGCATGCAGTCCAGAGAAGCAGGGTTACGCTGATGTAATTCACAGTCCCCCAAATCTCAGAGACTGAATACAGCAAAGATCTGTTTCGTGCTTTTTGCAAAGTCTAGTGGGATCTGGGCGTCTCTCTAGGGAAAATGACAAGCGACTCGGCAGCTCTGGCTGTTGCGAACTTGTGGCTCTCTCACCCTAACACAAAGCCTCTTCCATATCTGCCACTGTCCGGGAGGAAAGGGACCGGGGAAGGACATATGGGCTTTTCAGTATGCTGGCCCAGAAGTGACAGTCACTTCCATTCGCGTTTCATTTTCTAGGACTGATCACAGGGCCCTAGCCAAGGGCAAGGGGCTGAAAAGTGCAGTGTTCCATGCTCTGGAAGGGAAGGAGAGCCAGACACTGGGGAGTACCAGCATTGGCCACTGCACATGCCGAGGGATGCAAAGCAGCTGGCAGTCACTAATGAATGGGGACTAAGGAAATGGATCCAAGATGTCAGAAGAACGTCCTCAGCGCAGGTGCACCCCACCGCTCTCCAGTTTCTCCCCCGACGACCCATTGTTTTGAGAACTGCCAAGAATGCCAAGCTTAGACCCAGGAGGGGAAAAGAGCGTTTTCTTTTATCTTCAGATTTCGTAGTTCTAATTACACTCCTGCTTTCCTTTGCCAGGGGCATGAGCACGACTCAGAATTATCTAAAGAACTCCAAGAGGAATTTCGCCTTCAGACTCTGAATGTGTAGCATTCTTGGATTCCCACATCAACAAGGCAGAGACGGTTTAAAAAATGAATTCTCGCCTTATGCCAGAAAGTTCAAAACAAGCGAATTCACAAAGAGAGCTCTTGGCAAAACTCCAGATGTGGAATTAGACAGACACAGGGTAGAGGATTCCAGCTCCTGCCCCGAAACTGTGTAACCTCTGTGAGATGAGCTTTTCCCCATCTTTAATATAAGGTGATAACAGCTGCCCTGCAGGGTGGTACTGAAGATTGGATACGACATGCACAACCACCTGGCCCCTGCCCTGCACTGCCTAGGGAGTGATGCAGCCCTTCCTTCCTCCTTTAAGAGTTACCCGCCTATGACGATTGCACTGGGGATCAGCCAGACACATGGGGAGGACACAGTGCAACTTGGCAGAATAATATGTTGAAAGGTTAACTGAGATTTTTCTTGTCCTTGCATTTCCTTGTAACCATGATCCCCTTGCTCGTCCAAACAGCCAAGGTGGGTATACCATGCTCATCACCCCCAAGAAGGACTACGGAGCAGAGGCTTTTCAGTGTCAGAAGTAGAGGCTTTCTGGGGAACGTGCAAAAATTCTAGAAACTACAATAAACTTGGGAGAATCCATAAGTATAGAAGAACTAGCTCCCCACCAACAAAGCCAGATCCAGGTTCCCCTGGCATAAGAGGAGGTGCTGGGGGCAGAAGAGAGGAAAGCTTAGATGTCAGTGGGTCCCTTAGAAGGCTTCCTGTGGATTCTGTCCAGAGTAGGGAAGAAGAGGGAGTTCCCTGGCAGTCCAGTGGTTAGGACACGGTGCTTTCCCTGCCGAGCCCCGGGTTCGATCCCTGGTCGGGGATCTAAGATCCCACAAGCCATGCGGTGTGGCCCAAAAAAGCCCAAATAAACAAAAACAAACAATGATGGTGCCCGCAATCTGCTCTCTCATTGCCTTGACCTGTAGGTGTCAGAGCACAAAGGTCTCTAAGAGAGAATGTGTCCAGTGGTGAAAACGACTGGGAATGGTCTGCTCCTTCTGGGACATCCGTGATGAGTTGGGCCCCCATGCCACCTGTGCTAAGCGGCAGGCAGCATCGGCTGCAGTGCTTTTCCATTATGCGTGTCTCAGGGTGTAGGACATTTCTCCTGGCTGTGTTGTCCCCGGATGTGAGACACCTAAGTCTATTCCCAGGCCCTTCCAGAGACTCTGCAACTTCAGACCTTCTGATAAATCCTGCTCTGCTTAAATGACCAGAGTGGGTTCTATTCGTGGCCATTACAACTGACCGACTCGACGGCTTAGCAGGAACTCATGTCGTCAACCATGGAAACAAGGATGTCCCAGCAAGTGTCAGCACAAGCCAGTGGTGAGGACCAGAGGAGCACTTCGTCATCCACACGACTCACCCTGGCAACCTGGATACAACCTCAGTGCGAGGAAGGGCGGCTGCATTACCTGTGACGACCTTTCCATCACTGAGCAGAGTGGTGACTCTAGAAACACACTAAATAGTTAATACAGAATTCCAGAAAGTCACGTTCATCTAATGCTTGAGTTAATGACCCTAGATTGGTTCACAAAAGACAAGCTTGCATTTACAAGTGAAATACAATGTATCTATACCACCATCTCACACCTATTAGGAGGGCTGCTATTTTTTTTAAAAAAAGAAGAAAATAACAAGTGTTAGTGAGGACGTGGAGAAAACAGAACACTTGGGCGCTGCTGGGTGGGGATGTAGAATGGTGCAACCGCTATGGGAAACAGTATGGGGGTTTCTCAAAAACTTCAAAATAGAATTACCCACATGATTCCACTTTGGGGCATACAGTTGGCCCTTCACACCCACAGGTTCTACAGCTGTTGGGGGGGGTTGTCCTGGAACCAACACCCCCCTCCCATGGATACCAAGGGAAACTGTATACCCAAAAGAACTGAAAACAGGGTCTCGGAGAGATATTTGCACACCCATGTGCATAGCAGCATTATTCACAGAAACTAAAAGGTGGAAGCAACCCAAGTGTCCATCGACAGATGAATGATTAAAGAAAATGAGGTGTGTCCATACAAAAGAATACTATTCAGTCTTAAAAAAAGAAGGAAATTCTCACACTTGCCACAACTTGGATGAACCTTAAAGATAGGATGCTAAGTGAAATAAGCCAGCCACAAAAGGACAAAGATGGTGTGATTCCACTTACATGAGGTATTTAAAGTAATAAAACTCATAGAGACAGAAAGTAGAATGGCAGTTGCCAGGGGCTGGGGGAGGGGAGGAAAAGGGATTAGTACTTAACGGGTACAGAGCTTTCGTTTTGCAAGATGAAAAGAGTTCTGTGGATGGATGGTAGCGATGGTGGCAAAAAAGTGTGAATGCTCTTATTACCATTGAGCTGTACACTTAAAAATGGTTAAGAAGGTAAATTTTACGTGGAGTTTACCACCATTAAAGTTCAGAAAAAGAAACGCTTTCTAAACCTTTCATCGAGAAGAGCTAGAATCCAAGAATGTTAGCACTGGCAGGGGCCTATTCCCAGAGGGAACACTTGAGGCCCAGAGGTGGGAAGTATCCAAGAGGACAGGCATTTTCATCCACACCTGAGCTCCTTCAATTCACCTCTCCCACCTCTGTCCGATGCCCAGGTGACAGACATGCGGTCCCCACCCTGAGATGCTCTGTCCAGCCTCATCAGCCTTTGCTCTGGCCCCTGGCTGCTGGATAATTGATGATGACTCACAGACCAGGCCAGAAATGGAAGCAGCAGGCTCTGGACACTAATTAGATCTTCCTGCTCCCCAAGGATGTGCTGGAGCCTTGTTACAGTGAAGAAGTGACATTGGGCAAATGAAACAACCACCTCTATTGAGCTCTTCCTATGAGCCAGATCCTTAATGCATGCTGTCACCTCGAATCCCCCCAGTCCCATGAAGCAGAATTTATCATTATAGCCGATTGTCACTGAGCAGGGCCAGGATGCTGTGCAGCTCTGAGCTGGGTCCAAATGACCTCCTGTACCCACTAGACACCTTGTCCATGTTTGTTGAACCGAATTCACACATTTTAAACTATGCAAGGTTTGAGAGCAATATTGCCACATCGTTTTTAAAAGATATATTTATTTATTTGATATTTATTTATCTGATTGCATCAGGTCTTAGTTGCAGCAGGCAGTCTCCTTAGTTGCAACTCTCCGGCTCCTTAGCTGCGGCAGGCGGGCTCCTTAGTTGCAGAAGTTGGGCTCCCTAGTTGCGGCTCGCTGGCTCCTTAGTTGTGGCATGCAAACTCTTAGCTGCGGCATGCATGTGGGATCTAGTTCCCAGACCAGGGATTGAACCCAGGCCCCCTGCATTGGGAGCATAGAGTCTTAACCACTGCACCACCAGGGAAGTCCTGAAATATTGCCACATCTTAACCCACCCACCAGGGAATAGAATTCAGGGACAACTGTAGTAAGTGCAACAGCTATATGTAAATAATTGATTTTTTAATTTTTTGAGACAGAGTGGTTTATCTATATAGATAACTCAATTTGTGGGCATCCCCTTTCCAGGTCAAAGCTCTTTCCAGTGAAGCATCAGCATTAGAAATTGTGGACTTTTTTATGGAATTGTTTGCAGAGAATGAACATATCTGTCTGATTATCTTTTTCAAAGCAAGTTACAGAATACTGCAGTCGGCTTGTCCTTAGAGATCATTCTATTCACTCCTCTGCCCATTGTACGGATAAGAAAATAGGCTCAGAAAGGTTTGGAGGCCTCCAATTGATGGAGGAAGTGAGAGAGAACCCTGGCCTGAGATCATCAGGTCTGCTGCATGGCTTTGGCCTTGGGTATATGCGACTCTAGAAATATCTCTTTGGTGGTTAAAGTCAATTCCTTCTCAGGCTCCAAACGGACGTCTTCTGGGTCCTCCGGGGAGCAGGTGTATGCCATCTTTCAGACTTAAAGCCCCAAGCCGCAGACATGAGCCAGGTACTTGTATTCATCTGCGGGGAAGGGGTCCTTACTCCCACTTTGTAGGTGAGGAAATAGCCTCTGAGAGGTGATACCCCTTGCCCAGCACACCAGCCAGTGGATGGGTGTATTATTTTGCTAGAGCTGCTGTGGCAAAGTCCCATAGAATCACTGGCTTAAAACAACAAAAAGTTATTTTCTCACAGTTCTGGAGGCTCTAAGTCCAAAATCAAGGTGTCAACCGGTTGTTTCCTTCTGAGGATTTTGAAGGAAAATCTATTCCAGACTCTCTCCTCGGCTTTGGCTGTCTTCTCCCTGTCTCTTCGTATCGTCTTCTTTCTATGCATGTCTGTGTCCAAATTTTTCCTTTTATAAGGACACCAGACATATTGGATTAGGACCCACCCTAAAGACCCTATTTTAATTTAATTCTTTAAAAGTCTTATCCCCAAATACGGTCTCATTCTGAGATATTGGAGATTAGGACATCAACATATGAATTTTGGGGGACACAATTTATCCCTAACAGTGCAGGAGCTGAGATTGGAGGTCAGGTGTATGAGTGTGAAAGCCCGGGTTCTCCCCTCCACTTTCTACAGCCTCCCTGGCAAATTCAAGGTCAGGTGCTGATCTTCAGGGACTGTTTCACTGACGAGTCAGGAGCAGAATCTGACTGTGTCCCCCAGAAGCAAGGAAAATGCGACCATCCAAATGGATAACATTTCATCTGTAGCTGCAGCTTCCCCAAATCTCACCATCAAATAAGAGAAATCTGCAGGAAAAGAAGCTTAGGAAGCTCTGAAACAGGTGAAAACACCCTAGACCTTATAGTAAGAGACAGGAAAGTTAAAACTGTTTTCTTACAGCTTTACCATCACACCTGTGGGAAACACTGTGGGTACAAAGTTCTGTACTTCAGCGTTGCCATATTGAAAGAGTCTAACAACCTAAGTGCCTGCTTACAGGAGATGGTTTAAATAAATCGTGGTAAGAGCCATACAACGGAATACCATTTTTAAAAAGAATAAAAAAAATATTTATGTGAACCAAAAAGTAGAAAAGAAAAGCACAATGTAGAATAGGGTGCAAAATATACCATCACTTGTGTGAAAACCTAATCTAAGCCTGCATGTATATGGAACATGTATGGATGGTCACACACAAAAAACTGGTATTATTGGTTACTTTCTGGGATGAAAACAGGATGGTCAGGGATGGGGGGATAGAGAGACTTTTTTATTGAATTATAGTTGATTTACAATGTTGTGTTTGTTTCACAGTGCACAGTGACTCAGTTGTACATATATATGTATATTATATATATATATATTCTTTTTCAAATTCTTTTCCATTATAGGTTATTACAGGATATTGAATATACTTCCCTGTGCTATACAGGAGGTCCTTGTTGTTTATCTATTTTATATACAGTAGTGTGTATATGTTAATACTAAACTCCTAATTCATCCCACCCGCTTTGGTAACCATAAGTTTGTTTCCTATGTCTGTGAGTCTGTTTCTGTTTTGTAAAGAAGTTCATTTGTTTCATATAGATTCCACATATAACTGATATCATATGGTATTTGTCTTTCTCTGTCTGACTTACTTCACTTAGGATGATAATCTCTAGGTCCATCCGTGTTGCTGCAGATGGCATTATTTCATTCCTTTTTACGTCTGAGTAGTATTCCATTGTATATATATATATTATATATACCACATCTTCTTTATCTATTCATCTGTCAATGGACATTTATCGAGGTTGCTTCCATGTCTTGACTATTGTAAATAGTGTTCCTATGAACATTGGGGTGCATGTACCTTTTTGAATTAGGGTTGTGTTTGGATATATGCCCAGGAGTGGGATTGCTGGGTCGTACGGTAGTTGTATTTTCAGTTTTTTAAGGAACCTCCATACTGTTCTCCATAGTGGCTGTATCAATTTACATTCCCACCAACAGTGCAAGAGGGTTCCCTTTTCTCCACACCCTCTCTAGCATTTATTATTTGTAGACTTTTTAACCATGACCATTCTGACTGGTTGTGAGGTGATACCTCGTTGTAGTTTTGATTTGCATTTCAAAATAGAGACATTTTAAAGTTTTTTCTACATGCAAAAATTACCTATTTAAGTTATATACAATCTCAAAGAAAGTTATTTATTTATTTATTTTTTTTGCGGTACGCGGGCCTCTCACTGTTGCGGCCTCTCCCGTTGCGGAGCACAGGCTCCGGACACGCAGGCTCAGCAGCCATGGCTCACGGGCCCAGCCGCTCCGCGACATGTGGGATCTTCCCGGACCAGGGCACGAACCCGCGTCCCCTGCATCGGCAGGCGGACTCTCAACCACTGCGCCACCAGGGAAGTCCCTCAAAGAAAGTTCTTACCATCAGGCTACAGGCTCTAATTTTGGCTTAATCCTCCAGGCAAAACTTGAGCCTTTTAATAGTTTCCGAAATACATCCAATTAACTTTTATTCTCTTTAATGAATCTAAATTAAACCAGTGCCGGCAAGGGGGGAAGATAAGTGCAGGGAAGGGACACAGATGAAATGTCACTGCTTTGCTTTTTGTTACTCCCTGTCTTCTCCCCACTAACGGAAGAATTAATCCTTCCTTCTCCAGCAATCCCACCTTGACTTGGATCTGTGATAACTCAAGTCACACAAAGTGACAAGCATTCGTCAATGAGTCTGAACAGGAGGGTTGCTCACAAGTGGGCTGTGGTGTTGGACAGAGACGGCTTAGAATCCTGCTCTGGCCATGCGCAAGCCACAGCTTGTGTGACCCTGGGGGCTGGACCAACCTCTCTGTTGCTCAATTTCCTCCTCTGTAACACGGGGGTAATATTACTTGTTTCGTATGGTTGTTGTCAAGTAGATTCAACAAGCAGGAGACGCCCCAGCACAAAGCCTGGCACCAACTGGGCACTCTATCAGGACCAGTTCTGCTCAGTGGCCCACATTTCTGGGGCACCTGCAGTGTGCTGGGTGCTGAGTGGGGCTCTGGGAGACGTGGAGAGTGCCGGCTCTCAGGAAGAGTGCAGTGCGTTCTCATCTGCTTGTTATCATTTTTGCCATCCTTGCTTTTGGGTGCACACCATAGCCTCTGACACATGGAAAGGGCTGGATAAAGGACGGTTCCCTGCTCTGGCTTTCTTCCTGGCTCCCTGAGGCAGGGGCTGCATCAGCACTCGCTCCAGGCCTGGCACAGGTCCCTTCTAGAAAGGCCTGCTGAGTACAGCAGGGAGAAGCACATGGGACACCTGCTTAGCTCCCCTCTCTGGGCTGGAAAATGACACAGCAGAACAGAGCCCCAGCGAGCTCCCTTTACACCCCCAACAGGGAGACGGGAACAAGAGGCCTCAAAAGAGGAGGGTCTGCAGCCATGATTTCTCCTTAGAGGGTTGATGTGGGTTCTTGGGATGAAGAAAGCTGGTTTCCCAGCCCGCTAGCCTCCTGTAGGAGAGCCCTGAGGAGCTCCTGGGTCTCAGCACCCTGGGAGATTCTTTGCCACACACCATCAGTGCTGTGATGGACGTGGCTTTTCACAGAAGAGGGCCAGGAAGCTGGCTCAGGTGGGACCACGGGGCACCACATCCTTGAGGCCAAAAAGAAAAGAACTGGCTGGGTGCATGACACAGAGATTCTCCGCTTGCTTATTTTGGGGCTTTTTGACATTTTGGGCACAGAAAAGGAAACCCTAAACAAGACGAAAAGACAACCCTCAGAATGGGAGAAAATATTTGCAAGTGAAGCAACTGACAAAAGATTAATCTCCCAAATATACAAACAGCTCATGCAGCTCAATATCAAAACAACAGACAACCCAATCAAAAAATGGGTGGAAGACCTAAATAGACATTTCTCCAAAGAAGACATACAGGTGGCCAACAAACACATGAAAAGATGCTCAACATCACTAATCATTAGAGAAATGCAAATCAAAACTGCAATGAGGTGTCACCTCACACTGGTCAGACTGGGCATCATCAGAAAATCTACAAACAACAAATGCTGGAGAGGGTGTGGAGAAAAGGGAACCCTCTTGTGCTGTTGGTGGGAATGTAAACTGATAGAGCCACTATGGAGAACAGTATGGAGGTTCCTTAAAAAACTAAAAATACAACTACTATGTGACCCAGCAATCCCTCTACTGGGCATATACCCAGAGAAAACCATAATTCAAAAAGACGCATGCACCCCAATGTTCATTGCAGCACTATTTACAATAGCCAAGACATGGAAGCAACCTAAGTGTCCATCAGCAGAGAAATGCATAAAGAAGATGTGGTACATATATACAATGGAATATTACTCAGTCTTAAAAAAAGAACGAAATTGGGTCATTTGTAGAGACATGGAAGGACCTAGAGACTGCCATTCAGAGTGAAATGTCGGAAAGAGAAAAACAAATATCGTATATTAAGGCATATATGTGGAATCTGAAAAAACTGGTATAGACGATCTTATTTACGAAACAGAAATATAGAAACAGATGTAGAGAACAAACGTATGGCTACCAAGGGGGTAAGGGGTGTGGGATGAATTAGGAGATTGAGATTGACATATATACACTATTGATACTATGTATAAAACAGATAACTTATGAGAACCTGCTGTATAGCACAGGGAACTCTACTCAATGCTCTGTGGTGACCTAAATGAGAAGGAAATCTGAAAAGGAGGGGTTACATGTATAAGGATAGTTGATTCACTTTACTGTACAGTAGAAACTAATACAATATTGTAAAGCAACTATACTCCAGTAAAAATTAAAAAGAAATCTCAAATGTCTGTAATTCTGTGATTAAGAGCTCCCTCCCATACCCTAAAAGGCCTTCAAGACAAAGCACACAGAACTGAAATCCTGAGGCCATGAGGGGCTCAGTGGGACCTGGGGGTGAGGTTTGAGCACAGGGCAAACCCACGTCAGTGTTGCCATGTGCATCCACGTGGGGTGAGGGGGTTGTAACAGCAGGACTGGCTACCGAGATTTGAGCCAACATAATGAAAGCTTTAATAGGAATACAGCTCTTCTTTATGTGCAAAAAAAAAAAAAAAAATGACCACGTTGAAGATCCAGGAGAGGAACCTGCATTTCAGAACCTATCATTTGTCAGGTGCTTTAAAAACACCCTTCTAATTAACCCAATGTAATGCCATTCCCATTTTAGACTTGGGGATACCAAAGCTTGGAAAAATGGAGTAAATGACCATGGTCTCAAAGGGAGGTATTGAGGGCTCGGCAGAGAGGCCACATCAGCTGCTGAAGCTGAGGTCATCCCACGGCGGGACAACGGCATACCCGTCCCCACTGCACTGTGCATTGGGAAGCCACTGAGGATGGCTTACCTCTTCCTGAGGATGCGTGGATTTCTGACGTTCTGGATCTGTTCAGAAATTGCTTGTCTTTGCCTATTATTCTTGTATGATAAAGTGCATCTGGCAGGCAGGCTGTGTCCTCCAACAGGGACAGGACACTGCCCTGTGCCAGGCATCGAGGAAGCAGCCCCAGCCCTCAAGGACGGGCCAAACGCGAGCTCAGAGCCAGGCAAACCTGGGTCTGAATCCTGCCCTGGGCGCTCATTGGCCGTACGACCCTGGGCAAATCCCCTCATCCCTTCAAGCCCATGTTTCCTGCGGACATTGGAGATAATAACACCCTCATCATTGGAGATAATAACACCCTCATCATTGGAGATAATAACACCCTCATCATTGGAGATAATAACACCCTCATAGGGTGGGTGTGAGGATTAAACGAGACAGTATATTTCGAGTTCCAAGCATACCGTCGGTGCTTAATCTTAATTTTAAAGCCAGTGGCCAGTCTGGCTATAGTTAAAAAGACATGCTGGCCCGGCAGCTAAGTCAGCCTGACAAGTCATATTTTAGAGTTTACTTTGTTGTAGGTGAAGAGAAATGCAGATTCCTGGCTGGGGGTCCCCAGGGGTAAGATGTGCCTCCCAGGGGTAGAAGAAGGATGGAAGAGGGGAGAAATTACAGCACAGGGCTTACTGTAGACTGAACGTTTGTGATTCCCCCCAAATTCATGTGTTGAAACCTAACCCCCAATATGGTGGTATGAGGAGGTGGGGCCTTTGGGAGGTGATAGAGATGACGGTAGAGCCCCTGAAACCAAGCAGGACCCCATGGGGCCCTTCTGGGAACAAAAGCCTCTCTGTGTCCCCCGTTTCCTGTTTGCAGGAAAAAGGTTTCAGCCTCCTAAACCTTCCCCGAGTTCCAAAGGGCAGATTCAGTTACTAATTAGGGGAGCGAGGGAACGCAGAAACGAAAGAAAAGGAGTCTACAAACAATAGTGCAGTGCCGCACAGGGTGCTGGTTCCCCCTGGGGGGCTGTGCAAAGCAATATGCTACATACCTCTGAGGTTTGTTTATAGGAGATGGGGCCCCTAGCCGGGTGGAGGACGCTAACTTCAGGCTGAGCACAAGCAGTGAGACCCCAGACTGGTGGGAACCACAGGGCTGAAGACTGAGATTCCAGGACCGTCACCCCACTACCTCACCACCAACCAATCAGAAGAAAGTCACACACCCTGCAGCCCCACCCCCACCCCCAATTTGCCTTTAAAAACTTCCTGAAACCCATCAGGTCTTTTGAGCACCATCCACCTGGTCTCCTTGCTCGGCCCCGCAGTAAAACTTTCTCTGATCCAAATGCCAACATTTGGGGTTTTTTGGCTTCCCTGTGTGTTGGGCGCGTGAACTTGGGTCCAACAACACCCCGACAAATGGGATTAGTGCCCTAATAAAAGGGACCAGAGAGAGCTCTCTTGTCCTCTCGCCCACATGAGGACACAGCCAATCAGCAGCCTGAAAGGCAGAGGAGGGCTCCCACCAGAACCCAATCCCACTGGCACCTGATTTCGCACTTCAGGTTCTAGGACTGTCAGAAAGAAATGTCTGCTGTTTACTAGCTACCCAGTCTCTGGGATTCTGTTATCGCAGCGGAACGGACCAAGACAAGACTCAACACGTCTTTAATGCTTGATTTGGCCAATGTGTCTGGAAGCTTGGGGTCTGGAATGTTACCTTACTTAATGCTCATGATAACCAGTGAGGCAGGAACCATTGTCTTGTCCATTTGACAGATGGAGGGACTGAGGCTTGGAGAGGTAAAGGTCACCCTGACATCAGCAGCACGTTTGTTCGGTGATTCACCTGCTCGTTCAATCAACAGATATCAAGTGGTCCCCTCCTATGTACCAGGCTCTGTGCTAGTGACCAGGGTACTACATGTGAAAGGAAAATCAAAATGGAGTTGGGGGGCTTCCCTGGTGGCACAGTGGTTGAGAGTCCGCCTGCCGACGCAGGGGACGTGGGTTCGTGCCCTGGTCCGGGAAGATCCCACATGCCGCGGAGCGGCTGGGCCCGTGAGCCATGGCCGCTGAGCCTGCGCGTCCGGAGCCTGTGCTCCGCAAGGGGAGAGGCCACAACAGTGAGAGGCCTGCGTACCGCAAAAAAAAAAAAAAAAAAAATGGAGTTGGTATTGCTAAGAGAGCTCTCTAAAGTGAAACTGGGAAGGGTGACTTACCCACATCTCAGCCCAAATGGAATCTGAACTTTTGTCTTAGTGCAGGCATCTAGAACATCTGCCGAGTGTTCCAGAAACTCAAGATACTTATGAAACACTTACCCTGTAATAACGTGTGACCACCTCTCCCTTAAAGACAAATGTTTCTCTTCTTGTGTTAGAGTATAGCCTCGTGGCTTTTGCCTTAATAAACCTTGACTCTTTCTCTTCCCAGGAATACTCTTCTTGTTTTACCCATATCTGAGTCTCTCAAATTGCAATTCTTAAGACCCCAAATAAACTCTTATTTGTAGCCTTCTGTGCTTTTGTGGTTGACATAAGAGCCTCCCCTCAGGAGGCTTGTAGCCTAGTGAGGGAGACAGATGTGTATGGAATAACCATGGACGATTGTGTAATTGCAAACTGGGATGGGTGCCCCGAAGGCAAAGTGAATGGTGCTTTTCGAGGAGTCAAAGTTACCCAGGGAAAGGGGGTTGGGTGGGAGAAAATTTCCAAGGAGGAGAGAACTCTGGTACACGGTCTTGTCTGATCCAGGACTAATCTTCTGGGTCTCAAGGTGGAACTACGCCTCTAGCCACAGGCACAACAGGAAGCTCCATGTGGCCTCCCAGCTTCCCAGGCTTCCTGGGGAGCAAAGAGAGGGGAGTCCCTCACTCTGCAGGCAGCCAGAGGGCTCTGTGGCAGCCTGTGGTCCTCAGGGGCCAGGAGGCACAGCCAGTCAGCCTAGGCTGTGCGTGAGAGATGCCATCAGGCCGCCCCGCCATCCCGCTGCGGAGGCCCAGGTGGTGAAAGTTCTTGCTTCTTTTGCAGAGATCGGGGGATGGCTGGAGCACACATAACCTTCCACTATCATAAAAACACATCAAAGGCCATTCACCCCAGCCCCCGTGCTCTCTCTAAACAATTTTCGGTGGGCTTCAAATGCTTTAGGAAAATTCTGACAGCTGCAGAAAGAAAGAGTCATTTGCTTGGGGAGGGGTGGGTACTGGTCCCAAAGCAAGGAGGGTCTCCCTGAGTCCTCTTGCCAAGAGTCCCTGAGTGGCATATCTGGCTCTGGAAGATAGAAAGCCAGCCAGCTGTGGTGGGGAGGAGCGGGGAGCTGAGTTGGCAGAAGCCAGCCGGAGCCAGCTGTGCGGGTCCAGGAGGCCAGCTGAAGATTCTGATCTTTATCCTGAGCTACTGGGGCTGCTGAAGGGTTTTAAGTGGAAGTCACACGATCTGAAGCCTGTTTTGAAAAGATGTCTCAGCTACTCTGGGAAGAGGGTGGCCAAGTGTTGATGCAGGAAGAGGGTGCTGGAGGGCGAAATGAAGGAACCACGGAGCTGGGGAGGAAAACGCCATGGCCGGGCTGCAGGATTTGGGCCACTTCTCCCTTCCCCAAGCAGTCAGTGGGGAACCGTGCTTTCTGACGGCATCCAAATATCCAGGCAGTTTATCTTAATTACTAAGAGCAGGACTGAGAGTTTTGTTTGAAGGCTGGGAACTGACTCTATCGGATGATGGCCATGAACGGATGATGAAACCTAAGGGCCCATAAGATGAAACCTGCAGGAAACAGGCAGACGGAGTTGCTATGTTGGGGTCACTGCGAAGGGACAAAAATACGTGCACTTCGCTCTGTGTATGGTAAACCTCCGGTAGTAATAGTAACAAGATCCTGTTTGTATAATCAGAGCTTCCCTTCTTTTTTCTGTTATGGGGTGACCGTCCCCCATTTATACAATCTGGTACAAAAACATCCCTTACCTGAACCCAAGACAGATCATGGCGACAGAACAGACAACAAATGTATCTCATTCTTGGCTTTTAAATTTCTAAGGTCGCTATCCAATTACAATGATATAAAAAATAGAGATGAATGGTCAGAGCCCATCTTCCCGCTGCTGAAAGTTTCTGCATCAGTTAGTGACATGGGGAGTGGAGGGGAAGGTGACCACAGGATAGCAAAGGGCCAGGGTTCAGAGAGACAGGAAGCCAACCCAGGGGCCACAGGCAGAAGCTGGGTCAGCCTGGGAGACCCCCGACCCACCCATGGGCAGTTCACTGGGACAGAATGCATGGATGGAGGGGCAGGCAAAGGTCTCCCCTTCACCTGTTATTACATACCTGACTTCCTAACTCATTGGGTTTGGGGACTTTTATTTTGTTATCATCGTGAAATCAAATTACATATGTTGATCTGAGGCCTGCTTTTCCCAGTTCATCAAACACTTTAGAGATCTTTCCTTGTCAGAACCTAGAAGATGACCTTGTTCTTTCTTACAGCTGCAAAATAATTCATAATCTGAAAACAACAAAAATTTTAAACACCCTCTATTCTGAACATTACATTGCTTCCATTCCCCACCATTACAAAACTATGCCTCGGTGAACACTCTGTGAGTACATGCGCGTGCGTGTGTGTGTGCATTTTTATACTTCTGGAGTATGGAATTTCTGGATCAAATTTTGATAGCTTCTGCCCCTTATTCTTACAAAAAGGTGGCATTATTACATCCCCATGTTGTAAATGATTTGACAGAGGTTTAGAGGGGAAAGGGACTTGGCCAAGACCCCCAGCTGCTAGAGTGGAAGACAGGATTTGAATTCATGTCTGCCTCTCCCAGGCATGATAAATAGGTACCCAGCAGCCTGGATTGGAAAAAGTCTCCGTTGTCATGGTAATGAGTTTGGAGGAGCCAGGCATCTTGTGGGCATAAATGGGTGCGTCCCTGTCCCTAGAGGCTCAGCGCTGTCTCTGCCCTGCTTCCTGGACCCCATCACCAGCTTCCTGAGGGCAGCCCGTCCCCGGAGGCATTAACTACCAGATCGACCCATCAGTCTGGAGTCAAGGTTACCAAACAAAACAAACGCGCCACCTGGGCCTCCCTGACAAGCAGGAAGCTGACTGTCTTTCTCCTTCAAGGCGCATTACAGAACCATCTAGGATGCAGCTGCATCAGGGGCAAAGCGGCCTCAGCATCAGCACATTCTATGACCCAGCCCCAGACACAACTCCCACGAGTGAGGTCTAACGCATTTCTGGCTTGGAGATGCTTGGAGGACCCCAGTTAGCAAGGAGAGAACCAAGACAGATCTTGGGGCTCTTTTCAATCTCTCCCTCTGAAGTTGGGAAAAGGACTCTTTCTTCCTCAGAATGTATTACTTAAGGGCAGTATTTCAAGGGAGGGGGTCACAAACCCAGCGGAGGTCAGCGCTAATTGGCAAGCAGTCTGAGCAATTCATTAATCTCCCTCCCGCTCAGCAGGCCAGGCGTGCAGCCTGTTCCTTAAACCATTGGTTAATTCACTGTAGCCCATTCGACTTCCATCCCGCCTACTTATTTATGACACCGGGTGGCAAGTGTCTACTCACCTTTTTTTCCTAGAATGTGAGCTCCTGACTATTCCTGGACAGCAAAAACCTGGCTGCGTCCCTCTCCGCGCCGTGCACGAGGTCAAACACAGAGCATGAATGTCTGATGAACGAAGGCCGGATCCATTCATTCATGTGATAAATATTCCGCAGCTACAGTAGGCCACGCTCTGCTCTAGCCTTGAGTTTGTCTGATTTGGTGGCCGATATAAATAAGCCAACAAAGACATTTGATGGTGGGAGGAAAGAGTTCCGGATAAAAGTTGAAGAGACGGGTTCTGGCTTGGCCAGCTCCCTTTCTGGGTGTCAGCTTCCTCCACAATGAAATGAGCTCTTTTATGAAATGGGGAGCCCTGGAGGGCCCCTACATCCTTGCAAACAGCTTTGAGCAAGGGTTGAGAAAGGGTTGACAATCCTTATCAGAGTGCGTAGCCCTTCAAGAAAACAGATGTGTTGCTCTCTGAGTACCAGATGTTAGACAAAAGTGATCAGTCTTGGGGAAATGAACAGTTTGTCTGTGCTACTCACAGATGGAAGAGCAGATGTGCCTCAGTATTGGTGGGTAAGCCCGGAGCCACTGGCAGGCGAATGGCAGAGGCTCAGGCCAAGGCCGGGTGGGCTAGGAGAGGGTCTGGATTCAGGCAGGCCTGGGCTTGAAGCCTTGTTCAAGGCCTCTCTTGAAGCTATTCACCTCTCCCAGCACATTTTACTTCCCACTGCGTTTATGAGAATTGAAGGTACCAGGTTGGGACTGTGTCATGGCTCAGTGGTTAGCCCCAGAGTACTGGAGCCCAGTGGCCTGGGTTCAAATCTCTGTCCTAATATTTCTAGATGGGGATCTTGGGACAAATCATTCATGGTCAATTTTTTTTTCATATAGAAAATATGTAACTGTTATTGAGGGCTTTTAAAACTTATAATAAACTTTGAATAAATGGTAGTTACGAACACATACCTGGCACGCTGTGTTAAATATACCCCGTGGAGTGTTCATTTGCATAATTGACCTTGATGCTTCTAGGGCCTCATGGGAGTAAACTGGAGCATGATGGGGCTGCTCAGCTGCCTTTAGGCACTAGAGTGTGGTATCCTGGGGTGAGGGAGGATGGATCTGAGTCTCAGGGGGCCGGGAGGACCCTGGGCCTGAAACGAGGCCGAACCACCCTACTCGATAGTGGACTCAGGGACAAGGGCCTTCTGGGACCGGAAGACTAGGGTGATGCCATCTGTTTTCAGGTGGAGTTGAAGAGCCGTAGGACCTGACCTGGAGCTTGCTGTTTGGCAGAGATATGGCCTAAAGACAGCCATCCTGACCCAAAAGTGTTATCTCAAGCTTTTCTGAGGCTTTGAGATGTATGTTAGTTTCCATGGTTTTGAAAGAAGTCCACTGGTGCCAAGTGTAGGAGGAAGGGAGTGTGAGGAGGGAAACAACAGGGAAAAAAGCAAGAGATGGGATGGAGCTTCGTTCTGGACCCGGATACCCCACCTTGTCTGGACTAGCTTCTGCAACTTGTGTCATTTTGAAGAATGGGAAGATGAAGGCGGAGGCGGTGTGTTCTAAGGTCTCTATATGGACCGAGAGAGGAGGAAGGAGGCGCTTCCAATTCAGTCCCCTGAGGAAGGGGGCGTGGTCAAGGGGGGCTTCACAGAGGAGGTGACATTTAATTGGGATCTGGAAAGTTGTGTGTTTCTTGTTCCAGGCACCGGATGCAGCCCTGCGGTCCAGCAATGCAACAAGTAAAGGCAGCAGCAAGCCCAGCAACTGAAACCTTGGTGCTTGAGATAAGACTTTACGTAGACTAGCAGCCAGAGACCTTGGGAGGAGGCCACCACCACGGACCATCCTCTCCTCCAGGATGAGGGGGAGGTGACAAGGGATATACATCCAGCCCGGAAAGCCAAGTCCAGAGATGGGAAACCACTGTTTACTAGACGCCAGCCACTGGGCGAAGCACTGGCATTCATCATCCCATTTAAGCCTTACAACAATCTCGTTGGACTATCATCCCCTTTTTAAAGATGAGAAAACTGAGGCTTGGAAGGGAGAAAAGCACGTCATGGCGGCCTTCATGCTGCTCAAATGCTGGGGAAAACTGACTTGAACTGAAATCCAAAGTTTTCCCTGGATACCTGCAAATTCCCTAAGGGCCTCTCTTGTCTGGCCTCTTCTCCTTCCTGGGTCCACTTCACCCAAGGCACATCCACATGCCGCCGTATGTTCCCCAGACCAGACACTGATCCTTCCCCACAGTGCAGGGACTGCCGGGTACCTGCCACCTCCAATCTCCCCTTCCTCCCAGGAATAGAACCCTGACTAAGAGGTCTGGCAAAGCACCAGCTAAAAACTATAGTTCCCAGCAGCCGTTAATGACAATGACCTTGGCCCTGCCATCTGGAATTGACAAGCCAACACCAGCAACCTTCCCCTTTACGTGAGTTTGACAGCCCTTGAAATTCCTCCCAGATTCACCAGTCCCAACCAAAATGTCAATACATACTTCCTGCATTTTTGTGGATTTTACTGACCACTTGTAGGTCACAGAAAGGAGTCAGCTCAAACCCCAGGCCACCTTTTGCCACTTCCCTCTCTCCTTTCTCTTTTCCCCGTTCCCAAATGTTTCTTGTCTCCTTCCTACCCAAATTCTCAGAGATTCCTAGATTTTTTGCCTCTGTTTTCACCCTCAGTCCTCTTCACTAAACTCCAAGCCCACACCCATCCCAGCCTCAGCAGAACAAAAGCCCTTCACTTCACAGAAGTTGCTTTGGTTTTGCATGTGTTTGTGTGTGTGTGTTGTGTGTGTGTGTGTGTGTGTGTGTGTGTGTGTGTGTAAGGAAAACCAGCTGACAGCATGCCAGCCTAGAACCAGCTGTGCCTGACATCCCCTTGCTTCCCCTACAGTGATTATTGTCCCAGATGGGGAAGTGGTGTCTCTTGTCCCCATCACATTAATGCCTTTGTAGGGACGTGTTTGTTCCAGCTGTGGCTTTTCACAGCTTCCCCTCTGGAAATCAGGCAGGACGTATCCCTCTGGGCACTGTGGGAAACTGTGTTCTCTCCTGCAGCCCTGCAGGAGCTGCAGGCCATCCCCCAGCAGGAGCCCGTCTGTGGCAGGACCCTGCCGAGCATCATGGGTCTCTCCTGATTCTTTAAAGTGCCAGGGCTCACTCTTGGGGTCGCTGCAAATTCAACCAGGAAACAAGAGGGGGAGGGAGGAGCTGGGGGCCCTCAAGGAGACCTCCTTCTCTACCAGTGATGCTGGAATATGTCCCAGCCACGATGGCATCAGAGCAAGGCCTCCACGGGCTTCCCCAGCCCTCGCATGTGGTTTTAAAGCTCTGAAGTGGTTCTGCCTTTAAATACACGCAACCGCAGCCTGGTCTCCCAACCTCACCAGCAAACTCACCATCGAATTAACCTCTGCCTTCAAAACAAGTATCCATTGGAAGTAACAGGTAAAGCTCTCCGACCCCTCCCTCCCCTCTAGGGCTTCTCTCAAAAATAATAGTAACCATCACAAATCCTTGCCACTGAAACAAGAGAGGATATGTTACTTTAAATAAAAGGACACTTGTCCAAGCAGAAATAGCAGACATGAAGGAAGAGATAGCCATGGCCCAGGCAGCTTTGTCCAGCTAGGAGGGTCCTGCAGACTTCACCCTCATCTTGCCATCATCAGAGCATCCTCCCGGGCCTGGCGTCTAGGCTTGGAGGCCAGCTAAGATGGGTCCCAATCAACGCTCTGAGAATGGTCAAGGGATGTACAGAGCTGCTGCCCGTGCCCCTGGGTCTCCTACAGTTTATCCAATTCCATGTGGCTTTTGTTTAGGAGTTTCTTGCGTGTGGTTTCTGCAAAGTAGAAGATACTACCCAGCCCAGACCAAGCACGTGATAATTTCTCCTCCAATCCCTGGTATGCCAAGTGTGTTTGCGACGCTGGCTACATCTGGAAGTACCTGCTGTTACTGCTCCAGCAGTGGGCTGGAGATGCAAGGCATTAGGTTTAACAGAAAAACAAATGTCTTTAGAGAAAAAGGAACACTCTTGCACTGTTGGTGGGAATGTAAATTGATACAGCCATTCTGGAGAACAGTATGGAGGTTCCTTAAAAAACTAAAAATAGAACTACCATACAACCCAGCATCCCACTCCTGGGCATATACCCTGAGAAAACCATAATTCAAAAAGAGTCATGTACCAAAATGTTCACTGCAGCACTATTTACAATAGCCAGGACATGGAAGCAACCTAAGTGTCCAGCGACAGATGAACGGATAAAGAAGATGTGGCACATATACACAATGGAATATTACTCAGCCATAAAAAGAAACGGAATTGAGTTATTTGTAGTGAGGTGGATGGACCTAGAGTCTGTCATACAGAGTGAAGTAAGTCAGAAAGAGAAAAACAAATACCCTATGCTAACATATATATGGAATCTAAGAAAAAAAAAAAAAAGGTCATGAAGAACCTAGGGTTAAGACAGGAATAAAGACACAGACCTACTAGAGAATGGACTTGAGGATATGGGGAGGGGGAAGGGTAAGCTGTGACAAAGCGAGAGAGTGGCGTGGACATATATACACTACCAAACGTAAAATAGATAGCTAGTGGGAAGCAGCCGCATAGCACAGGGAGATCAGCTGGGTGCTTTGTGACCACCTGGAGGGGTGGGGTAGGGAGGGTGGGAGGGAGGGAGATGGAAGAGGGAGGGGATATGGGGATATATGTATATGTATAGCTGATGCACTTTGTTATAAAGCAGAAACTAACACACCATTGTAAAGCAATTATACTCCAATAAAGATGTTAAAATAAAGTTAATAAAATTATAAAAGAAGGAAAAGAAAAAATAAATTCAAAAAAAAAAAAGAACCATATGTCTTTGATCTTGACATTTTGGTGAATTGTTAAGACCGTTTTTCTTGTTATAAAAAACCCACTTCTAGAACAAAAGCCATGGTGGGTGGATTCATTTCCTATGGCTGCTATGAGAAATTACTATAAACTCGGTGGCTTAACACAACACAGTTTTATTCTCTTACAGTTCTGGAGGTCAGAAGTCCAAAGTCAGCCTTATGGGACTAAACCCAAGGTGTAGGCAGGGCTGGCTCATCCTGGAGGCTCTAGGGGAGAACGTTTTCTTGCCTCTTGCAGCTTCTAGAGGCTGCCCTCATTCCTCAGCACGTGGCCACATCACTCCCATCTCTGCTTCTGTCATACAGCAACTTCCCCTCTGACCTGACTCACCCTCCATCCTCCGTGGAATTACACTGAGCCCACAAGGATAACACAAGTCCACCTGGGGAGATGGAAGTGAAAACCCATTGTACATGATGGGGTTCAGGACACATTACCCCAAAATATGGTACCTTGGTACATTAAATACCTTAAGCTGAAGGAGTTTGAGAAAACAACAAATGCAGGGTCACTCTGACCTGCCCCCAACCCTTGCCCTTCTTCCCTGAAACAGGCCATGAAACTCCCAAGCAAAAGGTACCCTCCCTGTACCAGGAGGAAGGAAGATATTTTTACCACCAGAGACAGGAAATTTGGGGCTGAGCTGGCTGTATAAAAAACCGTGTTAAATTCACCTTTATCATTCTAGTTACTTCTTCACCACTTGCTACCCCAAGGCCAGACGCCACCGGCAATTCTTCATTTGCTTCTTTGTCGAAAAGGTATAAAAGTTTCCTGCTCTGGTCACTTTTTCAGGTCTTCATTCCCATGGACATTTTCTCCTGTTGATCTGTCTTGGTCCGTTTAACTGCCAGACGCAGGCAGGAACCCTAAGAGAGTGGAGGAAAACGTTTTCCTCCACTACATACAACACAGTCTGATAAGGGCAGCAATAGAAGTAAGATTAACGAGGGGGAGGGGTCTGAAATTAAAAGACGAGGGAATCCTGTGCACATCATTGGGGCAAAGGCCTGGCGGAGTCTGACAGTCTGGTGTGCCTGCGAGCTTCAAGGAGCTGATCTGCTTCTCCAGTGGTTCCCCCAGGCTGCTTGAAGGTAAGATGAGGTGACGTGTGAAAAGCGTTTTGTGAACCGCAAGCCCCCTGCGAAGAACCGGAGAGAAAGGGGCGGGGCTCTTGCCCCGCCCCTCGTGTCTCTGCACCTCCTCCCTGCTCTGGTTGCCAGATGAAGCGAAGTGACAGAACTTGGGGGAAAAAAATTAATAAAAGGTCAACGCGTAAATCTGATCATTTCTCCTTAGGTTAAAACCCTCCCATAGCTGCCATCCCTCTACAACAGAAGCCGAAGTCCCTTCCTGTCCCGAGTGGGCGGCAGGGGCAGGGCGAACAGAGTGACCCAGCTCTTGCCCACGTGACTCCCCTGGACCCATCCGACTCCCTCCCACCCCTGCCGTCTCTCTATTCCTTGAACAGCCCGAACCCGCTCTGACACTTGCTAGACCCTCAGTGTGTAACGACCTGCTCTGAATCCTCTCGCCTGTCTCTTTCTTGGCCTTCAGCTCAGATGTTCTCCTCAGAGGCCTCCTCTGACCATCTAGCTGAAGGGGTCTCCACATCGCCACCCCGCCACACACCCCAGGCCCATCGGCCTCAGGTTCTCTTTTCTTTTCCTCCGGTAACAAGTATCATGATGTGGAGTTACTTTATTCCGGTATTTACTTATTTGTCTCTCAAATGGGTTATAAGCGTCATTGTGGGGACAGGCACGATGCCACTTTGGCTCACCTCTGCATCCCCAATGCTTAGGTGACGCTAGCCTGTGCAGACAATCAACATTTGAATGATTATTCCTGAAGGAACACATGAATGAGTGAAATTAAAACGAGCCCGCCAGTGCTCATGGCCTTGTCGCGTGCAAACCAAAATGGAGGTTTATGAACATTTGAGCATTTTTATATCAGACTGTGTTCAGTTCTCTCTTCCGGAAAGTCACACAGCCGGTGATAGCACTCACACATTCTGGAGGAGAAAAAAATGAGCATATTGCTTTAGCATTTATAAAGAATTTCAATGCACTTTACCTTGTTTTTCTTTCCATGAAGACCCCGCATGTTAGCTGGTATTTCATCATTTTAACACATGAGAAAACGGAGGCCCAGAGAGGCTGTGTAACTTGCCTGAAGTCACACATCTTAGTCATGGTAGACCCAGGCTCCTAGGGATACCTATGTTTAGAGACACTCTATGCAGTGCCCTTCTCTCTGTGAACACTAATTTCTGCCCTTTGTTATTAATTTACCTGGACTTAGGCATTTCCCTAAGGTATTAACAGCCTAGAGGGGGAAATGGATTCTGATGGATACCAAGTTATGGTTGGTTCTGCTCTTATTGTTTCCCGTCTAGCAGCCAACCTTCCTCCCCCCGGGTCACAGCCCTTTATTTTCCTTTAAAGAAGCATCCCCTTCCCCATGCTCAAACCGTGTAGCTTGGTAGGGCTGCCTGCATCCTCCCAGGATAGGTATGTGATCCTTATCTGGTCATTTGAAGTCACAGTAGTTGGGTCCGTTCAGGTACCTGATGAAGGGAGACCAGCAAGCAGCAGTCCTAGGATTTTTTCTGGAACATTTGGGAAAAAGAATTTTTCTTTCCTCAAGGCATTGCTTATCTGCTGAAATATAAGTTTAAAGTTACCAGTGGCTATGTGAGAATGAGCCCCACACAACAATGAAGCAATTTCTCATTGATCTTTCATTAGCACCTGGATCAAGCCATGCCTGAAGGTGAAACTCCTTAAGGCCAGTCAGAGTTGGGCCTCTGATACTTACAACTGAAAGCTTCCCAGTGAATACAAGATGTGTGAGTTATTACTATCTCGTGCAATAGGGACACACGGTATGGGACCTCACCATTTGGAGGCCAGGAAAGCCTCATAGAAGAAAGGAAATGTAAGGTTGAACTTAAAGGATGAATGGGGATTCTCGGGCAGATCGCTGGTGATGGGAGTAACATAGATAACAACATTGCCGTGGGATTAGGTAGGCCCAGGGTTGCTTGACCACAGAGGTCTTCAAAAGGGTCACGCCAAAGAGTTTGAGTTTTATTCTGCAGGCGGTAAATTCTCACTCAGGAACTTTCAATGGGGCGGGGGGAGGGGAGCAGTGGGGAGGGGCTGGATTTATGAATTAACACACTTCTCTTTAGAAACCGCCCTAGAACAGGTGATCCTGGCTTCTTCCCTCCTGGAATCCTGTCATCTCCTCTGTGGGCGGATTGGCCGCCCCCAGCCCCACCTCAGGCTGCAAATGAATGGCACTGACATAATGAAGCCATGCTGGGCAAAATTCCAGATGAGACCCAGCCAAGGCCCAGGAAAACTGTGATTCTATGAGAGTCTCTTAATTTCTTTGAGACTCAGGAATTCTCCTTTTGCTCATTTCCACCGCAGAAACAAAGCACGACACGCCTGTGGGAACAGGCTCTTTGTGCTGTGGGGCGCTGGGTTCTGGGGGACTACGTGGTCCCTCCAGCAGCATTCATGGGCCTTCCTTGCTGGCTGTGACCCAAAGACTCAGAAGATGGGGTACCCACCCCAGCTGCCTTCCTCTTGACAAAGGAAGACCTAGGACAGAGGAAGAAGCAGGGAGCGGGACTGAGCCAGGAGGAGGGAGCTAAATTGTGTCTTCATGAACATCTTAATTGTGCAAAAAGGCCTGGTCTCACCCTGGATGGAGAGGGAGGAAACTGGCTGTGAGAGTCACCTGGGAACCTGCCATGGGTGTCAGGATAGCCCCACACCCTCTGAGCTTAATGTCCACAAACAGATGCCGGCGTACTGCCTGGGAGTGGGGTGATGGCAAAGACTGAAGCAGGGAACTAATATGTGACCCTCACCCCACCTCTTTGCGCTTGTTCATCCTGCTGCCTCCAGCCCACGCCCGCCAGCTCACAGCATTGCTGCCCGGCTGGCTCCGAACCTCCCTGCAGCCCACATGCCAGCTGGACCTGGGGGCAGGTGGCCACTGAGCCTGAGAAGGAAATTACCCACAGTAGCTGGGGCCTGATGCAGCAGCGAGGGCCAGTGGGCTGAGAGGGAAGATTCCAACTGTACCTGACAAACCTGGTTACCCCTACTTTTTCTTAGTTTGCTGCTCTCTTTACTCAAAACAACTCTTCTCCCAGAAATCCATATGCTCCCTACTCTTCTCCTCCATCTCCATCTCCATCTCCATCTCCATTTCCTCTTCCATCTCCTCTTCGGCCTCCACCACCTCCCCTCCTCCTCCCCCTCCCCTCGTCTTCCCCCTCCCCTCCTCCTCCTCCTCCCCCTCCCCTCCTCCTCCATCTCCTCCTCCCCCTCCCTTCCTCCTCCTCCTCCCCCTCCTCCCCCTCCTCCTCCTCCCCCTCCACCCCTCCCCCTCCTCCCCCTTCCCTCGTCTTCCCCCTCCTCCTCCTCCTCCCTCTCCCCCCTCCTCCATCTCCTCCTCCTCTTCCCCCTCATCCTCCTCCTCCCTCTCCTCCTCTCCTCCATCTCCTCCTCCCCTTCCTCCCCTCCTCCTCCTCCTCCCCCTCCCCTCCTCCTCCATCTTCTCCTCCCCCTCCCCTCGTCCTCCCCATCCCTTTGTACTCCTCCTCCCCCTCCTCCTCCTCCCCCTCTACCCCTCCCCTTCCCCTTGTCTTCCCCCTCTCCCCCCCCCCCTCCTCCATCTCCTTCTTACTGGCTGCTGCCTGGGGGTTGCTCTCAGCTCCTAGGGGCCATTCTCAGATTCTTGCCACATGACCCTTCCGTTGACACTCTCACAGCATACACATATATATTTTAAACCTCACTTATTAACGCTATCTCCCCCCTCTAGAACATAAATTCTATGAGGGCATGGATTTGTGTGGGTTTTCCCTAGCATCTAAAGCAGTACCTGATACACAGTCGTAGCTTAATAAATGTTTATTGACCAAATGGCTATAGGGATTAAGAATGTACTCTAGAGACACAGGTGGGGTTGGAATTCTAGCCTTCGCATCCACTAGGTGTATGGCCTGGATCCAGGTGCCTGACCTCTTTGGGCTCAGATTTCTCATCTACAGAGGGGAGGTGGTTTTCCTAGGATTGTGGAAAGGCTTCAGTGAGATCGTACATGGAAATCACATTACAGGGACCTGGCCTTGAGTGAACGCTTAGTAAATGTGAACACTCTGGTTATTATTTCCTTCCATAGTGCCAGATAACTGGCCATTTTCTTATTGTAGCTCTCAGCCTAGTAATTTGCTCGAATTGGCACCACGAATGAGTGACCAGTAGGATTAGAACCCAGGACTGAGTTACTCAGGAACAGGCCCCACAAGGTAGGGATGATGGAGAGGGAGGGGAGGGAGGGGCAATGGGGCAGCTGTGAGGCTGTCACAACCGACTGGGAGAAGGCACTGTCCAGGGGACCTTGTGGGACATGAGAACGGAATATGGCGTTTCCCCTCACAGAGTCAAAGGGAAAAAAAACACCCCAGGACATTTTTGTACAATTGTCTATGAGCATAACTAACTGCACATTGATGCTGCTTCCATCTGTTGTGTGGGCGTCTGTCTTTGCCTGCCCAGTGTCTATCCCCCATCCATCCATCCAGTCCCAGTGCCCTGATGTTGTTTTGGGAACCAGTCCTTCCCCAACCTCAATCCATGTGGTTCTAGTGGGACTGACCACCATTCTCTGCTTCAAGAGTGGACCTTGACAGTGATTGGATCAGGATATGTGACCCAGCCTGTGCAACGAAATCAGTCCTGGAACTGTTGCTGGAACTTCTGAGAAACAGGCTCTCTTTTCTATTAAGGTTGCTAAGCTAGTAGGATGTGAGCGGGGGCCATATGGAATCCCCTTAATAGGAAAAGTCTAAATAGGAAACCAAAAAGCCAAAACAGAAGACAAGCAATGGAAAGAGATAAAGAGAAAGGAAAAGTAGGAGAAAGAAAACAACTTGGTGACATCATTTAATGCCCTGGATCCAGCCATGCCTGAAGCTACCCCTGGACTTCTCATTTGCATGAATCAATACATTTCTTTTCTGCTATAAGTCAGTTTGTGTTGGGTTGCTATCACTTACCGCCAAGAAATTTCTAATTAATTCACCTACTCCCCAACCTGACTAAGCTATTGAGAAGCTCGTAGTGGGTTCAGAAGTTTAAGAACACTAGGGAGAAGGAAACTACCATCTACAGAAGACCTATCATATCCTAAACCTTTACCAGAATCAACTTATCCTTCCCCAAACCCTAGGAGCTAGAAGTTATTATACCAACATCACCAATGGAAGAACAACTGCCCAGTAAAATGATTTCCAGAGCCAGGTTGCAAAGCTGAAGGTCAAATCCTACACCTTTACCCCTAACAGTGCAGCCTTCCACAGATAAGGGAGGAAGATCTTTTAAAAGAAAGGATTTTGAGACTCACCATGAAGAATGAAAGTGGTTCTGTTAGGCCAAGATGGGCTGGGAAAGGAGATCTAAGCAGAAGGGACAATGCAAAAGCCAAGTTCAGAAGCAGGACCATTCAGAACTAGTTTAGAAAACAGCACCAAGACCAAACTGGCTTGAGGCTAGAGCTCATGTAGGGATAAGGTGAGAGAGACTGGGAAGCAGGGAGCCACCAGATCACCAAGGCCTTGAATGTCACCCAAAAGCATTCGGCTGTAACCTCTGACTTCAGGGAGCTTTGAAAGGTTTTGTGATTTGGGATGATATGTGGGGTGGAGCATGGGCTGGGTGAGGTGAGGCCAGTTGCGGATGCTTGTAAATGGTCCCAGATGAGAGAAATCATGAGGCCCCAAGTAGGCAGGGCACAGAGGATGCAGGTGAGGAGGCAGATAGGAAGAAAATTGTAGAGGGAAACATGACCACGTAACCTGACAAGTGATGGATTGAAAAAGGAGTCAGGGAGACCTCCAAGTTTGGAATTATTTACAGGAAACAGTGAATTCAACTTTTCGACACCAGAAAGTGGAGGCACAAGCAGACAGCAAAGATGGTGACGTCCCCTGGCAGTGCTGTGAGCCTGGAGGGTAGACTATCCGGCTAGCCATGGATGGGCAGGTGCTGAGCAATTGATCTCAGGAAAGAAAGTCAGGGATGTGGAATGAATTCCGGGAGACTAACGGCATGAATGGGGTCTCATGACCCCTGCCCCATCTCCCATCACTGCCAGACTGAAGCACGGAAGAGGGAACCCGGGGGGACCCTGACCTTAGGGTCAGGTAGCAGGGCAAAGGCTCCCTCCCTCCCACTAACGAGTATGTTTCCATCCCTGTACTGCTACGTGGCCTCCCTGCTGTGTGACCTTGGGCAAGTACCTTCTCTCTCTGAGCCTCAGTTTCCTCACCTGCAAAATGGGGTTCAGGGCTCCTACCTCAAAGGGCTGTTGTAAGAAGAGATGAGCATACAGTACGTTCACAGCTCTTTGAAGCTGTGTAGTTTCCTTTTTTCTAACCATCGCGTCTGATGAAAGAAGGAATGTTTATTCAGGGACCAAAATTTACCTGCAGACCTGGTAAGAACAGCATTTTTATGGCCTCGTTCCTCTTGCCGCAGGGACAAAAAAGGCATTTTATGGTGCAAGAACATTTCCACTCAGTTCTTTTAAATCTTCCTTGCAAGGCTCTGCACAAAATCACTCAGACCGTAAACAGAATTGAAAAAATGACCGAGGTGATTTCCCCTGGCACCCCGAGCCTCCCACTTACCTTTGCACGGTGTTCACCTTTCTCTGACAGCTGTTCCTAGGAACCTAAAGTCAAGGATTTTCCAGCGCATGGGGTTTGATGCACAGCTGGTTGAAGAAAGTCACTGATATTTCCACTAGTGTTTGTTCCTGATCAAACGGTTATCAGTCGATGTGGCTTTGACCTCCCGAGATGCTGCTGTGTTTTTCCAGCTCTGCACATATAATATGCCAATTGCAAAATGCATTCATTATTGTTGCTGCAATTTCAGCCCTAGAGCAGGGGTCACAAATTCCTGTTCCCTCAGGGACCAAACTGAAAAGTGAAGAGTGAAGTTTGCTGGGTGTGAGGTAATAGGACTTGAAGGGACCTCTGGCTAAACTGCTGAGCCAGGCCTCCCCCAAGTAAGGCAGCTTCCCCTGGGCTCCACCCGATGGCTGCAATGTACAAAAGTGATTCTAGTGTTGCTGGAACTTTCCAGTTTTCTAAATAAACCGGTATTGTTATATGAAATTTTCTGTTTCAGGTAAGGCAGCAAAATCCTCAGGCCACCCATTTTCAAATTTACCCCAAACAACTGTATGGTTGTTTAAGTTAAAAAAATAACAGGTAGCACTTGTCTGGTACTCTTCAGGTTACAGACTACTCTCCCACACTGACAGTGTGATTTCTAATTTTTCTGAGCCTCTGCTCTGGGATAAGCCCCATTCTGGGGTCTAAGGGTGCAGAGACAGAGCAGACTCATTCTTATTCTTGGGGAGGTCGTGGTCCTGCCAAAACACTCCCTGTGATGGTATCATCAGGATCCTCATTCCTGCCAGCTGGGACCCCAGGCGTGAAAGGGAACCACCACCTTGGTTTCTAAGCCCCAGTTTCCTCATCTGTACCATGAGGCTAACACCATCTAATTGGCAGGAATGTGGCGAGGACTAGATGAGATGGCAGATGTAAAATACCAGCCCAGAGTAGCACATAAATATTAGCCTCTATTTCCTTTTTACCTAAAACAGCACAGGAAATTCAGAAGCCCTGCCTTTAGCTCTCAGGCTCTGAAACCTAAGGCTCGTGACCCAAGGAAGAAGGAAGCGTCCATGTAAAGAAGAGTCAGACAATCTTGGATCCAAATCCTGGCTCCACTACTCGCTGTGACCTTGGACAATTCCTATAACCTCTCTGACCCTCAGTTTCTTCTTCTATAAAAAGGGGAATAAAACCTACCTCATAGAACGAGCATGAAATGAAGTCACATATAGATAGCAGAGCCTCTGGCGCTTAGTAAACACACAGAAAACATTCCCCTCTTATTCCCTGTGTCCCAGGGGAGAGTACCTTAAGTCCCCAGGTTTCACTGACTGTACCACACCCGCCCCTTCTCCATTCTCAGTCCTGGCTCTTGGACCCTTGCTGGGGCTTAGCCTTCCCTACCAGCTCTTCAAGGAGGAGGGTCTATACCCTCCTCAGCCACAAAGACTCCGCATGTCAGGATCTAGAAGAGTACGAAGGAAACTTATGACCTCTAAGCCACCGGAGAGGCAGGAGGTTTGGGGGAAACCTTCGGATTCCGGCAGGAAGTCCAGAAATGGAAACCAGCCTCCTCCATGCCCTTGTGAATTTGATGTAAAACTCAAGTGAGGAACACTGACGGGGCTTGTGGGGGCAGGGTTTCATTTGTTTAGAAATCAGGAAACTTGCCTGCATCTCTGCATCCAGTGTGCGAGGGTAGACATTTGACTTAAAGCACTGGATCTCAGCCCTAGCTGCACAATGCAGTCATCCTGGGAGCTTTCAGCTCTGCTGATGCCTGGGTCCCAGCCCCAGAGATTCAGGTGAGATAGGCCTGGATGCCATCCTGACACCAGGTATTTAAATTCTAATGTCAGCCAGGTGAGTGTAATATGCAGTCAGGTCTTGGAACCACTGGAGAGGAGAGGTGAGGACGACACAGTTTCCCACCTTCTGATATTCCTAATGCTAAATTCCATTGATGCTGAGATGCAATTTTCTTTTCACATTTTAATATCTCTGAAATAATCATGTGTTACAATCACTGTGATAAGAAAAGGGCTGCGTTGTAATTTAGTTGACAATGTTCTTTCTGTCTCAGTGATATCTGGAGTAATGGTGTGTCTTATAATCAACAGTGAAATATGACCTTAAATCTTAATTCTTCTTCTCAGGGAGGCAGAGAGGAAGAGCAAGTTGCCACCCTTGAACCTGCGTCAGATTTGCCTGAAGGGCTGTTCACACAGTTGCTAGACCTCACCCTTCAGCAAGTTCAGGGTGGGGCCCAAGAATTTGCATTTCTAACAATTTCCTGGGTGGTGACACTGATGCTACTGCTTCTGGTCCTGACTTTGAGAATCGCTGGTTAAGTGAGCAGTCCTGGTGCTGAATATTTGTGTCCTCCCAAAATTCATGTTAAATCCTAAAGCCCAGTGTGATGGCATTAGGAGGTGGGGCCCTTGGGACGTACTTAGGTCATGAGGGTGGAGCCATCGTGAATACAATTAGTGCCCTTATAAAAGGGAACCCAGGGAGCTCCCTGGCCCCTTACGCCACATGAGGTTGGCCACCTATGAACAAGGAAGCAGGTTCTCATCAAACACCAAATCTACTAGCATCTTGGTCTTAGACTTACCAGCCTCCAACACAGTGAAAAATAAATGTTTGTTGTTTAAGCCACCCAGTCTATGGCCACTGGAGGACTATGATATCTGGGTAAAGAGATAATGATGGCGACTGACACAGCTTTTAATGCCTGGGGCTGGGCTAAGTCCTTTCCATGGCTGAATACACTTAGTCCTGACAGCAATCCCATAAAATTGGTGTTACAATTCCCTCATTTTACAGAGAAGAAAACTGAGTCCGTGAGCAGCTAGGACAGCCAGGAAACTTAGAGCCGGGATTTGAACCTAGGCAGTTAGATCCACTACACATTTCCACAGCGCTACCCCTTGTAAGTGGCATCAACTTGGAAAGTCGCCTCCTTTTCCTCATTTGTAAGATGTGGCTACTGGGCTTTCTTTCTCTCGAGGGGTTGTCATAAACAAGCTAATCTTTCAGCCTGGAGCATCCCGTAAGTGCTCACTGCGTGGTAGCTTCTATTTCTACCTATTTTTCTCCACTTCTGCTCAACCACAGGGAGGCAGTGCGGTGTGGTGGTCAGACCTGCCCTTGGGAGTCGAAGATTAGAGTTGACAATAATTTTTGCCACTGACATTGGCCAGTGGGAAGTCGCACTGGTTGAGCATGTGTTACACGTGGGGACCTACATGGCCCCCAGACAGGGGGTGGCTGAGATTCAAGGCCATCAGGCCTGGAAGGCATTTGCCTGAGTGATACCAACTCTTTGTTTTACAAGTGAGAAGACTCAGGTTGGGAGGAGAACAATGACATTACCAGGGCCACAGAGCTTAACAGTCATTCAATATTCAACACAAATTTATTGGGTACCTGCCATGTGTCAACCACTGTGCTGGGCGTGGGGAGAGAGTGTTGAAGCAGATGCACCCCAGGACCTTGCATCCTAGTGTGTGAGTGGAGGGATGGAAGAGGGAGAGGCATAAGAGAGATTAATAAACCACACACGAGTGAGATATGTGATAAGCGCTATCAGGACTATAGTCTGATTTGCCAGAAGGGCTGGCAAGGTCATCATAGATAAGGATGGTCAGGCTTCTCTGAGGAGGTGGCATTTAGGTTGGAAATTGGAAGACAGTGTGTGCATGAGCTAGCAATAATAACCAATTATTCCTTAGCACTGACTCTGTGCTGGATACTGTGCTAAGTTAAATGAATGCTTGTCACAGCCCTTTGAAATAATTACTATTATGATGCCCATTTGATAGAGGAAATTGTGGCTTAAAGGGGTGAAGTAGCTGGTCCACCAGAAGCAAAGGGACCAGGATTCAAACCCAGGAGATCTGATGAAACGGGGTGCCCCCAGCCACCGCATTTGACAGACTCCTGGGACCAAAGCCCAAGGCAGAGGGAACTGGGGTGATCACTTGACGCACTATAGTACAGAGGCAGCCAGAGCTGGATGTGAATCCCTGGTACGTGACCTTGAGCAAGTTACGGTAACTCTCTGATGTTCAGGTTCCTCCCCCGTGAAATGGAGAAGATAACAGCAATGCTTCCCTGGGTGGGAATTCAGCCCCAGGTCTTTCACTGACACCCATCCTGATCTTTCATTGTCTTGGAAGAGTATGAAACAAATCCATCCTCCACCAGTGGGTTCTTGTCCCCCATCCGTGAAAAATCTTTCTTTCCTCCTGACTTTGTGCTTGCAGGATCGGGCTGGTGAGAAGCCGGGTCTGTAAGATGTTGCAAATTGAAATGATCATCTGCCCTAATCCTAAATCCTCTTGTCCTCATCTGGGGATGCCTTAGCAAGGGAGATACCAAAAGTAAATTTGCAGAGCGAATTTTCTTTTCATCCTGTAGCTTTTTCCTTTTGGCTTCAGTCAGAGTTGGCAGAATTGGCTTCGGTTTCCAGCCAGAATCCTAAAGCAGTTATCACATATGAGCTTACACACATACGGCTTTAGTTTCTGAATCATTTTAACCACTCAGTTTATAAATCCCCAGCCTCTCACTTTGTACCACCTGCTCCCCCCCTACCCGTAAGTAAACTCTGAATCCAGTTCAGTTCAACACTCACCGAGCACCTATCTAAACCAGACAGCTAGATGGTGCAGGGAGATTCTGGGACAGTTCTGTACAAACTCCTGCCCTTGGGTACCTGCCATGTGCCAACCACTTGAGGAGTGCTTGGTATCCTGAAGGTCAGATCTGGTCACTCCTCTCCTTCAAACTTTCCATGGTGTCATGGAGACAGCCTTTTCTTCTTGGGTACACAGCTGAACCACATTTCCCAGCCTCCTTTGCAATTAGGTGTTACCATGCTTTCTGGGTTGAACTGTGTCCCATAAAAATGTATATATTGAAGTCTTAACCCCAGTACCTGAGAGTGTGACCTTCTTTGGAAATAGCGTCGTCACAGATGTAATTAGTTAAGATGAGGCTGAACTAGAGTAGGGTGGGCCCCAACCCATTGTAACTGGTGTCCTCGTTAGAAGGGGAAATTCGGACAGAGACACACACACAGGGAGATCGCCACGTGGAAGATGAAAGCAGAGACTGGGTGACTCTTCTACAAGACAAAGGCACACCAGAGATTGCCAGCAAATTACAAGAAGCTAGGAGATGGGAGCACGGAGCACAGAACGCGGGCAGGAGCATGGAACAGATTCTCCATCACAGCCCTGAGCTGGAACAAACCCTGCCAACACCTTGATCTTGGACTTCTAGGCTCCAGAACTGATAGATGGTAAATTTTTGTGTTTAAGCTGTCAAGCCCGTGGTACTCTGTTCTAGCCGCCCTAGCGGACTAACCATGTGACTGCATAGTAACAGACAAAATGCGACGGAAAGCTATGTGTGCCGTAGACAGCCCTTGTCCCTAGAAACCTCCCATGCGTCCCCTTCCTCCCTCCATCCTCCCTCCTGGATGTGGACACACGGACAACTTGGAAGCACCATCCTGAAGGTGCCATGGCTCCATCAGCCTGGGTCTCTGCATGACCGCGTGGAGCAGAGCCACCACCTCCAACAGTGACTGGATCTGATGTGGTAGAGAAATGGACTTCAATTTCTTAAGCCTCTGAAATTTGGGGGTTCATCTGACAACCCTGTTTAAGGTAGCCACCCCTCAAAAGAGGAACCCTCCTACACTGTTGGTGGGAATGTAAATTGGTGCAGCCACTATGGAGAACAGTATGGAGGTTCCTCAAAAACATTAAAAATAGAGTTATCATATGATCCAGCAATCCCATTCCTGGGCATATATCCAGAGAAAACACTGATTTGAAAAGATACATGCACCCCCAATGTTCATAGCAGCAACACTATTTACAGTGGCCGAGACATGGAAGCAACCTAAGTGTCCATCAACAGATGAATGGATAAAGTAGATGTGACATATATACAATGGAGTATTACTCAGCCATAAAGAGACTAAAATAATGCCACTTGCAGCAACATGGATGGACCTAGAGATTATCATACTAAGTGAAGTAAGGCAGACAGAGAAAGCAAATATTATATGATATCGCTTATATGCGGAATCTCAAAAAATAATACAAATGAACTTATTTACAAAACAGAAATAGACTCATAGACATAGAAAACAAACTTATGGTTACCAAAAGGGAAAGGGGGTAGGGATAAATTAGGAGTTTGGGATACTACTATATATATAAAATTGATAACCAACGAGGACCTAGTGTACAGCACAGGGAACTATATTCAATATCTTGTAATAACCTATAATGGAAAAGAACCTGAAAATGAATATATATATAAATATATATATATATGTATAACTGAATCACTTTGCTGTACACCTGAAACTAACACAACATTGTAAATCAACTATAGTTCAATAAAAAATAAAATCAAGTCGCCACCTCTCCTTTTCCTTCATAGCATTCAGCGAGACGTCTAGCCATAGTTTTGGTTTGCTTCCTTGCTTATTTTCTGCCTCAGCCACTTGATCCTAAGTTGCACAGAGGCAGAGGGTCTGTTCACAGGGCACTGTTAAACAATGCTCTTAGTTCAGTGCACTGCCAAGGGCCTGGTGCCTAGCAAGTTCTCCTTCCATGTCTCTGGATGGAATATTCTGTCTGGTGGGAGGAAAGCATGGGGAACAGACAACCTCTACTCACTGTGACATCAAATGACCAGGGTGTGAACAGGTCCAGGGGAATGATGCCTTTGGGGAAAAGAAGAGAAGGGCAGAACAACCTCAGAGAGGGGATGATCCCTGAGTGGGTGTGACGGGAGAAACAGGGGTCACTGTGGGAGCTGGAGAAGCCTTCCGGGCAGAGGTACAGCTCAGGTGGTGGTGAGAAGGACCAGAGGGCACGTATGTCCCGCAGCTGAAAACTGGAGTGCCGGCCACGCGTGGGCAGAGGAAATTCCAGGGGGTGCAGATGCACAGGGTTGCAGGAGCTGGACCATGAGAGCCTGGAAAGCTCAGATAAATTTTCACTTAACTCCACCCACTTTCAAACATCTCAGACCACACCCCATAGAAAGAAAACACATTCTACAACTCAATCCAGGACACATGCGTTCAAGTCTGAATGTAACAGAAAAAGTCTCAGTACATAGGACTGCCTTTTAGAACTGTAAAAACTCTTGTATTTTCTATTCTATTCCAAACTATTCTAAAATGCTGATCTCTTATGCCAAATGGATTTCACAGTACTACTGGGTTGTGACCCAGAATCTGTACCTCTCTGCTTCCGGCCACAGAACTCCTGTAGGTGGGTTCTGAGCCAGCGTGGGGAGGCGAGGAGAGGATGGTTGAGGGGAGAGCAGGGCAGCCAGCCCAGCAGGAGATGCAGGGCAGCCCAGGCCAGGGGCGTCTGCACAGGGCAGTGGCTATAGAGTTGGGTCGGTGGGTGAGATCCTGGGAGCGGTGGGTGCATGGGAGGTTGCGGGACCTCGAGTGTAGGACTTGGCCCCGGTTCTTTCTAAGGACCTGGCTGAGCGCTGTGGGGACAGTCCCAGGCCGTGTGCTCCCCTGGGGGGGCCTTGCTGACTGATGCTTGGACTGCTCCTTTGGAGGGGAGGGTTTGCTGAGGGGCTGAGAGTGCACATCAGCCTCGGGAGTGACTGGCATGGCTCAGTGCCCACCATCAGGGTGACTGGCAAACCCTTAACACAAAGCCAGGCTGGGCTGTGTGAGTGTGTACGTGTATCTGCGTGTGCGTGCTGTGTGAGAACATGTGTGAGAGAGTTGTGTGTGTGTAGAGTATGAGTGTGTGAGGGATTCTGAGTGTCTGTGTTCCCACCTCAGTGACTTGAGGGTAGCAGGCCCTTCCCTGCGGGTGGCTTTGTGAAGCTCTTCTAGGAAAAGTGTGGAGACTTCCCGGCACATGGCCGGTGGGCTAGAAGCAAATCATAGCTGCCCATTTCAGGAAGAGGAAAGCTCTGGGCTTTACTTCATTCCCACTGGCACCCCTTGGGCTGGTACCTGAAACGATTTACCTCCTTCTAAACCTCTCGCACTGTGGAGGCTGCGGCAGTAATCATTTATCACTCTGCACGCCTTTCCCCACTCTCCCCTGTAGGCCCTCTCTCCACCCTGGTGACTGATGGATCCTAGGTGACAAACCTCGAGACTAAGAGCTCCCCGCCGCTTTCCCAGGCATGGCCCCTCTGAGGCCCCCATGTCTGCATCTGTGCAATGGGCACATGACCCATGCCTCCCCCTGCAGGATGAATTTGTGAAGAGCTAGTGAATGACACACCTGGAAAGGCTTTGTCAGCTGTGAAGAGGCTCAGGTGGTGACAGGATAACTGGAGATGGCGGGGATGATGGCATCTCAGGCGAGCCCCTGACAAAGTCCTTGCAGAGAGCTGGGAACCCAGAACAGCCCAGCCTGCTCAGGACGCTGGGGGTGGGTGCAGGGGCCACAGGCTACAGACAGAATCCCTCCTTCCTTCACGCCTCCCTGCATCCCCCCCCCCCATCTCCTGCTTATATTTGGGTTTGGATGTGATCAGAGGAAAGGGGGCAGGTGTTGCTCCAGAGAGGGCCCTGGGTCCTGCCAGACAACAGCTCGGGCCCCCTATGTACCTCCTTTGGCTCCAACAGAGCCTGAGGCAGGACCTGAAGCAGCATCTTCACCGCCCCAGCCCCAGTCTCTGCAGCCAGCTCTGCTCCCTGAGCCACGGGGAATAACTCCGCAGCCTCCAAGAGCTAGAATTCTCCAATTCTTGCTGTCACCCGGTTCCCATGGCAACCCGAAGCTCTCCTTTGCCACCTTTGGGAATGTCATTAGGCTGTGAGGGGGAGAGAGCAAACAAAGGGAGAATGTCAGGCTGCAGCAGCATTTAGGAGGATGGCTCTGCGGGGCAGAAGCTCTTTTTGTAGCAGTTTTTTTTTTCTTTCTTCTTAAATAAAATATACAAACCATTTCATTATATCAAACCAACTAAGTCCTTTCTTTTCGAAGGGAAAAAGCAAAACTAATAAAATGTACTTGAGTGCCTCACCGAGGAACCGGAAGATAGATGCTTATGTCTTTAGAACAACAGTATAAGGACAACAGGGACTCCACATGCTCCGTCACCTTAAAGACTCCCAACCACCTCTTTTCCTGGTGAAGAAACTGAGTTTGAGAAAGATAAACAGCCCTCTCAGGTCACAGACCAATAAGGGGAGGGCAGGGATGTGAGCCCATCTCAGAGACCTGCTCGGCATGGGATGTGCCTGCCAACGTGCTGTCCTGGAAAACAGTGATCACGTCATCAGTACCGAATTTAAGAGTCAGGTGCCTGTGGGAGTAAGGAAGGGCTGCTGAAGGTTTTCTTTGCTCTCTACCCCCCAAGGTCTACTGAATCAAACCTGAAAGCAGCCAGAGCCCCAGGTGTCTCTGGAATTCACGCCCATGCCATCTTCCAGCTGGATGACTTGAGCCTCCTCTGTCTTTGTCTCCTTAACTTCCATCTCTCCACCCCAATGCCCACTTCACTGAGGCCACAGAGTCTATGCAAGCATGGTGTGGCCACGTCATCTCACATCTACTTAGACAGCACAGGACAAAGTCCAAGCTCCTCAGCATCAGCCTCAGGGTCCCCCGTGCCGGGTCTACCATCAACCCTCCAGCATCATCCCCCAGAAATGAGCCCTTCAGACTGAGCCCTGCGTTGTTAACCAAACACTCCCTGTTCCATCTTACCTCTTTTTCTTTACTTTAGTTGATTCCTCTGCCTGGAACCGTTCCTTTCCCCATGAGCCAAATGAAGTCTGATTGAACATCCAACTTCAGCCTGTGTCATCTCCCTGTGAGATTTTCCCTGATTTCTGCTCCCGTCCACCTCCATGCAGACTTAAATCCATCCCTCTTCTCAGTCCTTAAAATATTTAGACTTGTAGCACTTACTTCCTTGACTGAAATTACATACATATCTGCCTCTGCTGCTAGACTGTGAACGCTTTGAAGACAGACTGCATCTGGTTCATTACAGTAATCTGAGCACATAGTAGATACTCAGGAACTTTTAAATGATTGACTGATACATACACACACACAGAGATGGACAGTGGAAAGAAGAGAGCAGGCAAATGTGATTAGAAGTCGTTTTAAGCTCAGCCAACAAGAGGGGATGCCAGGATGAGCTACTTTTCAATTTGAAAATCTCTTCAGAGTTGTTGCAACATGATTTATGTGATATAAACGAGTCCAATCTGTTGTTGGACCAATGACCGGGCTCACAGCATGGTTATCCAGGCATGCTGGAGGGTTAGCAGCATCTTGTCTTATCTAGTATGGCATCATTAACATCTCCAGCTTGTCCACCCACTTAGAGAAAAATCTATGGCCTTAAATGCATTTATTAGAAAACCACCAAGATTGACAAGAAAAGGACTTAGCATGCATCTATAAAAAAGACAGAAAAGAACAAAATAACTCACTCTCTGAACTAAAAGAAGCAATTAAGAAAGATAACAGCAGAAATTAATAAAACAGAATACAAACAAAACAAAATCAGCCAAAGATTGTCCTTTGAAAAGACCAATATAATAGACAAATTTCTGGGAAACTTTATCAGGAGAATCAGAGAGAAGATATTAAAAAACAACTTTGGAAATGAGAGAAGACAGGAGCTATAGATAAGAGTGATATTAAAAATGCACTCAGGAATGCTAGGTACTACTTAATGTCAATGAATATAAGCTTCTAAAGGAAATGAATAACTTCTTAGGAAAATATAAATTATTAAAATTCATTTAAGAAGTAGAAAACATGACTAGATCAGTAAACATAGAAGAAATTGAAAAGGTAACCAAAGAACAATTTCTTAAAAAGGAAATAAAAACTCAAGTGATTTATGGTGAGTTCCACCAAATTTTCAAAAGTAGATGTTATCTATGATATATAAACTGTTCTAGAACATAGAATAATGTGGAAATCATTTTTCCTTAAGCTCTGAGCAAAATCCTGACATCAAAACTAAAAAAGGAAATAGTAGGCCATATTCACTCAGAAACATAAACATGCTAAAAAGTATATTAGCAAAGCAAATATACTACCATATTAAAATCACAATCCAAGGATATTTTACTATTGAATATCAGAAAAATCAATATATTCACCAACCTAACAGATAAGAGAATAAAATATGATTTTTTCAGTAGATGTTTCAAAAGCACATGGTAAAATTAAAAACCTGTTTCTGCTGAAATAAAGTCATAACCTACTAGGTGATGTTTAACAAACATCAGACAGGCTGGTGAAATGTAGAAGCATTCCCTCTTAGGACTTAAACAAAGGAAGGATACTATCTTTATCATCCAGCTACATAACATTTTACTCAATGTCCTGCCAAAGCAACAAGGCAAGAAAAAAATAAAGGAATAAAATTTCAAACAAAGACAATTGTCATTACTTGTAAGCAATATTATTATCTCCCTAGAAAATTAGCTAAGAAAATAACAGAGCTAATAAAAGACATCAGTAAAGGAGGAATAGGTAGATATCTACAAAACATTAAAAATTAATAATTTCCTTGACTACATAATAATCAATTATAGAATAGAATTAACATTTTCACTCATAAGGAAAAACAAACATACACACAAAAGCTAAGAATAAACCTAAGAAGAACTGTACAAGACTTAAATGAAGGAAATTATTAAACTTTATGAAATGAAGGTTAACAACAATAAAAAATCCTGAATAATGGAGATTCATGCCCTAATCCTGTATGGGAAGATAGATTATAAAGATGTCAATTCTCTCCACATAATCCTCATATTCACTGTAATCCCAATCATAATTTGAGCATGACTTTAATGAAATGTAATAAGTGGACTTGACATTAAAAATGCTTAAAATTGCTAGGAAAATTTCAAAATGAACAATAATACAAAACTTGCTATACCACATTAAAAAAAACACGATAAAGCTATAGTATATATAAAACAGTGTGTTTAGTGGCTTAGAAATAGACAATCAATTAATAGAACAAAATAGAAAATATGTAAATGAACCTATATACATTTAAGAACTTATTTTATAATAACGTGGCCAACTCATTAAACAATATTTTATTCTCAGTTGGAAAAAATGAGAATGAAAGTAAAAGATTTATGGAATATCATCATTAAAAAATAATGAAAAGATTACTTACTGACATAGAACGTTTTCCAATATATCAATATATTATAAAGTGAAAAATGGTAAGTCATGGAACAATATGTATACTATAATTCCATTCTGATGTAAGATGCAGGTATATTTGTACATGTTTGAATGTAAATTCATAGAAAAGAGTCTTTAAGACAGATGTGAAGCTATTTACAGTGGATACTTTTAGAGAGGAAACTGGAATGTGGAGGGGATATGGAGAAAGTTCTCATTTTGATCTGTTTTGTTCTAGAATATTTTAATCTTTCAAACTGAAAATGTATTCATGCATTTTTAAAAATTTTATGCATTCAATAATAATTGTCCAGCAGGAAAACCAACAAAAAACAAAGAGCAATTCCATAATACACCATGGGAAAGATCCTGGGTGCCTACAAAATAGACCTGGAGCTTTGGAAAGCTCAGGAAACTCTCTGGACTCATCCTCTGCATGCTTCAGGCCTGCCCACTGTCTTCAGACACAGTCCATTATATCTAGAACAAGTTCCACCTCTGTCTGGGTCAAGTTCAAGAGCTGTCCTCTTGAATTTGGCCCTCACTCAGATGAACATCTGGTTCCTGGGACTGCCTTCACCCATGGACTTCATTCTTCTGACATTCCCTAGCTTTAGCTCCTCACCCCCAGGCCAGTCCTGGCTCATCCAGCCCAATGGGGGAATCCAGACCTTCCTATCTGAAGTGTGCAGAAAGTGGATGCCAAAGTCACGGCTCCAAGGCACCTGAGCCACGTGCACCACCCCCCAAGGAGAAGCAAGAAACCACATGGCAACCTCTGAGCGTCCATCTCTTGTCATCACCCCCAGCCTTTTACATCATAATTATTTCCACACAGCAAACTATTTCCCACTAGAATGAGGGACAACAGAGACTTGATCTTGTCCACCGTTTATCCCATCCCCAGCACCTGGAAACATGGCTGGTAGGCACTCAAAGAACTCATTGGGTAAGCTCAGGAAGTCACATGTCCTGTCTTTAAATCCACCCAGTGTGGTCAGTTTCAAATTCTGGAGACATGTATGCTCAGCAAACAGAAAAGGAGTAGCTTCCTCTGCCTTGCCCAGCCCTGAGCAGCTGAGCACCCAGAAGGCCTGGACCTCTCCTGATAAGATCCTCCCTTCTGATTTCTGGCCTCTCAGGGTTGGGTGCAGGATGCCCTTCTCCTGCCTGGTGGGCAAGTCCCATTTCCTCTCCCCAGAATTTTTCAACAAATCGTGAACCACCTTAACTTGTAGGCCTCAGGCCATTTTCCTCCTCTAAGCCTGAGTTTTCATTTGCTGAATAATGTAATCCCCAAATCCCCATGTCAAGGACAAGTCAGGACTCTGCAGCCAGCACCATTCCTGGCTTCTGGGACAGCAGTCACGGAATTTGCATTTTTCTGCGAGCTTGGTCTCATAAATTCCCCCAACACACCCTGGCTGAGGATTTATCAGACTAAAGATTTTCTATATCTCCTTTCCACAACCAAACTCAAAGAGAATTTCTAATTTTCTGCCGAGCCCCAGTGCTTCTTTCCCAGGGTTTTGCTTCACCAAAAATATTGATTTCTTGAGGAAAAAGCCACAATCGATCAAGCTTTCCCAAAAGCCTTAATGATCAGAGCTTCTGCCAGGCTGAGCCATGATGGTTGATGTTCCAGCAGGAGTTGAGGAGGACTTTGTCACAGGACACAGCCGTACGCAGCCCCCCAGGAGGGAGACTAACAGGTACCTCGTTAACTGGTTCACTCTGCACGGAGGCGAGAGCTCTGGGTGAGGAGGCCTTGCAGCTGGAGAACAGAAAGGCCTAAGTAGGGGCAAGAGAAGCAGACCCTTTGTATCCTGTGAGACTGCGGGAATGAGGGCTAACTTCCCTGGGCCTCAGTCTCCTCATCTGCGAAATGGCTATAATCACGCTCCCCTCCTGCAGTTCCAGGACTGTTACCAGACAGAGTGATCAAATGTGCCCAGCACAGACCCAGGTGCCCAACAACTGCTTCCTTTCCTTTCCCTCCGGACGTTTATAAGCCTGGAACTAATTCCCCCACTAAGAAGATGAGCCTCTCGCACAGTTTTTTTGTTTTTGTTTTTGTTTTTCTTGTAATCATGTGAAAGTATCAAACCAAAGTTTCATTTGGAGCATGGACTTTGCACTTAGCACTGGGCCAAAGCAGCCCGGGAGATGGTAAAGAAACCTAAGTGGCGTCTGCTGCCCGGGGAGAATTTATAAGTTGCTTGAAAACTTAAAAGAGAATATTGGCCAGTAATGGATGCCTGATAGAGGCAGCTTTTACTCCAAAGCCCTGGGGACAGAGTCTGGTGCTGGCTTCCGCCAGCCGTGCCATGTGGACCATTACTTAGTGTCATGGAGCCCGCTTCTGTATCTGTGGAACTGACTTTTTAACATCCACCCTCTGGGGATGTGGTGGAGATTTTTAAAAACATAAATAAAATGGTGCAGGTGAAACATTCAGTATTGTGCCAGGAGTGTAGCAGACATGCCATCAATGCTTTTTGAATTTTATGACCCAACAGTCGGGGAATAATTAAGTGCAATGCATCCCATGTACGCTGGAGCCACACTAGATGGAAATGAACGGAAAATGCTGAGGAACCGCAGCCGTGGTCCTTGCATCTCGATTCACAGCGGCTTTCGCTGTTGCCCTGAGATTCCTTCCTAGCAGGAGGCAGCATGCACAGGTAAGCAGATAGACATGTACTGCCATGCAGGACATACTTGGGTTCCAAATCCAGTTTCACAGGTCACCTGCTGTGTGACCTTGGCTGGGTAGTGGACCTCCTAGACCTCCGTATCTTCTCGTGTCTATAGGATGGCCACCATGACAGTCGCCTTCGCACAGGCTGGGTGAGGATGAAATGGTGTAGGATGCGTGGGACTGGACCACGGTGAGGCTCAGATGTGAGTTAATATCAGGAGACTTTCTGTTCCTCTTTAGGAATGGGGCTTCCCAAGGCCTTGGTGAGAAGCAAGGAAGAGAGTTGAGGAGGGGAGGAAGTGAGAGGGATGGAGGCCCCTCACACATGCAGCGTGAAGGGGCGGGAAGGGAGTCAGCATCACACCAGGAAGAGGGAGAAGAGAAGTGGGGTCCCTCAAGCCCCGGAAACTCCTCAGTCCCAGGTAAGCCGGGACAGTTGGTCACCGTAAGGGTGTGAGTGAAGCAGCAGCAGTACAGGAAGGAGCTGGGCCCAGGCAAGAGGACAGTGCAGGAGATGCAAGGGGAACACTGGAGGGGTCCGGGCAAGGTGAGCTAAGCCCCAAGGAGAGTGTTTCCCAGCCCTGGGGCTATTGCTCAGAGCAGAAGCTCAACACAGGGCCTTTGCTTGTAAGGACATCTTATCAACCACCTCCCTTGCCCTACACACCCACTAGCACCCTGCCTGCGTTGCACCAATATTGTTTCCCAAGCTGGTGAGTTTCCTGCCATGGGACTGCCACCAAGAGAGGGGATGCTGGAAGAGCCACTGGCCCTTCCTTCCAACTAGTGAGAGCCCAGGAATAAATAGAGATGCTAGGAGGAAAATGAGGCATCAAGATTAGAGGACAGAACAAGGAAATGGGCGTGTGCCCAGCCCCCAAGCAAGGAAGCACTGACAGCTGAAATCCTCAAAGGGATTTGTAATCAATGTGCATGTGTTTAACTTTGCAGTTTAACGAATGTGACTATAACTGCATAAACCACGACAGGCAGTAATAATCACGAGGACAGCTAACATTTCTGAGCATTTACTGTGTGCCAGGCACTGACGGGTTATATCCTCTTTAAACCCTCAGAGCAATCCCATCACAAAGGTACAATCTCTGTGCCCATTGTAGAGATTAGGAACCTGAGACTTCCTAAGGGCCACTCACTTGCCAGGATCACCCGGAGCAACCGAAGAGCTCAAAGGGCTGATTGGCCAAGTCTGGGCTTTGACCATTTACACCTAAGAGCTGCAAGTGGGGGAAGCAGCTAGGGTAGGGGGTCCCTGGAGAAAGAGAACCAAGCATGGCTTTCTTGACATAAGAGAAGCCTTTTTTTATTTTTATTTTTTTTTGCAGTACGCAGGCCTCTCACTGTTGTGGCCTCTCCCGTTGCAGAGCACAGGCTCTGGACGCGCAGGCCCAGCAGCCATGGCTCACGGGCCCAGCCGCTCCGCGGCACGTGGGATCTTCCCGGACCGGGGCATGAACCCTCGTCCCCTGCATCGGCAGGTGGACTCTCAACCACTGCGCCACCAGGAAAGCCCGAGCAGCCATTTTTGACCTAAGCCATTTTGTGATCTAAGCCCGGCCACAATGCTTGCCTTTGAACAGGTCTCAGTAATTAATGATCTTAAGGGAACAAAGAATGCAGATCAGGTGGAACTTAAAAGATGATGATGTTGAGTTTTTCTGACCCTCATGACTTCAATCAACTAAAGCTTGGACTCTGTCAACCGCCCAAGCCCCTTCATAAATACGCATGTACCCTTAGCTTAAAATTTCGCCCAGTTTTGCAGTTTGCGAAGACACTGCTTTGAGAAAGATTCCCAGTGTTCTCCTTACTTGCTGCAAGTAATACGTCCTTCCTTCCCCTGAGCTTTGGTTTGGCTGTCTCTTTTGGCTAAACACCCAGCAAGAGGTGAACCCAGTTTCTTTGGTAACACCCCCAAAATCAAGATCTGTTACTCAAATAAGGAGGAGCACAGCTGAGCAGACAGCACCCAAGCCCACAGCCCACTGGACCTCAAGACACACTATCATCCAATGCTTGCCTTTAGCACCAGCTGTACGCAGTAAAATCTAATCTAAAATTAAAGGCTTGCCTCCGCCTTTTTATGTTTCAGTGGTAGAGTCATTAAAAGTAAAAAATCTTCTAGAAGCACAGTCATTGGCCATACGCTCCGCATCGTCCAGCCCCCAAGGGCATGCTTTCACATTTCAAATTTTCCGCAGTTCAGTTAAAATAGTTGTGTCTGACAATGAGTCAAGAACTCTCCCTCAACCTAAGAAACGTATTATTATTTCTTTTCTTTCTATCTCCAGGAGAACAGGGTGTGTAATTGTAAGAACCTAATGATGAACCCCTTCAAAAGAATCAGGCTGCTTGGGCTGCGTTTGTGGCGTTGGACTCAACAGCACTGAAAACCCTACTTGCACCGTATTATAATTATCGTCATCGATCATGCTCTCTTTGAAGCACTAAGCGGGGACATTTTCTCTGGAAGGGAAACAGAGCAAACCCTTTCTCAATGTCAAGTAAGTAGCAGCATGAGAGGCAGATGGCTTAGTGGTCTGAGTCATCCAGATGAGAGTTCTGATCCCAGTCCTGCCCTCAGCCTTGATCTGGGATGAGTCACTTAATATTTCAGCGTCTCGGTTTCCTCATCTGTAGAGTGGGGATGAAATGGTTTCCCTCACGTCATCGTGTGAGGTTAGCAAAACAATGCATGTCACAGCAAGTCCCAGAGTGCCTGACCCAAAAGAAACACTTGCTATGTGGTAGTGGCATTTCAGTTTGATATCTTTGTATCAATATTATTTCATCAAATGAAGATGATGGGCTGGCGTGCTCTCGGTAAACTGCCAAGTCCTCTTATAAGCTATTGTTCATTGTCCAGGTAAGAAGCTCACCTCTTAGACCTGAGGAAGTTACCCTCCCCCCAACCTCTTCCTTGGGAGAAGCCCAGATCATAAAGCTCCAAGAGACATGAAAAGACCAGCGGCTTAGGTTCCCTGGCCTCAGTTTCCCCATCTGTAAAGTTGGCTGGTCATCTTTACTCCCTGGTTCGTTGTGAATATTAATAAAACTATATGAAGTGTCCTCCTCAGCACCCAGTACCTAGTTGCTGCTCCGTCAGGGACTTTTCTCCCTTCTGGTGCCCGCTAAGCCATCTCGTGCTCCCTGCACTCCTACGAGGGAAGCAGCACAAAGATCTGTGCTCCCACTGGATCAGAGAGGTCAATGGACCTCTTTGATGACTCTCAGCTGGCTAAAGCTGGAATGCAAACTCGGTCTCTGGGTTCCTATGCTCTTTCAGTGCTCCAAAACCACTCATTCATTCATTCACTCAACAAAGATCTCCTGAGTGCTTCCCAGGGGTCGGGCTGTGGGCTGGGCTACTGCACCAGTCCAAGCTTGGTTTAACCAGGGTCTGAGCCCGGGTAGTGGCCACACAGAAGGGTAAGGGGGGCAGCTTCTGTGTCTCTCCTTTCCATGCCTCCTCCTCTCTCTTCCCTTCTTATTCTTCCTCTTATTTTCTTCTCTCTGGGGCTTCACTACCCACACAGCCACACTCTGATGAAGTTAATAATCAAGGTGTCAGCTTTAAATACCAGTTAGCTCAAGGAAGAGAACCTACTTGCCAAAAAAAAAACCTAACAAAAGGAAAATTCCAGTTGAGCTAACCCATTACCATGGTGCTCAGACTGTACGACATGGTTATATTTCGATTCATTCATTTTCATTCATTTATTCTTGAAACAAGTATTTACGCGCATCTCTCTATTAGGTGTTAGACATGGTTCTAGGCCAGAGGTCAGCAAACTTCTTCTGTAAATGGCAAGATCTGTGAATATTTAAATATAATGTGAATATTTAAGGCTTGTGGGCCGTGTGGTTTCTGTCACAACTACACATTCAGTGCTGTTATTGTAGCATAAACAGTACACAAGGAGACAGAGGTGGCTATGTTCCAGTAAAATTTTATTTACAGAGAGAGCGGGGTGGGCCGGAGTTTGCCCACCCCTGCTCTGGACACTGGGACCCAGAGGAGAAGGAGACCTAGGCGCCCCTTGTGGAGGTCAGAGTTTGAATGTGAACATATTTCCGGATGGAGCACTGTGATAAGAGCGAGGATAAAGGGGGCAATGATGATGATAGACAGCAGGTAATTATACGGAGCACCTACTACACGCTGGAAACTTCACCTGAGTTATTTCATTTATTTTTCCAACAACCCTGAGAAGGAGGTATTATGTATCATCATTTATAGATGAGAAAAATGAGGCTCAGATGGGGAAATGACTTGCCTGGACCACATGGCAGTGATGGGTGGAGACTTTGAAGGGGAGAGGGCTGGTGTGCAGACAGGGCCTCCAATGGTGACCCACTGCCGAGCTTGGTGGAAATACCAGTTGGGGGAGCCCCCCTCCTCCTGCCACAGAAGACAGCCCCTTCTCTCACTGGACAAAGCGAGCATGGATCCCAGGAGTGTCCACTGTCCTGGAAGCATCCCCAGGGCAGGAACTGAGTTTTGTCCACTCTATCTCCCCAGGGCCCTGAAGGAGGTCCTGGAAAGCTTGCTGAGTTGTTGGCTAGTTGCTTCCCCCAAGGAAACACAGTGTATGTGACTGGATCAAGCAGAACTCCCTCCAGTTTTTGACTCCACCCTCCTGAGAGCTCATCAGCTTGACCTAAGGGCAGGTGTGTGTGCGCCCCACTCTCAGGACTGAAGGCTGCATCCCACACTCTCACTGAAAGAGAGGGGATGGGGCTTCTAACCTGCTCAGGTCACTGCAGCCTTAGCAGCAGCTGTCACAGGAAGAGGTTAAAGAGGGAAAAGAACTTTCTTTAACACACACCCAGAGGAACATTCATTTCCTAGTAAATCCTAACTGGTAAAAGCAAAATCAGCCAACACTTCCATAAATGAAACATCACATTCATCTTTTGTGAATCCATTCTGATCTCTCACTTTCCCAGTACAGCAGGCAGATGTGTGTCGAGTAGAAACGACTGTCCAGGGTTACTTATTCCTTTATTTTAAAAAAATGAACAGAAAAGGTAACCAAATTTTTTTGCCCATTAAAAATTTCATTTTCCATACCTATTATAACTAAGGTCAGAAATGCAGGAGTTGGATGAAATTAATTGTTTTTTACTTCTGCTTTTCAGTCTGCAATGGCACATTTGTGAGCTTCCTAGGAATGAAATGTAGTAAGTAGCCTTTCATCACATCTCAAAGAGTTCCAGCCCACAGTATTGATTATTGTGACGATCGCTTTTCTGAAGCATGTGCCCTCTTGGGGTGGGTAAGAGTGGTCCAAAGAGGTCCAGAGAGGGACACATTTTAAATCATTGACATTGAGCTGACTGCCAGTCTGTTTCTGGGTAAATTCATGTCATAGAAATCTGCAAGGAATTTTTTTAAGAGATAGAAAACAATATATTCCTTTTGACACTATCTGGATGCCAGGAGTATGTTTCCAAACTTCATCTCAAGCCCTGGGCCCAAAATGTGTCATTACCCTGCAGGCTGCTAGGGGAAGGACCGTGTACAAGAGAATGTGTGTGGTAGGATTCGGTCTATATTCAGAAAAAAGAATTTAAAACACTCATTATCTCAATTCCTCTCTCTAGGGGAAAAAGCAGTTGTAGGGATGCCAAAAACTGTAGCTATATCTGTTTGCAAGCCTTTTCTCTTTTACATTCATTTAAAGGAAAGCTATCATAGGGAGACCTGAGCTTATCACATTGTTTTCCACCTTCATCTTTTGTACCCACTGATCTTCTTGCGTTAGATGCCCTTTCTCACTATTTCTGCATAAAGGACGTCTACTTTTCCTTTCAAAATGCAGCTCAGAATTCTGCTTTGAATGTGGTGAGTTAACTCCTAGCAGACACCAGTTCTCCCAGAAATTACCACTATAAACCATGCACAGTAAACAAAAAGCAACTACATTGAAGGCTCTGGAGACTGATCGAAAGCAGGCACATTTTGGAAGGGAGTCAAAACATAGAAAGGACTGGCACAGGGTGAGATCCCCATTCTTGAAGCTTTGGTCTGGGAGTGGGCTGTGATCTTGGAGTGGTGATAGAAAACCCACCGTCTTTCTGAGCTGAGGAACAAGCAGTTAGAGCCCATCAGAAAGTGAGGGGAGGAATCTAGGAGAGGAGAGAGCTAGAGAAGGGGATCCCCAGGTTCTGAGTATAAACTTCGTCCATGTGCCTGGTCAACCCCATGGACCATGCATGCCTGGGGAAGACTTGAAAAGCCCAATAAGGATCAAATACTGCCCTGAGAATTGGCTGACCACACCCACAGGCAAGCCAGAGATGACAGTCTGAATCTAACTGTCTGCTTAAAAAAAAAAAATCAGGGCTTCCCTGGTGGCGCAGTGGTTGAGAGCCCGCCTGCGGATGCAGGGGACACAGGTTCGTGCCCCGGTCCGGGAAGATCCCACATGCTGCGGAGCGGCTGGGCCCGTGAGCCGTGGCCACTGAGCCTGCGCGTCCGGAGCCTGTGCTCCGCAACGGGAGAGGCCGCAACAGTGAGAGGCCCGCGTACCGCAAAAAAAAAAAAAAAAAAAAAAAAAAAAAAAAAAATCAACATTCTTGGGGGGGATATACCAGCAATTAGGAGTTTCCACAGCATGAAAACCAAAGTGTTCAGGGTAAAATCCAAAATTACTCAATATATGAAGAACTAGGAAAATACAACCTGTTTGCAAGGGAAAAGAAAGCCGAAAGTGGTAAAACACATGATGATTCTGATGTTAGAATCATTAGAAGAAAACTATAATTGTGTTCAGTGAGGGAAGAGAAAATATGCTAAAGGTGAAAAGGAAATATTAACAGAGAAATAGAATGTGTGTGTGTGTGTTTATACCAAAAGGGAAATCCAGACCAGAAATACGTAATGTTTGAAATTTAAAATACACTAGGTGGGTAATATTGGACTTCCAGCTTTAGCTTAGGATATAGAAAGCTGGAAAGAACACTGTTCTCACCTTTAAAAAACCACAACAAAGTCCAGACAATCAGAAAAATTAAAAACACTTCTTGAATTCATTGCATACAGACACTGGGCCTATCATATTCAAAGTGTTGAAAACTTAAAACAGTACCTTGGAGGTAGCCAGAGGAGAGAAAGATACATTGCATTCAAAGGAACAAAGATAAGAAGTCCTACGGGTGTGATTAGAAACTATGCGATCCAGAAGGCAACAGAGTGACATCTTTAAAGTGATGAAAGAAAAATGCTGCCAACATGGCACTTTATACCCAGCAAAGACACCTGTTAAAAAGGAGAGAAATGGGCTTCCCTGGTGGCGCAGTGGTTGAGAGTCCGCCTGCCGATGCAGGGGACGCGGGTTCGTGCCCCGGTCCGGGAGGATCCCACGTGCCGCGGAGCGGCTGGGCCCGTGAGCCATGGCCGCTGAGCCTGCGCATCCGGAGCCTGTGCTCCACAACGGGAGAGGCCGCAACAGTGAGAGGCCCGCGTACCGCAAAAAAAAAAAAAAAAAAAAAACAGAGAATTCATTGCCAGCAGACCTACACTATAAGAAATGTTAGATGTTCATCAGACAGAAGGAATATAATCCCAGGAAGAAACTTGGAACTACAAAAAAAGAAAAAAAATAGGGGGTTGGGGAGAGGAAGCACTAAAAGTAGAAAAAAAGAAGTTAAATATCAAGATCATTTTTTCTTATTTTTAGCTGCATCAAATCATAACTATCTAGACCAATAAGAGTAGAAATGTGTTGTGTGTTTATAGCATATAAGAAAAGTAAAATGTATGTTAACAGTAGCACAAAATACTGGTGGGAAGAATTGGCTGTGTACTATTGTAAGGTCCTTACACTACAAGCAATATAATATGGAACAATATCATACTTGAAGATAGATACTTCTGCTCTTCAAGACACTGTTTAAAAAATGAAAAGAAAAAAAATAAATTAAAAGAACAAAAAAAAAAAAACAAAAAAGAGACAATCACAGACTGGGTGAAAACATTTACAGATCATATCTCTGAGAGAGGACTTGGATCCAGAATATATAAAGAACTCTCCAAACACAATAATAAGAAAACAAACAATGCAAGAAAACATGAGGGAAATATTTGAACAGACACTTTATCAAAGAATACGTACAACTGGCAAATAAGCACATGAGGATACGCTTAATGTTGTTAGTTATTAAGAAAATGCAAATTAAAGTCGCAGTGAGATACCGCTTTGCGTGTATTAGAATGGATACATAAAAAATTCTTTTGACTTTCAACATCAAATGTTGATGAGGATGAGGAGCACCTGGAACTTTCATACATTGCTGGTAGGAGTGTGAAATGATACTGTCACCGTAGAAAACAGTTTGGCAGACTCTTATAAGGTTAAATAGACACACATCACAGGACCCAACAAATCCATTCTTAGCTCTTCACCCAAATGAAATGAAATGTGTATGCAAATGTTTATAGTGGCTTTATTTTCAACCAACAAAATCCAAATACAAGCCTAAATATTCTTTAACTGGTAAATGTAAGAACAAATTGGTACATCCTTACAACAGAATACCACTCGGCTACAAAAAGAAACTAACCCTTGGTACATGATTGAGATTCAATGGCATGGAAAAATCTCAAATTCATCATGATAAGTGAACGGAACCAGCTGCCATATATACTGCATAATTCCACTTATATGATATCCTGGAAATATAAACTATAGGGACAGGAAACAGATCTGTAGCTGCCAGGGGCTGAGAGTGGGAGAAGAGTTGACTACAAGGGACCTGGGGCAATTTGAGGGATGATTAATGGAACTGTTCTATATCTTGATTGTGGTGATGGTTACACAACTCTATACATATGTCAAAACTTGCAGAGCCATATACTAAAAAGGGTAAATTTTACTGAAGGTAAATCATACCTTTTTTTTTTTTTTTTGGCTGTGTTGGGTCTTCGTTTCTGTGTGAGGGCTTTCTCTAGTTCCGGCGAGCAGGGGTCACTCTTCATCGCGGTGCGCGGGCCTCTCACTGTTGCGGCTTCTCTTGTTGCGGAGCGCAGGCTCGGTAGTTGTGGCTCACGGGCCCAGTTGCTCCGCGGCATGTGGGATCTTCCCAGACCAGGGCTCGAACCCGTGTCCCCTGCATTGGCAGGCAGATCCTCAACCACTGCGCCACCAGGGAAGCCCTATTTTCTTTAAAAGAAAAAAGTCACTATAATGATTGAAAGTAGCCATACACATTCTGCATGAGTCCATTTATATGGAATCCTAGGAATGGCAAATTAATGTATATTAATAAAATTTGGATCAACAGTTGCCTGAAACTGTTGGCTGGGTGAAGGAGGCATGGACTGGAAAGGAGTATGAGGCGTATTTTGGAGATGATAGAAATAATTCTGTATCTTGATTGTGACACTTTTTCATGGCTGCATACACATCTGTCAGAAGTCTCCGAACTTTATCTTTTAAATGGATGCAGTTTATTGTATATAAATCATACCTCAAGGAAGCTGATTTTTAAAAATCCAGCTCAAATTTTGTGTTGCCTGTGAAGCCCTCTAAGACCTCCCCAGGCATCACAGATTCTCCCTTCCTCTGGACTCCATGGATATATTCTATACATGGGTACCTTTCACAGAACTGGCTTTTCATGTCTCGTTCTTCTCCAACACCCAGCACAGAGCCTAGAATTCATTCTTTCAAAATAATTATTTCATTACAAATAGGTAATGCACACCTATTAAGAGCTAGGCAATGACTGTGCCTTCATGAAGATTACAGTACAGCTGGAGAGAAAGATAATAATCTCGTAGATAAGTAAACATAACTTCTCTGAGCCTCAGTTTCCTCATCTGTAAAACAGAGGTAATAATAACCATCGGGTCGTTGCGAAGATTATAACAACCTTATAACATTATATGATGTTATACTAATGTCAGTGCCTGACACATAGTGAGTACTCAGTAAGTGGTTGTCATTATTAAATTTAATTACTACTGTGACAACGGGTAGGAAGGAAATTAACTTCATTCAGTGATAGAAAAAATGAGAAAGTACCTACTTTAGAAAGGGTCATGGGGTACCTTTCTTCGAGGGGACATTTAAGCTGGAACTTGAAATCTGACAAGGCACCAGCCAGGCAAAGTCTGTTCCTGGCAGATGGGAGAGCCTATGTGATGCTCTTGAGACAGGGAGTTGGTGGGCCTCTTGGAGAAGCTGTAAAGGAATCAGGTGTCTTCAGCCCAAGCAGGGAAGGGGAGAGAGTAGAGGAGATGAGAGAGAGGCAGGGGCCCCCGCACCAGGGCCTCATAGGCGCTGACGTGGTTTGGGCAAATCTTGGTAAATGTTGGATGGATAGGTGCCTGTGTTGATGGATGGATGGATGATTGGGTAGTTGGGTGGATGGATGGCCACTCAACTCAGAAGTCACACAGATCTGAGTGAGCCATCTTTGCCTCTAAGCAGCTATGCAAACTCAGGCAAGTACCTTTCCCTATCCCAGCCCCTGCTTCCACATCTGCAAAAATACTGTTTATAAGAGTAGTGATGCCACAGGATTATTGAAAGAATCAAGTAAGATCATGCACAGAGGCTTCCATTTAGTAAATTTCTTCCATTTAGTAAATTTCTCTCACTGTCTCCCCTCCCCCCGCCGTGTGCGTGCGTGCATGTGTGCGTGCGTGCGTGCGTGCGTGCGTGTGTGTGTGTGTGTTTCATACACCCAGGTCAGGAGCCTTGCCTCAGCTTGGCAAAACCAGAAACAGGACTTGGTGAAGCAACTGGAGCCGACTGGGCTCGGAATCCATCAGACTCGCCAGGGTTGGATGCATAAACCGGAAGTCATGTTCTGTCATGCCCTGAGGAGGAGGGGCTGCGCCATTGAATGAGGACATTCTTGGAGGTCATCGGAAGCTGACTAAGGCAGGGCAGGGTCAGGGGATGGATGGATCTCAGCAGCAGAGCAAAGCGAGGGAAAGGACAAGGAAAATGGTGAACGTGTATGCAAGTCTTCTTAGGATGGGAAGCACTTACACAGATTTTCTCATTTGACCCTCACTACAAAGCTAGGAGGAGAGTACTATTTTTATCGACATCCCCATTTCACAGATGACGAGCCAGAGGCTCAGAGAGGTACGTCAGGCTTCCCACCAAGGCACCCGGTTCAGTTAAGGGTGTGCTGAGAAAGTATGGGTGGCCTTGGCATTGCATTTCTGACTGTGGGCAAACTCATCTGTCTTCTCCCTGGCAACAAACAAATGTGTACATTTTCTGTGTGTTCTTTGATATGGGAAATGATAGGGAGCACCAGGGCGATTAATTTACTCAAGGTCACCCACTGGTGAGTGGTGGAGGGGAGATTCAGACCCTGGCTCCCAAGCCCACCCTCCACGTCAGGGAAAGCCCTGCTATGCACACACCCGAGCCCCAAGGTCCCACTCCATGGCCACCCTGCTCTCCTCACCTCCGGCAGGATGCAGTCGGTCATGAGCCTCTTTAACCCTCCCACAGGCCTGGCGGGGCAAATACAACTCCATCCACTCTATAGATGAGGAAATGAGAGAGCCCTTCATGCCCGCTTCCCACTTGTAGAACTTTGTCCAGGCTGTGCCTTCTCTGCCTACCCAGAACTGGGGCAGTGGGGCCAGGATAGAAGATGCTTGGTTCTAGAACTTCCTGGGGCCCTCGGTCAGCAGCTCCTTTGCAAGCCTGGTGACCACTTCCTCACCCAGCCTTCCAGGCTCAGCTCAAATCCCACCCCTTTTGTCCCACCCCCAGAAAAACCTAGTGATTCCTCCTCACTCCAAGGCTTCCTTACAGCAGCTCCTCCTGGGATTATAACTGGCTCTGCATCAGCAGCATCCCATTCTGGAAAGAACTTTGGAGGGAAATATCTGCAGGGTGGAGGGCCATGCACAGGGCTGGGATTTATTGGGACACAGAATTAACAGAACTTGGAGATGAAGTGGATGTGGGAAGAATGCTAGAGGAAGGAGACATAAATACTCCCAGCTCTCTGGTATAAGCAAAGGTGGAAGACGATGCCATTTGCTGAGAGGGGATGGAGGAAGCCAGCTGGGGCATCCGTGGAGGGGCAATTGGAAGTCCCATGAAAGCTGGAGTCCCGGCACCAATGACAACAATCTCACAGCAAAGAAATCTTGACGAGGTGTTGAAACCTTTGGAGGCAGAGTCACCAAAAGGCACGCTTTCCCTCAAGTCCCAGCCATTACATTTCTAGACCTTTATTTGGATGATGGAAGCACCTAGAAAGAAATGAAACCAGGAATTTTCAGTGTGGATGAGCTCAGTCGAGCTCAGATGGCTAGGAAATCACCTACCTTTTTGATTCCAGCTGCTGTCTAATGAACTTCCTGTTTGTGGGGAGGAAGTAGAGAAGGGAAGGGGGAGGGGAGATGAATGTCAACAGCATCTGGGGTGCTGCGCTAAGCATAGGGTTGGCCTTGGAGTCAGCAGGTCTGCGTTCTCACCCCAGTGCCACCTGTAATGAAGGCTGTAAGTCTGGCGCTTTCTCTGGAAAGCCTGGAAACTTTCTCCGTGTTTCAAGGCCACTTTCTGTGACTCTCGTCTCACTCTCAGCAGAGTTAGACATTTTCCTCTTTGCTCCTCAGCACCTTGTTCATCCCTCAATTACAGCAGCTGCCCTATTTAATTATGATCATTCCTGGTCAGTGGCACCAGTAGAAAGAACCAGGAGATCAGACAGTCTGGGGTTCCTGTTCCAAGCTCTTTCTCTCACTACGTGTGACCCTGGGGAAGTCCCTTTTCCTCTTTGGGTCTCTAGCCCTCAATGTTGTAAGGTTTCAAACATAGGAAGAAAAATGCACATAAACTGCTTGTTATCATTATGGGCACGTGTTAACTGTGCAATAAAGATTAGGTCCTTGCCCCAAGAAGATGGGAAGCTCTATTAGGATTGGGACCCTCTATCTTCTGCATCTCCAAGGATCTGGACTTTGCCACCAGCTTGAAGTGTGTTCATGTCCTGGCTCTGCCCCTTACCAGGTAAGTGACCTTAAGGCAGGTCATTTTATTTCTCTGAGCCTCAATTTCCTAATCTGTAAAATTGTGGCTTTTATTAGGAAAAATCATAAATGTGAAGTGTCCGGTGATGTCTGGCACTCATTACTATAAAAACCTCAAATTGTTGAATTAAGCCTTTCAAACTGCAGAGTCTGAGATCAGGAACTGTTTCTATCTTCACTAGTGTAACCCCAGGGCTGCCATGTTCAGTTGCACAGATTGTGCACTGCACTATCCCAGAGCACCCTTCATACAGATTTGATGTGAATTGTGCCAACTAGAGTTGTGCAGTGCATCAGCCCGGCAAGTACCATGCCTGGCATTGTTCTAGGTGCTGTAAACAGGATCAATTCCTGCTCTCATAGAGCTTATACCATAGTAAGGAGGGGGGGGGGGAATAAACAAGACAATAAATTAAATGTTACCAATAAATACAAGAGGAAAGAGGGTGATGTGACAGACAGTGACTAGGCTAGGGAAGCCTTTAAGGTGACAGTGACATGAGCTGTGGCATGAATGTCAGCTGTGCAAATATAGAGTGAGGTGTTACAGGGAAATCACAAAGACAAAGCATGAGTGTGCAGAGAAGTGGGCAGAGGGCCAGCCATCGTGGGCACAGAGTCCCAGGTAAGGACGACATGCCCTTCTAAGGGCTCCAGGCAACCTCAGGAGATTTCCTTCAGGGGCAGGACATGATAGAGTTTGTGATCTACAAAAGGGAGGGGTGGAGGCAGGGACCAATCAGGAGGCTGATGCAGTCATCCTGGTGGGAGATAAGGGCCACTAGGACCAGAGGGTGAGTATTAGAATTAGAGAATCCAGTTAGTGCATATCAGAAGTAGAGAAGTAGTAGACACAAATGAATGGGCTATGGAAGAGAAGGACTGAGAATTGTTCTCATCTGGGGTGGATGGAGAGCTACTCATGGAGTTGGGAAGCCTGGGAGAGGGATGGGTTTGAGGAGAGTTTGCAGTGCTTTGAGGCAGCCTCATGAAGCTGATGAGTCTCAACTGACGCTCAATAAAACCCACTGGATGAATGAATGAATGAACAAACGAAGGAACGAGGTTCCATGTTCTCTCTAACCTGGGGATAATAATCCCTCCCCTGAAGAGGGATAAATGGTCCCAGTGGTCTGACCCTGAGCTGCCCTCTGTCCTCCCATCCACACCCTCCATGGTGGATGGGAGGTGGCATTCCTGGTGTCCCGTGGAGGGGCTGGGCCTCTGCAGGACAGAGCTGCCGCTCTTCCCCTGTGCTTTCCTGTAACTCCCTAACCCTGCTGTTCACCACACTTCTCTGCTCCCTCCCCCCCATTTGGTCTTTTCATTTTCTGGCAGGTGTCGTCTAACACCGTGGATTTGTGAAAATGTCAGTGCTCTTCTTTCTGCCCCATTTCACTTTAAATGCTCTTCAGAGAGACCTGCAACTTCACAGCAGAGCTATGGGACCAGAGAGAATTGGGCTTAGATCCTGTTAGTCACAAGCTGTGCTGCCTTGAGCAAGTCGCTTCCTGTCTCTGAGCCTCAGTTCCTCACCTGCACAATGGGCTACTGGTCCAGCCTGAGAGCTTACCCTCGGATGGACCCTAGACCTCAGCAGAAATTCTGGCCCAGAAGAGCAGCAGATTGAATGCTAATGCTCAGCTTTCTCCCAAATGAATGTAAGACCCCAGGAAGCTCACTTCCCGGATTCAAACATCTACCCTTCAGCTGTCAATTCGTTCAGAAAGTATTTCTTGGGCCTGTCCTGTGTGCCAGGGCCTGGACCAGATATTGGAGCAGATGAAGTGTTAAGTGAGATGTGGAATCCCGGTTCTTGGTAAAGGAGAGTCATGTGAATGGGCAGAGAGGGGGCTGCAGGATGACCTAGCAGTCAAAAGTCACCCCCAGTCAGCCTCCAGGAAGGCTGCTGAGAGGAGGGGTGTCTGAGCTGAAACCTGGAGGAGAAGAAGGAGCTTCCAAGGTGAAGGTGGGGGACGTCATGTGCTCTGAGGCAACCAAAAGCATGAAGCTTAGAGAAAAGGAAGCACAAACAAAAAAGAGGGAGGAGGAAGCATGAACTAGGGAAGCAACGCCATCCCATCAAAGAGCGCCTGGCTCCTTCGGTATACTATAAACCACTAACTGTTAAAAAGGGATGAACTTTAGGAAAAAAAATACAGTTTTTCTGCATTTATATTATGAAGCTGATGTAGAATATCAAAAATTCTTTATTTTGAAAAACAATGTAATCAATTTGACATAATTCATATATATTGAACCTGTGGTACACACACAGAATAAAACTTACATTCAAAAAAAAAAGAGTGCCTGGCAGCTTCAGGCCACAGGCAGCAGTGCTATTCAACTTAAGGAGTATCCTAAGGGCACTGGTAGTGTGCGTGGGCTGTGGCAGGAGCACACGATCTGATTTCTGGGTGCTTTGCAGAGAATGAATTGAGGATGGTAGACGAAGCAGGGAGTGCTGAAATCAGGCACGAAATCAAAGCAGAATTCCCCTTGCACTCATGAGCCCCAGAATCAGAAGGCCCTCGGTTTAAATCTCAGTTCCACCACTTAATATTTAGGTGGAATTGGATAAGCCACTTTTCCTCTCTAAATCATGGGTTTCTCGCCTATAAAATGGGAGTAGTTATAAGATGCATCTTGGAGATGCTATAAAAAATTAAATGAGTTGATCCACGGACAGTGGTTGGCACAGAACAAGTGCTCAGTAAACGGAAGCTATTACAATTGTTCCTGTTGTGCGTGTAATCCCCCACTGCCCTAACATACCTTTGGACTTCAGGGTATGTGAAGTCCAAAGTCCCTCCCCATTTTCACAGCCAATTCCAAGGCAACCGCTGTGAGCAGGTCTGGGTTGAAGGGTGAGTGGCAGAGAGGCCTCAAAGGATTTGTGCTGTAGCTCCGTTGCCTAGCAACAGCATCAGCTTCTGCATCGTTGCAGAGCCAGGCCGCATCAGGCACCCTCAAAACAAAGGCAGCAGCAGAGATGACTCACAGCCAGTCTTTGGGAACTGGTGGAAGCAGGGCCTTTTTGTGGTGGGGGGGGTGGTGAGGGGGATCATGTATACCCAAATTCTAGCTCTAGGGAGGGACCAGCCTCAATTCTAGCTCCTGCTTTCCCCCCAGGGGACCATCCTTCTCACCATCCCCTGGGCCTTCTGGTACAAGGTGGAGACAAAGAGTTGATTTTGTGCCCACTGTATGCCAAAGAACTCTGTGTGCACTATGTGTACCATCTTCAGAACGGTTCTTTTTCAATTTTCCATGGAGGACTCCGAGGCCCGGAGAGGAAAGCATTCACAGTCAGAGTCTAGCTAGCCTCAAGGCCCATGCTCTTGTCATTATGCTGCAGGGTGCCTCCCAGATCCTGTTCCCCGGCCGTCACCCATCTGCAGAACTCTAGACCCAAATAGCCAAGCACTCCTGGCACCCATGGAGGAACCAGAAGCACCACACTCAAGAGGATACAAACTGGGCTCGTCTCCCTCATCCAGCTCCCGCCCCTCCTGAGTCCTCTTCTCTGTGATGTGGCGCCTCTCTACCGGGCAGCCACCTCGAATAAAGTAGGTGTCATCGTGGGCCTTTCCCTTCCTCCTCGACCTCAGTGCCACTCACCAAATCAGCAGCTGTCCCTTTCTCCCCCCACCCTTTCTTCTCAGTTCATCTTTCCAACGCTCATCTAGCCATGGTCTCCTGGACGGTATGTGCTCGCCCCAGGCCAGCCTCGGCCTCCCGCCCCATGCCCCATCCCGCAGCTCCTTCCAAAGGCCAAATCTGACCATGGCACTTTTTGCTTCAACCCTATGTGGCTCCACCAACCACAATTCGAAGCCCAAACTTCTTACCAGGGCCCGCAAGATCCCTCACAATCCGGTCCCCATGCCGGCTGCCCACAGCACATGCACAGACATTCATGCACACACATGCTTACAGACATGAACTCACACACACACACACACACACACACAGCCAGCCTGGAAGCGGGTCCTGCTCTCCATCAAGCCTTCAGATGACTGCAGCACCGGCCAGCACCTGGACACACAGCCTCATGAGAGACCCCGACCCAGAACCACCCAGCTAATTCACTCCAGGATTCCTGACCCACCGAAACTGTGAGATAATAAACGTTGGTTGTAAGCTGCTAAACTGTGGGGTAATTTGCTCCACAGCCATCGATAACTAATACCGTTTCCTAGAGTAGATCACTTAACCTCGCTATGCCTCCATTTCCTCATCTGTAAAATGGGGTTAATAAGAACACGTGGACAGGACTTCCCTGGTGGTGCTGTGGTTAAGAATCCACCTGCCAATTCAGGGAACACGGGTTCGAGCCCTGGTCTGGGAAGATCCCACACGTCGCGGAGCAACTACGCCCGTGCACCACAACTACTGAGCCTACGTTCTAGAGCTCACAAGCCACAACTACTGAAGCCCGTGCGCCTAGAGCCCGTGCTCTGCAACAAGAAGAGCCACCGCAATGAGAAGCCCGCGCACCGCAATGAAGAGTAGCCCCCACTCGCCACAACTAGAGAAAGCCCATGCACAGCAACAAAGGCCCAACGCAGCCAAAAATTAATTAATTAATTAATTAAAAAATAAAGAGTTACTGACTAGGAACTGCTTATCACAGTGCCCAGCGTGTATGAAACATTCAATAATTATCAGGTATTAGCATGATTTCTATTATTATTTATTCTAAAAGGTTTCATTTTCGTTTCCAAAGACTCTTTCATTTCCAAAGTGTGACTTTCCTGAGTAACACTGAACAGCATCTTTAAAATTGGGGGTACTTTATTTTTAAATATAGCTTGTTATGTTTGATAGTTTGTGGAATAACATCTTCCAATATTCTCTATATTCAATGCTAAATATCAAAAAGAGAACAAAATTAAGGGCTTGCGCAATACCCGAACAGGTGTTCTCAGCTTATTATGTCTTCCATAAAAAGCCTATGTACCGTGAGCGCTGGAAGTCAATGCCATCACTCTGCTGAGAAAAAATTTCAGCCCGATGATTCACAGCCTTTTCCTGCAAAGTGACGCTTCCCCTAAAAAACAATAACAATAATAACAGGTAACCAATCTCTTGCGCCTAGTTCTCACTCTGCTAAGCGCCTTACGTGCATAAGCCCTCACGTTCAGGAGCATCCGGTCGGGGACGATGGGGAACTTGAAGCTCAGAGAGCGAAGCACCGGGGCTGAGGTCTCCCAGGGAACAAGCGGCAGATCCAGGACACAAGCCCGCTCCATCTGACATAAAAGCTGCGGCTCAGGGGCGTTTCGAGACCGGACCCCTCCTCTCACCTCCCCAGGCACTTCCAGAAAGGCTGCCATTGGCTGTGGCCAGAGCTGTCCGCCTGCTCTGAAGTCAGAGGCACTTTTTTTCTGAGGCTATGTCTTTAGAACACGCTCCCACCTGCCCTGCAGGGACACGGGGACGCAGGGGGCCCTCCAAAGCGGGGGGCCGCCTTTTGCTTCAGGGTGTGGCACATGTCCCTAACCCCCATGCCATCCATTCGCTGCCCCACAGCCCTCTGAGGCCTCCAGATCCGAGGAAGGCCAAAGGCCCGGAGCGAATGAAAGTGCCGGCCAGTCACAGCTGGGTGATTCCAGCACCCCCTTACTGAGACGTCACACAGGCCAAGGCACCAGAAAGCAGGAGGGGCCTGGCCCCTTGGCTCAGGACTTCCACTCAGAGCTCTGCCACCAGCACCCTCCTTGAACTTGTCTGTTTGGCAAGTCCTGTTCCAGCCACCCTCTCTTACCCAACAGACACCCCAGCGGGTGGCTGGCTGTGGCTGGAAGCCAAACAGTGACCTCGCCAATGGTCATCAAGAAAGCCGTCTCTTCTGGCCCTTTGTCCTGGGCTCAAGGACAGGAGAAGGTGCAGGACTGAGACTCTGGCGTCTATGTGAGGCCCATCAGACGTTAAAGTTCGAATGCTTTGGGTCCATCTGCCAAAATGTGGACTAGTTTTCAGACCTTCTTTCTCACCCAGCAGGAAGAAGCACACACCTCTCAATTAGAGCCTGAAAGAGGGCAGGCTCTGCTTCTTGTTATCTCCCAGAGGCAGGGGGACAGAGAGCCTTTATGCACCTGGAGATGTGCTGTTTGCACAATCTTACAGTGAGAAACCCAGACCCTGAGAGCAGGCAGAAGAGGCCACATAGCTTAACTCTCACCCCATTGCCTCCTCTGTCTCCTTGTTTAGGGGATACTCAGCTTCTCCTTGCATACCTCAACTGACGGGGAGCTTACCACCTCCCAAGATGGCCCAGATTTTGGAATCAGAGTCCTGGATTGGATATTCATTTCAGCACATGACCCTGGGGAAGCCACTTCGCTCCTGTGGGTTCCAGTGTCTCCCTTTCCATAAATAGGGCTTGTGGTCTCACAGGTCTGCAGGGAGATTCAAATACAATATTGGCTATGCATGTACTTTTGAAATGGAAAGCCACGTGCAGCAGTGAGGGTTATTTTTGTAGTAATTGCTGTCATTATGAGGCTGTCATACAGCACAAATTGTTCCGGAGCTTCTCTGATGTAGAGCCCACACTCGCTCCCCATCAGCTCCTACGCTCTGGATCTTCCCGCTGTGGGTTAATCACAGCGGTTGTGGTGAGAGAGAGAATATTGGTCAGCTTCGTGAAGACGCCAATCCAATCTGAGAATCGTCATTCTGGAAAAATATGGACCGAGGGTGCGCTCACTTAGACTCCTCACTAATGAGCTAGTCACAAGGCCACGTACACCCAAGAGAGGTACGTGCTCTCACCACCCCCCGCTCCTTCTTTCTGTCAGCAAGCATTCTAGTGCCTTCTACAGGAGAAACAGAGAGATCACCCAACATAGTCCCAACACACGGCACCCCTCTACTCTGTCTCCTGCTGATATATTTCCTTCTCTCCTGCTTATCGCTATCAGACGTTTTTTATTCATCCATTTGTTCCCCATCTGTACTCTCCTGCTACAACAGAGCCTTCTCTGTCATGTTCTCCACTAGGTTCCCAGTGCCAGCCCAGGACCTGGCATATGAGATATTGAATCCATGTTTGTTGGATGAATTTATAAATAAATGGTGAGCAAAGTGCAGCCTCTGAACCCAAAGAATTCTGTCTGCTTGGGAACAACAGACAAGCATTCAGGTGGTATCAATTCAATGTGATCATGATAACAGATGAACAAGGAATAGTAGGGACAAAACAAAAAGAGGCAGGAACTCTGCTTCCACGGAGTCCAGGAAGGCTTCCCTGGGCAGAGACTTGAGTTGGGCCTTGAGGGGTGAGTAGGAGTTAGCCAGGTGGATGAAGAAACTGTGGTGCAAAGAACCAGGGTGTTGAACAATGAGATGCATTGGTGGTAGGACACACTGTTCCTTATGGCTTCAGCATAGGAAGAGAGCTCTGGAGCACTGAAAGAAGTGAGGCTGGGGTTCTGTTCCTAAAATGCAAGGTCAGGACTTGTGTGCTTCATCAAAGAGCAATGTGGTGTTCTGAGAGCTCTGAGCAGGAGTGTGGTGGGATCAGAATCACAGTTGGGAAGATCACTTCGGTGCAGTGGGTTAGAGAGGGGGTGACTGGAGACAGGGAGACCAGGGAGGAGGTGGGTCCAGGAAAGGGGCAGGTCCAGAAGGGGGCAGGTCCAGGAGAGGGGCAGGGCCTCCTGAATGGGGCAAGGGCAGGGAGTTAAGGAGATGGGAATGAGAATGTCTAAAGTCAAGATGAGAACAAAATTAGGAACAAAGAAGAACTGAGAGATTTTTAAATGAAAAACTCATCTGCTTTATGATGTTAGCACTAGTCTAGATTCCCCAGGTAGAAAGGGAGGAGATGAGACCACATGTTGATATTTACTATGTGCCAGATACTTTTCGTTCATTGCTTCGCTCAGTCCACGAGGTGGGCATTATTCTCTCCATTTAACAGACAAAGAAACTGAGGCTCAGAGAGGTTGAAGAATCTGCCCAGGTTTTCACATGGAGGGCAGAGCCAGGAATCAAACACAGTTCCTTCTGACATTAAAATCCAAGTTCCTCACCTTATATCACCTGCCTCCCAGAAGACTCAGTGGGGGACAGGTTTTAGAAAGAGGGGAAGAAAAGAAAGTAGCAAGGGACAAAACTGTGCTGCCTGCTATGGTCTGAATGTGTCCCCCCAAAATTCATACGTTGAAATCCTAACCCCTAAAGATGGTATTAGGAGGTGGGGCCTTTGGAAGGTGCTTAAGTCATGAGGGTGGAGCCCTCATAAGTGGGATTAGTGCCTTTCTGAAAGAGGCTTCCGGGAGCTCCCTTGCCCCTTTCACCATGGGAGGACACAGAGAGAAGGTGCTGGCTTGAACAAGGAAGAGGACATTCCCTGGAAGGCAGCAACCATGGTGGCACCTTGATCTTGGGCTTCCAGCTTTTGGAATCATGAGCAACACATTTCTGTCATTTGTAAGGTAGCCAGTGGGTGGTATGGTGTTATAGCAGCCCAAACCTACCAAGACACTGCTCTTGGAGCTCACCTTCAAGGGGATCTTTCTTTCTCATTGCCAAATTGTCTTGTCTAAATGCCAGTAGTAAAGAGAACAAATTATCTTTTTTTCTTCTGTGCTAATTATGCTAACATCAAAGATTTTTAAAAATCCTTCCTCATTCCTGATTCAGGCACTAATTTCCTTTTCATACTTTAAACTGAGAGTGTGGAGACATAAACTGTGACCTGCTTTTCTCCCTCTCTTCTCGTGCCAATTGTTGGAAAAACCTTTGGCTTTAAAACGAGAATTTCAAAGCAGACAGTCCAAGTTCTTAAAGAGAAGGAAAATCCCAGTTATTGAATAGCCAGGAGAGTGCTATTACTGTAGGTGCCTTCTATGCAAGATTGTTGATTCGTGACGTGTTATCATCTTCATTTTACAGGTGAGAAAACTGTGAGTCAGAGGTGGACTTTTTCATGCAGGGTCACACTGGTAGGCGAAGACCGAGCATATCAGGTCCATCATGTGGGTCCACGCCGGCATGTGGCAGAGCCTATGGCCATTTCCTCATTGCTGGGCACAGCTTGGGCACTGAACAAATGTTTGCAAAATGCACGTGTGGGTAGACACATGAGTGTCATCTTGCTCACTGTGACGTCAACTTCTATACCTGCATTTTCATTTCCAAGTATAGGCCTGATACCTAGTGTTTACTCCATCCGGGTTTGTTGAGAAGACAGACGAATCATGTCCTCATCGGTGCAGAGTGGCAGAATGGTCTCCTGCTGGGGTTCTAACAATACACCCATAATACAGAGCTGTCCCTGCCCAGGTGACCACGACTGACAGAGGGCCGAGCCATGAAGGTGGGCTGGAGTAGAGCCACTGCAGAGAACACAGGCTTGGAACTCACCAAACCCATTTGTCTAGTTTCCGAGGCACAGAGCGACCTCCCATTTGTACGCAGGTGGAGCCACGTGACTGGAAGAGAAGGTATGACAAGAGCAAAGGTCTTGAGTCAGAAGCTAGCAGGATGCATGCTTGAGGTACAATAAGAAGGAAAGTGTAGCTGGAGTCCGCCATGGTCACTTTTACCTGACATGGCTTTTTTGAGGGTCATACAAAGTTAGATAAGGGAAAAACCTCAGGCAGCAGATTCCTCTTTTCCTCCTTCTTGGACCTGTGGCAGAGAGATGGACCAGCTGAAAAGATGGGCAAGAACTTGAGCTTAACGGGAAGTCGAAGATGATGCGATTGAAGTTGATGATGGTCCAGGAGTGTACCACTGGGTGGCTTTCAGTTGAAGTGGAAAAAAAAAATGCCCTGACTCTGGTTCCTGTACTAAGAACATTTATTTATCTCTCATAGAAAAAGTCAGAAAGCAAGTGGCCCAGGGTTGGTGTATCAGCTCAACAATGTTAGTGAGCTAGATCAATACCCCTTGAGTTCCCTTGTCCTTCTTCTCATGGTTACAAGATGGCTGTCATGGCACCAGGCATCACAGCCTCACTTGACCATCTTCAAAGACAGAAGGCAGAGAATAGTAGTGACATGGTGGAGCAGAGTTTATCCTCACATGCCTCCTTTTCATTATGGAAAATACATTTTCCGGAATCTTGTCAGCAAATTGACTGGATCACTGGTCATACACTGGGAAGGGACTAGTATTTTAGATTGCTGTGGTCACCATGCCCACAAAGTCACTGCTCAGTCTCTAAAGTAATTGGTCAGTTCAGGATAAGTAGACAAATAAACACATTGAACTAATCAATCAGGAGTAACAACTCATCTTTGAACAGTACTTTATCATTATAAAATGATTTCACATATATTGGCTCCTTACATCCTCATAGCCAACTTTTCAAGAAGGGGATATCATCCCCATTTTACAGATGAGAACACTGAGGCTCAGAGAGAGGCTGACCAGCATATGGCAGAGCTAGATTCGTCTGACTCAAAATTTCCCCCGCTGCATCTACGTCCTCTTCCTCCATCCAAACCATCTGCCTGGTTGGCTAAGGGGACTGCTTGGTTCCCATTGCCCAGAAGTCTCCTTCAGAAGGAAAGGGAGGGGAATCCTGGGCTGTTGATCCCCTACTGTGTGCAGAGAACAGATACACAAAGAACAGAATGATGTCTCTAGATGGTCATTTGGGGTTGGTTCACATTCTGGGTTCTACTGACCTTTCTTTAAACAGTTGGAGCCCTTGGCCTGGCCTTGAGGGGAATCTGGGTTGTTTAAGCAGGAAGACCAAGAGACAGACATGGTGGATGTGTACTGACTCCCAAAATCAGCTCTGGAGAATCAACAGGGGAGGTTGTGCAAGAAGCTTGGTGCAGGGCTTCCCTGGTGGCGCAGTGGTTGAGAGTCCGCCTGCCGATGCAGGGGACACGGGTTCGTGCCCCGGTCCGGGAAGATCCCACATGCCATGGCTGCTGAGCCTGCGCGTCCGGAGCCTGTGCTCCACAACAGGAGAGGCCACAACAGTGAGAGGACTGCGTACCGCAAAAGAAGCTTGGTGCAGAGTTTATGGACCTAGATTTGGAAAAGAGAAGAGGGGGACAGTTAAGCCTCTCCTGCCCCTTCTTGTGCCCCAGGCATGGAAGGAGGGAAGCCAGGGTGTGGAGGATAAGGTGGAATGTGACAGCACACTGAGAAGCACAGACCAGCATCAGGAAAACAGGAGGGTACCTGCCGTTCTCAAGCCAGGGACTCCCAGAGGCAGCGACACCCACCCCACCTGTGGATGGTCCAGCGGAGACTTAGAGAAGCTGAGCCACATCCAGAACACCGCAGGAGGACACCTCCTTCCAGCAGCCAAGGTCACATATAAGCTCTCCCACCATATTCCTAGACTGGAAGCTAGGGCCTGTGACACCCACAGGGGATGCTTTGGTGCTGAAGGGTGGCCCCAGCATCTAGGACTCAGGTGGACAGATCAGAGTCAAAGGTCCCACCCCTGATGACATAGGCACAGTCTCTTTGAATCTCAACAATGAGTCTAGAAAAACATATATTGGCATTTTACCATGATACAGAGCAGGAAACAGACTCAATGAAGTTCCATATCAATTACCAAAAGAAAGAAGAGGTAGGATTTGAACCCAGGACTGTCTGTTCTTTTTCTGCCCTTGAAAAGATTGTTCCGAAATCACAACGTGTCTTCTTCATACCATGCATGTTGCTTATGCATCATTATTTTCATCTATTATATATTATCACTACTATATCTTTTTCATTGTAGAGTATCGTTCTGTCTTCAAGGATTAGGAGTCTCCTGAAAGCAAAGATGCAAACATCTGGAGGAGAAATAAACTAGCCTCACCTGTATTTTAATAGGCTCTCAATCCTCAAACTTGTCCAGAAAGACCTAGAGGCCTAAGGACAGTGATTTCCTCCATCTGCAGATGCCTCCTCACTTGCTTCCTGGCCCTCGCAGTTTCTGTCTACTTTCTTTCAAAAAAGAAAGACACAACAGTCTCGTGGCAAAACTTTAAAGTATATCTGATCTGATAACCAAGTAGACAAGCACAGTCGCTTTAGAAGGCATGTTCAGATCCCAGGTAAACTTCTCTTGCTCTTGGGAGGGGGATAATCTTTGAACCTGGTGACTAGTATCCTCTCTCCTCCCTCCCCATCTTCACATTACTTTCTCTGCTCCTTGCCGTCCCCTCCCCTGCCCTTGGGCCCATCCTGCTGGCAGCCTCAGGGATTAACGTGGGCAACTAAAGCAGGAAAAGGGGGACTTCCTCCTGGCTTTTAAAAACCTAAACCCTCAGGACAAGGAAATCTCCTTACAGAGCAGGCAAAATATTTAGGAGAAAACACGAGGCTGTACGAACAAGGTCTCCCCTTCCTTTGTAGCTCACCACCCTGCAGATCAGAACCAATTTTTTCCAGACTGGGGATAGCTCTCCTCTGAAGAGAGGGTCTTAGAGGAGAATCAAGATACTCTGGGTGGGTCCTAAAGAAAGAGCCCCGATCTCTCTCCAGGCTAAGCCCCAAGAAGGGAGCCAAATCCCCAAGATGTCTGTGCGATTCCAGAGGAGAGAGGACCTGCCCCCTTGCAGCCCACAGGAGCCCAAGAGAGGGGAAAGAGACCACAGAAAGTGATACATGGTGTATCTTGGAAACAAGTCTATGAACAGCCTCACACAGATGTGTCAGGTACCGGGAGCTGCGGAAACAATGAAATAACCTCTGAACATCCAAAGAGCCAGGGACTCAGTCAGGGGTCAGCAGAGTCAGCACTGCTGAAGGAAAGCAGCCCTCATTCTCTCTCTCTTCTGTCTCTGTCTCTGTCTCTCTTTCCCTTCCTCTGTCTCTCACTCCCTCTGTTTCTCTGTCTCCCTCCCTCCAATGTCTCTCTCTGTCTCTTTACGTGTGCACACACGCACACACACACACACACACACACACACACACACACCATTAGAAAATCTCAGACTGATCCTTCAACACATATCTACATAAGAGATTGTCCCACTAGTATTATTATTTTCACTTTGACTTTCTCACCATCCTCACACCCTGGACCCAGCCATCACCGTCTCACCTGAATTACTGCATGAGCCTCCCACCTTATTTCCACACTTATTCCACTACAGTTTTTCTGGCCACAGCAGTCAGCGTGATCCTTTAAAAACAGGTTAGATCATGACATTCTCCCTCTGCTCGGAATCCTACAGCAGCTTCTCATCTCACGCAGCACAAAATGCAAATTCTCTCTGTGACCTACAAGATCGTACCTGCCTGCCCCTCAGAACTCATCTCCCAGTTACATCCTCCGTGCTCACTCAGCGCCCGCCACTCTAGTTCTCCACAGACACACTGAGCTCACACCCCACCTCAGGGCCTTTGCACAGGATCTGGAATTCTCCCGGGCTGGCATGGACCTTACTCCTTTAATTCATTCGGGTGTCGGCTCAAACACTACCTGAGAACCCAATCTCTTTAAGCTCTGAAAGCATGGTTTTGTCTAGTTCTTTCAAGTCTCTATCCCCAGCACTTAGGAGAATGCCTGACATTTCCTTTGTGATCAATGACTATTTATTGGATAAACAAATGTCCCATGTTGACAACTAACCAAGGGCCTGTCGAGTAAAATGCTGAGGTTTTTTTTTTAATTAATTAATTTATTTATTTATTTTTGGCTGTGTAGGGTCTTCGTCGCTGCGCCTGGGCTTTCTGTAGTTGCGGCGAGCAGGGGCTGCTCTTCGTTGTGGTGCACGGGCTTAGCTGCTCCACAGCATGTGGAGTCTTCCCGGACCAGGGCTTGAACCCGTGTCCCCTGCGTTGGCAGGCGGATTCTTAACCACTGCACCACAAGGGCAGCCCCCTGAGTTTGAAAGGATGTAGTCAAAGACCAGAGTAGCCAGGCCCTTCTCCAGATCTTAGGCTCCACCCTAGGAAGAAGCGGGGGAATATTTGATGGTGTCCACCACCCTAGAATGGGGACTAAAAATAGAACTAATGTAAATGATAGAAAATGAAGTTATGTTTCTTGCCCTAAGCTTGTGGTCTGAGATTCTCAGTAGGCACACTTTCCTCGAAGCAGAAATCCTCAGCCAGTTGGTAGCAACCTCTCAACAGCCTCAATGATTTTCTGTTGGACCCGCTCACCTGCTTCCTTCATTTCCAGGCATCCTTAAACAGCACTGAATCCCTTCAATAGGCCATACCTGAGCTGGTGTCAATACTAGGCTACTATCAATAATAACGATGAACATTTATTGGACTTCTACAGTTCCAGAAACCGTGCTAAAGGCTTCCTACGGGTGATGTCCTTTAATCTTCCCAACGGCCCTGTGAGGTTTGTAAGGCTTGCACTACTATTAATCACCTGTTACAGATGGTCCCTGACCTAGACGCACTCCGAGTTCCAGCAGGAAGACAAAGACATGAATCAATTACCATACGGCATGAGCTTGAACGGAAGGAAGCACAATGCTGCAGGGATGCAGACGGAAAGCTGATTAATTCTCTTTAGGATGGTGGTGGGGGGGGCGGTCAGCGAATTCTGCCTTTTGCAGCTACCAGGACCCTGCCAGCCTCTTCCTTTCTAAGGCTTTCAAATCTATTGTGCCCTCTCAGACACCCCATCCTTAGCTCTTCCCGTGGCTCCTCCTTTTTCAGCTCCAGTCTCCTTCCAAATGTCCCTCCGAAGTAGAGTCCCATCTCCCCCGCTGGAATGTAAGCTCCCTGAGGGCAGGGCTCCTTCCTGTCTGGTTCATTACTGTATTCCCCAAACCTGGGTAAGTGATTGACACAGCAGAGGTGCCCAGTAAGTATTGACTGAACAAATGTCTGTATGAGTGTGTGAGTGAGTTAACTAATTGAAATTACAACAGGCTCAGTAGGCGGGGAGGAGGGAAGAGAGGAACAGAGAATTCTCCTTTTTGAATGGGTAAAGCTGGAGGGAGGTTGCCAGAACATATGGCAGGGAGGAGTAAAAACCCATCAGAGATGTCCCCTGCCTCGCTCTGCTTAGGGAGCCTCATGGTCAGTTCTCCTAGGCCCTCGCCCCCAAGCAGAGTTCTTAGAACATACTAGTCTCCTGATATTTGATGAATGAGGGAATGACTAGGAATCACCCCAGCTGAGCAAATGCATAGCCAGATGGTGCTGCCTCTCCCTAGCATTCCTTCCTCAACGAGTAAATGGTCAGTTCACTGTTTTTCTCACTAGCCCATTCATTGGAAGTTTTGATGTAGGGCAGATCTGAGTTGGTACCCCAACTCAACCACCTTGGACAAGCTGCTAAGCCCCTGAGCCCCAATTTCTGCACCTGCAAATAGAGGTAACAGTACCTGCATGAGAGCTGTGAAGATTGAAAGAGATGAGGCCTGCAAAGCCCTCTGCATGATGACCGGTACATAGTAAGTGCTCAATAAAGCACTGGATCAATGAAGGAATGGATGAATGAATGAATGAAAAAGGGAATATATATTTTTGGCTAGACCTTAGATTTAGTAAATTTGAGACAACTTGATGCAAGAGAGCCTGCAAATCCTCCTTTCCAAACATCTTGAGAGGTAGTGCTTATTGAAAAGCATACTGAAGACTCTTGACAGACTAGAGTGGTGGCTTTAAGGGCACGGGCCAGGGATGCTGATGTGATGATTGGCATCATCCTGTCCCGTGTCCTGGCCAACACAGGCAGAGGGCTGCCCCAGCACACGGAAAAGGGACCCCACAGAGGGGCCTGGGGGCTTGAGGCAGCGCCCCCAGCGAGCTTGTTGGCCCTTTGCAGACTTAGTTTAGTTAAGTCTGAGAGTGTGGACTCTGGAACTGTCTGGGTTCGAAAGTCAACCCTGCTTCATATTAATTGAGCAGGTTTGTGCAAGTCACATGACCTCTCTAGGCCTTGGTTTCCAAATCTGTAAACTGAGAATAAAACAACATCTGCCTCATTGGGTGGTGGTGGGGACAAGTGAGCTCCCACAGGGACAGCATGAGAACAATGTCTGGCACACTGTAAACGCCCAAGAGACAGATATTGGCTGAAAGTATAAATAAAAAGCTTCTGGCCTTATGTAACTACCCTCCACTCAGTGTCTCCTGTGTTCTGGATTCTGGACATGGAAGACGCAGAGATAAATAAGCTATGACCTCATTGCTCCCAGGCTGGTAAGGAAGGCAGCTGTGTAAACAGACAGTGGCCCCCGATGACACTGGGGCTGTGGTGGAAGAATAATTAACAGACCGGGAGACCCTCAGCAAGGGCACCCAAGCCAAGCCTGGGAAACCAGAGAGTCCTTCCTGGAGGAGGTGATGAACTTCAAGTGGGAAAGGGCACTGAGCCGGGAAGAGGGGAGGGAAAAGGCATTCTAGGCCAAAGACTGTGAGAGCCGTGGCCCAGAGGCGAGCATGGTTGGCACGGCCAGGGGATAGGAGGATGAGACCATGAGGGCAAGGTGGGAGATGATAGCTGTAGGAATCTGCAGAGCACACTCTGTGCGCCAGACCCTGTGCTCAGCATGGGGTACGGGGAGAGCGAACAGTAGCAGCTCTCAAGGGGCACACAGTCTGGTTAGAGAGATGGAGACCTAGATTATGATATTATAGTCATAATAACAATGCAGTACGGCAGGTGCTACGGCTGGGCTTTGCCCAGCGGCTGTGGGGATCCCTAGGTAAGCACAGGAGAAGAGTTTTGAAAGACTTCTCAGAGGACAAAATAGCTGCAACAATCTTTCTTCTTTCCTTCCTTCTCCCAAGAGGTAGCATAGGATGTGGCTGGGAGTGCCAACTCTCTGTTCATATCTCCGTTCTGCCCACTTAGCAGCTGTGTGACCTTGGCCAAGTCTCTTAAGCTCTGTTTCCTCATGGGATTGTTATAGAATTAAACAAGTTAATATATTTAAAGTATTTAAAACCATACCTACCACAAAAGTAAGTGCTCTCTGTGTTGGATGTGGTAGATTCACTTATTCAGTATCTGTGTATTAAGGTTCACTGCATGTCAGACATTGTTCTAATCACGGGAGACATGATAGGGGACCAAATAAACAAGGTCCTTGCCTTCATGCAGTTAAGATTCTAGGGAGGGAAGATAAGTAATAAGGATGGAAACAATAGATGAACAAGATAACGTGTGCAAGTGGTGATGACACTACATCAGAGGAGCGGGTGACTTAGATAGTCTGCTCCGGAAAGGCCTTTTAGATGAGCTCATTCTCTGAGCATAAGGAGAAGCCAGCCGGGGAAGAGCTGGAGACAGAGAGAGCCAGACATTGGCCACGGCAGGCCCGATGACCCTGGATGACCGCATGAAAAATCAGCTCAAGACTTCCCACTAGGATGTCTCCCAAGATGTCAGGAGCCAGCGTGGCATGTTCAAAGAGGGGAAGGAAGATCAGTGTGGCCAGGGCAAAGTTCAGAAGAGGAAACATGGGAGGAGATGAGATGAATAAAATATGGCCCAGAAAGATGGTATTTGATGGAGTTGGGGCAAGAAGACCCTTTACATGGGAGACTCCTTATGGGCAAAGGTTCAAATGTGTGGGTCTGGCTTGCTCACGGCTGCGGCTGGAATTTAGGGTGGATGGTGAGGGTAATGGTTGGAGAGGACGTTGCGCAGATAAGAGGGTTGAGCTCTAGCTTCTATGCGACGAGAGCCACCACAGACCAAACTCGGTGTTTTAGAAAGATCGCTGTACCATGTTCGTTTCCTCGGGTTGCTGTAACGAAATGCCACAAACTGGGTGGCTTAAAACAGAAATTGATGGTCTCACAGTGCCAGAGGCTAAAAGTCTGAAGTCAAGGTGTCAGCAGGGCTGTGCTCTCTCCGAAAGCTGGAGTGGAGAACCTGCCTTTCCTCTTCCGGGCTTCTGGTTATTTGACGGCAATCTTCGGCATTCCTTGGTTTGTCCAAGCTTCCTACAGACCTTCAATCTTTACCTCTATCGTCACATGGCTTTCTCCCTCATATGTTTGTGTCTTCGGTCTTTTTTTTCCTCTTCTAATGAGGATACCAGTCAAATTGGATTAGGACCCACCCTAATGACCTCCACTTGATTACTTATTTCCTAGTAAAGTCATATTCACAAGTACCAGGAATTAGGATTTCAACATATCTTTAGAGGATGCAATTAAACCTATAATAAGTATGGATAATATCAGAGTTGTCTCTGACCCAAATTAGCAGGTATCTGTATGCTGGAAAACACAAGAGGCTGGCCTTGGAGAAAAGGTGAAGACCCATGGGAGCTGTTTTTTGCAGATTCCAACCATAAGCATTTGCCTTTAAGACCTTTTCGGACTTCCCCAGTGGCACAGTGGTTAAGAATCTGCCTGCCAATGCAGGAGACACGGGTTCAAGCCCTGGTCTGGGAAGATCCCACATGCCACGGAGAAACTAAGCCCATGCCCCACAACTACTGAGGCCGTGTGCCACAACTACTGAGCCCTTGTGCCACAACTACTGAGCCCGTGGGCCTAGAACCCGTGCTCTGCAACAAGAAAAGCCACCGCAATGAGAAGCCCATGCACTGCAACGAAGAGTAGCCCCCGCTCACCGCAACTAGAGAAAGCCCTCGCACAGCAATGAAGACCCAACGCAGCAAAAAATAAAATTCATTCGTTAATTAAAAAAATAAAATAGAGTCCATAAAAACAAAAAAGACCTTCTCCAAACAGTGTCTGGTGGGATTTGTTGCCTGGATCCACACAGCTGCCACCTTCCCGCTGATGATATGAATCAATAATCTTTTCTCAAAGGCTGTGAAAGTCAGGACCTTATCTCCTGCCTGGAGATGGCTTTGCCTTCTCCGACTTCAAACGCACTTCAGAGGCACACACTGTTTGCCTGCTACCTCTGCCTGAACAACAGCGGGCTCCAGGGCCTGTATGCCGGCCACCCCCAAGAGGGGCACCTCTCTTCCTCTCTGGTGTCGGCGGTGGGAGGTAAGAGGAGGTGGTGGGGGTGGAAGACTGAGACTTCCCACGCTCTGCCATGTGCCCGCACGGGTGCTGGGCTCAGGAAGGAACCAGAATTTGAACCCAAAGGCACTAAACTTCTCAGCCTTTGACACAGTCACGCCTCACCCATCCCACTCCCCCCGCCCCCAGCCTGGAAGCGCTAAATAGGCTGCAGGCTTGCAGAGCCCTTCTAGATCCTTTGCGTGTGTCAGGATAGACTAGTTGCTGTAACAAACACATTTCAGTGGATCATCATGAGAATGGCTCATTCACACAGAAGTTCAAAGTGAGTGTCCCTGGGGGGTAGATTCCCTGGGTAATAAGGAAGAACTGTGCGGGTCTAAGGTTTTACCCTGCTTGCAAGCTAGCAAGTTGGCTTGCCACCATTCCGCAGATGCTGGCAGAAGGCACAGGACTCTGAGTCAGAGACAAAGGACGTGAGTGTCAAGTTCACATTGGTTCTCCTTGTTCCCAGGCTCCACAGCAGAGATGCAGAGCAGCCCAGGAGGGTGCTGCACAGCGGGCTTACATCACAGACGAGGAGCCCCATGCTTCTGGAACCCAAATCTTTTGGCCTGGGTGGTAAGTCGATCTGATCTTTGCCCTGAAAGGAAGTATTATCTTTATTCTACCAGGCAGCGAGGAAATCTTCCCTCTGCTCCAGAAGCAGACACCATCTTTATCTCCCAAAGCTGTTCACTGTACAAACATCCTTGAAAAAATAGTCTGGAACAAAAGCTGTCAGTGCCTCTGCTCACAAGACATACAGAAAGGAGAAATCCCCATGAACAATAATCTCCCAAGAGTAGCTCCCCAGTAAGCAAGGACTCAAGGGCCCAGGTTCCTTCCAAACCCTCCTCCATATCCTGAGAGCTTTCTCTATACAGATGGAAAATGGGGGAAGAGGATAAAGGATCAAAAGGGAGAGAGGATCTAACAGTGTAGGCTTGAAGTAGTGTGCTGGGATTTAACTTGCCAGAACTCGGTCACTGAGCCATGCTTTCCACGGGAGACTGAGAAGTGTAGTGTAGCTTGTGCCCAGAAGGAAGAGAAAAAAGGAATGCTTTGGTGAACCACTAGCCAGGCTCTGCTGTTCTGCTTTTTTTTTTTTTTAATTGAAGTATAGTTTATTTACAATGTTGTGTTAGTTTCAGGTGTACAGCAAAGTGATTCAGATTCTTTTCACATTCTTTTCCCTTATAAGTTATTACAAAATATTGAGTATAGTTCCCTGTGCTATACAGTAGGACCTTGTTGTATATCTATTTTATATCTAGTAGTGTGTATATGTTAATCCCAAACTCCTAATTTATCACTCCCCCACCCCCTTCCCTCTTTGGTAACTATGAGTTTGTTTTCTGTGTCTGTGGGTCTATTTCTGTTTTGTAAATAAGTTCATTTGTATCCTTTTTCTACATTCCACATATAAGTGATACCATGATATTTGTCTTTCTCTGTCTGACTTACTTCACTTAGTGTGATAACCTCTAGGTCCATCCATGTTGCTCCAAATGGCATTATTTTATTCTTTTTCATGGCCGAGTAATATTCCATTGTATATACCACATCTTCTTTATCCATTCATCTGTCGGTGGACATTTAGTTGCCTCCATATCTTGTCTGCCATTCCGCTTTAATTCTAAGCTAAACTTTACAAAGATCCTCCAAAGATTTCCAGGAATCTCCTGGGAAATAGAGGTGAGGATAATGGGGAGTGTGACTGAGAAACAGAAAGAAAGAAGGGAGGACCACTCCTCTGAGTATATAGTAAAATATCTATTTAACAAGAGTACTTGATTTGAAAAATAAGAAGCACAATTTTAAATCCTTGAGACTATACTTCCCTAGAATGACAACCATCCCAGACTGAGTGTTTCTCGAGATGCGGGACTTTGGGTATTAAAACCAGGAGAGTCGTGGGTCAACTGAGGCAGCTGGTCATCCAATGTCTTGGCTGTGTAGTCTCAGGAAATGATTTCCTCTTTCTGAGCCTCACTTTCTTCACTTAGGAAGGAGACATACCCCTGTAGGCTACCTTACAGATATGTGATGAGGGACCCAAGGAGATGGTGCATGGAAAAATCTTTTATAAAGAATCACATACATGTGAGTGTAGCTTGAAATATGTTTTTAGAACCCAGAAGGTTGAAGTGGGGCAGAGGGAATTGGATCCAAGTAGGGGGAAAGCTCAGAGACGCCATCCTTGAACAGTTTAACCTATAAAATGAGGAAACATGAGATTCAGGACTATAAGCCAGAGGAAACGCACCCAAGCCCCACCCCAGAGAGTCTGTGGCAAAACTAGGCCTCTTAGCAGTGAGTTCAGTACCTTTCCTCTGCCTCTCGTGGAATTTCTTGCCTTCTATTCCCTGTATCTGGCAGGACCCTTGTGGAGTCCACGACACCCCCGCAAAGATGAGTACTCAAAGCCATTCTTGTTGTGGATGGGGAGACTCCTTGTCAATGTTCAAACCCACATTCACCCAGTCCTCTGGCTTTGTGGCCGCCAACTGGTTGGGAAAGGAAATTTTTGTCCCTGTCATGAGTATTTATTTCCTTCAGTTAACTCTGGCATTGTATTATGAGAGCCCTAAAATATTGATATTCCCCATGATTTGGAGTCAATAGGGAATAAAGTACTTTGCACAAATCCTGGTTTATAACTCAGATATTTAAAAATGAACTCCAGCATTTCTGTTCAAATAAAAACCTCATATTCAGTCTGGGTCTGCTCAATTTTCTAACCTTCACTGGAGTATAAATATGATTTGCTTCTTCTTGAGTCCAGAAATTTGCTTTACTAAGTCTCCTAACCATTTTTGTTTAAAAAGGCTAATTTATCACGGCAGCATGTGTAGGATTAAGCGGAGAATCTGCTCAAATGGACTGCCCCAATCTTTATCTGCGATGAAACACTTACATGCTTCATCATAACACACCATCATGTATTGACAACCAAAATGGAATTCATTTTTTTTTCTCTCCAAACCTGGTTCTCTTCCCAGGTTCCCTGTCCTAATAATGCCAGCACAGTCACTTAGATGCCCAGAAACACAAGAATATTCTAGACTCTTCCCTCTCCCTCACCCCCCCCCCCACACACACACTCAATCTGGCAGGTGCCTCATCATTTCAGTCTCCTCAAGTATTATCTTCTAAATCAGTTGACATTACTGCAGCTCTACTACTTACTTAGTTCAAGTCTTATCTTCTTTCCCCTGGACTATTACAATAGCCCCCGACCGGGTCCTCTGTCCCCCATTCTCCCACCTCTGATTTCTACACCACCTAGGCGCGGTCACACATCCTTCTGATTGCCTGCATTTTTCTTTATTTTACATTTCTCTCCTTCCTCCCTGATTCTTTATGAGCATCACCCACCTCGGCACTCAGCCTAATGTGTCTCATATGTGGCCTTAAATGTGCGCTGATTCTTCTCAGCTAAGTGAGGTTGCTTGGTATAAAATGAGTTTTAATTTAAATAAATAGTATCATGCTATTACGTTCATTTGGTTTCCCTTCTCTTTCTCAGTTTTGCTGCACGGAGACCTTTTCGTGTAGCTGTCAATACACCGACTTTGTGGTTTCTGGCTTCCGCAGAGTATTCCACAGTGCGCATCCACCATATTTTATTTGTTCTTGCCCCAGTGGTGGCCACTCAGGTTGCCTTCCATCTTCTCTTGCCCTTCCATTCAGACCCTAGCAGTGACCATCCTAGGACATGCTCCTTTGCAGACCTTGGAAGCGATTTATCTGAGCTGTATACCTAGGAATGTGTCAACGGGAACATATGGCATATGGACATATGCGTGCTTCATTTTGCTAAGTGATGCAGAGCACTTTCCAGAAGACTCTGCCAGTTTATGTTCCTGCTTCTGAGCAGGGGAGTTCTGGTCTCCCCACATCCCCATCGGCATGTGGAATTATTCACGTACTAATGTTTGCCAAATTAATACATGGAAATCCGTTATCACAGTATTGTTCTCACTTCCATTTCCCTCATTACTAGTGACTTTGAGCCCTTCTTCATATAGTGCTTAGCCATATGAATTTCCTCTTCTATTCCACTCCTTTGCCCAATGTCCTATTGAATTCTGTCTTTTTAAAAAAAAATGATTTGTAAGAGTTCTTTACATATTACAGGTACCAGCAACTTGTTGATATGACATACTGCAAAAATCTTTATACAGCCTGTCATTTGTCTATTAACTTTTCTGGTGCAATTCGTCATTGAGAATGAATCCTCCATTTTAATGTCAGATTCATCCAGATTTTCTCTATGGCTTGTCAGGACACCCCTTTTCCCCCCAGTTTACTCCTGGTCCCAACCATGTGATGATGGCTGAGACAGCCACGTGCCTGCAGGGTTATCTTGGCTTTGTGGACACAAGCAGTTGGGTCACAGGTGGGCACCTGGCCCCACTGGGCCAGTGATCCCATTATTAAGGGAGGCAAAATGGGGGCTGAGTGCAAATCAATCAGTCTCTTTCCAGGTGGCTGTCAAATTTGGGAGCTGTTGATGACTATTTTCTACAGGGTGACAGCAAAATGTAATAGGTATGTGGAGAGAAGCAGAGGAAGGGCAGGATAGGAGGGCATCACAAATTTCCTTCCCATTCTCTGGTTCCTGAGTTCCAGCTCCGTAGAACGACCCAGCATATTCTTGACTTGTATTTTCCAGTTACCTTACAAAAAGCCATATTTGGGCATTCAAACACCATTTTTAAATTAACCACATCCTTTTGCCACATCTACTGCCATTTGCTTAATACTATTCTTTCAATTGACCAGATATTTTTTCTTAAAACTTCTGATTCAAAGAGGAAATTTCATATCAAGACTATAAGTAGAAAGTTAACGGTATTTGCTACACCTAGAGGTAATGATGGAAGTAAATAGAAATAAAACGATGTAAATGTTAACTAGATGCTGTCACATGCTGAAGAAATGCATTCAGGCAGAGCAGACCTAAACTGAGACTTTCTTCTCAATGTAATCAGGATTTATAGAGATTTAGGGAGATAGTAACCCTTTCTTGGTGTGATTCAATGTTATATGGTGCCTTCTCTCCAACCTCCTAAAAGCATCTCCCTGTCTCAGTGGTACCTTTAAAAGCTAGTGTTCTAATAAATCTTTCCTCTCTCCCTCTGACAGGTTTTTATTTTTCTTTTCCTTAATCTATGTTTAATAATAGGTTTCTGATCATTGAAACGAAAAACATAACAAGATGAGGTTCCTGCAGTTAAGAGGCCCAGTAGCTCTAATTTAGCATTAAGAACCAGGCTTATGGGAAAATCGTTGTAGATCACCTTCTCGGACAAGTTATCCAGGACTCAGGCATAGGAACCCCTCCTAGAAGCAAGGGAGTCTGGGAAATGTAGTCCAAAGCTCAACAGCTGATTCTTTGCAACAACTCTACACCATGGAATGAATGCATGGATCTCTTATGGATGGTGTCTGCCACACACTGTCACCAACAGCTCGCACAGGGTTGAATATGTTATAGGAGCTCAGATGAGAGAGGGAAGAAAGGTAGGAAAAAGGAATAGAGGAAAAAAATGTGCCCTATTCCTTTCCTTTAGGTGAGAAAAATTCTATTCATCCTTAAGTCTCATTATTTTAAATGAGCATGAACTACTTTTTCCACAGCTATATGGATAGTCAGCATAAAGCAGTGAAAACCTTATGGTTTTATTAAGCAGATTAATTTTCACTCCCAGAATCTTTCTGGGAGTGTATCATGTATAGATTAATTCCTGAAAGGTCACTTGAAAAATACTTTTCTATAAATTAAATCTTGTCTTCCCCTGACCTTCATGATGCTATCAGAGTTGAGTTTCTCTGGGAGCATATTTCTAAGTCCTATCATCTTTAAGAATCCAGTGAAACATAATATCCAAACTGGAGCGTGTGTGTGATGGTTCTCAAAGCAAGTCACACAATAAAATGGCCTGGGACTAAGAATTGCTCTGAGGTTGTATTAGTTTTCTAAGCATGCAGTAACAAATTACCACAAGCTGGGTGGCTTAAACAACAGAAATTGATTGTCTCATAGCTCTGGAGGCCAGAAGTCTGAGATGAAGATGTTGGTGAGGTTGGTCCCACCTATTGACTATGAGGAAGAAGCCATCCCATGCTTCTCTCCTGGCTTCCGGTGATTTGCTTGTCATCTCTGGCATTCCTTGGCTTGTGGATATATCGCCTTGATCTCTGCCTCCACGTTCACATGGCATTCTCCCTAGGGCATGTGTGTCTTTGTGTCCAAATTTCCCCTTTTGATTGGGACACCAGTCATGTTAGATTATATGACCTTAAAGATCATCTGGGAAGACCCTACAGTATTTTCAAAGAAGGTTGCATTCTAAGGTTCTGGGGGGTTAGGACTTCAACATATGAATTTGTGGGGAAGCAATTCAACCCATAGCAGTCATTGTCTCAAAACCAAAATGTTTAAAGGAGAAATAGTAGGGACCATGTAAGAGAACAAAATGAACTGCACGGAAGCCAGCCAGCCTTTGTGATGCCTCCTGGTCCACAGCTAGAGAACAGAAAATACTTCTGATTTCTCCAACCTTCTTTCCCAGGACTTAAAATAGCAACTGACCCCTAAAACAATGGGCTGCGGGCTTGTCGAGAGGATTAGAAGGTGGGTCCTAGAGGTGGAAGGCTTGGGCTCTGATCCAGGCTTGCATTGAACCAACTATATGAATTTATACATGAGCCTCTGTTTTCTCATCTGTAACCTAGGCTGACGCAGACCTCATAAGATTGTCCCGATGATTCAGTGAGCAAAATGCCTGGTAAGTAGTTCCCAGCAGGCATTGCGTTAAGTGCTGGGTACAGAGTGGTGCTTAGGACAAGCTTACCTTAAAAGAGTTGTATGGTGACCCTCCACACGCCCATCGCCTAGATGTGATCAGTGCTTTGCTGCATCTCCTCCATCACATACCTCTCCATCTCTCCGCCCCCTCTAGCCTTCTGTTACTCCATCTCATTTTTAATGCATTTCAAAGTAAATAAGTTGCCAACATCAGTACTCTACCTTCTCAACATTTCTACATGCATATCATTAACCAACGTTCAATATATTTTTTATTTTGAGATAAAATTTAGTACAGTGAAATGCACAAATCTTAAAAGCACCCATTGGTGGGTTTTGACAAGTGATACCACTGAAATGCAAGCATTTATCAAGACACAGAACATTTCCATCACTCCAGAACCTTCCCTCATGTCCCTTCTGAGTCAATCTCCACATCCGCCTACTCCCCAGAGGTAGCCGCTGTCCTGATTTCTATCATTAGAGACAAGTTTTGATTGTTACAAAGCTTTATATATGGAATCAGACAGTAGGTACTCTTTGAGGCAAGCTTCTTTCACTCATATAATGTTTTTGAGATGCATCCATGTTATTGCATGTCTCAGTGGGTCGTTCCTTTTGTTTCTCAGTCACCTTCCATTATATAGATAGATCACAGCTTGCTTACCCATCCTCTTACTTATGGACACCTGTGCTGTTTCCTGTGTTTTGGCTGTTCTCAAAAACTCTGCTATGGATACTCTTACATGAGTCTTTGTGTACACATGTGCTTTCATATTTCTTGGGAATGCAATTGTGGGTCATAAGGTAGGGATATGTTTAGTGTTTTTTTTTTAAATTCCAGAATGTTCTACAAAGTAGCTAAATCATTCTACACTGCCTTCAATTTCCTAAGATTTTGAAAAGGGAAGATCACCCTGGTGGTCTCTGAGGAAGGTAAACTGGAGGAGGAAGGGCCCAGACCAGGCAGGTGATGGACTGAGAGGCCTTTGCAACATTCTGGAGTAGGTGACAGGAGCTGCACAAGTGCCTCCTAAATCACCAAGACCTTGCTCTTCTTTTTAAAAGGTTTATAATGCAGCAGGATTTTGCTCCTGTGTGTGTGCTCAGAATAATCCCAAACTACTACCAGGACACAAGACAGGGCTGAGAGAGAGAAGTCTTCATTCTGAATTTAGACAGTAATTTCTTGGGAGAAAAGAGACTTATAAATGTGGACTATCTTAACATTTGTGCCAGTGTATTCTCTTATTAACTCTAACGAGGTTTCACCTATTTAATACGGGTGGGGGGCCAGTCTGGGCTGAGAAATGAGGATATTTCCGGACTGTTTCTCCATTCCTTCACCGCCCTGCAGCTGGTACAGTGAATGGCCTCCCCAGCAGCTCCTAGCAGCAGGGTGTGGGCACTGCCCAGAGAGCTAAGCCTGTGTTGGGGTCTCCAGCCCTCTCAATGAAGCTGGGAATCCCTTAGCCAATTTTAATCAGTCCCTTTTTCTCTTATACTAGCCGGCAATCTTCAAACTGGGGTGGGGTGCAGATCCCTGAGAGGATGTAAAGTCTCGGGTTTTAGGGAATCAATTTCCAGATCTTCAGCTTCCAAAAGCCCTTGTTTCTAAAATGGGCCCTCTGGTAACTTCCAGGGTCTGCCTGTTCTTTTCCACCTTCTCTTTCACAATCACACCTCTTGCACTTAACAAAAGAAAGGCTTGCTTCTCCTCCCACTTATTATTGCTATAAAGGGCAAAGATCTCCAGGACCAAATAAACGGGAAAAATTTCAGAAGGACAACTGCAGAGTCGGGGAGCCCCTTAGCAAAGACCTATAGTGAGGAAAACTGGAACAACCTCTTTGCAGGATCCCTCTAACTTTATTCAACTATCTATTTATCTGTCTCTCCATCTATCGGTCTGTCTATCTAACTTAGAATTGTTTGTTTATTTTTTAATTTTTATCGAAATATAGTTGATTTACAATGTTGCGTTAGTTTCAAAGTGATTCAGTTATACATATATATATATATATATATTCTTTTTTAGATTCTTTTCCATTATAGTTTATTATAAAATATTGAGTATAGTTCCCTGTGCTATACAGTAAGTCCTTGTTGGTTATCTATTTTATATACTAATCTAGAATTAGAATTCAGAAGTGCAATAGTTGTCTCATGTCAAGTTTATTTGAACTAAGTGATGCAGTCAGATGTTTTCTTTCAAACACTTTTTTTTTTTTTTTTTGTGGTACGCGGGCCTCTCACTGTTGTGGGCTCTCCCGTTGCGGAGCACAGGCTCCGGACGCGCAGGCTCAGCGGCCATGGCTCACGGGCCCAGCCGCTCCACGGCATGCGGGATCCTCCCAGACCGGGGCACGAACCCGTGTCCCCTGCATTGGCAGGTGGACTCTCAACCACTGCGCCACCAGGGAAGCCTTCAAACACTTTGATCTGGCTGATAGTTTCAGTAAGTGGCCTTGCCATTTAGGCCTGGGGGCTGACATTTTTCAAAATTGAAAGCACTAAATGTGCAGCTTCAAGATTTCAAAGAAAATATATCTAAATCAAACACTTATACAATGAATAATAAGGTACGTCTTTTACAAGCATCTAAACTCGTGACTTAAAAGAATTTACGTTATTAACCTGAAAAAATGTGCAAGAGAAAAAGCTTTTAAAATTATTATTGTTTCAGGGGGATTTGGAGTAAAAATTTCCAAGACCTCTGCCTTGGGATATCACCCTTCATCCAAACTGGCTTCCCAAGGTGTTTCTTCCAAATAAATACTATTGTGCTCTTTTCAGGTGGAAGTCTGGAGAATTGAATTCTCCCCAGCTCATAACTTAAGGGGAAAGAAATGATAAAGCTGTCCCTTTGCTTTTGGGAAAGGAAATGCATTTGCAAAGGATTTGATCAGCCACAATAAAGCTGCCTGATGGGCCTTGATGAAAGGCTGGACATATCAGAGACCAACAGAATCACAGGGTGCTCTTTTCGGCCAATCCGTATCCCGAAGGCCTCCATTGAAAGAGGCTGTCTTACCAGAATTGCAGGAAGGGGCTGCAGGCCGAAGCCCAACCAAAAAGTACCACTTGGTGCTTTTCACCCCACAAGGCTTTGCCACCTTCACTTGGAGGACAGCTCTCCTCCAACGAGGAGGCGTCCGTATCAGCAGCGGCCCCTCTGCTTGCTTAGGAAGCGTGGAGAGAGGATGCACCTGACTGCAGGACTGGCTCGAGCCCAGCTCCACCGTTCATGCGTGTTGCTGAGAAAAAGGTCAAAGAACAAGTAATTAAAAGCACCACTTCTCACGCTGGAGAAAATACAATAATGACTTTAAAAGATTTTCCTGTTTTCTTTCCAAATGCAATTAGATGCCAAGCACCTTGACTGATCTCAATTCCAAATAGCTGATGCTATTTTATCTAACTCATGATTACAAAAGCGTTGGAGAGCTAACAGCAAATATGCTAGGGAGAAAGTTTGTTTTCCAGCTCATCTAGTCCACATGAAGTTTTTCTCCCATTATTTTTTTCCTCCTGGCCAGCTCATGGTTGGGCTGCGGTGGTAGGTGTGGCAGTTGTTACTGCCTGTGGAGTGTGCTCCCCTCACCACACTGTGAAGCTCCCGGCACCAGAGTTCATGGCGGACTCCCTTCCCATGGCCCCCTCTAAGCTGTGTGTAACACTGCATCCTGCCTTGCAAGGGTCAATCTGGGAGCTCTGTAAGGGTGGCACCAGGTCCTCCCACCTGTGAGTCCCCAGCAGCTGATCCAGGCAGCCTGGGCACTGCCTGAATGATTACGGAACATTTAAAAGGATGAAAGAGCATCCCTCTGGAGCTGTACGTGTTTGGCCTCTGTCACTATCTCCTTGAAGGTGGGGTCTGCATTTTAGACGTCACTGGCTCCCCAGTTTCTAGTGGAGACTCTACATGTGGGAGGTGATCAGTGAACACTGAACTGGATGGATCACTCAACTTTGTATTCATTTATTGTAACAGCTACACAGTGACTAGTTGCTACATACAGCTCAGAGAAAGAACACAGCCCTTGGGGTCTGCATTCGTTTGCTAGGGCTGCCAGGACAAGGACAACAGACTTAGTGGCTTAAAATAACAGAAATTTACTGTCCTCATCACTCTGGAGGATAAGTCCGAGATCAAAGTGTTGGTGGGTTGATTGGGTCTGGGATGTGAGGGAGAGTCTGCCCCGCCCCTCTAGCTTCTGGTGGTTTGCAGGCAGTCTTTGCGTGTCTCTGTTTGTAGATGCATCGTTCCAATCCTCTGCCTGCACAAGGTGCTCACCTCGTGTCTCTGGTTCTCTGCCCAAACTCGCCGTTTTGAGAAGGACACCAGTCACATTGGATTAGGGGCAACCAATGACCTTACTTTAAGTTGGCTACCTCCCTAAAGATCCTATTCCCAAGTAAGGTCACAATTTGAGACACTAGGGGTTAGGACTTCAACAAATCTTTTAGGGGGACACAATTTTAATATTTTATTTTATTTCATTTAATACAGCTGGTTCTTATTAGTTATCTATTTTATACATATTAGTGTCTATGTGTCAATCCCAACCTCCCAATTCATCCCACCACCACCCCCACCCTGCTTCCCCCCTTGGTGTCCATACATCTGTTCTCTACAACTGTGTCTCTATTTCTGCCTTGCAAACATGTTCGTCTGTACCATTTTTCTAGATTCCACATATAAGCATTAATATATGATATTTATTTTTCTCTTTCTGACTTACTTCACTCTTTATGACAGTCTCTAGGTCCATCCACATCTCTACAAATGACCCAATTTCGTACCTTTTTATGGCTGAGTAATATTACATTGTATATGTGTACCACATATTCTTTATCTATTCCTCTGCTCGTGGACATTTAGGTTGTTTCCATGTCCTGGCTATTGTAAATAGTGCTGCAATGAACATTGGAGTGCATGCATCTTTTTGAATTATGGTTTTCTCTGGGTATATGCTGAGTAGTGGGATTGCTGGGTCATACGGTAACTCTATTTTCAGTTTTTTAAGGAACCTCCATACTGTTCTCCATGGTGGCTGTATCAATTTACATTCCCACCAACAGTGCAAGAGGGTTCCCTTTTCTGCACATCCTCTCCAGCATTTGTTGTTTGTAGATTTTCTGATGATGGCCATTCTGACAAGTGGAGGTGATACCACATTGTAGTTTTGACTTACATTTCTCTAATACTTAGTGATGTTGAGCATATTTTCATGTGTTCATTGGCCATCTGTTTGTCTTCTTTGGAGAAATGTCTCTTTAGATCTTCTGCCCACTTTTTGATTGGGTTGTTTGCTTATTTAGTATTGAGCTGCATGAGTTTATATATTTTGGAGATTAATCCTTTGTCCACTGATTTGTTTGCAAATATTTTCTCCTATTCTGAGGGTTGTCTTTTCGTTTTGTTTATAGTTTCCTTTGCTGTGCAAAAGCTTGTAAGTTTCATTAGGTCCCATTTGTTTATTTTTGTTTTCATTTCCATTACTCTAGGAGGTGGGTCAAAAAAGATCTTGCTGTGATTAATGTCAAAGAGTGTTCTTCCTATGTTTTCCTCTAAGAGTTTTATAGTGTCTGACCTTACATTTAGGTCTTTAACTCATTTTGAGGGTTCTTTTGTGCATGGTGTTAGGGAGTGTTCTAATTTCATTCTTTTACATGTAGCTGTCCAGTTTTCCCAGCACCACTTATTGAAGATCCTGTCTTTTCTCCGTTGTATATCCTTGCATCCTTTGCCATAGATTAGTTGACCATAGGTGCATGGGTTTATCTCTGGGCTTTCTAACCTGCTCCATTGATCTACATGTCTGTTTTTGTGCCAGTACCATGTTGTCTTGATTACTGTAGCTTTGTAGTATAGTCTGAAGTCAGGAACTCTGATTCCTCCAGCTCCATTTTTTTCCCTCAAGATTGCTTTAGTTATTCAGGGTCTTTTGTGTCTCCATATAAATTTTAAGATTTTTTGTTCTAGTTTTGTAAAAAAATGCCATTGGTAATTTGATAGGGATTGCATTGAATCTGTAGATTGCTTTGGGTAGTATAGTCATTTTCACAATATTGATTCTTCCAATGCAAGAACATGGTATATCTCTCCATCTGTTTGTGTCATCTTTGATTTCTTTCATCAGTGTCTTATAGTTTTCTGAGTACAGGTCTTTTGTCTCCTTAGGTAGGTTTATTCCTAGGTATTTTATTCTTTTTGTTGCAATGGTGAATAGGATTGTTTCTTTAATTACTCTTTCTGATCTTTTGTTGTTAGTGTATAGGAATGCAAGAGATTTCTGTGCATTAATTTTGTATCCTGCAACTTTACCAAATTCAATGCTTAGCTCTAGTAGTTTTCTGGTGGCATATTTAGGATTCTCTATGTATAGTATCATGTCATCTGCAAACAGTGACAGTTTTACTTATTCTTTTCCAGTTTATATTCCTTTTATTTCATTTTCTTCTCTGATTGCCGTGGCTAGGAGTTCCCATATTATGTTGAATATTAGTGGCGAGAGTGAACATCCTTCTCTTGCCCTGATCTTAGAGGAAATGCTTTCAGTTTTTCACCATTGAGAATGATGCTTGCTGTGGGTTTGTTGTATATGGCCTTTATTATGTTGAGGTAGTTTCCCTCTATGCCTGCTTTCTGAAGAGTTTTTTTTATCATAAATGGGTGTTGAATTTTGTCAAAAGGTTTTTCTGCATCTATTGAGATTATAATATGGTTTTTATTCTTCAGTTTGTTAGTATGGTGTATCACATTGATTGATTTGTATATATTGAAGAATCCTTGCATCCCTGGGATAAATTCCACTTGATCATGGTGTATGATCTTTTTAATGTGTTGTTGGATTCTGTTTGCTAGTATTTTGTTGAGGATTTTTGCATTTATATTCATCAGTGATATTGGTCTGTAATTTTCTTTTTTTGTAGTATCTTTGTGTGGTTTTGCTATCAGGGTGATGGTGGCCTCATAGAATGAGTTTGGGAGTGCTCCTTCCTCTGCAATTTTTTGGAGGAGCTTGAGAAAGATAGGTGTTAGCTCTTCTCTAAATGTTTGATAGAATTCACCTGTGAAGCCCTCTGGTCCTGGACTTTTGTTTGTTGGGAGATTTTTTTTTAATTAATTAATTTATTTATTTATTTTTGGCTGTGTTGGGTCATCGTTGCTGCTCCTGGGCTTTCTCTAGTTGTGGCGAGTGAGGGCTACTCTTCGTTGCGGTGTGTGGGCTTCTCACTGTTGTGGCCCCTCCTGTTGCGGAGCATGGGCTCTAGGCGTGCAGGCCTCAGCAGTTGTGGCACATGGGCTCAGTAGTTGTGGCTCTCAGGCTCTAGAGCTCAGGCTCAGCAGCTGTGGCGCATGGGCCCAGCTGCTCTGCAGCATGTGGGATCCTCCCCGGCCAGGACTCAAACCCGTGTCCCCTGCATTGGCAGGCAGATTCCCAACCACTGCGCCACCACAGAAGCCCTGTTGGGAGATTTTTAATCACAGTTTCAATTTCATTACTTGTGATTGGTCTGTTCGTATTTTCTATTTCTTTCTGGTTCAGTCTTGGAAGGTTATAGCTTTCTAAGAATTTGTCCATGTCTTCCAGATTGTCCATTTTATTGGCATAGAGTTGATTGTAGTACTCTCTTATGATGCTTTGTGTTTCTGCACTGTCCAGTGTAACTTCTCCTTTTTCATTTCTAATTTTATTGATTTGAGTCCTCTTCCTTTTTTTCTTGATGAGTCTGGTTAAAGGTTTATCAATTTTGTTTATCTTCTCAAAGAACCATCTTTTAGTTTTATTGATCTTTGCTATTGTTTTCTTTGTTTTTATTTGTTTATTTCTGCTCTGATCTTTATGATTTCTTTCCTTCTACTAACTTTGGGTTTTGTTTGTTCTTCTTTCTCTAATTCCTTTAGGTTTAAGGTTAGATTGTTTATTTGAGATTTCTCTTGTTTTTTAGATAGGATTGTATTGCTCTAAACTTCCCTCTTAGAACTACTTTTGCTGCACCCCATAGGTTTTGGATCATCGTGTTTTCATTGTCATTTGTCTCTAGGTATTTTTTGATTTCCTCTTTGATTTCTTCAGTGATCTCTTGGCTATTTAGTAATGTATTGTTTAGCTTCCTTGTGTTTATGTTTTTTTAAAGTTTTTCCCTGTAATTGATTTCTAGTCTCATAGCATTGTGGTCAGAAAAGATGCTTGATATGATTTCAGTCTTCTTAAATTTACCGAGGCTTGATTTGTGATGCAAGATATGATCTATCCTGGAGAATGTTCCATGTGCACTTGAAAACGAAGTGTAATCTGCTGTTTTCAGATGGAATGTCCTATAAACATCAATTAAATCTATCTAGTCTATTTTTTTTTTTTTTTTTTTTTTGCAGTATGCGGGCCTCTCACTGCTGTGGTCTCTCCCGTTGCAGAGCACAGGCTCCGGACACACAGGCTCAGCGGCCATGGCTCATGGGCCCAACCGCTCCGCGGCATGTGGGATCCTCCCGGACCAGGGCACGAACCCGTGTCCCCTGCATCGGCAGGCGGACTCTCAACCACTGCGCCACCAGGGAAGCCCTGGTCTATTTTGTCATTTAAAACTTGTGTTTCCTTATTAATTTTCTGTCTGGATGATCTGTCCATTGGTGTAAGTGAAGTGTTAAAGTCCCCTACTGTTATCGTGTTACTGTTGATTTCGTCTTTCATAGCTGTTAGTATTTGCCTTATGTATTGAGGTGCTCCTATGTTGGGTACATATATATTTATAATTGTTATGTCTTCTTGTTGGATTGATCCCTTGATCATTATGTAGTCCTTCCTCATCTCTTGTAACATTCTTTATTTTAAAGTCTATTTTATCTGATATGAGTATTGCTACTTCAGCTTCTTTTGACTTCTATTTGCATGGAATACCTTTTTCCATCCCCTCACTTTCAGTCTGCATGTGTCCCTAGGTCTGAAGTGGGTCTCTTGTAGACAGCAAATATATGGGTCTTGTTTTTGTATCCATTCAGCAAACCTGTGTCTTTTGGTTGGAGCCTTTAATCCATTCACATTTAAGGTAATTATAAATATATATGTTCTTTTACCATTTTCTTAATTGTTTTGGGTTTGTTTTTGTAGGTCCTTTTCTTCTCTGTGTTTCCCACTTAGAGAAGTTCCTTTAACGTTTGTTGTAGAGCTGGTTTGGTGATGCTGAATTCTCTTAGCTTTTGCTTGTCTGTAAAGCTTTTGTTTTCTCTGTCAAATCAGAATGAGATCATTGACGGGTAGAGTAATATTGGTTGTAGGTTCTTCCCTTTCATCACTTTAAATATATTGTGCCACTCCCTTCTGGCTTGTAGAGTTTCTGCTGAGAAATCAACTGTTAACCTTATGGGAGTTCCCTTGTATATTATTTGTCATTTTTCCCTTGTTGCTTTTAATAATTTTTCTTTGTCTTTAATTTTTGTCAGTTTGATTACTATGTGTCTTGGCGTGTTTCTCCTTGGGTTTACCCTGCCTGGGACTCTTTGTGCTTCCTGGACTTGGGTGGCTATTTCCTTTCCCGTGTTAGGGAAGTTTTCAACTAAAATCTCTTCAAGTATTTTCTCGGGTCTCTTTCTCTCTCTCTCTTCTTCTGGGATTCCTATAATGCAAATGTTAGTGTGTTTAATGTTGTCCCAGAGGTCTCTTAGGCTGTCTTCACTTCTTTACATTCTTTTATCTTTATTCTGTTCCACAGCAGTGAATTCCATTATTCTGTCTTCCAGGTCACTTATCCGTTCTTCTGCCTCTGTTTTTCTGCTATTGATTCCTTCTAGTGTATTTTTCACTTCAGTTATGGTATTGTTCATCTCTGTTTGTTTGTTCTTTAATTCTTCTAGGTATTTGTTCCTTAGTTCTTCTAGGTCTTTGTTAAACATTTTCTTGCATCTTCTCGATCTTTGCCTCCATTCTTTTTCTGAGGTCCTCAATCATCCTCACTATCATTATTCTGAATTCTTTTTCTGGAAGGTTGCCTATCTCCACTTGATTTAATTGTTTTTCTGGGGTTTTATCTTGTTCCTTCATCTGGTACATAGCCCTCTGCCTTTTCATTTTGTCTACCTTTCTTTGAATATGGTTTTTGTTCCACAGGCTGCAGGATTGTAGTTCTTCTTGCTTCTGCTGTCTGCCCTCTGGTGAATGAGGCTATCTAAGAGGCTTGTGCAAGCTTCCTAAGAGGAGAGACTGGTGGTGGGTAGAGCTGCATGTTGCTCTTGTGGGCAGTGCTCAGTAAAACTTTAATCCACTTATCTGATGATAGGTTGGGCTGAGTTCCCTCCCTGTTTGTTGGCCTGAGGCAACCCAGCACTGGAGGTTATAGGCTCTTTGTTGGGGCTAACTGTGGGCTCTGGGAGGGCTCATGCCAACAGAACTTCTGCTGCCAGTGTCCTTGTCCGGGGTGTGGGGGGGAAACATTTCAACCCACAACAGAGTTCACCAGACCTAGGTACATTTCCAGCAGTGGGATCCTATGCTCTAGGGTCCTAAGAGGATGCAACCCCTACTTGTGTGTTTTTCTGCAATATAATGTAAATGAATATTCTTCCCCTACTGTCAGAGCACCTTGGAATTCCCAAAACATCTGGATCTTTTCTCAAAGGACCTTTCTAGCCATGGTATGAGGTAGGGATCCAGACCCCCACTTCACAGATGAGGAAAGTGTGGCTCAGAGAGGTGAAGTGACCTGCCCTAGGGCCCGTGGGCAGAGAGCAGTGAAACTGGGATTCAAATCCGGGTCTCTTTGACTCCCAGCCCAGGACTTGGATGCCACCTATTTGCTGACAGCGCCTTCATTTTCTCTTTCAAGAGCTCACTGGTCTGAATTGTGTTGTTGTTGTTGTTTTTCCTTGTTAATTAGTGGGACAATTTGCATAGAAGGGAATAAATTGCTGACATAGAGAGACACATCCTCCTAATCAAATGTGTTTGTTTAAAGCTGCAGGGGAAAGAGCTGACCTGTGGAGATGCTGTGGATGCTGTCATCCTGCAGGAGAGTGGGACTGGGGGCCTCCAAGCCAGATGGCAGAAGGCCACAAGGAGGATGGAGGATGGCGAGGGTGGGCACAAATGGACTCCACACAAGGGTGCAGAGACGCACACCTGGGTGCCAGAGCAGCAGGGCGGGTGTAAACCTCAGCACCTGACCCCTCTGAGCCTCTGTTTCTTCATTTATAAAATGAAAGAATAACAATACC